>NC_133524.1:115770000-117020000 GCF_049354715.1 Callithrix jacchus | reverse complement strand
TGGTCTCCTGGGGCCCACAATTCCAGGCCTTGGCTTTGGATGGCACTTCTGAAACTCCCTTGGGCCATAGGAGACCCCACTGCACTGAAGGGTGAGTCCCATGCCAGGTAGCATTTACAACAAGCTGACTGAAGAATCCTTGGGACTTAAGGAAAACTCGGTGGTAGTCTGGCAGTAATCACCATGGATATGAAGTGGCATTGGCCACAGGGTGAGGTTTCTATACCTTCGGAAAGGGGAGAAAAGAGTGGGAAGGACTGCATCTAATCGTGTAAGTAGAAGCTAAGTCATGGTACAACAGAACACCAGGTAGATTTCTAATATTTTTGGCCTTAGTCCTTGGCACCCAGATGGCACCACTGGGACCATATAAGGTCTGGGGAAACTTGTCACCCTGAAGGGTAAGACATAGGCCTGACCAGCTTTGCCACCTGCTGATTGTAGAGCCCCAAGGCCTAAAGCAAACATAGGCAGTAGCCTGGAAGTGGTTAGAGCAAGTTTTGGGCAAGATCCAGTGATGTTCTGGCTTCAGGTCTGACCCAGTGCAGTCATAGTGGTGGTGGCCACAGGGGTGCTTGTGTCACTCCACCTCTGGCTCCAGGTGGTTCAGAGCAGATAGACAGATCTCATTTGTTTGGGAGAAAGAAAGAGAAGAGAATGACAATCTCTGCCCAGTAATTCAGAAGATTCTTCTGGATCTTGTCCAAGACCTTAAGGCAGTACTTCTATGAGTCTGCAAGAACCACAGTGTTACTGGGTTTAGGATGCCACCTAATTCAGATACAATTTATGTCACAACATGGAAGTCATTTCAAATATCTGAAAAGCCTTCCCAAGAAGGGTGGGTACAAACAAGCTGAGACTGAAAAGACTAAAAGAAATATCTAACTCTTCAATGCACAGAGATAGAGAGAGAAACATCTACAACTATCAAGACAATTCAGGAAACAATAACCTCACCAAATGGGCTAAATAAGGCACTAGGGACCAATCCTGGAGAAACAGAGATGTATGACCTTTCAGATAGATAATTCAAAATAACTGTGTTGAGAAAACTCAAAGAAATTCAAGAAAAGACAGAGAAGGAATTTAGAATTCTGTCACTCAAATTTAACAAAGCATCAAAATAATAAAGAAGAATCAGGAATAAATACTGAAGTTAAGAAATGGAAGTGGCATAATTAAGAATGCATTATAGTCTTTTAATAGCAGAATTGATCAGGCAGAGGAAAGAATTAGGAAGAATGACAATAGGCTATCTGGAAATACACAGTTAAAAGAGACAAAATAAAAAAGAATTAAAAAAACAATAAAGCACATCTACAGGATCTAGAAAATAGCCTCAAAATTAAATTTCAGAGTTATTGGCTGAAAAGATGAGGTAGAGAAAGAGAAAGTGGTAGAAAAATTATTCAATGGGATAATAACAGAGAACTTCCCAAACCTAGAGAAAGATATCAATATCCAAGTACAAGAAGATTATAAAACACCCAGTAGATTTAACTGAAAGAAGACTACCTCTAAAAATTTAATAATTAAACACCTAAAGGTCAAGAATTTTAAAAATATCCTAAAAGCAGCAAGAGAAAACAAACAACACACAATTGTTGTTTCTTTTACAAGAAATGTAAAACGAAGTACTTCAATCAGAAAAAGGGAAATTAATGAGCAATAAGAAATCATCTGAACATATAAAACTCACTGATATTAGTAAATGTACAGAAAAACACAATATATTATAACACTGTAACTGTGGTATGTAAACTACTCTTATGTAGAAAGACTAAACAATGAACCAAACAAAAATAATAACTACAACAAATCTAGAAAACATAGAGTGATAATATATAAATGATAACTACAAAAAGTTAAAAAGTATGGGAAGGAGATTAAGATGTAGAGCCTTTATTAGTTTTCTTTTTGCTTGTTTCCTTGTTTATGCAAAGTGTTAAGTTTTAATTAGCTTAAAATAATGGGTTATAAGATTGTGTTTGCAAGCCTCATTGTAACCTTAAACCAAAAAAGATATAACACATACACAAAAAGTTAAAAGCATGAAACCAATTTATATCACCAGAGAAAATCACTTTCACTAAAAGGAAGACAGGAAGAAAAGAAAGAAGAAAGAGAAGGCCAGAAAACAAATAACAAAATGGCAAAAGTAAGCCTTGACTGATTAATAACAACAATGAATGTAACTAGAATCAACACTAACATCAAAAGACATAGAGTGGTAGGATGGATTAAAAAGCAAAACCAATCAATCTGTTTCCTACAAGAAATACAATTCACCTATAAAGACATACATAGCATAAAAATAAAGAGATGCAAAAAGGTATTTCATGCCAATGAAAATCAGCAAAGAGCAAGAGTTGTTACACTTATATCAGAAAAATTAGATTTCAAGATAAAACCTATTTAAAATGTCAAAAAGATCACTATATAAAGATAAAGATGTTAATTCAGTGAAAGGATGTAACAATTTTAAACATATATGCACCCAACCCTGGAGCACCCAGATATATAAATGAAATATTATTAGAGCTAATGAGAGAGATAGACCCTAATACAATAATAGCTGCATAATTCAACATCCCACTTTCAACACTGGACAGATTGTCTAGACAAAAAATCAACTAAGAAAAATTGGACTTAATCTGCATTAAAGACCAAATGAACCTAACAGATATGTAAAGAACTTTTGATCCAACAGCTGCAGAATACAAATTGTTTTCCTCAGCACATGGATCATTCTCAAGAATAGAACAAATGTTAGGTGATAAAACAAGTCTTGAAACGTTTTTAAAAAATGAAAAAAATATAAAGCATCTTCTCTAACCACAATGAAATAAAACTAGAAATCAATAACAAGAGGAATTTTGGAAACTATAAAAATACATGGAAAGTAAACGATATGCTCCTGAATGGCCAGCATGTCAATGAAGAAATTATGAAAAAAAAAATTAATTTCTTGAAAAAAACAATGATGGAAACACAACAGACCAAAAGCTATGGGATATGACAAAAGCAGTATGAAGACAGAAGTTTATAGCTATAATTGCCTACAACAAAAAAGAAAAAAAAGCTTTAAATAAACAATCTAATGGTCTATCTTAAAGAACAAGAACAGCAAGAGTGAACCAAACCCAAAACCTGTAGAAGAAAAGAAATACTAAAGAACCTCTTCAAGGAGACCTACAAACCACTGCTCAACGAAAAAAGGGAGGACACAAACAGATGGAGAAACATTCCATCTGTTCATGGTTAGGAAGAATCAATATCGTGAAAATGGCCATATTGCCCAAAGTAAATTACAGATTCAACACTATCCCCATCAAGCTACCAATGACCTTCTTGACAGAACTGGAAAAAACCACCTTAAACTTCATATGGAACCAAAAGAGAGCCCGCATAGCCAAGTCAATTCTAAGTAAAAGGAACACAGTGGGAGGCATCACACTACCAGACTTCAAACTATACTACAAGGCTACAGTAATCAAAACAGCATGGTACTGGTACCAAAACAGAGATATACACCAATGGAAAAGAATAGAGGCATCGGAGGCAACACAACGTATCTACAACAATACAATCTTTGATAAACCTGACAAAAACAAGCAATGGGGAAAGCATTCCCTGTTAAATAAATGGTGTTGGGAAAACTGGCTACCCATGTGCAGAAAGCAGAAACTGGACCCCTTCCTGACACCTTACACTTAAATTAACTCCAGATGGATTAAAGACTTAAACATGAGATCTAACACCATAAAAACCCTAGAAAAAAATTTAGGCAAAACCATTCAAGACATAGGAGTAGGCAAGAACTTCATGACCAAAACACTAAAAGCATTGGCAACAAAAGCCAAAATAGACAAATGGGACTTAATCAAACTCCACAGCTTCTGGATGACAAAAGAAACAGTCATTAGAGTGAATCAGCAACCAATAGAATGGGAAAAAATTTTTGCAGTGTACCCATCTGACAAAGGGCTGATACCCAGAATTTACAAAGAACTCAAACAGATTTACAAGAAAAAACAAACAAGCCCATTCAAAAGTGGGCAAAGGATATAAACAGACACTTTACAAAAGAAGAAATACATGAGGTGAACAAACATATGAAAAAATGCTCATTATCACTGGTCATTAGAGAAATGCAAATCAAAACTACACTGAGATACCATCTCATGCCAATTAGAATGGCGATCATTAAAAAATCAGGAGACAACAAATGATGGAGAGGATGTGGAGAAATAGGAACACTTTTACACTGCTGGTGGGAGTGTCAATTAGTTCAACCATTGTGGAAGACAGTGTGGTGATTCCTCAAGGACCTAGAAACAGAAATTCCATTTGACCCAGCAATTCCATTACTGAGTATATAACCAAAGGATTATAAATCATTCTACTATAAGGACACGTGCACACGAATGTTCATTGCAGCACTGTTTACAATAGCAAAGACCTGGAATCAACCCAAGTGCCCATCGATGATAGACTGAAGTGGGAAAATGTGGCACATATACATCATGGAATATTATGCAGCAATCAAAAACGATTGGAAAGTTCATGTCCTTTGTAGGGACAGGATGAATCTGGAGAACATCATTCTCAGCAAACTGACACAAGAACATAAAATGAAATACCGCATGTTGTCACTCATAGGCAGGTATTGAACAATGAGAACACATGGACACAGGGAAGGGAGCACTACATACTGGGGTCTGTTGTGGGGAATAGGGGAGGGACAGTGGGGGGTGGGGAGTTGGGGTGAGATAGCATGGGAAGAAATGCCAGATATAGGTGAAGGGGAGGAAGGCAGCAAATCACACTGCCACGTGTGTACCTATGCAACTATCTTGTATGTTCTTCACATGTACCCCAAAACCTAAAATGGAATAAAAAAAGTATGCTGCAAAAAAAAAAAGAAATACTAAAGATGAGAGCAAAAGTATATGAAAATTTAAAGAAGAAAACAATACAAAAGGTCAATGACACAGAATTTGATTTTTTGGAAAGTGAAACAAAATTGACAAATCTTTAGGGAGACTAAGAAAAGAGAGAAGACCCAAATAAATATAATCAGAGATAAAAACAAGGAGACATTACAATTGATATCACAGACATTCAAAGGATCATTAATGGCTCCTATAAGCAAGTATATGCCAAAAAGTAGAAAATCTAGAGGAGATGAAAAAATTTCTAGACACATACAAACTACCAAGACTGAACCATGAAGAAATTTAAAATCTGAGCAGACCAATAACAAGTAACAAGATGGTAACAACAAACAGATTCCTAGCAAAGAAAAGTCTGGGACTCAAGAGCTTTACTGCTGAATTCTACAAAATATTTAAAGAAGAACTAATATGAATCCTACTCAAACTATTCTGAAATATAGAGTAGAAAGGAATACTTCCAAACTCATTCTGTGAGGTTAGTATTACACTGATAATAAAGCTACATCAAAAATAAAAAAGAAAAACACACAGGTCAGCCAATATCTCTGATGAATACTGATGCAAAAATCCTCAACAAAATGCTAGCAAACTGAATTCAACAATACATTAAAAAGATGATCATACATCATGATCAAGTGGAATTTATTCCTGAGATGCAAGAATGGTTCAACATAAGCAAATAAATCAATGTGATACAGGATATCAATATAATGAAAGATAAAAACTATATAATCATTTTAATTGATGCTGCATAAGTATTTGAAAAAATTCAACACCTCTTTATGAAAAAAACCCTCAAACAACTGGGTATAGAAGAAACATATCTCAACATTATAGAAGATACATACAACAGACAAATAGCTAGTGTCATATTAAATGGGGAGAAGCTAAAAGCCTTCCTTTTAAGATCTGGAAAACAGCAAGAATGCCCACTTTCCCACTGTTATTCCACATAGTATTGGGAGACCTAGCTGTTGGAATCAGACAAAAAATAGAAATAAAGTACATTGAAATAGGAAAGGAACAAGTCAAATTTCCCTTGTTTGCAGATAATATGGTCACATATTTGAAACTACTTAAAGATTATACAAGAAAACAATTAGAATAAATAAAATCAGTAAAGTTGCATGACACAAAACAAATATACAAAAATCAGTAGAATTTTCTATGCCAACAATGAGCAATCTGAAAAAGAAATATAAAAATTAATCCTATCCCATTTACAGCAGACACACATAAAATTAAATACCTAGGAACTAACATAACCAAAGAAGTGAAAGATCTCTGTAATGAAAACTATAAAACACTTATGAAAGAAATTGACACCAAAAAATAGAAAGATGTTCAATGTTTATGGATTAGAAGAATAAAATCTCTATACAACCAAAAGCAATCTATAGATTCAGTGCAATCCTGATCAAAATACCAATGACATTCTTCACAGAAATAAAAAAGAATATCCTAAAATTTATACGGAACCCAAAGACCCAGAATAGCCAAAGCTGTTCTATGAGAAAAGAAAAAAAAAACTGGAGGAATCACATTATCTGACTTCAAGTTGTACTACTTAGTTATAATGACCAAAACGGCATGAAACTGGAATAAAAACAGACACACAGACCAATGAAACAGAATATAGAACCCAAAACAAATTCACACATCTATAGTGAACTCATTTTTGACAAAGATATTGGGAACATATATTCCGGAAAAAACAGTCCCTTCAATAAATGATGCTGGGAAAACCGGATATTCACATGCAAAAAAATAAAACTAGATACTTATCTCTCACCACATACAAAAATAAAATGAAAATAGATTAAAAACTTAAATCTAAGGCGCCCAACTATAAACGTCCACAACAAAACCTTAGGGAAAATCTCCAGTACATTGATGTGGGCAAAAATTTCTTGAGTAATGTCCTCCTAGTACAGGCAAGCAAAGCAAAAATGAACAAATGAGATCACATAAAGCTAAAAAAAGCTTCTGCACAGCAAAGGAAACTATTGATAAAATAAAGGGACATCCCACAGAATGGGAGAAAATATTTTCAAACTATTTATTTGGAACTGAATCAACACTATGGAAAAAATCTATTAATATGACTAAAAAATAGGCGAAAAATTTTTAATAGACATTTCTCAAAAGAACATACAAATGGCAAACAGGCATACAAAAAGGTGCTTAACATCACTGATCATTGGAGAAAAGCGGATCAAAACTATAATGAGATATCATCCCACTCCAGTTAAAATGGCTTACATTCAAAAGACAGGCAATAACAAATGGGGGCAAGGATTTGGACAAAAATGAACCCCCATACACTCTTGGTGGGAATATAAATTAGTATAACTACCATGCACAACAGTTTTCAGGTTCCTCAAAAAACTAAAAGTTGAGCTACCATATGATCTACCAATCCCACAGGTGGGCATATACTCAAACGAAAGGAAATTAGTAGATTGAAGAGATCTCTGCACTCCCATGTTTGCTCCAGCATTGCTCACAATAGTTAATATTTGGAAGAGACGTTAGTGTCCATCAACAGACAAATAGATAAATAAAATATGGTACATATACACAATTATATACTATTCAGCTATAAAAATGAATGAGACACTGTCATTTGCAACAATATAAATGGAACTGGAGATTAATATGTTAAGTGAAATAAGCCAGGAACAGGAAAACAAACATCACACATTTTCACTTATTTGTGGGATCTAAGAATCAAAACAATTGAACTCATGGTGACAGAGAGTAATAGGATGGTTACTAGAGGCTGGGAATGGTAGCAGTGAGTGGGGAAACAATATGGTTAATGGGTGCAACAAAACAGAAAGATTGAATAAAACCTACTATTTGATAGCACAACAGGGTAACTATAGTCAATAATCATTTAATTGCACATTTTAAAAGAATGAAGGGTATAATTGGATTGTTTGTAACACAAAAGATAAATGCTTCAGGGAATGAATATCCCATTCTCCATGATGTGATTATTATGCCTTGCATGCCTGTATCAAAATATCTCACATACCCCATAAATAAATATAACTACTATGTACCTACAATAAATATAATAATTTTTTAATGTAACTAGTATTACTTAGAAATAGAACTTCTAGATTTTATTGTAATTTAATTTAAATTCAAGCTATTGTCCTGCCTTTCTAGCTCAAAGGTCTCACCTCAGCAGTTCTACCTCCTTGGCACTGTGAGTCGCTAGGTGGCCCTGCCACAGCCTCTGTCATCCTGTGACTTGCAGGTACTGGGAAATCAGCAGATAAAACACTAAGAAACCTTAGAAGCTGAGAAATGCCCTGTGAGAGACAGTAAACCTGGTCTCATACATGGTGTATCACTGCTACAACCAGCATCTGAAAAAAGCATCTCACTAACATTCTTTATAACCAAGGAACTCAAGTAGATTCTTCACCACTGAAGGCACCCAGAGCTGAAGCCAGGTGACAATTAATTATTAACATTAAAGTCAGGTCTTCACAAATAGCTCTTATTATTTTCAGATATGTTCCATAAATATCTAGTTTATTGAGAAATTTTAGCGTAAAGGGCTATTTAATTTTGTTGAAAGCCTTCTCTGCATCTAGTAAGATAATCATGTAGTTTTTGTCTTTGGTTCTGTTTATGTGATGGATTATGTTTATTGATTTGCATATGTTGAACTAGCTTGCACCCTAGGGATGAAGGTGACTTGATCGTGATGGATAAGCTATTTGATGTGCTGTTGTATTCAGTTTGCCAGTATTTTATTGAGGATTTTTGCATCAATATTCATCATGGATATTGGCCTGAAATATTTTTTTAGTAGTGTCTCTGCAGGTTTTGGTATCAGGATGATGTTAGTCTCATAAAATGAGTTAAGAAGAATTCTCTCTTTTTATATTGTTTGGAATAGTTTCAAAAGGAATGGTACCAGCTCCTCTTTGTATCTCTGGTAGAATTTAGCTGTGAACGCTTCTGGTCCTGGACTTTTTTTGGTTGGTAGACTGTTATTTGCTGCCTAAATTTCAGACCTTGTTATTGGTCTATTCAGGGATTCAACTTCTTCCTGATTTAGTCTTGGGAGGGTGTAAGTGTCCAGGAATTTATCCATTTCTTCTAGATTTACTGGTTTATTTGCATAGAGGTGTTTATAGTATTCTCTGATGGTGGTTTGTATTTCTGTGGGATCCATAATGATATCCTTTTTATCATTTTTAATTGCATCTATTTGATCCTTTCACTCTTTTCTTCTTTATTAGTCTGGTTAATGGTCTCTCTACTTTGTTAATATTTTCAAAAATCCAGCTGGATTCACTGATTTTTTTGAAGAGTTTTTTGTGTCTCTATCTCCTTCAGTTCTGCTCTGATCTTAGTTATTTCTTGTCTTCTAGCTTTTTAATTTGATTGATCTTGCTTCTCTTGTTCTTTTAATCATGACGCTAGGGTGTTGATTTTATCAACAGGGCATTTCTCAGCTTCAAAGGTTTATTAGTGTTTTATCTGCTGATTTCCCAGTACCTGCAAGTCACAGTATGACAGAGGCTGTGGCAGGGCCACCTAGTGACTCACAGTGCCAAGGAGGTAGAACTGCTGAGGTGAGACATTTGAGCTAGAAAGGCAGCACAATAGCTTGAATTTAAATTAAATTACAATAAAATTTAGAAGGTCTATTGGTAAGTAATACTAGCTACATTTAAAAAATTATATTTCTTGTAGGTACATAGTAACTATTTTTATTTATGGGGTATATGAGATTTCCTTGTTTCTCTTGTAGGCATTCAGTGCTATAAATTTCCCTATACACATTGTTTTGGCTGTGTTCCAGAGATTCTGGTATGTTGTGTCTTTGTTCTCATTGGTTTCTAAGAATATCTTTATTTCTGCCTTCATTTCTTCATTTTTCCAGTAGTCATTCAGGTGCAGGTTGTTCAGTTTTTATGTAGTTGTGCAGTTTTTAGTAAGTTTCTTAATCCTGAGTTCTAATTTGATTGCACTGTGGTCTGAGAGACTATTATAATTTCCATTCTTTAGCATTTGCTGAGGAGTGTTTTACTTTCAATTATGTGGTCAATTTTAGAATAAGTGCAATGTGGTGTTGAGAAGAATGTATACTCTGTGGATTTGGGGTGGAGAGTTCCGTAGATGTCTATTAGGTCTGCTAGGTCCAGATCTGAGTTCAAGTCCTGGATATCCTTGCTCATTTTCTGTCTCATTGATCTAATATTGACAGTGGGTTGTTAAAGTCTCCTACTACTATTGTGTGGGAGTTTAAGTCTCTTTGTAGGTCATTAAGAACTTGCTTTATGTATCTGGATGCTACTGTATTGGGTGCATATATATTTAGGATCGTTAGCTCTTCTTGTTGCATTGATCCCTTTACTGTTATGTAACATCCTTCTTTGTCTCTTTTGATCTTTGTTGGTTTAAAGTCTGTTTTATCAGAGACAAGGATTGTGGCCCCTGCTTTTTTTTTTTTCTTTTCATTTGTTTGGTAAATCTTCCTCCATCCCTTTATTTTCAGTCTATGTGTGTCTTTGCATGTGAGAATGGTCTCCTGAATACAGCACAGCAATGGGTCTTGACTCTTTATTCAGATTACCAGTCTGTGTCTTTGGATTGGGGCATTTAGCCCATTTATATTTATTATTAATAATGTTATGTGTGAAATTGTTCCTGACATTTTGATGCTAGCTGGTTGTTTTGCCAATTAGTTGATGAAGTTTCTTCATCACATTGATGGTCTTTACAATTTGGTGTTTTTGCAGTGGCTGGTACTTGCTCCTTTCCATGTTTAGTGCTTCCTTCAGGAGATCTTATAAGGCAGGCCTGGTGGTGACAAAATCTCTCAGAATTTTCTTGTCTGTAGAGGATTTTATTTCTCTTTTGCTTATGAAGCTTAGTTTGGCTGGATATGAAATTCTGGGTTGAAAATTATTTTCTTTAAGAATGTTGAATATGAACCCCTACTCTGGGTTCTGGCTTGTAGGGTTTCTGTAGAGAAATCCACTGTTAGCCTGATAGGCTTCCCTTTGCAGGTAATCCAACCTTTCTCTAAAAGGTTACAGGAATTGTTTACTAGAAAAAAACAGTTTAGAGAAGAACAAAAATGACCTGATGGCACTGAAAACTACAGCATGAGAACATGTTTTCCTTTATTTCAACTTTGTTGAATCTGACAATTAAATATTGGAGTTGCTCTTCTTGAGGAATATCTTTGTGGTATTCTTGTATTTCCAGAATTTGAATGTTGGCCCATCTTTCTAGGTTGGGGAAGTTCTCTTGGATAATATCCTGAAGAGTGTTTTCCAACTTGGTGGCATTCTCCCCATCACTTTCAGGTACAGCAATCAAATGTAGGTTTGGTCTTTTCACATAGTCCCATAATCCATAAAATCTTTGTGTATTCCTTTTCATTCTTTTTTCTCTAATCTTGTCTTCATGCTTTATTTCACTAAGTTTATCTTCAATTTCTGATACCCTTTCTTCTACTTGATTGATTTGGCTACTGATATTTGTGTATGCTTCAAGAAGTTCTCGTGCTGTTGTGGTGTGTTTTTCAGCTCCATCAGGTCATTAATGTTCTTCTCTGAACTTATTTTTCTAGTAAGCAATTCCTCTAATCTTTTTTCAAGGTTCTTTGCTTCTTTGCATTGGGTTAGAACATGCTCCTTTAACTTGGAGGAATTAGTTATTACCCACCTTCTGAAGCCTACTTCTAGGAAACCATCAAACTCATTTACTGTCCAGTTTTGTTCCCTTACTGCCAAGGAGTTGTGATGCTTTGGAGGAGAAGAGGTATTCTGGTTTTTGGAATTTTCAGCCTTTTTGTGCTGGTTTTTCCTCATCTTTGTGGATTTATCTACCTTTTGTCTTTGATGTTGGTGATCTTCGAATAAGGTCTTTGTGTGTATGTCCAATTTGTTAATGTTGATGCTATTCCTTTCTGTTTGTTAGTTTTCCTTTTAAGAGTCAGGCTCCTCTGCTGCAGATCTGCTGGTGTTTGCTGGAGGTCCACTCCAGACCCTATTTGCCTGGGTATGACCATCAGCGGCTGCAGAACAGCAAACATTGCTGCCTGTTTTTCCTCCAGAAGCTTTGTCCCAGAGGGGCACCCACCAGATGCCAACCGGATCTCTCCTGTATGAGGTGTCTGTTGCACCCTGCTGGGAGGTGTTTCTCAGTCAGGAGGCATGGGGATCAGGGACCCACTCTAGGAGGCAGTTTGTCCCTTAGCAGAGCTTAAGAGTTGTGCTGGAAGATCTGCTGCTCTCTTCAGAAGTGGCAGGCAGGAACATTTAAGTCTGCTGAAGCTGCCCCACAGCCATCCCTTCCCCCAGGTGCTCTGTCCTAGGGAGATGGAAGTTTTATCTGTAAACCCTTGTCTGGGGCTGCTGCCTTTCTTTCAGAGATGCCCTGCCCAGAGTGGAGGAATCTAGAGAGGCAGTCTGGGTACAGTGGCTTTGTGGTGCTACAGTGGGGTCCACCTAGTTCAAATTTCTTGGCAGCTTTGTTTACACTGTGAGGGGAAAATTGCCTACTCAAGCCTCAGTAATGGTGAATGCCCTTCCCCCCACCAAGCTTGAGCATCCCAGGTCCACTTCAGACTGCTGTGCTGACAGTGAGAATTTCAAGCCAGTAGATATTAGCTTGCTGCGCTCTGTGGGGGTGGTATCCACTGAGCTAGACCACTTGGCCCCCTGGCTTCAGCACCCTTTCCAGGGGAGTGAATGGTTCTGTCTTGCTGGCATTCCAGGTGCCACTGGGGTATGAAAAATAAAATCCTGCAGCTAGCCTCGGTGTCTGCCCAAATGGCCTCCAAGTTTGGTGCTTGAAATCCAGGATCCTGGTGATGCAAGCACCCTAGGCAATCTCCTGGTCTGTTGGTTGCAAAGATTGTGAGAATAGCATAGTATGTGGGCCAGAATGCACCCTTTCTCACAGCACAGTCCCTCACAGCTTCCCTTGGCTAGAAGAGGGAGTTCCCTGATCCATTGCACTTCCTGTGTGAGGCGACTCCCCACCCTGCTTTGGCTCGCCCTCCATGTGCTGCATCCACTGTCTAACTGGTTCCAATGAGATGAGCTGCGTACCTCAGTTAGAAATGCAGAAATTACCACTTTCTGCATTGGTCTCACTGGGAGCTGAGAGCAGAATTGTTCCTATTCAGCCATCTTGCCAGCCACCTCACCCACAAAACAAATCTTAATCAATTTTTAAGAAATGAAAATCACATCTAATATCTTCTCAGATCACAGTAGAATAAAAGTAGAAATCAATTCTAAAAGGCACCCTTGAGACTACAAATAAATGGACACTAAACAATGGGCTTGTGAATAATTTGGGGGTTAATAATGAAATCAAATTGAAAATTAAGAATGTTTTCAAAATGAATGATAACAGTAACAAGTTATCAAAAGTTAAGAGATACAGAAAAGCACTGCTAGAAGAGTGTTTACAGCACTAAATCGTTATATCCAAAAGACAGAAAGATAACAAATATAAAACTTACTGTTACACCTCAAAGAACTAAAGAAACAAGAACATATCAGATCCAAATTTAGCAAAAGAAAAACATAACAAATAGTAAAGCTGAACTAAATAAAATTGAAAGCAAAAAGGATGGATAAAACAAAAAGTTGGTTCTTAGAAAAAATAAAGAAAATGTATAGACCAGTAAGTAGATTAACTAAGAAAGGAAGAGAGAAGATTCAAATAAGTTTAATTAGAAATGAAACTGTAGATTTTACAACTGACTCCACAGAAATACAAAAGATCATTCAAGACTACTATGAAAACCTCTATGCACTAAACTAGAAAATCTAGAAGAAATGAATAAACTACTGGAAACATACAATCCCCCTAAGCTTTGATCAGGTAGAAATAAAATTCCTGAAGAGATCAATGACAAGCAGTAAAATTTAATCAGTAATTTTTTTAAAATCCCACTGCCAACAACAATAAAAGCCCAGGTGGACCACAAGGATTTATAGCTAAATTCTATAAGACAGTCAAAGAAGAATTGATACCAATCCTACTGAAACTATTTCAAAAGTCTTAGAAGGAGGGAATGCTCCCTAACTCATTCTATGAAGCCAGTATCACACTGATACCAAAGCCAAAAGAGTACACCACAACAACAACAACAAAACTACAGGCCAATATCTGTGAAAAATGTAGATGCTAAAAATCCTCAACAAAATATTAGCAACCCAAATCCAATAGCAGATCCAAAAGATAATTCACCATTACCAAGTGTGTTTCATCCCAGAGATGAAGTGATGGTTCAACATATGCAAGTCAATAAATGTGATTCACCACATAAACAGAATTAAAACAGAAACCATATGATCATCTCAATAGGCACAGAAAAAGCATTCAAACCCCTACAATCTTCTGTTCCACCAGCTGAGCTATCGAAGGATGTTGTAGAAAAAATATTCAATAAAATCCAGCATCTTTTTATGATTAACCACCCTTAACAAACAGGCATAGAAGGAACATACATCAAAATAACAGCAGCCATATATGACATACTCATAGCCAACATCATACTGAATGGGGAAAAGTTGAAAATTCTCACTAAGAATTAGAACAAGACAAGGATGTCCACTCTTACCACTTCTATTGAACACAGCACTGGAAGTCATAGAGCAATCAAGCAAGAGAAATAAATAAAGGACATTCAAATAGGAAAAGAGGAAGTCAAACTATTACTGTTTGCCCATGATACGATCATATACCTAGAAAATCCTAAAGCCTCCCCCAAAACACTCCTAGATAAATGAACTCAGTAAAGTCTCAATTCAGTATAGTACAAAATCAATGTACACAAATCAGTAGCACAGCTATACACCAACAATGACCAAACTGAGAATCAAATCAAGAACTCAATCCCATTTATAGTAGCTACAGAAAATATAATAACCGGGAATATATTGAAGCAAGGAGATATAAGATCTCTACAAGGAGAACTTAAAATCTTTGCAGAAAAAATCATAGATGACACAAACAAATGGAAATAGATCCCATGCTCATGGATTGGAAGAATCAATATTGTAAAAATGACCATACTCTCAAAGCAGTCTACAGATCCAATGCAATTCCTGTCAAAATACCAACTTCATTTTTCACAGAACTAGAAAAAACAGTCTTAAGATTCATAATAGAACAAAAAAAGACGCCAAGTAGCCAAAGCACTCCTGATCAAAAAAAATCTAGAAGCATTATTTTCCTCAACTTTAAATCATATAATATTAAAAGACTATAGTAACCAAAACAGGGTGGTACTGTACAAAAGTAGATACATAGATCAATGAAACATAAAAGAGAGCCCAGGAACAAATTTATACATTTACCACCAACTGATCTTTTACAAAGCTTACAAAAACATAAATTGGGGAAAGGACACCATATTCAGTAAATAGTGCTAGGAAAATTAATAGTCACATGTAAAAGAATAAAACTGTATCCCTATCTCACCTTATACAACAATTTACTGCAGATGGATTAAAGACTTAGGTCTAAGACCTGAAACCATAAAAATTCTAGAGGAAAACTTGGGAAAAAAAACCTTACTGCCTTTTATTGGTCTTTCTTCTATAGTTGTATTTGCATTATAGGGTTTTTTTTCTAATTTTTAATGTGTTTTTTCTTCTGGAGCCATTTGGAAGGTATACTTTCTAGTTTTAATTCTGTAAGAGGTTGCCCCTAAATTTAAAATAAATAAATTTATATTTTTCCTTAACTTCTATGTCTTATACCTCCTTTACTTTCCTACCCCACCCCTCTATCCCATGTAACGGTGGCATAGTATAAGATTTTAGTCTTGTTTTTGTATTTTTAATATGTAAAATCATGTTGTCTACTTTTCCAAGAATTAATATATGCATTCTATTTTGAAACCTTATCTATACTATTTATTTAAACTTAGTCTATATTCAAATAGATTCAATGCACACATCGTTATTTGTATAACATAGTCTATAGTCTTAAGGTCTTTATTTTTTTATTGTTTGCCAGATGCTTTGAGAATTTATTTTGCATCTCCCCATCCCATTTCCCAAGGGTTCTACAGAGGGTATATTTTCTGAGCTCTTGCATTTCTGAAAATATCTTGATATCTTTATGCTGCATTGTCAGGGTAGAGAACTCTTTTGTCAAAACATTTCCCATCAAAAATGTAAATGTTCCACTATTGTCTTCTGACATTTAGTACTATGGAAAATTCTAGGGATATCCCAATTTTTTTTATTTAGAGGTATCCAGTTTTCTGTTTTCCTTGTCTCTTTCTTTGACTAGATACTTAAAGAAGTTATTTCTTTATCCTTGAAATTCAGAACATGCATCAGGATTATATAGATGTCAGTTATATCTTACTAATTTGACTGGTACTTTTAATCTGGAGATTCAGCTGTTTCTTAATTTTATAGGTGTTTTATTCTACTGTTGCTTCTATTGCATTTATTCTTGTCTTTTACATATATAGATAAGGCATATTGAAACAGTGTGTCATTGTCTGAGATAATGCCTCTTTGTCATCCCTCCAGGACAATTAAGGAGCGTGGACACAAAGGTGAGCTTAGAGCAAAAACTTAATAAGTGAAAGAAGAAATCTCTCTGTCAACAGAGAGGAGGTCCCAGACAGGAACACTCACTATGGGGCTGGCCCATTCTGGTTTTTTTATGGACTGGAAAAGAGAAGAAATGTCCTTAGTGGGCTGTCTTGGCAAAACTGTGACTCAGCCTGGCCCAGGATCAATCAGGAGCTGAAATGATGATTCATAGACGCTGCTTAGCTTGGCCCAGGACCTATCAGAAGCTGAAGTGAAAGTCTGGCCCCCGGACCTTGGCCAGGGACCAATAAGAAGCTGAGGTGATGATTCATGGAAGCTGGACTTATAGTCCTAATAAAGGAAAGTAGAGTGCCCACCAAAATCCACCAGAGCCCACCATGCCCATGCCCATGCCCACAAAAGGAGAAGAAACTTATCCTGGGAACTTGCTGACTATACAAAGGACAAAGACATGTGTATGTCAAGCCTTATTTCCTTATCTGAGTGAGCTGGAGGTTCTGTGTAAGTTTTTATCCAAATGGGCAGGAGGTTTTTCTATCTGTGAAGCCATGGGCATGTCTTCAGACACAACACTCTGTGAAATTTCCCTTATGTGCCTGCAGCTTAAATTTTTTCCCAGGTTGCTTTTTATGTTATGTGGGGATGAGGCACTGACTCATGGGCTGGGGGCTCTTCCGGGACCCATCCCTTGCTGTCTACCTATGGCAAGCTAGCTAACTCCTTTCAGTATGTTGGTTCTACATTCACCGGCCCATTATATGTATTATTGACTTTCTTGTTATTTTTATCTCCTTGTTCTTTTACTCTGCATTCTAAGACAGCTTTGGGTTGCATCAAAAACATCCGGTTTTATTTTTGCATTCTCAAAACTGATCATACTGCTGATGATTGTTTTTTTACCTGCTAGTATCATTTTTTTTTGTTCAAAGTTGACTATTTTTGACCTACAAAACAGCAATTTAATATGGTTTAAACTAAAAAATAAAAAGAATAATTACTACAGTATCTATGGTGATAGGAACAAGCTAGAAATTCAGTAAATGCCCATTAATATGGAAATGATTGTATATTTTTAGTAGAGATGGGGTTTCACCATGTTAGTCAGGATGGTCTCCATCACCTGACCTCATGATCTGCCTGCCTTGACCTCCCAAAGTGCTGGAATTACAGGTGTGAGCCACCGCACCCAGCCTAATTCTTTGCTTCTTTATATTCCAAGCTAAGACAAATTTTCTATACTTTTTTTTAAATTCCATGGTCCTTTTGGAATATTCTTATGTCTTAAACTCAGCCTCTTTTACTTATTTCTGAGCTCTGTTTATTTAGAGTTCCCCTTACCTATTTAGAATCCTAAGCTTTATTTTGCCTTTCTAAGCAGTAATTCTAATAATTATTGCTACAAAGATGTTGAATACTGCATTTCATAGGACCTGGAATAATCAATCAATCTCAATGCTTTCAAATTGCCATGGCCCTTGAACCATATCTGAACTGGTAACAAAGCTTTAAAAGCCTCTACTCATTTTTAATACAGGCCCTCTGAGCCCTAAGCATCACACTCTCTGGCCCCATTAATGTTTTATGGAATCTAAATTAAAGGCTATTTTCAAACTCTTAATTGTAAAGCATTACTTTCAATTTTTATAATGACCAAGACCAAATTTAGCTTCTGTACTTTGCCTAGATTGTTCCTAGTCAGACAGAGGCGAGGGTTGCTTAAACCTATAATCTTAGTTTCAATCCATGCTCTATAATTTTCAGAAATGACAACTTTGACAGGAAAATGCCTGGGAAGACACCAACCTCTGGGTCTCACAACTCAAAAAAAAGGAACTTGCTGACAGATTTTGACAAAGGGACCCAGTGAGTACACACTAGGGTAAGATTCCATATGAACAAGACACCATCCTGTTTGCCCTCAAACTTTTTGAATGTGGTCTTCTCTGCACTATCTAACCTGCACCTTTCACCTCATTGGCATTGGTCCCCCAGTCACAGAACAGGAGCAGGCAAAGAAACACTGTATATAAATTTGACTGCCCCTGCGCAGTAGAGATCTGTTGCCTAGTGGGCTCTAACATGAGACAGCCATAGTGCAAAACTTTCTGGAAGTGAGCCAAACAGACCCTAGCTTGGAGGAGTTAAAATCATTTCAAGTCAAACTGGTCATCATAAGGTAGTGGCAGTCCTGTTCAATTCATGATTCAGTACAGGTAGCAGCTACACTGAATGAATAAAGAATTAAGGCAAACCATCTTACAAAGAAAGAGAATGAACAGCTATATCCCCCCCGCAAAAAAAAAAAACCCTCCTTGCACTCCCAAATAAAAATCTGTCCCTCACAGACCTACCTATTTTCACCAGAGGGATTACTCTTTTAGTTTAAAGGTATTAATTGTCTTTGTTAAAATGTAACTGGGAGACCCAGAATAATTCCAGACATTATTAAAAGCCTTAGGGCCCTAGAGAGTTTTGTTTGCTATATTAGGCAGTTTCCTAGAAAAAAAACTAATGCCAATACATATTTGTAAACTGACTATAATCTATATGTTGTTCCTTTCTATGTTCATACCACACAAATGACATATGTAAGAATGACATATTATTATCATTGTTATTTAGTAAGAAAAGTGAGACTCAAAGAGGTAAGGTGACCATTGGGCCAACAACTAACATCTGCACTAAGAGTGGATCAAAAGAGAAAAATGTTGATAGGAGAGAAGGGATCAGGAAAGACACTAAACACTGGCAAGAAGGCTAGGGTGGGGCCCCATGGTAGGGACAGTAAACGAGCCAAAACCACTGAGTGTCTGCTCAGTAAAGAATGAATAATAAAGTGGGTGTGCAGGCAAAAAAGACAAACTTGTCATACTCCACAGCCTTGTAGAAGGTTAGTTCTGTCAGTTTCCTTAAGAGTATGCTATCACTCTTTAAGGATCTTTCTAAAACATTTCATACCATAATTTTGGGTCTGTCAGTGTCCAAAAATGAAATAAAGTAACATAAATATACCAAGAATTAAACAACCTGGGTTCTGGTTCCAGCTCCACTAACTACTAGCTTCATAACCATTCACATATTTTTCTGTTATCTTTGAAGACTGACAAAAGAAGAATAGCCATAGGTAATTCAATAGAACACAGGATTTGGGACAAGAAGATTGAGGTTTCTTTTAAGATTCAACCAAATTGTTCGTGATATTCAATATGTTAATATAGTCTCTAGTAATATAGAGGTGAACATAAACAGGTAAGGCCCCTGTTCATATCAATGGCATTCTTCTGGCAGAGGGAACAGATAACAAACAGAAAACTAATAAGCAAACAATATGAAAGGTATCTGATAGTGCTATGCAGAAAATAGATTTTCAGTCCTGACTGCATAAACCTGGAACAAGTGAATTTTCCTCTCATCTTTAAAAGAATACTAACAGCTCAGGCTAAGCCTGCTGTATGGTTTTGCTGTAAGGATTAAAAAATGGATTGCAAAGCTTATTGTAAACTTCAAAGTGTTTACATAATCTTTATCAGATAGACAGAAAAATTTTCTAACTATTTCACTACTGCGAGCAAGCAAAGAAACTGAGCATGCTATGGATTCCGTTGTTTCTAAAGACAAGGTTTAAATGAATATATTCAATAACAGCATCTAAAAGGAGACCAATCAATACAGTCAAAAATGTTCTCTTCAGTGAGTAACCTGAGTTGAGAGTTAGAAGAAAATGAATTGAGACTCAAGCTAAATCAGATAAAATTCCTATTTCACATGCTTGGTTTTATTGCTGGAATTGGTAAGACATGCAAAAGCTAAAATTGAGACAATAATAGTAAGTGGCCTAAAAGTCTCCAACTGCCATAGAAACCAAAGTTCCCTTGATTTCTTTAAATCAAATACATGTCATGCACTGAAACAGAGTTCTTCTTATCTAGATTATTTCGTGTTCATGCTGCTGATAAAAAGCATGAACACGAAAAAGAAAAAGAGAAGAAAGAAAAGGAAAAAGGAAGAAAAAGAGGTTTAATTGTACTTACAGTTCCCCATGGCTGGGCGGGGAGGGGGTCAGAATCATGGCGGAGGCAAAAGGCACTTCTTACATGGTAATAACAAGAGAAAAATTAGAAAGATGCAAAAGCAGAAACCCCTCATAAAACCATCAGATCATTGCATAATATTCCACAGTATATATGTGCCACATTTTCCCTGTCCAGTCTATCATCGATGGGCATTTGAGTTGGTTCCAGGTCTTTGCTATTGTCAACTGTGCTGCAATGAACATTCGTGTGCATGTGTCCTTATAGTAGAACGATTTATAATCCTTTGGATATATACCCAGTAATGGGATTGCTGGGTCAAATGGAATTTCTATTTCTAGGTCCTTGAGGAATTGTCATACCGTCTTCCACAATGGTTGAACTAATTTACACTCCCACCAACAGTGTAAAAGTGTTCCTATTTCCCCACATCCTCTCTAGCATCTATTGTCTCCAGATTTTTTAATGATCGCCATTCTACCTGGCGTGAGATTGTATCTCAATCTCAATGTAATTTTGATTTGCATTTCTCTCATGACCAGTGATGATGAGCATTTTTTCATATGTTTGTTCACCTCATGTATGTCTTCTTTTGTAAACTGTCTGTTCATATCCTTCACCCACTTTTGAATGGGCTTGTTTGAGTTCATGTCCTTTGTAGGGACATGGATGAACGTGGAAACCATCATTCTCAGTAAACTGACATAAGAACAGAAAATCAAACACCATGTTCTCACTCATAGGTGGGTGTTGAACAATGAGAACACATGGACACAGGGAAGGGAGCATCACACACTGGGGTCTGTTGGGGGGAAATAGGGGAGGAACAGCAGGGGGTGGGGAGTTGGGGAGAGATAGCATGGGGGGAAATGCCAGATACAGGTGATGGGGAGGAAGGCAGCACATCACACTGCCATTTGTGTACCTATGCAACAATCTTGCATGTCCTTCACATGTACCCCAAAACCTAAAATGCAATTAAAAAAATCAGATCTTGTGAGACTTGTTCACTACCATAAAAACGGTATGGGAGAAACCGCTCCCATGATTCAAATTATCTCCCATTGGGTCCCTCCCACAACACATGGGAATTAGGGTAGTACAATTCAAGGTGAGATTTGGGTGGGGACACAGACTCAAATAATATCACTACCCCTGACCAAAGCAGAGAACTGAGCCCAGAGTAGGAAAAGACAGTGACAAAAGAGTCTGGATGTATAGAGGAAGGTTGACATCACAGGCACATCCTTTGTAAGAAAAGTTTAAACCCAGAGTTGAGGAGTGCTAGGGGCCAACTGGGGAAAGGGAAAACCAAAACCGAATTTAAAAAAAAAAATCTCTTTCAGGCCTACCCTACAGGGGCAATATTGGTAAGCAATTAAGGAACTTGCCAGAAAACCAAGTATTTAAGTATTCTTCTCACTTACACAAGTAACCTTCTATAGCAGTGGTTCTCAAACTTGGCTGTCCATTGAAATCCCCTGGGATATTTCAAAAGAAGCCAATGCTCACACTCACCCTCAGAGACTTGAATTTAATTATTTGGTGGTGCAGTTTAGGCACTGTTATTCTTTTATACTTCCCAGGGGATTCTATGTGCAGTAGGTTGAGAACAACTGTATCTACAATTGGTTTTAAATAGCCACCTTAAAGTTTCATTTGAACAGCATTTTTCCTTGCATTCTTTTAGCTCTTGCAATTGATAATGGTTTCCAATAGGTCACAAGTGAAGTGATGAACAAAAGAGTATGTTTCATACTTACCCATCAAAAGTCCCTTACTCTCTTTCCTGTACTCCTCTGTGACTACCCTGCAGTTTCTATCTCCATTAAAACACACATCCCACATGTCATGTATCACTAGGAGCAGCATACGACCTATCTCCAACCAAGACCAGGGACTGGAGCTTAGCTGTTTTTATCTCTTGCCCTGTACTTACAGGGATCCCACAAAGTACTTTCAGGGTCAAGACTGTCTGAACTGTTCCCAGCCCCACTGAACCCAACTGTTATTTTGTAGATGAAACAGTACGCAAGGAGTGAAGGTGGCATGAGAAAGACAGAAGACGGAACAAAGAAAGGAAGAGAGCAGGAATAATAAAAATACAAAAATGGTTGCTTCTCATTCAAAACAGAAATACAACTACCAGAAAGAAGGAAATTTTACAGCTGGAAAAGGCTTTAGAAATCATCTAATCCAGTTTCTCGAAGAATGATACTTAAGCTATATGGATCCTTTGAGGTGCTTCTTACTATAAAGCTACCTGGGCTTCATCTAAACTGAGTAAATCAAAGGATAAGGAAATGGAAGATGACAAAAAATCTGAAATTTTAACACACTCTTGAATAGATCTTATTCACCTTAAAGTATGAGAATATCTAGTCCAAATTCCCTCATTTTTCAATAAGGATGCCGAATCTCAGGGAAAAGAAAGGCTTTGCTTAAGATCATCAAAAAGATTCGTGGTAGAGATAGAAATTAAACCTAAGTTCTCAGCTCACAGTCGAGTGCTGTTTCTACTATCCTATGCTGGTGTTGCCTGTGCTGCCATTGCCAAGAAATATGAACACCTGGGCTCCCTGAAAAAAATGCAGCAAGACATATTCTGCTTGTTCCAAAACAAGTCCCTATTGAGTGTCACATTTCCTCTGATTTCCTATGTCTGTTTTAAAAAATATATTTCTGATTAAAAACAGCAAAATAACAAAATCTTCCATGCAAAGGCACCAATGACTAATCATATTGTAAAGCATTTCTTGCAGGTCTATTTACATAGTAAACTAAATTCCCCAAAAGCAGCAATACTCCAACCATCCAAGTTATGCCTAAAAATGACAGAAATTTGGGCACCAAATGAACCATCAGGGAGATGTTTGGGAAGCAAGGGGTTAATCTTTCCTGGTTTCCCTAAACTCCTGTTTTGAATAAAACCAGTTCTGGTGAGCAATAATTTTCAAGACAGTAAGTTTAAAGACAGCAATATTTTTGTTAGTACTATCTTCTGGAGACTCTAGGGGTCATATAACTAATTCCACTTTCAAAAGCAGTGTGGATTGCTCTCTGTTCATCTCAGGAGTTTCTCAATTACCTTTCTTGAAGTGGCCTTCTGGTACTGAGAAGGCATTTCTAAATAAATATATAGCTCTTAAACTTGGCTGGCCCATCTAACAGATTACAATTTTATATTAGGCAGGATTGGATGCCTTAGAGCCTTCTTGGCCTGGGAATTTCTAATTGGCATCTGCTGAGATTGACATTCCATTACTTGCTGGAGCACATATATCAGAATAACCCACATTCATTGACATAAACTGGGAATCAAAGTCTGGCTGTGGCATTTAGATACATTAAAAACATGTACTGATTGGGATTTTGTTTGGAGACTGCAGCAGAGCATCAGGAAGGTCAGAAGCACAAATCATCCCTACCCAACAGCTCGACATCACAGTGAAACACTCCATGAACCTACAGAAACACACAACTTCATAGCAATCCAAAAGATTAAACCCAATGAAGTACAATATTACATAAATCCATTATGTAATTATAAAACAGAAATTCCATCTTTTTTTTGTAACTATATAAACATCACAAAATTTTTGTTACAATTGAAATGTGAAACAAAGATAACCTATGACAACCATGACAAAATATTATACCCCAAATGTGTTTAGAGGGAGTACAACCTCTTTTCAATGGCAAGTCATCCTTTAGCTGAAAAAGAAGCATTTACTAAGCCCTTCCTACATAAAAGAAGAAGTCTTGGCCCTTAGGCTAGAGCTGTTTTTAAACTACTTTGGAAGACCCAACATACACAAATGAAATTACATGAAAGAAAGCAGTCAGCATAGCAGAAAAGATAATGTGACTTATGTGACCAAAACTCAACTGTCCCCAACCAGATTATGTGCCTTACCTAAGCCTGAAGGACTGAGACATTCTCTCTCTCCTCTTCCTCTTCTCTCTCTCCCCAATCCTCCCCTTCCCTCTCTCTCACTCTCCCACTCTCCCTCTCTCCCTCTCCCTCTCTCTCTCTCTCTCTCTCTCTCTCTCTCTCTCTCTCTCACACACACACACACACACACACACACAGCTAAGGGAGCAATCCAAAAAAAGCAAAAATTGATTTTAAAATGCTACTGGGAAAAACTATAATTTGTCACCATATTCAACCTTCTAAACATTTCCATATTGTTTTCCAAAGGCTATATGGTATATCTTGTGAAATCCTGGGAACATTCTCAGACTGGATTTTGTGGTGTCTGAAATTTCCACCATTAATAAAACTTTAAGATAATGATTCTCATCTTATTTGGTAGCAAGTGACATATACCACTGAGTCCATACCACTTCTTTCTTGTCTGAATTCTCTTAAGACTTCTTCAGTCAAGTTTTTTGCATAACCATTTCACAAAACCACTCTTGTCAAGGTGAAGAACGGCTTTGCCAAATGCAATGTAAATTGTCAGTTCTCACTTTATTTGACTATCAGCAGTATTTACCATTTTCTTTCCCCAATTTGAAATACATTCTTCATCTAGATTCCAGGTCAATACACTTGCCTAGATTTACTCCTACCTCATGGACTTCTCCCTCTTACTTTCCCATTTTGACTCTTCCCAGCTTCAACATGCTTGGGTGGGCCCTGAGCTCCATTCTGAAATTTTGTCTCCTCTCCTAACACTCTCTTGCTGATCTCACTGAATCTCACAACTTTAAATATCCAATCACTGATGTCTCCGAAATTTATTATTCCAGCCAGTGCACCTCCCCTGAACTCCAGCTATATATATATGAAGCTGGTCCCTTAACAATTCCCATTTGGCTAATGGGCCCCTAAAACCTAATACATCCCAAACCAAACTCCAGCCCTTTCCTCCCAAACCTGCCTGTTTCTCTAATCATCTCCCCATGCCAGTTGCTGGAAACCCTATTCTGATTGCTCAGGTCAAAAACTTTGGTACCATCTTTGACTCCTTAGAGATCCTATTAAAACATAAGTCAGATCATGCCCTTCCTCAGCTCTAAACTCTCCAATGACTTTCTCACTCACAGTAAAAGCTAAAATCCTGAAATGGCTTGCAAAGAGCCCTTCCTTCCCCCATATGATCTCATCTCCTACTGGTTCACCCCAGTTTATGGTAGCTCCTTGTTCTTCCTTAAAGTATGTTGAGCATGATTCCACCTCAGTATCTTTTTACTTTTTGTTCCCTATATCTGGAACTCTTACCTGTGTATTCACAAAGGTTCTCTTCTCTATTCCTTAATGTTTTAGTCAATTATAACTATCAATAAGGCCTATACTGGTGTTATTTAATACAGTAACTATGCCCTCAATCCCAGCCTTCAATATGCTTTCTGTCAATTATATTCTTTCAAATAAATTTACTGTTCTGTTTATTATCTCACTCCAGAATGCAACCTAAATGAGGGCATGAGAGCACTGTCTTCTGCTTTGTGCACTGCTATATCCCCAACACCTAGGATTGGTTTCTGAAAATTAGGAAGTATTCAATGCATATTTGATGAATGAATAAATAAACTTAGGTAAGTTATATAACCTTTCTGCACCATAGTTGACCCATTTGTGAAATGGGGATAACACTGCTACCTACTTCAAAGTTGCTGGGAGAATTAAATGATTCAATATAGGCACTTGGCAAAGTGCCTTGCACACAGTAGGCATTCAATATTTATAATTACTATTACTATTATTTATTAAGAGGAGATGAATGAGTAAAGGAAGGGAAGAAAAAATAATATCAACAAGGAACTTTGAAATCCAGGCTTGTGGTGTCTAGTGAGCTGTAGTGAGGTCGGGTGGGTTGAGAAGGGGGACATAATGCAACCAAGTCCTCATTGGAACACTTCCTTGGAGACATTGGAGACACTAAAAAAGTGTGTTTTGCCCAAAGAAAGTGCATGTAATATACGCTATGATACAATCTGCCTTAAGGTGACTCTGAGTCTGTCATGGGGGCCGCTGTTCCTTTTGGGTTCTAACAGCAAAACTCACTAAGCACCTTAGTTATTCCCATTACTGAGATAAAGTTCCTAATTATGCTAGCACCCAGAAATCAAGTGAAAAAGGTATCTATACATCAACAAAGAATGCACTAGTTAATTTTCGAATACAGATAGGGCATATTTCTGCTAGGAAGAGAGACATAATTTTCAAATAGCAAAAAGTAATTAGAGGCCAGGCATGGTAAAATGTTAACAATTTAGAAACATGTGATTGATAGTCTTTTTGAGGCATTCCATTTATCTTAAGTTTGGGGTTTAAATAAAGCCTTAAATAAGCTTTGCATATTTTTGACCATGCCAGTTAGGGCTTTGAATATTTTCTTCTTACCTTATTATCCTGGGAAAGGAGCCGTAGGCAGTTTCCTTACAGCACCTGAAAACATTTACATAAAAAATTCATCAACTTTCAATTTGTTTCAATGACACATTTAGCTTTTCAATTCCAAGGCTGTACCTCCTGCCATATTGTAAAGAAAACACTTTGAAATGGTTTTCCTCTGCCTGATAAAGGGCAAGCAAGCCTTGAGCTAACCACTGAGGTACTTCATCACAATTTAAAAAGGTCTACAGTGCTCAGAAAGAATATACTAATAGTGAACACATTGAGACATCACCAAGTTATCCCCTCAGGATCAAAAGTGTGAGTCACAATCCAGAATTAATAGTGGAGGAGGAAGATAATAAACATCAGTTGCAGCCTTAAAACCACCTGCAGCTTTGAGTGTGGTAATTCTTCCCCCGCTAATGTTCCTTCTCTAAGCTTCCCCCAGGAAAAGAGGTCCATAGAATTCTGGAGGACCTGCAACCAAAACATGTTTGAATAATTAGATATCAGTGGTACAAGGGGTAGACTGTGATACACATTTTGATGCACGGCTCAGATCCCCCTCCAATGAAATACATGCTCCAATTGCTGGAGAAACTTTGACAGACATCCTTCAGCTATCAGTTCCTTCAGAGATTACCTCAAATACAGAGAGTCACCTGGTTTAAAGCCATGATTCTTCCTGGGGCAGCCCATATCCAATGACTGACAGATGAGGTGATATAAGAGCCTAGCCACTGGCCCAATTTGGGAAAGCCATGAAGGACATTTACATCTCCAGATCTCCCTGTGGGGTTGGCCAAAGTTATTGTTGGGACTATAGCTCACCTTCTCCCTCAGCCCATTTTTGCTTCTTTCCTCTCCCTCCCATAGGTGTTGAACCTAAGAGTACTCCTAATGAACAGTCTACATGCCATCTCAGAGTCTGTTTCCTTGTAAACTCAATCCTTGGGTTTATGACAATATAGGTTGATATGGTTTACATATCCCACCCAAATCTCATGTTGAATTGTAATCTTCAGTGTTGGAGGTGGGGCCTGGTGGGAGGAGTTTGGATCATGAGGGTGGATCCCTTGTGAATGGCTTGGGCCATCTACTTGGTGATAAGTGAGCTCTTGCTCTGAGTTCTCATGAGATCTGGTCATTTAAAAGTATGTGGCACGTCCCATCACATACACTCTCTCTTTCTTGTTCCCATTCTCACCAAGTAATGCACCTGCTCCCTCTTTGTCTTCCCCATGATTGGAAGCAGATGATGCTGTGCTAGTGGCATCATCTAGCCTGCATAACTGTAAGCCAACCAAACTTCTTTCTTATAAATTACCCAGTTTCATGTATATTTTTATAGCAATGCAAGAATGGCCTAATACATAGGCAATAATATAAGAGATGTCCAATACATTCTAGTTCATTAAACATTCATTGATTCAGCTAATATTCATAGAGGGCCTCCCATGTACTGGGCACTTTTTCTCAGTATTAGGGATACCTCATTGAGAAAGATAATGATCTTGCTCTCAAGGAGCTTGTATTTTAGTGAAGACCACAGAAAATGAACGAATGAACAAAGCAAATTAGTAAACAATATACTAAATAGTGGTAAATATTAAGAAAAAAAGATAGGGTGATGTGACAGAGATTCATTTGGCTAGATCATGTGATGGCGGCCTCGGTGAGAATGTAACATTTGATCCAGTCTGACATACAAACATCTGCAGTAATAGCATCCCAGGCAGAGGGAACAAGAGGTACAAAGTCCTTAATGTGTATATGAATTAGCCATGGTGTCAAAACTGAAAGCTAGTTAATGCAACTGTAGTATAAGTGAGGGAAAAGTAGTAAGAGATGAGGCTAGAGAGATGGTCTGGGGTCAAATCAAGGTGAGGAGTTTGGGTTTGATTCTAAGTAAACTGAGAAGTTAGAGTATTTCAAGCAGGGCAGTGAAATTATCTGTTGCATATATTTAAAAGACAAATTTAGCTACTATGATAAGATTATAAAGAAGAATAAAAATGGGAAAATTAATTAGAAGGCCATTGCAGAAGTCCAGGTTAGGGATAATGATGACTTAGACCAGAGTGGTGAAAATAGAAGTGATGAAAGACAGACTCTGGATATATTTTAGAGTTAAAGCAACCAGGCTTATTGATGAAATGGATATTGATCTAAGGGTTAAGAAAAGGAGGACTTAGAAAGGATTCCTACATTTTGACTTGACATACTAAATTATAGTTCATTGGTTTGTTCCTTCATTTGATCACATACAGAGCACCTTCTATGTATGAAACAATATGCTGGATGGTGAGGAGATCAAGATGATGAATCTTGTGAGGCCTTAACAGTCAGAGTTTAGAGACAAGATACAGGATACACAAACAGCTATAAAATGAGGTAATACATGGTAAATGCCAAGGAAATATAATTTTTATTTTTCTGTAGTCATTTCATTCATATTAATCTAATTCCTCTAACATATATGTACACTTATTATGGAACCAGGTAATTACTTGGTACAAAATAAATATATGCTAGCTGCTGGTTAATCCAGCAACACTCTCTGGTATATTTCTGAATGTCACCACCCTTTAAAAATTAAAGTCATTAACTATTCTATTTTTCATAAAATGGTATAAAGAATCTCAATACTAAACTTGTGTTCTGTCTAAAGGTGGGGGAAATGGATTTTTACATTCCATAGAAAACGGGTGTTCTACTGGAGTACTATGCAGCCCTAAAAAGAAATTAGGTCATGTACTCTGCAGGGACATGGATGGAGCTGGGGGCCACTCTCCTTAGCAAACTAATATAGGAACAGAAAACCAAATACTGTGTGTTCTCACTTTAAGTGGGAGCTAAATGATGAGAACACATGGACACATGGAGGGGGAACACACACTAGGGCCTGCCAGGGGGCAGGGGGTAGGAGGAAAGAGAGGATCAGGAAAAATAGCTGGTAGATGCTGAAATTAATATCTGAGTGATGGAATGATCTGTGCAGCAAACCACCATGGCACACATTTACCTATTTAACAAACCTGAACATCCTGCACATGTATCCCTGAACTTAAAAGTTGGAAAAAACATTAAATGGGTGCTTTGTCTTAATAGACTGATAAGAATAAATTCAGGAAAAAAAGTCAGCAATTCAAATAATTGATTACTGACTGTGGTAGAGTTTACTTCTTCCTCAGTATCCTTTCTTCACTTTCTTCTTAGAAATAGAACCTTAAGTTACTAGCTGGAGACATGGCCATTTTAAGGAAAGACTATATTTTCCAGATTCTTTTGCAGGTAGGTATGGACTCATGACTAAGTCCTGTCCAACAGGATGAGAATAAAAGTGTCCTCCCACCACTTCCTTCTTCCAGCTGGCTACAAATTATTTGTGATGCAATGTTATACACTTGTCAAAATTCACAGAATTATACATTTAAAATTGGTGAATCTTATTCTATGTAAATGTTATCACAGTAAAACTGATCAAATATTTTAAAAAACTATTTGTGATGGCTAGAGTGGAACAGCTTTTTTGAACTATGAAGTAGAAGTGAATGGTTGAAAACACAGGAGAATATTTCCTGAATAGTGGTAGACCTTCTATACCAGACCTAGAATGCTTATCATCTTACTTCATTTACATGAGAAAGTAAATTCTGTCATGTTTAAATCACTATTAGCTTGGGTATTCTGACCTGTAACAAATCCCAGTCCTGATACAGTAAACATCCAACTAATTCAGTTAAGACAAATTAAGTGCTTTGTGTGTTAAAATTTTATAGCTTAAGATGGAGCATAGAAAAACATTTATAGAAAAGGAATTTTAAAAGGAATAATCCTTTTAATATTTCTATTACAATCAGAATTTCCATAGTTGTTCACTCAAATCCTGAATACATCAAAAATTATTCCACCTTTAAATTCTCATTAAGAAAAAAAAAGTAAAATTTTATTTTCCCCCAACCCCAAAAGGCAGCAGAGTATACAGTTAGGAAATTGGGTGACATGAATGGCACTATGAGGAGCTCCATGGATCTTCTCCCCAGAAAAATAACCAAACAACCACACTTTAAAGCTACACTACAGTTTTGTTTCAAGAACCCCCACAGAAATGTACCAGAAAAAAAAAAAAAAAAAGAAGAATTCAAAGATTCTTTGAAAAAAAAAAAAAAAAACAGCATGTTGCTGCAAACACCACAAGACAGGTGAAAAGCTATGAGTTCCCAAAGTGTGAGAGTGGTAAAACCGGCCTCCAAATACACACCCCTACTACAGAATCCAAAAATCCAGATCATGAGAGAAGGATTTAATGTTACCTAAACCTGGAACAGATTTAGGGAGCCATGTGAAATATAAAACTAGAGACCACAGTGGGAAGAGCATGTAGGAACTCCCAGACTCCAGCTTGAACCCAGGGAAGCCATTCCTGACCATATCTCACAGGGACCCTCAGGGAAGGGAGCCAGCAAAATTAGGGAAGGGTCACAGGGTGAAAGAAACTTCCAACTGAATTTTGTTATAATTTTGAGTGGGCATTAACTCCTTCAGGAAGAATCCTGGGGATTAAAGGGAATGGCTTCAGATACAAGTGCAGGAGCTGCCAGCATTGCAAGCAGACAAGTAGGCCTGAAATTTATGCTTGCATTCTCGGTGGGGAAGCTTACGGCCTGGGGCAGGTCTGAGTTTCATGCATAGGCTGCATGGTTCTAAACTCAGTGCTATTAGTGAGGCACTGCAGGAGTGAGACTGGCCTCACCAACTGTGTGGGAGCTGGGTAAAACCTTTCACTATCAGCTATCCCTCACTTCCATGGTGAACCATACTGCTCAACAGAGGTAGCCACACTCCCTTCTAAAACATAACCCTAGGGGCTTGAGAATAGTCCCTACAGTGCCCATGACAAGCCCTACCCAAGGAGAGTCTAAGCTCAGACCCCTCTAACCCAGACCCTACCTAATGGTCTTTCTCTACCCACCATGGTAGCTGAACACAAACACATAAACCCTTGGGAGCTTTATGGCCCTGCCCATTACCTGAGAAACCTGAATTCTTCCCCAGCCAACTTAAGGCAAGCTCAAATCACTCTGCTAATACCACAGCTGGTGCTCTCTTGAAAGTGCAACCTCCTGGCTGTAGGCCAACCAACTCGGGCCATTACAGCAACTCATGACAATAACACTGCTCCCAAAAAGAAGAAAACAACAGTTATTACCACTGCCTGCAACATCCTAGCTAATTAGAGGTCCTGAGTCTGTCTATGTGACAACTTCACTGCTAGCATAATCAGCATTCAAGAAAGAGAGCAAACTAAACCTATCTACAACCAAAGATTCTCAAAGAGTCTACATCACTCCCCTGCTACCTCCACCAGAGCAGGCGCTGGTATCCACAGCTGGGAGACCTGAAGACTGATAACATCACTGGACTCTTTGCAGATATTCCCCAGCACCAGTCTGGAGCCCGATAGCCCCATCAGATGGCTAGATCCAGAAAAGTAATAACAATCACTGCAGTCCAGATCTCAGGAAGCCCCATGCCTAGGGTAAGGAGGAGAGCAGTACATCAAGGGATCACTCCATGGTACAAAAGAATCTGAACAGCAGGCCTTAAGTTCCAGATCTTTCTACTGGTGGGTAGTTTCTCATAGCAGACATACAATTGCAGTGCTGGGTACAGTAAGGAAAGTCTGTACCTATACCTCAACCATAAAGCATCCTCTATGATTATAAAGGGCCTTGGAGAAGGGACCCTTGTTCCCCCAGCACACCATTGCAGACACAGTTGGGGCTTCTTCCACATAAAAAGCAACATGAAGGTACCTATAGACCACCTTTCTGGAACAGTCCAGGGTGAGTGCAGCCCTACAGAGGCAGCATCCCCCAGATTCAGGACTGCACGAGAGGCAGAGTCACAATCCCTACCTATTCGAAACATCAACATTCCTGTAGCTAAAAAAGGGGTCTGTCTGATTTGAATAGCTGCAACACTGGGACAAGAGTGAGGCTATGAAGTGAATAGCTTTTCCTGTGACTTGGCAATGAAGCTGAGGAAGCGTCCCTTCTTCACCCTGACAAAACTTCAGCAAATCTAATTGAAAGCTCGTCAGCCACCCTCAACAAGGCTGAGACCTCGACCCACCAGTGGGTATTATATCTATTTGCCTGCCTTAGACACAACTGGTGCCTACCCAGGTATACTGTCCCTATAGGCCCGAAGTCTAAATCATCAACTTAGTAAATAAAACACCGGAAAATAACTAACTAAATAAAAAACATACACATCATGAGAGAATGAGATAAGCTTCAAGATATCCCTGCCAATCAGCTCCATAGGAGACAGTGAACTCAGCTGCACACCAAGAATGTAACTACTACAAGCAGCATCAGGGAAATCTAGTGCACAAAGACACTCTATAACTGAGGAACACAACAAGAGTCTTCACCCCTGCAAGCACCAATAATCAAATTTGGCTAAAATAAACATTCAAGTCTGATATTTAAGAGGGGAAAAAATGAAATTAAAAAAACCATTCAAATCAAAAATAAATTCAATAACAATTTGAAGAAATAGTCTACTCAAATAAGAAGAAACCAGGAAAGAAATTCTGATAACACGATAAAACAGGGTTCCATAAGACACCAAAAAAGATCACACTGGCCCACCATCAATGGATCCAAACCAAGAAGAAATCTCTAAATTGCCAGATAAAGAATTCAGAAAGTTAATTATTAAGCTACTCAAGGAAATTTCAGAGAAAGGTTAAAACCAACTTAAAGAAATTTAAAAAAACAAAACAGGATATGATAAAAAAAAATCTTCCAAAGAAATAGATATCATTAAAACAATTACAATTTTGGGAAATAAAAGACACACTTAGAGAAACAACAAATGCTGTGGAAAGTTTCAACAATAGCGTAGAAAAAGCAGAAGAAAAAACGTTAGAGCTTAAAGAAAAACCATTTAAATTAACCTAATGAGACAAAAAAAATAAACAAAACCTCCAAGAAATTTGGGATTATGTAAAACTACCAAACTTAAAAATAATTGGTATTCCTGAGAAAGAAGATAAGGCTAAAAGTTTTGAAAACTTATGTGAGGGAATAATTGAGGAAAAGCTCCCTGGCCTTGCTAGAGATCTAGATATCCAAATACGAGAGGCTCAAAGAAGTTGTGGGAAATGCATCGCAAAAGGATAATCACCCAGGTACATAATCATTGGTTATATAAAGTTATAACCTTTATATCATCGGTTATATAAAGGTTATATAAAGTCAAGACAAAGGAAAGAATCTTAAAAGCTGTGAGACAAAAGCATCAGGTAACCTATAAAGGAAAACCTATCTGATTAACTGCTGATTTTTCAGCAGAAACCTTAAAGCCAAAAGGAATTGGGGTTCTACCATGAGCTTCCTTAAAAAATAACTGTCACCCACAAATTTTGTATCAAGTAAAACTAAGCTTTATATTTGAAGAGATAAAGTATTTTTCAGAAAAACTAATGCTGAGAGGATTTGCCAATACCAAACTGGCACTACAAGAGATATTTTTTAAAAAGTTCTAAATCTTGAAAGAAAACCTCAAAATGCACCAAAATAGAACCTCCTTAAAACATAAATCTCAAAAGATCTAAAAAACAATACAATGGAAAAGACAAGGTATTTGGGCAACAACTAACAACTACTAACATGGAATAGAACAGTACCTCACATTTCAATACTAACATTGAGTGTAAATAGCCTAAATGCTCCACTTAAAAGATACAGAACAGCATAATGGATAAAAATTCATCAGACAAGTATTGCTGTCTTCAAGAGACTAACCTAACACATAACAACTCATATAAATTTAAGGTAAAGGAATTGAAAGTGATATTTATTCCATGCAAATGGAAATCAAAATCAACCAGTAATAGCTCTTCTTATGTCAGATAAAAGACAGCTTAAAGCAACAACAGTAAAAAAGACAAAGAAGGAAATTATATAATGATAAAAGGATTAGTACAATAATACAATATCACAATCCTAAATATATATGCACTTAGCACTCAGGCTCTAAAATTTGTAAATCTATTGCTAATAGACTTAAGAAATGAGATAAATGGTAACATGACAATAGTAGAGGATGTCAGTACTCCACTGACAGCATTAGACAGGTCATCAAGACAGAAAGTCAACAAAGAAATAATGAACTCAAACTATACCCTATAAAAATGTACTTAACAGAACATTATACCCAAAAACTTCAGAATATACATTTTTTTTTTTTGAGATGGAGTTTCACTCTTGTTACCCAGGCTGGAGTGCAATGGCACCATCTCAGCTCACCACAACCTCCGCCTCCTGGGTTCAGGCAATTCTTCTGCGTCAGCCTCCTGAGTAGCTGGGATTACAGGCATGCACCACTATGCCCAGCTAATTTTTTGTATTTTTAGTAGAGACGGGGTTTCATCATGTTGACCAGGATGGTCTCGATCTCTTGACCTCATGATCCACCCACCTCGGCCTCCCAAAGTGCTGGGATTACAGGCATGAACCACTGCGCCCAGCCCATACATTATTTTCATCAGCACATTAAACATTCTCCAAGATAGACCATATAATAGGACACAAAACAAGTCCAATAAATTTAAGAAAATCAAAATTATATCAAGAACTCTCTCAGACCACACAGTGGAATAAAATTGAAAATCAAGTCCAAAAGGAACCATCACAGCCTTTGCAAATACATGGAACTTAACCCGCTCGTGAATGATAATTGGGTTAATAATGAAATCCAGGTAGAAATTCAAAAATTCTTTGAACTGAACCATAATAGTGACACAACTTCTCAAAACCTTGGGGAAACAGCAAAAACAGTGTTAAGAGGAAAGTTCATAACATTAAATGCCTAGATCAAAAAGTCTGAAAGAGGACAAATAAACAATCTAAGGTAACACTTCAAGGAACTAGAGAAAGAAGAACAAACAAAACCTAAACCCAGAAGGAAAAAAAAAATCAAAGCAGAACTAAATACAATTGAAACAAAAAATACAAAAGATAAATGAAACAAAAATCTGGTTCTTTGAAAAGAGAAAATAAAGAGACCATTAGCAGGATTAACCAAGAAAAGAAGAGAGAAGATCTAAATAAACTCAATTACAAATGAAATAGGAGATATTATAATCAAAACCATAGAAAAACAAATATCATTTAAGGCTACTATGAATACCTCTACAGGCACAAACTAGAAAATCTAGAAGTGATGGATAAATTTGTGGAAATATACAACCCTCCTAGATTAAACCAGGAAGAAATAGAATCTCTGAACAAACCAATAACATGTAGCAAGATTGAAACATGACAATTTGGCTATAGTTAACAAAAGAGCATGGTACTGGAAATAAGGGGCATCCAAATTAGAAAAGAGAAAATAAAATGCCAGTGAAAAAAAATCCAGAGCCAGATGGATTCACAGTTGAGTTCCATGAAACATTTTATTTATTTATTTATTTAAGACAGAATCTCACTCTGTTGCTCAGACTGGAGTAGTACAGTGGCATGATCTCAGCTAATCGTAACCTCCGCCTCCTGGATTCAAGCTATTCTCCTGCCTCAGCCTCCTGAGTAGCTGGGACTATAGGTGCGTGCCACCATGCCTAGCTAATTTTTGTACTTTTAGTAGAGAAGAGAAGGGGTTTCACTATGTTTTCCAGGGTGGTCTCGAACTCCTGACCTCGTGAACCATGAGCTTGGCCTCCCAAAGTGCTGGGATTACAGGCATGAGCCCCCACGTCCAGACTATCAAACATTTAAAGGAGAATTGGCACCAATCCTACTGAAACTATTTCCAAAAGACTGAGAAAAGGAATTTTCCCTAAATCATTCTATGAAGCCAGTAACACCCTAATACCAAAACCAGAAAAGGACATAACATCAACACAAACCTAAAACCAATATCTCTGATGAACCTAGATGCAGAAATCCACAACAAAATACTAGCTAACTGAGTCTGACAGTGTATCAAAAAGTTAATCCACCATGACCAAGTGGGTTTGATAGCAGGAATGCCGGGGTGGTTTAACGTACATAAGATGATAGCTGTGATACATCACATAAACATAATTTAAAGCAAAAACCACATGATCCTCTCAATACATATAGAAAAAGCATTTGACAAAATTCAGCTTCCCATTATGATGAAAAAATATATATACAATTGGCTAACAAACATATGAAAAAAAATCTCAACATTGCTATCACAGAAATGCAAACTAAAACCACAATCAGATACCTTACTGCAAGAATGGGCCATAACCAAAAAATAAAATAATAATAGTAGATATAGGCATGGATATGGTGAAAAGGGAACACTACCCCTGTAGGTGGAAATGCAAACTAGTGCAACCACAGTGGAAAACAGTGTAGAGATACCTTAAAACTAAAAGTTTATCTACCATTCTGTCCTGCAATTTCACTACTGGATATCTACCCAAAGGGGAAGAAGTCATAATATGAAAAAGACACTTGCACACACGTTTATACCAGCACAATTCACAATTGCAAAAATATGAAACCAACGAAATGCCCATCAACCAATGAGTGGTTAAAGAAAATGTGGTATATATACACTACAGAGTGCTACTCAGCTGTAAAAAAATAAAACAAAATTATTGTATTTCCAGCAACTTGGGTGGAGTTGGAACCACTATTTCAAGAGAAATAACTCAGGAATAGAAACCAAATATTGCACGTTCTCACTTATAAGTGAGCTCTAAGTTACGAGGATGCAAGGGAATAAGAAAATGAGGTAATGTACTCTGGGGACTTGGAAGGAATGGTAGGATGCTGAGGGATAAAAGACTATACACTGGATACAGTGTATACTGCTTGAGTAAGGGGTGCACCAAAATCTCAGAAATCATAAGTAAGGAACTTATCCATGTAACCAAAGACCACCAGTTCCCCCAAAAAACCATTGAAATAAAAACAAACAAAAATCCCCACAAAATTATCTTATCTGTAGGCCACAAGCCTGACATGAGTATCACTGGATTAAAATGAGTGTATCAGCAGGGTGGTATTGAGGCCCTAAGAGAAAAATCTGTCTCTTTGCCTTCTCTAGCTCTAAAGGCTACCCACATTCTTTGGTACATCATCTCCTTTATCTGTGTTTAAAGCCGATAAATCAAGTCGCTTCTCCTTGCATTTCTCTTACTCTTATTCTAACATCACATCTTTGTATAATACTCTCTTCTTCTCAATGTCCTTAGTGTTAATCACAGCTTCAAAATCTTTTGCCCTGTATAGCAGCATATTTACAGGGTCCAGGGATAAGGACATGCACATCTTTGGTGTGGGATGCATTATTCTGCCTACCACAGAAATGAAGGAGTGATATATTTTAAAATCTTGGGAAAAGTACTAAAGGCAGAATAATTACAAAAGTGCAAAGACACTGAAGGAGAAATTGATATGCTAATATCAGTCTAGTTGGTGATTCAATGCAAGCCCACAATGAACATTATTTGTCCAATAAATGAATGAATGAGATATGTTTTCCACAGTAGTATCATTGAATTTTCTCGTCTCCCTCCCACCCATCTTCCTATGTTCTCATCCTCCCTCTCTTTCCTCTGTCTTTCTGTCTCACTCTATCAGAAATAAGGATGCTATAAACACTTAAAACAAAATGTCTAGGTAATGTCAGTGATGTCCAAGGGACACAGCACATTTTTTGAAAATATAACATCTTACTGTCAAAAAATCAGCTCTTGTCTAATGATTCTTCATGATGCATGTCTTGACAGTTTTTAGCTTATGATTTGGCCCAAGGAAGTACTGCAAAAAAACAGATATAGATTATTTGCTATTATTTTGATCTACTTTTACACAGCTTGTAAAATTCACACTTGAACTGAGTAGTTCCCTGAGAATTTTCCACTTTATTAGATGAAGCTATTCCTGTAGCCCTTGTCATATTTGTCAAGACCACACACTAAATATGAAGGCAAGGTTACTACTTATCCCTTCCAATGTGTCATAAGCAATGTCAAAAATCTTATTCCATATTCAACTTTTACTAACAGTTACTGAATTATCATTAAATCTGGTTAGGCTAGGCAATTTCTGCATTATTTTATTTAATCAGTACATCCACCTATTAAGAGCAGTTAAATTTTTATGTTACTCATTGTAGAAAGTAAAGTATAAAAAGGTCAACAAAATTAAAAAATACAAGATGTGTATAATAAACTATTGCTTATAGGAAGGGTAAAAGACAGGAACCTGCTTCACTGTATTAATTAGTCCATGGGCTGAGACCAGGGCATCTCTTTCTTCATACTGCCATGTTGCTAGATACACCAGAGGGTTGGGCATTCTTTTCTTTTTTTCAGATGGAATTTCACTCTTGTTGCCCAGGCTGGAGTGCAATGGTGCCATCTTAGCTCACTGCAACCTCTGCCTCCCAGGTTTAAGCCATTCTCCTGCTTCAGCCTCCCGAGTAGCTGGAATTACAGGCACCTACCAGCATGCCTGGATAGTTTTATTTTGTATTTTTGTAGAAACAAGGTTTCACCCTGTTGGCCAGGCTGTTCTCGAACTCTCGACCTCAAGTGATCTGACTGCCCACCACCTCGGCCTCCCAGAGTTCTGGGATTACAGATATGAGCCACTGCACCTGGCCTAGGCATTCTTGCAATACCTTAGTGGTGCTGAAATCTGCAGTATGGTATGAAGGAAGTTAAAGTTTGAATGTAACTACTTTATTTTAAAAGATTTTTTCTTAAAATAAAATGGGGTTGAAGTGAATATGATTTTCTTGACCATTGTTGTGAATTATAGATGCAACATGCATTGCTAGAATCATGTGATGGTCTTTTGGATACTTAATTGTTACATATTCCAGTCTCTGTATGTATCTGCATAGACAAAGAAAAGACAAACTTCTTTTATAAAGCCAGCATCATCCTGATACCAAAATCTGGCAGAGACACAACAAAAAAAGAAAATTTTAGGCCAATATCCCTGATGAATATCAATGTGAAAATCTTCAATAAAATACTGGCAAATCAAATCCAGCAGCACAACAAAAAGTATATCCACCACAATGAAGATGGCTTCATCCCTGGGATGCAAGGCTGGTTCAACATATGCAAATCAATAAATGTAATACATCACATAAACAGAACCAATGACAAAATCCACATGATTATCTCAATAGATGCAGAAAAGGCCTTCAATAAAATTCAAAACCCTTTCATGCTCAAAATTCTCAATAAACTAGGTATTGATGGAATTTATCTCAAAATAATAAGAGCTATTTATGATAAACCCACAGTCAATATCATACTGATTGGGCAAAAGCTGGAAGCATTCCCTTTGAAAACCAGCACAAAACAAGGATGCCCTCTTTCACAACTCCTATTCAACATAGTATTGGAAGTTCTGGCCAGGGCAATCAGACAAGAGAAAGAAATAAAGCGTATTCAGACAGGAAGAGAGAATGTCAAATTTTCTCTGTTTGCAGATGACATGATTGTATATTGAGAAAAGCCCATCATCTGGGCCCAAAATCTCCTTAAGCTGATAACGAACTTCAGCAAGATCTCAGGATACAAAATCAATGTGCAAAAATCACAGGCATTCCTATACATCAATAATAGACTAACAGAGAACCAAATCATGAGTGAACTCCAATTCACAATTGCTACAAAGAGAATAAAATACCTAGGAATAAAATTTACAAGAGATGTGAAGGACCTCTTCAAGGAGAACTACAAACCACTGCTCTAGGAAATAAAAGAGGACACAAACAGATGGAAAAACATTCCATGCTCATGGGTTGGGAAAATGTCCATATTGCCCAAAGTAACATATAGATTCAATGCTATCCCCATCAAGGTACCATTGACTTTCTTCATGAATTAGAAAACAACTACTTTAAATTTCATATGGAACCAAAAATAGCCTTTGTAGTCAAGATAATCCTAAGCAAAAAGAACAAAGCTGGAGGCATCACACTACCTAATTTTAAACTATACTACAAGGCTACAGTAACCAAAACACCATGGTACTAATACCAAAACAGATATATAGACCAACGGAACAGAACAGTGGTCTCAAAAATAATGCCACACATCTGCAACCATTTGATCTTTGACAAACCTGACAAAAACAAGCAATGGAGAAAGGATTTCCTATTTAATAAATGGTGTTGGGAAAACTGGCTAGCCATATGCAGAAAACTGAAACTGGACTCCTTCCTTACATCTTATACAAAAATTAACTCAAGATGGATTAAAGACTTAAATGTAAGACCTAAAACCATAAAAACCCTAGAAGAAAACCTAGGCAACACCACTGAGGACATAGGCATGGGCAAAGACTTCATGACTAAAACACCAAAAGCAATGGCAACAAAAGCTAAAATTGACAAATGGGATCTAATTAAACTAAAGAACTTCTGCACAGGAAAAGAAGCTATCATCAGCATAAACAGGCAGCCTACAGAATATAGGAAAATTTTTGCAATCTCTCCATCTGACAAAGGGCTAATATCCAGAATCCACAAAGAACTTAAACAAATTTACAAGAACAAACATCAGCCCCATCAAAAAGTGGGTGAAGGATATGAACAGACACTTCTCAAAAGAAAACATATATGCAGCCAACAAACATATGAAAGAAACTCATTATCACTGGTCATTAGAGAACTGCAAATCAAAATCACATTGAGATACCATCTCATGTCAGTTAGAATGATGATCATTAAAAGTCAGGAAACAACAGATGCTGGAGAGGATGTGGAGAAATAGGAATGCTTTTACACTGTTGGTGGGAGTGTAAATTAGTTCAAACATTGTGGAAGACAGTGTGGCGATTCCTCAAGCATCTAGAGCCAAAAATACCATTTGATTCAGCAATCCCATTACTGGGTATATAACCAAAGGATTATAAATCATTCTGCTTTAAAGATACATGCACATGTATGTTTATTGTGGCACTGCTCACAATAGCAAAGACTTGGAACCAACCCAAATGCCCATCAGTGATAGACTGGATAAAGAAAATGTGGCACATATATACCATGGAATACTATGCAGCCATAGAAAGAATGAGTTCATGTCTTTGTAGGGACATGGATGACGCTGGAAGCCATCATTCTCAGTAAACTAACACTGGAACAGAAAACCAAACACCACATGTTCTCACTCATAAGTGGGAGTTGAACAATGAGAACACATGGACACAGGGAGGAGAATATCACACACCAGGGCCTGTTGGGGGTGGGGGCTAGGGGAGGGGCAGCATTAGGAGAAATACCTAATGATGGGTTGATGGGTGCAGCAAACCACCATGGCACATGTATTCCTATGTAACAAATCTGCACATTCTGCACATGTATTCCAGAACTTAAAATACAATTTTAAAAAAGAAAGAAAAAGGAAAAAACAAAGTATTGTTTGTGTTTGCTCCTGAGCTCTGTTTTAAGTATATGTATCATTTGCTTATATTTTGTAATTTAAGAAATAAGAAAAAGAACTCTTTATGGTTGATCATGTTGGCATTGTCCCCCTCTTTTTTTTCTCTTTTTGAGACATATGAAGAAAGTTATTCTTTCTCTGTATTTTTTTTCCTTTGGAAACTTTTGTTTTGCTTTGTTTAAAAAGGCTTTATAAAAAGGCTTTTATAACTCCCCCAAAAAATAAGTAAATATAAATAAACTACTGCTTACAAAAAATAATGCAAATGTGTACCTTGTGTGGAGTAGGCATTGCTTATTTATTTTTAAATAATGAAAAATTAACATCAAAAACAGAAATGGTCTTCTTTTGAGAAGCCAGCAGTTACATACAGAGAAGAAAAGATAGCTGATTTGAAAAGAATAATTTAGACTTCTCTAAATTTAGTTATGTGTAGATTTGTCTCTGGAACCATATAAATTTTTCAAATAATTTTAAAGCAAATTAGATACGTAAAAGCAATCTATAAAATGATACAACAATGAAATAAATAAGCTTATCTTTCACATTAGTGGCATAATCACATAGAAAAAGGGTATTAATATTTTTAATGATTTTAAGACATGGTAACTCAACTGTACATTCTGAGAATAAAAAGAATAGAATAAAAAGTCTTAAACTCTTTTTAGTAATTATATAGTAGGTGGTAGTATTAGCATTATTATGCTGAAAATACTGTGTGCAAAGTGGAATGAAATGAATGAAAAATTTTTAAAAAGCTAATCAAGACAATGTTACATTAAAAGATGGGCATGTACAAATCAATAGAACAAAATTGAGAGTCCAGAAATAAAACATTATATTTACCGTAAATTGATTTTCAACAAGGGTGCTAAGACAAATCAATAAGGGAAACAACAGACTTTTCAACAAATAGTGGTGTAAGAACTAGATATGCATGTGCAAAAAAGTGAAGTTGGACTGCTATCTCACACTGCATATAAAAACCCAAAATGGTCCATAAACCTAAGTATAAGAGCTAAAACTACAAGTCTTAGTAAAAACCATAGGAGTAAGTCTCCAGGACTTTGAATTAGGAAACAGTTCCTTATACATAACACTCAAAACACAAAAAAAAAAAAACAAAGAAAATATAGATAAATATTACTTAATTAGAATTTAAAACCTTTGTGCATCAAAGAGCATTATCCAAAAAAAAGAAAAGACAAAAAAAGGAAGAAATTATTTGTAGATTATATGTCTAATAAGGGACTTGTATCTAGAATATACAAAGAATTCTTAGACACAATAATAAAATATAAATAACCCAATGTGAATATAGACAAAGTATTGAATAAATATTTCTCCAAAGATACACAGGTCACAAATAAGCACATGAAAAGATGCTCATCATTGGTAGTCATTAGGAAAATATAAATCAAAACTACTTCTCATCTACAAGAAATGGTTATAATAAAAAGACAGATAATAACAACTGTTGGCAAGAATGTAAGGGAAATTAGAACTCTTATATATGGCAGTTGAGTATATAAAATGACACACACAGTTGCTTTGTAAAGCAGTTTAGAAGTTTCCTAAGAGGTTAAATATTAAGTGAGCATATACATCAGCAATTCTACTCCTAAGTATAGAAGGGAATAAAAACATACATTTGGGCCAGACATGGTGGCTCATAACTGTAATCTCAGCATTTTGGGGAACTGACGTGGGTGATCACCTGTGGTTAGGAGTACGAGATCAGCATGACCAACAGGATGAAACCCCCTCTCTACTAAAAATACAAAAATTAGCTGGTGGTGGTGGCAGGCACCTGTAGTCCAAGCTACTCAGGAGGCTGAGACAGGAGAATTGCTTGAACCTGGGAGGCAGAGGTTGTAGTGAGCTAAGATTGTGTCACTGCACTCCAGCCTGGGTGATGGAGTATGACTCTGTCTCAAAACAAAAGAAAACATATAAACATATGTCCACATAAAAACTTGTATACAAATAGTCACAGCAGCATTATTCATGATAGCAAAAGTTAGATACAATCTAAATGTCCTTCAACTGATGATTGGATAAACAAAGGCATATAGTTAGAATGGAATATTATTCAGCCACAAAAAGGAATGGAGTGCTGATACATATTATAACATGAATGATATTTAAAAAATTAGTATATATAAAAGAAATGAGTCACAAAAGACCATGTATTACATGATTAAATGTATTTCCAATGGCTATAGAGAAGGAAAGTATATTAGCGTTTTAGAGGGGCTGTAGAGGCTAGAGTAAAAAGGGGAGTAAATGTTTATGTATATAGGTTTTTTGGGGGGAGGTAATAACAATGTTCTAAAATTGCTTATGTGTCCCTCCAAAATTCATGTGTTGGAAACTTAATCCCCAATGCAGCAATGTTGGAGGTAAGGCCTAAGGGGAGGCATCATGAATAAATCAATGCCACTAAAAAAAAGTTTTTTCAAGAGTAGTTTCTGTCTTGCCCTTTCACATTTTACTATGTGATGATGCAGCAAGAAAGATCTCACCATACGCAGCTCTCTTGATCTTGGACTTCCCAGCCTCCAAACTGTGAGAAATAAATTTCTGTTCCTTGTAAATTACGCATTCTATGGTATTCTGTTATAGCAGCATAAAACAGAACAAAACAATTGTGGTGATGGTTGCATGACTCTGTAAATATACTATAAACCAGTGAATTGTACAATTAAAAACAAAAAGTAGTAGCGAGTCATATTAGTATCACTCCATTTTTAAAAAACTGACTTAATTTGCAATGCTGTACAGTATGTGCAACAAAGTATAAGACAGGTTATCAGTCTGAGGGAAGAGGAAAAGGAAGAGTTATTGTTTAATGGGTATAGAGTTTTTGTTGGAAATGATGAAAAAGTCTGGGGTGTAGAGAGTGGTGACAGCTACACATCGTGACTGTATTTAACAGCACTGAACTGTAGACTTATGAGTGGTTAAAATAATATCGTTACATATATTTTACTGCAATATAAAAAAGAAGTCTGGGTTTGAATTTTGGCTCCACCACTAACTATATGACTTTAAACAAGTCATTCAATCTTTTAGCACCTCTTATAAAAGTATCAAGGGAGTGAAGTTCTCTAAACATTCCTTTCACCACCTATAAAATGAAAATATTGACAGTATCTATTCCTGAATGCATAATTGTAACAATTAAATTGGCTGTATGTAATGAACATAGTAAAATATCTGGAACAGATAAATCCTTAATAAATTTGTGTAAAGGAATATTATTTCTTACAGTAAGAAATAATGCATTAATTACAAAGTATATCAAATTAATGCTGTCTCAGCATGCATTCTTCTATGAAATACTATATAGCAGGTGTAAGTAAAGTTTTTCTGTAAATCGCTAGATATAAGTAAATATTTTAGGTTTTGCTGGCCATAAAGTCTCTGTTACAACTACTTAACTCTACCATTGTAGCATGAAATTAGCCATAGACAATACAGAAATGAATGGATGACTATGGTCCAATAAAACTTTATTCAAAAACAGGTGGCGTTTCATTAGGTCCCATTTGTCTATTTTGGCTTTTGTTGCCAATGCTTTTGGTGTTTTGTTCATGAAGTCCTTGCCTACTCCTATGCACGGCAAAAGAAACAGTCACTAGAGTGGATCGGCAACCAACAGAATGGGAAAAAATTTTTGCAGTTTACCCATCTGACAAAGGGCTGATATCCAGAATTTACAAAGAACTCAAACAGATTTACAGGAAAAAAACAAACAAGCCCATTCAAAAGTGGGCAAAGGATATGAACAGACACTTTACGAAAGAAGGTATATATGAGGCCAACAATCATATGAAAAAATGCTCATCGTCACTGGTCATCAGAGAGATGCAAATCAAAACCACATTGAGATACCATCTCACGCCAGTTAGAATGGCGATCATTAAAAAATCTGGAGATAACAGATGCTGGAGAGGATGTGGAGAAAAAGGAACACTTTTACACTGTTGGTGGGAGTGTAAATTAGTTCAACCATTGTGGAAGACAGTGTGGTGATTCCTCAAGGCCTTAGAAATAGAAATTCCATTTGACCCAGCAATCCCATTACTGGGTATATATCCAAAAGACTATAAATCGTTCTACTATAAGGACACATGTACACGAATGTTCATTGCAGCACTGTTTACAATAGCAAAGACCTGGAATCAACCCAAATGCCCATTGATAATAGACTGGATTGGAAAAATGTGGCACATATACACCATGGAATATTATGCAGCAATCAGAAATGATGAGTTCGTGTTGTTTGTAGGGACATGGATGAATCTGGAGAACGTCATCCTCAGCAAACTGACACAAGAACAGAAAATGAAACACCGCATATTCTCACTCATAGGCGGGTGATGAAAAATGAGAACACATGGACACAGAAAGGGGAGTACTAAACACTGGGGTCTATTGGGGGGAAAAGGGGAGGGCCAGTGGGAGGGGGAGGTGGGGAGGGATAGCTTGGGGAGAAATACCAAATGTCGGTGAAGGGGAGAAGGAAAGCAAAGCACACTGCCATGTGTGTACCTACGCAACTCTCTTGCATGTTCTGCTCATGTACCCCAAAACCTAAAATCCAATAAAAAATTTAAAAAAAAAAACAGGTGGAACCCAGAATTCACCCAGACTGTAGTTTGTTAACTCAATGCTAGACACTTGGTTTTCATTAAAAAACTAACAAATTTTTTGAAATTCAGACATACTTTTATTTCCTTCGAAACTGATTGCTTTGAAGAATGCTATCTCCCTTAAAAAATGGTTAACTTTAGAGAAATTACTGATTGCTTTTTCCCTGCTAAACACATAAGCTGATGCTTTACCAGATTGTGCCCAAAAGGCCAGATGTGAATTTTGAAACCTGCATCTATATCCCTTGGTCACATTTTGCTGGGATCTGCCTATCTATGGTAATAATATTTATTTCTTCCATTGCATTGCTATGGAAATTATTATCTGTAAAATGCTTGAAAGATGTAATGGTTAAGTATTATTCCATAGTTCTGCATCCAGGATCTTTTATTATACATTTTTTGTCAGTATATAATTAAGTAAAATACAATAAACTTAATCTGATTTAGTTATTTCTCTTTTGTTGTATCAGTGTATGCATATTTTTAAATGGCCATGAAAACAAAAATGAAAACCTGAATTCCTATACAATTATAAAGGCAGTCAAATAAGGAATCGGCTTTAACCCACAATTACCAAAAGTAACCACTAAAATGCATGGTTCCAGTAAAGAAGTGTCTTTCTGCAGTTTTACTAAAGGATTCCCCTCAAGAATTCCCCTGTAAACCAGATCTAAAACACTCCTTCATTTTGCACATCCTACTCAGAAACTCTGCACTATATTTTTAAACACAAAATGCTTCATGAATCTGAACTGATTGAATTAAAAGCAGAATCCCTATAGTATTTCTCAGAAATGCCTAATACACCAAAAGCTACCTCACCTGCCATTTCTCATTAAGAGGAAAACAGTATCTCCTTCATTAGTATAGTGCTGAGTATCCCCACTTGCCATTAAGGGGAAAACAGACAAGCTGTACTGTTCACATCGCTGAGGGAAGACAGCCTCTCCCAGATAACTTTGTCTCTCTTTTTTCCACAGCCCGTTGGCATTTGTGACTATAGTCTGAAATAAAGTTCAAACTCTATTACAATAAATTGAGGAGCTGTCCACAGTTTGTGTGTGTTAATCTGCTCCACTTCAAGCTGTTTAATAGATTTAAAAAAATGTAAGAACAACTCAACTGGGGTACGCTTGCTTTGTTTTTAAAGGAATCAATCACAGGATATTTATAATAGCTCCATAAGCACACATTAAAAATAATTCATTTGAGGAAAAAAATTGGTATTCACCAGTTAACTTCTCAGAAACACTTCTACTGTGTCAGTCTAAATTTATCTGGAATTGAGATACATCAGATTGTACAAAAAAATAGGACATCGGCTAGGACTCGGGAGACTTTGAGTATTCTCGTGGTATTTCCTGCAGAAGGCCATGCCTTCTTAGTGAAATTAATTCCTGTTTAAAACATCCCTGCAATGAAGTTTACCTTTGAGTAGTTATTGAACATTTATACAGTAGAACTTGTATACTACAGAGAAATTCTATCATAAATGTGTGGAGATTTTCTCTTGTGTATTGACAGAGCACCGTGATTTTTTTAAAAGACTTATAACATGTTTCCTGTTCCTTCTATTAGATTATAATGCCCCCAAAGCAACCATCTTGACTCCTGTGTCTTCTAGGTATCAACCACCACTTAATAAACAGTCTCTATTAGAGGACTTTATTGTAGAAGACCGTCAAGTGGGGAGCAATAACCCCAATGCTTAGGTGGTTGCTGACACCAAAATAAAGTCCTAATGCTTCACATGATCCTCACATGGTAAACTGGGCAGAGCAAGGCAAAAAGCTTTGGATTTCATCCCCTTGTGTTCTATTCCCTTGTTGTGTGACCTTGGAAATTTTAAGCTCTCTGAATTTCAGATTTCTCATCTGTATAATCAGGATAATACATACCAGCTACCACCCAGGGCAGATATAAAGCAAGCACTAACCCAGGTAGGTCCCAACACATAGTAGTTATTTTTATTCCAATGTTTTGGAAATATTTTCACCAAAAGAGAGAGAGAAAAAAGAATTTACAAGTCCTAAAACTCCTCCTAATCAGAACCTTTCATGCATTCCTCCTTCCTACATCTCAGCATTCAGGTTAATAGAGGTTTCCTTATCACAAGTGCAGAAAAGAACAAAAGTAGTTGAGAAGTAGCTGGCTTCTCTCAACTGACTGACTTAGGTAAAAAATGTAATGCCATTTTTTGCAGCTGTTATAACTACATTTTCCCTATTTTCCAATCCTCAGTTTGCAAACAGTTATTTTAAAAAAGTACAGTCATCTCTCCCTTGTTGCAGCACTCTGTGGATTCTTTAGTTATTTCTCACGTATTCAAGAGAGGCTGGGCTAATCAGATATCAGCTGAGCTCCAAGCTTCTCCCCTGACTTGATCCTGGCTCCCTTAGCTCACAGACTAAACAGTAGGCAGAGCAACAAAACGTGTTAACTCCAAATAGAAAAATGTGAACTTTTATTTAACTTTTATTTAACAGCACCAAGTAAGGTTTATAGTTAGATTGCACCCTCAATTAAATGGAGCCTGCTTTGAAAGATTAATTTGCCTTTGTTATCAATCTCTCATTAGTATGGTTAGTCAAAACATGATGACACATTTCGTCCTCCTGTCTAACATGAGTCTGGAGAAATGTAATATTTAGCCATGCTTATGAAATAGGAAAAGAAGCCGGGTGTAGTGGCTCACACCTGTAGTCCCAGCACTTTGGGAGGCTGAGGCAGGCAGATCACGAGGTCAGGAGTTCAAGACCGTCCTGGCCAACATGGTGAAACCCTGTCTCTACTAAAAATACAAACATTAGCTGGGCATGGTGGCATGTGCCTATAATCCCAGCTACTCAGGAGTCTGAGACAGGAAAATCGCTTGAACCCAAGAGGCAGAGGTTGCAGTGAACTGAGATTGCACCACTGCACTCCAGCCTGGTAACAGAGTAAGATGCTGAGAAAGAAAGAAAAAGTGAGAAACAGAGAAAGAAAGAGAGAAAGAGAGAGAGGAAGAAAGAGAAGGAAGGAAGGAAGGAAGGAAGGAAGGAAGGAAGGAAGGAAGGAAGGAAGGAAGGAAGGAAGGAAGGAAGGAAGGAAGGAAGGAAAGGAGGGAGGGAGGGAGGGAGGGAGGAAAGGAGGGAGGGAGGGAAGGAGGGAGGAAGGAGGGAAGGAAAGAAAATAACAGAAAACTGAGGATAGGGTTGGGGAGGACGTAGCTTGGTTTCTAATATAATCTGCATTATATTAAAGAGTTCTGAACCAAGAAATGATTATATACTTCTAAGAATACTTCTTAGATTATTTAAAAATCTCACTAGGAGGCCGGGCGTGGTGGCTCATGCCTATAATCCCAGCACGTTGGGAGGCCGAGGCGGGTGGATCACAAGGTCAAGAGATCAAGACCATCCTGGTCAACGAGGTGAAACCCCCTCTCTACTAAAAATACAAAAATTAGCTGGGCATCATGGTGTGCGCCTGTAGTCCCAGCGACTCGGGAGGCTGAGGCAGGAGAATTGCTTGAACCCAGAAGGCGGAGGTTGTGGTGAGCCGAGATCATGCCATTGCACTCTAGTCTGGGTAACAACAGCGAAACTCTGTCTCAAAAAAAAAAAAAAAAATCTCACTAGGTTTGAATCTGACATACCAGATATCATTCCTTTCCAAGTATTTCGTCAGTGTTTTTCATCTGTCATGGGACACTGAAAATTGATGAATTTTACATTGAGAGGTTATTTGGCACTACCAGGAGAGAGAGCAGATAAAAGAGCATCTTTAATCCCAACTCTGTCTCAGCATTGTCTTGAAGAACATATTTGAAGAGCTCTTACTGGAGTTTGCTTTTCTCGTAGAAACAAGAGTTATTTATTTAACAAAAAAAATGCTTATCAATATAGTGATAAAACCTTTTGCCTGAGTCTGAAGGGGCAAAATAGGAAAATACCTAAAAGAGATTTTAGACTACACACCAAGGTTCACCCTCTGATTTTAAAAGGTTCAAATTTTGTTCCAGTTTCTGCATTACAAGATTCTGTCATCTTATAATCCTCTCTGTCTTCATTTTAGAGTAATTGCTGAGGAAAAATGTTGGATACTAGGGAACTTGTTCAACCACCTAAGAGAATAAGATAGATGTTCTCCCTTCTCTTGATGAGGAGATGTGGAATTTTAGTGTTCTGACAGGCCTAATCATTGAGTCTCTTGGGTTTTTCAGGTTAAATCAGAAGGCAAAGTAGCACATACAAGAGGGCCGCCTGAAGGACGGCATTAACTCATTGATCAAAGAAATTGCTATGGTGAAAAGTTAGAGGTTTTCTAAGGATTAGAGATCCAAAGCTCAAATAAGACAGACCCAAGACATAATAAGTATTCAGTAAGTAATGTGTGTACAGAAGAGACCACTCACTACTACAGCCAAGTTTTAACAATTTGAAAGAACATATTTAATATTAATAACTAAGAAAAATATATATATGTGAAGGCTTGCTTGATAACCATTGCTCAGAAAATCTTATTTCCCCAAGTGTATTTTCTTACAATTTTTAAAATTGTAAGAAATTTTATGTCATTAAAAACCTCCTTATTCTCTTCTGGCTATTTTGAAATATACAATAGTCAATCATTACACATTCCATAAACAAATCAAAATGTCACATGTACTCCCCAAATATGTACATCTATTGTGCATCAATAAAAAAATTTTTAAAGAAAACTCTTTATGAAAACCATCCCTTATAACAAGCCAAGATTTGCTATCTTTATAACTCTTACATATGAATCCTAGCTCAGTCCTTCAGTCCAAAGAAAGCAAGCCCACTTCCACCTCCTCGTGACAGACATTTGATGCTTAAATATTTAAAGACAGTTTTCTCATCTCCATAAGCCTTCTTGCTGTAGGTGAAACAACTTTACTCCCTTCAACCATTTTTCTGTATGACATGGTTTTTAAAGATTATTTATCAGATACATTGATTTTATTCCATAAAGAGTTCTGAAAACATTAAGATCCATATTATTAAGAGTTTCTTATGGTAACGAAGAGAGTATTTTAAATAAAAGACATATGTATCAGAGATCTCTAAAAGAACTTAAAACAGAGCTACCATTCAACCCAGCAATACTATTACTGGGTATATGTACCCAAAGAAAAATAGATCATTCTTACCAAAAGACACATGCACTTGTACATGTATCGCTGCACTATTCACAATGGCAAAGAAATGGAATCAAGCCAGGTGCCCATCAATGGTAGATTGGATAAAGAAATTGTGGTACATATATACCATGCAATACCATGTAGTTATTTAAAAAAATGAAATAATATCATTTGCAGCAACATGGATGGAACTAGAAGCCATAATCCTAAGCAAATTAATGCAGGAACAGAAAACCAAATACCACACATTCTCACTTATAAGTGGGAGCTAAACATTAAGCACATATGGACATAAATATGGGACAAATAGACACTGTGGACTACCAGAGGGTGGAGGGAGGAGGGCTGAGTTAAAAAAAAAAAACTACTTGCCAGAAATTACGCTCACTACCTGGGTAATGGGATCCATACTCCAGACCTCAGCATCATGCAATATTTCCTTGTAACAAACCTGCACATGTATCCCCTGTACCTAAAATAAATTTGAAATTTAAAAAGACATTTTGGTGTATGCCTCAAGCTTTATGAATCACATGATTTACAACTGTCTTCTACCACCCGATGGCGAGGAAGTGCTTGAAAATTACAGGGTGAGTTACTAAAAAGTAATTGAAATGCTGAAACAATTAAAAATACAGAAATGTTGAAAAAATCAAAACTACAATCTCAAGCTGACACCTTTCTGACATTACCGAATCTTTGCACAAGTTTGTGCCCCAAATTTCCAATATTAAATATCAATGGTTTTCAAACTTACCAAAAGCCAAGGCATTCTTTTCTTCAGTTAGAGACAATATACTATAGTAGTTAAAATCACTGTCTGAGCTCAAATTCCAGTTTTACCACTTCCTAGTTGTGGAATCGTGAACAAGTTACTTAACCTCTCTGTGCTTTAACTTATGTAAAATGAAGATAAGAACATCTACCTCAAAGGTTGTTTTGAGAATTAAATGAGATAATATGAGGTGTTGAAAACAACAGCTGGCATAAAGTTAAGTATTATGTAGGTGTGTGCTATTATCATAATTCAAATAAAAAATTTACCAGGAAGTTAATGTATGCATAAAAGAGAAAAAAGCAGCCCTACTCTATTTGAAGAAAACGTGCTGTAGTCCTAACTATACCACAACCCACCCCACCCCATCCCTTATTCCCTTCAGTCTTAAAGCAGCACAATTTGCAATCTGCACTAAATGATTTTATGTCTTGTGGTTAAAGAATCATGTCAATAGAAACTCTATTCAAGAATAAATCATCTACTACTAATACCACAGAATGAGTTAATTTATTCTGAAAGGATCAGTCACCATGGAAGGTACTGAGTTGGGCTCTCATAAAAACAAACAAAAAACTGAACAAGTTGTTTTACACACATACACACACAGATATATATATATATGTGTATATATAAAAGGAAGACTCCATCTGGCGCATGGTCAAACAGCCAGTCAGAACAGGTCTGCAGAGAAGCACTGTAAGGAAATAATGCCGCAGCTGACAATAAGAAAATCACTGAGGGGTTACAACAGGTTAAGCAAAAGTTGTTTCTATGTGTTTTTGTTAAGACTCACAACAAATCTATGGGGTAGAGGTTTCTTTATCATCCTTTATCATCCCTATTTTATAGATGTGGATAATAGGCACAGAGAGATTAAATAACTTGCCCAAAGTTATATAGCTGGCAAATGGCTGAACTAAAATTCAAACACAGACACTATTAATCACACACAAGCCCAGTATCAGTCGATATCCCAAAGGAGACCAAGGAAAAAGGAGACACAAATCACTGAGAACACTAAATTATACTCAGAACTACCCTGATCTTACGTAACAAAGTCATCATATGTGTGCCAACTCTGGAAACAGACAGATCTATGTTCAAGTTCTTGCTCCATTGCTTATAAGCTTTGTCTGTGTGGTCTTGAGCAAGGCACTGAATTACTCTGGGCCCCAAGTTGCTCAATGTTGTCTTGAGAAGTAGACATAGTGGGTACAAATCACCTGGCATCTTTGCATATAATAAGCCTTCAACAAACACTATCATTATTGTTGATACTCTTAATAGTTCATATTGTAGTATCCATTACCTACCTCCCATCCCAATTTAGAAATTAATATCATCCCCGTGGCACAGAAGAGGACACAAATAGACTAAGTAATTTATACAGAACTGACAGCAGGTCAGCCCAGGGCAGGAAATCAAATCCGAAATTTCCCAGTGTTCAATCTAATCATTGCAACTTTCAGCTATCTCTGCCAAATTCTCAAATTGTTCCTGTTCTTCTTAAGTCTGTCCTTCTCACCCAAAGAACGTGAGCATTTATAACTCATGTCAGATTAAGATTAGAAAGATTTTCTGAGTGACAGGAGGATCCTCTCGCATTTTCTGGGGGAGACTGGTTCTTGCCAACCAAACTGGCAGGAAAAAAGGTGACAGCAAGCCGCATAAGTATCAGTGGGTGGAGAAATGCCAGAAACAAAGAAAACTCTTTAAAATGTTAAATGCAAACTCATTTACTGATGGCCACAGATAAAATGAAACAGTTTACCATTGACAGGGACTGTGACAGTGATGAATGAAACCATTCTGGAACTGTGAAGGAAAGTGGCCTGCTGTGAAGCGGGGCAGGCATATGAAAGGGAGCGGGAGGATGCTGTAGGCGGAGGAACAGGAAGAGAATGAGAACTAGTTATGTGTGGGCTGAGGCATTTTCAGTGGCAGAACAAAAAATATAGAAATAATGTTGCTTCTGGTACTTAAAAACTCCAAGCAGGCATCAATTCCCACCCACCCCTAAAATCAGGGACTCTATGGCTTCAAAGGAGAATGAGGGGTGAGGGATAAAAGGCTAAGATGTATTTCTACAAATGAAATTAAACAAAGTCAGTTATTAAATTCCAAAAGGAAGAAAAGGATCCCATGACAAGGCCAGTATAATGGATGATGTAATCAGTGAATGCACAAATGACTATCTATCTCTTAGTACTTAAGAGGGACTATTATGGAAGGACTAGAGGAGTTTGAAAGTCATTGTTCTGAGTTCTTTCCACGTCTCAGTTAAAAGACAACATGCTGCCAGAAATAAAGCAGGTCTGAGTCATAGGTGTAATCGAAAGAAAGTGTTGAAAGGTGAGTTATGGAAATGGGTTTATTTCTCATAAATGAAAATAAATAATTTTGGTTCATCACATTTCTTTAAAAACTACTGGAGATAAAGAGAACTCTGGACACTACATTTTTAAGTATTTGACTATTTTAGTGAATATAATCATGTTTTAAATTCGCTTTCCCTCAACATAGCTTCGGTATTCATGTTCCTCAAGCAAAGTTGCATTATGTCCTCTGATACTTTCATGCACACTGAAAGCATCTATTTGGCTCCTACTGGATGATAAACGTGGTGTTACATGCTATAAGACTGGAGAGTATGTAAAGAAGAAGGACACATAGCTCTTACCCCCAAGGAACTTAGAGGGTAGTTGGAGAGACCATATCAACAGGCATGAAGCTCATAAAACCCAATTAAAAGGTGAAGTCTCCACTGTAGACAAGTTAAGGCTGAATATCAAGTAAAAGAGAAGGCAACTCTGAAAACCAAAATAATTTTCATGGACTACAGTAGTCATGGAACACGTAAGAGAAGATGAGCCTTTAGGAATAAGTCAGATTTCTAGAGGGAGGGAAAAAATGGAGAAAGACCATTCCAAAATGTGAGGGTCCTTCTACCACAAAGTTTTCTTTTTGACTGCAAAACTCCTAGCTTGCCAAATTAAAAGAAAAAAATCCAAAAGTTCAAGTTTTCTAGGCTTTTCAAAACTCCTTTTAATAGCTTTATTTTCTGTCATTTTTCACCTTTTTAAAAATCAAAAAACCATTTTATGATTTTTAAATACACCTCAAATCTGAGCATGTATCTGAATCACGTGTTTAGTTTACTAAACAGGCAGCTATGTGATCTCTGATTCAGACCAACTAGGTTCCTCTCTGGGTGAATTCTGTGGCAGATTTTCCAGGAGGGCCAGATTTTGAGAAACACTGGTGCTATTCCTATTTTTAAAAATGTACCCCATAATGTAAGCCTCTTGATAGCACTAAGCCAGAAGGAACTTGGAGATTAAAAATATAGATATTTAAGATGTGACTCTACATCCTCCTCACCACCACCCCCAACCTCCAGCTGTTTTATTCCATGAGATACAGAAAAACTGAGTTATAAAAATTATCCCCCACTCCCCAAAAATTTGCAAACATGCACACACATATGTAAATACAAACATAATTTATAACATAAAGAACATCAAGCTGATATTAAAACCTTGGCTCAGGTTAACTCAAAACCTATAAAATTACACAAAGTCCAGCAGTGCCCTCTCATCCCAGCCAGGCTAGAAGATGTGTCCTAAGCAGTGACCTCAGGGCTATCAATCTAGTTGCAAAAATAAAAGAAAAATATAGCTCTAAATCTGCAAAACCCAAGGCATCACATCTTGAATAGCAGAAGCCAGGGAACCATTTGCACCTCCCCTGAGATTAGAGAAAATAGTTCAGCATTTAGCTCATACTGCCTAGGATGCCCAAAGGAAGCACAGTTCCGAGCAAGGCACTAACAAACCATTGTCTACTCTATAGAATAAAATGCCTACCTCTCAGTCGAACAGTCAAATGCCTCCTTCATGTGACCCGCAAACAATCTGAGAAACCACATCTACTGCTATTTCCACATCCTATACTTTTATCACACTACTATTCCTATTGTACAGATCCATCCTGGACTTTTTCACCTCTATGGCATTTAACATACTAGTCCCTCCACCCAGAATGCCCACAATTTTTACCCTTTTCACCTATCTTCAGGTGCACCCATGAAGACTTCCCTAGCCTCTAACTAAGAGTAATCTTTCTCTCATTAATGCTTCTACCACATTTGGTAGCTCTCTTATAATGCTTAATGCATTCTGCCTACTTTATACATGGTTGTGTATGTCTCTTTTCTTGCCTATTAAATTTTAAGCCCCTCGAAGGCAAATGCCATGCCTTATTCACCATAGCACCCGATGCAGCAATTTACTAGATTAGTGAATTCTTTCATGTTGGGACAGAAAGGGTTAAACACAGACTGCTATGATCACTAACAGATGGTCTGAAAAAACTCTTTCCATTAGTAAAACTGGCATTCCTCCAATAAGGAAAGACTGGATCTGGCTACTTAAAGCACATTTTTCTCTGGATACTATAAGATGTGATTCCTTCATTTTTTTCCTCATTTTTCAATGGTAGGAAGTATTTGAAATTTCCGAGAAATGATAGTGTGATAAAAGCAACCAAGTGTGATGGTCCAAGCTGTTCCCCATCTATCCTTCACTTCCTTTGCACTAGATTTTATTTAAGCCTCCCACTTATAGTTAAGATAGCACTCTGGGATTTAAGGCACAGGACAACCAATCTTTATTGCACTGTATTAAAAGTGTTGCTCTCCATTCTGGTTTAGGCATAGTGTAAAAAGAGAACCCCCCCACATCGATCAGCAGATTCAGTCAAGAAAACCCCCTCCCCACAAGGCTCTCCCATACTAGAGAGCCTTCTGGGAAGTCCCAACCAAGTTTAAAACAGTCTCTCTCTTCATGGAGTTCACTCTCTAGCTAGAGCCCCAGTATCAGCACACCCACAGGGTTTTTCTTAAGAGACAAATTAACCATTAACAGATCACCATGGTGATCAGTGGGCACTTGGTTCCATGCTGACCCTAAGAAAGCACAGGCTTAATGGACAGCTGCCTGTACCATGTGATATACCAAGGGCGAAGGAAACTATGTCTCTATGTCAGCCTGCCTCAATTTCTGAAATTCCATTGTTCCCTACAGGTAAGGCATTAAGGACATCCATTGCAAATGCAAACATTTCATAGAGCCAGGAGTTTCACAAATAATTGCATGACAACTTTTCACAAATATATAAGCCAATGAGAGAGCAGGCATCTATTGAACAGGAAGAAAGCTCAAACCTGCTTCTGACAGGCACTTAAGACCACTGCCTTTGCCCTCTCTATACCACTTGCCACCACTTGAAATACTTTGGGTGGCCTTAGCTTCCTCCTTAAGGAGCTCTCAGTTTAGTAGGGAAGACAAATATGTAAATGCATAATTTTAATATAATGGGATAAGAGACAGATATAGAGGTATTCATAGATGCCGTGGAACTGAAGGAGTTAGAGGCACTATCTCAGATGTATCTTGAAGTATGAACAGAAATTAGCAAATAAAGGTAGAAACAGTATCTCAGGAAGAATAATTTGCATGGGCAAGGACATGATAAAGCCCTTTGTGTGTAAGTATGTAGTAGGGGAGAAGAGTCACTGAAGGGTAGAAAGATCTGTAAGCCATTCACTATTACCATAGCATCAAGTGGGAGGCAGAAAATAAGAGAAGGTGAGACTGATCATGGCAAGAGACAGATCATGCAAAGCCTTATGCATCATGACAAGGAGCTTGGATGAACTTGATGCTCATATCAATAGGGAAGATTAAAGAGGAAAATGAGATGATCAGATTTTGGTTTAGGAAGATCAATGGTGGCTGTGTGAAATGTGGATTGAAGAGAGACAGTACTAAAAGAAGGGGGTGCAATTAACAGTCTGGCTCAATAAACCCAGACACTTTTCTCTTTGCCTTTCTCCCTGTCCTTTCTCTCCTCTCACACCCCTCCTCCTTCTTTCCTCTCTTCTGCCTTCTCACCAGTCAGTGCCTCAGGCCTGCCTTTAGTCCCTGGTGGAAATGCAGGCAGGTCTCCAAGTTGGAAGGAGAAGTTTCCAAGGCTGGGTATTTTTCTTCATGGAAAAAATTCAACCAACTTAACATCTAGATGTCACCCACAATGATAGCTATAGGGAGAGCTATAGAGAGAGCTATAGCAAAATTGCTATCTCAACAGAATGTGACATTGACCTGAAAAAGCTCCTGAATATCCTCCTTGGATGCCTGCTTTATTCAGTGTGGCAAAAAAAGGGTTCAAATAACTTCTACTATTTGACTGGAGTGATAAAAAAGTTTACTACTGAGGCAAATTCATGTCCTGTGTTCATTTACCAGAGAAGCCCTAGTTTCATTTCCTCCTCCATTTTGCAAAGCAATAGTAAACGCTTGATTTTTTCCTTAATAATTCCTTGTCTTCCCTTTCGTTCCAGCAAGCTGCCTGAAGCAACTCACTGTTTAACATGTGCACTTTCCTATAACTGATTTTTCACCTTAGATATCATCTCTAACCACAAAATACCTGAGAAAAATAGCCCAGGCTGAAGGTTAACACTTTCAATCTGAGTAATATCATCACCCGATGATGATCAAAAGGGTAATCTTAAAGTGAAGTGGACCTTGGTCCCAGCTCAGTCCACCTTGAGGCATTTCCATCTTACTCTCAAATAAGAGGCTCCAGAGTCTGTCCCTGAGGCTGACCAAACTTAATATAGGGCTTCCCCTAATAAAATAAGCCTCAGGCATAGGGACACTCAAGTCAGAGAAGCCTCGGGTTATGTGATATCGTTCTTTCACCTTCATCAATCTTTAGACATATGGAATCTATTATATTGGGCACATTGAACATGTCTTACCAGATTGTATTAGTGAGGCTGCAAAAGCCAGGAAAGAGAATGGTTATCTGGATTCCTGTGGAGACAAAATTCCAATGCAAAACAGTCTCTAGGAAAGTTAGTGAAGCCCAGAGTCCAGTCTTTATCCCAAGAAACATTTAATTAGCATTTCCTGAGTGCTCAGTAGTGTGCTAAACAAGAGTCCCCTTTGGCCCTCACGTGATTAAAATCTAGCTAATCTGGGAGACAAAACCCATCCATAACAAAATAACTTAAACCTAATTGCTCATCAATTCAAAAGTTTCAAACAATGTGACATTAAAGCAGGCAAGATGAAATAGTGTTATAGAAAAGGGAACCCAATCCAGATCCAAAGAGCAGGTTCTTAGATCTCACACAAGAAAGAATTTAGGGCAAGGCTGTAGTGCAAAGTAAAAGCAAGGTTATTAAGAAAGTAAAGTGGTGAAAAGACAGCTACTCCATAGACAGAGTAGGATGTTCCCAAAAGTAAGAGGAGGAATGAGTCCATCCTAGGTACAGTGCTCGTATATATGGGGAGATGTGCTCTGCTACAACAGTTTGTGATAAAGAATTACTTTTCTTAATTACTATATTTCACAAGAATCAATATTATTATCTTTAAAGCAAAATTAGGAATGCCTTTGTTCTCCAGATATCAGGATATCTGGAAACTCCCAAGTCTGGGTCTGTTTAGTAAACATTATTAATTTGTTCCCTTAAACATCTAGGGGTTCGGAATGTCTGACTTTATGGGAATGCAGTCCAGGAAGCCCCAGCCTCATTTTCCTAGCTCTCACTTCAAATGGAGTAGTTCTGGTTCTAACGCCTCAGACAGAGATCCCTCCTCCCTTACCAAGAGGACCTTTAATATTAAGGGTTGCAGAGAAACAAAGATCTGTCTTCTGTAAATCAGGCTGAATAGGGATGTTGATATTCCTGTCTAACTATTAGAGTTTTTTGCATTCAGTGTAGAGAGAAGAGTGTTAGAAAGCACTGCTGGCCTATGCTTGTAATCCCAGCACTTTGGGAGGCTGAGCCAGGAGAATCACAAGGTCAAGAAATCTGTACCATCCTGACAAACATGGTCAACAGGAATCTTGGTGATTCTATCCAATGGCTATATTTTCCCTACAGGCAGCTACAATCCATGTTGAGTTACAAGTTGAAGGTTTACAAAGCATATAGCTGCAGCTTTCAGTAATAGCCACCATACCCTTACCTCCTAATTGAGAAAGCTTCTCAGATTAGGCAGATAGCCTTACAAAATCTTGTGGCTTTGGACATTTTAAGAGTAGCCCAGGGGGGAACTTGTGCTTTGATCAAAACTGAATATTGTATGTAAGTTCCAGACTATTCACATAATAGTATCCAGGCCGTGAAAGCTTTTGACACTCATATCTCTGCCATTGATGCACTATCAGACGAGCCTGTATCAGCTTGGTTGCAGTAACTGCCCAGTTCTTGGAAGGCCTTCCTGTTTAGTTTACTTGGGATTATTTTACTTATTTTGCTTTGCTCTTGTGGAATAGACTGGAGTTGTACTCTCTGTGTAGAATGGAAGACAAGCTCACTCAACGATTTCTTAAATTGGACACTTACTAATCTTCCCAACAACACCTTTTGTCAGAACTCAGAGTTATGAATGGCCTTCACCATAACAATGCTTTCTTTTTTTCTTTTTGTTTTTGAGACGAAATCTTACTCTGTCACCAGGCTGGAGTGCAGTTGGTATGGAGTTTAGCTATTTTCTAATTAGATTAAAAAGGTACCTTGTCTTTTCACAGTAGATGAAGGGGCTAAGGCCCATGTGGCTATAACACATGGGAAAAGTGGGGCTAAATCTTTGTGCACTCAGTAAATAAGTTACTCTCTGCATGATTCCAACTTATACACAAAAGTAGAACGCCAATCCATATCTTTATGTTATCCATCCCTTTCATTTCTTCTGAACAGGAGTTGGAGGTTACTGATTGGCTCACAGGAATAAACAGGATCAGTCTCTTGTGTTCCATCAGCCTGTGGGACTGCCACATCAAGGGTTACCCAAGGCTCCTCTGGAGATATGGCTAGTTGTCCAATGGGAGCTGTGGCAGAAGGTTTTGGCCCCATCTCTCCTGGGCTTGCCTGGCTATTTCGGCCATCATTGGTTTGGGTGCCAATGTCTCCCTTCAGAATGCTGGGAAATCCCTCTTCCAATGGCCAGTTTTCTTACAGTGTGCACACTGATTTATGCCCAAGGCATGGTGACTCAGATGTCCAGCTCTGAGCTTCCCACCTTTCAGCTTCCCTTGCTTAGGCCAAGAGCCAGGAGGGCAAGCCCATGTGGGAGATGAACTTAAGGCTGCAGCCAAGGACTTCATGGGAAGTCCTTCTTGCTCTTTCTGCTTCTTCTGTTTTGTCCTTGTCATTAGAAACTAAAAATGTCATATCCAAAAGCTGTTCCATAGGAGTTTGGGGACACATAGCTGCTTTTTGTAGTTTCCTATGAATATTAGTGGCAGACTGGGCTATAAAACATACTTCCAAAAGGGTTTGCCTTCCTTTGAGGCAGGATCAGTGTTAGTATATTTCCTGATTGCCTCAACTAAATGCCCTTGAAACAAAGCTGGATTCTTATCTTTACCCTGAGAAACTTCTTTAAACTTTTCATTGTTAACAGGCTTTTTTATACATTTCTTCATACCTTCCAACAAACAAGTGACCATATGATCTCTCTTCCCCAAGTCCTTACTGCCCCTTTGATAGTTTCACTGGATCTTGATCTGGAACTGCTATATCTCCTTTCTGATATATATTATGGTTCAGGTTCCAAGCCAATACCTCATCTTCATGAGCCCTAGCTGTCCCCAAAATAGATTGTTTCTCTTCCACTGTATAACACAGAGACAAAAAAAATGTACAGATCCTGCCAAGTTAAAGTATAGGTCACAGTTATTTTCTCAAACTCACCTATGAATTTTCCTGAATCTTCAAAGAAATGACCAAACTTCTCTTTACATAGAGTCAAATCTGACATAGAAAAGGGGACATATACTTTCATAGTGTCTTCTTCCCCATTTGCCACTTCTCTAAGTGGAAAAAGATTTCCCATTGGAGATTGATAGGAGGCGCCACTATGAGTAGTACTCACTAGGCTAAATTCCTCAGGGAGTGGTGGGTATAGAGTGGGACTAAATGGGTAAGGAGAAGGGGACAAAGGGTTCTCACTAGAACTTTCAGGTGGACTAGAGGGAGAAAGGACCAATACATCTGAACGTTCAGAGCCAACAGAAGCAGATTCTGCTCTACACAAAAATGCCTGCTGAACTGGGGGAAGGGGGCTTGCATTAAAGAATCATTTAGTATGTCTAGTTTTTTTTTTCTTTCTTTCTTTCTTCTCATCAAATATGATTCACATTATCCGAATAATGTAAGTTAGTCAAGCCATGAATCTTAGAAAAACCACAACATGGACTTCAAAAAAAATGTCAAATAAGACAAAGGAAATGAAGAGGATTTAGAAGGGAATGACCAGAGCAAGCAGGTTTTAGATAATAGCAGACAAGCAAAGCCAGTTTGCCTGAATCTAAGAAAGAAGTGTTTTTTAGTGTACAAAATGAATCAAAACAGCAGGGAGAAAACTCCCCTGATTTCCATCCTACTGCTCCTCGATCACACCTAGTCAGCATGGAAGCAACAAAACATAACCACATCTGTCTAATCCTATTGCTCATAGCTGTTAAATACCAAATCTCAATCGGCAGTTTTAGAGACAGAGCCTTCAATGCTTTTTGTTCCCAATGTTTCACAAGCAGATGGACGGAAATCGGGAGGCACATAGGAAAAGAGTAAGTTAAAATCTCTAAGACCAGTTAAATAAAGTCTCCTGAAAATGACAGTGAAACAAAGGCAGCAACCAAGATATTGATTCATGCAGCAAGGAGGACTAGGCAGATTAATACAAAGAGCATAGCCTATGGTGCTAAACCCATTTTTAACCAAGAGGGACTTTATTGAGAGGGGTCTCTAACCCTCTAAATCTTAGAAGGGACTCTATGCCTCCTAAGTCAGGCCTCCCACCTAAAGTTGACCAAGCATCCTTGCCTTTTATTAAGATGGGCCTCTAACTCATTCTGTCTTAGGAGAGACTCTAATTCCCCTATGTTGGGCCTCTAACCCAATCCCATTCTTTACCCAGGTACACCACTAGTTACCCAAAGTCATCCAATCAGTGCTACAGTCTATTTCCTTTGGGTTAGGAGGGTTTTTTCAATATTGTCTCCTCCATGGTTCACCAGAAATATGTTACAGGACTCTAACACTTAACCAAAGGCAGCCATTGAAGTCAGGGTTTGTGTACTACACAGGCAGTCCCGTCTGGGTTGCCAGAAATATATTACAAGAAAGAAGTCCTGATCCAGACCCCAAGAGAGGGTTCTTGGATCTCGTGCAAGAAATAATTTAGGGCGAGTCCACAGTGCAAAGTAAAAGTAAGTTTATTGAGAAAGTAAAGTGGTGAAAAACAGCTACTCTATAGACAGAGTAGGAGGTCCCTGAAAGTAAGAAGAGGAACACGTCCACCCTAGGTACAATGCTCGAATATACAGGAAGATGGACTGTGCCTCAAGGGTTTTTGATAAAGGATTAATTTTCTTAATTACTATATTTTTCAAGAATCAATATTATTATCTTTATAGCAAAATTAGGAGTGTTTTTGTTCTCCAGATATCAGGATACCTGTACACTTCCAAGTCTGGGTCTGTTTAGTAATATTATTAATTTGCTCCTTTAACCTTAAACATCTAGAGCTTAGGAAAGCCTGACTTTCTGGGAATACAGCCCAGCAAGCCCCAGCCTCATTTTCCTAGCTCTCATTCAAAATAGGAGTTGCTCTGGTTTGAATGTCTTTGACAATGGAATTCAAGAAAAGGCCTTAAAAGTAGTGATCAATTAGGGAACATTAATGAGATTTCAAGGGGAAGAAAATAACTTTTTTAAAAGCTACCATTTATTATTGAGTGATTGCTATGTTTCAGGCATATTCCAAGCATGGATTAATTCATTTAACCTTCACAATATTTCTATATCCCCCATTTCACAGATGAAGAGGGGAGGATCAGAGTGTTTAAACTACTTTCCAAAGCTCAGATAGCCTGATATGTACTAGGGGCAGAAGTCAAACCCAAGTCTGCCTGACTATAGAGCTTACATGCATTTAACCACTGTCTTGCCTCCAAAATGATCTTTTGCTCTGGGGCAGAATGGCTGAGATGAATGGAAAGACTAAATTGGAAACGAGGATTGGAAGGGGATTTTAAGCATCTCTCTCTTCACTGGTATCAAGGGTTAACACAAACCTGACTCTCAAGACTCCTAAGTGTCCTCTTTCTCCTCTGAGCACATAGGTTCCACCAATTTCCCAGAAAAACGGAAAGCCAGGAATTTGTTCTTCAGTTCTGGCAAAGTTAGCACAAGTTTCAAAGAACATAAAGAGAAAAGAAAATTTAAAAATTTTTTTCTTCAAGCAACAACTCTGTTTCTATGGCAACATGTAAGAGCAAACTGTAGGAACTACAGCATAGGCAGGTTTCACCAGCACCCTATGAGCTGCAAAGTTCTTTTTGTCTTTCAAATAAAGGAACTCCATGTATTATAAACAAGCCATTATGGCTGGGCAGCTGGTGGATTGTTAGAAAAGAAGAGATTTAACAATGATAGAATTTTAACAGCTTGAATTCAACAGAATTCCAGGCACTTTAAATTAGTTAATTTAAATCAGGCCTCTCCTTTGATGATTTAAGTTCCTTTGGTGTATTAATATTAGCCTCCTCAATCTCCAACTACAAGCTACCATGAGATATGAATATTTACTGGAAAGAAAAGGGGCTAAATTTGCCAGGACTGAACTGCAAACTTCCTTTGAAAGAGCCAAACCTCAATTAACCAGAAACCCAAAGAAGTGGAGTCCTCAACTAACTGCATCTACTTTTTGCAAAGAAAGTGCCTGATGAGAAACAAAGCAAAAGAAAAAAGAAAAGAAAGAAATCACAGAAATTTAGTATAGTGTGTATGTATGGGGAGAAGGCAGGTAATATGTATTCTGTATGACTTTGGGCAACTTCTTATACTCTCGGTTTCTCAATTTCCTCGCCTGTATAATATTTAACAGAATTAAATAAGATAATTGATATGGGGTACTTCACACAGTACCTGGAACCTAGTAACAATAAGTCTGAGGATATGTTTATACTCTTTTAGTCTATAAGGTCTCCCAAAATCATCTTCCAAGGGATGTTTTTGTGTGAATCTTTAACTAAGAATCTTTATCCTCACCTTCTCCACCCCCATTTCCAGGAGTAGACAGTGATCTCTGTTAGTCTGAACAATGTATCTGATGCCTAGCAAGGACTTTCCCTATCACCAAAGATTCTATGACATTACTTTCTGAAGCAGGGAAGACCAGAAACATTTCTAAATATTTGAGAAGGTAAAAGCCAAATCAATATTTGGAATCCTTTTCCCTTCATATTTTTAGTCTTACTGACCCATATTTCCCCCAAATTGACTGATCTTTAGCCTTTTCATAATACGGACCACATATTTGGCAGCACCTTAACATCCTTCCATACACCAACACTGCAGTCTCTATGACAGTGGGCTTGTCTTAGGCTCAATGCAGAAACTGACTATGTCAAGGCCAGGCATTATAGCTCATGCCTGTAATCCCAGCACTTTGGGAGGCCCAGGCAGGCGAATGACTTGAGGTTAGGAGTTTGAGACCAGCCTGGCCAACATGGTGAAATCCTGTCTGCATTAAAAAAAAAAAAAATTAGCTGCCAGGCATGGGGGCACGTGCCTGTAATCCCACCTACTCAGGAGGCTGAGTCAGGAGAATCACTTGAATCTGGGAGGGGGAGGTTGGGAGGTTGTATTGAGCAGACATTGCATGACTGTACTCCAGCCCGGGTGACAGAGTAAGGAAAGAAAGACAGAAAGAAAGGAAAAGAAAAGAAAAGAAAAAAGATAAGAAAAGAAAAGAGAAGTAAGGAAGGGGAAGGGGAAAGAAAAGGGGAAGGGGAAGGGAAGGGAAGAAAGAGAAAGAGACAAAAGAGGGAGAAAGGAAGAAAGAAACTGACTAGGTCTGTGAAGTTTTCAATATACAGCATCATACCCAATTAGGAAATCAATAGGGCAGCACTTCGTAATGACGAAGATTATCATTATTATTCCCACCACCAGCCTGAGGCAAAATTCTTCAAAAGGCAACTCGTTTTCTAGTCTCTTACACTCATTGGACACTTTTTTTTCCCTAGTGTTTAACCTCTTTCTTTGTTCAGGTGGCTAAGGCCCAGAACCTTCTCTCACACCCATTCACGCTAAAGTATAGATGACCAATGACAGTTAAAATTGGATTTAAAAAATACACATGAGAGTTTTCAGGTGAGTTTGCAAAATCGCTAAAACTGTTCCAAGAGATGTAAGAAGACCTCCAAGAACCTCTGATATCATACCACGTGAAGTTCCTCCAAAGAAAGGGTAAGCAGCCTTACAAGCCCCAGTCTTCCAGTAGGAAAAGAGGCATCAAGTTACACAAGTTGCTCACAATTTCACAGTGAACTACCAAAAAGACCTAGAACAAAACTTAATCAGCATGTAGATGATGGCACCTGTTTACCTGATCTTGTGTAAAAATTATCAATATATTTACCCAATGGTCCTCAAGAAAAATTCAAATTATAAGTTATATAAGTGATATGTTCAGTCATTTAGAGACATGAAAATCATAGTTCAGATTTCCTTATGTTTTCAAACAAAGAAAATATCCATGGCAAGATGTACCAGATAGTGACATTTTGATTTGAAAGTCTGGAACTCAAAGTTTCTTAGCCTGTTTGTGCTATTACAAAATATTATAGACTGGATAATTTATCTAAAAAAATAGAAGTGTATTTCTCACAGATCTGGAGTCTGGGAAGTCCAATATCAAGGCACCACAGGGTTGCTGTCTGATCAGGGATCCTGTCTCTCCTTCCTTGATTGCTCTTTGTTGCTACATCCTTGAGAGAGGATGAACGATGTGTCCTCACATGGCAGAAGGAATGGAAAGACAAAGAAAAAAAAGGATCCCAAGCTAGTTCCCTTCATCACCTTTAGCAAGGGCCCTCAAAACTCAATAATTTCCCCCAAAGACTCCGCCTCTAAATAGCACCAGTATGGAGATTTTATTTCAAAATATGAATTTTCAGGGACATTCAGACTATAGCAGAAGAGAAACAAGAAATAGTCTGAAGTTGAAACCCCACCTTGTAAGGGAAGTACTGGGCTTGTATATGCCTTTCTTTCTTTTTTTTTTTTTTTCCATGTTCCTCCCTTTTGTTCCTTGCACCAATGAGGGCAAGAGGACAAAAGAGAGGACTATTTCGCAGTTGGCTCCAGACCAACTCTGACCTGAACTCAGGTCTCCACAAAGTAATCGTCTGCCCACATGCTTTCATTCTTTACAAATTCCCCAAATCCACTTAATTCAGTTAAAAATCTCCAGCTGAGTTTCCATCAGTACTCTCTGTGGAAAGAAGATACCAAATGAAAGTGAAACTGTGCATGTGTGGCCCCATGAAGAGGGATGTATTTGGATAACATATTGGACATTTCAAATACCTTCCATTTTCTGCTGAGGCAGCTGACTTGCTGGGAACATGTTCTTTGAGAAGCAAAAAGTTAAGCGCTCTATTCCAAATCCTCAGTGGGGCAGTGTGCTTGACAGAACATCAACTAGAGGAAGCCAATTAGTGTAGCTTTTACCATGACAACCAGTGCATCTTTCTAAGACATCACTGGGGTTCACGCACTGAAGGGAGAGAAGAGAGAAGTGTTAGAATGTGCTGACTTTGAAAGACTCCTTTTTGAAATGAGCCAGTATTGTTCATTTCCTCACAATGCCTAGAAATGGTGAATCATTCCTGTCAATAGCATGACATACATTTAACTCATGCATGCATAGTTTCTAGAAGATGGGAAATCTCAGCAAGAGCAGGAATTTGAAAAAGTACTCTAATTATGTGCAGTTTATAAATCAGCTGGAGTAGGTACATTAGGACACAACAGATACAAACACATCTCTGCAAATATTGCTCAGCTGAGGAGATGCAGCAATTACTGAAATTTTAATCCATTAATTAAAAGATATTATCTTTATTCATTCATTCATGAATTACTATCTCAGTAGCTTTGCTATATTAATTTTCCCAACTCAAATGCTCTTCTCTCCCCCAGTCCCCCCACCACAACACCAGTCCCAAACAACTCAAGTTCCTATCCTTCCATGAAACCTTTTTCCAAAGACATTCCAGATCCCACTGATCAGTCTTTTCTCAGAACTTCTACTAGAGAGTTTATCCCACATAGTTGAATCTTGGAGTCTATACTATTTTGCAATATTATTTATTGTGCTATGTCATTATTTCTAAATGTGAACATAATTTCTTGAAGGGCTATACACCCAAAGTACTACACAATATTGGGTTAGGGTAGATGATTAATAACAAATCTACATGGTTCTTGATTACTCATTATAGAGTTCATAACCTTCATCTAATTTAAGACTGACTACATGACCCTGAACTTAGTGCCTCTATTATTGCACCACGAAATAAGACTGTCCTTTTATGTTCTCCTTGGAAAATGAAGGAAGGGGGACACCAGTGGACATAAATCTGCTTTCGCTATGGATTACCTCTCTGCATATTGCTAGCATGAAGAAGAAGAAAAGCATGAGTCATATTTGCAGTCCAGTCCCAGAATGTATTTATAGCTGATTCTAGAAATACTGTTCTCACAACTGTATGCCTTAATTCTATCCTTCCTTCCTTTTAGACTCATCTTAGATGTCACTTCCTCCATGATTCTGGCTTTGCGTTTTCATCCAAAAAGACTCCCATTCTCTTATGAACCACCAAAGCATTTTATTATTCCTTCTTTTGTGACATATCACCTTCTGCCTTATGCTGTATTTATGTCCTTGTTTTTTTTCTCTCCTAGTAGACACACAAGGACATAATAGGTACAAAATACTAGTAATAGCCAACACCTATTGAGTATGTACTATGTGGGTTTATGTTTTCACTCCATCCTTGATCCACAAACTATCCAAAGTTCATATCTGAAAATTTTGCATAATTGCCCAGCAGGAATACACTGGCATTTTGGAACTATCATCACTCATCAGGCTGGGGGATCAAGTTTGAGTAGTGGGAGTTCACCAAGCTCAGCTAAAATTGAATTATTTTACATGAAAATATTATAATGGAATCCACTAACAGTGTTTAACCCTAGAATCAGCATAAGATGGGCTCTGCCTGAATGTGCACCACATGCAGTCTGTCAAATAACATACTTTTCATAGGGTCAATCAAAAGTGGTTAGTGATACTGGTCGAAGTATACAAAATTTTAGTTAAGAGGAATAAGATCAAGACATCTATTGTACACCATAGTAACTATGAAAATCACTAAGAGTAAATGTTTTTTTAAATTATACTTTAAGTTCTGGGATATATGTACAGAACTTGCAGATTTGTTATATAGGTATACACATGCCATGGTGGTTTGCTATAGCCATCAACCAGTCATCTACATTAGGTATTTCTCCCAATGCTATCCCTCCCCTAGACCCCCACCCCCTACAGGCCACAGTGTGTGATATTCCCCTCCCTGTGTTCATGTGTTCTCATTGTTCAACTTCCACTTATGAGTGAGAACATATAGTGTTTGGTTGTCTGCTCCTGTTTTAGTTTGCTGAGAATGATGGTTTCCAGCTTCATCCATGTCTCTGCAAAGGACACAAACTCATCCTTTTTTATGGCTGTGTAGTATTCCATGGTGTATATGTGCCACATTTTCTTTATCCAGTCTACCATTGATGGGCATTTGGGTTGGCTGCAGGTCTCTGTTATTGTGAACAGTGCTGCAATAAACATATGTGTGCATGTGTCTTTATAGTAGAATGATTTGTAATCCTTTGGGTATATACCCAACCCAGTAATGGGATTACTGAGTCAAATGGTATTTCTGGTTCTAGATCCTTGAGGAATCACCACACTGTCTTTCACAACAGTTGAACTAATTTACACTCCCAGCAACAGTGTAAAAGCATTCCTGTTTCTCACAGCCTCTCCAGCAATGATTGTTTCCTAACATTTTAATGATTGCCATTCTAACTGGTGGTAGATGGTATCTCATTGTGGTTTTCATTTGCATTTCTCTAATGGCCAGTGATGATGAGCCTTTTTTCATGTTTGTTGGCCTCATAAATATCTTCTTTGAGAAGTGTCTGTTCATATCCTTCACCTACTTTTTGATGGGGTTGTTTGTTTTTGTTCTTGTAAATTTGTTTAAGTTCCTTGTAGATTCTGAATATTAACCCTTTGTCAGATGGATAGATTGCAAAAACATTTTCCTATTCTGTAGGTTGCTTGTGTGCTACCTATGCTGAAATTTGGGGGAAGTTTAGGTACTTTTTTTAAAAGGTATTAATCACTTACTACATCTATAATGAAAGTGTTTATTTTAGTTTACTAAGATAATGTAGTTGGTGGAAATAATAAACATTTTAAGTGTCAACGTCCTTTGAATGCATTGGATTTCAGAGAGTAAACATTTTGTAAAAACCATTTGGTAAGGATTATAAACTTAATTACTGTACTCAAAATGAAACATTGCTTTTTTTAAACAGCATGTCACAAATGTAGACCTACATGCTTATGCGACTTGTATCCTTATTTGACTTCCTGTTAGTCCACCAACATCTAAAAAATGTAAAGATTCTAATTGAAACACAAGAAAAGAGTCTTATTTTAGGTGAACACAAGTATAGTTTTGCTTTATCTTCAAATGTTATTGAAAGTAGAAAATTCCAAAACCTAAAATGCAATAAAAAATAAAAAAAGAAAGTAGAAAATTAATTTGAAGATATAATTTTTAAAAAAAATTTCTTATTAAGACATAATGTTTTTAATTTAATTTGCCTGATTACATCTAATAGTTCTCATGTGATGGGATGTATAGGAAAGAGTGAGAGTGAGAGTATGTGTACATGTGTGTAATATTTATACATATTCACAGTATGTATTTAGCATTTATTTTATTACAGCAGATTTAAAGTTTGCGTCTAAATAATGCCCGTGAGTTGTGTCAAGCTGTTGGCTTTTCTCACCATTACTCTGTAACTAATGAGTGTGGATGTTCATTGCAGTTTAGCTATTTATTTTGTTCTTTAGATGGAGGAATTTGAGTTTCAAATTTTTTCCTCACCTTTACGACTTAACATTTCCTTGGTCTGTTGGAGGCTAAAAGTAGCTATAATATTCAATGTTTGGTATAGTGATTCTCTGCCATAGTTCTTACTGCATGAAGAGAACAAGAGTCACACAAGTTCATCACCTTGCAGTTCATAGAGAAGATACATAGAGACATTGCAAAACCTGTCTCCATTTGCTATCCTGATGATTAAGGTTTTCATAACATCCAGTGCCTGTCTCTGAGTAATTTTAACTTTGCCAAATATACTGACATTTCAAATAGATATCCATCTAATTTTTTTTAACTGGATTTTGAGGAAGATAAGATCTTTCAACGATAAGGGTGGTAGTTCTCTTATGTGCTGAATTTGCAGATGATCAGAAACTATGCAAAATTCCAATTCATGTTTGTTTAACCAAAATAGGATGGTACTGGTACCAAAACAGATATACAGACGAATAGAGCAGAACAGAGACCTCAGAAATAATGTCATACATCTATAACCATCTGATCTTTGATAAACCTGACAAAAACAAGCAATGGGGAAAGGATTCCCTATTTAATAAATGGTCTTAGGAAAACTGGCTAATCATATGCAGAAAACTGAAACTGGACCCTTTCCTTACATCTTATACAAAAATTAACTCAAGATGGATTAAAGACTTAAACGTAAGCCCTAAAGCCATAAAAACTCTAGAAGAAAACCTAGGCAATATCATTCAGAACATAGGCATGGGCAAAGACTTCATGTCTAAAACACCAAAACAATGGCAACAAAAGCCAAAATTGACAAATGGGATCTAATTAAACTAAAGAGCTTCTGCACAGCAAAAGAAACTATCATCAGAGTGAACAAGCTAAGAGTAGATTTTAAGTGTTCTCACTACAAAAAAATGATAAGTGTGGAAGATAATGCATATGTTGATTAGTCTGAATTAGACACTCCTCAGAAATGTATACATATTTTGAAACATCATACTGTATACCATAAATATGTATAATTTTCATTTCTCAATTTAAAAAATAAATAAAAAGTGGTTAGTGACCAAGAGTAGGCCTGCAAACGTGTAGTTTGGTATGAGTAAAGTTAATTACAGTCCTTAAAAAAAACTATAGCCTTTACCTGAAGTTCTCCATATTGATAGGCCCACAGCTGAACATGCACAATATCCTTCTCCATGGTCAATATGAATAGGAAAGAACTCACAAGCAACAGAGAATTACTGGATCAAAATACTAATGCTGCCAAAGTTGAGAAAACCTGGTATAGAGGCATTCTTCTCTTTATGAAAACTCAACAGAACAAAATTCTGAGAGACAAATGCCAATAAATAAGAGGTGATTGGCCGGGTGCAGTGGCTCATGCCTGTAATCCTAGCACTTTGGGATGCTAAGGCAGATGGATCATGAGGTCAAGAGATCGAAACCATCCTGGCCAACATGGTGAAACCCCATCTCTACTAAAAATACAAAAATTAGCTGGACGTGCTGGTGCTTGCCTGTAGTCCCAGCTACTGGGTAGTCTGAGGCAGGAGAATTGCTTGAATCTGGGATCTAGAGGTTGTGGTGAGCCAAGATCGTGCCACTGCACTCCAGCCTGGTGACAGAGCTAGACTCCATCTCAAAAAAATAAAATAAAATAAGAGGTGATTATTCCCATATCAAAAAGCTTTAACTGAAGAGTCCTTTCAAATACCAAAAACTCAATATTTTTATGTGTGATTTATAGATTATAGATTCTTTCACTTAATAAACATTTATTAAAATTTATATACATTTTGTACATATTGATATTATATATATAATATCAGTGAAAATTTTAGAACTACAATCCTAGTTAATATATATAAAGCAAACTGTGGATAGAAATCTTTTTGTCAATGATTTTGTAATACAAATAACCTGTCTCATTTTTATGTTTTGTGAATTTAGGTCTAATTCACAAGTTATCTAAAAGTGAAATCAAATTAAAGATTTGAAAAGGTTATTTATTAAACAATGTCTCAAGGAATCATTAAGTAGGGGAGAAAGATGTGGAAAAGTCTAAATAAGAAAATATTCTTTAAAACCTGATAGAGAATTGGAGACATTCAGCTAATTAATATTTTCACAGTTTGCCAGGTGCAGTGGTTCATGCCTGTAATCCCAGCACTTTGGGAGGCCGAGACAGGCAGACCATTTGAGGTCAGGAGTTCAAGATCAGCCTGACTAACATGGTAAAACCACGTCTCTACCAAAAATAAGCCATGCGTGGTGGCACACACCTGTAGTCCCAGCTACGTGGGAGGCTGAGGCAGGAGAATCACTTGAACCCAGGAGGTGGAGGTTGCAGTAAGCCAAAATCACACCACTGCACTACAGCCTGGGCAACAAAGCGAGACTCCATCTCAAGGAAAAAAAAATCATAGTTAAAGCTCTTATTCTTGATTAAAGCAAAATAAGAATATTGTAAATTAATGCATCAGCAGTTTGAAAATTCTTCAATATAGTTAAGCATAAAGCTGGATTTAGTGTGGAGCCAAATTTCACATAATACTTGCATTGCTTCACACTATGTTCATCATTTTGTGTAGATAGTGCTAGAGTACTTATTGGTCATGTGCCTAAAGTGAATTTCTTGATTGCACAGACTGTATAATAATATTGGTGAACTTAAGGGTATTGAATTGTGCATCAGGAATAAAATATTCATTATGTGGATAATACAGTTTGGGTCTGTTTCCCCACCCAAATCTCATCTTAAATTTTACTCCCATAATTCCCATGTGTTTTGGCAGGGACCCAGTAAGAGATAATTTGAATCATGGAGGCAATTTCCCCCATACTGTTCTCATGGTAGTGAATAAGTCTAATGAGATCTGATGGTTTTATCAGGGGTTTCTGCTTTTGCATTTTCCTCAATTTCTCTTGCCGCTACCATGTTAAGAAATGACTTTTGCCTTCTGCCATGATTCTGAGGCCTCTCCAGCTATGTGGAACTGTAAGTCCAATTAAACCTCTTTTCCTTCACAGTGTCAGGTATGTCTTTTTGTTTGTTTGTTTTTTGAGATGGAGTCTCACTCTGTCACCCAGGCTGGAGTGCAGTGGCATGATCTTGGTTCACTGCAACCTCCAATCCCTGGGCTCAAGTGATTCTCCTGCCTCAGCCTTCCAAGGAGCTGAGACTACAGGTGTGTCCCACCATGCCTGGGTAATTTTTGTATTTTTAGTAGAGACAGGGTTTCACCATGTTGACCAGGCTAGTCTTGAACTCCTGACCTCAAGTGATCTACCTACCTCAGCCTCCCAGAGTGCTGGGATTACAGGAATGAGCCACCATGCCCAGCCAGATATGTCTTTATCAGCAGATGAAAACTAACTAATGCAGTAAATTGGTACAAATAGAGTGGAGCATTGCTGAAAAGATAGCCAAAAATGTGGAAGCGACTTTGGAACTGGGTAATAGGCAGAGTTTGGAACAGTTTAGAGGGCACAGAAGACGACAGGAAAATGTAGGAAACTTTGGGACTTCCTAGAGACTTGTTGAATGGCTTTGACCAAAAGCCTGATAGTAATATGGACAATAAGGTCCAGGCTGAGGTGGTCTCACATGGAGCTGAGGAACTTGTTGGGAACTGGAGCAAAGGTGACTCTTGTTACGTTTTAACAAAGAGACTGGTGGCATTTTGCCCCTGCTCTAGAGATTTGGAACTTTGAACTTGAGAGAGATGATTTAGGATTTCCGGTGGAAGAAATTTCTAAGCAGCAAAGTATTCAAGAGGTAACGTGGGTTCTGGTAAAAACATTTAGCTTGAAAAGGGAAACAGAGCATAAAAGTTTGGAAATTTTACAGCCTGACAATCAGTTAGAAAAGAAAAACCCATTTTCTGAGGAGAAATTCAAGCCAGCTGCAGAAATTTGCATAAGTAATGAGGAACCCAATGTTAATCCCCAAGACAATGGGGAAAATGTCTCCAGGGCACCTCAGAGGTCCTCATGGCAGCCCCTCCCATCACTGGCATGGAGGCCTAGGAGAAAATAATTTTGCGGGCCAAGCCCTGGGTCCCTGTACTGTGTGTAGCCTAGGGACTTGGTGCCCTGCGTCCCAGCTGCTCCTGCCATGACTGAAAGGAGACAATGTGGCGCTCAGGCCATGGCTTCAGAGGTGGAAAGCCCAAAGCCTCGGCAGCTTCCATGTGGTGTTGAGCCTGCAGGTGCACAGATATCAAGACGGAGGTTTAGAAACCTCCATCAAGATTTCAGAAGATATATAGAAATGCCTGGATGCCCAGGCAGACATTTGTTGCAGGGCAGAGGAGCTCATGGAGAACCTCTGCTAGGGCAGTGCAGAAGGGAAATGTGGGGTTGAAGTTTCCACACAGAGTCCCTACTGGAGCACTGCCTAGTGGAGCTATGAGAAGAGGGCCACCTCCAAGCCCCAGAATAGTAGATCCACTGACAGCTTGCACCTTGTGCCTTGAAAAGCTGCAGATCTCAGTGCCAGCTGGAGAAAGCAGCCAAGAGGGAGGCTGTACCCTGCAAAGCCACAGGGTGGAGCTGCCCAAGACCAGACGACCCACCACTTGCCTCAGCATGACCCAGATGTGAGACATGGTATCAAAGGAGATCATTTTGGAGCTTTAAGATTTGACTGCACTGCTGGATTTTGAACTTGCATTGGGCCGGTAGCCCCTTTGTTTCAGCTAGTTTCTGACATTTGGAATGCCTGTATTTACCCAATGCCTTTACCCCCATTGTACCTTGGAAGTACCTGATTTGCTTTTGATTTTACAGGCTCATAGGTGGAAGGGACTTGCCTTGTCTCAAATAAGACTTTAGACTGTGGACTTTTAGTTAATGCTGAAATGAGTTAAGACTTTGGGGGACTGTTGGGAAAGAATAATTTGTTTTGAAATGTGAGGACATGAGATTTGGAGGGGCCAGGGGCAGAAAGATATGGCTTGCCTCTGTGTTTCCACCCAAATCTCATCTTGAATTGTACTCCCGTATTTCCTATGTGTTATGGGAGGGACGTGGTGGGAGATAATTTGAATCATGGGGGCAGTTTTCCCCACACTGTTCTCATGGTAGTGAATAAGTCTCAAGAGATCTGATGGTTTTTTTCAAGATTTCTGCTTTTGCATCTTCCTCATTTTCTCTTGCTGACACCATGTAAGAAGTGCCTTTTGCCTCCTGCCATGATTCTGAGGTCTTCTGAGCCATATGGAACCGTAAGTCCAATTAAACCTCTTTTTCTTCCCAGTCTTTGATATATCTTTATCAGCAGCATGAAAATGGATTAATACAGTGGGGTTTTGGCAGGGATGTGGGGGCACTACCTAACACTGTAGCATCCAGGGTAAATAGAGTATAAAAATGTAGGGCTGGTTTCCTCTGTATTTTTGCTTCTAGTTTCCATTCGTTTGCTGTTTATTCTCTTCTGGCTTTGCTTGTGTATCCATATATATAAAACCATGATGTTTTTAAGTTCCTAGTGGAAGGCTTTCATTTGGTTCTGTGAATAGTTATTTTGTTTTCTATGCATTTCTAGTAAGTCATCATTTCCCCATTTATTTGGAATTCGTAAGCTAGTTTTATTGAGCCACAAGAATTAATGGAGCATATCATTTTTCTATGCTTATAAACTAACTTTTAGAAATTTAGGCTTCCTGATACTTCAAGTTTGCTGAATATATGCTCATAAATAGAATTTGAGTCATATTTCTGTCCCTCTGCCTAACTTTTCCAAAATTCGTAAACTATTTGTGAATATTCTTAATTCAAGGCAATGTGTTTGTTTGCATACAGTCAAGCAGGGTTGTAAGGACCCCTCAGGGAGAGAGAATCTAGAAACCTGGCATGCTGGCAGAAGGGTAAACATTTCTTACCAATCAGTATATGGTCTCTTTATCTCTGTGCAAACTCGTTAAATATAAAGTAAAAGTCACTGTTTATCTCCTGTATAAAGTTTTAAATTAATTAATTAAATAATAATGAGCTTAAATCAAATATTTTGTCAGAAAAGTAGAAAGTATAATGCCTTTTAGTTCATGTGACTTTAGCAATCTTTGAGAAATAAAGACAGTTTTAAAGATTATTGGTCAACTGCAATGTCTTCAAAATGTAAATATGTTGTATACATTATGTTCAAATATTAGGTTTGCTAAATGCTTTAAGGTCATGAACTGCTTTTTTGGCTTTTGAAAATCGTTTAACTTGCCTGCTTTCTAGCTATGAGAGGCCTGAGGACATGTGGAGTTGGTCACGCCCCCAGCTATGCTGGAAATAGCCAAACGTTATCAGAACATAACTTACCAGGTTTTACATTAAAGTTAAAATTGCTAAGAGTCATCATTGCAACATGCAATTAAGACTACTTATTATAAACGGTTTTACATGCAAGGTGTATAAAAACAGTAGAATATGGGTTTTTTTGTAAAAGGGTATAAAATGTTTTTGCTTCTTTAAAATTTCTGAGACATCATTTTGGCAAAATAAATAATTTATGGTAACCTGGAATTCCAAAATCACACTTCAGTTTCACAATTGTCTTTCCTAATGCCTGGCTTTCTGAATGGATCAAAGGGCCCCTGGAAGCAACCAGAAAGGAGGTAAACAGGATTATTTGACATGTTTAGGTACATGAGATTGCCAAAATAATATTCAATCTTCTTTAGGTTATATTTTTGTGAATAATACTAATATATGTTCCAAAATTATATGGGTTTTCTAAAATAGTATATGCTATCAATTTTAATTATGACTATTATGTTAAGCTATTGTAAACCACAGAAATAACCAAATTTTCTTGTATGAAGCTACTAAACCAAGTAGAACAAAAATTAATTAAATACCAAGAAAATAATTTGTCAGATTTTCATGTTAAACCAGCTGATACTGAAACTACTTAAAATAGTTTACAACCAATGTTCGGTCCCATATTCCTGGGAAAACAATTAAAGCTTCAGGTACATTTGGTTACCTGGTCAGCCATTTAAACATTTTATCAAGGAACTTCATTCAATTCTTATTTTCAATGCATGTTTTCTAGTTGTATAAATGCTTTCCCATGCAAGAGGGTGATATTATAACAGTAGATTATTATGCTACAGTGTATCACCAGGTAAATACACATTTTGTGGTTTGAAACTTCTGGGAACATCAGAGTAAGACTGTCCTTGCCATCCATACCACAACAAAACTTCAAGATTTGGGCTTTGGGTTCATGGTCTTGCAACTGAGAAAGGTCCCTCCACACTCTTGGAACTGTACACCCACTGGAACTCTTAAGGTTAACTAACTAGGGAAATTCCTCCAAAGAAAAAGACTGCATCCTTGACATGAACATCTTTTCCCAAGTTCACAGATTAAGACTTCTACTATCATGAAACTCTTATCTTTGAATAATTTTCCTTGCTTATGCCTCTATGAACAATAGAAGTGGAAAAGATGTCTGTTATGTGCACTTATGGGGTATACTTTTATTTGGGAAGGAGTTTGCAGCCAGCCTTATATATGGATGAATTTATACTTTGATAGATAAAAGATGAAGGCCCAATGTAGGTAAGAAACTTTAACAGTTCATACATTGCCTCATAGTCAGTCAAGAATAACACATTGGATCACTCATCTTAACCCCCATTATAGGTTGCAGAGAACAGTGCCAGTAGGCCTTCACTATTCCAGAAGGCCATAATTTATTAGGTGCTTTTTCCATGGTTTAAAGTAAAAGAAAGAATGCCATTGTGGAAGATAGTGTGGCGATTCCTCAAGGATCTAGAAATAGAAATTCCATTGACCCAGCAGCAATCCCATTACTGGATATATACCCAAAGGATTATAAATCATTCTATTATAAAAACACATGCACACATATGTTCATTGTGGCACTGTTTACAATAGCAAAGACCTTGAACTAACCCAAATGCCCATCAATGATAGATTGGACAAGGAAAATGTGGCACATATACACCATGGAATACTATGTAGCCATAAAAAATGATGAGTTCATGTCCTTTGCAGGGGATGAATCTGGAAACCATCATTTTCAGCAAACTGGCACAAGAACAGAAAACCAAACACTGCATGTTCTTACTCATAGGTGGGTGTTGAACAATGATAACACATGGACAGAGGGAGGGGAGCATCACACACTGGGGTCTGTTGGGAGGTGGGGGGGCTAGGGGAGGAACAGCGGGAGGTGGGGAGGTAGGGGAGGAACAGTGGGAGGTGGGGAGGTTGGGGAAGGATAACATTGGGAGAAATACCTGATGTAGGTGATGAAGGGATGGAGGCAGAAAACCACTATGGCATGTGTGTACCTATGCAACAATCCTGCAAGATCTGCACATGTACCCCAGAACTTAAAATATAGTAAAAGAAAATTGCCTCCCTCATTATAGGCTCTATAACAAATTCTACTGTAAAGGCTATCATTACACAACAGACTTTAAATTCTGTTTTGAAAGTTATACTAAATAATTGAACTGGCTAAACAGAAAAGTACCTGTGCAGCTGTTGGCACTTGTGGCCTATGGGGAAATACATCAAATGACAATTATAGAAATTCAATGGTAGAGGACAGACAAAAAGAATATGTTTAGTCAATCGAGTAGACTCTTCATCTAGCTCGTTCCTTAATCTATTTAATAATAGATGGTTTAGTTTATGAGGACTCTGGGTATGGAACATACTCCATGCTTTTGGTATTATCCACCAAATAGTCATAGTAATAGTCTCCCTGGTGTGCTGTATTCAGTCAAAGGTTTTAAATGCTTTCATGCAGCCATCTCTAGAATGTCAAATGGTCTGTCTTCAACTGGAATGACAAGAGCTGAAAGAAATATGCAACCATGAGGACACTGTAACCTATAAATAAAGTGCTGAGACCAGAAACCCAAAGTGATGGTAACTGAGAGTGGCACTAGGGCCCTAAGTTTTGGTCATACTCTCGCCTAAGTGAGAACCTGAATAAAGGGGAAATTTTTAAAGAAAACTCTGGGAAGCCACTGCTTTGGATTGAGCTCATGTACTAGGCCCCAACAGACCTAACAAAACCAAAATGGTGTTGTTTGTGTTAAGATTTTAAGGAAACACATAAGATTCTGGAACAAAGTTTTGTTTTTCTCCTGCAAATCTCTATAACACACATTTCTGACAGTATTGCTGTTCACCCCTTGAAGTTCCCATTACATCTTTTAACCAATTTATTTTCCTTTTGCCTAGAGATAATCAAGTTTCAAATGATCATGCAACAAAAGTTCCATCCAGTTCCAGGTGAAGACACCACCCCTGCTCATCAAGAAGCTTTTCTGCCTCCGCTAGATAGAGCAGGGTGAGAGTTCCGTGATCCTCAGTAGGGACTACACCTCAAGAGAGCTTGAAGCAGTTACAGAAAAAAGACCATTGGACCCTCTGCCTCCCATAAAGATTTATGTGGATCACATCTCTCAGAGGGGAGATGAGTCAGGGAAATAGGGTCTAGAGACAGGGAACATAAGGTTGATTCAAACTTGAGCTGACAGGAAATATCCTCTCCACAGGGCATAGGCCAAGTAAATGAGCTTGTAACTTTACTTTATCCTCTCCATTTACATAGGATATACTCAAAGTAACCAATGAAATCCTGTAGAGGGTATTTAAGCTCCCAGAAATTTTGTAATGGGGCTCTTGAGCCTCTATGCTTGATCCGAATTCCACACTGTGGAGTGTACTTTCATTTTCAATAAATCCCTTCATTCTTTCCTTACTTTGTTTGTGTGTTTTGTCCAATTCTTTGATCCAAACGCCAAGAACCTGGACACCTTCCACTGTTAACAAAAGCAGTGCCTGCAATTTCCACCCAAAGCAGGCTTGTCCAAATGTATTACAGCTAGATGAAGCCCCTTGCATTCTGGGTAAAAAGCAAGACACTAGATCATTTATAATACGCCAGCTAACCCCATATGTCCATTACCTCCAAACCAGTCAACCTGGCAAGCTAAGTGTGTGAGTTGATTTCCTCATAATTCAGCATTTCCTTTGAGTTTCAAATCTTTTTAAAAATTTATTTACACAATTATTTTCATATTTTGGCTTCCTATTCATTCAAATTCCAGCCCCATGCCACCAAGTATTCCCAAGCATAATAAATTACCCCAAAAGGATTTCATCAGATATACTGCTGAGAGACAGAGCCAGGGAAGGAATGAGACTGGGGGGAGTAAATTTCATACATGAATTAATCTGAGTTTTTCTCTTGGTGAATCAAGTAAATAATTCCAAATTAATTACAAATCCTTTCTTCAGTTGTGGGAAATGGTGTGGTGATTCCTCTAAGGGCTAGAATCAGAAATATGATTTAACCTAGCAATTTCATTACGAGGTATATACCCAAAGGAATATAAATCATTCTGTTACAAAGATACATATACATGTATGTTCATTGGAGCACTATTCACAATAGCAGGAAATGGAATCAACCCAAATGCCCATCAATGATAGACTGGATAAAGAAAATGTGATACATATACACCATGGAATATTATGTACCATAAAAAGGAATGAGATCATGTCCTTTCCAGGGACATGGATGAAGCTGGAAGCCTTTACCCTCAGCAAATTAAGGCAGGAACAAAGAACCAAACACTGCACATTCTCACTTATAAGTGGGAGCTGAAGGATGGGATCACATGGACATGGGGAAGTAAGCAACAGGTACTGGTGCCTGTTGGGGGGTAGGGTTGGGGGAGGGAGAGTATCAGAAAGGATGGCTAATGCATGCTGGGCTTAATACCTAGGTGATGGGTTGACAGGTGTAGTAAATCACTATGGCATACATTTACCTATGTAACAAACCTGCTCATCCTGCATATGTACCCCAGAACTAATAATAATAATCTTTTCCTCAACTTAAAATTCTATGCAAACACAAATTCCTAGCACCTTAACTAGCCTGCACAGAGCAGGTGGTAAACAACAGAGCCACCTCCCAGCATAGCCAATCAATGCCTACCCACATTGTCTGTCCTGTCTGCTCGCAGTGCTTACTGAACCACATAAATCTCAGAGATTGACAGCTTGACTCTTCTGGGGTAGCAGCAGCTTCAGACTCAAAGGGCAACAGAGCTGGTACTTGGCAAATACGTCAGGAAATAAAGTCTCTCTTTACACCCTTACCTCTTTCCTAACTCATCGGTGACCCCACCAAATTGCCATCCCAATGTCACCAATGAAGTACTGTGTCATATGATAAAATGGAAAGTATGGGGGCTCTGGAATTGTAAAAATATGAGTTTGTTCCACAACTTACCCTGTTACCTTAGTCATGTTGCTTAACGTTTCTGAGCCTCAGTTTAATAACCTGTAAAATGGAGATCATACTACCTGCTTCATAGAAATCATTATGCCAATTTTAAAAGGTCCTTAAAATGCTTAGCAAAGGACTTGGTACAGAATATGCAAATAAATTATAGCTATTACTATTACAGCCCAAGATCTCTTCCCACCCATCCACCCCCACCCCCAAACACATTCGTACAGCATACCTTCTCTGGAAAGGGTTTCATCATTCACTTCTTTGATGGGCTTTTATTGAACACCTACTCTATGCCAAGCATTGCACTGGGCATCAGGAATATAGCAATGAATAAAACAAAGTGCCTGACAGAAGCTCACACTCTAAAATTATAATTATAATCCAATCTTATAATACAGGGACATAGCCAGAATCTGAGGGTACAGAAAGCACGATCTAATCCCTTGAAGGTGGGGATGGGAATTTGAAAATAGCCAGTCTGGGTTATTTGAAGATCAGAACAGCAAGGATTAGGAGAAATGCTGTGGCTCCTAAGCACACAGGGGCTCTGAGACTTGCTCTACACACACACATGATGAATTACCAGGAAGTAAAACAATTCAGTGTTCTACTTGGTAATATAGATCTTGCATTGGTCAGATTTGATGCTGGGATGGATAATCTAAACCCACAGATTTAATATTCCTCAATTTGAGTCAGGCTGCATAAAAGCAAGGTGTGACAACATGTAAATAAACAAATGAGGTTCAGTGATATAAGGTCTACATGCATGTACAAAGTGGTATGTGACCATGGTATCAGTCAGTCATCAAACATTATTTAACATCTACTATATATAGGTCAGTATACATAGTATTATACTGAGTACTGAGTAAAAAACGAGTCATATCTCTGCTTTCATGGAGCTCACAGTATAGTGGGGGAGACATCTATTAATCTCATGGATAGGTAATTATAGACAACAAAAATTCCATCCATTGGACCTACCTCACTGTCACCCACATTCACCCATTCTACATATTATATCCCGTTTCCAGTAAAATCTACGTGAGTAAAGGAAAGAGTGATAATTTACAGGGCTACTCTTCTTGGATAACATATGTACATTTTAGGACTGGCCATCTAGAGACAGTATTTACCGCAAAGGAATGGCTGTGGTGGCAGCATTCCAGGCTGTGTGGCACACTAGTGGAAGCTGTATTGTTCAGACCACCCTTTAGCATGCCTCATAGCATAGCAAGGCCATCTGTTCCAGCCCTAATGTTTCCTAATGGTTGACAGTAGAAAGAGCTCAGCCACAGACATCGAGTGGAAAGCATGAGCATGTTTTCTTGCCCGGTTCCCTTCACAAAAGGTAGCCATTTTCTGGTATGAAAAGAGCAATTTTTTTTTTTATGAAAAAAAAATTTTGTGGTTCATTCATTTATCTGTTTGTGGATTCACATATTCAAGAAACAATTAGTAACTGCTTAAAATACACCAAGCTCTTCCAGGCACTAGCAGGGAAAAGACATGGTTCCTGACCTCAGGTAGCTCACAACCTATCAGAAAGGGAGACCATTAAACACACACAGTTATAAGAGTATGATAAATACTGGAATGGAATAATCACAGAGTGCTGAATATACACTAGAGTAAAACACTTGACTGACTCTGCAGGGAAAGGAGGAGCCTGAAAAGCTTCCCAGAGTGAGAAGAATTGGAAAGAGTAGTAAGAGTGGGCTACATAAAGAAGGAGAAATGGCATTTCAAGCATAGAACGCATCATGGGCAATTGTACGGATACGAGTGACAACACACAATGTATGTATGAATGGGAAGATCAGACATCCTGGTCCCCAAGACAACGCATTATGCTATACACTCTGCATATGTGAAAGCTGCAAGTAGTTGGAGAGGCCATATGATAAAGTGGAAGTTTGCACAGACTCTGAAATCAGAATAGAGTCCATAAGTCTGAACCACAAGAAGAGATGACTACGAGACTTGATTTTGCATTTATGAAATTCTAACCACAAAGCCTCAAGTTTCCAATCCATGTGCCCTACTTTCCTACCCAAGTCTTAGCCATTAGATTCTATTTATCCTATTTACAGTTTTCTTAGGACCAGCTTTGCCATTTACTAGCTATAGGATCCTGACCACATTGCTTAAACACTCTGAGCCTCACTTTCCCATCTACAAAATCAGGATTCATTCAAACATTCAGCAAATATTTACATATTAATTTTAATGTGCCAAGTACCATGCTAGGATTACCCTAGACTTGCTTTCTGTCCTCACAGAGGCTATAATCTACTGGGAGGCACAGATATTAAACAAAAAATTATAAGAATATTGTGTAGGCTTACCAATTTTATGAGGGTACTACAGCTCTAATAATAAAGCAGATAAAGACATCACACTTTCATATGTGCATGTGCACACATACATACACAAAAAGGTATTGACCCAACTCAATTAACCCATCTCCATTATGAGTATAGATTTTAAAATGCTAAACTCAATCAAATCTAACAGTATATTAAAAGATTAAAATACCATAATAACAAGTAGGATTAATTCCTCAAATGTCACATTCTTTAATTAGCAATCTGCAACCATAATATATCAATAAAGCAACAAAAATATCTGTATGGCCATCTGTTGTGGTCTGAATGTGTCCTCCCAAATTCATATGCTGAAACTTAATCACCAATGTGAAAATATTAAAGGTGGGACTTTATTTGGTGATTAAGTGATTAGAGCAAAGGCCTCATAAATGGGTTTAGTGCCCTTATAAAAGAGGTTCAAGGGAGCTGTTTTTCCCTTCTGACATGAGGATACAGCATTTGCTCCTTCCATCACATGAGAACACAGTGAGGAGGTGTCATCTGAGAAGCAGAGACAAGCCCTTACCAGACACTGAATCTACTAGCACCTTGATCTTGTACTTTCTAGTCTCTAGATCTGTGTAATAATTTATGTTTTTTATAAAATACCCAGTCTAAGGTATTTTGTTATAGGAGCCTGAATGAATAGAGACATCATCTTAGTAGCTATAAAAAGGTTTTCATCAAATTCTATATTGCATTCCTCATAAAATTTTAATAAACTTGAAATAGAAAGATAATCACTTAACATGATATTTTCATTTCAAACAAATAAGTCAGCATTGCAATTAATAATGCCTAGATTAGCAGTTATATAATAAGGAACTAGGAAGATCGTTTTGAGAATTAGAGGTAATAGATTCACAGGGCTAGTGTATTGAAGATGGTTAGTAATCAATAACTGTTTGTAGTATTTGGTACTATTATTAATTATTGTTAAAGCTACAATACAGGGTGAATTAATGCTGTACTGTGGCTGAAAATATAGGAATGAATCCAGATCATGGAGGGAGTTGTGTGCTACACTAGAAAGATGACATTCTATGCTGTATATGAAAGAAGGAGTAAAAGAAGAACAGTCACATGAGCATATCTATGTTTAACAGATTATTGTAACTGCTAAGTAGAGGTTGATAAAGGGAAACAAGAGTATAATCAGGAAATCTAGTTAATTGGTCACCACAAAATGAACACACAGTAAAAAAAAAAACAAATGGTGGCTTGAAATGGAGTGGTGGCATTCAGGGTGGAAATAAATACATTCAGAATATATCTCGGAGGCAAATATCCATCACTGCCACTTAATAGGACATGGGGAAAAAAGAAAATAAATTGAGAAAGTTAGAGGTAGGCATTCTAACAGCAATGGAAAGCCATTAAAAATATTTTAATCAGGAATTTGATGTGATCAGACTTATATTTTAGTAAGCTCTTTTGGCTGCTAGGTAAAGAATACTGTGGAGAGGAACAGAAGTAGAAGCAAGACTACCAGTTAGGAGGCTGTGAGGTCAAGAAAATGACAGACTCTGATTAGTGCATTACTAGAGCTGGGTAGTCATTTATTTTAAGAAAAAGAAAAGAAATTCTAAAACGAAAGTAGATTTTAGTGGGATGATCGTTTGTATCATTTTGAAGATAGTGTACCTGAAACATTCAAAAGAATATGTTACATAGGCAGCTATATATATATGGGTCAGTAGCTCAGTGTAAAGGCCTAGGCTGGAAATAGAGACAAGGGAGATAAATCATATTGCTTTCAGTAAAGGAGGTAACTTGGAGAGCGCAAGACTGAAGCCCAGATCAGTTTACATTTCATTGATAGAAAAGTTAATGTGCTACACTCCAGATATATATTTATAACTCTAAAAGGTTTTCAGTTTGTTTAATCTCCCTTAGAAGAACAGGGAATGTACAAGACGACCTAACAGATGATCAGCCATGGAAGTAAATTGTATGGCGAATGTTAAAAGGAGTGCCCCCATGGTGGCACTCTCCACATGCAACCCATTCCCCAGGGCTTCTAGGTCAAATTACAGCTGTCTTGGTACTTTCCTCATTAGAAACGAGGTGTGAAATTTAATTACTGATGCTCTTAGAGGTTGTGAAGGTAAAAGGCAGAGATGCAACATGCTGGATTGCAAAGCTGGAAAAATAATTGCAAATTTCCATCCCCTCTAGAGTAGCATCTACCAAGCTTTATTAGGCTGAAAGAACTGAGGTTTGCCAGAAGGCATTCTTTCTTTCTCCCAAGATTCTCTTTCCTGCTCCAGAGAATTAACATCCCAGTGTCCAGCCAAGCACTAGAATCACAATAGGCAGAGAAGAAACATGGTGGCATTGTCACTTGTAAAAATCATACAGGACATTTTTCTACTGTGAATGAGATTCCAAATGAAGAAAGGGGATGGTCAAGAGTATAGCTCTTGTCTATTAAAACTTATTTTTAAACTTTACTAATTAAAACCATTTGATAACAAAGAAAAACCCAAGATTACTAAAAGAGAATAGACAGAATAAAAATAGGCCTACACAAATATAGAAATAGTTCTGTAATAAAAGTGGCCTTTGAAGTTGGCAAAGAAAAGGATTATTCAATAATTGGGCTTGTATCAACTAGCTGATCATCTGAAATTTAAGAAACGCTGCACCCCTACCTCATTCTTTAAGTCAAAATAAAATGAACTGAAACATTTAAAATGTAAAAATTGAAATCATGAAAGTTTTTTCTTGTTTTTGAGACAGAATCTCACTCTGTCACCCATGCTGGAGTGCCGTGGTGCAATCTCGGCTCACTGCAACCTCCACCTCCCAGGTTCAATAGATTCTCCTGCCTCGGCCTCCTGAGTAGCTGGGATTACAGGTGTGAGCCACCATGCCCAGCAAAATTATGGAAGTTCTAAAACCAATATCAGCTTTCAGAAAGATGGAGCAGACATAATTTTTGCTATACCTCCCCTTAAGTACAACTAAAATTCTTGGGTGTTACATATAAAACAAACAAAATAAAACTCTGAAGGAAAGGAAAAGCCTAACTTGCTAGGGACATCAGGCCCTAGGAGCAACTAGGTGGTGAATTCCTTGGTTTGTCTTTTTGCCTCTAATATCCCAGACTTGGAGCTGAATAAGCCAGCAACCCAGAAGCATCAACAAGCACAGACTAAGATGGCCTTCTCTCTCTAATCAAAGGTCCAAAAAGGGGGCAGTCCAGCAAGACAGAAAAATATTTAGACAGTATCTGCTCCATTATAGACAAACTCCACAGAGAAAACATTGGCCTTACTCCCATCCTCACCCCCACCAGCAAGACAAAATAGGGAGTCTAGATTTCCATCCTCACCAGGCTATACCAAAATGCTCCAACACCCCCACTATAGTGGTTAGAGAAGGCCAAGTAATGATAGTGATGAGCCTGTCCCTCCTTCTGATAGTGCCAGTGGAAACCATGGGAGGAGACTGGACTTCCACTTTTATTCAACAGTAATAAATAGCCCTGTGCCTCCCATCTCAGATGGCAACAGAAGCAGAGTAGAAAACTTGAGCTTCTACTTCCATCTAGTACTACCAAGGTGGTATTCTCATTTCTGTTGCCAGAGCAGTGTCAGAAAAAGAACTAAAATGAAACATTTAAATGAAATCTAGAGTCTCATAACATAATATCCCAAATGTTTCAACTGAAAAATCATTCATCATACACAGAACCAGAAGAATTTCAACTTGAATGAAAAAGGATAATCAATAGACACCAACACTGAGATGATAGAGATGTTAGAATTCTCTAAAAGATTTTAAAGTAGTCATTATAAAATGGTTTGAAAAGAAATTATGAACACAGTAGAAACAAATAAAATAGTATAATTCGATCAAATAAAGAACATAAAGATTTACAACTGAAAATTATAATAATCAAAATAAAAACACCAAATAGTCTCAACAGCAAAATGGAGAAAACAAATAAATTGCAAGATAAAATAATAAAAATTACCCTATCTGAACAATACAGAAAAAATAATGAGGCAATAGCAAAAAAAAGGACAAACCCTTATAGACCTGTGAGACTTAAACAAAATATCTAACATTCATGTGATTGAAGTTATGAAAGGAAAGCAGAAACAGTGGGGTTGTAAAAGTATTCAAATAAATACTGGCTAAAACTTTCAAACTTTGGCAAAAGACAAACCTAAAGATTGAAGAAGCTGAACAAACTGAATACAAGATGAACTCAAAGATGTCCACACCAAGACATACTATAGCCAATCTTGTGAAAATTAATGTCAAAGAAAAAAATCTTAAAAGCTGTGAGAGAAGATATTTTACTTAACAGGAAAAGCATTATTAAGAAACAATGAATTCCTCACCAGAAACCATGAAGGCCAGAAAATTGTCCTATTTTTAAACTGCTGAAAAAAAGAACAGTCAACCCAAACCTCTATATTCAGTGAAAATAATCCTGCAGGGAAGAAGGGGAAATCAATATTCTCAGATGAAGAAAGAATAAGAGAATTTGTCATTAGTAGATTTTTCCTAAAAAGAATGGCTACATGAAGCTCTCTAAACATTAAGGATATGATAAAAAAGGAAATATTGGAGCATCAAAAACAAAGGAAGAACAATGGAAAGAATAAAAACCTGAGTAATTTTAAATAACTTTCCTTCTGTTTTTGAGTTTTGTAAATTACATTTGGGGTTTGTATTAGATTTCTAGAACTGCCATAACAAAGTACAAAAGACTGGGTGGTTTAAACAAGTGAAACTTATTTTCTTACAATTCTGGAGGTCAGAAATCAGAGATCAAGGCGTCAGCAAGGTTCATTTCTTCTGAGAACTTTCTCTTTGATTTGTAGATGGCATTCTTCTTTTTGAGTCTTTAAATTGTCTTCCTTCTGTACCTGTCTGTCCAAATTTCCCCTTCTTATAAAGATACCAGTTATCGTGGATCAGGGCTTATCTATCCTAAAGATCTAATTACGTCTTTAAAGATCTTACCTCCAAATATAGTTATACTTTAAAGTACTGGAGGTTAAAATTTTCACATATGGGTTTTGGGGATATATAATTCAAACCATAGCAAGGTTAAACAAAAATTGCAGTGCTGCATTTCCTAATATTGGGAACAAGACAAAGATATCCGCTTTCACCAATCTTATCCAACATAGTACCAGAAGTTCTAGCCAGTAAAATAAGGTAAGTAAAGGAAATACAAGGCATACAGATTGTAAAGGAAGAAAAATTGTCCCTTTTTGCAGATAACACAGTTGTCTATAGATAAAATCCCAAGGAATCTCTAGAAAACACCTAGATCTAAGGGAGTTCAGCAAGTTCACAAGATACAAGATAAACATGAAAAAATAAAATGTATTTGTAGGTACTAGCAATGAACATATGAAAACTGAAATTTAAAAATACAATATTATTTACAGTTACTGAAAAATGTAAGTACTTAGGTGTAAATCTAACAAAACACACACAAGATTCATATGCTGGAAATGCTAATGAAAGAAATAGAATACAACCTAAAAAAAGGGAGAGATGCACCATGTTCATGGATTGGGAGACTCAGCACAGTAAAAATGTCAATTTTCTCGAAATTGATTTACAGGTTTTCTTTGGCTACCATAACAAAATACCATAGACTAGGTAGCTTAAACAACAGAAATTTATTTATCACAGTTCTGGAGACTGGATACCCAAAATCAAGGTGCCAACAGTGTTGGTGTCTGGTGAAGGATCTCTTTGGGTTACAGACGGTCACCTTCTCACTGTGTACTTACCTGGCAGAGAGACAGAAAGAGTGAGGAACAGATTCTCCTCTTCTTGTAAGGCTACATTCCTAACAGATTGTGGCCTATCTCTTTTTCTGTGGTTATAATAGAATATCTAAGTTTAGGTAATTTATAAAGAAAAAAGGTTTATTCAGCTTATGGTTCTGAAGGCTGGGAAGTTCAAGGGCATGGCCCCAGCTTCTGCTGAGACCTTTTGTGATGCATCATAACATTATGAAGGTTAAAGGGGAAGCAGATACATGCAAAGAGGCAAAACCCAAAGGGCATTCTAGCTTTTTAATAACTTATTCTCATGGGAACTAATGTATTCCTGCGAGTACTAACATAACCTAATCAGAGAGAGGACTCTTGTGAAAATAGCACTAAGCCATTTATGAGGAATTGGCTCATGACACAAATACCTCTCACTAGCCCCTACCTCCCAACACCACCACACTGGGGATCCAATTTCAGCAGGATTTTTGATGGAGACAAACCATAACCAAACCATAGAACAGGCCCATCTTTATGACCTCATTTAACCTTAATTTTCTCCTAATGACCCTATCACCAATCACACTGTGGGTTAAGGATTTAACCTCTAAATTTCACAGGGAAACAATTCTGTCCATAGCAAGGTTTAACTCAATTTATATTAAAATTCCAGCAAGTCTTCTTTGTGATATGGACAAAATTATTCTAAAATTTATATGAAAAGGCAAAATCTAGAAGAACTCAAATGCTCTTCAAGATAAAGTGAGAAGGATATGCCTATTAAATATTAAGTCTTACTATATGACTACAGTAATCAAGGCAGTGTGATATTGGTGGAAAGCTGTACACATAAATCAGTGGAACAGAACAGAGATTCTAGAAATATACCCACAAGAATATGTCCAAACTAATTTTTGAAAAATGTACAAAAGCAATTCAATAGAGGAAGAACAACTTTCATAATAAATGGTGCTAGAGAAATTAAACATATCTAATCACAGACTAGAAGTATATAGAATATAGAAAGAATCCTCAAATCTCTACAGTAAAAAAACAAAAGGAGGCCAGGAGCGGTACCTCATGTCTGTAATCCTAGCACTTTAGGAGGCCAAGGCAGCCAGATCACTTGAGGTCACAAGATCAAAACAAGCCTGGCCAATATGGTGAAATCTCATCTCTACTAAAAACAGAAAAAATTAGCCAGGCATGGTGTCACCCACCTGTAATCCCAGCTACTTGGGAGGCTGAGGCAGGAGAATCACTTTAACCCAGGAGGTGGAGGTTGGAGTGAGCTGAGATCACACCACTGCACTCTAGCCTGGGTGACAGAGCAAGACTCCAACAATCAATCAATCAATCAATCAATGGAAACAATCCAATTAGAAAACAGACAAATGACATGAAGAAACATTTCCCCTAAAAGGATACATGAATGGCAAATAAGCACATGAAAATATGCTCGGCATCATTAGTTATCAGAGAAATGCAAAATAAAACCACAAGATATCACTATACACCTCTGAGAATGGCTAAAATGAAAAATAATGACAACACCAAATGCTAGAGAGGCTGTAAAGAAACTGGATGACTCATACATTGCTTGTGGGAATGTTAAATGGATAAAGAATGTATACATATGAAGAAACTCAACTTTATAAAAATTGAAATACTATTCATGTGTTTTTCAAACAAAAAATGCGATAATAATTTTAGAAAATGGTAGCTCTATTCTACAAAAGTTTAACAATTCCTTAAAAATCTAACCACACTACTTCCAGATGACCTAGCAACTGCACTCTTGAGCATTTTTCTCAGAGAAATGAAAACTTACGAATCTGTACACAAATGTTAATAGCAGCTTTATTCGTAATGGTCACAAGCGGAATCATGCCGGATGCCTTTCAGAGGATGAATTACTAAACAAACTGTGATATATCCATACCATGGAATACTACTTAGAAATAAAAAGGAAAAATGGATGTTGGAAGAAACTACTCTAAACTCTTAACAGTGGTATACATTGGGAAGAGATATTTAGGGAGAACAGAGAAAATTTCTCTTTTGCACTTCGTACTTTTCTCCACTATCTGGATTTTCAAGCTTTCTACATATATTGCCCTTTTTATGCTAAAAGGAGTTATTTAGGAGGTGAATTATGAGTGCTTTATTTATTTGTTTTCTTTTTCGTATTATGAAAAAGCTAATAAATGTGAAGAGAGGGGAAGAGGAGGAATGAGGGAAGGAGGAGAAAGAAAGATGGAGACTGTGGGGACTTTGAAGTCAGATAGACCTGGGTTTGAGTATTGGCTCCATCACTTATTTACATCTGCTGGATCTTAAGAAATCACTTCACCTTTATGCATGGATTTCCTTACTTAGATAAAAGAAATAATAATAGTACTGACTCATTAGCTTTTTACAAGGGTTAATTGAAAAATTTATTTGGCACATGGCAAATCTGCAATATAGACTATTTTAACTATCATTATTATTAAGATGAAAACAGAAAAATGACCGTAACTGAGCAAAGATTTTATTTTGATTAAATGAGTCAGCCCAGCAACCAGAGAACACAATGAAGTGGGAAGGACAGAGGCCACCTCAGCCGGAGATTAACCGAAGATCAATTAAGCAGGAGTATGTTCTTTCATCTGTTTTTTCAAAAAGTGGTATTTAAAAAAAGGTTACATCGTGCTGACAGATCTAAGACAGAAAAGAAAGGTCTACAATATCATGTACCACCATGTTCTCAGAGTTATGGAAATATAGTAATTTTATAAATAGCTTTTTTGAGACATAGTTCACATCACAAAATTCACCTTTTAAACTGCTTTTTTAGTACATTTACAAGGCTTTGCAATTATCACCACTATCTAATTTCAGAATCATTTCATCACCTCCTAAAGAAACCCTGCACCTATTAGCAATCACTCCTCACTCTCCGCAACCCACTCCACCCTCAGGATACCATTAGTGCTAGAATCAATAGAACTTAGTGAGAGATTTGTTCTGGAGAGAAAAAAAGAGCAGTAAATAACAACTCCCACATTTCTGATGCAAGCAGTTCTGTGGATGGTGGTATCCTTCATAGAGATGCTAAAAGTAAGAGATAGGAGGTATTGTGGAAAAAAGATGAGTCCAGGTTTGAGGTGGGACATCAAGTTGAGCTGTTGAGGAGACATTTGAAATGAGTTATGATACTCAGGAAAGAGATAGGAACTAAACATAGAGATTTCAAAATAATATGCACACATGTATGTGTATACATATATGTGTGTATATGTATATATACATATATATGTGTATGCACACATGAGGGGCTCTCAAAAATTCTATGAAAAATGCATATTAAGATCTAGTTTGAGGGACTAAAAATGATAAGATATGAGCTCAAAAAATTAGAAAATATCATATAACTAAAATATTTATTGGATGAAAAAGTTCCATTTAAGCCAGATCTTAATGAATATCCATCTTATTTTGGATCTAGACACAGCTTGTCCAATACTAACAAATGAAAAATCCATCCTAGACAGATCTCTTCTATATATCCACCTATACAGGACAAGATCTTTCATACCTATAACAAGTTCCAGGTGAACACAGTAATCAGAAAAATCCTTATAGGTCACATATGACCCAATAATCATAATGCTTTACACCAGGACACTCTGGCATTAGCTGATTGAGCTATGTATGCAATCTAAATCAAAGGTACCTATTGCAAACTGGCCTACATGGGAGCCTGGCATGACTGTCACCTCAGCTGTACAGTCTACTTGGCTTCAAGTTCTGTCTCAGAGGCCCAAGGTAGAAAGGCCTAGTTGTCCTTGATATCAGTCTTGAATATTAAGAAAAGCTTTGCTATCCTTGGTTTCCCTTAATAACTGTCTCTCTCTCTCTATATATATATATATCTGTCTACTAAGCGTTTACCTATAGTCTTCCTGAACGTACTATGATAAGATGAGTACTGCTTTGAGAGTCTCATAATTTGGGTTGTAATTCTAGCTCTATTATTAGCCTTAAGTCTATTACTGAACTTTTGTCTGAGCCTTATTATATTCTTTATAAAATATGTATTTTCCAGAGTAGCTTGTGAGGATTAAATGGGACCATATATAACAAATACTCATTAGAATCCTTCTTGTTCCTCCTTACATTTACATACTCTCTGTAGATAACAGAAGTCTTAAATATACTCCCCATTCAGAGTAATCTCATTGCCTTTGGTTCTCAAAAGAATACCTTCAATTCTAATCTAATCTACCCCTAGTTTTCTGGGACTTGGCAACCACCAGACCACTTGATAATTTTACAGATTTAAATCCTAGGTTTCTCTAAGTTTTTCTCTTTCTAGATGGAACTCCTACTTTTAAAGAAATGTTGGTTCTAAAGACATACTCCAATCTCAGTTACTTAAACAGAGCTACACACAGTAATTGCCAGTCTGTAAAGAGACCTCTGGTTCTTTATGGGAACTCTTTTCTTTTCCCCGGGTCTTTGTATTTAGAATACTTTCTGTTTTTACCAGAGGAAACAATGGATTAGAAAATAAAAAGATTGGCTTATGAGTTACTTTTTAATGCTTTAAGAATTGGATTTGCAAAATAAATTACAGGGGAGCTTTTAAGAAGCTGGGAAAAACCAAACACCCTCCAGGAGTTAAAAAGTCTCCGTCCCTTCTTGAATAATCTGCTAAATAAATATTTCCTACTGTATAACATCAGGAGACATTACAATTAAGCCATCCCAATGATGGTATTGAACTGATAACACATAGCTCTATGACAGGAAAAAAGGAATAAATATGGCTATAGAGCACTATTTCCACCATCTCTTCTGGGGAAGATAACTTTTTATGCAAACTCATTTTTTATTCCCAACACATTGTCTTTCTTTTCCAAACAGGATATAAAATGATTTCACAGGCACCTCTTGAGATGAGCACTGAGAAAAGCTTCCCTTTGCACAAAAACCCATCCACCTCGTGAAAAACTCTAAAATTAGAAAGGCATTCTCTTTCATAAAAATGGAAGCAATGCTACTAACCCACTTTGCACAATTCTTCAAGGCAGGCATAACTACCTTTCGTCAGCCTCCTTGAGCTGTGACATTCTGTAAAATATATCAGGTTATCAAGCCTCTAATTGGCCCCTTAGAAAGACCATTTTCTCACTTTTAATGTTAGGCTTTAGAATGATTCAGTCTTTTCAGGAGTTCCTTATCAGAAGGCAGTAGGTTCTATTTCCTCAGCTTGCTTGCCTGCACAATGCCTGCTGTGTTTTTGGAAAACTGAGAATTCTTTCTTTCTTTCTTTTTCTTTCTCTTTCTTTCTTTCTTTCCTTCTTCTTTCTTTCCTTCCTTTTTTTTTTGACAGAGTTTCACTTTTGTGGCACAGGCTAGAATGCAATGGTGCAATCTCGGCTCACTGCAACCTCCACCTTCTGGGTTCAAGTGATTCTCCTGCCTCAGCCTCTCAAGTAGCTGGGATCACAGGTACCCGCCACCACACCAGGCTAATTTTTGTATTTTTAGTAGAGACAGGGTTTCACCACATTGGCCAGGCTGGTCTCAAACTTCTGACCTCAGGTGATTTGCCCTCCTTGGCCTCCCAAAGTGCTGGGATTACAGGTGTGAGCCAGCTGCTCTTTTTTCTTTCAACTGGGTCATTTTAAATTTCACTCATATATTCTAAGTTACACCCAAAAATCTGGCTGGAGAGGCAGCACTGTGCAGTGAATAAAGGGCTGACCCAGGTCACAGAGTGGAGTTCTACTCTGATTCTTCTGTTTATCTACCACACAACCATTGAAAGTAGTTTAATACACCTGAGTTGCCTCAACTATACAATGAGAACAATGAAAACAACAACAACAAACAGCACTGCATCTACTTCACAGGGTAATTGTAAGGACCAAATAAGATGATGCAATAATAATGATAACATTTGCAAAGTATTTACGGTTTACAGAAAGCTCTTTCACTTATATTAGTTCAAGTAATTCTATAGGAGCACTGTGAAAATTATACAGGGCTATGTTAGGCATCGTGACAATTACGTGCAGGAAATTTCTCTCAAATCAGCCAGGCCCACAAGCAGAGTAAACCTCTTTAACTGTTTACAGCATTTCTTCCAATTTATATATACACAACCCCATTTATGAAATTTGAATTCCTTCTAGTGTCATTTTTTCTTATAATATATTTCTAGAAGGTAAAAACCATATCCTTCTATGAAAGGAAAACTATATTCAAATCTATCCATTAAAACAGCTCAGATTCTAACTTGCTCATTTATTTGTTTTGTTTTATATACTTATTGTTTTATTTATTTAATTGTAACACATAAGTAGGCTTTATGACATTATTCATAAAAAAGACTGTGCCAAAAATTGTAAACCCACCTCATTGCTTCTTAGGTAAGAATAATATTCCGGCCGGGCATGGTGACTCACACCTGTAATCCCAGCACCTTGGGAGGCTGAGGCAGGCAGATTACCTGAGGTCAGGAGTTCGAGACCAGCCTGACCAACATGGAGAAACCCCATTTCTATTAAAAATACAAAAAATTAGCCGGGCGTGGTGGCACATGCCTGTAATTCCAGCTACTCAGGACGCTGAAGCAGGAGAATCACTTGAACACGGGGCAGAGGTTGCAGTGAGCCTAGATAGCGCCATTGCACTCCAGCCTGGGCAACAAGAGTGAGACTCCATCTCAAAATAGTAATAATAATAATAATAATATTCATAATCATGGTAACAGTTTTATATCAATAAGCACATTTGAAAACTGCTGTGGTAGTCATTAGTGCTGTTCCACAAATACTTACATTTCTCCTCCTTCCCAGCATTATAGTGAGACTGCATTACATGCCTGACCCCAAGCCCCACTCCTCAACAGACACTTGTTACATATCTCCATGTGACTGGCTTTGGCCAACAATGCCTGAGTGGAAATGACATATGTCACTTGTGGGTGGAAGTTTTAAGAGCCAATGAGTAATACATCACAAGCTCTCTTCTTTCCCTCTGTCAAGGTGACCAGCAATGCTACTAATAGCATTTACTCTGTCAGCCTGGATCCTGGAGTGATGACGACATCAATAAGACCTTCAGGCAACCAAAAATATGTAGCAAGAACAAAAAATAAACCTTTGTTATTTTAAGCCATAGGTTTCAAGGTTGTTTGTTCCTGCAACATAATGGCCCATACTGAATAACATAGATTTAATGGTTATAAACTTGGACTTTAAAATCAAAAAATCATATTTATATCCCAGTTTAGATGTACAATCTTAAATAAGTTATTGCTGATAGGGAGAAAGTATGAGTGGTCTGAATACACAATAACCAAGCACAACATTCCCTTCAGCCAAAGCCAAATCTGGAGAAAGGTCCAAACTCTCTTCAGTTCTATGAAGGCTGAGAAAGGTGAGGAAGCTACAGAAGAAATGTTGGAAGCCAGCAGAGGTTGGTTCATGATGATTGAGGAAAGAAGCCATATTTGTGATACAAACGTGCAAGGTGAAGTAGCAAATGTGGATATAAAAAGTATAGCAAGTAATTCAGAAGATCTAGCTAAAATAATTGCTGAAGTTGGCTACACTACACAGAAGATTTTAAATATAGACAAAACAGCCTTTTATTGGAAGAACATGTCATCTAGGACTTTTTATAGCTAAAAAGGAAAAGTCAATGCCTGTCTTCGAAGCTTCAAAGGACAGGCTGACTCTCTTGTTAGGGGCTAGTCCAGCTGGTGACTTTAAGCTGAAGCCAAGGTTCATTTAGCATTCTGAAAATCCTAGGGCCCTTAAGAATTATGCTAAATCTGCCTGCGCTCTCTAAATGAAACAACAAAGCTGGGATGAAGGTGCATCTGTTTACAGCATGGTTTTCTGAATGTGTTAAGCCCACTGTTGAGGCCTACTGCTTAAAAAAAAAAGATTCCTTTGAAAATATTACTATTTATTGAGACATGCAGTTAGTCACCCAAGAGCTCTGATGGAGATTTACAAGGAGATTAATGTTGTTTTCCTGCCTCAGAACACAACAGCTATCCTGCAGCCCATGGACCAAGGAGTAATTTCAATTTCCAAGTCTTATTATTTAAGAAATGCATTTCATTAGGCTGTAACTACCATAGATAGTGATTCCTCTGACGGATTTGGGCAAAGTTAATTGAAAACTTTCTGGGAAGGATTCACCACTCTAGATGCCATTAAGAACATTTGTGAGTCATGGAAGGAGGTCAAAATAACAACATTAACAGTCTGGAAGAAGTTGATTCCAACACCCCATAGATGAGTTCAAGATTTCACAGGGGAAAATAACCACATATGTGGTGGAAATAGCAAGGGAACCAGAATTAGAAGTGAAGCCTGAAGATCTGACTGAATTTCTGCAATCACATGATCAAACATGAATGAATAAGGAGTTGCTTTTTATGGATAAGTAAAGAAAGTGGTTTCATGAGATGAAATGTACTCCTGATGAAGATGTTGTGAACACTGCTGAAATAACAAAACTTTTGGAATATTATATATATTTAGTTGATAAAGCAGTAGCAAGGTTTGAGAGGACTGACTTAAATTTTGAAGAAAAATTCTACTATGAGTAAAATGTTATCAGTCAGCATCTACAGAGAAAACTTTTCTGAAGAGTCAATCAATATGGCAAACTTCATTCTTATTTGATTTTAATAAATTACCATAGCCACCCCAACCTTCAGCAACCACCACACTGATCAGTCAGCAGTTGTCAACAATGAGGCAAGACCCTCTGCCAGCAAAAAGATTACAACTTGCTGAAGGCCCAGATGATCTTCAGCATTTTTTTAGCAATAAAGTATTTTTAAGTTAAGATATGTACATTTTTAGACATAATAATATTACATACTTAATGGACTACAGTATAGTGTAAACATAACTTTTACATGCACTGGAAAACCAAAAACTTTGTGTGACTTCCTTTATTGTGACATTCATTTTATTAAGGTGGTCTGGAACTCAACCCTCAACATCTCTGAGGTGTGCCTATATGTCTATGAAAAGTGTCTGGTACAGAGTAAGTACTCAGTCAATATTTATCATATGAGTCCTTTATTAATCGTACATGGTAAAAAATACTTACAACTCCTATAAAAAGATAAAAAATAGAAGCCAGCAAAGAAAATAGAAGTCAACATGCCAAGTTTACTTACTTGTACTATCCATATGATAACTGCATATTAGATATCCAGAAGAAATACACCTTTCCTGGTGCTAAAGCTGAAAGAAAAATATTCTCTGTAGATTTCAATGCAGAGAATCTAACTAGAGAAGTAAAACTCCTCTCAGCCTACCATTCTGTGGATCCGTTTCATCAAAATTACCAGGAGTGCTTGTTCACAATACATATTTCCCGGTAATACCTCAGATCTTTAGTTTACAAATACTTCAGATAATTTTGCTGTGCAATGAGGCCTTGGAAAATTTTGATAAAATAAATCAAAGAAGACCTAAAGACATTTTTCGTGGATGTAGAGACTCCACGAAAAATCTTTAGATTAAAGAGTGTTTATATGTTTAATTCTCTCCTAAGTAATAAATTTAATGAAATCCCATTAGGACTTTTACAGGTATAGACAAGCAAATTCTAAAATTATGTGGAAAGGTAAAGGAGTAAAGTAGCCAAAGGTATTTTGGAGAAAAAACAAATTTAGAAGACTCATACAACCCAAATCTAAGACATACTATAAAACTAAAATATTAAGATTGATTGATATTGGCAAAAAGATAAATATATCAATCAATAAAACAGAATAGATAATACAGAATTTGATTCATGGGCCTATGGTAAATTGATTTAAACAAAGGTGAAGATTCCTTATAATAGGGACAATATTGTCTTTTCAAAATAATGGTGCTGACACAGTCTCAAAGAGATATTTGTATTCCTATATTCATAGCAGAATCACTTGCAATAGCTAAAAGGGAGAAGCAACCTATGTGTCTAATGACAGAAGAATGGATAAACAAAATGTGATCTATGTATACAATATTATTTTAAGGGTGAATATTATTCAGCCTCAAAAAAGAAGGAAATTCTGACACATGCTGCAACATGGATGAACCTTGAGGACATTATATTAAGTAAAATAAGCCAGTCAAAAAAACAACAAATGTTGTATAATTCTACTTATAAGAGTTATCTAAAGAAACCAAATTCATAGAAACAGAAAGCAGAATGGTGGTTGCCAAGAGCTGGTAGACAAGAGCAAATGGAGACTTGTTGTTTTAAGGGAATAGAGTTTCAGTTTTGCAAGACAAAAATGTTCTAGAAATTGGTGACACAATACTGTGAATATAATTAATACTACTGGACTGTATACTTAGATGGAGGCAGCAAGCCACATTGCCATGTGTGTACCTATGCAACAATCCTGCATGATCTGCACATGTACCCCAGAACCTAAAGTGCAATAAGAAAAAGAATATGCATACTCAGAAAAACTGGGAAAAAAAGAAATGGTTAAAACAGTAAATTTTACGTTATATGTTTTTGCCACCTCGAAGATTTTTTAATAAAAATAAATGGTGCCAGAAAAACTACAGAGAAATTAGATTAGTGGTTTCCTAGAGCAGGTTTAGGGGTCAATGGAGATAATGGTAAATATATAGAGATGTGATCATATTGGGGTGATAAAAAAGGTTCTAAAGCTGGTTTATGGTGATGGCTGCAGAACTTGGTACATTTGGTTCTAAAATATCATTGAATTGTATGCTTTAAAAGAGGCAATTATATGATATACAAAATATGCCTCAATAAAATTGTTAAAATTATTCAGAGACACTATTCCTAAGTAATTTTATATCTGTTTTTGTTATTATAAGTTGTTCTTAGATAGGATACCAAAAGCATAATCTATAAAATAATGTCTACTTTATTAAATTTAAAGCTGATGGAAGGGTGTGTGGCAAAACACACTGTTAAGAGAATAAAATGATAAGCTACAAACTAAGACAAAAAGTGCAAATCACATATCTGACAAAAGACTTAGATACAAAATCTATAAAGAACTCTCAAATATCAATAGTAAGAAAAACAATCTGATATAAAAATGTGCAAAAGCCTTGCCCAGATAATTCATTGAAGATGAATGGCAAATGGCTTAATTAATTAAAATAAAATGATATTCAACATTATTAGCCATTAGGGGAATTCAAATTGAAACCATGATGAGATACCACTATTATCTATTAGACTAGCTAAAATAAAATGTGCTGACAATAGCAAATGTCATGAGGATATGGAGCAACTGCAATACTCATATACCACTTATGAGAATGCAAAATGGTGCAGCTACACTGGAAAATGAGTTGGCCATTTCTTGTACAGTTCGACATACACTTACCATGTGAATCAGCAATCCAACTCCTAAGATTTTTCATAGAGAAAACAAAATTGTTTTTCACACAAAAGTCTGCACATGAATATTTATAGAGGCTCTGTTGATAATTGCCAAAAATCAAAAGCAATCCAAATGACCATTACCAGACAAATGGATAAACAAACAGTGGTACATCCATACAATGGAATACGACCCGGCAATAAAAAGGAATGGACATGCAACAACCTAGAATTTTGCTAAGTGAAAGGAACCAATCATGAAAGGTTACATAATGTATGATTCCACATATGCAACTTTCTGGGAAAGACAAAACAGTGAAGGAAAACTGGCAGAGGGTGTAAGAGTAGAAGTCTGGCATGACAGAGTTTTCTAGGGAGATGAAACTGTTTTGTATCCTCATTGTGGTGGTAGTTTCATGAACCTGTACATGTATTAAAACTCACACTAGTATACACCAAAAAAAGCACCTTTGTCAAATAATTATTTTATTTTTTATTTCAACAGTTTCTGTGTGCGTGTGTGTGAATGGGTGGTGTTTGGTTACATGGATAAGTTCTTCAGTGGTGATTTCTGAGATTTTGGCACACCCATCACCTGAGCAGTGTACACTGTACCCAATGTGTTGCCTTTTATTCTTCATCCACATTCCACCCTTCCCTCCAAGTCCCAAAGACCATTGTGCCATCCTTATGCCTTCATGTCCTCATAGCTTAGCTCCCACTTATAAGTGAGAACATATGATGCTTGGTTTTCCATTCGTGAGTTACTTCACTTAGAATAATGGCTTCCAACTCTATTCAGGTTGCTGCAAATGTTATTATTTTGTTCCTGTCTATGGCTGACTAGTATTCCATGGGGTATATATGGGAGATGAAACTGTTTTGTATCCTCATTATAGTGGTAGCTGGACCATCACATTTGGTGGACATTTGGGCTAGTTCCATATTTTTGCAATTGTGGACATTAGGACTAGTTCCATATTTTTGCAATTGTGAATTGTGCTGTTATAAACATATATATACAAGTGTCTTTTTCATATGACTTATTTTCCTTTGGGTAGATATCCAGTAGTGGGATTGCTGTATCAAAGGGTAGATCTACCTTTAGTTCTTTAAGAAATCTCTACGCTGTTTTCCATAGTGGTCATACTAGTTTACATTTCCACCAGCAGTGTAAAAGTTTTCCCTTTTCACAACATCCACACCAATATCTCTTATTTTTAGATTTTTTAATTACGGCCATTCTTGCAGGAGTAAGGTGGTATTGTACTGTGGTTTTGATTTTCATTTCCCTGATAATTAGTGATGTTGAGCACATTTTCATGTTCGTTGGCCCATTTGTGTATTTTGTTTTGAAATTGTCTATTTGTGTCCTTAGCCCACTTTTTGACGGGATAATTTGTTTTTTTCTTACTGATTTGTTTGAGTCTCTTGTAGATTCTGGATAGTAGTTCTTTGTCAGATGCATAGTTTACAAATATTATCTTCCATTTTCTGTTTATTCTGCTGATTATTTCTTCTGTGCAGAAGCTGTCTAGTTTAATTAAGTTTCAACCATTTATCTTCGTTTTTGTTGCATTTGCTTTTGAGTTGTTGTTCATGAAGTCTTTGCCTAAGCCAATATCTAGAAGGACTTTTCTGATGTTATCTTCTGTAATTTTTGTGTACCTTCTTCCTTTCACACTTTGTGCACTCAGTTTATTTTTTCTTTTGGCTGTCTCATGGAATTTGAAGCAGCAAGCCACTTCTTTCAAAGGGTCTGTGAATTCTTTCAATTTTCCTAGTATGTTTCTGAAGTAGTAGTTCTTAGAGCAAATGTTTACAATGTCAGTCTCCACATGCTGTTCTGTTCATCAAAGTGGGAGCTGCAAGTTAGTCCTGCCTCCCATCTAACATTTATTTTCCTAATTCAGTAATTTTATTTTATAAATAGAACTAAACATAAATCCAAATTCAGAATCTATAAAGAACTTACCAAGTCAAAAAGGAGAAAAACAACCTCACTAAAAAGTAGGCAAAGTACGTGAACAGACACTTCTTAAAAGAAGACATAAAAGAGGCCAGAAAGCATATGGAAAAATGCTCAACATCACCAATCATCAGAGAAATAGAAATCAGAACTGCAATGAGAGACCATGCCATAGCAGTCAGAATGGCTATTGTTTAAAGTCAGAAAATAACAGAAGTTGGTGTAGCTGCGGAGAAAAGGGAACAATTATATACCATTGGTGGGAATGCCAATTAGTTCAGCCACAGTGGAAAGCAGTTTGGAGTTTCCACAAAGGACTAAAAATAAGACTACATTCAACCCAGCAATCCCATTACTAGGTATATGCCCAAAGGAAAATAAATCATTCTACCAAAACAACGCCTGAACTATTGTGGCACTATTCCCAATAGCAAAGACATGGAATCAGCCTACTTGCCGATTAATGGTGAATTAGATAAAGAAAATGTGATACACAACTCAAACACACACCATGGAATACTATGCAGCCAGAAAAAGGAACGAAATCATATCCTTTGCAGCAACATGGATGCAGCTGGAGAAATTATCCAAAGCAAACCATCAAAGAAACAGTGAACCAAGTATCTCATGTTCTCACTTATAAGTGGGAGCTAAACATTAAGCACACATGGACATAAAGATAGGACCAATAGACACTAGACTCCAAAAGGAGGGAGGAAGGAAGGGGAGAATGAGCTGAAAAACTTCTTATTGGGTACTTTTGTTTACTATCTGGGTGATAGATGAGTGGAAGTACAAGTCTTAGTATCATAGAATATACGCTGGTAACAAACCTGCGCAAGTACTCCCGAATCAAATAATAATGATTTAAATAAATAATAATAAAATAAATCCTGGTTCAGTATTTACTTGATTAGGATAGTCAATTTTATGTTATATGTTATGTTTTTACCACAATAAATATCAATCAACCAATGAAGCATGGTTCAATCATTTACCAGATCTCTGATCTTAGGGAACTTCTTCTCACTTTACCTATATGTAAAATGTGAGTAATAAAACTATGTACCTCATAGGCTTATCATCAGAATTAAATGAGAACTTTACATAAAATGCTTGACATATAGTAAAGTCTCAATAAATATTAGCTACTTCAATTTTTTACCCTCTAGATACTAACTTCTCTCCCACTGAATCCATCTGAACAAGTCCTTGAGATTATTTTTCTGAATCTCCACTTTAGTTATTTTTCTAACTCTTTATACTATGTGTATCTTGTCTATTAAGCAGTAAAACATATGAGCCTTTAAGAGCAGCCCAGATTGACTCCATCGATCAATTTCTATCCTTAGGCATAGACAACCCATACTGAACAAGAATTTGCTATACTTTCAGGATCTTATGTTTGGACTACTTTCTACTATTATTGAGAGAGAGCCTTTTATATGAGGCAGTTCTATCACCATTCCTGCATACTGTATCTCATGCATACTCGCTTCTCCCTGTAAGTCACCACTGAGGTTACATTACAGACTCAACAGAGGGGGATTCCAGATTCCCCAGTGGAAAATATTAAGAGGGGAGAGGGAAAACCAATAAGAAGGTATGCAATTAACAGACATATGTTGCCAAGTTCACAGATGGCCAAGGACAAACTATCTTTTCCCATTTTTGTTTAACAATACCTCCCTAACTACCCAAATTGCGAGATAGAAGATCTTACCTTAATTTTACCCTAGCATGTAGAAAACATTTAAAAAAGTAGAACACTGGGTGAGGTAATTAAGTTGATAACAGATACAGCATTTCCACAGGCCATAGCTGCAAAAAATAGTTCTATTCAATAAATTATTATTTCTCCTGCTTAGCACATTGTGTCCCCTGCCCTACTTGCAAAATCACATTTCAGAAGCTGTTTGCTACATAATGTTCCACTGAGAAACAAGGTACACATCATATGAGGCCCCCAACAATAACTCCCAGAGCATGTAGTTGTCTACATCAGAACCCATCATAGAGGAAAAACAAATCCATCTCCCACCCCCTCATGATCAAACTGGAGCTTCAGCCCACACAGATCTGTCACTCTGAGAAGGTTCCCCAGTCACAGCATCATCTCTGCCAAGGAAGAAGAGAAAATTGCATCTCTGAGCTACACAAAGTTAACTTTTCTATTCTAGCCTGTGTTTTAGCAGCACTGCCTTCTTAGAACAATTATCTCAAAAGTACAAACTTAGTTTTCATTTGGAGTTGAAGCCTGACTTGAGAAAGGGATCTCCTAGGCTACGTTCACACCATAGCCTAAAATCATGTTGCAAAAGAACCAACTGTGAAACTGGGGGAGCTTATGGTGAAAGAATCTGGCATCACTAAGAAAGCCTGCTTTGACAGGCCCCCTGAACTTGTCACCTGAAATGGAGAAAAATACTCTTTGAAAAAGAATTAAATATGGGGTTTCCATCATGCCATTCTGCCATCCCAAAATATCAGCACCAACGCTGACTCATACACACTCTGCATTCAAAGTCTTACCCACTCTTAAAGGCTCAGTTCAGGTGTCATCATGTTTAGGAAGTTTCTCCAACTAATTCTGCTCATACCTCATTTTCTGTTCAAAACTTCCTAGGATAGATTTATAATTGTATTGCACACTGCTCAGTCAATATAAAACAATATATCTTCCCAACTACATGGTAGGCTCAAGAGCAAAGTGTTTGTTTATAACATCCCTGTTACACAGTAGGTGTTTCAAAGTACTTGCTACTCAACTATAAGATGTTAAAGTGCTAAGAACCCTGCCTCCCACTGAGTCACATTAAACTACTTCAGTATTGAGAAAGCATCTACCAATGATTTATATAATATTGAAAGCTACCATACAAATACTAAATGTTTGCTCCTACCACATGAATGTTTCAAAATACTCAATGATAAGCATTTGAGTTAAGAGATTCATGTGCTCACAGAGAGACTGAAGCTCATACAGTGGAGCTCACTGGACAACCTTAAAAGAGATCTGTGCTGGAGAGGGGCCAGGCAGTGAGTTGCAAAACTTGCCTTCTTCCTTATATCTGTCATCTTTCACTTCTCAGATTCATGAATTAAATAATTTACAAATAACATAGTCCAACACCCTGTATTTCTTCAGGTCAGATTTTTTTCCAACAGACTGAAGGTGGGTGTCACCTTATATTCTTGGGAAGAAAAGTTACTAGTGCTACAAATCCATCTGCAGGTCCTGCTGTGTCACTTCCAGGACTCTAAGTAAAAGAACTGGAGAGACAGAGCAGGATGCCTGGACTTGGAGAGCCAAAATAGATCTGGATATACAAGGTAAGGTACAGTTCTAAGGCAAGAGAGATTACTGGAAACAGATGGGCACAGTGGATCTAAGGCACAAAAAAAAACTGGAGGTCAGAAGAAAGCAGAGGGTAGAAATCAGACAGGCTATAAGGAGTCTGGATGCACATGGATAGCAGAGAGCAAGGCAAGGATCAGGATTGTAAAATTAAAATACAATGGATATGGAAGCAATCAGAATCCTAGTTATGCCACCTACTACTGTGTGATTTTTGACAGGTCACATCACCACTGGCTAAATTCTTTTCACTTATAAAACATGAACAATTAAATCTATTTCACTGCCCACTTTGCAGTATAGTAATAGGATCCAAAGGAGATAAACATATTTGAAAATGCCTTGCAAACTTAAAATCAAATGTGAGTGATTACTATTATTAAATCATACATATGGACAAAGATCAGAAGTGTGTAGCACTAGCAACAACAACAACAAAAAGGCATGCAGGGTAATGAATCCATAACCTGCACCAGAGACACCTAAATGAAAAACAGATCATAACAGGAGAGAGAACAAAGTAGCAGCAACAAAAAAGCCATGAAATTTCATTACAACTACTGGAAGTCTTATATAAACTATGGCAGAACACAAACAGAAAAAGCAAGACATTTTCCTCTCTCTTAATATAATGAAATAAAATAAATATAATGTATTTATTGAGCACCTACTGTGGACCTGCATGGGATTGCGGAGGGTGGGGGGAGCAATGGGAGAGTAGGCTTACTTCCCTGTTTCTTTGTCAGTGAGTGGCACCACCACCCACCCAGAGGTCCCAGCCACAAACCTGAGATTTACCAGACTTCTTTTCCCTGTCGTTGGTTCTTCCTACCCAGTCAATCACTAAGTCCTGTCATGGTTGACTCCCTATATTTCTAAAATCTGTGTTTCCTCTCAATTTCTACTGCCATGGTACTCAGTCTTATCAATCCCTCATTATTTCAGCCTTCTAATTGGCCTCCATGTTATCAGTAATCTTTTAAAATTACAAATCAGATCATGTAACTCCTCTGTATAAAATTTTACAATGGCTCACCTTTGCCTACAGCCTAAGGTTCAATACTCTTAATGTGACAAGTCCCTTCATAATCCAATTCCAGATACCTCTCCAGTGCTATCTCTCACTAGCTAGACCACCCACCTCAGCCCAACTGCTTTCCAGTTGTATCAAACCACTTAAAGTTTCTCCAATGTTTCATACTTTTTCAAGCCCCTATTACTTTCCTTCTGATACTCTCACTATTTGGAATACACCTGCTTCTTTCCAAGTAAATGTGGATTAAGCTTTGAAAACAAAGTTCAGTCAATCATCATCTCCTTTATGAAGCCATTCCTGCCTCCTTCAAGTAGAACTGGCCCCCACTCCTTTCTTTGTGCTTTCTTTTTACCCTATTTTGACTTTTATTATAGTACCTAGTACATTATTTCACCTATATGTTTATGTGTTTCTCTGCCCTACTAGGCCGGGTACTCCTTGAGAGCAGGGACCATGTCTTATTCATCTTTGTATTATTTATCTTTATAGTATCAGTACCTAGCACAATATCTAATGTAAAAGTGTTCAGTAAATGTTTGTTGAATAGATGAATGAATAAAACAATCACCAGGAGAAAAATTATAATACATGGACTGAGTTTCAAAGAATTTGCCCTTTAATTAAAAGAAGATAGCACAAGTTAGTATAATAAATGAAGGTTAAATTGTGTGTTGCAGACAATAGATGCTGTAGGAGAAAAGAAAAAACAATTTAAATTTCCTAATTAGAGAAGAAAGCAGGAGGAAAGGAGACTTAAACTGGGCCTCAAATAACTCATAGAACTTGAAGAGTTGGAAGTCTGTGTCCGTGTATCCGTATGTGAGGATGTATAAGGAGGTAGGGAATGGGAAAGTTACAGAAAAACTTTAAGAAGGAGAAGTGAACCTCAGGAACAAAATGAGCTTCTTCTTAAGATTCAGAAGGATCATCTCATCCCCCAAATAAGCATCTTTCCAGTTAATAAGGTAGCATAGTCTTTGCTTTCTAAAAATGGAGAAATTAAATTATCTGGTATGGAAAGGCAACCTCAGAAGCACTTGGCACACAGATTGAATGTGTAGCCACAATCCTGGCAGGAGATAAATCAAATACAGAATGGCTCTGACAGAGCTCAGAACATGCAATGAAAACTGAGCAGGACAGGACCTGGATTCTAGCCATTAACTAGTGAGTCAAGGTCTCTGAAGGGCTGCTGCAAGCAGGATTCTACATCAAAGAAGAATATACAGTACTTTTAAAAGAGAATATCACCTTCAGAAACAAATCATCCTTCCCTCAGAGAAAACAGTAGCAATGGGAGGCATTAAAAAAGCACTTCAATATACAAGTGCGACAAACAGATGGCAGATTTGCAGAGGCTGACACAGTTGTTCCTGAAGGTTCAAAAACTGGGAAGTGTCTGGAGAACTGAGTCATTCTCATTTGCAATACCATGACATTCACATGATATTAATATAATTGATTTAATGTTGAAAACTTCATGTAATCAATTTGAATTTCCTCCATTTCTATCATACTAATATATAGATTTTAATTGGTGTTTTTACTGATGTGACCATGTAACCTATCAATCAAGTGAAATTCATCTTTTGAAGATTCGTTTTCTCCCTCTGCAAAGTAAATATGAAATATTCCTAGGTCATGTCATTGGCACTCTAGAAAAGCACCTGGCCTTCCTACACCTTGCTTCATGGAGTCCTGGTCAAAGAAAGAATCAAGACCTGAGTGGAATATACAGAAAGCAATGATTTGGGATGTGTATAGCATTGGAGATTCTGCCTAGTTCTTCTAGAGAATTGATACAGATAATGACAATAATAGGTAATAGAGATAGAAGAGAGGCAGAGGGTGACATATAGATGAAGATTCACTCTGTGTGGCAATTAATTTGAAGATATGTCAGATTGTCACACATGTTTCATCTTGGCCAGGTTGTGAATTTGAACTTAACATTCTGCCTACAGATGTTTGGATATCTAACTATCCTTCTCCTCTCCAGTGCAGACTTGAGAAGCTCACAGAGTATGTAGCTTCTGACAGAATGTAGGCACCCAAGAACAGACAGCTTTTCCCCAGCTCAGCTTTTACCCTGCTTGATCTCTTTTTCTTTTTTTCTGAATACCCTGTCAATATGAATCATACCATTGTCCTGTAAAACTTAATATCGATACTTAGGCTGGGATCTCCCAATATTTTTAAAAAAGATATGTAAGCCCCAAAACGCATGCAGTTGTTCATTTACAAGAATTCATAGTCCCAGGTTCTAACATCCTGACCTTAACAGGCACAGATGTGAAACAGCTCCCTACTTTTCCCTATTCCGTTCTCTCTCGCTTAGGCAAGGTTGGATCCATTGAAGGCAGAAAGTAAGTTCCTTTATATCTTAGACAACCTCATTGCTGTCAGTCAGCAAGAGTCACATTACCTTACAGTAGGAAGTATCTGTAGAAAGGTTATCACCTGGTAATATTTGCTTAGTTATTTCTGATTAAAAGGTGAACTCAAATGTTCTTCTCCTCAAGAAAGCCTCTCAGACTAAATCTCCCATTAAATAATTTTAAAATTTTAAGTCCTCTTTTTTCACCAACACATTTGTTATTGTGTGAGTACTTTCTAATAGAATTTCCTGTGATAAAGTTAACATTCTATATCTGTGCTTCAGAGTACAGTGGCCACAACTCACAGGTCACTATTGAGCACTTGAAATGTGGTATAAGGAAATGTCATAGAACACCATATTTTCTGTACTCAAATGGCCCTTGGAAACCATTTCATCCAGCCTTTCTGTTTTATACATAAGGAGGTGAAACTCACAGAGTGAACATGACATTTTTCAAGGATCACTAGTAATAGAACTTTGGATCCAGGACCCTAGATTCAGAGGCCTGTGTCACTATAGTGAAAATTACATAAAGTTGGAAGTCAGAGAAATCTCAGTTTAAATACTAGGGTTTCTTTTTAGTAGCTGAAGTCACTTAAGCTCTCAGGTCCTCATTTTTCTCATGTGTAATATGGGGCTAATCATGATACACCTGACATGGTTATTGTGAAGACTAAACAAAGAAACAAATACCTAGCTTTGTTCTGGATATACAGGTCAAGTTCAAAAAACAGTTTTCTTCTCTTCACTGTCTGGTATCGTATTCTTTTCACCTAGTCATGCCATATTCATATCTGCTTCATGACAGCAACAATAATTATATTTTTATGAAATGAGTTGGAGACAAATTTGATCACTAGAATTTCTCTCAAGAATAACATTGTCTTGGACTGGAAGACCGCTTTGTTAAGTGTTTAAAGTGGATGGATAGAAAGTAACCTTTCTCAACCACCCCCTCCAAAAAAAATCTAGGTAACCAGGTGGCACTAAGTCTTAAGATGGTGATATAGTTTGGATTTGTGTCCCCACCAAATCTCTTGTCAAACTGGAAGCTCTTGGATCATGGCAGTAAATTTCTCATTAATGGTTTAGTACCATCACCTGAGTACTGTCCTTGTGATAGTGAGTGAGGTCTCGTGAGAGCTGGTTATTTAAAAGTGTCTGACACCTCCTCACTCCCTGTCTATCTTGCTCCTGCTCCAGCTATGTAAGAAGACTATTCCCCCTTTGCCTTCTGCCATAATTGGAAGCTCCCTGAGGCCTCCCTAGAAGCTGATGTTGCTATGCTTTCTGTACATCCTTCAGAACTGTAAGCCAACTAAACCTCTTTTCTTTATAAATTACCGAGTCTCAGGTATTTTTTACAGCAATACAAGAATTAAATAATACATAAAATTAGTACCAGGAGTGAACCACTGCTGTAAAGATACCTGAAAATGTGGAAGCAACTTTGGAACTGAGTAACAGGCAGAGGTTGGAAGAGTCTGGATGGTTCAGAAGAGGACAGGAAGATGAGGGAAAGTTTGTAACTTCCTAGAGACTGGTTGAATGATCGTGACCAAAATGCTGATAGTGATATGGACAGTGAAGGCCAGGCTCATAAAGTACCTAATGAAAATGAGAAATTTTGAGGAAACTGGAAGAAGGGTCACTTTTGTCATGTCTTAACAAGAACTTGGTTATGCTGTGCCCTTGACCTAGGAGTCTGTGGAATTTTGAACTTGAGAGCAATGATTTAGGGTATATGGCAGAAGAAATATCTAAGTAGCAAAGCATTCAAGATATTGTCTGGCTGCTTCTAATAACCCATACTCATATGCATGAGCAAAGAAATGACCTAAAGCTGGAACCTATATTTAAAGGGGAAGCAGAGCATAAAAGTTTGGCAAATTTGTAGCCTGGCCATGTGGCAAAAAAAAAAAAAAAAAAAAAAAAAAAAGCCCATTTTCTGGTGAGAAAATTGAGCAGACTGCAGAAATTTTCAAAAAGGAGCCAAGTGGTTAATAGCCATGAAAATGGGGAAGATACCTCAAAGACACTTTAGATATACTCAGAGCAGCCCCTCCCATCATAGTCTGGGAGGCTTAGGAAGGAAGAATTGTTTACTGGACCAGAGCCAGGGCCTGGCTGCCTGCACAACCTCTGGACACTCCTCACTGCATCCCAGCCACTCTAGCTCCAGCTATGGCTCAAAGGGGCCCAGATACAATTCAGACTGCTGCTTCAGAGGGTACAGCCCTAAGCATTGGCAGCTTCCACATGGTATTAAGCATGCCAGTGTACAGAGGGCAAGAGTTGAAGCTTGGGAGTCTCAACCTTGATATAAGAAGATGTATGGAAAAGCAAGGCCCAGGCAGAAGCCTACTACAGGTGCAGAGCCCTCATGGAGGACCTCCACTACGGCAATCAGAGGGGAAATGTGGGGTGGAGCCCCCACACAGAGTCCCCACTGGGGCATTGCCTAGTAGAGCTGTGAGAAGAGGGCCACTGTCCTCCAGACACCAGAATAATAGATCCACCAGCAGCTCACACCCTTAGCCTGGAAAAGCCACAGGCACTCAACATCAACTTATGAAAGCAGACTTGGGGCCTCAACCCTGAAAAGCCACAGGAGCAGAACTACCCAATGCCTTGGGAGCCCACCCCTTGCACCAATGTGCCCTAGATATGGGATATAGCATCAAAGGAGAATATTTTGAAGTTGTAAGATTTAATGATTTCCCTGCTGGGTTTCAAACCTACATGGGGCCTCCAGTCCCTTTCTTTTCACCAATTTCTCCCTTTGGAATGGGAATTTTTACCCAATATCTATATTTCCATTTTATCTTGGAAATAGCTAACTCGTTTTGTTTTATTTTATCAGGCTTATAGGTCGGGCGGGGGGGCCTTGCCTTTTCTCACATGGGACTTTGAACTTTTGAGTTAGTGCTGGAATGAGTTAAGACTTAGAGGGACTGTTAGGAAGACATGATTGTATTTTGCAATGTGAGGATAGGAGATTTGGGAGGATCCAGGGCTGGAATGATATAGTTTGGATATTTATCCCTGCCCAAATCATATGTCGAATTATAATCCCCAATGTTGGAGATAGGGTCTGGTAGAAAGTGATTGAATCATGGGGCTGTATTTCTTATGAATGGTTTAGCACCATCCACTTAGTACTGTCCTTGTAATAGTGAGTTCTCTTAAATGACAAGTGAGATCTTGTTGTCTAAAAGCATGTGGCACCTTCCCCCTCTCTCTCTTGCTCCTGCTCCTGCCATGTAAAATGGCTCCTCCCTTTTTATGCCATGATTGGAAGCTTCTTGAGGCCTCCCTAGAAGCAGATGTTTCTATGCTTCCTGTGCAGGCTGCAGAACCATGAGCCAATTAATACTCATTTCTTCATAAATTATCCAGTCTCAGATATTTCTTTATAGCCATGTTATAATGGACTAACACAGATGGGCAGTAGTTGCTGTGAATGAGATGAGGGAAGAAAATTGTTTTGATCTTAAAATAGAAATGAGAAAGCATTGGCAAGACAGAAACTGGGTTTTGATGTCAAGCTAGTGAAATTCCACATGGTTAAGAATACATTTGTATGGTTAAAGCCTCTAAGTCTGTGGTAATTTATTAAAGCAGCAATAGAAAATTAATATAATGTAGCAGGAAAAGTGATAAGGGGAAGATGGGAAAGAAAAAAAAATAAAACCAACAGAATTGAGGTAATTTATATGCTAAGGCAAACTTTGTCTATTTCACCATTTTGCCCAATAGGTAAAATTAGTAGACACTAATTTAATATTAAATAAATAAACAAATGTAATATTAAAATGGAATATTAAATATTCTCTTCTCTCCTTTTATACAATTAGCCTTGGGTGAGTTTTGTAATATTCAAGACCTGCATGAGTAAATCATTCATTTTATAATGCTGCAATAGCTCATCTGATCCCTATGACAGGTTTAAAGTTCCCTCCTTCCCAGTACATCTCTCTGGAAAGGAGCAACAATTGAAAAACAAAACTTCAAAATGAGTAAGTAAGAGAAAGGAGCCTAAAACAAAATGTTTCCCATCCAGGCAATTTGCCTCTGGATAGAACATCTCTTCCTCCATGACCAAAGATGATCCTGCCAGTGACTTGCACAAACATGAAATTCGATTTACTCTGCATTTATTTCTCTATTACTTGAATCCATGGAGAAAGAAGAGTATCAACCAATCACAGAAGAAGCTGACTCTAAAAGGGCTTTTCCCAGTCGACAATCAGATTTTCAGGGTCAGTACTTCAACTGTGAATACATATGTGCTATCTCAGAGAGAAACCCTGAGCTAGGCTCTCACATAGCATAGATTCTGACAATATCGTTATTGTAATAGCTCTACAATTTTCAGAATTTCTTGATCACTGTAGTAAGAGCAATGTCTTATCAATCTGTAAATCAACAGCCCAAAAAGGGGTTTCTCCTCAACTGCATGTTAAGCAATTGAATGTTAAACAAATCTTAAATGTTAAATAAATTTCAAGCTAATGAGGCTTAAGATTTTCATTAACACATTGTCTCTCACAAAAATGAATTGTTTCTCCCAAAACCTCAGAAACTAATGTCCACAGCAGGGAATTTACGAATTCATAAAATAAGGATCAGTTGACAGTTACAATGGAAAGGGAAATTGTGTGTTAGCTTATATAAGAATCTATAAGTTAACGTCACATAAGACCAATCTTATACAGAGTGTTTACTTAGATAAACATTCCTTTTGTCTCAGGGCATTGTGGTTCTATGACTATTCCACACAGTGCCATTAGCACCATCAAAAAAAGATTAAATCTGCAAGTACACTTCTTTAGTAGACTGTAAAATCATCTACTCAGCATAATATCCCTTTCCCTTTTATTCCTGTAGTCAAACTCTCTTTCTTATGGAAAATCCATTTTGTGAGGTTTAAGTGAAACCAACCATCACACACTCCTCATTCCCTCAACCACTCAAGTTGGCATGTGACCAATCCTACCCCATCTTGTCTATTTTCCACAGCAACTTAAAAATATCCCTTAAAGGGGTGAACTCTTTCCTTCTGAAAAGTCTAAACATTGCTATATCTTAAAAGCAGTATTTTCCTCATTTTCTTCGAGAATGCCCTATTAAAAATTAAATGCTTCCTCTCAGTTTTGCTGTAAACCTAAAACCACCCCAAAGATAATGTCTATTAAATTGTTTTTTAATAAAAAAGCAAGTAGCCTTGAGAGAAGACATTAATAACTGAATGAAGGGGAGTTTGAAAGTAAATAAAATCACTTTTCAAAATTACAGCTAGCTGAAATCTGGGTCTCAAAGGCATGAGACTCAGAGTAGATACATTCTGACAGGAGAATAAGTACAGGGAACTATCTAGACTAAAGAGCACAGAGGAGTAGTTCTCAAATCTGGCTATACTAAAGTATCACCAAGTGCCAGGTGCCTACTAAACACACGCATTCCTGAGCCCTGCCAACCGATTCTAACTCAGTGGTTCTCAGATTGAACCCAAGTAACTGCATTGTTGAAAAAAGCAATTGTCCCAGATGCATCAGGGACATAGCCATGTTTGAAGCTACTACCAGAGGTCATCACCTAGAGAAGGTAGGAAGAAGGAGTACCACTTACATTTAGGGGACAAAATGAAGGTTCTGCTTTCAGGTTGTCCAAAAAGATAAAGCAGGGACTTTATAGACCCAAAGACAAATTATATACTTGGAATTTCACTGAACTCGGACTAGATTGCAGATGTCAGTGAATGAAAGTACATTGATTTAGTCTTATGTGCTAAATAAGTTCCCCGATTTAGCCAATTTCAACTCAATAGATATTCATTTGGCACATACTATCTAAAAGCCCTTGAGATGGATGCTATGATGGATATAAAGAGAAATAAGGCCTGCCTTCCAGGGACCCACAATTCACTAAAAGAGATAGACATTTACTCCAGTAAATCAAAGCAGATTTTGCTAAGTGCTCTAATACAGGTACAACCAATTTGTTATGAGAAATAAGGGGCAAAGTGATTCATTCCAACTGGAGGCTTCTGGGGAGGCCTTATGGTGTGGTTCTTAGTTGATAAATTTCTCTGAAGGTAGGCAAAATGAGGTATACCTGGCAAAAAGAGAAGGAATAAGCAAAGACATGAAGGCAGAACAGAACTAGACCTGTATATGAAAGGCAAACTTCTCCTCACTCGGTTTGTGTTTAGAGCATCATACAATATTGTAATTTGTGGATTATAATCCTATCAGTGGTAGAGACTATGATACATAAAATAAGATGACAAATGTAAGCAGAGAACAGATTGTGGGCAAAAAGGAAGCTGGACTTAGTCTATATTCAAGGGGAAGATCATTATCAGAAGCAAAAATAACATAGACCTGTTTTGTTTTGTTTTGTTTTTTCTGAAAGCCAGTCTGCCTTAATGTGAATGATAGAAAAATAAAGAAAGCAGCTAAAGGGTGGTGGGGTTTATAATAACTCAGATCAAGTGCCAGCCTGAAGCATGGCATTAAGAATGAGAAAATTATGAGAGACATCAATAAGGGAAAAGTCAGAAAATTTGTCTACTAAATTAATTTGAAGAGTGGCTGATGGTAAAAACATAATGCTACCCATTTTTTCTCGTGATTTTTATTTCTTTGTAGGTTACAATAACTAGCAAATTAGGAGAGGGGAGACTGAAGGGAGGCCACTGAAACTCATCTTTAAAAATAATAATGCTAGGCCAAGCACACTGGCTCATGCCTGTAATCCCAGCACTTTGGGAGGCCAAGGTGGGCAGATCACTTGAGGTCAGCAGTTTGAGACCAGCCTGGCCAACATGGTGAAACCCCGTCTCTACTGAAAATAATAAATAAATAAAATAGCCAGGTGTGGTGGTGAGGCTGAGGCAGGAGAATCACTTGAATCCAAGAGGCAGAGGTTGCAGTGAGCCAAGATCGCACCACTGCACTCCAGCCTGAGTAACAGAGTGAGACTCTGTCTCAAAGAAATACATATATAAAAGTAAATAACTAAAAACAAAAATTGTAATTCTAAACCACAGAAATTTGAAACTACAGGAAAAAGTGGGTTGGTTCCTTAATACCACATTGTTTTAGGGGAAGAGAGTATGAGAAATTAGCCAGCTTGATGACCAACATTATTAATTTGCGTTCATACCCCTTTCTTTGGGTTGTTTCCAAATATGAAATCCACTTTCAAAAGGCAGATTCAACTTCCACTTCTAGCCAAGATGGAGTGTCAGGGACCAAATTCTCTTTTCACTGAAAACGATTCCAAAAATAGACACAAAAACAGAGTTTTCAAGACACAGGACATCAAGCAACAAAGAACAGTGATCCTTGAAACAAATTATTGTACTAGCTTACTGTGTGAAAAGAGTTTTCAGAATGTAATGCAGGGAGACAGAAGAGGGAGAAGCCTATAGGATTTCTTGAGTCAAGGAGAAGGAGCTGAGAGTATAAAGAGAACAAGGAGACTTGAGTTGGCAGGACAGAATACTGAAAAAAAAGAGCAACACGGAGAACTCTGGAGGGCTGGAAAATGTTCACCTAGAGTAGCCAGCACTCACATAGGGCTAGGAATAGAGCCTTTTCCCACTGAAGACCCTTAAGTATAGTTTTTGTCAAGAACTGTGAAGGGTCTAGGATTTGCCCTACTTGCAACTGAAAAGATATATCATACTGTTTCATGGATGCCAACAGAAGACGAGATTCCTGGATCAGAAAAAAAGTACTTTAGTGCTCACAGCACAGCAAGCAGCATAAGAAAAGCATATTTGTTTCCATTGGTTCCCCTTGTCCAAAAATTCCAGGGAGGTGTTTTGATATGGGCAAACACAGCTATTGGATATAGAGTGGATTTTCATCACAGTTGAGGAAAAACATTTTTTTAGTAAGTCCATAAATTTGTAGTGAGCAGTAAGCTTGTGGGTCTCTTAGAAACTGCTAACAAGCTGGAAAGGTAACACAGGAAATAATTAGCACCCATCAAGCAGGGAGCAGCAAGATTATGGAATCACCTGAAACAGAGGTCTTGGAAGTTAGAATAGGGAAGGAAGGGTGAAAGCATAGCCCAAAGCTACCCAGGCCAGGGACAAGAGGTGACTCTAAGAACAAGGAGAGTCAGCATAGCAAAATGAAAATCATCTTATCTGTCAAACCAGGGTATTAATATTTATCTTTCAGGGCTATTGTGAGTTTTAATGATAATATATGGCAAGCACAGTGCCTGGATATAGAAAATGTTCAAACAATAGCTACTTGAGAAGAGGAACAGAAAAAAGAAGCAGATATGATACCACGAAGAAACTAAAATCCATGAAAAGCACTGAGGCACAGCAGAAAGAAAGAGAGAATTCTACATTCAGAGAGACTTGGACTTGAACCATTTGCTGTGTAACCTGGGATAAATTGTCTCCATTCTGTGTCTCAGTTTCCTCATATATAGAGTGGAGGAAATGATATTAATGTTGCAATGATATTAATGTTGCAAGATTTAGGAATAATCAATAAAATATTAATTGTCACCTAGTATGAACTGATAACTAATAACTATTATTTTTATCATTAGTACAGTTGCTCCATTTGCCTTGAACTAGCCTCAGGCAAATGCCACAGTGTGGAAGATAGCTCTATAACCTCTTCAGCTTTTTGGCTGAAAGCACAAAAAACAGCACTAATGCTGATATCCATTTGTCTTCCATACCTATCAGGAGTAACAAGAGGCCAGCAAGCTCCATCCAGATTTGCAAGGCATTCAAATGAATTACAAGAAAGAAATGTCACTAGCCCCATTAATAACAAAATAGAACATTCTATGTAAGGTTTTTCTTCTCAACCTTCATAGCAAATATTGGCAGAATGCCTATATTCATACATACTCCAAGTTCCTGATAGTGGTTACCTGAGCGTTCTTTTTTACTGCTGTTATTTAATTTCTCATTAAAAAAAATAAGCAAATCAGGGTTAGGTGCAGTAGCTCACACCCGTAATCTCAGCACTTTGGGAGGCCAAGGCAGGTGGATCACGAAGTCAGGAGTGCAAGACCAGCCTGACCAACATGATGAAACTCTGTCTCTACTAAAAATACAAAAACTAGCCAGGTGTGGTGGAGTGAGCCTGTAATCCCAGCTACTTGGGAGGCTGAGGCAAGAGAACTGCTTGAACCCGGGAGGCAGAGGTTGCAGTGAGCCGAGATCACACCACCAAACTCTAGCCTGGGTGACACAGTGAGACTCTGTCTCAGAAAAAAGATAATCAGTTCTTCATTAAAAGCATCAAGAAAATGCAACCTCTCTCTTTCTCTCTCTCTCTCTCTCTCTCTCTCTCTCTCTCTCTCTCTCTCACACACACACACACACACACACACACACACTTATTAGAGGCTATATCTAATTTATCTTCTTTCCATTAAAGCTAAGTCAAATGCTCCCAGCAAAATTTCCAAATAAATCAAACAAATCAATAACAAGGAAAAGCACACTGAACACTGGCTCTCATCAAAGGTCCATGAGAAAAATAAATTGATTCAGAAAATCCCATCTGACTCCTTCACCAAGGTGATCCATAGGTACCATATTTTTCTAAAATGAAAGTCAGGACAAACAGTCTGGGAAGTATGAGCATACTTACTGGGGCAAAAGGCTAAAATACCTAAAGTCATTGCTATTGATTTACTTTTCTGTCCAGACATTGGACAAATCACAAACCCTAGACTAAGAAAGACTATTTGATTATCTCTGGGAACTGATTTGGCACACTATGTAATTACCTGGGCTAACAGGAAGTAAATAAAATGTAACTTCTACTCACAGGAAAAAAAATGAGCCAGAAGAGATTCATGAAGAGAGAACTCTAGGTAGAGTAATGCATCAGGAGAGGATAGGAAACAGTGTCCAAGATCAAAATGAATGCCTGAACACACTCATTCCTCACTGAGAAAAAAAAAAGTGTGCTTTATAAAGCAACAACTCAGAGGAGAAGGTGGGAGGCAAAGAGCATTTTGCAACAGAGGAAACCAAATGGACCGACTTCGTGACAAGTATGGAAGATATCCTCATACCCTCAAGCCATGTGTTGTGAGAATGAGGGCAAGTAGAGTGACACCAGTAAAATGACCAACTAGCAGAACCTGGCACTTGTCCCCTCCCCAACAAAAAAGGACCCAAACAACAAATAAACAACTGTATTTCAAATGGAATAACTGAGGAAGTATGCATAGGCGCACCAGGGGAGCAGCAAAATCGCTGTGGAGCACAACAGCCCAGGATAGCACCAAAGAGAGGGAAGAGAGGCATCCTGCCTTTACCACACCATCTCCTGCACTGAGATCAGCTCAGAGCCAGAGGAAACTTCTTACAGGGAAAAGGCAAGATGAAGACCTTTGGCAGTCCCCATCCCTGCCACAGATGCCAACAGTCATTGCTACAGAAGAATCTGCCAGTCCTCAAATTCACTATGGACAGTTGTCTAGAGTCCACACTACTGCGTGGCCCCAGAGCAGGAACCCCCTTGGCATCCCAAACCCCAACATCCTCAGCTGCTATTAACATGGTGCCATCTTGAAACCAGATCCACAGTAGAGTGCATTATGCCCTGGGGACCAATAACCACTGACCCCTTCCATCCCTGAGGCTCCACCATTATTCCACTATGTTCACATAGGTTCCTGCAACACCAATACCCTGGCTTCCCAGAGCCTAGGCCTGATGAAATGAACAAGACTACAACATGTGAATTCATGAGATGCTACACTCCCCAGGTAAACAGGTGGACTTACACAGCCAAGAAGCCCTGAATAGCTACTCAACTCTCACACTCACACACAATCAGGAAGTGAAGAAAGCCTTATATAGCCCCCTGAGGCCCACCTCTTACCAAACAGCTGGCCCGGAGGTTTGTCTTTAAAAAATCAGTCCATATTCCCAGTGTGGATTTCTGGTACCATAAGGAGCCAATTTCTGGACCATGTTCTCAAAAAACTATGCTCTCAAGAGAACACTTTAGTAAGAAACAGGTGACTAAAACCTGATAAAAAAGCTTTGTGACATTTTTAATTACCCTGTCCCATCCCTGACTCACAAGCTTAGTGAGGGTCTTGAAGACATCAGTCCATGTTCCCAACGTGGATTCCTTGTGCCAGAATAGTAGCATAGACCATGTTTTTAAAGGTTTTACCTAGCTAGTGGCTCCCTGAAGTACTAACATAAATAGCTTGCATTTGTTTGCCTAACTTAGAGCTCTCTGAGCGTAGAGAAGTAAGTACGTGGAGGGTGGGCTTTCATCAAAAACATTTAAAGGTAAATTAACTAACAGCTTCTGCCTGAGACAATGGACATCAGTTGGGCAAACAACAGATACAATGAAAAGTCAGGAGTAAGATCCTTTTGGGGAATAAAGGCTTTGAAAAGCTCCCAGATATTCCTGGAAATTTAGAAATCCATGCATATGTCCAGGGTTGGAAGCACGCCCAGAAAATACCTGAGAGTCTGTTTTTTGTTTTTTGAGACAGTCTCACTCTGGTGCCCAGCTGGAGCACAGTGATGGGATCTTGGCTCACTGCAACCTCCACCTCCCAGGTTCAAGCAATTCTACTGCCTTAGACTCCAGAGTAGCTAGAACTATAGGAGCACGCCACCATGCCCAGCTAATTTTTGTATTTTTAGTAGAGACCGTGTTTCACCATGTTGGTCTGGCTGGTTTCAAATTCCTGACCTCGTGATCTGCCTGCCTCGGCCTCCCAAAATGCTGAAATTACAGGCATGAGCCACTGTGCCCAGCCAGACCTGAAAGTCTGTAAGCTCTCATTTCTGGGTAACATTCAATTTCTGCATGAGTAGGATGCGAAGGTAAAGGCAAAGTTGTAAACTGTTGATTTGAGTGCTAAAGGCTTCCTCCAACACACACAAAAAGCCCAGCTGCGAACACTAGAAGATTGTTTCTGTCTCTAGTAATTCAAGAAAATATCTGTCAAATCACTAAACAGCAAGTTAACATAACAGAGACTTCAATGACCACACATGACAAATATACTGTTTTTACAAAGATACATTGGAAAAGTCACTAAACAAAAACTATAACTTATGATTTACAGAAATAACAAATTCCAGGAAGAGGGAGGAATTTGATATTCTGTTACTATATTACAATGTTCAAAATGTTCAGTTTTTAACAACAAAATTACATGACAGGCAAAGGCATAGAATGTATGCACAATTAACAGGAAAAAAGGTATTAAATCATCTTTTAGGAAACCCCAATATTGGACTCACTAGACAAATACTTTAAATCAACTACCTTGGTGATATCAGCAAGATAGCAGAATAGGAGGCTCCTGACTTCACCCCCACTCCACCATGGACACGCTGAATAAATATCTACACATGACTCAATTTCCTCTGAGAGAAAGCCAGAACCTAGTTGAGAGACTCCTACACACTTTATAACTGAGAACATATCTAAATCAAAATGGGTAGAAAAAGCTGAAGTGGCCAGGCACGGTGGCTCAAGCCTGTAATCCCAGCACTTTGGGAGGCCAAGGTGGGTGGATCACGAGGTCATGAGATTGAGACCATCCTGGTCAAAATGGTGAAACCCCGTCTCTACTAAAGATACAAAAAATTAGCTGGGCATGGTGGCGTGTGCCTATAATCCCAACTATTTGGGAGGCTGAGGCAGGAGAATTGCCTGAAGCCAGGAGGCGGAGGTTGCGGTGAGCCAAGATCGTGCCATTGCACTCCCGCCTGGGTAACAAGAGTGAAACTCCGTCTCAAAAAAAAGCTGAAGCACAGTTGTGCACAAACCCCACCCTAGACACCAATACTGAGGCAGGAAAATAGGGTCTGGAGGCAGGGAACATAAGGCCGATTCAAACTGCAGCTATAATAGAAAATATCCTTTTCATAAGGTGTATGCCGTAAATGACTTTGTAACTTTAATTTACGTAGGGCATACCCAACATAACCAATGGAATCCTCTAGAGGGTATTTAATTTCTCAAAAATTCTATAACAGACCCTTGAACCCCTATGCTTGGGCTGCTCCCACACTGTGGAAGATACCTTCATTTTCTATAAATCCCTTCATTACTTCCTTGTTTCATCTGCACATTTTGTCCAATTCTTTCTTCAAGATGCCAAGAACCCGGACACTCTTCACTGGTGACATATTTTGGTGATCCAGCCAGGAAGAAGAGATAATTCTAAAGTTTGGGATTCATTGTTCTCCCTCTTCTTTCTGCTCCATACAGGGTCTCTCTCTCTTTTCCTTTCCAACCTGGGACCCTTGGTGTGCAACATCTAAACACAGAAGCAACTACAGGTTTCTGGTCTTGGCCAGTGAAACTAAGGCGTTTCTATGCAGGGAAGCCTTACCTCCACTGCCTGGTTCACTTAAGGGAGCAGGGTCTTTTTTGTCTTTTTTTCCTCTCTTTCATTTTCAGTCTTTCAGTGGCTGTTTCCTAGTAGCTCCTTGGAAATTGACAGCAATTGGCTTGGATCACTCCCCAGTACTCCAGGAAGGCCAAGAAATGAGTGGAAATAATTGCTCTGCCCCAGCGGGGAAAGGATTGTTATTTTTTAATCTTTTTTGCACATGGATCCTGATTGCTACCAGCAGCGCAGCTTGGAGCAAACTTGTACATGTTTCAGGGAACTTAAACCTTCTTTTCTTATGCTAAATTCTTTCCTTATCATACTCAACTGGCTAATGAACAAAAAGGGCCACCCAGCATCTAGATCTTATTACAGTTCATGGCTGTTCTTATAAAGCTCATAGTATGCTCTGGAGGAGAAAACCTGCATGTGGCACCCACCTAAGGCTAGAGATATCTGGAACTCTAAGGTTGGACTCCACAGGAGGATACTCCACTGGTTCTGCGGACCCCAACCACTCCAAAGAGGATGCTTCTGACAGAGCTTCTGAGGTTTAGTAGTAAAAGCCTTCGTTAGAATTCTCTCTCACAATTGCAATGCTATTTGGCCACAACATTGTTTGGAATATCAAGCTTACTGTTGAATGGGAAAGTAGAATAGCATTGCATGTAACCAGGCTTTTGTGCTTTGGTCCTGGCTTCGTTAACATGTGACACCCTCCTTTGGTACAGTTTGGCCCCAGTGCTCTTTGGAGTCTGGGGAAGTATAGCCTTTAAAATTCAAACTGCCATGGAGACTACTTTACCCCAAATTTTGGTTCATAGCCTTCATTGCATTATCTATTGGGGCAAAGTAAAACTGGCAACCTTGCATTGCTATCTCCTGGCTAAGGTTCCAAGCTATCAGATTTTGTTTATGTGTGTGTATGCACGACTCTGTTTCCAACATACACTTATTATTATATGTTGTATCTAGCAAAACTGGCTAATAAATAAAAGAGTACCCATAAATTAATTAAGTAAATAAGTCTAGGCCAGGTGTGGTGGCTCACATTTATAATCCCAGCACTTTGGGAAGCCAAGGCAGGTGGATCACCTGAGGTCAGAGATTTGAGACCAGCCTGACCAACAAGGTGAAACTCCGTCTCTACTAAAAATACTAAATTAGCCAGGTGTGGTGGCAGGCACCTGTAGTTCCAGCTACTTGGGAGGCCAAGACAGGAGAATTGCCTGAAACTCAGAGGCAGAAGTTGCAGTGAGCTGAGATCACACCCCTGCACTCCAGCCTGGGTGATGGAGCGAGACTCCATCTCAAAAAAAATAATAACAAAGTAAGTCTAAGCAATTCCTTCAAGTTCACATGACTTAAAGTATAACTTTCCTAAACAGGCTAGCTTTAAAATTATTGGTGGAATAAAAATAGAAATGCCTTCAGAATTGTCAGTATACATTTTGTCTGAATTTTACATTTGTCTTTGTTAGATATTTTTAAATGTCAGTGTTAATTCAAGCTGGGAGCTGCTTGGGGCAACCCTGCCTCCCATTCTATTCAAAGTCTCACTGAGATAAATGCATATCTCATTACCTCCTTTGGAAAGGCTAATCAGAAACTCAAAAGAATGCAACCGTTTTTCTCCCACCTGTGATCTGAAAACCATCAAATCCCCTCCCTACTTCAAGTTGCCCTGCCTTTCTGGACCAAACCAATGTTCATTTTATATATGTTGATTGATATCTCATGTCTCCTGTGTTAAAAGTAAAAGTTATGTACAGTGAATGAGATAAATGTTTTAGGTAAACTTTTTGTGTAAATTAAAATATTAAAGTTAGTTTTGATGCTCATTTAATATCTGAGTCATTTCCAATTAAGAAGTGGTTGTGATATGGGAAAATGTTTCTAAAATTGTGGAATTGTTCTTATCTATAAATGCCCATATCTGATAGTATAGGATTTCTTGCTTTTTTAGGGTTTCACTAAAGTTTTAAGTTACTATGGATAAAATTCTTATGAACATGTAATTCTGTATACAAAATGTGCTAGAAAGGGTTATATTATTAGTGAAAAATAATAATTTTGTCTAATTCAGAAATTGTCTAAAAGTTAGTTCAAATTACAGATTTGAAAAGGTTATTTATGAAACAGTGTAGTAAGGAGCCATTATACAGAGGAGAAAGATGTGAAAAAAACTTTAATAAAGTATTCCTTAAAGGCTGATAAAGAATTGGAAACATTTGGATAATTAACATTTTCACCATTAAAGCTCCTAGTCTTGAGTAAAACAAGAAGTATTGTAAAGAAATGCATTGGCAGATTGGCAATTCTTTTTTTTTTAAAAAAAAAAATAATGTTAAGCATGAAGCTGGATTTAGTGTAAAGCCAAATTTCACAAACATGCTTGCATTGCTTCACACTATGTTTACTGCTTTTGATGCATAGTGCTGGAGCACTTATTGGTGATGTGCCTAACATACATTTCTTAATTGCATAGGAGGTATGGTAATATTGATGAACTTAAGGATATTGAATTGTATCCATGCTAGTGGAAACCTTTTATTTGGTTCTGCGAATAATTATTTTGTTACTTACACATTTCCAGCAAGTCACCATTTGTTTCATTTATCTGGAATTCCTGCTACCAACAAAGCTACCTTTGCTGGGCTGCAGGAATTATTGGAGCACACCAGCTTCTTATCCTTAAAATAACTTTTTGGATTTTAGGCTTCCTGATACTTTAAGTGTGTTAAGTATACTCTCACAAATAGAATTTGGTTCATATTTCTCTCTGCCTTAATTTGTAAACTATGTATGAATATTCTTAATTCATGGAAATGTGTTTGTTTACATAAAGTCAAGCAGGGTTCCCAGGGCCAATCAGGGAGCAAGAACCCAGAAACCTGGCCTGCCAGCAAAAGGGTAAAAAATTCTTACCAGTCGGTCTCTGGCCTCTTTCTGTCTGTGCACACTGGATAATGCTCTCCATGAAGTTCTTAATTAATTAGCGTAATAAGAAGAACTTAAATATTTTGTCAGAAAAGTAGAAAGTGTCATGCCCTTTAGTTCATGTGACTTTAGCAATCTTTGGGAAATAAAGATGGGTGTTTTTTTGGAGTTTTCTTTTTCTTTTTAATTTTTTTCTTTTTGAGACAGAGTCTCGCGCTAGACCAGGCTGAAGTGCAGTGGCACCAACTATGCTCACTGCAACCTCCGCCTCCCGGGTCCTGGTTCAAGAAATTCTACTCAAGCCTCCCAAGCAGTTGGGATTACAGGCACATGCCACCATGCCCAGCTAATTTTTGTTTTTTTAGTAGAGATGGGCTTTCACCATTTTGGCCAGGCTGGTCTTGGACTCCTGACTTCGTAATCCACCAACCTCAGCCTCCCAAAGTGCTTGGATTACAGGTGTGGGCCACCATGCCTGTCCATAAGATGGTTTTAAAATTATTGGTAAAATAAAATTGTCTTAATAATGTAAACATATGGTCTAAATTATGTTCAAATATTGGGTTTGCTAAATGCTTTAATGTCATAAATTGCTTCTTTGGCTTGTTTAACTTGCCTGCTTTTCAGGTGGTTAAGTCCAGGGGATATGTGGAGTTGGTCATACTCCCAGCTATGCTGAAAGTAGTCAAAAGTTATCAGAACAAAACTTACCAGATTCTACATTAAAGTTAGAATTATCACTGTAACATGCAATAAAGACTACTAGAAATAGTTTTACATGCAAGGTGTGTAAAAACAGTAGAATGTGAGTTTTTTTGTAAAAGGTTATAAAAGGTTTTTACTTCTTTGAAATTTGAGTCACCTTGTCAAAATAAATAATTTAGGGTAATATGGAATTCCAAAATCACACTTCAGTTTCAAATTGTCTTTCCTAATGCCTAGCTTTCTGGATGGATCAGAGGGCCACTGAAAACATCCAGAAAAGAGTTAAACGAGGTTATTTGACATGTTTAGGTATCATATTTGCCAAATTGATGTTTGATATTTTTTAGACTATATTTTTGCAAATTATACTAATATAAGTTCCAAAATTGTATGGGATTTCTAAAATAGTATATACTATCAATTATAATTATGGTTGGTATGTTAGGTTATTGTGAACCACAGAAATAACCAAATTTTCTTGTATAAAGCTACTAACCCATGTAGAACAAAAATTAATTAAATATCAAAAAAATACTTTGTCAGATTTTCATGTTAAAACTGCTGATACTGAAATTGTTTAAAATAGCTAATAACCAATTGCTTGGTCCCATATTCCTGAGAAAACAATTAAAGCTTCTTGTACATTTGGTCACCTGATGGGCCATTTAAATATTTTTTCAAAGGATTTCATTTGATTTTCTTTTTCTTTTTTTCTTTTTTTTCTTGTCTTTCTTTCTTTTGTTTGTTTGTTTTGTTGTTGTGTTTGAGGCGGAGTCTCTCTCACTGTTGCCCAGGCTGGAGTGCAATGGCATGATCTCAGCTCACTTCAACCTTTGTTTTCCAGATTCAGGTGATTCTCCTGACTCAGCCTCCCAAGTAGTGGCGATTACAGGTGCCTGCCACCACGCCCAGCTCATTTTTGTATTTTTAGTAGACGGGGTTTCATCAAAGTTGGTGAGGCTGGTCTTAAACTCCTGACTTCAGGTGATCCACCTGCCTTGACCCTCCAAAGTGCTGGGACTACAGGCATGGGCCACCACGCTTAGCCCATTTGTTATTTTCAGTGTGTGTTTTCTGGTTGTATAAAAGTTTTCCAATGCAAAAGGGCTGATGTTATAACAGTAGATTATTATGCTACAGTGTATTTTCATCAAGTAAAAAATCTTTTTATGGTTTGAATCTTCTGACATCAGAGAAAAACTGTCATTTGCCATCTACACTACAACAAACCTCAGGATCTTGGGCTTTGGGTTCATAATCTCACAACTGAGAAGGGTCTTTCCACACTCTTGAAGGTATGCATTCATTGGAACCCTTAACGTAAAACTAACCAGAGAAATTTCTCCCAAGAAGAGGATGTCATCCTTGATGTGAAAGGCTTTTCCCAAGTTCCCAAGTCCACAGATAAGACTTCTACTATCATGAAACTCTTTTTTTTTTGAGACACAGTTTTACTCTTATTGCCCAGGCTGGAGTGCAAAGGCATAATCTCAGCGCACCTCAACCTCTGCCTTACAGGTTCTAGCCATTCTCCTGACTCAGCCTCCTGAGTAGCTGGGATTACAGGTATGCACCACCATAATTTTGTATTTTTTGTAGAGATGGCTAATTTTGTATTTTTTGTAGAGATGGGATTTCTCTATGTTGGTCAGGCTGGTCTTGAACTCCTGACCTCAGGTGATCCTCCCACCTGGGCCTCCCAAGTGCTGGGATTACAGGTGTGAGCCATTGCACCCAGCCTACATGAAACTCTTATGTTCAAATGTTTCTTCCTGCTTATGCCTCTAAGAAAAATAGAAGTAGAAAAGGGGTGTATTATGTGCACTGACGGGGTATACTTTTATTTGTGAAGGAGTTTGAAGCCAGCCTTATACATGGATGACTTTATACTTTGATAGATAAAAGATAAAGGCCCAATGTAGATAAGAAACTTTACTGCTACATGTGTTGCCTCATAATCAGTCAAAAGAAAAACATTGGTTCACTCCTGTTAACCCACATCATGGGTTAAAGAGAACACTGCCAGAAGAACTTCACTCTTCTAAAAGTGCATCATTTATTCGGTCCTTTTTCCGTAGTTTAAAGTAAAAGAAGCAACAATTCGAAACATATCCCTCATGATAGGTTCTACAGAAAATTCTACTGTAAAGACCACAGTTACACAACAGATTTTAGACTCTCTTGTGAAAGTTATGCAAAAGAAAGCATTAGCTAAACAGAAATGTACCTGTGCAGCTCCTGGCATTTGTGGCCTGTGGGGAAATACATCAAATGAAGATTATAGAAACTCAATGGTAGGGGATTGATGAAGAAATTGCTTACTCAAGTAAGTAAACTTTGTCTATCTCATCCTTTCATCTATTTAGTTTTAGGAGGTTTGGTTTATGGGGACCTTCGGTAAGGAGAATACTACAAACTCTTAGTATTATCGTCACAATCGTCATAATAGTAGTCTCCCTGGTACACTGTATTCTCTCAAAGATTTTAAATGCTTGCATCCAGCCATCTCTAGAATGTCATATGGTCTCTCTTCACCTGGAATAACAGGAACTGAAAGAAATGCACAATCATGAGGACACTGTAACCTATGAATGATGTGCTGAGATCAAAAACCCAAAATGATGGCAACTGAGAGTGGTGCTAAGGCCCTAAGTTTTGGTCACACTCATCTAAAAGGTCATACTCTGACCAAAAAAGAGGAATTTTTTAAGCAAAATTCTGAGAGGCTATTGTTTTGGACTGAGCTCATGCACTAGGCCCCAGCAACCAAGCCAAACCAAACCAAAATGGAGTCATTTGTGCTAAGACTTTAAGGACACCAAGCACATAGATCCTAGAGCAAACCAGGTTATGCTTTTTCTCCTGCAAATCTCTATAACAAACATTTCTAACAGCATAGGTATCCATCCCCTGAAGTTCCCATTAAATCTTTTAAGCAAATTCATTTCCTCTCACCTAGAGACCATCAAGCTTCAGATAATCAGGCAAAAAAAGGTTCCAGTCAGTTCTAAGTGAACACATCAACCCTGGCCATCAAGAAGCTGCCCTGCCTCCACTAGATAGAGCAGGGTGAGTTCTGTGATCTTCAAAAGGTATAAACTACACCCCAAGCCAGAATGAAGCAGTTACAGAAGAAAGACCTTTGGTTCTTCTGCCTCCCACAAAATATTTATGGGGATTACATCTCTATTAGGGTAGATGAGGAAGGAAACTAGGGTGGAAAGATAGGGAACGGGAACTTAAGGCCAGTTAACACTTCCGCTATTACAGGGAATATCCTCTCCATAGGGTGTAGGCCAAGTAAATGACTTTGTTACTTTACTTCATCCTCTCCATTTATATAGGGCATACTTGAAGTAACCAATGGAATCCTCTAGTGGGTATTTAAACTCCCTAAAATTCTGTAACAGGGCCTTTGAACCCTTATGCTCGAGCCCACTCCCACACTGTGAAGTGTACTTTCATTTGTAATGAATCCCTTCATCCTGTCCTTGCTTTGTTTGTATGTTTTACCCAATTCTTTGTTCAAGATGCCAAGAACCTGGACACCCTCCATCAGGGACAATACCATATAATCAGGAAGGAATCTCCAATACCCAGCTTCTCTATACATGTGGTTTGGACCACATATATAGTGCCCCAACTTTTATGGCTTCATCCAGAGGCTTTTGCTCTCAAATCGCATAGACCTGAAAATGAAAGGGACTCAGCATGCTCAAGTTTCCCTAGGCCACATACAAGAAAGAGGTGGTTTTGAATGAGTACAAAGGAATGTCCAGTAGCTATAGTGCCTGGAATAAGTCTATAGGGAATGGGTTAAAATGTCCAGCTCCCTACATCTCCCTGGAAGTGGTCTGTCTGCACATTTTTAAATTTTTTGCCTGGGGGTCAGACTTCTGGCTAGCCTATATCTGGGGAGGAGATGGGGCAGATAAACTATGGACTTCCATGAGCCTGAACAGAAGTGTGGGTACCTTCCCGGCCTCATCTCTCAGACAGTGACAGACATAAATCCATGTGTGTAGATCCTTTCTAGAAGCAGTTTGTGCATGCACTAAGCACCCTATATTTATTTTTTCCTTTCTCGCATTGCCATAGAGAACTACCCAGGACTGGGTAATTTATAAAGGAAAGAGGGTTAACTGACTTACAGTTCTGTATGTCTGAGGAGGCCTCAGGAAACTTATAATCATTGTGGAAGGAGAAGCAAATATGTCCTTCTTCACATGGCAGCAGGAAGAAGTGCCAAGCAAAGAGGGGAAAGCCCCTTATAGAACCATCAGATCTCATAAGAACTTATCATCATGAGAACAGCATGAGGGTAAGCACTCCCATATTCAAATTATCTCCCACTGGGTCCCTCCCATCACACGTGGGGATTATGGGAATTACAATTAAGGTGAGATTTGGGTGGGGATGCAGAGCCAAACACCCCAACTTTTGCAGCTCCCACCTAAAAGTCTGGCTTCTAAATCACCTAGCACTGAGAATTGACAAGGCTCTCAATTTATGAGACTCCCTAGACCACAAAGAACAAGAAGGTAGTTTATTAAGAGAATGTTAAATAAACTCCAGCTTTTAGTTTCTCCCTGAGGATAGAATGAACTGGAATACTCATCTAATACCCCCAACCTTTACAGGTGCATCTTGAGGAAATGGTTTCTATTTCACCTATCTGAAGGCAATAACAGGACTTGGCACATCCTAACCTACTTGGGGCCATTATGAACACAAACTGTGGTTTGGACAAGCAAGAGGATTTGAGAGGGATCTAGAATCTCTGACTAGGCTGATTGGTGAGATTCATCTCTTACATAAGGCCAGTCTGACAAGACTAGGTGCAGCAGTTATCTTATCTAATACACAGTAACTATCACAGAGTTAAAAAAGAAATAAAAAGAATTTTAAAATATCTTGAGATGAATAAAAACTAAAACACAGCATAAACAAAACTTATGGTCTGCAGCAAAAGCAGTTATAAGAAAAAAACTTATAACAATAAACATCTACATTAAGAAATAAAAAAGATTTCAAATAAATAGCCTAATCAAATACCTCAAGAAATTAGAAAAACTGACTAAACCCAAGGTTAGCAGAATAAAGAATATAACAAATATCAGAGCAAAAATAAATCAAATAGAAAATCATTAATTCTAAGAAATATTTTTTAGAAATGATAATATCAACAAATTCTTAGCTAGACTAAGAAAAAAAAAGAAGACTCAAAATAAAATGAAAGAGGCAACATTACAATGAATTCCTTTTAAAAAAAAAAGAGCATTAAGGGACTATTATGGACAATTATATGCCAATGAATTGGATAATTTAAAAAAAATGGGAAAATTCCTAGAATTATACAACCTGCTAAGACTTAATCAATTAAAAAACAAAGAGATTGAAGGTAGTAATCAAAAACCTCCTAACAAAGAAAAGCTCAGGACCAAATGGCTTCACTAATGAATACTACCAAATGCTTAAGGAAAATTTACATAAATCCCTTTCAAACTCTTCCAAATATCTGCAAAAGGAGGAACATTTCCAAACTCATTCTATGAGATTGCATTTATCTAAAATTGAAGCCAGAGAAAGCCACCACATAAAAAGAGAAAACTACAGGCCTATATCTTTTATGACTGTAAATAAAAAATCTTCAACAAAATACTAGCAAACTGAATTAAGCAGCATATTAAAAAGATTATATACCAAGAACAAGTGAAATTTATCCCAGGTATGGAAGAGTGGTTCAACTTACAAGAAATAATAGTGGTAGTATACCATAAGATAAGAATTAAGAACAAAATTCACATATTAGCATTTCAAATAAATTCAGAAAAAGCATTTGACATCATTCAGCATATTTTCATGATAAAGACTCTCCTCAAATTAAGTATAGAAAGAATGTGCCTCAACATAATAAAGGCCATATATAATAAGCTAACAGCTAAAATGATAATGCTGCAAAAAGCGGAAAGCTTTTCCTCTAAGATCAGGAAGAAGCCAAGAATGCTAACTTACACCACTCCTATTCAGTGTAATACTAGAAGTTCTAAAGAGAGTAATTAAGAAGAAATAAAAAGTATCCCAATTGGAAAGAAAGAAGTAAAATTCACAGATGATGTGATCTGATATGTAGAATTCCCTAAATGTGCCAAAGATAACTATTAGAGCTAATAAATAAATTTACCAAAGTCCCTATACAATTTCAACAGTTAAAAAAAATCAGTTGCATTTCTATACAATATTTATAAACAATCTGAAAGGGAAATTAACAATTCAACTTATGAAAAAGAATATAATGTTTAGGAATAAACAATTAAGAAGGCATAAGATTTGTATGCTAAAAACTACAAAATATTGCTCAAAGAAATTAAAGAGATTTAAATAAATGAAAAGACGTCCTATGTTTATGGATTTCAAGATTTAATATCATTAAGATGGCAATTCCCCTCAGCACATGGATAATTTTTCAAGGATAGACCATATGATAGGTAACAAAAAAACCTTAAAACATTCAAAAAATTAAAATAATATCAAGCATCTCCTCTGAGCACAATGGAAGAAAACCAGAAGTTTACAAATAGAGGAATTTTGGAAACTATACAAATACATGGAAATTAAATAATATGCTCCAGAATGACCAGTGGGTAAATGAAGAAATTAAGAAACAAATTAAAAATTTTCTTAAAACAAATGATAAAACACAACACACCAAAACCTATGGGATACAGCAAAAGCAGTACTAAGAGGGAAGTTTATAGCTGTTAAGTTCCTACATCAAAAAAAAAAAAAAGAAGAAAATCTTCAAATAAACAATTTAAGGGTGCATCTTAAAGAGCTAGAAAAGCAAAAGCAAATAAAACCAATACTAATAGAAGAAAATAAATAATAAATATCAGCCAGAAATCAATTAAGTTGAAATTTTAAAATAATACAAAAAAATCAATAAAACAAAAAATTGGTTTTCTGAAAAGTTAAATAAAATTGACAAACGTTTACCCAGACTAACTAAAAAAAGAGAAAAGACCCAAATAAATATATCAGAAATGAAATGGGAGATATTAAAACTAATACCACAGAAATTCAAAGAATCATAAGTGGCTACTATGAGCAACTATACACCAATAAATTGGAAAATCTAGACGAAATTGACAAATTCCTAGATACATACAACCTACAAAGAATGAACTAGGAAGAAATCCAAAACCTGAACAGACCAATCACAAGTAATGAGATCAAAGCCAATAAAATGTCTGCCAGTAATAAAAATCCTGGGACCTGAAGAATGCATAGTTAAATTCTACCAAACATTTAAAGAGATAATGCTAATACTACTCAAGCTATTCCAAAAAATAAAGGATGAGAAAACACTTCCAAACTCAGCATATGAGGCCAGTGTTAACCTGATACCAAAATAAGACAAAGACACATTCAAAAAAGAAAACTACAGGCCAATATCTCTGAGGAATATTGATGCAAAACTCCTCAACCAAATAATAGCAAATTGACTTCAGCAATGCTTTAGAAAGATTATTCATCAGATGGTCGAATAGGAACAGCTCTGGATTGCAGTTCCCAGGGAAAAGGCAGAGGGTAAGTAACCACCACATTTCCAAACGATTTTTTACTGCCCACAGATCAGGAGATTCCTGGTTGAAAAAGCACCATGAGTCTCCAGTGCAGCTGTTTCAGCTGGCACAGTGGGTCTCTGCACAAAAACTCACACAAATTTAGGTGCCGTTTCAACTGAATGGGCAAAATCAGGAAGCATTCCCTTTGAAATCTGGCATTAGACAAGAATGCCCTCTCTCACTACTCCTATTCAATTCAGTATTGGAAGTTCTAGCCAGAGTATTCAGGCAAGAAAAAGAAATAAAGCGTATTTAATTAGGAAAGGAGGAAGTCAATTTGTCTTATTTGCAGACAACATGATTGTATATTTAGAAGACCCCATCATCTCAGTCCAAAACCTCCTGCAACTGATAAGCAACTTCAGCAAAGTCTCAGGATACAAAATCAATGTGCAAAAATCACAAGCATTTCTATACACCAATAACAGACTTAAAGAGAGCCAAATAAGAATGAACTACCATTCACAATTGCTACAAAGAGAATAAAATACCTAGGAATACAACTAACAAAGGATGTAAAGGACCTCTTCAAGGAGAACTACAAACCACTGCTCAAAGAAATAAGATAGGATACAAACAGATGGAGAAATATTCCATGCTCATGGTTAGGAAGAATCAATATCATGAAAATGGTCATACTGCCCAAAGTAATTTATAGATTCAACGCTATCCCCATCAAGCTAACAATGACCTTCTTCACAGAACCAGAAAAAAATCACCTTAAACTTCGTATGGAATGAAAAGAGAGCCTGCATAGTTAAGTCAATTCTAAGCAAAAAGAACAAAGCTGGAGGCATCATGCTACCTGACTTGAAACTATACCATAAGACTACAGTAATCAGAACAGCATGGTACTCGTACGAAAACAGAAATGTATACCAACGGAACAGAACAGAGGCCTCGGAGGCAATGCCACACATCTACAATCATCTGATCTTTAACACACTTGACAAAAACCAGAAAAGGGGAAAGGATTTTTTGTTTAATGAATGGTGTTGGGAAAATTGGATGCAGAAAGCAGAAACTGGACCCCTTCCTGACACCTTACACTAAAATTAACTCCAGATGGATTAAAGACTTAAACCTAAGACCTAACACCATAAAAATGTAGGCAAAACCATTCAGGACATAGGCATAGGCAAGGACTTCATGACTAAATCACCAAAAGCATTGGCAACAAAAGCCAAAATAGACAAATGGAATCTAATTAAACCCCAGAGCTTTTGCACAGCAGAAGAAAGAATCTTTAGAGTGAACTGGCAACCGATAGAATGGGAAAAAATTTTTGCAAGCTAGCCATCTGAGAAAGGACTTATATCCAGAATCTACAAAGAACTATAACAGTTTTACAATAAAAAAACAAATAAACCCATTCAAAAGTGGGCAAAGGATATGAACAGACACTTTTCAAAAGAAGACTTATATGAGGCCAACAAACATATGAAAAAATGCTCATCATCACTGGTCATTGGAGAAATGCTAATCAAAACCACATTGAGATACCATTTCAAGCCACTTAGAATGGCAATCATTAAAAAATCTGGAGACAGCAGATGCTGGAGAGAATGTGGAGAAATATTAACACTTTTACATTATTGGTGGGGGTGTAAATTATTTCAACCATTGTGGAAGACAGTGTGGCAATTCCTCAAGGACCTAGCAATAGAAATTCCATTTGACCCAGCAATCCCATTACTGGGTATATATCCAAGGGATTATAAATCATTCTATTATAAAGAGATACGCACATGTATGTTCATTGCAGCACTGTTTACAATAGCAAAGACTTGGAACCAACCCAAATGCCCATCAATGATAGACTGGACAGGGAAAATGTGGCACATATAAACCATGGAATACTGCAGCCATGAAAAGTGATGATTTCGTGTCCTTCATGGGAATATGGATGAACCTGGAAACCATCATTCTCAGCAAATTGACACAAGCAAAGAATATCAAACACTGCATGTTCTCACTCATAGGTGGATATTGAACAATGAGAACACATGGACACAGGGAGGGGAGCATCACACTGAGGTCTGTTGTGGGGACTAAGGGAGGGACAGTGGGGAGTAGGGAGTTGGGGAGGGATAACATGGGGAGTAATGCCAGATATAGGTGATGGGGATGGAGGCAGCAAACCACATTGCCAGGTATGTACCTATGCAACAATCCTGCATATTCTTCACATGTACCCCAGAACCTAAAGTGCAATAAAAAATATATATTTTTGTATTTTACATTATATATATAATTATATATAATGCAAAATATAATTTTATATAATTATATATAATGTAAAATATAATTTTAAAAAGATTATTCATATGACCAAGTGGTACTTATCTCCAGAATGCAAGAGATGGTTCAAAGTATACAAATTAATCAATATGATACATTATATCAACAAAATGAATAATAAAAACAATATAATAATTTCTATTGATGCTGAAAAATAATTTGATAAAATTCAGCATCCCTTCATGATAAAACCCCTCAAAAACTGGGAATAGAAGGAACATACCTCAACATAATAAAAGCCATAAATGACAGACTCACAGCTAGTATCATCCTGAATGAGGCAAAACTGAAAGCCTTTCCTCTAAGATCTGGAACATGACAAGGATGCCCACTGATACCACTGTTATTCAACATAGTACTGAAAGTCCTAGCTAAAGCACTCAGATAAGACGTAGATATTAAAGCATCCAAATTGGAAAAAAAGAATTCAAATTATCTTTGTTTACAGGTGATAGAATCTTATATTTGGAAAAACCTAAAGACTCCACAAGAAAAATTTTAGAACTGATAACCAAATTCAGTAAAGTTGTAGGATATAAAATCAGCATATAAAAATCAGTAGCATTTCCATATGCCAACAGAAAACAATATAAATAAGAAATGTAAAAAGTAATCCCATTTATGACAGACACACATTAAATTAAATACCTAAGAATTAACCAAAGAAGTGAAATACTTCTGTAAGAAAAACTACAAAACACTGATGAAAGAAATTAAAGAGGACACCAAAACATGATAAGATATTCCATGTTTATAGAATGAAAGAATCAATATTGTTAAAATGTCCACATTACACAAAGCAGTCTATGGATTCAATGTAATCTTTATCAAAATACCAATGACATTCTTCATAGAAATAGAAAAAACAATCCTAAAATGTAGATGGAACCACAAAAGACCCAGTATAGCAAATGCTATCCTAAGCAAAAAGAATATAACTGGAGAAATCACATTGTCTGACTTCAAATTATACTCCAGAGCTATAGTAACCAAAACCAGCATAATATTGGCATAAAAATGGACACATTGGCCAATGGAACATAATAGAGTACTCATAAACAAATCCACATACCTACAGTGAACTCATTTTTGACAAAGGTGCCAAGAACATACACTGGGGAAAAGACAGTCTCTTCAACAAATGGTGCTGGGAAAACTGGATATCCATATTCAGAAAAATGAAACATGACCCCTATCTCCCACCATATACAAAAATCAAATCAAAATGGATTAAAGACAAATCTAGTACTTCACACCATGAAACTACTGTAAGAAAACATTGGGAAAAATCTCCAGGACAGTGGTCTAGGCAAAAAATTCTGGAGCAATCCACCACAAGCACAGGCAACCAAAACAAAAATGGACAAATGATATCACATCAAGTTAAAAACCTTCTGCACCACAAAGAAGATAATCAACACAGTAAAGAACAACCCACAGAATAGGAGAAAATATTTGCAAACTACTCATCTGACAAGGGATTAAAACCAGAATATATAAGGAGCTCAAACAGCTGTATTAAAAAAAATCTAATAATCTGATCAAAGTGCCTGCAAAATATTTGAATAGATATTTCTTAAAAAAAAAAAAAAGAAAGGCCTATAAGTGACAAACAGGCATATGAAAAGCTGCTCAACATCACTGATCATCAGAGAAATGCAAGTCAAAAATTCAATGGAGATAATCATCTCACCCAAGTTAAAATGGTTTATATTTAAAATGCCATGTATATATGTGTGCATATATGTATATATTTTTCAATACATTTTATGTATATACATCCCACATATATACACACATTGAAATATTATTCAGCTTTTAATAAGGAAGAAAATTCTGACACAGGCTACAACATGAATTAACCTTGAGATCATTATGGTAAATAAAATGACCAGTCACAAAAAAACAAGTACTATAAGATTTCACTTATATGAGATACTCGGAGTAGTCAAATTCATAGAGAGAGAAAGTAGAAACTTTTCAGAGTTTCATTTTTGCAAGACGAAAAGCATTCTGAAGATAGATGGTGATGATGGTTGCACAACAATATGAATGAACTTAACACCACAGAGTTGTGCATTGGAAATGGTTATGATAAGTTTTATGTTACTTATATTTTCCCACAATTAAAAATAAAATATTTTAAAGTAAACAAAAAAAGACAGGCAATAACAGATGCTGGCAGAGATGTAGACAAAAAGGAAGCCTTGTACACTGTTTGTGGGAAGGCAAATCAGTAAAACCATCAAGGAGAGCAGTTTACGGGTTCCTGAGAAAATTAAAATTGATCTACCATATGATCTAGCAATTCCACTATTGGGAATATACTCAAAAGAAAAGGAATCAGTATACTGAAGAGATATCTACACTCCTTTGTTGCAGTATTGTTTATAATAGCTAAGATTTGTAAGCAACCTAAGTGTCCATCAATGGATAAATGGATAAAGAAAATATGTAACAGAGTACTATTCAGCCATAAAAAATAATGAGATCCTGTCATTTGCAACAACATGGATGGAATTGAAGATCATTATGTTAAGTAAAATAAGCTAGGTACAGAAAGACAAATATCACTTGTTCTTGCTTTTTTGTGGGTATAAAAAATCAAAGCAATGGATGTCATGGACATAGAGAGTAGAAGGATGTTTACTAGAGGCTGGGAAGTGTAGTGGGAAGGTGGGAATGGTTAATGAATACAAAACAATGGTTAGAAATAATAAATAAGACCTACTGTTTAATAGCACAACAGGGTGACTATAGTCAATAATAGCTATATGTTCTAAAATAAAGAATATAATTGGATTGTTTGCAACTAAATGGATAAATGCTTGAGGGTATGGATATCCCATTCTTCGTGATGTGTTTATTTCACATTACATGCCTGTATCAAAACGTCTCAAACACCCCAAAAATATATACACCTACTACATACCATCAAAAATTAAAAATACAAAAAATCAAACGGCAATACTACCCAAATCAATCCACAAGTTCAAAGTAATTACTATGAAAATTTCAATAATATTTCTTTACAGAAATGGAATGCCCTACCCTAAAGTTTATATGAAATTTCAAGAGACCCATCGTAGCCAAAACAATACTGAAAAAGAACATAGGAAAATCCACACTTTCTAATTTTGAAATGTACTACAGAGCTACAGGAATCAAAATAATGTTGTCATATACACAGACATATAAACCAGTGAAATTGATTTAAAAAATTTCACAGGAGGTCTGAGACCATTTAATGGGGAAAAAACAATCTCTTCAATAAATCGTGCTGGGAAAACTGGACAACCATATGCAAAAGAATGAAGTTCAACCTTCACATTTTACTAAAATTAACATAAATGAATCAAAGGCCTAAATCTAAGAGCTAAAATGATAAAACTCTGAGGAGAAAATATATGGGCAAGTTTTTATCACCTTGGATTTTGCTATGGTTTTATAAATATGACACCCAAAGCACAGGCAAAAAAGAAAAAACAAATACTTCATTAAGATGAAGAACTTTGGGGCATCAAAGTATCAAGAGAGTGAAAAGACCATGTAGACAATGAGAAAATATATTTGCAAATCATAATCTGACAAGACTTAGCATCCAAACTATATAAAAATTTTCAACAACTTGGCAACCATCGAAAAATCCATTTTTAAAATAGGCAAATTAAGAGAGTATACGTTTTTGGTAAGAAGATATACATATCATTAGTTATTAGGAAAATTCAAATCAAAGACAACTCATTGGAGACACAACTTTATGTTTACTAAATAGCTGTAATAAAAATGTAAAGAAAAACAGCAAGTTTTGTTGAGGATATGGAGAAATTAAAATCCTTGTACATTGCTGACAGAAATGCAAAATGGTGCAGCCACTATGAAAAACAAGTTTGGAGGTTTCTCAAAAAGTGAAACACAGGATTATTATATGACCTGACATTTTTACTCCTAGGTAGATACCCAAAACAATTGAAAACAGGGATTCAAACAGATACTGTACAACGTTTATAGCAGCATCATTCACAATTGCCAAAAGGTGGAAAATCCATGTGTCCAGCAACAGTAGAATGAGTAAGCAGAATGCAGTACAATCTATGCTCATTATTCATGATATTTATGGTCTATAGCATAGTCACGAAAACAAAATTAGAAAATACTGAACAAGTGTTCCTAGAAAAAATTCAGGTTAGGTGTGTGTGAGCTTTTTAGACCACAATATTTCCTTTAAAATTTTTTATTATACTTTAGATTATGAAATACATGTGCAGGGCGTGCAGGTTAGTTACATAAGTATACACATGCCATGGAGGTGTGCTGCACCCATCAATTCATCATCTACATTAGGTATTTTTCCTAATGCTATTTCTCCCCAGCCTCTCACTGCCCAACAGGCCCTGGTTTGTTATGTTCCCCTCCATGTGTTCATGTGTTCTCATTGTTCAATTCCCACTTACAGGTGAGAACATTTGGTGTTTGGTTTGCTGTTCCTATGTTAGTTTGCTGAGAATGATGGTTTCCAGCTTCATCCATGTCCCTGCAAAGGACATAAACTCATACTATTTTATAGCTGCATAGTATTCCATGGTGTATATGTGTGCCACATTTTCTTTATCCAGTCTATCTGTCACTGATGGGCATTTGGATTGGTTCCAAGTCTTTGCTATTGTGAACAGTGCCACAATAAACATACATGGGCATGTGTTTTCATAATAGAATGGTTTATAATACTTTGGTTATATACCCAGTAATGGGATTGCTGGGTCAAATGGTATTTCTGGTTCTAGATCCTTGAGAAATCACCATACTGTCTTTCACAATGCTTAAACAAATTTACACTCCCAACAGTGTAAAAGCCTTCCTATTTCTCCACATCCTCTCAAGCATTTGTTGTTTCCTGACTTTTTAATAATTGCCATTCTAACTGACATCAGATGGTATCTCATTGTGGTTTTGATTTACATTTCCTTAATGACTAGTGATGATGAGCTTTTGAGAAGTGTCTGTTTGTATCGTTTGCTCACTTTTTGATGGGGTTGTTTTTTCTTGTAAATTTGTTTAAGTTCCTTGTAGATTCTAGATATTAGCCCTTTGTCAGATGGATAGATTGCAAAATTTTCTCCCTTTCTGTAGGTTGCCTGTTCACTCTGATAATAGTTTCTTTTTCTGTGTGGAACCTCTTTAGATTGATTAGATCCCATTTGTCGACTTTGGCTTTTGTTGCCATTATGTTTGGTGTTTTAGTCATGAATTCTTTGACCATGCCTCTGTCATGAATGGTATTGCCTAGATTTATTCTAGGCCTTTTATGGTTTCAGGCCTTACATTGAAGTCTTTAATCCATCTTGAGTTAATTTTTAAGGTGTGAGAAAGGGGTCCAGTTTCAGTTGTCTGCATATGTCTAGCCAGTTTCCCCAGCACCATTTATTAAATAGGGAATCCTTTCACATTGCTTGGTTTTGTCAGGTTTACCAAAGACCAGATGGTTGTAGATGTGTGGCATTATTTCTGAGGCCTCTGTTCTGTTTGATTGGTCTATATATCTGTTTTGGTACCAGTAACATGCTGTTTTGGTTACTGTAGTCTTGTAGCATAGTTTGAATTCAGGTAGCATGATGCTTCCAGCTTTGTTCTTTTGGCTTAGGATGTCTTGGCCATACTACTCTTTTTTGATTCTATATGAAATTTAAAGTAGTTTTTTCAATTCTGTGAAGAAAGTCAATGGTAGCTTAATGGGGATAGCATTGAATCTATAAATTACTTTGGGCAGTATGGACGTTTTCACAATATTAATTCTTCCTATACAAGAGCATGGAATGTTTTTCCATTTGTTTGTGTTCTCTCTTATTTTCTTGAGCAGTGGTTTGTAGTTCTCCCTCAAGAGGTTATTCACATCCCTTGTAAGTTGTTCTTTTATGCATTTATTCTCTTTGTAGCAACTGTGAATAGGAGTTCACTCACGATTTGGCATTCTATTATTGGTGTATAGGAATACTTGTGATTTTTGCACATTGATTTTGTATCCTGAGACTTTGCTGAAGTTGCTTATCAGGTTAAAGAGATTTGGGGCTGAGACAATGGGCTTTTCTAAGCATATAATCATGTCATCTGCAAACGGAGACAATTTGACTTACTCTCTTCCTATTTCAGTATACTTATTTCTTTCTCTTGCCCGATTGCTCTGGCCAGAACTTCCAATACTATGTTGAATAAAAGTGGTGAAAGAGGGCATCCTTGTCTTATGCTGGTTTTCAAAGAGAATGCATCCAGCTTTTGCTCCTTCAGTATAATATTGGCTGTGTGTTTTTCATAAATAGCTCTTATTCTTCTAAGATATGTTCCATCAATACCCAGTTTATTGAGAGTTTTTAGCATGAAGGGGTGTGGAATTTTATTGAAGGCCTTCTCTGCACGTATTGAGATAATCATACAGTTTCTGTCATTGGTTCTGTTTATGTGATGGATTATGTTAATTTGCATGTGTTAAACCAGACTTGCATCCCAGAAATGAAGCCGACTTGATCATGGTGGATAAGCTTTTTGATGTGCTGCTGGATTCAGTTTGCCAGTATTTTATTAAGGATTTTCACATCCATGTTCATCAGGGATAATAGCCTGAAATTTTCTTTTTTTGTTATGTCACTGCCAGGTTTTTGTATCAGGATGATGCTGGCCTCATAAAATGAGTTATGGAGGACTCCCTCTTTTTCCATTGTTTGGAATAGTTTCTGAAGAAATGGAAACAGCTCCTCTTTATACCTCTGGTAGAATTCAGCTGTGAATCTGTCTGGTCCTGGGTTTTTTTGGCTGGTAGGCTATTAATTATTGCCTCAATTTCAGAACTTGTTATTTGTCTATTCAGGGATTTGACATCTCCCTGGTTTAGTCTTGAGAGGGTGTATGTGTCCAGGAAATTGTACATTTCTCCTAGATTTTCCAGTTTACTTGTGTAGAGGTGTTTATAGTATTCTCTGATGGTAGTTTGTATTACTGAGGGATCAGTGGTGATATCCCCTTTATCATTTTTTATTGTTTCCATTTGATTCTTCTCTATTTTACTCTTTATTAGTCTGGCTAGAGGTCTATCTATTTTGTTGAACTTTTCAAAGAACCAGTTCCTGGATTCATTGATTTTTTCAAAGATTTTTTCATGTGTCTCTACCTCCTTCAGTTTTGCTCTGATCTTAGTTATTTCTTGTCTTCTGCTAGTTTTTGGATTTGTTTGCTCTTGCTTCTCCAATTCTTTTAATCTTGATATTAGGATGTCCATTTTAAATCTTTCCCACTGTCTCCTGTGGGCATTTAGTGCTATAAATTTCCCTCCAAATTCTGCCTTGGCTGTGTCCCAGAGATTCTGTTACATTGTGTCTTTGTTCTCATTGGTTTCAAAAAACTTATTTATTTTTGCTTTAATTTCATTGTTTACCCAGTAGTCATTCAGGAGCTGATTGTTCAGTTTCCATGTAGTTGTGCAGTTTTGAGTGAGTTTCTTAATCCTGAGTTCTAATTGGATTGCACTTTGGTCTGAGAGACTCTTTGCTATGATTTCCATTCTTTTGCATTTGCTAATAAGTGTTTTACTTCCAATTATGTGATCAATTTTAGGATAAGTGCAATGTGGTGTTAAGAAGAATGTATATTCTGTTTATTTCAGGTGGAAAGGTCTGTAGATCTCTATTAGGTCCACTTTGTCCAGAGCTGAGTTCCAGTCCTGAATATCCTTGTTAATTTTCTGTCTCATTGTTATGTATAATATTGACAGTGGGATGTTAAAATCATCCACTATTATTGTGTGGGAGTCTAAGTTTCTTTGTATGTCTCTAAGAACTTGCTTTATAAATCTGGGTGCTCCTGTATTGGAATGCCCTTCTTTGTCTTTTTTGATCTTTGTTGGTTTAAAGTCTGTTTTAACAGAGACTAGGATTGCAACCCCTGCTTTTTATTTCTTTCCTGAATACAGCACACCAATGAGTCTTGACTATTTATCCAACTTGCCAGTCTGTGTCTTTTAATTGGAGCATTTAGACCATTTATATTTTAGGTTAATATTTTTATGTGTGAAGTTGATCCTGTCATTATGATGCTAGCTCGTTATTTGGTCCACTAGTTGATGCAGTTTCTTCACAGTTTTGATGGTCTTTACAATTTGGTATGTTTTTGCAGTAGCTAGTACTGGTTTTTCCTTTCTATATTTAGTGCTTCCTTTAGGAGTTCTTGTAAGGCAGGCCTCGTGGTGACAAAATCCCTCAGCATTTGTTTGTCTGTAAAGGATGTTATTCTCTTTCACTTATAAAGCTTTGTTTAACTGGATATTCATTTCTTTAAGAATGTTCAATATTGGCACCCACTCTCTTCTGGCTTGTAGGGTTTCTGCAGAGATCCCCTGTTAGTCTGATAGGCTTCCCTTTGTGGGTAACTTGACCTTTCTCTCTCTCTGCCCTTAACAATTTTTCCTTCATTTCGACCTTGGTGAACCTGATGATTATGTGTCTTGGGGTTGCTCTTCTCGAGGAGCATCTTGGTGGTGTTCCCTGTATTTCCTGAATTTAAATGTTGGCCTGTCTTGCTAGGCTGGGAAAGTTCTCCTGGATAATATCTTGAAGAGTGTTTTCCAACTTGGTTTTATTCTTCCTGTCACTTTCAGGTACACCAATCAAATGTAGGTTTGGTCTTTTCACATAGTCCCATATCTTGGAGGCTTTGTTTATTCTTTTTTCATTCTTTTTTCTCTAATCTTGTCTTCACACTTTATTTCATTAAGGTGATCTTCAATCTCTGATATCCTTTCTTCCACTTGATCGATTCAGTTATTGATAATTGTGTATGCTTCATGAACACATGCTCATGCTGTGTTTTTCAGCTCCATCAAGTAGTTTATGTTCTTCTCTAAACTGATTATTCTAGTTAGAAATTCTTCTAACCTTTTTTCAAGGTTCTTGGCTCCCTTGCATTGGCATAGAACATGCTCCTTCATCTCAAAGGAGTTTGTTATTACTCACCTTCTGAAGCCTATTTCTGTCAATTTGTCAAACTCATTCTCTGTCTAGTTTTGTGCCCTTGCTGGCGAGGAGTTGTGATCCTTTGGAGAAGAGGCATTCTGGTTTTTGGAATTTTCAGCCTTTTTGCACTGGGTTTTCCTCATCTTCATGGATTTATCTACCTTTAGTCTTTGATATTGGTTACCTTTGGGTGGGGTTTTTGTGTGGACATTCCTTTTGTTAAATTTGATGCTATCCCTTTCTGTTTGTTAGTTTTCCTTCTAACAGGCCTCCCTGCTGCAGGTCTGCTCGAGTTTGCTGGAGGTCCACTCCAGACCTTTGCCTGGGTATCACCAGTGGAGACTGCAGAACAGCAAAGATTGCTGCCTGTTACTTTCTCTGGAAGCTTTGTCCCAGAGGGGCACATGCCAGATATCAGCTGGAGCTCTCCTGTATGAGGTGTCTCTCCCTGTGGGGAGGTATCTCCCAGTCAAGAAGCATGGGGGTCAGGGACCCAATTGAGGAGGCACTCTGTCTTTTAGCAGAGCTCAAATGCTAAGATCACAATTTTTCTATAATTTCATCAATACATAACCTTGTTTTATGTGTATTTCTTATTTAGTATATATTATTGATTTATGACTATTAAACTCACAGCCAATAGCACTATAACTCATACGTGAATAAAGCTTATAGTATACATTACTTTTCCTGGAAGGCACATCCAGCCTTCTTATACTTAGAAACAGTATGCTTATGGGCCATTCTAAACAGCAAAATCACCCAAAAAAGAGTAGAAAAATACAAAAACCATGGCACGAAGTAGATTGCAAAGAGGACACATTTAAAATATGAGAGGTGAAACAAAAAGGCTATTACTTTGTTCAACCGTAACTAGGAATATATGCATAAAGAGACTCAAATATTTTCTGCTCTTAAAGGAAATAAAATTGCTCTGTGAATGACTGCATAAGTGTTGATTCTGATTTTTATTGATTGATTTTCAGATTGCAAATCTAGAGGTGATTTAAAGTGCATGGGAGAATGTGCCTAGATTATATGCAAATAATATGCTATTTTATGTAAGGGACTTGGGCATCTGTGGATTTTGGTATTTATAGGGGTCCTGAAATCCCTTGCAGATACCAAGGGAAAAATGTATTCAGGTTGTGGCTTGGCTGGTATGGAGGATCCAAGACATAGCACTCACATTCCTGGTTCCTTGACAAGAACAGCTCAATGGCACTCCTCCTCCTCCTCCTCCTCCTCCTCCCTATGGAGTCTCAGAGCTTCTCCACATGGTCCTTTCAGCAGGATTTTGAGACATGGTTGTTCAGGTCTCCATGAAACCAAGGAAGAAGCTGCCAGTACTCTTACCAGCTAGGTCCAGAACTGGCACGGCATCAATTCCACCATACTTCATTAGCCAGAGAAGGGACTACTGAGCCCAGATTGAAATATAGGGGAAATAAACGCCAATACTTGATGGAATAAATGTCACAGAATTTGAAGTCATCCTTAATCTACCACAAATGCTTAACCAAAATGGCTACAAAGTTATCTATTCCAGTCCTGAACATGTCCTACCCCACACTGTTTATTCTCACACAGTCAATTCTGTTCCCACAATGGTGGCTTTATACTCTAGGATATTTTTACTAATAGAAATGAAGTATATGACATGAAACTCAGGCCTTAGATCTTTTTTAAAATCTTTGATTAATAGGTGGAATGGACAGAGTTTGTCGCTTCAAAGACTCCAAGAAGTTCTATCTCTTTAGCGATGAAGATTTCAGTCAGCTTTTGGGTACAGTATTTCTTCATTGTATTGTTGGGGAAAATTGTTAAGCTATATGCAAAGACTATACACTTAAGTCAACTGTACTGTTTAATAAATTAAGTATATCTTTAGTTAAACTATGAGGAATATTTTAATATGGATTTTTATTTGTTTGTCTCAGAAAACTATCTTTTAAAATTCTAAGTAGGTCTTTTTGTACAAATATTTGCTTTTTGTCCAAATATTTACTTTCAGGAAATTGGAAGTAAATATATAGATCTCATAATTTCTTCACTTAAACTAAAGGCTGTAAAAAGAAAATGAATGTGCAGGTTAAGGGTTGTGGTTTTCAAGTTTAAATAATGTTTATGTCTGAGCAAGGACTCTATTTCTGAAGCTTTGTGTAACATAAGGGTGAGTAAAAAATTTTTCTATACTATGTGTGAACTGAGATAATATTATCACTGAAACATTACTTGTGATTGGAGAAATGAGCATGGACCTTTTTGTTTAGTTTTCATTTGTTTTGTCTTTAAGAGATATGCATTCAGGCAATATAGCTTTGGTGCCTAGGGAGCAGACATTCTCCCTATCTCCACAAAGAGCCAAACACCCTCTAATGTCCCAAAGATATGTAACTTAGAAAAAGAACACCCTAAGCATAAATACTGAAAATTTCCTGAAGGATAACCCTAATGCAAGCTACAGTGAGGCTCCACCAAACTGCTTCAAGAGCAGTTGGTATTGGCTGAAGGAATATGAGAAAAAGATCACAGCAGTTGCAACGTGGTCATTATAGTGGGCAACAGGCTTGTGAACACATTTTCTGTAAGCGAAAAATTCCAGATATATGGAAAAGGGAAGGGTTGCTAAGTTCAAGCTATGGTAATTTGAACATCAAATGTTAGGGTGTCTGAGAAGTATTTCTTAAACCACACTCAAAAAGTACAAACCATAAAAGATTAATAAATAAGAACACATTAAATAAAAAAATTCTGATGATCAAAAGTCACCATAAGAAAAGCAAAAAGATAAGCCACACAGTTTAGAGAAAGGTGTCCTTAACATATATAACACATTGACTGGTACCAAGATGACACTAGCAATAAAAGTAAATAAATTTAAAACACTGTCCAATAGAAAAATGGACAAAAGACACAAAAATGCATTTCACAAATAAGAAAATGAGAACAGCCAATAAAGATAATTTAAAATGTCCAAACTCATTAGCAACCAAAGAGATTAAAAATAATAAGATAATAAGTTGTCACAATAAACTCACCAAGGTAAAATTGAAGATATGCAAACTCTTATTAAATAGCAATTCTACTCCTAAGTATTTGCCCCAGAGAAATTCTCACACTTCTAACAACATACACAGTATGTTAGTCCATCTTCACTCTCCTGATAAAGACATACCCCAGATGGGACAATTTACAAAAAAAAAAAAAAAAAAAAAAGAGGCTTAATGAACTCCCACATGACTGGTGAGGTCTCACAATCATGTCAGAAGGTAAAAGGCAAATCTCACATGGCAGCAGACAAAACAGGAGAATGAGAGCCAAATGAAAGGGGTTTCCCCTTATAAAACCAACAAATCTCATGAGACTTATTCACTACCACAAGAACAGTACAGGGGAAACTGCCCCATGATTCAGTTATCTCCAACTGGGTTCCTCCCACATTATGAGGGAATTATGGGAGCTGCAATTCTAGATGACATTTGGATGGGGGCACAGCCAAACCATATCACAGAGTAACATTTTAAATATCTATTGACAGAGAAATGAACAAATTATAATATAGTCATATAATAAATTATTATAGAACAATAAAAATGAATGAAGAGGAAGACAAATGTCAAGAGGCTTTTAAAATGGTAGATAGGAGGCAGAACTACATTATAGCTCCCATTCGGACAAACAGAGCAGCATGTGGAGACTCACATTGTAAACTTTTGCTCCAAGAACTACCACAGGAACAAACCAGAAAAGCTGAGACAATCCACAGAACCTTTGAAGGAAGTGAATTGCTCCTGCAGGCCCTGGGAAACAGCCCAAAAATTGTGAGCTCCCAAAGTGTGACAGTGTGAAATGGGGATCATCTGCCCCCAAACACACATCCTCACTGGGGAACCTGAAGTTCTAGATCATGGAGAAGGATTTTACCTTACCTGGAACAGAAACTATTTTAGAGAGCTGAACAAAATACAGATGTACAAGAGGATGGGAAAGAGCCCTGTGGACTCTCTGGATCAGTAGGAAAGCCATTTCCGACTTTCCCTCACAGAGCTCCTTGGGAGGGCTGCCAGAAGAACTGGGAAAAGACCAGAGGGAGAAGGAAACTTCCAGCTGAACTTTATAACAATTTCAACTGAACACAAAGTTTCCTGGACAGAACTTGAGGGAGGGGGTGAATCTGGAGTGCAGACACAGCACAGAAGCTGCGGACACATGTGGGGTAGGGGAGGAGGCATAAAACCTGAAAGCCCTGTTTACTCTACCAGGGAGGCTGGTAGAGTGAGGCAAGTTCTCAGCCCTGCTCATCCTCTGTCTGGAAACAAACTTGGTGCTGTTGGAGGGGTCATAATAGGAGTCAGACCAGCCTTTTGGGGTGTGTGGGAGCTGAGCAAGTCCTGTAACTGCCGAAGTATTTTAGTTTAATTAAGTCTTATCTATTTACCTTTGTTTTTGTTGCATTTGCTTTTGGGTCCTTGGTCATGAAATCTTCACCTAAGCCAATGTCTAGAAGGGTGTTTTATTTGTTGTTGTTGTTTTTTGTTTGTTTGTTTTATCTTCACTTTGTAGAAGATAAGATAGCTGTAAGTATTTGGCTTTATTTCTGGGTTCTCTACTCTGTTCCATTGGTCTATGTGCCTATTTTTATACCAGTGTCATGTTGTTTTGTAGACTATAGCCTTATAGTATAGTTTGAAAAAAATCATAGGTGGCACAAACAAATGAAAACACATCCCATGCTTATGGATGGGCAGAATCAATATCATGAAAATGACCATACTGCCAAAAGCAATCTACAAATTCAATGCAATTCTCATCAAAATATCACCATCATTCTTCACAGAACTAAAAAAAATCCTAAAATGTATATGGTACCAAAAAAAGAGCCTGCATAGCCAAAGCAAGACTAAGAAAAAAAAAATCTGGAGGCATCACATTACCCAAATTCAAACTATACTATAAGGCCACAGTCACCAAAACAGCATGGTATTAGTATAAACATAGGCACATAGACCAATTGAACAGAATTGAGAACCCAGAAATAAACCCAAATACTTACAGCCAACTGACCTTTGACAAAGCAAACAAAAACATAAAGTGGAGAACAAACACCCTATTTAACAAATGGTGCTGGGATAACTGGTGAGCCACATGTAGCAGAATGAAACTGGATCCTCAACTCTCCCCTTATACAAAAACCAACTCAAGATGGATAACCTGCTTAAATCTAAGACCTGAAACAATAAAAATGCTAGAAGAGAACATCAGAAAAACCCTTCTAGACATTGGCTTAGGCAAAGACTTCATGAACAAGAACTCAAAAGCAAATGCAACAAAAACAAAGATAAATAGATGTGATGTGGGCCGGGCACGGTGGCTCAAGCCTGTAATCCCAGCACTTTGGGAGGCCGAGGCGGGTGGATCACGAGGTCATGAGATCGAGATCATCCTGGTCAAAATGGTGAAACCCCGTCTCTACTAAAGATACAAAAAATTAGCTGGGCATGGTGGCGCGTGCCTATAATCCCAGCTACTCGGGAGAATGAGGCAGGAGAATTGCCTGAACCCAGGAGGCGAAGGCTGCAGTGAGCCGAGATCACGCCATTGCACTCCAGCCTGGGTAACAAGAGCGAGCCTCCGTCTCAAAAAAAAAAAAAAAAATAGATGTGATGTAATTAAACTCAAAAACTTCTGTACAACAAAAGAAATAATCAGCAGAGTTAACAGACAACCCACAGTAGGAGAATATCTTCCCAATCTATATATTCAACAAAGGACTAATATCCAGAATCTACAAAGTCAAACAAATCAACTAGAAAGAAACAAACAATCCCATCAAAATGTGGGCTAAGGGCAAGAATAGACAATTCTCTAAAGAAGATATACCAACAGCCAACAAGCATATGAAAAACTGCTCAACATCACTAATTAGGGAAATGCAAATCATAATCACAATGTGATACCACCTTACTCTTTCAAGAAAAGCCATAATCAAAAAATCTGGATGTTGGCATGGATGTGGTGAAAAGGGAACACTTTTTCCCTGTTGGTGGCAATGTTAACTAGCACAACCACTATAGAAAGCAGTGTAGATATTGCTTAAATAACTAAAAGTAGATCTACCATTTGATCCAACAATCTAACTACTAGGTATCTACCCAGAGGAAAAAAGACATTATATAAAAAAGATACTTGCACACACATGTTTATAGCAGCACAATTTGTGATTGCAAAAATATGAACCAGTCCAAATGTCTATCAATCAACTAGTGGATACAAAAAATATGGCATATTTATACACCATGGAAAATTACTCAGCCATTAAAAGGAACAAAATAATGGCTTCCACAGAAACCTGGATGGAATTGGAAATTATTATTCTAAGTGAAGTAATTCAGGAATTGAAAACCATACATTGTATGTTCTCACTCATAATTGAGAGCTGAGTTATGAGGATGCAAAGGCATAAAAATGATACAATAGACGTTTGGGATTCAGGGGAAAGGATGGGAGGGTCAGGGATAAAAGACTACACATTGGGTACAAGGTAAACTGCTTCAGTTATGGGTGCACCAAAATCTCAGAAATCACTACTAAAGAACTTATTCATGTAACCAAACAACACCTGTTCCCCAAAAAACCTACTGAAATAAAAAAAATTTAAGTTAGAAAGATCTCAAATTGACAATCTAACATTGCATTTTAAAAACCTAGAGAAACAAGAGAAAACTAACCCCAAATCTAGCAGTACAAGATATAGCCAAAATCAGAGATGAACTGAATGAAACTGACATGTAAAACAAATTCAAGAGATAAAGGAAACCAGGAGTTTTTTATTTGAAAGGATAACTAGAATAATAAGGAAAAAATGAGAAAAGATTGAAATAAACACATTCAGAAATGAGAAAGAGGACATTACTACCAAACCTAAAGAAATAAAAGAAACTCTTCTAGACTATTATAAATATAAACACCTGTATGCAAATAAACTAGAAAACATGGAAAAAAATAGGTAAATTTCTGGATATATACAATGTCCAAAATTGAACCAGGGAGATGTAAAATCCCTGAAGAAACTAATAATGAGTTCTGAAATTGAATCAGTAATTAAAAACCTACCAAACAAAAAAAAGCCCAGAACCAGATAGATTCACAGCCAAACTCTACCAGATGTATAAAAAAGAACCGATACAATTTCAACAGAAACCACTTTAAAAAATGAGGAGGAAGGCTCTCCCTAACTCATTCTGTGAGGCCAGCATCATCCTGACACCAAAGCCTGGCAGAGACACAAGGAAAAAAAAACTTCTAGCCAATATCGTTGATGAACATCAATTGAAATATCCTCAACAAAATACTAACAAACCAAATCTAGCAGCACATCAAAAAGCTAATCCAGCACAATCAATTAGGCTTTATCCCTGGTATGTAAGGTTCGTTCAACATAAACAAACCAATAAATAGGATTAACCACATAAGCAGAACTAAAACCAAAACTTCATGATTATCTCAATAGACATAGAAAATGCTTTTGTAAAATTCAACATCCCTTCATGTGAAATAACCTCAAAAACTAGGCATTGAAGGAACATACCTCAAAATAATATCTATGACAAACCCACAACAAACATTATATTGAATGGACAAAAATTAGAAGTACTCCCTTTGAAAGCCTGAACCAAATAAGGATCTTCACTCTCACCACTCTTACTTAACATAGTACTGGAAGTCCTGGCCAGAGCAATCAGGCAAGAGGAAGAAATAAAAGGCATCCAAATCAGAAGGGAGAAAGTCAAACTATCACTGTTTGTGATGATATGACTGTATACCTAGAAAATCCCATAGTCTCTGCCCAAAACCTCCTTGATCTGATAAACAATTTATCATAGCTTCAGGATACAAAATCAATGTACAAGAATAGGCAGCATTCCTATACAACAACAATGTCCAAGCTGAAAGATAAATCAAAAATGCAATTCCATTGATGATAGTGACAAAAAGAATAAAATACCTAGGAATTCAGCTAACAAAAGAGATGAAAGATCTCTACAATGAGAATCACAAAAGAATACTCAAAGAGAGAAATGAAGCCAATAAATGGGAAAATATTCCATGCTTATGGATAGAAAGAACCAATATTGTTTAAATGGCCACACTGCCCAAAGTACAAATTCAATGCTATTTCTATCAAACTATCAATGACATTCTTTGTAGAACTAGAAGAAAACTATTTTACAATTCATATGAAACCAAAAAAGAACTCAAATAGCCAGGGCAATCCTAAACAAAAAGAACAAAGCTAGAGGTATCACATTACCTGACTTCAAAACTATACTACAAGGCTAAAGTAACCAAAACAGCATGGAACTGGTACAAAAACAGACACATAGATCAATGGAACAGAATAGAAAACCCAGAAATAATGCTGCACACCTACAACCATCCAATCTTCAACAAAGCTGACAAAAACAATCAATGGGAGAAGGACTCCCTATTCACTAAGTTGTGCTGAAATAACTGGCTTGCAATATGTAGAAGATTGAAACTGGACCCCTTTCTTACACAATATTCAAAAATCCCTTGAAAACTCAAGATGGGTTAAAGACTTAAATGTACAGTCTCAAACTATAAAAACTGGACAGTAACCTACACAATACCATTCTGGATGTGGCAAATATTTCATGTGGCAACAAAATAAAAAATTGACAAACAGAACCTAATTAAACCAAATAGCCTCTGTACAGCAAAAGAAACAACCAAGAGTAAACAGACAACCTACAAAATCAGAGAAATTATTTGTAAACTATGCATCTCACAAAGGTCTAACATCCAAAATCTATATGAAACATAAATCTACAAATAAAAAAAAATCTCATTAAAAAGTGGGCAAAGGATATGAACAGACACTTAAGAAGACATACATGTGGCCAGCAAACATATGAAAAAATGCTCAACATCAATAATCATTAGAGAAATTCAAATCAAAACCACAATGAGATACCATCTCCCAATAGTGGGAATGACTATTAATAAGTCAAGAGATACAGTCTGATCAACATGGTAAAATCCCATCTCCACAAAAAATACAATAATTAGCTGGGTGTGGTAACAGTTGTCTGTAATATCAGCTACTTGGGGGGTGAGGTAGGAGAGTCGCTTGAACCCGGAAGGCGGAAGTTGCAGTGAGCTGAGATTGCACCACTGCACTCCAGCCTGGGTGACAGAGTGAGAATCCATTTAAAAAAAAATCAAAAAATAAAAGATGCTGGCAAGGTTGTGGAGAACAGGGAATGCTTATACACTGCTGGTGGGAATGTAAATTAGTTCAGCCTTTGTGAAAAGCAATGTGGTGATTCCTCAAACAACTTAAAATAGAATTACTATTTGGCCCAGCAATCCCATTATTGAATATATACCCAAAGGAATATAAATCATTCTACCAAAAAGACACTTATATATGTATGCTTATTGCAGCACTATTAGCAAAGATGTGAAATCAATCTAAATGCCCATCAATGAAAGAAAGACTGGATAAAGAAAATGTGGCACAGGTCTTTGTGGGGTGTTAAAAAAAAACAAAAACAAAAATGTGATACATATACACCATGGAATACTATACAGCTATAGGAAAGAATGAGATCATGTACTTTGCAGCAACATGGATGAAGCTGGAGGCCATTATCCTAAGCATACTAATGCAGGAACAGAAAATCAAATACCACATGTTCTCATCTGTGAGAGCTAAACAATGAGAACACATGGATGCAAAGAAAGAAACAACAGACACCAGGGCCTAGTTGAGGATGGAGGGTGGGAGGAGGGACAGGATCCAGATTTTGCATATATACCTACTATGTACTCACAAAAATTAAAAAATTTTTAGAAATGTTGTTCTTGAAATTAAAGAAAAACACTACATATTGGGTACTATGCCTATTACCTAGGTGATGAAATAATCTGTAAACCAAATGCCTGTGACACTTATTTTATCTATATAGCAAACCTGTCCATTCACCCCTGAACCTAAACTACAAGTTAAAAAAGAAATCATCAGAAGGTAGAAAACTCACTGGTAACAGTAAGAACACAGACAAATATAAAATTCTCTAACACTATAATTGTGGTATATAAACCACTCATCCTGAGTAGGAAACTTGAAAACTGTTTCGACACACAAAAATTAAATGATATGCTTCTGAATGACCAGTAAATCCATGAAGAAACTAAGAAGTAAATTTAAAAATTTCTTGAAACTAGTGAAAATGGAAATACAACCTACCAAATTCTATGGGATACAGCAAAAACAGTGCTAAAAGGAAAGTTTATAGCAGTGAGCACCTACATCAAAAAAGTAGAGATACTTCAAAAATCAACCTACAAATGCATCCTAAAAACCTAGAAAAGCAAATACAAACCAAACCCAAAATTTGTAGAATAAAAGAAATAATAAAGATCAGAACAAAAATGAATAAAATTGAAACCAAAGAAACAATACTAAAAAGCAAAATGAAAAGTTATTTTTTGAAAGGATAAACAAAAGTTACAAACCGTTAACCAGACTAATTTTAAAAATAGAAGACCCACATAAATAAAATCAGAAATGAGAAAGGAAACATTACAACTCATAACACAGAAATTCAAAGGATCATTATGGTTACTGTGAACAACTATATGCCAATAAATAGGCAAATATAGAAGAAATGAAAAATTCCTAGACAGAAACAACCTACCAAGATTAAAACATGAATCTAAACCCTGAATAGACCAATAGCAACTAATGATATCAGAGCCATAATAAGTCTCCCATTGGAGGTGGGGTGGAAAAGGTGGCTGAATAGAATGCTCTGCTGACCATTCCCCCAACTGGAACACCCAATTTAACAACTATCTACACACAAAAAGCATCTTCATAAGAACCAAAAATGAGTTGAACACTCAGTACATGATTTAAATTTCATACCGAGGGCAGAAACACTGAAAAGTTTAGGAAAGACAGTCTGGAATCACTAATGCCACTCTTCCTCTATCCCCCAGCACTGGCCACATGGCATGGAGAGACAATCTGTGCACTTGAGAAAGGAAAAGCACAGCGATTGTGAGACTTTGCATTAAACTCAGTGTTGCCCCAGCAGAGTGGAAAGCAAAATTGGGCTCAACTCAGCCGACATCCACCAATAGGGAAACCATTTAAATGAGTCCTATCTTGAGAAGCATAACTCATCCCAGCAGTTTGAACATGAGTTGTGGCAGGACTCAACACTGCAGCTACAGGGCTCTGGGACTCTAAGTATACTTGATAGGCAGTCTAGGCCAAGTACTGCAACACCTAGCCAAGTCCTAGTGCTGGCCTGGGCTGAGAGCCAGTGGACTTGGCGGGCATGTGACCTGCTCAGACACTAGCAAGGGTGGCTAAAGGAGTGCTTGTGCCACCCCTTCTCCAACCCCAAGCTGCACAGCCCAGGGCTCCAAAAGGGACCCCTTCCTTTAGCTTGAGGTGAGGATAGGAAAAAGTAAAGAGGACATTATCTTGTATCTTGAATACCAGCTCAGGCTGCCACATTAGGATAGAACACCAGTCTGAGTCATGAGGCCCCCATTCCAGGACCTATCTCCCACATGACATGTCTACACATATCATGGGTCTGAAGGGAACCCTCTGCCTTAAAGGAAAGATGCAATCCAGGCAGGACCCATCACCTGCTGGCTAAAGAGCACTTGGGCCCTGAATAAACAGCAATGATATCGAGGTAGTATGCCATAGGCCTTGAGTGAGACTCTGAAACAAGCTGACTTCAGGTGAGGCCCAGCACATTCCCAACTGTAGTGGCTACCATGAGAATCCAAAAAGAAAGGCAGATGGAAAAGGAAAAAGGACTTTGTCTTTCATCTTAGGTACCAGCTTGCCCACAGGGTGGTATAACACCAAGAACTCTCTTAGGGTCCCGAGTTCTAGAACTTGGCTCTTAAATGGTACTTCTGGACGCTCCCTGAGCCAGAGAGGAGTCCACTGCCCTGAAGCATGAGTCTCAGACATGACAACCTTCATGACAAGCTGATGACAGAGCCCATGGGCTTTAAACAAATATCAGCATTAGCTTGGAAGTACTCCTTGTAGGCCTGTGGTGGTGGTGACCGTGGGCTGAAGTTCCTGTGACTATGGACAGTGAAAAGAAAAGTGGAAAAGACTGCATCTCAAGGTTTGAGTGCCAGCTCACCTGCAGTACATTCAAACAACAGGTAGATTTCTAAGGATTTTGACTCCAACTTCTGACTCCGAGACGGTGTCTATGACCGCCCAGGGCCTGAGGAAATTTGTCACCCTGAAGGGAAAAACAATTGAGTGAGCACCGGAGATAGCCAGGTAGTTGTTACAGCAGGCCTCTGATAAAAATCAGAGCAAAAATAAACAAAATTGAAATGAGAAAAATAATATAAAAAATCAACAAAATAAATTTAAAAAGCTGGTCCTTAAAAAGGCAAACTTGACAAACCTTAGACTAGACTAAGAAAAAAAGACCCAGACAAATAAAATCAGAGATGAAAAAGGGATATTATGACTGATATTTCAGAAATTCAAAGGATCATTACTGGCTACTGTTAAAAACTATATGCCAATAAATTGGAAAATCTAGAGGAAATTGATAAATTTTTTGACACATACAATCTACCAACATTGAACCATAAAAAAGTCCAAACTCTGAACAGACCAATAATAAGTAACAATGTCAAAGCCATAATAAAAATTATCCTGGTAAAGAAAAGCCTAGGATCTAATGGCTTTATTGATGAAATATGCCAATTATTTGAAGAATTAATACCAATCCTACTGAAACAATTACAATAAACACAAAAGAGAATACTTTCAGACTCTGAGACTACTATTATCCAGATACCAAAATCAGACAAAGACACATTTAAAAAAAAAAAACTGCAGCTTCATATCCCTGGTGAATATTGATGCAAAAACCCTCAACTAAATACTAGCTAACAAAATTAACCCACACATTAAAAAGATCATTCATCATGACAAAGTGGGATTTATCATAGGGATGCACAGATGGTTCAACATATGCAAAAACCAATGTGATACATCCTATCAATGTAATGAAGGACAAAAATCATATGACCATTTCAATTGATGCTGAAAATGAATTTGATAAAATTCAACATCTCTTCATGATAAAACCCCTAAAAACACAGGGTAGAGAAGATATACCACAATGAAATAAATGTAATATACCACAGACCCACAACAAGTATCATATTGAATGGGAAAACCTGAAAGTTTTTTTCTAAGATCTAGAACCTGAAAGGGATGTCCACTTTCACCACTGTTATTCAACATAGTACTGGAAGCCCGAGCTAAAGCAACCAGACAAGAGAAAGATATAAAGGGTATATAAATTGGAAAAGAAGAAGTTAAATTATCATTGTTCACAAATGATATTATCTTATAATTGAAAAAACCTAAAGACTCCAACAAAAAAAAACTATTAGAACTCATAAGTTCAGTAATGTTGCAGGATACAAAATCAACATACAAAAATTAGTAGCATTTCTGTATGCCAACAGATTGATTGCAAAAAGGACATCACCAAGGCATATAATAATCAGGCTATCTAAAGTCAACATGAAAGAAAGAATTCTAAGACTAGTGAGACAAAATATCAAATAACATATAAAGAAAAACTTATCATACTAACAGCATACTTCTCAGTAGAAACTTTACAAGTCATAAGGGATTTGAGTTCTATTTTCAGTCTCCTCAAAGAGAATAACTGTCAGCCAAGAACTTTGTATTCTGCAAAACGAAGTATCGTAAATGAAGAAGAAATAAACTTTTTCTCAGGCAATCAAACATTTAGGAAATTTGCTGCCACTAGAACAGCACTACAAAAAATACTCAATGGAATTCTAAATATAAAAATGATAGGTCTATATGCATCTCTATAAAAACATTTGAAAGTATGAAACTCACAAGACTTGTAGAACAGTAACAGAATGGAAAAAACAAGCAACTAGGTAACAATCAACTTGGTGATAAGAACAGTATTTCAAATACCAATATTAACTTTGAATGTAAATGGTCTAAGTGTCCCACTTAAATGATGTATATTGGCAGAATGTATCACTAAAACACAATGCAAATATCTGCTACCTTCAAGAAGCCCACATAATTCATAAAGATTCTCATAGACTCACGGCAAAAAAAAAAAAATGGGAAAAATATTCCACACAAGTGGAAAACAAATGTGAGCCAAAGTAGCTTTTCTTCTACCAGATATATGATAAAGGGTTTGACTCAATAAAAAAGATATAACAATTCTTAATATATGCACACCAAACACAAGAACTTCCAGATTAATAAAAGATATACTGCTAGACCCAAGAAAATCTCAACACTCCACTGGCAGCACTAAACATATCACTGAGCAGAAAGTCAACAAATAAACACTGTACTGAAACTAGGCTCTAACAGATATTTACAGAATATTCTACAAAAAATTCAAAATATACATTATTCTCATCAGCACATGAAATCTTTCCAAGATAGACCATATGAGATGCCACAAAGCAAGCTTAAATAGTTCAAAAAAAAATCCAAATCATGCAAGTACCTTTTTAGACCACAGGAGAAGAAAACTAGAAATCAATGCCAAGGGAAACTCTGAAGCCTATCCAAACACATGGAAATTAATCTGATCCTGAATCATCTTTGGATAAATGATGAAATCAAGAAGAAAATTAAAAATTTTTTCAAACAAATGATAACAGTTACCCAAGTTATAAAACTCTGAGATACAGAAAAAGCAGTGCTAAGATGATAGTTTATTTTGCCAAATGTCTACATCAGAAAGAAAGAAAAATCACAAACTGACAACCTAACATAATAGCTCAGGCAACTGGAAAAACAAGAACAAAGCAAACCCAAAGGTATCAGTAGAAAAGAAATAACAAAGATCAGAGCAGACCTCAATGAAATTGAACCCTTGCCAAATACAAATGATCAATAAAAGGAAAAATTTATTTTCAAAAAGATAAACAAAATTGATAGCTAGATTAACCAAGAAAGGAAAGAATATTCAAATAAGCTCAATTAGAAATGAAAAGGGAAAGATTACTACTGATACCATAGAAATACAAAAGTTCATCTGAGACTACTATGAACACCTCTTTGTGTGCAAACCAGAAAATCTAAAGGAAATTGAAATGATAGACTGGACAAAGAAAATGTGGCACATATACACCATGGAATACTATGCAGCCATAAAAAAATGATGAATTCGTGTCCTTTGTAGGGACTTGGATGAATCTGGAAACCTTCATTCTCAGCAAACTGACACAAGAACAGAAAGCCAAACACCATATGATCTCACTCATAGGCGAGTGTTGAACAATGAGAACACATGGACTCGGGGAGAGGAGCATCACATACTGAGGGCAGATGGGGGGGAGGCTAAGGGAGAGACAGCAAGGGGTGGGGAGGGTGGGGAGGGATAACATGGGGAGAAATGCCAGATATAGATGAAGGGGGAATAGAGGCAGCAAATCATCTGGTTATGTATGCACCTATGCAACAACCCGGCATGACCTGCACATGTACCCAGAACCTAAAGTAAAATTAAAAAAATAAATCTAAAGGAAATGTATAAACTCTTGGAAACACACAACCCTCCAAGCTTGAATCAAGAAGAAATAGAAATTGTAAACAGAGTAATAATAAGTAGTGAGGCTGAATTAGTAATAAAAATATCCAAATGAAAAAAAGTCCAGGATCAGACAGATTCACAGCCAACTTCTAACAAACATTTGAAGAACTGGTGGCAATTCTACTGAAACTACTACTAAAGCTTGAGAAGTAGGGAATCGTCCCAAACTCATTCTATGAAGCCAATATTACCCTGTTATCAAAGCCAGGAAAGGACCTAATGGCAGCAAAAATAACTACAGACCAATATCCCTCATGAACACAAAAATCTAGTCAACCAAACCCAATATTACATTAACAATTCACCAAGATCAAGGGAGTTTTATCCCAAGGATCCAAGGATGGTTCAAGATAGAGAAATCAATAAATGTGATTAACCACATAAATAATTTTTTTTTAATTTTTTATTGGATTTTAGGTTTTGGGGTACATGAGCAGAGCATGCAAGACAGTTGCGTAGGTACGCACATGGCAGTGTGCTTTGCTTTGCTTCTCCCCTTCACCCACATTTGGCATTTCTCCCCAGGCTATCCCTCCCCACCTCCCCCTCCCACTGGCCCTCCCCTTTTCCCCCCAATAGACCCCAGTGTTTAGTACTGCAAAAAAAAAAAAAAAACCCCTAGGAATATATTTAATCAATGAGATAAAAGATCTCTACAAGAAGAACTACACAACCCTGATGAAAGAAATCATAGATGACACAAAAAGAAATGGAAAAACATCCCACACTCACGGATTAGAAGAATCAATATTGTGAAAATGACCACACTTCCCAAAGCAATCGATATATTCAATGCAATTTCTATCAAATGACCAATACCATCATGCACAGAATTAGAAAAAAAGTCTTAAAATCCATATGGAACCAAAAAAGAACCTGAATAGCCAAGACTATCCTAAACAAAAAGAACAAAGCCAGAGACATCACATTATGTAAGGCTATAGTAGAAAAAATAGCATGGATTGGTATAAAAGTAGACAGATAGATAGACCAATAGAACGGAATAGAGAACCCAGAAATAACACCAAATACTTACAAAGAGCTGATCTTTGACAAAGCAGACAAAAGCACGCACTGAGGAAAGGACAGTCTTTTCAATAAAGAGTCCTGAGAATACTGGACAGCCAGATGCAGAAGAATGAAACAGGACCCTTATCTCTTGCCATATATAAAAATTAACTCAGATAGATTAAAGACTTAACTATAAGACCTAAAACTATAAAAATTCTAGAAGAAAATCTAGGGAAAACTTTTCAGGACATTGGCCTAGAAAAGTAATTTATCAGTAATGCCTCAAAAGCAAATGCAGCAGAAACAAAAATAAATAAATGGGGCTTCATTAAACTAAAGAATCTTCTGCACAGCTAAAGAAATAACAGAGTAAACAGAAAATCTATAGAATGGGAGAAAATATTTGAAAGCTATACACCTAACAAAAGGCTAATATCCAGAATCTGCAAGGGACTCAAACAAATCAGCAAGAAAAAGACAAATAATCCCATTAAGAAGTAGGGAAAGAACACTAATAAATACCTCTCAAAAGAAAATATACAAATGGTCAACAAACGTGAAAATATGCTCAACATCACTAATCATCAAGGGAATGCAAATTAAAACACAAAATGAGATACCACCTCACCCCAGGCATAATGGCCATTTTTAAAACATAATAAACAGTAGATAACTAGTGTATACACAGTAAAAAGTGAATGCTTCTACACTGTTAGTAAGAATATAAATTAGTACAATCTCTATGGAAAACAGTATGGAGATTTCTCAAAGAACTAAAGTAAGTCTACCATTTGATCTAGCAATCTCACTACTAGGTATCTACCAAAAGGAAAAGAAGTCATTGTATTTAAAAGATACCTGCACTTATGATTATCACAGCACAATTCACAACTATAAAGACATGGAATCAACTGAATTGCCAATCAACAGATGAGTAGATAAAAAAATGTGGCATATCTAGACCATGGAATATTACCCAGTCATGATAAAGAAAGAAATAATGTCTTGTGTAGCAACATGGATGAAACTGGAAGCCATTATACTAAGTGATGTAACTCAGGAATGGAAAACCAAATATCACATGTCCTCACTTATAAGTAGAAGCTAAGCTATGAATATGCAAAGGCACATGGAGTGGTATAATGGATATTGGAGACTCAGAAGGGGGATGGATGAGGGGAGGGATTAAAAAATCACCTATGGGGGTGTATATTGCACACTATTTGGATGATGGGTACACTAAAAGCTCAGACTTTACCATTATACATTTATTCATGTAACCAAAAACCACTTGTACCCTCCTAAAACTATTGAAATAAAAATAAATTTTTAACAATTTGCCAGTGTGTGTACTATTTAATCCAGTTCAAGCTGTAATAGAAGTTAAGTATATTTTAGTAAAATAATGTCACTTATCTTTAAAAAAGATCTGAATAGACATTTCTCAAAAGAAAATATAAAAATTGACAGCAGGTATATGAAAAGTGCTTACCACACTAGTCAAAGAAATGAAAATCAAAACTACAATGAGATATCATGTCACCCCTGTTAAAATGACTTCTATCCAAAAGACAGGAAATAATGACATCCTGGAGAGGATGTGGAGAAAAGGGAATCCTTGTACACTGTCTGTGGGAATGTGAATTAGTATAGTCACTATGGAGAACAGTTTGGAGGTTCCTCAAAAAAACTAAAAATAGAATATGATGCAGGAATCTCACTGCTAGGTATACATCTGAAAGAAAGGAAATCAGTATATCAACGAGTTTATATGCACTCTCATATTTACTGCAGCACTATTCACAATAGCCAAGATTTGGGATCAACCTATTTGTCCATCAATATTGCTAAAGAAAATGTGGTACATATACACAATGGAATATTATTCAGCCATAAAAGAAGGAAATGCTGTTGTTTGCAATAACATGGATAGGACTAGAAAACATTATGTTAAGTGAAATAAGCCAGGCATAGAAAGACAAATTTCACATGTTCTCACTCATATGTGGGATCAAAAATTAAAACAATTGATATCACGGAGACTCAAAGTAAAATGATGGCTACCAGTGGCTGTGAAGGATAGAGGAGAGTGGTGGTAAGTGGGAATAGTTAATGGCTGTAAATACACAGTTAGATAGAATAAATAAGATCTAGTATTTAATAGCACAACATGATGACTGTGGTCAACTATACCTTATATTATGTTTTTAAATAACAAAGAGAATAGAATTGGAATGTTTCTAACACAAATAAATGATAAATAGTTGAGGTGATAGATATTGCAATATCCTTAATTATTATATTATGTTTTATGTCTATATCAAAACATCACATGAACCCCATAAATACATACACTTATCATATACCCCATACAATAAAAAAATTAAATTTTTTTGAAAAGAGAGGAAATGAATCACCTATAGATATGTGCAACAACACAAGACGTTCTTGGAATATAATTCAGAAGGAAGAAAACAATGTCCCAGAAAAACATATGCAGTTTGATACAACTTTTATGAAGTTTGAAAATAAGCAAAAAATAAGCAGTACAACGTTTAGAGATATCTATATACATATGTGAAGCTATAAAGAAATCCCAGGAAATTGTGAATGTACAGTTCAAGACAGTAGTTGCCTTTAAGACACAGCTTTGGTATGAATCAGGGAAGAACACAGGAATTTCCATGATATTTGTAACTTGTCAGTTCTAAGGTTCAGAGTTGTTTATTATTGCTATCAATAACTTCTATTTGTGTTACATACATTTTTGTATGTGCGGATCAAATATTCCATAAGGAAAAAATGGAAAGAAGTTAATGTGATCACATTTTATCACAGATTTGTGATGAACCCTAAACATATCCTAGATAGACACAGCTTAGTTAATAGACTATTAGAAACTCTATCATTTTATAAATTAAACACATGTTTATTTTCAGCTACATAGCATGCCATTAGTGGGGAAAGCCTACACAAAATCTCCTAAGAGGTCTCACAGGAAGGTGCTTATTACTTTAGTGATTTTACCATAGTCCTGGATTTGACATGCTGACGCACAACCTGTGAAAATAGATATTGTTAGCTCACCAAGAGCAAATCCACCTCTCAGCAATGCATGCACACTAATTAAGCTCCCTAGGCTAAGACAGACACCAAAATGCCAGATCATTTACTGAAAAAGCAAAATATAACCCTCACATGGACTGGAATAATCAAATCAATATGATGACAGAATTCTCTGCCAGCAAGGGTGCAAGTACTATCTGTGGGACATTTTAGATAGATAGATAGATAGATAGATAGATAGATAGATAGATAGATACATACATACATACATACATACATACATACATACATAGATGATAGATAGATAGATAGATAGATAGATAGATACATACATACATACATACATACATAGATGATAGATAGATATATTTTACAAGAATATCTTGTATTCTTGTAGAAGAATACAAGAAATATAGTTCTTCATTAAATTCTAAATATTCAAAAGACTACTCAAAACAAATAGCTTACTTGTGGAGAGGACAGTATTTAGGGGTTTTTTTGATAGAAGTCATCCATGAGACTTTTGAAGATAAATTATCTAACTGGTTCCTACAAGGATAAAACCATTAGCCAAGGCTTTATTAGACCCAAGGTGTGCAAACCACTGAGTTGGCTAGCCATTAACTCACCTAAGCTCTGTATATACCACCCAAGCAGACTCCACAGTTCTTAGGAGCCCACAGACAGTGAGAGTTTAGGAAAGCCCAGAGTTGAATGTAATGCACACTATTCGGGTGATAGATACAGTAGTAGCCCAGACTTCACCACTAACACAATATACCATGTGGGGGACCAAATGAAAAAAAAATTTTTTTTAATTTAACTGAGAATTAACTCAGGCACCAAATTATTCACACTTTAAATGAACAGTGTATTGTTTCCCCTGTATTCATGGTACATGGAAAGCCACATCAAACACAGAAGGTGATATAGTTTGAAAATGAGTCCCCACCCAAATCTCATATGGAATTGCAAAACCGAGTATTGGAGGTAGGGCCTGGTGGGAGTGATTGGATCATGAGGGTAATTTCTCATGAATGGTTGAGTACTATCCCCTTGGTACTGTCCTGGAGATAGTGAGTGAGTTCTCTCAAGATAGGGTTACTTAAATGCGTGTGGCACCTCCACCTCTTCTCTCTCTTGCTCCTGCTTTCACCATATGATGCGCCTACTCCCCTATTACCTTCTGCCATTATTGAAAGCTTCCTGAGGCCTCCCCAGAAGCAGATGCTACTATGCTTCCTATAAAGTCTGCAGAACTGTGAGCTGACTAAATTTTTTATAACAATTTATATTACCCAGTCTCAGATTATAGCAATGCGAGAATGGCCAAATACAGAAGATTTACCTAATGAGCTTGAAATTATAACAAAGGAAATAAAATCAATCAAACTCTGATTCCTAAGGTGTCAGAGTAGCCCAATGTATCCAACATATTGGGATGCTCTCCATAATAGGTCAATGTATTAGAAATGCATTTGCTCAGCTCTCTCTTACTTTGAGCATGATTGGGTAAATATAGCTAACATGTGTCTTCTTTAATCTCTTTTTTTGCATATTGAATTGGCTGTACCTGTTTCTTATTGATATGGTCTTTATATACATGTATTAATACAGTACAACAGTAATTATGGTCTTAGAATCATCTCATTTCAGGTGAACTTATAGATCTACTTGATCTACATGTTGATTTCAGAGGTAAATTTGTCTCCCTCATTTCTCCATGTTCTTAGGGGCACCCAGTAAAAGCCCCTAAATTACTTACAAAAGTCTTACTATGAAACAAACCACAATTGATAAGGCCCTAAAAAACCTGAAAATTTTGAGTAATGGTAGAAATAAGCATCCTTCAGGAAACACATAGTTATTTATCCATTCCCATCACTTTAAACTCTTCCTACGACCAAAAGAATTTAAAGTACCTTCAGTAAAATATAAATATCCACAAAATAGTTCAATAAAGATCAAAGAGAATTAGATATCATTAATAAGAGTGTTGTCATTGTGACAGAAACTAAAGACGAGATTATTACTGTAATCAAGTTTTAAATTTAGCAATATGTATCTTGATAGCCAAGACAGAAACATACAGTGGCATCAAGTTGTACCTCCCAAAAGAGAATAATAAATATTATTTGGAAATAATTCCCAAAATCTGGTTATGTTATTTGAGTTGCCCCTTTGTTCTTTTATAAAAAATGTCACTGTTTTTCCTAGTCAAAAAGGACACTACTGACCTGAGACTGGTAGACTGAGGCATTTTACTGCTTGATCTGGGCCAGTTGTGTTGCCCTGACTGGCCCTCAAGAATATTCACTCATGACCAAGGTTGCAAGTACTATCTGTAGGACTTTTGAAGACAAATTACCTAACTGGTCCCCACAAAGATGAAAACATTAGTCGTGGCTTTGTTAGACCCAAGGTGAGCAAACCACTGAGTTGGCTGACCATTAACTCACCTAAGCTCTACCAGCAGTGAATCTCAGTTGTATATAACACCCAAGCAGACTCCACAGTTCTTAGGAGCCCATAGACAATGAGAGTTTAGGACAGCCCAGAGTTAAATGTTATGATCACTATTCAGGTGATGCATACAGTAAAAGCCATCACTTTACACAATATATGCATGTAAGAAACCTGTACTTATACCACCTAATAAAGTATATATATATTTATTAGGAGGTGAGTGATAAACACACACACACACACACACACACACATACACACACATATATGTTTAAACCAAAATAAATAAATAAATGGATAGTTGAATACCAGTGTTAAAGTCTCATTTACTTAACAAAGTGTGCCTGAAGAAACAACATACTAATACCTCTTCTAGAGATTATTTTTCCAAATATTCAAACATATTCCAACAATAGGGTACTTTTTTTCATAATGAATTTGTCAGAGTACCACCCCAGGAAACAGATGGTATATTTGAAAGGAAAATTTAATATTAAAAAGGCACTGTTTATAATGCTTTAGGGAAAAGTAAGGAAAATCAATAAGGGATAGTAAAACATGGAGACCAGAAGCCTTTACCACCTCCCTTACCTGAAGGGATAAGGAAAGGAGGAATAACCAGAACCTGTAGAGAACATTAGAGGAGAACTACCAAAGAGGAGCTGAGGCCTTCAGTGGAGGAACAAAGGCAATTCCTAACCACATCAGGAAGGGAGTCTAGCATAAATGCCTCAATCTCTCTTTTCTCCCAACTTCTTGTCAGTACCTACCATTGACTAAACCAGTCACAAGCCTGAAGGAAAGGAAGTCTACTGATGTAGCCAATAAAGTCAGCCTCCCAGGGAACAAAACAGGGTTATAAAGGCATCTAGACAACAAAAGAATGCTACTGAGCATTCATGTCTAAAACATTGTGTTTCTTCACTGCAAATAATGAGGTACATGATGGCAGAAAACAGTATTTTGTGACATACATTTCACATAATTAACAATTTAAATCTATAACCTTCACCAGAGTACCTGCAATCATTCATCAACAATTATGTATCTTAGACATCTGCTGTGCATTCACCACTAGTTACCATACATAGACTTGTTATCATCTAACATATTTCTCAAGTCTGGGAAAATCATAGTTTACCAACTGTACAAAAACAGAAATCAAGGCACAGGTCCTACCCTAAGGCTTAAGGTCTCACAAAGAAATACTATTCTTTTCTTGGAATATATGGAGCAAATGAACTGTCTGGAAAAAAAATGTTTTCCAGTCTTCATTTCTTAAAAGGAACACTGAGGTAGAGGAGTAAGCCTCATCTGGTGTTATAACAAGGCCAGGACAGAAAAATAATATATACTTCTTCCCATACAGTTATGAAACCAGAAGTGAATAGAACATAGCTTTTCCAAAAAATGGAGCTAAGGTAACAATGAAATAGCTTATCCAAAATAAGTAAATATCAGGAACAAGACATTGAGCTACCAAGGCAGTGGAAAACCAGGAAAGTTAAGAGTAAGTTTAAGGTGAAAAATCAAGAGGGCTCATCACTAGGAGCCATTTGGTAGTTTTTAAATACCTGGGATAGATTTACATAGACAGGCCAGAGTCATGAAAGGGCTTGGAACAAGGTGGACAAAAGTAAGTGCTACATGAATGTCTGTATCAAAGCTTTTCAGCCTTTTGGTGTCACTATTTGCCTTAAATACTAACAAACACACTTCAATATTACCAGAGTATCCTAGGGTGAAGATTTGCATGCAGATTTGCATTATTCTACTCAACTATTATTATTCCTTCTCCTAGCATGTCGTACCCCTATGCCTTAGGGCTGAGGATGCAGTTGATCTCCGAGCACAGTGTAACACTACTGGGATACACAGACTCTCTTCTTCCTTCCACAAAGTACCTCTGGCACAAAGTGGTTTTATGTGAAAGGGTGGTTTTGCCCTTTTCTGTCAAATCTCTCATTCCAGATTTTATCCTGAGAATCTCACTCTTTTCATGAAGAACAACAAAAAAGAGCCATCGGGGCATTTGCATAAACAGAATTACTTTCTTTATACACTGAGCAACACGAAGAACTAGTACAAGTTTTGCAACTGCAGCCTTTCTTTAATTTGCTAATTAACAACTTGAGCAGGGCTCCCTGTCCCACCAAAACCTCTTCGAGCAGAAAGTGGGGCACTCTAAAACCATATTGTCGCCCCTAAACAGAATATATGATAATAGTCTTGGGGACTTTTCATCTTCTTGTTATGTAGGGGACAAGAATTCTCTGCCCTTCACATCTTCTCCAACCCTAGGACTGTCTCTACACATGTGACCACAGCCTTCTTTTCTCCTATTGCTTTGCAGAGAGAAGATTGTGTCAGACACAAAGTTGGAGGTGAGTGATAATGTGGCCATTGAGACTCCTTAAGTTGCAAGTGACAAAAAACCTGCTCAAAATGAAAGTTTTCTGGTTCACATAAAAGGTAAAGTCTAAAATTTTATTTTAGGAATAATTAAAACTATGGGTTCAAATTATGTCATGAGGGCTTGATCTCAGTCTATATCTCTGATCATTGCTTATCTTCTCATTCTCTCTATTCTTGGTCAGATCTCCCCTTGGATTGCAAGATGACTACAAGCAGCTGCAAGTTCCTCCCTGTCATCAGCATCCCTACCAGAAACAGCACACTTCTATGCCCAGTAGCTCAAGAAAAGTCCAAAATTGAGACTAGCTATTTTGGCCTGGCTTAGCTCATATATCACCAAACCAATTAATCACTGAGGCCATAGAAATGTGATGCTATGATTCATTTTAACTGGTTCACAAATTCTCTCCTGGGGCTGTTCTGCTGTTATGAGAAGAAAAAAGTGATACTGAGAAGTCAAAAAACTGTGAGATATACTTAAAAAATAAAAGGAGAAGGAAAAGAGGATTCGTAAGATTTCAGACTTTTGAAATTACTTATTGCTACATCTTGTTCAATGTAGAAATGCTTTATTCTGCAACCCAGATAGGTAGACTCCCAGCAATCTCTCTAAAATTACAATGACAAGGTTTACAATAACTCATGGTGCTCCCTTTTATTTGAAATTAGAAAATCCTTTCTTATGTGCTCCCTCATGACACATCCATACATTGGTCACAGTGTCATTAGGAACAAACAAAGCACACTTAATTTTTCTACATATCAGCCCTTAAATTTTTCAAAAATAATTATCACATTTCCAGAAATCTTTATTCCTTAAAATATATCTGCTTCCTTCACTTTTTGGCTCATCTCACATGTTTTCCAGACTCATCAGTAAATTAAAAATTATACAGCACTTTACATTTGATTAAGTTAATTCTTATTTATTTTCAATCCTCAAAATCCTGTTAGATATTGATATTATTTCCCCCATTGTACAGATAAAAAAGCTGTGTCTCAGGGAGACTAACTGTCTAAGGTCATACAGTTATTAAACAGCAGGGAAAAAGTCCTCTGATTTCAAATTTCACTTGCTCTACGAAACACTGAAACCTGGAAATCCCACTCTGGATGAGTCTCAGGTTTTCTATGTCCTGCTTAAAGTACAGTTCCCAGAAGCTAATACAGTATTCTAAGATGCGGCTTATTTAATTTTCCCAAAAGTGTTCTTAGTATGTTCCACTTCCCAGGTAATATGCATTTCAAAGGAGTCTTGAATATCTTAGCTGAATGTTTTCCAAATTGTGATTTGTGGAGATGCTTCAGCCAGAAAAGCTCTGTTTTCTACATTAGGTTTCCACACAAGATTTCATTTGACAAATTAAACCATTTATCTGGTTAAAATAAGTTTTAAAAGTATTGCCTAGACCACAGGAATGATTAACAATTGGTGTTTCTTATGCCAGGAAAGACCAATATAAAAAATATTTCAAGATCTTTCTATGCCCCTTAAATCCCAGATTTCTTCCCTTTTCTCATTGATCTGTTTCTTCTTTCGCATGCCTGGCGACTCACTCTATATGGGATATGACTGTGACCCAGAGCAAGCAATTCTGAGATGAATCCATTTACAGAGCAAACATGGTTCTTACTGAAATCTCATTGAAATCTCTCAATTTATCAGAGAAGATGATTGTGCTAAAACCTGAATGAATAAACCAGTTTAACTAGTGATGTCTTTATGCTTGTACACTACTTTTTTGGGACATGTACTTCTGCTTACTGATTATTTCTTTTTTTTTTAACTCTAGTGGATATTTTAATTTCTTTTTTTAATTTTTTTAAATTTTTTTTTATTTTTATTTTTTTATTTTTTTTCTGTTGCATTTAGGTTTGGGGGTACATGTGAAGAACATGCAAGATAGTTGCATGGGTACACACGTGGCAGTGTGATTTGCTGCCTTCTTCCCCATCACCTATCTCTGGAATAGGGGAGGGACAGCGAGAGGTGGGGAGTTGGGGAGAGCTAGCATGGGGAGAAATACTGATTATTTCTATATGAAGAGTCCCTATGTATCCAGCTTTGAGATTTACTGTGTTACTTCCTCACTTGGGGCTTCAAACTGCTTTTTCCTGGTTTCCCATTTTTTAATACCATTTACTTTTCTAGTCCACTGAAGAATAGTTGATATGGTTTGCTCTTAAAACTCTGGCCAAGGTGGAAACCAAAAGGTAATTGTTACCAACACAGAAGGGAGGTCAGATTTTGGGAGAAGAACTAGAATAAACTTCTTGAAAGCTCTAACCTTGTTCCCCACCCCCTTCACTGCTTGTACATTAAAAAAAGAACAAAAGAGTGGGAGACATAAAGCAAATAAAGCCTGAGAAGAAGAGCAGAAGAAACTGGGGTTCTAAGGGATAATAAACATGAAATCCAGCACTGAGACCAATTTATAATGTAAAACATATTTATATTGACAAAGCACTATAACCAAAGGTTTATACACATGAATGAGCATATGTAACATATTGGGACATTTTTCTCAAATATGCCAAGATTTATAAAGTCTGGCAACAATCCCTTTGCTTTTTCTTATAACAACAGCTGCTAATTCCCTCTGTGACTTCTAACTGCCCAACTTTGTGAAGCCTGGATCAGTTTAAATTTAGAAGATACTCTATTCCAACAAATAGAGTTCAAAAATTGAGTCATCTTTAAGTTAAATATGTCCAGGACAAACTGTTGTCTTTCTGCTTCTGTTTCTTCTACATTTCCTTTAGAAATGGAGAATCACCATTTCACTCTAGGTTTTAGCACCAGCTGTGAAATAAGTTGCTGTCTGAACTACAGCAAGCTACTCCTCCCTTCTCTCAGTCTTCTCCTGTATAAAACAGCTATATAAAACTAGATAATTTGCAAAGGTCAATACAATGCTGCCATTATTTGTTCTATACTTCTAATGCTTAATAATTATCCAGGGATCTGGATATATGAAATTCTGTAAAATAAATCAAAAGGAGTCAAAAGGCAATTTTATTTCCTTGGTTAGAATTTAACTTAAAGGCCATTTTTAACAGATGTAAACAATATCTTCCCTCCTCTCCATCAAAGTCTGACTGAGACAAATGAAAAGACCTTTTAAAAGAATAAAACTGTATCAAGACAAAAAAAACCCGACAAATGAAAAGAACTTTTAGAAGAATAAAACTATATCAAGACAAAAAAAAAAAAAGAAACGAAGAAAGGTTCCATCACCAACCTTTATGGAACTTCTGGAAAGCAAACAGCAAATGTACTGGCCTGGAGGATAATCAGAGAAAATGAAACCTCAGCCCAGGATGGCAAAGGTAAGTTCAATTCTTCCACAGAGAGCCCTGAATGAAATTTTAAACAGGAGTGAACAAAACAAAAGGCCAAGATTGGACGTATCATACTCATGGCCTTATTTTACATTTAATAAATTACATCCACAACAACTGGTCCAGGGGAATCCTGCCCCATCTCAGATAAAAAAAGCAATTGGCAATGGCAGCTTTTGCCCCTTGTACAATGGTTCTCAAACTTGACCATGTAACAGAATCACCTGAAGCACTTATTAAAACACAGATTTCTGAGATGCACTTGCAAAATTCCTTATTCAGCAATCATGGAATGATTCATTGAACAACATGAAAGTATCTTAGAAGCTTTGAGTTAAACTATTAAATTATTTGTGAGGAAAAATAACAAAGCTTCTAAAACATATAATGCATTTTAAAAATCACAGTATCTCTTATTATGAAGAACAAGGGAAAGATGCCTACTTTCACCATTCTTATTCAACATAGTATTAAAAGTTCTAATCAGAGGAATTAGGCAAGAAATTTAAAAAATCAAATGAAAAAAAGTAAAATTACCTCTGTTCACATATGGCATGACCTTATATGTAGCAAACTCCAACTATACACACACACATACACACACACACACACACACACATGCACACAAACACCCACGCATACACACACACCCACGCACACACACACAGAGGTAATAAATTCAACAAAGTTGCTGAATACAAAATACAGACAAAAATATCAGTTGCATTCCTATATGCTGTGAATTAAATATCTAAAAATGGAACCAAGGAAACAATTCAATGTACAATACTATCAAGAAGAGTGAAGTACTTAGGAATAAATTTAACCAATGAGGCCAAAGACTTGTACACTGAAAACTACAAAACACTGCTGAAAGAAACTGAAAGAGGCTTGCCCCTCCTTGGCTTCCCACTGCAGCTCTGGGGTGATCTCAGGGTTTATGTTCCCTCTATGACTTAGAGGAAACAGAGGAAAAAAACCTTAGTTAGTATTAGTTGTGGCCAAGGGTCTTTTGCTTTTCTCCTGGGAACTCCATCACAGAGAGATGCAGGTCAGCAATTACTCAGTACAAACAGCCCAGGATGGAGGGTCTTTGCTGCAAGCTCATGCTAGGAGTTCCCTGTCTTGTGATGAGTGTGGGGGGTGAGTGAGACCCATGTGAGATGGACTGGCCTCCTCTCCTTGGGTGGACTACAGCTTTTTGGAGATGTAGATAAGAACCTAGTGTCTTTGCTCCTTTGTTAGTTCAAGGGAAGCAAAGGCAGTTCTACTGCAGAGACAGTGTCAGAGAGGCTTTCAGCTGCCCTGAGGGCTCCATACCCAAGAAACACAAAGCTGCTGTTACTGTGAATGTTCAGCCAGTGGGGTGGGGTGGCTGTGCTGTTTGCAGTGTAGAGGTGACTGGATCATGTGGGAGGAGTTCTCATGATGAGTTAGCACATCCCCTTGGTGCTGTTCTCATAATAGTGACTGAGTGAGTTATCATGAGATCTGGTTGCATGAGCTTGGGGCTCCACTTGGGGAACAGGGGGCAAGAGCTCACTGGGAAGAGATACTGGTCTCTTCTCCGTATGGTGACTATGGAGTGCTGTAAGTTTGGGTGTAGTACTCGGGCTCTTTGGTTTCTTCCCAGACCAAAATCAGCAGGCATAGAACTGCTTCTGTGGCAGTGGCAGATTGGCTGTCAGATGCCTCTGGGAGCCTATTCCCAGGGAGACTCCTGGCCACTACCAGTTGGTGTGCTCAGTAATATGGGTTGGATCTGTGTCCTCACCAAATCTGATGTCAAATTGTTAGTCCCAGTATTGGAGTTGGGGCCTGGTGGGAGGTGACTAGATCGTGTGGGAAGAGGTCTCATGAGAGGTTAGCACCATCCCTTTGGTGCAGTTCTCACAATAGTGGCTGAGTGAGTTATCACGAGATCTGTTTGCTTAAAAGTATATAGCACCTCCTCTCTCTCTCTCCCTCCTGCTCCACCCATTTAAGATGTGCCTGTTTCCCCTTCACCTTCTGCCATGATTGTAAGTTTACTGAGGAATCCCCAGAAGCAGAAGATGTTATGCTTCCTGTATAGCCTGTAGAACCATAAGCCAATTAAACATCTTTCCATTATAAATTACCCAGTCTCAGGTATTTCTTTATAGCAGTGTAAGAATGAACAAATACACTCAGCCATGCATGGCGGGGGATGGTGACTATTCTGTGGTCATGAGTGGGGGCCCTGCATGGCATTGGATTTTGCAATGATTTCTTGGATATGACAGGCAATAGAAAAAAATAGATAAATTAAACTTTATCAAAATTAAATAATTTGTGCATAAAAAACATTATCAAGAGAATAAAAAGACAACTCACAGAGTGTGACAAGAATTTGCTGATTATATCCAATAAGAGATTAATACATAGATTATATAATGAACTCTTACAACAAAAGCAAACAAAAATAGCCTGATTAAAAAATAGGCAAAAGACTCTAACAGAATTTCTCTTAAAAAGATATATAAACAGTCAATAATAAGTAAACAAAAAGATGTTTAACATCACTGATCATTAAATCACTACATAAAAATCATAGCCGCTGTGGCTATAACTTTTCAAAAAAGAAAATGAGTGTTGGTGAGGATGTAAAAATAGTAGAACACTCATACATTGCTGGTCAGAATGTAAAATGATATAACCACTGTGTAAAACATTGTGGAGGTTCCTCAAAAAGTTAAGCATAGAATCGCCATATGACCCAGAAATTCCAGTCCTTTACATACATCCAAAAGAATTGAAAATAGGGACTCAAACAGATACTTGTATGTCCGTGTTTCATGACAGCATTACTTACAATAGCCAAAGGGTGGAAACAACACATATGCCATTAACAGATGAAAGGGTATGTAAAATTTGGTATATACACATAATGAAAAATAATTCACCCATAAAAATTTGGATACATGCTACAATATGGATGAAACTTGAAAACTTTATGCTACATAAGGTATACACAAACAGATATTCTGTAATTCTGTTCATATTTGGTACCTAGAATGGGCAAATCCATTGAGACAGAAAGTAGAATAGAGGTCATCAGGGGCCAAGTAGAACAGAGAATGGGAATTTTGTTTTGGGAAGATGAAAAAATATGCGGTCATGAATAGTGGTGATGGTTGCACAATATTAATGTACTTAATGCCATAGAATTATACACTTAATACATTTAAGAGAGTAAATTTTGCTATAAATATTTGACCAAAGTAAAAACAAAAAAAAAAAAAAAAAAACTAAGGGAAGGGCTTTAAAATGGCTTATTAGAGGCATCTGGTACTCACATGATTTAAAAAGAAGAAGCAAAAAAGCAAGTAGATAATCATAGTTCAAATACATCATCTAAGTGTGAACACTGGAATTCAACAGATAAGTGACAGGAAACACCTAAGGCAAAGAAGGAGAGGGAGGCAAGGCAGTCTGGTCCTCTGAAATCAGTAGCCTAGAGAAATTCCCCAATGCAAAGAATGGGTAAGTGACAGATGCCCAGAAGTCCACATTCCCAAAATGGACACCTTTAATCCTACCCATAGGAGAGCCCCTCAACTCTTGCAGGCCATGAAACTAACATGGGGAGTTTCCTGGGGTCTGGGCAACAGCATTTCTCCAGAGAGGAAGCTCATACTGGGTCTCACACACACCCGGAGTCCTAAGCAGCTACAGCAAGGTGCTATTTTCAGAACCCAGCTCCGACCAGACTGTATCCTTCCCTGGGGCCCAACAGCCCCTGCATCTCCACATCCCCATTGATATTCCCTGCCTGCAGCTGCTGCCAAGGCTGCCTGCTTGCACCAGGAACACAGCATGAGCCATTAAACCTGACCTCACTGCCTCAGAAGCATGGCAGCCATGCATTTACAAGTATTCTATGGCCAGAATGGTATTGCCTAGGTTCTCTTCTAGGGTTTTTATGGTTTTAAGTTTTATGTTTAAGTCTTTAACCTATCTTGTGTTAATTTTTGTATAATGTGTAAGGAAGGGGTCCAGTTTCTGTTTTCTGCATATGGCTAGCCAGTTTTCCCAGCACCATTTATTAAATAGGGAATCCTTTCCCCATTGCTTGTTTTTGTCAGGTTTGTCAAAGATCGAATAGTGGTAGATGTGTGGCATTATTTCTGAGGCCTCTATTCTGTTCCATTGGTCTATATATCTGTTTTTGTACCAGTACCATGCTGTTTTGGTTACACTAGCCTCGTAGCATAGTTTGAAGTCAGGTAGCGCAATGCCTCCAGCTTTGTTCTTTTTGCTTAGGATTGTCTTGGCTATACAAACTCTTTCTGGATTCCATATTAAATTTAAAGTTTTTTTATAATTCTGCAAATAAAGTCAATGGTAGCTTGATGGGAATAACATTGAATCTATACTTTGGGCAGTATGTCCATTTTCACGATATTGATTCTTCCTAACCATGAGTATGGAATGTTTTCCCATTTGTTTGTGTCCTCTCTTATTTCCTTGACCAGTGATTTGTAGTTCTTGAAGAGGTCCTTCACACATCTTTTAAGTTGTATTCCCAGGTATTTTATTCTCTTCGTAGCAATTGTGAATGCGAGTTCACTCATGATTTGGCTCTCTGCTTGTCTATTATTGGTGTATAGGAATACTTTTGATTTTTGCACACTGATTTTGTATCCTGAGACTGCTGAAGTTGCTCATCACCTTAAGGATTTTTTGGACTGAGACAACGGGGTTTTCTTTTTTCTTTTCTTTTCTTTTCTTTTTTTTTTTTTTTGAGATGTAGTCTCACTCTGTCTCCCAGGCTGGAGTGCAGTGGCATGATCTTGGCTCACTGCAACCTCTGCCTCCTGGGTTCAAGCAATTCTCAATTCCACTGCCTCAGCCTCCCGAGTAGCTGGGACTACAGGCACCCACCATCACACCTGGCTAATTTTTATACTTTTAGTAGAGACAAGGTTTCACCACATTGGCCAGGCTGATCTCGAACTCCTGACTCTGTGATCTGCCTGCCTCAGCCTCCCAAAGTGCTTAGATTACAGGCATGAGCCACTGCGCCCAGACAACAACGGGGTTTTCTAAATATACAATCATGTCATCTGCAAACAGAGACAATTTGACTTCCTGAGGATTGTTCTGAATGGAAAGTTTACCATACTGAATAGTGCACATTATGTATGCGAGTAACAAGTGATAATTCAAAGACCCCTTATGAGATTGTTTCACCACAGCACATTCACAAATCTCCATGCAGAAATGTGTTTAGCTATTCTCCATGGTCTGGATTTGCACATGGATATATTTTAGCTCCTGATCCAAACTTTGTATGGTAAAATTAATCCTCAGAGCTACTGAATCATAAAGCTGGAAGTTTCCAACAGAGGTCCCAGTGTTGGTCACAACTCCAGATTTATGAACTAATAAAACGTTAACTGCATTTCTCTGTGATTTGTGTCTCATTCTGTTTTTCACATATGATGTATAAGTGAAGTACGCAATCCCCAGATGACATCAGTGCACTGATAAACCTATGAAATTGATCTTGCGTTTAACTGTCTTTATACCCTACCAATATAAAAATTGAATGATATGAAGATGAGTGGAAAATCTATAGATTTCTTAAAGCTACTGGTTTCACTATCCTAAGCTGGAAAAGTATTAAGTGGGTCAAAGCCCAATATGATCTAACTGGGCTCTATTAGCCAAAGCTCTGGTAGGATGTTTAGGCTTCTGGGGTGATCTCCAAAACCTTGTATTTTCTACTTTTATTTTCTCACAATTCTTTAGGGACATTGGTACCCATTACTTTGGGAAAAAACTTCTATCTGCATTTGCTGTAGTAAAGGTTGCCACAGTTAGACAACATTCCTAATAATCGTCCCTCAGACCAAGACCATGGAAGCAGATGGGCAGCACTAAATTTCATGAAGCCCTGTACTATGGTCTGAGCATTTGTGCCTGCCTAAAACTCATATGTTGAAACCTAATCACCAATATGATGGTATTAGGAGGTGGGAATGGTATTAGTCTACTACTTGCCTATGTCTGGGTACATATGGAAGGATTATGAATGAATGATGAATTGGATTAGTGCCCTTAAAAAAGAGGTTCCAGAGAGCTGCTTTGCTTCTTCTACCATGTGAGGACACCGCTAGAAGGCACTATCTATGAACCAGAAAGTGGACTCTCCCCAGACACTGAATCTGCTGGCACCCTGATCTTATACTTTCTAGCTTTCAGAAATACGATAAATAAACTTTTGTTGTTTATAAGCTACCCAGCTTATGGTATTTTGTTATAGCAACCCAAATCGGCTAAGAACCTTACTTTTAAAGACATCACATAACTGATATGAAAGGCTGACTAATAGAATAGACAGGTAATTCTTCTTGTTTGGGCAATTGGCCATCAAAAATGGCAAAAGGACATAAAAATGAACTAAGTATCAGAGTCATTGCAGCTTGAAACAAAGCCAGTGTCAAGCTAGATAATCCCCATGGCCATAAAAGAGCCACAGACACAAAGAACTTCCCAAGAATATGAATGGGAAAAGGGGGCGGGGGAAAGAAGCGTACGGAAAAAGAGGAACTTAACAGAAATGGAGTGGAGGATATTGGATGCCCTAGATGAGGTAAAGTAGGTGCCTGTTGAAGGACCAGCCAGCAGAGCAGCATCAGGAATTCAAAAGGACAAAGCAATCTCATCTAATATCCTTGTGAGACAATTTATCATACAAACCAGTAGACTTCTGCAAAAAGAAGGTGCTCTTAATAATTATGCCAGACCTACAGGTGCATACTGGACTTTTCTCTGGCTGACTAGTCAGCCTTTCCATAAGATCCTCCATGATCAGGCTCCTATCTAACCGCCTTCTCACACTCACCCTACTCTAAAGCAAAAGCCTGTTCTCAGGTACCTCTGCTATTCTAAGAGCAAGAGCCAACTTCTCTCCCACAGGGAAGTTCCTATCCATATGCAACACACAACAGTCCTAGTTGGTTAGACCAAGTCCTCAGGCCCACCATACTAAAGAGACTAAAGTAAGGTCAACAGACCTTATCCCCAGCTTCTCATAGGTTATTCTAATTCAAGTACAAAAGGCAAAGCTATCTCATTCCAGGCCCTAAGGTTTAATCCTGTGGATCAAGCCAGAGTGTTCCTTGGTCACAGGCACGCTTCTAGAAAGAACACAGTGCAGAGGATAGTTAGAAGGCCCCTGGAACTCAGTTCTCCAGTGTCTATCACTTCCTCTCTTGTCATAGCTCTCTACTTATCCCTAGCAAAGGTGATTTTCTTCTCTTCTTTTTCCCTAAAATTCCAGAATAGGCTATTTTGGCCGGCTCTTTAGACCAAAGTGTTCCAACTGTCCTTTTGCTTTGAGCTCTAAGATCCTTATCAAGGCTCTACCATTTATTTTATCATAGATTCCTAGCTCTCATTCTGTGATAAGCTCATATGCCTGAAACCTATTTCTTAGGAGTTCTCTTCCAGGAGGCTCTGTGGTCACTGGTAACAATGGACTCGTGACAAATCTGCCTCATAGTCCTTCCATACATGCCCAGACATATCCCAGTAGTAGAGTAATACCAGCTTAGTTTCAAACTGGGACTATTAACTGCACTTACCAATAACCGTTTGAGTGAGGAAAATCAAGTGTTATCCCTAATTTTATGAGTTAACTGAAACTTAGAGGGTTTACCCAAAGACACGTTGTTAAGAAAGTATACAGGCAGGATTGCATTCTAAATCTCTGGGTTATTAGTCTAGGGCATTCTGTACTTACAAATAGAAAAACTGCAACAAATAACCAGTAAATCTTGCAAAAGAAACACAATAACAAAGTCAGCAAACCAGTTTTATGCAGACATAATCTAGATGTTTAACATTTTTATATCTTCACTCATACCCCATATTATCAAATACAATTAGTTAACCACTGAACAACATGGGAATTAGGAATGTCAACACCCTATTGAGTCAAAAATCCACATATAACATTTGACTCCCTGAAAATGTAATTACTAATAGCCTACTGTTGACTAGAAGCCTCACTGATAACATAGTCAATTAACATATATTTTGTATGTTATATGTATTACATATTATATTCTTATAATAAAGTAAGATGGAGATAAGAAAATCACAAGGAAAAGGAAATATATGTACTATTCATTAAGTGGAAGTGGATCATCATAAAGGTCTTTATCTTTGTCTTCACATGGAGGAGTCTGAGGAGAAGGAAAAAGAGGAGGGGTTGGCATTGCAGTCTTAGGGTTGCAGAGGCTGAAAAGGTGGAGGAGGTGGAAGGGAGGCAAGAGAAGTAGGTACACAGAGCGACGGTTACTGAAAAAAATTTGCATATAAGTAGACCTGTGCTGTTCATACTTGTGTTGTTCAAGGGTCAACTGTACTTAGGAGATGTGCAATACATACCTGTCAGCTGCTTTACGGGTATGTTGGCTACAGCAGGACTTTGCCTCACTTTAAACACTTCGCAAAAGATACCACAAGGCGTGTCAGACTATGCATCATCCTTTAACATTAGACAACTCCCATTAACAGTCAGAGATGCATTTAGTGATCGAAATGAACTCATAAATAGAACATTTAAAAGAACATATTAGAAACATACCAGAGCTAAAAACCTCCAGAGCAAGGAAAGGAAGCAACACACAAATTCAGCCCTCAAACAACCAAAACTTCACAGTCCAGTTCTAGCAAAAATTGGTTGGAGACTCTAGGATAACAGGAATTGTCAGGACTGTGTTAAGGCTATCAAAACATAACATCTTTTCCAAAAAAGCACTGGAAACCTGAGTCTCCACCAGCCTATGCCCATGGAAACCATTCTGCCTGCAGAAATTGTTCCACCAGAGAAAAAACTAGCACAAGTCCAAGTTCCTACTTCCAGCAAAGTATAAAGCCAAAAATGATTTCTCCAGCCCTATGACTCATTAGTGTTCCATGATTTAAACATTACCTTTCTTCAATCACCTCCTTACCCAATCCCTAAAGAAAGGAAAAAAATAAACTTTAGACCTTCAAAGCAAGTCAAATGATAGGTGAAGCTAACTGAACAAACAGGAGGTGATTCATTGGCTGATCTGTTTTCCCAAAGTGGCAGAGGGAGGAAATTTACTTGTCTCACACGTCCTTCCATCTTACCTGCAAAGCAAGCAGATATAGAGTGACCTTAGCTTGGTGCTAGGGACTTTTTGGCCCATCTCCAAAGCTACTTCCATTATATGCATTTTGCACATACACATGCACTTATACACAGACACAAATGTCTTTGCCATACCAAGATCATTCAATATCAAGAAAATTAAATCCTCTCTAAAATAAAGCCCCATTTTCAAGACTAATTAAATAGTGTCTAAACACACTGAGCAGTGCCAATGCTTTAGAAATGCTTATTCACTGTTCTAGCATTCCTTAACAAAAAGATGATTGTCAACAAGGAGAAATAATTTGCATCATCAGGTTAAAGCCCTTCCTCCCTCCTCCAGCCCTGCTATCACTTATATACCCACACCAACCACCACCACAAATTTATATCTAGACAACTTTGGAAAGGTGATTTTAAAGTCTAAGTGTTTATTTTTTTGCAGCCATTGGCATTTTAGCTTTAAAGTGCTTCTCTCTCATTTTCCAGCAGTCTCTATGAGCCAAATTCAGTCCTATTCCATAATTCCACAGAGCTGTATCATTATGCATGGCTTATAGTACTTTAGGGAAAAGAATGGAATATAAACATTTCCATCCAAAAGTACATTATCAAACTGAGCAGGCAGTGTAGGCAGGTGATATACAACCTTAGACATGACATCGGTACTTAAGGCAGAAATTTCTCCGACAAAATATGGAATGGAAGGAGGAAGACAGGGAACTGTACACAGTATCTCACAAAAGGCTAAAGTCTCATTGCTGGTGCCATCCTGCTAATGTAAAATTTTTACAAGAAGATAAAAGTATATTAGTATATTAGTCCCCTTCATCCACAGTTTTGCTTTCTGTGGTCTTTCCTGGGCAACCTCAATCTGAAAATAGGTGAGCACAGAACAGTAAGATATTCTGAGAGCAAGAGAGACCACAGTCACATAACTTTTATTACAGTATGTTTTTATAATTGTTTAATTCTATTGTATTTATTCATTATTGTTAATCTCTTATGCCTACTTTATAAATTAAACCTTACCACAGGTACATGTGTACGAAAAAACATAGTGTGTGTGTGTGTGTATATATATATATATATATATATATATATGATTCAGTACTATCCATAGTTTCAGCATTGACTGAGAATCTTGGATCATATCCCCCACAGTTAAGGGGGAACTACTGTAACTCCCTTCAGATAAATTTTTGAAGTCCAAGAAGGAGGCCACTCTGCCTGCCTAATGCCAATACAAGTAGGATTAGTCCATTCTCTTTCTGTTATTTGATTATCTTAATTTTCCATGGCTAGAGTCTAGACAGGTTGATTGCCTACAATGAAGAATATCAATAATGCATTTTACTGTTCAGGTTTTCAATGAATTTAGGTAAAATGAGAATACCAGGACAAAAATAAAAACTGAATCTCAGCCACCAATTCTCTCCTACCCCATTACCCAAGCAATTTTAATTCTTCACTATTTTATTAATGTTACAATTAGTCAGATAATGGCCCATAAATACCATCTCTATTTCTACCTCTGCGCCTTATTAATTCTGTTTCATAAGTCTCCTTTTCAAAAATCTATCTTACTCTAGTATTTAATTCATCTCATCTTCTCTATTGTCTTTTATTAATCTTCAGTAAACAATAACCCCTCATTTCTTGAACTTCCAGAGCAGTGGTTTTCAAACTTCAGCATGATCAGAATCCCCTAGAGGGCTTCTTAAAACAAAAATTGCTGGGCCCCTCCCCCAGAGTTTCTGATTCGGTAAATCTGGGTCGGGGCCATAAAATGAGCAATTCTAACAACCTCTTAGGGAATGCTGATGCTGCTGGCCTCAGAACCACACTTTAAAAACCAAAAATCTATAGCATTTATCTTTAGTACATTTAGCTCTTGATTATAGATTATCATTTTTATTCTTCAGTTGCTTTATGAATAGATGTGAGTATCAGATAAGACTTTGTGCTACAAAGAACAGAAAACCCAATGCAAACTGACTTAAACAAAAAGGGATTTATTTTCTCATTTAATTGAAACATGCAGATGCTGGTTGATATAGTAGCTCAATGATACCTTCCAGGCCTCAATTTCCCTATATCCTTCTACTCCACTATCCTCAGTGTCAACTTCATCCTAACACTGGTACCACTCTCGACAACCATGTAACTGCCAGCCACAATTAAGACTACATTATTACAACATTTAAAAAGACACACAGAATGTCTCATCAGCATTCCAAATAAGAGTATTGAAATTCACCCTGATTGAGTAGCCTGAAGCAAGTAACCAGTTAAGCAGAGGGGTGAATACCAGAAGGAAAGTCTGAATATGTTTAGGAAGAGGGCTGGAAAATGAATCCTGGAAAAACACACTATATACGCCTACTACTACACAACCCAACAAAAGTATAACATCAGCTAGGGTAGTGACAGTATCAACTACCTCTCTTATATCACAGAGGGAGCATTCAATAAACACTGGATGATTCATTGCTTTTTTTAAGAAAAAAATTCTACCAATTGATTTAGATATAGCCTTATAGTATAGACTAGCTATCTATATGATATATATGTATTATTTAACTAATTAAACTTCATTTCCACTTGAATTTCATGCAGAAAATGTTAAGAGCTTTCTGTATTTTTCTTGTATACATCTAAATAATCCAACACCATTTTAGACTTTTATCTTTGACCACTATTATTACCAATTTACTATGAGAATATTTAATTTCTTTAAAATGAGTTTTTATCTAAAACATTCATGAGAAACTAGTTCTACTGCCTCAAAAAAATGTCTGGCCTATGAGTATTGAAACAGCTCTCACTTCCACAGACTACTGTGATTGTTAGAATGACTCATTTAATATATTGAGCTAAAAAATCTGTTTCCTTACAACTTTTACTCATAGATTCTAATTTTACTATTAGGGGCCATACCAAACAAGTCTTTCTTAGAATATTGATCAAATCTTAGGGCATATATTTGAATGTAGGTGTCTCATATATTAGAAACTAACAAGACCATTTTTTATATGCTACTTCAAAGAAAAACCAAGTTGAAAAAAATACATGGCAATATTTCGTATTAGTTTTCTAGGTTGCTATAATAAAAATGCCACAAACCAAGTGGCTTGGAACAATAGAAATTTGTCCTATCACAGTTGTAGTTGTCCAAAATCAAGGCATTGGCAGGGCCATGCTCCTTCTTAAAGGTTCTAGGGAAGAATCTTTCCCTTGCCTCTTTCTAGCTTCTGGTGGTTGCCAGCAATCCTGGTCATTCCTTGGTTATAGTTGCATCACTTCACTCTCTGCCTCCATCATTACATGGCCTTTTCCCTTGTGTTTCTCCACTGTGCCTATGGGTCAGAATCTGCCTTTTCTTTCTCTTATAAAGATGTCAATCATTAGACTTAAGCCCCCACCTTAATCTAATATGACCTTGCATTAACTTTATTAATATATGCAAAGACTCTATTGCTCAAAAGTTCATATTCAAAGGTACTAGGGGTTAGGATAGGAACACATCTTTGGGGGCAAGAACAACTGAACACATTATAACAGTATAGGGGATCAAATTCTCAAAAATTATATAAGTTTGTATGCTTAAAATATTTCATGGCTTCAAAAAAAAGTTAAAGAGGAATTATATGAGTAGAAGATAAGGTAAATTCACATAAATATTCCAAAAACAATAAAAGAGAAAATCCACATTTTGCTGATAATAAGTAGTAATTCAAATGTTAATAACACTCCAAGTGAGTGTTTACTACATGTCAAAACTATATTGAGCTCTTTATATACATTAGCTCATGCATTCCTCTCAACAGTCATATGGTAGGCATGGCAGATAGACAGAACAATAATGTAACCTTTCCTTTCCCCAAAAAGATGTTCACATTTGAATTTCAGAACCTGTAAATATGTTACTTTGCATGGCAAAAGGGCCATGTACAAATGTGATTAAAGTTACAGACTTAAAATAGGGAAATTATTCTGAATTATCTGAATGGGCCCAATCTAATCACATGAGCCCTTAAAGTAGAGAAGCTTTCCAGGCTAGAGTGAGAGAGAAAGAGAGAGAGAGAGAGAGAGAATGAGGGAGGGAGGGAGACAGACACAGAGTGATATGATGGAAGAAGCAGCGAGAGGGATTCAATCCATTGTTTCTCAATTTGAAGATGAAGGATGGGCCATGAACTAAGGAATGAAGTTGACTTCCACAAGCTGGGAAGATCCCAGTGGACAGCCAACATGGAAATGGAGACCTTAGCCCTACAACCACAGAAAACTGATTTCTGCCAACAATCTGAATGAACAAGGAAATAGATTCTCCTCTAGAGACTTCAAAAAGGCATACAGCCCCGACAACAACCTAATTTTAGTCCAGTAAGGACCTTGTCAGATTTTAACCTATATAACTATAAGATAATAAATTTATATTATTTTAAACCACTAAGCTTATGGTAATTTTTTACGGCACATAAAAATCTAACACAGTAGGTCAATATTATCACTACCATTTACAGACCAAAAAGTAAGTAATTTGTTTCAGAAATATTAAGTAACATGCCTAAGGTCATGGAAACACTAAGTAGCAAAACAGAAATTTAAACAAAAATAATCCTCAAAGTAAAGCTCATGCTTTTTAAAATCACAATATTGTACTGTTCATCTCAAAAAATGAAGAGATCCCAAAGAAGTTAGTTTCAAAAATTAAAAAAAAAAATTATGTTGACCCAGTGTCTCATCACATATAGTACTGACACTCATGCCAGTAAATTTAAGCAGGCAACTTTTATGGCCTAAAAAAATACCTGACTACAACAGCAGAATTGACTTTCAGAATATTTATATGTAAGTAAATAGATATTTGTAAACTTTTTCTCTCCCCTTCTTTTCCTTCATCACTCTCTCATCCCTACCCCTCCATATCCCACCAACCTAAAATATTGTTATACAGCAAACAGCCAAAGATAGCCAAGATGTTTCTGAAAAAATAAGTTAGGGAGACTTGTTCCTCTCTTTAAAACCTCAAAACTTCATACAGCCACAGTAATTAATATGGGATAAGAAAACAGACCAATGGAAAGAAACAGAGCATCTGGAAACAGATTTATGCATATATGAAAAGCTGATAGGTGACAGAGCTTGCCATTGATGATCATAAGAGAAAGAGTAGACTCTTTTAGACGTGGTTCTGGCATAATTCACTATTATATGTAAGAAAAAAATAAAATTGGATCACCATGTCACTCCATATAAAATCAATAGCAGATCAATTAAATAAGACTCCATTTGATTTCTGAGTATTCTCAACTTAATGACAGTACAGTTATTTGCATATATGCAATAAGAACCTGTTTTCTTTTGTAATAGGACACAATTGGAGAAACTCATTATTTTACCAAGACTTTGATTGGAATGGCATACTTTCTTTAAAGAATCAAAGTTGAGAAGATGGTGCTGTAGGACCAACTCAGGATTGCAGCTCCTAGTGAATCTGCAGAGGGTGAGTGGATGCCGCATTTCCATACGGATCTTTATTGCACACAGACCAGGAGATTCCCAGGTGTAAGAGCCCCAAGGGCCACCAGCATGGCAGTTTGAGCCGGCACAGCTGTTTGGGCCGGCACGGCTGTTTGGGCCGAGGCCACAGGGCAGCAACACTCCATACAAAATACACTGATTTGGTTGCCCTGTTAAACTGGCAATTGGAGATTTTGGAAAGCAGATTAGCACATTCATCTGATTAAACAGGACTTAAACAGAAAGCCAGGCCAGGAGATTCCTAAGCAGCAATGTGGTTTGAGCTGGCGCAGTGGGTCACTGCATGGGAAATCACACAGATCCCGGCACCCTTGCAGGAGGCGACTGGAAGACCTGGGAGAGAGTCAACCATTCAACTTAAAAAGAAAAAGGGCTCTGAGGCAGGGAGCCAGGTGATCAGGCTTGGCAGGTCCCACCCCCACAAAAAACAAAGAAAACAGCAATTGGAAATGCTCAAGTTGAGAGTTTCACGGCAAGCACAGCTGAACCCAGGACAGTGCAGCTCGGTGGGGGAGGGGTGTCCACCACTACAAAGGCACACAACCCCTACGGAGGTACTCTGCCATTGCTGACGCAGCCTACCGTTCCTGAGGCAACCTGCCATAACAGAGAGAGTCCGCCACTACAAAGGCGGGCCACCATCGCCACTGCAGTTCTAACCACACCCATATAAACAGGACTACAGGGAATTACACATGGCAGCAGGGTGGAGCCCACGACAGCAGAGTGGAGCCCACAGCAGCAGGGCAGAGCCCACAGCAGCTCATCATAGCCACTACAGTCAGGCAGTGACTAGACTGCCTCCTCGCTGGGCAGGAAAGTGGAACGGATACTCATAAATAAAGCCCTAACTCCCTGGGACAGAGCACCTAAGAAAAAAAAGTGGGGGGGCTTTATGAGTTCGGCTGCAGCAGACTTAAATGTACCTGCCTAGCAGCCCTGAATGAACAATGGAGCTCACAGTTCAGCACTAGAGCTTCTATAAAGTACAGACTGTCTCCTCAAGCAGCTCCCTGACCCCCATATATTCAAAGAGTCACCTCACAAAGGACTGATCAGACTGATATTTGGCGGGCATCATTCAGGGACAAAGATAGCAGAAGAAGAATCTGGTAGCAACCCTCACAGTTCCGCAGCTGCTACAGCAGTTCCCCAGGCAAGCAGGGCGTGGAGTGGACCTCAGCAGTCCTACAGCAGTGGGGCCAGACTGTTAGAAGAAAAACTAAGAAACAGAAATAATTCATCATCAACAATCAGGATGTCCACTCAGAGACCCAATTGGAAAATCAGCAACCACTCAGATGACAGGTGGATGAATACAAAAAGATGGGAAGAAACTGGCGCAAAAAGGAGGAAAACACCTGAAACCAGAAAACCTCGCCTCCTACAAGAGACCACAACTCCTCACCAGCAAGGGAACAAAGCTGGATGGAGAATGAGTGTGATGCAATGACAAATGAGACTTCAGAAGGTAGGTAATGAGAAACTTCCATGAGCTAAAAGAACAGTTCTAAATCAATGCAAAGAAACTAAGAACCTTGAAAAAAGATTTGAGGAAAAAATATCAAGAATAGACAACTCAGAGAGGAATATGAGTGAAGTGTAGGAGATGAAAAACACAACACGAGAACTTTGCGAAGCATGCACAAGTTTCAACAGCCAAATTGACCAAGCAGAAGAAAGCATATCAGAAGACGAAGATCAACTCAATGAAATAAAACAAGAAGCCAGGATTAGAGAAAAAAGCACAAAAAGGAATGAACAAAGACTCCAAGAAATGTGGGACTATGTGAAAAGACCTAACCTACATTTGATAGGTGTACCTGAATGTGACAAAGAGAATGAATCCAAGCTGGAAAATACTCTTCAGGATATTATCCAGGAAAGTTTCCCCAACCTAGCAAGGCAGGCCAATATTTAAGTCCAGGAAATACAGAGAACACCACAGAGATATTCCGCAAGAAGAGCAACCCCAAGGCACATAATCATCAGATTCACCAGGGTTGAAATGAAGGAGAAAATGCTAAGGGCAGCCAGAGAGAAAGGTCAGATCACCCACAAAGGGAAGACCATCAGACTCACAGCAGATCTCTCACCAGAAACCCTACAAGCCAGAAGAGAGTGGGAGCCAATATTCAATACCCTTAAAAAAAGAACTTTCAACCCAGAATGTCAAATCCAGCCAAACTGAGCTTCATAAGTGAAGGAAAAATAAAATCCTTTGCAAACAAGCAAGTACTCCGAGATTTTGTCACCACCAGGCCTGCTTTACAAGAGCTCCTGAAAGAGGCACTACATATAGAAAGGAACAACCAGTACCAGCCATTCCAAAAACATACCAAATGCTAAAAAGCATCAACAAAATGAAGCATCTGCATCAGCTAAGGGGTAAAACAGCCAGCTAGCATCAAAATGGCAGTATCAAATTCATACATAACAATATTAACCCTAAATGTAAATGGGCTAAATGCACCAATCAAAAGACACAGACTGGCAAAACGGATAAAAAGCCAAAACCCATTGGTATGCTGTATCCAGGAAACCCATCTCACATGCAAGGATACACAAAGGCTCAAAATAAAGGGATGGAGGAAGATTTACCAAGCAAATGGAGAGCAAAAAAAAGCAGGAGTTGCAATTCTCATCTCTGATAAAATAGACTTTAAAGCAACAAAGATCAAAAGAGACAAAGAAGGCCATTACATAATGGTAAAATGATTGATACAACAAGAAGAGCTAACAATCCTAAATATATATGGAACCAATATAGGAGCACCCAGATATATAAGGCAAGTTATTAATGACTTACAAAGAGACTTAGACTCCCACACAATAATAGTGGGAGACTTTAACACTCCACTGTCAATATTAGACAGATCAACCGGACAGAAAATTAACAAGGATATCCAGGGCTTAAACTCAGACCTGGAACAAGCAAACCTGATAGACATTTACAGAACTCTCCACCCCAAATCCACAGAATATACATTCTTCACAGCACCACATCACACCTACTCTAAAATTGACCACATAATTGGAAGTAAATCACTCCTCAGCAAATGCAAAACAACTGTAATCATAACAAACAGTCTCTCAGACCATAGCGCAATCAAGTTAGAACTCAGAATTCAGAAACTAACTCAGAACCACACAGCTTCATGGAAACTGAACAACTGGCTCTTGAATGTTGATTGGATAAACAATGAAATGAAGGCAGAAATAAAGAAGTTCTTCGAAACCAATGAGAATGAAGACACAACATGCCAGAACCTCTGGGACACATTTAAAGCAGTCTCTAGAGGAAAGTATATAGCAATAAGTGCCCATATGAGGAGAATGGAGAGATCCAAAATTGACACCCTATCATCAAAATTGAAAGAGCTAGAGGAGCAAGATCAAAAAAACTCAAAACCCAGCAGAAGACAAGAAATAACTAAGATCAGAGCTGAACTGAAGGAGATTGAGACACGAAAAACCCTTCAAAAAATCAATAAATCCAAGAGCTGGTTTTTTGAAAAGATCAACAAAATAGACAGACCACTAGCCAGATTGATTAAAAAGAAAAGAGAGAACAACCAAATAGATGCAATAAGAAATGATAAAGGGGAAATCACCACAGATTCCACAGAAATTCAAACCATCATCAGAGAATATTACAAACAACTCTATGCACATAAACTAGTAAACCTGGAAGAAATGGATAAATTCCTGGACTCCTGTGTCCTCCCAAGCCTAAACCAGGAGGAAACTGAAACTATGAATAGACCAATAACAAGGTCAGAAGTCGAGGCAGCAATTAAGAGCCTACCTCACAAAAAAATCCCAGGTCCAGACGGGTTCACAGCTGAATTCTACCAGATACACAAAGAGGAGCTGATACCATTCCTTCTGAAACTATTCCAAATAATCCAAAAAGAGGGAATCCTTCCCAGATTATTTTATGAGACCAACATCATCCTGATATCAAAACCCAGCAGAGACTCAACAACAAAAGAAAACTTCAGGCCATTATCCATGATGAACATAGACGCAAAAATCTTCAATAAAATATTGGCAAGCCGACTGCAACAGCACATCAAAAAGCTTATCCATCATGATCAAGTAGGATTCATCCCAGGGATGCAAGGCTGGTTTAACATACGCAAGTCTATAAATGTAATTCGTCACATAAACAGAACCAAAAACAAAAACCACATGATTATCTCAATTGATGCAGAGAAGGTATTTGACAAAATTCAACAGCCCTTTATGCTAAAAACCCTCAATAACTCTATATTGATGGAACGTATCTCAAAATAATAAAAGCTATTTACAACAAACCAACAGCCAATATCATACTGAATGGGCAAAAACTGGAAGCATTCCCTTTGAAATCCGGCACTAGGAAAGGATGCCCTCTCTCACCACTGCTATTCAATATAGTACTGGAAGTTCTAGCCAGAGCAATCAGGCAAGAAAAAGAAATAAAGGATATTCAAATAGGAAAGGAGGAAGCCAAATTGTCTCTATTTGCAGACGACATGATAGTATATCTAGAAGACCCCATCGTCTCAGCCCAAAAACTCCTAAAACTGATAAGCAACTTCAGCAAAGTCTCAGAATATAAAATCAATGTGCAAAAATCACAAGCATTCCTCTACACCAATAACAGACTTAAAGAGAGCCAAATCAAGAACGAACTGCCATTCACAATTGCTACAAAGAGAATAAAATACCTAGGAATACAACTTACAAGGAACGTAAGGGACCTCTTCAAGAGAAACTACAAACCACTGCTCAACGAAATCAGAGAGGACACAAACAGATGGAGAAACATTCCATGTTCATGGTTAGGAATAATTAATATCATGAAAATGGCTATATTGCCCAAAGTAATTTACAGAATCAACGCTATCCCCATCAAGCTATCATTGACTTTCTTTACAGAACTGGAAAAAACCACCATGAACTTCATATGGAACCAAAAGAGAGCCCGCATAGCCAAGTCAATTCTAAGCAAAAAGAACACAGTGGGGGGCATCACACTACCGGATTTCAAACTATACTACAAGGCTACAGTAATCAAAAGAGCATGGTACTGGTACCAAAACAGAGATATAGACCAGTGGAACAAAACAGAGGCATCAGAGGCAACACAACATATCTACAACCATACAATCTTTGATAAACCTGACAAAAACAAGCAATGGGGAAAGGATTCCCTGTTTAACAAATGGTGTTGGGAAAACTGGCTAGCCATGTGCAGAAAGCAGAAACTGGACCCCTTCCTGACACCTTACACTAAAATTAACTCCTGATGGATTAAAGACTTAAACATAAGACCTGGCACCATAAAAACCCTAGAAGGAAATCTAGGCAAAACCATCCAGGACATAGGAATAGGCAAGGACTTCATGACCAAAACACCAAAAGCATTGGCAACAAAAGCCAAAATAGACAAATGGGACCTAATGAAACTCCACAGCTTCTGCACGGCAAAAGAAACAGTCACTAGAGTGAATCGGCAACCAACAGAATGGGAAAAAATTTTTGCAGTTTACCCATCTGACAAAGGGCTGATACCCAGAAATTACAAAGAACTCAAACAGATTTACAGGAAAAAAAACAAACAAGCCCATTCAAAAATGGGCAAAGGATATGAACAGACACTTTACAAAAGAAGACATACATGAGGCCAACAATCATATGAAAAAATGCTTATCATCACTGGTCATTAGAGAGATGCAAATCAAAACCACTTTGAGATACCATCTCATGCCAGTTAGAATGGCGATCATTAAAAAATCTGGAGACAACAGATGCTGGAGAGGATGTGGAGAAAAAGGAACACTTTTACACTGTTGTTGGGAGTGTAAATTAGTTCAACCGTTGTGGAAGACAGTGTGGCGATTCCTCAAGGCCTGAGAAATAGAAATTCCATTTGACCCAGCAATCCCATTACCAGGTATATATCCAAAGGACTATAAATCATTCTACTATTAAGGACACATGCACACAAATGTTCATTGCAGCACTGTTTACAATAGCAAAAACCTGGAATCAACCCAAATCACCATTGATGAAAGACTGGATTGGGAAAATGTGGCACATATATACCATGGAATATTATGCAGCAATCAGAAATGATGAGTTTGTGTCGTTTGTAGGGACATGGATGAATCTGGAGAACATCATTCTCAGCAAACTGACACAAGAACAGAAAATGAAATACCGCATATTCTCACTCATAAGCAGGTGATGAAAAATGAGAAACACATGGACACAGGAAGGGGAGTACTAAACACTGGGGTCTATTAGGGGAAAAAGGTTAGGGCTAGCGGGAGGGGGAGCTGGTGAGGGACAGCCTGGGGAGAAATGCCAAATGTGGGTGAAGGGGAGAAAGGAAGCAAAACACACTGCCATGTGTGTACCTATGCAACTGTCTTGCATGTTCTGCACATGTACCCCAAAACCTAAAATGCAATAAAAAATTTAAAAAAAAGAAAAGCTGCTCAATCTCATTTGTAATCAGAGAAACACAAAATTAAAAACACAATAATAATTTTATAACTGCCAAATTGGTAATAAATTAAAAGTCTATTAATACAGAACATTGGTGAAGTTGTGGAGCAACACAAACTGTTATACTCTGCTGACAAATTTGTAGGAGCACTTTGGAAAAGTTGGGTATGTTTATTCTCTATGATCCTGTAGTTCCAAACATATATATATGCCCTAGAAAAATTCTTGAACATCTACAAGAAACATATACAAGAATGTTTCATTCTTTGTCTCTCCAAATCCCTAGCATCAATAGTAGTGTCAATAGTAGCACTTGTAATTGCAAAACCTGGGAACAAACCAAATATTCTACAACAAGACAATAGTTAAATTATAATATATTCATACAATGGAACACAATACTGAAAATCAATTAAATACAGCAACATGCATTAACATGAAAGTATCTCAAAAATATGTTAGGGAAATAAAGGAGGTCATGGTATTGTTTCATTGATATTAATTTAAAAACATAAAACTTAACAATATTTTGTAAAAATATATATACACATGATTTTAAAAACTGAAAAATAGCAAGAGAATGAGGAATACAAAATTTAGCATAGTGCTTTCCTCTTGTTGGGGGTGATAATGAGTGAAGAGATGCTGCAGGGCTTGCAAATGTGCTAATAGTCTATTTCTTAAGCTAAAGACGGGTATTCATCTATTAATCTTTTGCATGTATGATATAGTTCACTATAAACATTTTATACATCCATGTAGAAAATATATATTTTGAGGAGTGGTTTTCAAGCTGTGCTTCTCTGAGCTGGTAAATAACCACTGTAAATTGGGGCAGCCAGAGCAGTAGGAATGTTAAGGAGGTAAGACTCTGGGCTCTCCCACTTCAATTTCACTCAGAGCAGCTGCATCTATCTGAATATAGAGAAGGTTTGAAAAGAACGTCGCGCAGGATTATTCTGCAGAAAGAAGGGTGCACACTGAATTACAAGGTCTCCTTGTGGAGTTAGGTATTTGTTTATATAGCATTAGCTACTTGTCAGAGGGCCAAATATATAAAAACTGAAGTATCAGCAGCCATTGACCAGAGATGACAATTCAAACTTGAGGTAAAATAGTTGTGAAATGATATTATAAGTCAGGATGAGAAAACTGGTACCTATTTACTTGCAACCTTTCAAGAACCCATCAACAATAAAATGGATAAAGAGAGGTGACTTTTCTTTAAGCTTCTATCCTTGGTTCCTTCTTTCAACCAGCTGTAAGTTTCATAATGATTTCTAACATCAAAAAGTGGTCTCTCGGGGTCCAAAGTGGCTCCCGCCGGAGGTCGTGGCGCTTGCGAAGGCGAGGTCATGAGTTCAAGGCTAACCTGAGCAACCTCATAAGCTCAAACTGATTGGCAAAAAAAAAAAGTGGTCTCATTTTTTTCCCCCCACCTCAGTTATCCGCTGTCTTTCTCAATCATTCTCTCCAATAAAATGTTCCATGCACTATAAATTTTTTCTTTTATAAAATGTCGGCCAATGTGAAAAAGTTTCAACTTTTCATTATTTCAGTCTCTCCAAATCCTTAACATCATATGGTATTACTGCAAAAATATTCTAATCTAGCTGTATGATTCGGCAATTCTAGTATCTAAATGGATATCTTCAAAAAATCTTTTTATGGATTTTAATTTGTTTTTTTCTTTTCAACCTGGTGCAACATGCCTATTTTCTCCATTTGTCTCACAAAGGTCAGAGTCTTGCTGTTGCAGAGGCTGGAGTACAGTGGTAGGATCTCGGCTCACTGAACCTCTGCCTCTGGGTTTTAGCGATTCCCCTGCCTCAGCCTCCCAAATAGCTGGGATTACAGGCATGCATCAACACATGCCTGCAATAATTTTGTGTATTTTCAGTAGAGACAGGGTTTCACTGTGTTAGCCAGGATGGTCTTGATCTCCTGACCTTGTGATCCACCCACCTCGGCCTCCCAAAGTGCTAGGATTACCGGCATGAGCCACCACACCCGGCCAAATATGTTCATTTCTAATATGCTTTCTATTCATATTTGAGTGATCATCACTGATTATTTGCCCTTTAACTTATTATTTTATTTAGGTCTCTCCTCCAAATTGTCAATTTTCTATAAATTCACATCAAATGCACCAAGAGAATGTAATATTTAAAGAACCAAATGGAGAAGTTTTGGAATATGGGAAGGCATTTTGTAATACAACTAATCGCCTCCCTAATTTGTTGAGGCTTTTAACTTTGAACTTTCATTTACAGATAAATACTCTTATAAACAAATATGTATATAAAGGATTCTGTATAAGAAAAGGATTTCCAAGTCCTAATAGATGATCTTATACTCAGTAAAGGAGGTACTCTATGCACTGCATGACAAGCTGGTGTATCAACACCAGCAGGAGATACAGCGGTGTTCTGTAGAATGTGGCACTCATCCCGGCACATCTTCCTAGGATTTCAATATTACTCAAAGACTTCAGGAAAATACCAGTAAGTTAACTAAATAATTAAATGTAGTATTTTTCCTTAAAACAGACATTCTGAAACAGAAAGTTATATTCATATAATGTTAAAGTAACATACAAGAATTCCAAGAATTGTCTTGCTTTAGAAGGTACTTAGAATGTTGCTCCCTTACCCTCACAGTTGCAAAATTAACTCTTCTCTGCCATTGGGGGTAATTTGCCAGAAAGGTTTGAGAAGCCAGATCTACAGCATTTCTGACAGGAAGGTCTCCAGTCTCTATTTGAAAATTTCATAGCATGAGTGGGCTTTCACTTCGAAAACATAGAGCATTCCACTGTTCAAAAAGCCTTTAAAGGCAGGCTGGCCACCTTACCTGCCTCCATCTTATTCCTTCAAGTACTAACATGCCTGTGTTCCCCTTCTTCTTCCTCCATTCAAGGCTGGTTTCTTTTTCCACAGTTAAAGGCAACATTTTATTGAACCATTTGAACAGCAGCCTTAGCAACCTCAATAACAAAGCTCTTCTCATACCTGCTGTTTTTCCCTCTGTCTAACTCCCTCTCTGGAATGGGGGTAGGGAAGAAGAGAACAAAGCTGAGGCAACCTAGCCCGATTCCTGCCTCTGGGGCTGGAGAAGTTAGGGCACATGCACTCCCTAGGATTCCAGTGCAGTTCACTTCAGCTCCCACTGTGCCCTGCAAGCCAAATCATGGAGGATGCTGAAGGATTCGACCATAGCGAAGAACTGTATAATGACTGTAGAGGAAGAGAGTCATTGAGAAATCAGCAGAGATCTATGAATCAAATAAGTTTTGGGGGATGTTCAGGTAAACAGCTTAGGTGAAAAAAATGATACGCCAGTCCATTTCTGTAACAAATGTGAGTTATCAATGGAAATCTATGGATGGATGATTGCCTGTAAGCACGTTTTTTGCTATGCCTGCGCTATTTTACGTGGAAAAGGAGGAGATAAGATGTGTCCAGGCTATAGTAGTCCTGTGAAGCAAATTGAGAAACATACACAAGGTTCTATCTTCATGTGTAGCACAGTTCAAGGGTTCAAGAGCTACCTAGAGGCTCATATCAACTACCATCATATTAGAGTGTAAAACACTGTTGCCTATGCCTGACTAGAAAATGTTCATCCTCCATGATACCCTAAAACCAACTGAAATCCCTAACCATTTTACGATGTGGTCAGACAAGCACCATATGAGCCAATATTCCCCCAAAGGAGCACATTATGATACCTACCTTCTTTGCAGCATTTGCCACGAGCTACATCATTCATTAGCTACAAGGATATTCATGCTCCTGCAGCAAAACTGTTCATGGTTTCACCTCCATCTCCTTCAGTAAGTCAAGGAAGCTTTGTATTTCAACAAGAACACATGGCAATTTTATAACTGTTCTTATTCAAAAGCACTACAATTCAGGTGCTTGAGAACCACACCTACTTCCTCCACATTTGCTCACCATCATCCTGAATATCAAGGTCAACCAGTAGTATTAATTCTTATCATACTCTTCCTCCACAGCTACATTCTGTACCATAGCACCTCTTCTGCCACCAATAAGCCATGCAATGCCACATCTTCCTTAGGCTGCAGGTACTCCTCACTTGGTTCATAGTAAGCTTCAAGTCCAGCAATGACCTCTTCACCACCCTCTTCACAGACATAGTATTGTCGAGATGCCACTTCGTATATGATATATTCTTCCAGGACCTGCCTCACAACAACATGTAAGAACACACCCTTCTCACCATTATAATCATAAGTCTTTACCCAAGTTCACTGAACATCAATGAACTCTGAGTTCTCCATTTATACAACCAGGGGAAATGATTGATGACATGTGGCCTGTACCTAGACTGCCACCCCTTCCTCAATGAATGCAGAGTCTGCCTTCTCAAACCCTACTTCTTAGGACATCATCCAGGTCAGACAAGATATAGGCCATATTACCAATGATATTGCTATTTTGAACAGGCTATATGATAAGAGGAAAACAGTAAGTATTGTCAACCTTCTAATCATGCTTTTGACAGAGAAGGCAAAGTATCTCTTACAGAGGTGCCTGTAAAACACATGCCTTATCTCTTAAAATAGTTTTAAACTGTGATCTTGGGAATGATTATAACTTTACTATAGTGTAGATAAATGGTTTACAATAGTACAAAATACAGCATAGTTGTATTTTATCAAGTTTGTTACCCTAGTGTGGTAAATTGACCCAAAACTGACCATTTGCAATATGATTTTCTTAAAAATATGTATGTTCTACTTTAAAAGTATTGTTTCTGTTAAATCCAATGTTTCATTTTTATTGTGATATATTTTGTTAACCTGAGTAAAAGGACTAAATTTTATTATGCTGGTTTAAAAGATAATGTGGGCTTTATACACAAATCTCAGTGTAATTTAGAATGTCCTTGTTTCTAGGCCCAATTTGTTCTTTCTCAGTTTAGTTGGGCTCTGTGGTCCAAATCATCTGCAGGATGAGCCCTGCCATGGATTTTAGAACCCATACAAATGAGACCAGGCACATTACAAGCTCACACTTGTAATCCCAGCACTTTGGGAGGCCGAGTGGGTGGATCATCTGAGGTCAGGAGTTCGAGACCAGTCTGGCAAAATGGTGAAACCCCGTCTCTACTAAAAATACAAAAATGAGCTAGGTATGGTGGCACATGCCTGTAATCCCAGCTACTCAGGCGGCTGAAACAGAAGAATCACTTGAACCTGGGAGGCAGAGGTTGCAGTGAGCCAAGATCGTGTCACTGAACTCCAGCCTGGCTGGCAGGGTGAGAATCCATCTCAATAAAACAAAACAAAACCCATACAAATGAGAAGCAGTTCTAGCCCTAACCTTTCAGACTCAGCATCAAATCCTTCTTGCTACTCCAGCTCTGACCTTATGCCCCAGTTATAATGGGACACCGCTACTTTCTTGAGAGTCTGTTCACCTCATATTCCAGATCTAGTTACAAAGGCAAGGCCTTTTCTTTTTCCTATGCATGAATCTCTATCCAGGAAATTTATTAGGTGGTATAACCCCTCTAGGACTGTGACCTTGACTTGTCTTTGACAATGTAAGGATAAATAAAATTCTAAAAATTAATTAAAAATTCTTCCTGATGTAAAAAAGTGAAGAGAACTTGCTCTATATTCTTTTAGTATTGCCTTCAGAAAACTTGAGATTTAAATGATAGCTCTGTCTCTTTGAAATATATATACATTTTATTTCAAAGCTAATAAACCTCTTGCCAGTTTTGTACCCAAGTGTGCAAATGCTTAGGTGTCATTCTTAGATGCCAGGAGCCCTTCAAACACCAAAGTGAACACCAAAAAGAATGATATCCTATCTCCCGCCCTGTGGGAATCAGCTCCAAAATGTAACTTCTTGTCAAAAACATATAAGAAATGTTATTTTTCCTTTCAATAAATACAGTAAATATGTATATAATGAAGTAACATGTACACAAAACATAAAAGGGTGAGAGTGTTTTTGTCTTTGCATTTGTTTTGATGGATTGCCTGTGATGCATATAGTTTAGTGCCCCTTCAACAACAAAACTGTTTCATTCTTTTCTATGTTTTATATACAGGTTGTATTGGTTTGGCAGGAGATTTTGTGTTTAATTATTTCCCCAACAATTTAGCAATGAGGATATGATCTTTCTGGCAATTCCTGAATTGGGTAGATCATCTGCAAATCTTGTGGTCACACAACAGTCAGGTAGGAGACCCTGAATTATAGAAAGTCTCCTTTTTAGCTCTTCACTTTTTGGAATATTAACAGAGCCACCCACTCCAAATTTAAGATTTTATTGTTGAGTAAGGATGGGTGGTACCAGATCTAAAATCCCATCAGGGTCACTATTAGGTTTGATGGTAGAAAAATATGGGAAGCCAGAAATGTTGCCTGCAGGTCTGTCTTTTAAATTTCTTAAATTTGAATACCTTTTTGTCACATTTGGAATGAGCATACATGTAAGAATCCAGTTTTGCAGTTTCTTTAACTTGTACAAATTATAGTCGGTCCTCCATATCTATGGGTTCTGCATCCAGAAATTCAACCAACAGAGATGAAAAATGTAGTGAAGCCTAATGATGGTTGTGTCTGTGTTGAACATTGACAGACTTTTTTTCTTGTTATTATTTTCTAAACAATATGGTATAACAGCTGTTTACATAGCATTTATGTTGTATTAGGTATTAGTAATCTAGAGATGATATACAGTATATAGGAGTATGTGTATAGGTTATACGAAAATACTATACCATTTTATAGAAGAGACTGAGGTACTCAAGGATTTTGGTACTTTGGTCTCAAAGCCAATACCCCACGTATATAGAGGGATGACTGTAACGTATCTGGGGGGTTCTTATCTTGAATGTTCCCCACTTCATCCATAAGAATTACTGGTAGTTATGAGGTGGCTGCCATTCTAAGGAGAAAGTAAAAAAATGATTTAATAACAAGAAGGAAAGATTGAGGAAAATGGAAGAGGAAATATAAGAATTAAAGCCACTGTCTCTTTCACATAAACCTCTTCCTTTCTCTGCTGTCTCAACTGTCTCTGATCTCAGTGCACTTCTCTTTCCTGGCATCAGACTGACTCCTGGTAAGAAGTGGGCAGTGATCTTTTAGACAGTTGCTTGAATTCCCGTGAGCTTTGGTAGCAGCCACCACTCTTAATGAAAAGGCTCAAACTCTTATATTGGGTCACTAGATTTATTTGGGTATTTACATATGGTGATAGTTATAAGTACATAAAACAGCCTTTGTTTGTGTGCCATCAGAGTGACTACGAAGAAGCATTGTTATCCAATTCTAATGCCATCCCTGGGAGATGCAATTTCCTAGATCCTTTTGCCAGATCTTGGTCAAACATATTATCACAACCGTAAAATGGTCATAGAGGCAAATGCTAGGCCCCAATCTGATGATCTTATACTCCTTTTCAAAATGCAGATTTCATAATATTTACTGATGGGTCATGTACTTGGGATAAAAGTGGCCAACTGAAGGATTCTTATGCTGTGGTGACTGATCATGCAATCTCGGAAGCTTATGTTTTGTCTGCTATTAAGTTGGCACAACTAAGTAAGTTAATAGCCATCACTAGTGCTAAAATTCTTGGTCTGGACTTAGAGTGAATATATATGCCAGTGATAAATATATGTTTGGTGTATACTATGCAACAGGGCAAATTTGGAAAAATCGGAGATTCTTGATTTCAACGGGAACTACACATCTCATGGATAATCAAGAGATGACTTGTTAGAAGCTTTACAACTACCTATTCAGAATGAGTAATCCACTATAGAATTCACACAGAATAGAATGATGAAATTTCTGAAGACAATGGTTTTGCAAAAGTCATTGTTAAAACATGACAGACTTCAAACTTAGAAGCCCCACTTTTAACACAAGGAACCTGTGTTTATTTTCAGAAAAATAAGATTCATGAAAGGAAACAGACAAAATTGAAAAGGGATTAAAAAAAAATTCAACTGGACTATAAGAATTACCCCAAAAAGAATTCCTATACCACAGTATTTGCTTGATTCATTTTTGTTGCATTATTAAACAAAATGATTTAGGTAACAGAGGGATGTTAAAGACACCAGACTCTAGCCAGCTGTGGTGGCTCACACCTGAAATCCTAGCTACTCAGGAGTATGGCTTCAGCTCAGGAGTTCATGACTACAGTGAGCTATTATCATGCCACTGCACCCTATCTGGGCAACAGAGAAATACTCTATCTTTTAAATAAATACATGAAGAGGCACTAGACGCTTACTATACCAATCGAAAAGATGAAGTTATTCAAAACATATCAAAGAGACTTGTTGTTTGCCAGTAGAATACTTTACAGGCTACTTCCAAGTACTGTAGAAAATTTTCCTTAATCAACTTTACCAGGAAACTGATGGCACTTAGATTTCACAGAATTAGTGTCTATAGAAGGAATTAGGTTTCATAGAATTTAGGACTAAAGAAGAGATTTTTTCTGGTCATAGTGTATATGATATCTGAATGGCCTAAAGCCTTTCCCTCTTCAAATGCTTATGCTCAAGCAGTGGTAAAGGTTCTCTTAATGCACATAACCCCAATTTTGGGATCTCAGAGCTTACTTAGTCAGACAGAGGAAATAATTTTTTTGTGTACTGTTGTCCAGTAATTATGTAGATATTTGCAGATCACTATTAGCTATCATCATACTCCACGTAGAATAGATGACCCAAACAGTAACAAACTCATCGGCTATGATTCAACAATCCATTATGCTAAAATGGCCTGGATGTTTACCAATGGCTTTATTAAAATTGGCTTTGTTAAAAATTAGAGTGACTCTTGAAAGTGATAATATTATCTCTCTCTTTGAACTTATATTCAGCAAGCCTGTGAATTTAGGTCTGAAACCACTTACTCTGCTTGCTTTAACAACTGTCTCATAATCATGTTCAATACCTAAAAGGGCTTCTCTCTTTTCTAGAAATCCTGAGACATAAAGTGAAAAGGGCCTGGAAGGAACTACCAGAAGAAATGTCACCCTTATTAAATTAGACAATTTTATTTAAATATGAATGTTCTGGAGGACAGATGCATTGTCACTAGGTTGGATGGGACCCTTTCAAGTGCCACTGATAACTCATATGGGTATCAGAGTGAAAGAAAATCCAGATAGATTCATGCTTTCCATGTAAAGCCAGCTCTTCAGGAGGACTAGACTGCAATTTCCACAAAGGATTTGAAGTTTAATTTCCTAGAGTGACTAATATTGGTAATAAACTCAACTGAAAGGAGGTATTCTAAGGAACATATTATTCTGACTACCTTGCTGTCCTAGTTGCAGTAGTGATTTGTTCAATTACTATAAGAATTACATTTTATTAGAAAATAAACAAGTTATTTGTTACACCATTTTTTCCTTCTGTACTTCCAATAATGGTTCCTACAGTCACATTTCCTCTCTCCTCTAAATTGTATTCCTAGTATAGAAATGCTGGGCCTGCATTTAGAAATCCATCAATCTGATTATTGGCAGAATAAACATGATACCATGTTCATTACTATTTTTTAATATCAAAGTAAAAGTAGCTACTATACAACAAGAAACTGAAGCCCTAAATTTCACACACAAAAAAAGTTTGTTAACTGGTTTGATTGGAAGTATAGTATAGAAAAGAAATGCATCTAATTAGCTGTATTGCCTTTATGGATAGAGACCTCAGAAGACAGATCTAATGTCAACTGATAACTTGAGGATACAAGTTTTCTCCAGTTCTAGTATGGAGAGACAATCAAACGTGGATCTGCCTGTTATCTGTGGATATTCGGTTAACTATTATACTAATATAAGTACTGGTTTGGACCAAGGTAGGAAATGGCCCATAAATTGGGTTTGTCCTCTAGACTTAAAACTATTACAGTCATGTACACTAAACACTGGAAATTCAATCTGTGCCCTTCAACAGGTACTTCATAATAAGACTTTGATACTACATAATGGCCATGAGTGTCTACATTTTGCATCTGGGAGAAATTATTTGAGAAAACGGGATAATTACCAAAGGACCTAGTTTAGCCTATAAATGTAATAGTACTCCTGTGACTGCTGAGAACTCAGAGGAAATTCAGTGGGCCTTACAAAAAAAAAAGCTCAGTTAAAAAATTTACATTATCAGGCTCCAAAGTTAAGCTATTAACTAGGCTAGGATAGGGTAGGATTTCATTTTTAAGACTACAGAATAATACTCAAGTAGATAATCATTTGAAAGCTGAAACAGACATGATAAAAGTTTATAAAATTAATGTATGATGAGGATAAGTTTTGTGTAAGCTAATAAAAAATCTGCTTTAACCATTCACAACTGGTATGTTATATTTAAAGATTCCCCCAAGAAAAACACTGTACTAATTTTTTACTCATCCTATTGTAATCCTGATAATTGCTATATTTTGTATTTTACCATGAACTTGCTGGATATAAATAATTAAAGACTGCTACAAACTGCCCAGAGAAAGGTTAAAATGTCAAAGTAAATAATTGGAAAACTGTAGTTTTAGTAGAAAATAGTAATAAGGAAAATTGTAAGGATAAATACAAATCTAAAAATAAATTTGATTTTAAAATTTACCTCAGTGCAAAAAAGGAAAGAACTATTTCCCCTCCCTTTTCTTTCAGCATTTCCTTCAGAAAATGGGATTATAAATAAGCTTCTTGCCAGTTTTGCATTCTAGGAATATCATTTTTAATGGCCAAGAAACCACCTCTTTTAAAAGTAAACACTATAACAGGTGGTGCTCTTTCCCTGTGGAAATTTAGCTCCAAGATGTAACCAACCTCCTGCTTGTCAAAAAGATATAAGAAGGTGTATTTTTCCTTTGGATAAATACAATTAACAATAGATTAACATATACATAAAACAAAAGGACAAGAGTTCTTTTTGTCTTTGCAATCTCATTAGGGTATTGCCTGCGATGTGCATCATGGTCTGACTTAATAATTATTCACTGTATTTCATTATGTTCTACATTCTGTGAAGATATTTTACCGGATTGGCAAGAGATTTTATTTAGTCATTTTGTCCCACCACTAGCCATGTACCTCAGGACAAAAGTTTTCCCCAGACCTCCAGCCCAGTGATTAAAAATCTAAAACACAATGATCTGAATTCACCTGTTACAGGCTACTCAATCATTACCTAGATTTTCTAGCTAATTTAATCAAACTCCATTTAAGTGACTGATGAAGTTAAGTGAAACCCTTAGTTTCATCTGGAAAACATACTGATATCCTCAGCATGCTAAAAGTGCATAGATATGCTCTAGGATGCATTCACATGAGTTCCCACCAGTTGAATTCTATGCTTAAGAAGAGTCTAATGTTTTAGTCCCCAAATCTGTTGTATGCCCCTACTGCTTATAATTGTAATTATGAAATGTAATTCACACTTGCATAAAACAATGAAATATGACCACACAAAAAAGCTGTTTCTATAAAAACTAACCTGTATTGTGTTAGAAAGACTTAGTGATATTTGGTGGTCCTTAATAAAAAACCAGCTGTCACCCAACAGTGAGGCCCACAAAGAGATAAGCCCTATTTACCCATAAATAATTTCCAATCATCATTGCTTTCCTTTTAAAATTAAGTTTATTGGAATATAATTCTCAGAGTAAAATGCACCCACTTAAGTGTAAAGTTAAATAAGTCGTGACAAATGTGGATACTAGCGCATACCACAATCAAGATATAGAACATTTCTATACAACAAAAAGTTTGCTCTAGCACCTTTGTAGTCAGTCTGTAAATCACCACTGTCCTCAAGCAACCACTGATCTACATTCTGGTACTGTAAATCAGTTTTGCTTGTTCCAGTTGTTCATCTTAATGGAATCATACAATATGTATTGTTTGGTGGCTGGTTTCTTTTGTTCAACGTGTTTTGAAATCAACCCATGTTGTTGCATGTAGTAGTTCACTGCATCAGTAGTTTACCCCTTTTATGATGAAATAATATCCCATTGCATTAATAAACTACATTTTTTTGTTCTTTTAAATGTTGAAAGCTCTTTTTATCAACTTCCAGTTTGGAACAATAATAAAGCTATTACAAGCATTCATATGTAAGTTATCTTGTGACCATATGTTTCTCTTCATTTGGAATGTATAAAGAGGTAGAAATCCAACATTCTGGGTAATATAAAAGTATGTTGACCTTTATTTAAAAAAAAAAACTACCAAACTAGTTTCAAAGGTTGCTGTACCATGTTGCATACTCACCAGCAATATATGAGGTCCAGTGGTTCCACATCTTCCTCAAAACCTGAGATTACCAGTCATTTTTAATTTTAGTCATTCTAATGGGTGTAGATTGGTATGTCATTGTGTTTTTCATTTGCATCTTTCTGTTGACTAATGATGTTAAGCATATTTTAATGTGATTAACGGCTATTCATATCTCCTTTTGTGAGGTGTCTGTTTAAATCTTTTTTCCATTAATACTGTATTGTTTGTCTTCTTACTAAGATATAATAGTCATTTATATATTATGGATAAAAGCCCTTTATTAGATGTATGTATTGCAAATATTTTCTCTCTGGCTGTGAACTGCCTTCTAATTTTACTTTTGAAGAGCAGAGTTTCTGGTTTTTTGTTTAGTTCAAGGCTGTAAAGATTTTTCTCCTATGGATTATTTTAGGAATTTTTATAATTTTAGTTTTGTTTAGTTCTACAAACAATTTAAAGTAAACATTGTGTGTGATGTGAGGTAATGGCCAAGGTCCATTTTTTCCCATATGGTTGTCTATTTTTTTCCAGTACCATTTGTTTAAAGGCTATCCTTTCTCCAGGAGTTACTTTGGCAGTTTTGTCAAAAATAAATTGAACATATATGTGCAGGGTTTTTTTTTTACTCTATTATTATGCAAGTCCTAGTGCTGTGCTAGGCTCAGAGCCAGTAGATTTGGGGGCATGTGACATAGTAAGACACAAGCCAGGGAACCCAAAGGAGTGCTGCCACCACTCTTTCCCCCAAAACCAGGAAGCACATCTCACAGCTCTGGTAAAGACTCCTTCCCCTTCCCTCTGCTTGAGGAGAGGAGAGGGAAGAATAAAGAGGACTTCATCTTGCAACTTGGATATTAGCTCAGCCACAGTAGACAGGGCACCAGGGAGAATCCTGCAGCCCCCATTTCAGGCTCTAGCACCTGGACAACATTTCTAGATATACTCTAGGTCTGAAGGGAACCCATTGCCTTGAAGGGAAGGACAGAGTCCTGGCAAGAGTCATTACCTGCTGACTAAAGAGCCCTTGGGCCCTGAATAATCAGCAGAAATACCCAGACTGTGGGCCTTGGGTGAGACTCAGATGTGCTGGCTTCAGGTGTGACCCAACACATTCTCAGCTATGGTGGCTACGGGTAGAGACTCTTGCTTCAGTAAATGATAAGGAAGAGTAAAGGGGACTTTGTGTTGCAGCTTGGGTACTAGCTCAGCTGCAGTAGGACACAGAACCAAGTGGAATCTGGGGGTCCTTGATTCCAGGTATTAACTCTCGAATGCCATTTCTGGACCTTTCCTGGGCCAGACGGGAGATCACTACACAGATGAGAGACTCCAAGGCCTAGAAGCATTCATCACAAGCTGACTGAAGAGTCTTTGTGCCTTGAATGTGCATTGCCAGTAGCCATGCAGTACTCACCACAAGCCTGGGGAAGTGGTAGCCATGGAAAAGACATGCAGCAGATGGGCCTGACTGTTAGAAGGAAAACTAACAAGCAGAAAGAAATAGCATCAACATCAACCAGAAGGACATCCAGACAGAAACTCCATCCAAAGTTCACCAACATCAAAGACCAAAGGGAGATAAATCCATGAAAATGACAAAATAAACAGCTCAAAAAGGCTGAAAATTCAAAAAATAACAATGCCTCTACTCTTCCAAAGAAACCAACTGCTCACCAGCAAGGGGACAAAACTGGATGGAGAATGACTTTGATGAACTGACAGGAGGCTTCAGAAGGTAGATAATAACAAACTCCTCCAAGCTAAAGGAGCATGTTCTAACCTAATGCAAGGAAGCTAAGAACCTTGATAAAAGGTTAGAGAAATTGCTAACTAGAATAACCAGTTTAGAGAAGAATATAAATGATCTGATGGACATGAAAAACACATGAGAACTTTACGAAGCATACACAAGTATCAACAGCCAAACTGGGCCAGGCATGGTGGCTCATGCCTGTAATCCCAGTACTTTGGGAAGCTGAGGTGGGTGGATCATGAGGTCAGAAGATTGAGACCATCCTGGCCAACATGGTGAAACCCCATCTCTACTAAAATACAAAAAGTTAGCTGGGTGTGGTAGCACACACTTGCAATCCAAGTGACTCAGGAGGCTGAGGCAGAGATTGCAGTGAGCCGAGACCACGCCACCGCACTCCAGCCTGGTGACAGAGCAAGACTTTGTCTCAAAAAAGAAAAAAAGAAAGAAAGCCAAATTGATCAAGTAAAAGAAAGGATGTCAGAGATTAAAGATCAACTTAATGAAATAAAGCATAAAGACAAGACTACAGAAAAAACAGACAAAACCTATATTTGATTGGTGTACCTGAGAGTGACGGGGAGAATGGAACCAAGTTGGGAAACACTTTTTAGGATATTATGCAGGAGAACTTCCCTAACCTAGAAACACAGGCCAACATTTAAATTAAAAAAATACAGAGAACATCACAAAGATACTCCTCAAGAAGAGCAACCCCAAGACACATAATCATCAGATACACCAAGGTTGAAATGAAGAAAAAAATGTTAAGAGCAGCCAGAGAAAAAGGTTGGGTTACCCACAAAGGTAAGCCCATCAGACTAACAGTGTATCTATCTACAGAAATCCTACAAGCCAGAAGAGAGTGGGGGCCAATATTCAACATTCTTAAAGAAAAGAATTTTCAACCCAGAATTTCATATCTAGCCAAACTAAGCTTCCTAAGTGAAGGAGAAATAAAATCCTTTACAGACAAGCAATGCTGACAGATTTTATCACCACGAGGCCTGCCTTATAAGAGCTCCTTAAAGAAGCACTAAATGTGGAATCAAAAAACCAGTACCAGCCAGTGCAAAAACATAGCGAATTGTAAAGACCATGGAAACTATGAAAAAAATGCATCAACTAACAAGCAAAACAACCAGCTAGCATCACAATGACAGGATCAACTTCACACATAACAATACCAATCTTAAATGTAAATGAGTTAAATGCTCCTATTAGAAGACACAGACTGGCAAATTGGATAAAGAATCAAGATCCATCAGTGTACTGTATTAAGGAGACCCATCTCACGTGCAAAGACACACATAGGCATAAAATAAAGGGATGGAAGAATATTTACCAAGCAAATGGAAAGAAAAAAAAAGCAGGGGTTCAAATCTTAGTCTCTGAGAAAACAGACTTTAAACCGACAAAGATCAAAAAAGATAAAGAAGGACATTACATAATGGTAAAGGGATAGATATAACAAGAAGAGCTAACTCTCCTAAATACATATGCACCCAATACAGGAGCACCCACATTCATAAAGCAAGTTCTTAGAGACCTACAAAGAGGCTTAGGCTTCCACACAAAAATAGTGGGAGACTTTAACACCCCACTGGCAATATTAGATCAACGAAACAGACAATTAACAAGGATATTCAAGATTTGAACTCAGCTCTGGTCCAAGCAGAACTAATAGACATCTACCAAACTCTCCACCCCAAGTCAACAGAATATGCATTTTTCTCAGGACCACATTGCACTTATTCTAAAATTGACCACATAATTGGAAGTAAAACGCTCCTCAGCAAATGCAAAACAATGGAAATAATAAGAAACAGCCTCTCAGACCCAAGTGCAATCAAATTAGAATTCAGGATTAAGAAACTCACTCAAAACCACACAAATACATGAAAACTGAATGACGCGCTCCTGAATGACTACTGGGTAAATAATGAAATTAAGGCAGAAATAAATAAGTTCTTTGAAACCGATGAGAACATAGACACACGTACCAAAATCTCTGGGACACAGCTAAAGCAGTGTTTAGAAGGAAAAGTACACCCCTAAATGCCCACAGGAGAAGGTGGGAAAGATCTAGAATCAACACCCTAGCATTGCAATTAAAAGAACTAGAGAAGCAAGAACAAACAAATTCAAAAGCTAGCAGAAGACAAAAATAACTAAGATCAGAGCAAAACGGAACGAGAGAGGCACGAAAAACCCTTCAAAAATCAATGAATAAAGGAGCTGGTTTTTTGAAAAGATTAACAAAATAGAGAGACCACTAGCCAGACTAATAAAGAAGAAAAGAGAGAAGAATCAAATAGACACAACAAAAAAATGAGAAAGGGGATATCACCATTGATCCCACAGAAATATAAACCACCATCAGAGAATACTATAAACACCTCTATGCAAATAAACTAGGAAATCTATAAGAAATTGATAAATTCCTGGACACATATACCCTCCCAAGACTAAACCAGGAAGAAGTCAAATACCTGCATAGACTAATAACAAGTTCTAAAATTGAAACAATAATTAATAGCCTACCAACCAAAAAAGTCCAAGACCAGACATATTCACAGCCGAATTCTACCAAAGATACAAAGAGGTGCTGGTATCATTCATTCTGAAACTATTTCAAACAATAAAAAAGAGGGGCTCCTCCCTTACTCATTTCATGAGTCCAGCATTATCCTGATACCAAAACCTGGTAGAGACACACACAAAAATGTGAATTTCAGGCAAATATCCTTGATAAACATTGACACAAAAATTCTCAATAAAATAGTGACAAACTGAAACCAACAGCACATCAAAAAAGCTTATCCACCACAACTGAGTCAGCTTCATCCCTGGGATGCAAGGCTGGTTCAGCATATGCAAATCAGTAAACGTAATACATCACTAAACAGAACCAATGACAAAAACCACAAGATTATCTCAACAGATGCAGAAAAGGCCTTTGATAAAATTTTGCACCCCTTCATGTTAACAACTCTCAATAAACTAGGTATTGATGGAACGTATGTCAAAATACTAAGAGCTATTTATGATAAACCCACAGCCAATATCATACTGAATGGGCAAAAGTGGTAAGCATTACCTTTGAAAACCAGAACAAGACAAGGATGCCCTCTCTCACCACTCCTATTCAACATAGTATTGGAAATTCTGGCCAGGGCAATCAGGCAAGAGAAAGAAATAAAGGGTATTCAAATAGGAAGAGAGGATGTCAAATTGTCTCTGTTTGCAGATGACATGATTGTATATTTAGAAAACCCCATCGTCTCAGCCCCAAATCTCCTTAAGCTGATAAGCAACTTCAGCAAAGTCTCAGGATACAAAATCAATGCACGAAAATCACAAGCATTCCTATATACCAATAACAGACAAACAGAGAGCCAAATCATGAGTGAACTCTCATTCACAATTGCTACAAAGAGAATAAAATACCTAAAAATACAACTTACAAGGTATGGGAAGAAACTCTTTGAGGAGAACTACAATTCACTGATCAATGAAATAAGAGAGGACACAAACAAATAGAAAAACATTCCATGCTCATGATTAGGAAAAATCAATATTATGAAAATGGCCATACTGCCCAAAGTAATTTATAGACTAAATGCTATCCTCGTCAAACTACCATTGACTTTCTTCACAGAATTAGAAAAACATACTTTAAATTTCCTATAAAACCAAAAAATAGCCTATATAGTCAAGACAATCCTAAGCAAAAAAGAAGAAAGCTGGAGGCATCATGCTACCTGACTTCAAACTATACTACAACGCTACAGTAACCAAAACAGCATGGTACTGGTACCAAAACAGATATATAGACTAATGAAACAGAACAGAAGCCTCAGAAATAACACCACACATCTAAAACCATTGGATTTTTGACAAACCTGACAAAAACAAGAAATGGGGAAAGGATTCTCTATTTAATAAATGGTGTTGGGAAAACTGGCTAGCCATATTGCAGAAAACTGAAACTGGACTCCTTCCTCACACATTATACAAAAATTAACTCAAGATGGATTAAATACTTAAATGTAAGACCTAAAACCATAAAAACCCTAGAAGAAAACCTAGATAATACCATTCAGGACATAGGCATAGGCAAAGACTTCATGACTAAAACACCAAAAGCAATGGCAACAAAAGCCAAAACTGACAAAAGGTGTCTAATGAAATTAAAGGGATTCTGCACAGCAAAAGAAACTATCATTAGTGTGAACAAGCAACTACAGAATAAGAGAAAATTTTTACAGTTTAGCCTTCTGACAAAGGGTTAATATACAGAATCTGCAAGGAACTTACACAAATTTACAATTTAAAAAAAACAGCCCCATCAAAAAGTAGGTGAAGGATATGAACAGACACTTCTCAGAAGAAGATATTTACGTGGCCAACAAACATATGAAAAAAAGCTCATCATTACTAGTCATTAGAGGAATGCAAATCAAAACCACATTGAGATACCATCTCATGCCAGTTAGAATGGCGATCATTAAAAAGTCAGGAAACAGCAGATGCTGGAGAGGATGTGAAGAAATAGAAACGCTTTTACACTGTTGGTGGGAATATAAATTAATTCAATCATTGTGAAAGAAAGTGTGGCTTTTCCTCAAGGATCTAGAACCAGAAATACCATTTGACTCAGCAATCCCATTACTGGGTATATACCCAAAGCATAGCAAATCATTCTACAATAAAGAAACATGCACACATATGTTTATTGAAGCACTATTTACAATAGCAAAAACTTGGAACCAACCCAAATACCCATCAATGACAGACTGGATAAATAAAACATGGCGCATTTATACCATGGAATACTATGCAGACATAAAAAAGGATGTGTTCATGTTCTTTGCAGGGACATGGTTGAAGCTGGAAACCATCATTCTCAGCAAACTAACACAAGAACAGAAAACCAAACACCTCATGTTCTCACTCATAAATAGAAGTTAAACAATGACAACACATGGACACAGGGAGAGGAACATCACACACTAGGGCATGTTGGGGGGTGGGGGGTAGGCAAGAGATAGCATTAGGAGAAATATCTAATGTAAATGATGGGTAGATGGGCACAGCAAACCACCATGGCACATGTGTACATATGTAACAAACCTGCACATTCTGCACATGTATTCCAGAACTTAAAATAAAATTAAAAAATAATAACTATGACAACTTTTGAAGACATAGACATATAAATAAAAACAGAATGTTAAAAAGCAGGAGGGTAAACTTAAATTGTAGAGTTTGTATTCGTTTTCTCTTTGCTTGTTTGTTTATGCAATTAGGGCCATATGTGATCAGTTTAAAGTAATGGATTTTAAGATATTAATCACAAGCCTCAGGGTAACCTTAAATCAAAAATATACAACAGATACACGAAAAATAAAAAGGAAGGAAAGAAGAAAGAGCAGACCAAAAAACAACCAGAAAACAAATATTAAAATGGCAGTAGTAATTCCCTACTTACAATAATATTGAATGTAAATTAGTCAGGCATGTTGGTTCATGTTTGTAATCCCAACACTTTGAGAGGCTAAGGTGGGAAGATCCCTTGATTCCAGGAGTTTGAGACCAGCGTGGGCAACATAGTAAGACCCTGTCTCTAAAAACAAACAAACAAATAACGTTGAATGTAAATAGACTGAACCCTCCAATCAAAAGATACAGAGTGGCTGAATGGGTTAAAACCAAACAAACAAGATTTAATCTGCTGACTGCAAGAAACACACTTCACAAAAAAAGAAAGAAAGAAAAAGAAACACACTTCACCAATAAGGAAAACATATAAACTGAAAATAAAGGGCTGAAAAATGGTATTCCATGCACATGGAATCAGAAAAGATGAGGAATAGCTATACTTAGACAAAATAGATTACAAGATGGGGGGATGGATGCAGCATACCACCATGGCATGTGTATTCCTATGTAACAATCCTGCATGATCCGCACATGTACCCAGAACTTAAAGTATAATAAAACAAAGTATAAAATAGACAAAGAAGGTAAGTATATAATAATAAAGAGGTCAATTAAATAAAAAGTATAAAATAGACAAAGAAGGTCATTATAAAATAATAAAGGGTTCAATTAAGCAAGAGGATCTGACAATTGTAAAGATATGTGCACCCAACACTGAAGTACCGATAGATATGAAGCAAAATATTATTAGAGCTAAAGAGAGAGATAAACACAAAAATAATAATAGCTGGAGACTTCAATATTCCACTTTTGGCATTGGACAGATTGTCTGGACAAAAAATCATCAAAGAAACATTCTACTTCATCTGCACTATAGACCAAATGAATCTAATACATATTTATAAAATATTTCATCTAAAAATTTCTCTCTTCAGCCCATGGATAATTCTCAAGGATAGCTCATTTGTTAAGGCACAAAACAAGTCTTAAACATTAAAAAAAATTATATTTTATTCTCTGACCACAACAGAAAACAACTGGAAATCACTAAAAAGAGAAATTTTGGAAACCATAAGAATACATGGAAATTAAATGATATGCTTCTGAATGACCAGTGAGTCAATCAAGGAAATTAAAAATTGTATTTAAACAAATGATACTGGAATAACTACATGCCAGAACCTATGGGATAGAGTGAAAGAAGTACTAAGAGGAAAGTTTGTGGCTAAAAGCACCCACATCAAAGAAACCTAATGATGCATCTCAAAGAATTAGAAAAGCCAGAGCAAACCAAACACAACATTAGTAGAAGGAAAGAAATAATAAAGATCACAGTAAAAAAAAAATGAAATTGATATAAAGAAAATGACATAAAAGATCAATTAAATGCATAGATTTTTTTAAAGATAAATAAAATCGACAAAACTTTAGCTAGACTATGAAGAGTGAGTACCCAAATAAATTAAATAAGAAATGAAAAAGGAGATAGTACTACCTTGGAATTTCAAAGGATTATTAGAGGCTACCATGAGCAGCAATATGGCAATAAATTGGAAAACCTAGAAGAAATGTACAAATTTCTAGACCCATACAGTCAGCCAAGATTGAACCATGAGGAAATCCATAACCTGAAAATACCAATTAACAAGTAATAAGATCAAAGCTATAATAAAGTCATCCAGTAAAGAAAAGAATTCTACTGAATATTTAAAGAACTAATACCAATCCTACTCAAACGCTTTCAAAAAGTAGAGGAGGAGGGAATACTTCCAAACTCATTCTATGAGGCCAGTATTACCCTCATACCAAAAACCAAGATTCACTCACAGCTGGTATTACACTGAACAGGGAAAAACAAAACCTTTCCTCTAAAATCTGGAACACAACAAGGGAGCCGACTTTCACCATCATTATTCAACATAATACTGGAAGTTATAGCTAGAGCAACCAGACAAGAAGAAGATACAAAGGTCATCTAAATTGGAAAGAAAGAAGTCAAATTATCCTTGTTTATACAAGATATGATCATATAATTGGAAAACCCTAATGAATTCCATGAAAAAGTATTAGAACTGATAAGTAAATTCAGTGAAGTTGCAGAATACAAATCAACATACAAAAATCAGTAGCATTTAAATCTCCCAAGAGCAAACAATCAGAAAAGAAATCCCACTTAAATTTAGCTACAAACAAAATAAAATGCTTAGGAATCAACTTAACTAAAGAAATAAAGGGAAAGAGGACTCAAGATGGCGCTGTGAGAACAACCCAGGATTGGAGCTCTCGTTGAATCCGCAAAGAGGTGAGTCCGAGCTGCATTTCCAGACTGATCTTTGTTGCCCACAGAACGGGGAAACTCCCAAGTATAAAAAAGACACGGGACGCCAGGCAGTAAGTCTGCCTGGCAAAGCCGGCAGCCGGGGCGGCGGCGGCCGGCCCTACCCAGCAATCCCCACAGGGCGTGCTTGTCCAGGTGCCCTGTTGAACTGGCAACCTGAGACTTGAGAGGGCTGGACTTGAGACTGAACGAGACTTGGACAGTAGGCCAGCCCAGGGGATTGCAGGGACAGAGCGTTCGGGACACCCAGTGGGACAAACAAAACCGCGATTTCAAACTATCCCGAGCAGACGGTCCGAGACGCTCTGTGGGGGAGGGGCACCACCACTACCGAGGCAACCCGCCCCAACTGAGATACACGCCCACTGCTGACGCAGCCAGCCGTTGCCGAGGCAACCCGTCCCTACTGAGATACACGCCCACTGCGGACGCAGCCTCCCATTGCCGAGGCAACCCATCCCTACTGAGATACACGCCCACTGCTGACGCAGCCTGCCGTTGCCAAGGCAACATGCTACAACAAAGAGACTCCGCCGCAGAGCGTGGCGGAGACCACAGCAGAGCCTGTAGGAACAGGGCGAATCACACAACAGCAGGGCGGAGACTCGGAAGGCAAACAGTGGCTAGTCTGCCTCCTAGCTGGGCAGGACACCTCAAAGGACATCGAAAAATAAAGCCCGAACCCCCCAAAACAGAGCATTTGAGAAAAAAAGGGTATTTTTAATGAGCTCCGTTGCAGCAGAATCAAACATAGCAGCCTAACAGCCCTGAATGAACAACAGAGATCACAGCTCAGAAATTGAGCTCCTAAAAAGAACAGACTGTCTCCTCAAGCAGCTCCCTGACCCCTCTATATCCAAAAGACTGACATTTGGCAGGCATCATCCTGGGACAAAGATAGCAGAAAAAGAAACGGGTAGCATCCCTCGCTGTGCCACAGCTGCTAGAGATGCACCCCAGACAAACAGGGCCTGGAGTGGACCTCAGCAGTCGTACAGCGAAGGGGCTAGGCTGGTAGAAGGAAAACCAAGTAACAGAAATACTTCATCATCAACAATCTGGGTGTCCACTCAGAGACCCAATCGAAGAGTCAGCAACTACACAGACGACAAGCGGATAAACCCACAAAGATGGGAAGAAACCAGTGAAAAAAGGAGGAAAACACCCGAAACCAGAACACCTCGCCTCCTAGAAAGGACCAAAACTCCTCACCAGCAAGGGAACAAAGCTGGACGGAGAATGACTGTAATGAAATGACGGAATTAGACTTCAGAAGGTGGATAACGAGAAACTTTAGTGAGCTAAAAGAACATGTATTAAATCAATGCAAAGAAACTAAGGAACTTAAAAAAAGATATGAGGAAATGATAACAAGAATGGATAACTTAGAGAGGAATATGAATGAATTAAAGGAGCTGAAAAACACAATACGAGAACTTCGCGAAGCATGCACAAGTTTCAATAGCCGAATTGACCAAGCAGAAGAAAGAATATCTGAAGTCGAAGACCAACTCAATGAAATTAAACGAGAAACCAAGATTAGAGAAAAAAGCACAAAAAGGAATGAACAAAGTCTCCAAGAAATGTGGGACTATGTGAAAAGACCTAACCTACGTTTGATAGGTGTACCAGAAGGGGACGAAGAGAATGAATCCAAGCTGGAAAATACTCTTCAGGACATCATCCAGGAAAACTTCCCCCACCTAGCAAGACAGGCCAACACTCAAATGCAGGAAATACAGAGAACACCACAAAGATATTCCACAAGAAGAGCAACCCCAAGGCACATAATCGTCAGATTCAACAAGGTTGAAATAAAGGAGAAAATACTAAGGGCAGCCAGAGAAAAAGGTCGAGTTACCCACAAAGGGAAGCCCATCAGACTCACAGCAGATCTCTCGGCAGAAACACTACAAGCCAGAAGAGAGTGGGGACCAATATTCAGCATTCTTAAAGAAAAGAACTTTCAACCCAGAATTTCATATCCAGCCAAACTGAGCTTCAGAAGTAAAGGAAAAATAAAATCCTTTGTGAACAAGCAAGTACTCAGAGATTTTGTCACCACCAGGCCTGCTTTACAAGAGCTCCTAAACGAGGCACTACACATAGAAAGGAACAATCATTACCAGCCATTCCATAATCACACTAAATGCTAAAGAGCATCAACATAATGAAGAATCTACAACAACTAACAGGCAAAACAGCCACTTAGCACCAAAATGGCAGTATCAAATTCACACATAACAATATTAACCCTAAATGTAAATGGACTGAATGCACCAATCAAAAGACACAGACTGGCAAATTGGATAAAAAGCCAAAACCCATCAGTGTGCTGTATCCAGGACACCCATCTCACATGCAAGGATACACAAAGGCTCAAAATAAAGGGATGGAGGAAGATTTACCAAGCAAATGGAGAGCAAAAAAAAGCAGGAGTTGCAATTCTCATCTCTGATAAAATAGACTTTAAAGCAACAAATATCAAAAGAGACAAAAAAGGCCATTATATAATGGTAAAAGGATCAATAAAACAAGAAGAGCTAACGATCCTAAACATATATGGACCCAATGCAGGAGCACCCAGATACATAAGGCAAGTTCTTAATGACTTACAAAGAGACTTAGACTCCCACACAATAATAGTGGGAGACTTTAACACTCCACTGTCAATATTAGACAGATCAACCAGACAGAAAATCAACAAGGATATCCAGGGCTTGAACTCAGACCTGGAGCAAGCAAACCTGATAGACATTTACAGAACTCTCCACCCCAAATCCACAGAATATACATTCTTCTCAGCACCACATCACACCTACTCAAAAATTGACCACATAATTGGAAGTAAAGCACTGCTCAACAAATGCAAAACAACTGAAATCATAACAAACAGCCTCTCAGACCATAGTGCAATCAAGGTAGAACTCAGAATACAGAAACCAACCCAGAACCGCACAGCTTCATGGAAACTGAACAACTGGCTCTTGAATGTTGACTGGGTAAACAATGAAATGAAGTCAGAAATAAAGAAGTTCTTCGAACCCAATGAGAACGAAGACACAACGTGCCAGAACCTCTGGGACACATTTAAAGCAGTCTCTAGAGGAAAGTATATAGCAATAAGTGCCCATATGAGGAGAATAGAGAGATCCAAAATTGACACCCTATCGTCAAAATTGAAAGAGCTAGAGGAGCAAGATCAAAAAAACTCAAAACCCAGCAGAAGACAAGAAATAACTAAGATCAGAGCTGAACTGAAGGAGATTGAGACACGAAAAACCCTTCAAAAAATCAATAAATCCAAGAGCTGGTTTTTTGAAAAGATCAACAAAATAGACAGACCACTAGCCAGATTGATTAAAAAGAAAAGAGAGAACAACCAAATAGATGCAATAAAAAATGATAAAGGGGAAATCACCACAGATTCCACAGAAATTCAAACCATCATCAGAGAATATTACAAACAACTCTATGCACATAAACTAGTAAACATGGAAGAAATGGATAAATTCCTGGACTCCTGCATCCTCCCAAGCCTAAACCAGGAGGAAGCTGAAACTATGAATAGACCAATAACAAGGTCAGAAGTCGAGGCAGCAATTAAGAGCCTACCACACAAAAAAAGCCCAGGTCCAGACAGGTTCACAGCCGAATTCTACCAGACACACAAAGAGGAGCTGGTACCATTCCTTCTAAAACTATTCCAAACAATCCAAAAAGAGGGAATACTTCCCAAATCATTTTATGAGACCAACATCATTCTGATACCAAAACCCGGCAGAGACCCAACAAGAAAAGAAAGCTTCAGGCCAATATCCATGATGAACATAGATGCAAAAATCTTCAATAAAATATTGGCAAGTCGAATGCAACAGCAAATCAAAAAACTTATTCACCATGATCAAGTAGGATTCATCCCGGGGATGCAAGGCTGGTTCAACATACGCAAGTCTATAAATGTAATTCACCACATAAACAGAACCAAAAACAAAAACCACATGATTATCTCAATTGACGCAGAGAAGGCATTTGACAAAATTCAACAGCCCTTTATGCTAAAAACCCTCAATAAACTCAGTATCGATGGAACGTACCTCAAAGTAATAAAAGCTATTTATGACAAACCAACAGCCAATATCATACTGAATGGGCAAAAACTGGAAGCATTCCCTTTGAAATCCGGCACTAGATAAGGATGCCCTCTTTCACCACTCCTATTCAATATAGTTCTGGAAGTTCTAGCCAGAGCAATCAGGCAAGAAAAAGAAATAAAGGGTATTCAAATAGGAAAGGAGGAAGCCAAATTGTCTCTATTTGCAGACGACATGATAGTATACCTAGAAGACCCCATCACCTCAGCCCAAAAACTCCTAAAACTGACAAGCAACTTCAGCAAAGTCTCAGGATATAAAATCAATGTGCAAAAATCACAAGCATTCGTCTACACCAATAACAGACTTAAAGAAAGCCAAATCAAGAACGAACTGCCATTCATAATTGCTACAAAAAGAATAAAATACCTTGGAATACAACTCACAAGGAACGTAAGGGACCTCTTCAAAGAGAACTACAAACCACTGCTCAACGAAATCAGAGAGGACACAAACAGATGGAGAAACATTCCATGTTCATGGTTAGGAAGAATTAACATCGTGAAAATGGCTATACTGCCCAAAGTAATTTACAGAATCAACGCTATCCCCAACAAGCTACCATTGACTTTCTTCACAGAACTGGAAAAAACCACCATGAACTTCATATGGAACCAAAAGAGAGCCCGCATAGCCAAGTCAATTGTAAGCAAAAAGAACACAGCGGGGGGCATCACACTACCGGATTTCAAACTATACTACAGTAATCAAAACAGCATGGTACTGGTACCAAAACAGAGATATAGACCAATGGAACAAAACAGAGGCACCAGAGGCAACACAACATATCTACAACTATACAATCTTTGATAAACCTGACAAAAACAAGGAAGGGGGAAAGGATTCCCTGTTTAACAAATGGTGTTGGGAAAACTGGCTAGCCATGTGCAGAAAGCAGAAACTGGACCCCTTCCTGACACCTTACACTAAAATTAACTCCAGATGGATTAAAGATTTAAACATAAGACTTGGCACGATAAAAACCCTAGAAGGAAATCTAGGCAAAACTATCCAGGACATAGTAGTAGGCAAGGACTTCATGAACAAAACACCAAAAGCATTGGCAACAAAAGCCAAAATAGACAAATGGGACCTAATCAAACTCCACAGCTTCTGCACAGCAAAAGAAACAGTCACTAGAGTGAATCGGCAACCAACAGAATGGGAAAAAATTTTTGCAGTTTACCCATCTGACAAAGGGCTGATATCCAGAATTTACAAAGAACTCAAACGGATTTACAGGAAAAAAACAAACAAGCCCATTCAAAAGTGGGCAAAGGAGATGAACAGACACTTTACGAAAGAAGACATATATGAGGCCAACAATCATATGAAAAAATGGTCACCGTCACTGGTCATCAGAGAGATGCAAATCAAAACCACATTGAGATACCATCTCACGCCAGTTAGAATGGCGATCATTAAAAAATCTGGAGACAACAGATGCTGGAGAGGATGTGGAGAAAAAGGAACACTTTTACACTGTTGGTGGGAGTGTAAATTAGTTCAACCATTGTGGAAGACAGTGTGGCGATTCCTCAAGGCCTTAGAAATAGAAATTCCATTTGACCCAGCAATCCCATTACTGGGTATATATCCAAAAGACTATAAATCGTTCTACTATAAGGACACATGTACACGAATGTTCATTGCAGCACTGTTTACAATAGCAAAGACCTGGAATCAACCCAAATGCCCATTGATAATAGACTGGATTGGAAAAATGTGGCACATATACACCATGGAATATTATGCAGCAATCAGAAATGATGAGTTCGTGTCGTTTGTAGGGACATGGATGAATCTGGAAAACATCATCCTCAGCAAACTGACACAAGAACAGAAAATGAAACACCGCATATTCTCACTCATAGGTGGGTGATGAAAAATGAGAACACATGGACACAGAAAGGGGAGTACTAAACACTGGGGTCTATTGGGGGGAAAAGGGGAGGGCCAGTGGGAGAGGGAGGTGGGGAGGGATAGCCTGGGGAGAAATGCCAAATGTGGGTGAAGGGGAGCAGAAAAGCAAAGCACACTGCCATGTGTGTACCTACGCAACTGTCTTGCATGCTCTGCTCATGTACCCCAAAACCTATAATCCAATAAAAAATTAAAAAAATAAAAATAAAAAATAAAAAATAAAAAAAAAAGAAAATGTGCTCGACATCATTGATCATCAGAGAAATGCAAATCAAAACTACAATGAGATATCATCACATCCCAGTTAAAATGGCCTTTATCCAAAAGACAGGCAATAACAAATTCTGGTGAGAATCTGGAGAAAAGGAAACCCTCCTACATTGTTGGTGGGAATATAAATTAGTACAACCACTATGGAGAACAATTTCTTTAAAAAATTAAAAATAGATCTACCATGTAATCCAGCAATCCCACTGCTAAGTATGTACCCAAAAGAAATGAAATCAGTACATCTAAGCAATGCTGCACTCACATGTTTATCACAGCACTATTCACAATTGCCAAGATTTGGAAGCAACCTAAGTGTTCATCAACAGATGAACAGACAAAGAAAATGTGATAGATATATATACGCACACATATATATGTGTATATATAGTACATGTCTATATAGAGTACATATGTACTATTCATCCATTAAAAGAATGAGATCTTGTCATTTGCAATTGAAGCAGCCTCATTGTCTGAGGTGTTATCCAGAGTTATTTGTGTCATTACCAAGAAAAATAAGGAGCGTATACACCAAGGGTGAGGTTGGAGTGAAAGTTTAATAAGCAAAAGAAGAAAGCTCTCCACAGCAGAGAGGAGGTCCAAGAGGGTTGCTGTTTTACAGGTGAACACAAAAGCCTTTATTAGAAATTTCCCCTATCTGTGTAGCTGCTTGTATAACTGCCCTTATCTGTGCAGTTGAGAGCATGTCTCAGGCAAGCCTCCCCCTACCCATTCAAGTTTGCGTGAAACCCTTCCTGTACATGCCCTAGAAGGGGAGGAAACTTTTTTCTGGATGCCTGCTGATTATACAAAGAACAAAAGCATTTCTATGTTGGGCCTTGCTTCCTTATCTGTGCCGCTGCAGCTTGATTTTTCAAGCTGTTTCTCTGTTTAAAAGAATTCTACCAAGGACCTGCCTTAACTGTCTGGTTTCTTTTTTTCCTCCTTCTTTCTCACAATAAGATGGACAGAAATGGAGGTTATTTTGTTAAGTGTCATAAGCCATGCAGAGAAAGACAAACTTCACGTGTTCTCACACATTTGTGAAAGCTAAAAATTAAAACAATTGAACTCATGGAGATAGAAAGTAGAACAATGGTTACCAGAGGCTGGGAAGGGTAATAGGAGGTTAAGGTGGAGGTAAGAGTAGTTAATGAGTACCAAAAATATATAAAGAATGAATGACATACTATTTGATAGCATAGTCAATAACAACTTAATTGTACATTTTAAAATTAGTAAAAGAGTGTAATTAGATTGCTTGTAACAGAAAGAAAAGATAAATGCTTGAGATGATGGATACCCCATTTACCCTGATATGAATATTACACTGTACATGCCTGCATCAAAATATCTTGTGCACCTTATAAATAGACATACCTACTGTGCACTTGCAAAAATTAAATATAAAATTTTAAAAATAAATAAAAAGGTAGTTGAAGGTCACTGAGTTTTATTAAAAAAAATTAGTAACATACGGTGGTTTCTTGATTAAAGCACCTTAAACTGGAAACACTGCCTCCTTGCTTGCTTACTTGTTTGCCTGTTCTTTTATATGTGTGTGTCATCAGAGATAAATTAGGAAGAAATTTATCCCTTTGTAGTCCAAAAAAGGTATGGAATTTGTCATTAGATTTCTCCATGGATACACTGTTTCCTCTCTGGGGAACAGAGGGTACAACATTTGTCCTAGTTAGAATTATCATCTAGAACTCCCCACAGAAGCTTGGCTCTTGGACTGCAAACAAAACTTTTCTTTCATACTCAATCATATGAGTCATTCTAGCTCTGGGGTTCAGTACCTGGAGCAATTGAAGAGTCACTCCTTTAGACAGAAGACAAGAAGTACGGCTAATATCAGGATATTTTGGGGACATTGTACTTGATAGAGAATAAATAGTATATAAAACTTTTACATGAATGTTTTAAGTTATAATTTAATATTTAAATAGGTGTCTTTACAATACCTTGATGTAATTGATTTTTTGATTAGTTAACTCTAGTCTTGATCATATAAGAGAGCCTTTACTGTATTGTTTACTACTCAATTTGTCATTCCAATCGCCTTAATCCATCTCATAGACATAGAAATGCACATGCATGTACACTTACACACAGTAAACTACTGGTCTAGACTCTGACATATTGTCTATTTCCATGTTTGGGGGCAACCTGCACTGTGTGTTGTACTGTAAACTTCCTCCTAAACTCTGCAGCTGGATCAGTGCCTGCCTTAACCCCATTAGGCCAATATAGTTGCAGATCTCAATCTTTTCAAGTGTGCCTCTTTGTTTTAAGATATGATACTAGTTCTGACCTCTGGAGTGTCTCAAGCTCTTGAAGAGAGTAAAACTCCCATCCACATTTTTTTCTATTCTTTTTAATGTGAAAATTCACTTCAGAAAAGCTGTATTTAACTTGGCTTTCTCTCCAAGAATGTAAGTAGTTACCAGATTCATTTTAGCCAAATGTCATTATAGCAAAATTAACTCGGTTTATCACGGGGTTTGAACTTCCAATGCAGTGATTTTCCGACTATAGTGTACATAAAAATCTCCAGAGCAGTAGCTAAAAACATGTATTCCTGAGCCCCATACCCCCAATCCAAGAGATTCTGAGTCAGTAGGTGTAGGGTGGAGTCCGTGAATCTACCTTTTATAGAAGCACTAAGGTGATTCTAATATCAGGGGTGCTGTGGACCACATTTTGAAATGTTAGGCTTTTTAGCTTGTTAATAAAGCCCACATGACTCTACTCAAGTAATAGAAACACAAATTTTCCTCTCAGTGCTTTCAAGAATATGCATCTGGAAACCTGCATTTTCTCCTCTGATAGCATTAAATGCACAGAAGGAAATCAAGAGCTAAACTTCTGGCACTGTCCCTTTAAAAAGCATCATTATTCTGAAAATGGAATGTTTGCTTGCTTCCTTCACAAAGAAAATATTCTGTTTGCTGTGGGAGTAAAAGGTGTTATGACTGCAAAATTTTTGTTCACCACACAAATTCTAGTCCTGTCATATGACTTTAGACAATGCTCTCTTAGCTGTTTGTATAGCACTTCAAAATCCTGAGGAGGTGGTTTCCATGTAGGCTAATGTCAGTGTTATTTAGAGGACATACAAACAGAATCAAGACTTAGAACTACTTAAGGGGACATAACAGGTGGCCTCCCCAGCAATAGGACTTGCACCTGCTGGAGCCACTAAGTCACCCTAGAGCATAGACCAACCACTTCTTTCAAAGGTGTGGGAAGTGAATCACTTCTCAAGCTCAAACACTCCTTGTGATACCCTCTCCATACCTGATGCCAGGTTCCCATAAGACTTCAGGCAATGGCAGAAATATGAGGATTCTGTTTCAGTTCTGACAGTTGACTAAGACCTTGAGCAAATCATTTCACTGTTCTAAGCCTATAGAATTAGAATATCAATATTTACCTCACAAGATGATTAGAAAAGTTGAGTTTAGTTTATTAAAATATGTAGCACAGTACTGATAGTAAACCACTGAAACATTCATTCTTTCATTTCTACCTCATAATTTGGTCTGGAGCCACTGGCACACCAATCACTTAATAGCAGTGAGAGTATCTCCAGCCACCAACTAGCTCAGGGCTGTACCCTTTTTCAATTGACACTGTATGCCATTTAATATGGTTGATACATTGGTCTGGCAGTTATCTTAACAGTTGGGGTGTGGCCATCAGTTACCAGTATGATAGAGTAGCAAGCAAGTTATGAGTTTTAATGCTAATTGAGAATATTTCCTTGCCTTAAAATCTCATTTAAATCTATTTATCTTCACAGTATTTTTATGAAATTTAAAAAGCAGATACAGCAATATTTGAATTTACCTAACAGATCAAGAAAGGCAAGGGATCTCAGAGGTACACAGGAGGCTACGCAATTTTCTGAAAACCTGATGAATGCTGTGAACACTGTCTCCTGGGGAGAAAAATACACATACACATCATATGTTGCATTCCATTTATGATGGTTCACAGACTCCCCACAGATCATCAACAAAACCCAGACCAAGAAGCTCTGTTATGAGTATCATCACTAACTATTCTTTCTCTAGTAAACAAGGATTCTGGGTGAACTCTAAGACCCTTCTAACCCTAAGAATGACATATGAACTTCTTCTCTGTGAAGTCTATTAAAACCCCACAGAAAACTCATGTGGACTTCTTTAACAAACATGTGGGTTCTCAAAAGGACTACATGCAGCATATGTCTAGGCAATGATGGGGTTGCCATGGTGAGGTGATTAGAAACTCAATTAGTTTAGAAAATATATTTTACGGCTTCTATAAATTCAGCAGAGACAGAAGGCAGGATGAGAGGAATAGTACAAGGAAGACTAAGTTTTCTCCAAAGGCCCCATTCAAATTTTAGGAGTCATGTTATCCACATTGCTCACATGATATTGCAACTATGCCGGGAAATACTTCTGCTCCACTGTCAAGCACTGCCTCCCACCGTCTTCATTTTGCTTTTTTGAATGGAAATTTCAGAATGTCAACTTGCCAATTCTCTGATTCTCAGATATGAAAGTCAAACAGTGAGAGATCTGGTTTTCAGGTGACAATCAGCTGGGAGAGGCAAGGATAAAACAGGTTGCACACAGTAAATAACAGGAATTAGACATTAGGCAAAAAGCAAGTGGTAGCTATGTTCAATTAGCTTCTATTATTATATATTTTTTTAAACTTTCAACGTAGGCATGGCATGGTTATTCATAACCCAATTTCCTCCTACATACAGAGACTATGTTTTAAGGGTCAGAATAAAGCATCATTCAGACATAAAAGTAATAATCCTGGCCTTGCTTTAACAAAATGTAAATGCAGAGCCATTTCTCTATAACAATCATCCCACTTTCCCTTAACCATTGTAATTAAAGCTGGCCAAATCAGTAGTGCAAGCTGTGGCCAAAGAATAAGATATGTAGCTCTCATGTCACATATGTGGTTTACATGCACATCCCTGACTTCATTAGCACAGATCTTTGTCCTCATCAGACTAATATAAAGAATCACAAAATGCAAACAGAGGATTTGTTACTTTTTTTAGACAAATGATATTCAAGGAAAAAATTAAGGAGGTCAGTGAGAGGCTGAAAAGAAAATGATCTTAATAGGCAAATAAAAATTTTTCAAGAAAAAGAATAAATTAAAAGAAATCTTCAGAAATGAAAAAATAGGATTCATCCCATTCTAATATTCAGCTAACACAGAAAAGCAGTTTTCACCTCAGTCTCTTCAACAATAAGGACCAGTAAAGATATCAAAGTGGCAAGTTATATCACCTATTCACAAGACTTAAGAGGCAAATTCAAAATTATCCATCAAAAGGAAGGTTACTTAAAGTTCTCAGGTGTTGCTACTGCATTTTCTGCTCTTCTCTGGCTATATTCTCTTTTAAAATACCTCATCTAGCCCTATATATCTTTTTATTGTACTTTAAGTTCTGGGGTGTATGCACAGAACAGGCAGGTTTGTTACACAGGTATACACGTGTCATGGTGGTTGGCTGCATTCATCACCGTCATATACATTAGGTATTTCTCCTAATAATATCCCTCCCCTAGCCCCCCACCTCCCAACAGGCCCTGGTCTGTGATGTTCCCCTCCCTGTGTCCATGTGTTCTCATTGTTCACCACCCACTTATGAGTAAGAACATGCAGGGTTTGGTTTTCTGTTCTTGTGTTAGTTTGCTGAAAATTATGGTTTCCAGCTTCATCCATGTCCCTGTAAAGGACATGAATACATCCATTTTTATGTCCTCATACTCTTCTATGGCGTATATGTGCCACAGTTTCTTTACCCAGTCTATCATTGATGGACATTTGGGTTGGGTCCAAGTCTTTTCTACTGTGAACAGTGCTGCAATAAACATATGTGTGTATGTGTCTCTATAATAGAAAAATTCATAATCCTTTGGGTATATACCCAGTAATGGGATTACTGGGTCAAATGGTATTTCTGGTTTTAGATCCTTGAGGAATCAACACACTGTCTTCCACAGTGGTTGAACTAATCTATACTCCCACCAACAGTGTAAAAGCATTCCTATTTCTCCACTTCCTCTCCAGCGTTTGTTGTCTCCTGACTTTTTAATGATCGCTATTCTAACTAGCATAAATGTCTCCTTTTGCGAAGTATCTGTTCATATCCTTTGTCCACTTTTTGATGGGGTTGTTATTTAAATATGTATACACCAATTTTTCTCAAATTTATTTCTCCAGCCCTGACTTTCCCCAGATTTGTATGTTCCACTGACTATTTAATTGCAATTCTCAAAGGAACCAATTTTTTAAAATAACTAAAATAATATACAAAAGGAAACTAGGAGGGCATCAAATGGTATAATAGGAAAAATACAGAAAAGAAGGTGGAACTGGAGAAATTGAGGAGCAAAAGTTATATAATCAATATAGAAAACAAATAGCAAAATGACAGAAATGAATCCTTCCATATCAATAATCACTTTAAATGTAAATGAGTTAAACTCAACAATTAAAAGCACATATTGGCAGTACGGAAATAAGAAAAATGATTCAATGACATGTTTTCATTCTTATACACAAACTCAAACAGTTGTCATAGATGTAAAGGGTAGAATGATAGTTACCAGATGTTAGGCAGCAGGAAAGGGATGAAGACAGGTTTGTTAATGGGTACAAACACACAGCTGGATAGAAGGAGTAAGTTCTGGTTTTCAGTGGCACAATAGGGTGACTATAATTTATAACAATTTTTTGTATATTTGAAAATACCTAGAAGAAAAGATTTAAATAGCTCCCAACATAGAGAAATGATTAATGTTTCAGGTGATGAATATTGTAAATACTGATTGATCATTACACGTTATGTACCTTTATCAAAATATCATATATACCCCACATTATGTTCAATTACTGTGTATCAATTTAAAAATTCAAAAATACTCTCAAAAAAAGAGAAATGATTCATCTACATGCTGTCTACAACAGGCTCAGTTTAGACCCAAAGACACAAATAAGTTGAAAGCAATTGAATAAAATAAAGCATATTCCATGTAAACAGTAAATAAACAAAAGAGAGCTTAAGTGGCTATATTGGTAAACAAAATGGATATTTAGCCAAAAACTGTTATAAGAGACAAAAAGAGATCATATACTAATAAATGAATCAATTAATTTAGAAGATATAACAATTATAGATATAAGTGTTCTGACAAAAGGGCCCCAAAATATATGAAGCAATTATCTACAGAATTGAAAAGACAAACAGATAGTTCTACAATCATACTTAAAGATTTCAATGCCCTATTTTCAATAATAGATAGAACATCTATACAGAAGATCAGTTAAAAAACATAGGACTTAAACAACCCTATAGTCCAAATCCCCAACAGACACATAGGCATTCTACCCAACAATAGTAGAATACAAATTCTTCTCAAGTGCATGTAAAATGTTCTTCAAAATTTATCACATGTTAGGATACAAAACAAATCCCAGTAAATTTTAAAATATTGTAATCATACAAAGTATCTTTTCTGACAGCTAAGGGGTGACACCAAAAATCAATAACAGAAAGAAAATTGGAGAATTCATAAATATGTAGAAATTAAACAACATACATACTCTTAAACAACTGTGAACATTAATCACACAAATTGGGTCACTCTTGTCATACCCAACTAAAACAGAGTTGAGAGCTCAAGGGGAAAAAAGCACTCAGGGCACATAACATTGCTAAAAAAAAAAAAATGTAATTCTCTGAAAGCCTGCTGCTGAAACTACCTGCTGTATGTAATTTGAAATCAGTTTTATTTCACGGCTATTCAAAGAACCTTTTGCAACTCTTAAGACTGGTGTTACCCACTGCTGTCACTCACTAATCAGAGCTTTTCAACATCCAAAAACCTTACCAGTGTCAATGAACTTTTCTGACAAGTAATACATAATAATTCTCCTTTTTTGTAAAACCTCTAACCTTCTCTTTACTCTTCAGACATACCAGAGACCACATGGTCAGCACGTATGCACCAAATTGTGATCTTTTTCCCAAATAAAATGTTTTAATTTCAGAGATTTCTCTATATATTTTATTTGATTTTGACATACTTGCCAAAAATGGGGTTCAAAGCTGTCTAAACTTGGAGAAAAATCACCAGCCCTTGGAAAAACAGCATAAGGAACCCTCACTGCAGCCCTATGATCCTCCCATTTCTGCATATTGCCTCTTTTACCCTTGGCAGGTCTCTCTTGGACTGAATTCCTGATTTGGGTTGAGTCCTGTTTTATTTAGGACTTAGATTGGAAGGATGATTTCCCCTTTATGTCTGATCTACTTAGGAAAGCTACTACTCAAGAGACTCTTCCCCTTATAGACCCTGGCTTTGGAATCTGGGCTAAAGGATTTTTTTCCCCCTTCAGGTTCAGACCCTGGTGAAGGGATCTTTCCTTTTCCCTTCAGTCGGAGAAGGCAGCTTATCATTATTCTTGGTAAACATATACTTTATTTTCTGTCTGTACTTGAGTTTATTTGGCCATTGACTATTCAGCACTTGTATTTAATTGGCTTTTGTGTATTTGGTATAAAATCAGAACACTCACAAAATAGGCTTGCAAAATTCAAAGGCATGCCAGGATATTTTCTGGAACTCACATTCAAATATTATAGGAATCATTCAGTCTGGTCTTCATAAAACTAAACCAAAAGACCATGGTTTTAAAAGCAAAGCATATACTCCAAATAAGATATGCATATCTCACTGATATCTTGAGACTAGAAAGAGAGAGAACCATTCAGAACTCAAAGACTGTTTCATTACAAAATACTGTCTTAAAGCTGGCTGAACTCTTTCATGTCTACAGTTTTCCCCTCCTCTTCTTAAAATTCCTCTTTATGCTTCTCTAAGATAAACTCTCTTTTTCCAAAACTCTGAGCTATTCTGACATACTATAGGTAAATAAAACACAGTTAACTTTTCTTTGCCCAATCCAGTATATTAGTAACTGATTCGAATTGCTTTACCCAAATTTTGGTTCACAGCCTTTATAAGATTGCCATTTTTAAAAATCTCAAAGTTTAGCCTTGTTCCATTTCATCAGAGAAATGATTTGGATCCAACGGATTTTTACAAACTAATGAGTTGATATGTTTTACTACCTCAGAACTAAAATTCTAAAATAAATGCTATGAGATTTTTATTAATATGTATATATATTTAGGTGTGTTTATACATATATATATGTATATATTATGCTGTATGTTGTATCTATATAATAAAATCTGGTGTAGTTAGCCAAAATCCCTAAAAGAATTTCATTCCAACTGGTTTTAATAAATGAGTACTTTAAAAATATATAGCAATTAACCCGATTTTTTCAGCTCTTATGACTTAAGTAATATTTAATAAATAGCTTGGATTTAAAATAGTCTTCAAAATTGTTAGCATACATTTTTGCCTGAGTTTACTATTCATACAGTTTTATAAACTTCACTAATAGATATTTTAAGGTGTCAAGGTTTGGCATAAAGGTCAGAAAACTATAAAATCACCCTAAAACAGAATGATCTTTACATAATTTTGATAAATATTAAAAAAATTTTGATAAATATAAAAACAGCTGCATCTTCTGAGATAACAATAAGATATTTACATATTTAACTTTAAAGTTTATATCCTATAAAGTTGGTTACTAAAAACACTTGAAATAAATTACTAGCTCCATCTAATATCTCAATTTTCATAGGCAATCTATATATAATTGTTAAATTAGATAAAAATTTATGATAAATAAAACAATTTATAACATTTATGTAAATGAAATAAATATTTATAAAGGAACTTGTCATGTAATTTAAAATCTTAATGTTATGTTGTTTTAAATCGAAAACTAATACTCATTAAATGTCTGGATCATTTACAATTAAGAAGAGAAATTTTATGCTATAATGAAACATGTTTCTAAAAATTATAAAATTGTTCACATCTATAAAATCGAAATGTATAACAGATAACTCAAAATTTCTTATTTCCTAGGTTTTCACTATAAAGGTATAATTTAAAATCCTAATATATATAATTCTGTATGTAAAATGTGCCAAAAAAGAGATGTTTTAAAAAGAAAAGAAATTATGACAGAAATAGAAATATGTTTATTATTGACAAAAAGAAAATTTTATATAAGAAAAACTCTTGTGTAAATAGTTTTGCCTGAAAATTAAATGACTGGTTATTTAAGAAAGAGGAAATATGAGACAGAGCAGAAAGTCCAAGTATGTTTTCAAAGTTCTGAGTAACATCCTAATAAGAGTTGTGTAAAGAAAATTTATAAAAGGAATATTTTATGTGATCAAGTTGGCTATAATTAAAATAATTTATAAAGTCTTTCCAAAGATTGAGCTTTGACATTAAAAAGACGCTAATAAAAAAGCTAAAAAATGTTGGTCTCCTATGTTACAACAACAAAGTCTTCTTACAGTAATTATTTGCTCTTAGTAAAATTGCAATAAGTTTTGATTATTAATTCTGAAATCTGTTTCTTTTGGAAATTTCTCAGATTTATATTTCAAAAGTTCAACTTCTGCTGCACCTCATTACACATGATTTGTCAGTCTTACGTCATGGTTTTCTGCTCTTTCTCCACTTTAAAAAGAGTATATATTTTTGCTTGGCTAGGTGTAACTGTAACTTTTTTTTTCCAGTTTTTAACTCTGTTGTTATGGCCTCACACTAAAATGTTTATTTTAAAGGCGTAGGAAAGGAATGTTTTTCCTCCAATATAGTTTGATGATTTTATACTCCTGGTTTCTCTGGATGTATACTCATAACTATGGAAACATTCTTTCTGTGTCTGACAAATTCAAGTACCCTTTTCTTCATATTTTACTTCCAGTTTATCTAAATGAACTCACTATAAAGAGAAATAATCACACTACAGAAGGTTTTTCCTTAACTTTTTGGTACCTAGTCTAAGAAACAAAGATGGCATAGTTAAATTATGTAAGAAACATTGTCAAATAATAATACTAGATCTTCTTTTGGTTGTAATTATGGGTATGTCAATACAAAGGTTTCAAAAATTGTATAATTCATAAAAATCTAATGTGTTATCAGTCATAATTCTGGTTGTTATCTTAAAATGCTATATATAATAGAAATAACAAAATTTCCTTGTCAATTGTAAATGTTCATGAGATTTTTAACCATGGTTATTCTGTCATTCACAGTTATTATTATTTTTTTTTTTGACCTTGGAAAAGCATTTTATTTATTTATTTTTTTTTTTATTTTTTATTGGATTTTAGGTTTTGGGGTACATGAGCAGAGCATGCAAGACAGTTGCGTAGGTACACACATGGCAGTGTGCTTTTCTTTCCTTCTCCCCTTCACCCACATTTGGCATTTCTCCCCAGGATATTCCTCCCCACCTCCTTTTTAAAACTTCTTCTCTAGGTTTTCCAAGATGGTGAGGTAGGAACAACTCGGGATTGCAGCTCCTAGTGAAGGCGCAGAGGATGAGTCCTAGCCGCATTTCCAGATGGATCGTTGTTGCCCACAGAAAGGAAAAATTTCCAGGTGTAGGAGAGACAGGGGAAGCCAGTGCAGCCCACCTGGCTAGCACAGGCCGTTTCGGCCGGCACCACAGCGCAGCAGCACCCCACACAAAACGCGCTGATCTGAGTGCCCTGTTAAACCAGCAATCTGAGATCTGGGAGAGCAGATTAGCATATCCATCTGATTAAACAGGACTTGGACAGTGAGCCAGACAACAAGATTCCTGGGAAACGACATTTGAGCTGGTGCAGTGTGCCCCAGCATGGGAAATCACACAGATCCCGGTGCCCTAACACCTGGGTAAGGGTCAACCGTTCAACTTAAAAAAAAAATAAGAAGGAGAAAGGGCTCTGAGGCAGGGAGCAAGGTGATCAGGCTCAGCAAGTCCCACCCCTACAGGGACAAACAAAATGGCGATTGCAAATGCTCAGGGTTGAGAGTTTCACTGCGGGCATAGTTGAATCCAGGACGGTGCAGCTCCGTGGGGGAGGGGCATCCGCCACTAAAGAGGTATTCTGCCCCTACTGAGGTACATGCCCATTGCTGACACAGCCTGCCGTTGCCAAGGCAACCCGTGACAACAGACACTCCGCCAACAGGGCAGAGCCCACAACAGCAGGGACTGGAGTGGACCTCAGCAGGCGTACAGCAGAGGGGCTAGACTGTTAGAAGGAAAACTAAGTAACATAAATACTTCAGCATCAACAATCTGGGCGTACACTCAGAGACCCAATCGAAAAGCCAGCAACTACTCAGACAACAGGTGGATAAATCCACAAAGATGGGAAGAAACCAGCGAAAAAAGGAGGAAAACACCCGAAACCAAAACACCTCACCTCCTACAAAGGACCAAAACTCCTCACCAGCAAGGAAACAAAGCTGGACGGAGAATGACTGTGAGGAAATGATGAAATCAGACTTCAGAAGGTGGATAATGAGAAACTTCTGTGAGCTAAAAGAACATGTTCTAAATCAATGCAAAGAAACTAAGAACCTTGAAAAAAGATTCGAGGAAATGATAACAAGAATGGACAACTTAGAGAGGAATATGAATGAATTGAAGGAGCTGAAAAACACAACACGAGAACTTCGCAAAGCATGCACAAGTTTCAACGGCTGAATTGACCAAAGCAGAAGAAAGAATATTAGAAGTCGAAGATCAACTCAATGAAATTAAATGAAAAACCAAGATAAGAGAAAAAAGTACAAAAAGGAATGAGCAAAGTCTCCAAGAAATGTGGGACTATGTGAAGAGACCTAACCTACGTTTTGATAGGTGTACCAGAATGTGACGAAGAGAATGAATCCAAGCTGGAAAATACTCTTCAGGATATTAACCAGGAAAATTGCCCCAATCTAGCAAGGCAGGCCAATATTTAAGTCCAGGAAATACAGAGAACACCACAAAGATATTCCGCAAGAAGAGCAACCCCAAGGCACATAATCGTCAGATTCACCAGGGTTGAAATGAAGGAGAAAATACTAAGGGCAGCCAGAGAGAAAGGTCATGTCACCCACAAAGGGAAGACCATCAGACTCACAGCAGATCTCTTGGCAGAAACCCTACAAGCCAGAAGAGAGTGGGGGCCAATATTCAACATCCTTAAAGAAAAGAACTTTCAACCCAGAATTTTGTATCCAGCCAAACTGAGTTTCATAAGTGAAGGAAAAATAAAATCCTTTGCGAACAAGCAAGTACTCAGAGATTTTGTCACCACCAGGCCTGCTTTACAAGAGCTCCTGAAAGAGGCACTATACATAGAAAGGAACACCCAGTACCAGCCATTCTAAAAGCATACCAAATGCTAAAGAGCATCAACAAAAAGAAGAATCTGCATCAACTAATGGGCAAAACAGCCAGCTAGCATCAAAATGGCAGTATCAAATTCACACATGACAATATTAACCCTAAATGTAAATGGACTAAATGCACCAATCAAAAGACACAGAATGGCAAAATGGATAAAAATCCAAAACCCATCAGTGTGCTGTATCCAGGAAACCCATCTCACATGCAAGAATACACAAAGGCTCAAACTAAAGGGATGGAGGAAGATTTACCAAGAAAATGGAGGGAAAAAAAGCAGGAGTTGCAATTCTCATCTTTGATAAAACAGACTTTAAAACAACAAAGATCAAAAGAGACAAAGATGGACATTACATAATGGTAAAAGGATCAATACAACAAGAAGTGCTAATGATCCTGAATATATATGGACCCAATACAGGAGCACCCAGATATATAAGGCAAGTTCTTAACAACTTCCAAAGAGACCTAGACTCCCACACAATAATAGTGGGAGACTTTAACACTCCACTATCAATATTAGACAGATCAACCAGACAAAATTAACAAGGATATCCAGGACTTGAACTCAGACCTGGAACAAGCAAACCTGATAGACATTTACAGAACCCTCCACCCCAAAACCATAGAATATACATTCTTCTCAGCACCACATCACATCTACTCTAAAATTGATCACATAATAGGAAGTAAAGCACTCCTCAGCAAATGCAAAACAACTGAAATCATAACAAACAGTCTCTCAGACAAAAGTGCAATCAAGTTAGAACTCAGAACTCAGAAACTAACTCAGAACCACACAGCATCATGGAAACTGAACAACTGGTTCTTGAATGTTGATTGGATAACAATGAAATGAGGGCAGAAATAAAGAAGTTCTTCGAAACCAACGAGAATGAAGACACAACATACCAGAATCTCTGGGACACATTTAAAGCAGTCTCTAGAGGAAAATATATAGCCATAAGTGCCCACATGAGAAGAGTGGAGAGATCCAAAATTGACACCCTATCATCAAAATTGAAAGAGCTAGAGGAGCAAGATCAAAAAAACTCAAAACCTAGCAGAACACAAGAAATAACTAAGATCAGAGCAGAAATGAAGGAGATAGAGACACGAAAAACCCCTCAAAAAATCAATAAATCCAAGAGCTGGTTTTTCGAAAAGATCAACAAAATAGACAGACCACTAGCCAGACTGATAAAAAAGAAAGGAGAGAACAACCAAATAGATGCAATAAAAAAAGATAAAGGGGAAATCACCACAGATTCCACAGAAATTCAAAACATCATCAGAGAATGCTACAAAAAACTCTATGCACATAAACTAGTAAACCTGGAAGAAATGGATAAATTCATGGACACTTGTGTCCTCCCAAGTCTAAACCAGGTGGAAGCCAAAACTATGAATAGACCAATAACATGGTCTGAAGTTGAGGCAGCAATTAAGAGCCTACCACACAAAAAAAAGTCCAGGTCCAGATGGATTCACAGCCGAATTCTAACCAGGCAAACAAAGAGGAACTGTTACCATTCCTTCTGAAACTATTCCAAATAATCCAAAAAGAGGGAATCCTTCCCAAATCATTTTATGAGACCAACAACATCCTGATACCAAAACCCGGCAGAGACCCAACAAGAAAAGAAAACTTCAGGCCAATATCCATGATGAACATAGATGCAAAAATCTTTAATAAAATACTGGCAAGCCGATTGCAACAGCACATCAAAAAGCTTATCCACCATGATGAATTAGGATTCATCCCGGGGATGCAAGGCTGGTTCACCATATTCAAGTCTATAAACGTCATTCACCACATAAACAGAACCAAAAACAAAAACCACATGATTATCTCAATTGACGCAGAGAAGGCATTTGACAAAATTCAACAGCTCTTTATGCTAAAATCCCTCAATAAACTCGGTATTGATGGAACGTATCTCAAAGTAATAAAAGCAATTTATGACAAACCAACAGCCAATATCATACTGAATGGGCAAAAACTGGAAGCATTCCCTTTGAAATCTGGCACTAGGCAAGGATGCCCTCTCTCACCACTCCTATTCAGTATAGTACTGGAAGTTCTATCCAGAGCAATCAGGCAAGAAAAAGAAATAAAGAGTATTCAAATAGGAAAGGTGGAAGTCAAATTGTCTCTATTTGCAGATGACATGATAGTATATCTAGAAGACCCCATTGTCTCAGCCCAAAAACTCCTGAAACTGATAAGCAACTTCAGCAAAGTCTCAGGATACAAAATCAATGTGCAAAAATCACAAGCATTCCTCTACACCAATAACAGACTTAAAGAAAGCCAAATCAAGAACAAACTGCCATTCACAATTGCTACAAAGAGAACAAAATACCTAGGAGTCAAACTAACAAGGAACGTAAAGGACCTCTTCAAGTAGAACTACAAACCACAGCTCAATGAAATAAGAGAGGACACAAACAGATGGAGAAACATTCCATGTTCATGATTAGGAAGAATCAATATCGTGAAAATGGCCATACTGCCCAAAGTAATTTACAGACTCAATGCTATCCCCATCAAGCTACCAATTAACTTCTTCACAGAACTGGAAAAAACTACCTTGAACTTCATATGGAACCAAAAGAGAGCCCGCATAGCCAAGTCAATTCTAAGCAAAAAGAACACAGCAGGAGGCATCCCACTATGGGACTTCAAACTATACTACAATGTTACAGTAATAAAAACAGCATGGTACTGATACCAAAACAGAGATATAGACCAATGGAACAGAACAGAGGCATCGGAGGCAACACAACATATCTACAACCATACAATCTTTGATAAACCCGACAAAAACAAGCAATGGGGAAAGGATTCCCTGTTTAATAAATGGTGTTGGGAAAACTGGCTAGCCATGTGCAGAAAGCAGAAACTGGACCCCTTCCTGACACCTTACACTAAAATTAACTCCAGGTGGATTAAAGACTTAAACATAAGACCTGGCACCATAGAAACCCTAGAAGAAAATCTAGGCAAAACCATTCAGGACATAGGAGTAGGCAAGGACTTCATGATCAAAACACCAAAAGCAATGGCAACAAAAGCCAAAATAAACAAATGGGACCTAGTAAAACTCCACAGCTTCTGCACGTCAAAAGAAACAGTCACTAGAGTGAATCGGCAACCAAGAGAATGGGAAAAAATTTTTGCAGTTTACCCATCTGACAAAGGGCTGATACCCAGAAATTACAAAGAACCCAAACAGATTTACAGGAAAAAAAACAAACAAGCCCATTCAAAAATGGGCAAAGGATATGAACAGACACTTTACGAAAGAAGACATACATGAGGCCAACAATCATATGAAAAAATGCTTATCATCACTGGTCATTAGAGAGATGCAAATCAAAACCACATTGAGATACCATCTCACGCCAGTTAGAATGGAGATCATTTAAAAATCTGGAGACAACAGATGCTGGAGAGGATGTGGAGAAATAGGAATACTTTTACACTGCTGGTGGGAGTGTAAATTAGTTCAACCATTGTGGAAGACAGTGTGGCGATTCCTCAAGGACCTAGAAATAGAAATTCCATTTGACCCAGCAATCCCATTACTGGGTATACATCCAAAGGACTATAAATCGGTCTACTATAAGGACACACGCACACGAATGTTCATTGCAGCACTGTTTACAATAGCAAAGACCTGGAACCAACCCAAATGCCCATTGATGATAGACTGGACTGGGAAAATGTGGCACATATACACCATGGAATATTATGCAGCAATCAGAAATGATGAGTTTGTGTCGTTTGTAGGGACATGGATGAATCTGGAGAACATCATTCTCAGCAAACTGACACAAGAACAGAAAATGAAATACCACATATTCTCACTCATAGGCGGGTGAGGATAAATGAGAACACATGGACACAGGGAAGGGAGTACTACACATCGGGGTCTATTGGGGGGAATGGGGAGGGCCAGCAGCGGGGGAGCTGGGGAGGGATAGCCTGGGGAGAAATGCCAAATGTAGGTGAAGGGCAGGAAGGCAGCAAAACACACTGCCATGTGTGTACCTATGCAACTATTTTGCACATTCTGCACATGTACCCCAAAACCTAAAATGCAATAAAAAAGAAAAAAAATTCTTCTCTAAAAACATTTATAATCAGATTCATGTAAAAGAGTCCAATAGGTATTATTAAACAGAGGTTTCTGATAACTTTAAGATTAATTGACTAAATAAAAATGTCCAGAACTCTAATAAAAAAACTGATGAATTCACTAAATTACTAATGAAAAATCAAGCAGAATATAAGTGGATTACAAGAGATTAAATAACTGATGAAGATTTTTCTATAACTGTGAGTTAAAACATGGTTGGTTCTTTACTTAACTGTTTTCCACATTTAAGGAATTTTTTTAAGCTATCTATCATTTACTGCAATTTGGTAGAGTATACTTTCATAAACAGAGACAAAATCATTCGTGTTTTTTTCTGCTTACTTGATTCCTCCAAAATTTGAAAACTATTTCAGCATATTCTTATGGCAATGTGGATATTTTCATAAGTCAAAACAAATCTGCTCTCTCTTTATAGCAAAATACAATTAAAAACACTGGTTATATCACCAAGACTTGGACTGAAATTTCGTATTTGAAAATATTCATAAGATGCCTGACTTCAAGTATTCCGAGCCCTACAATAAATAAATAAATATGATCACTTCCTGGAAGACTTGGGAAAGTTAAGACTGTAAACAAAATCTAAAATCTGCATTGGTTTGGCTTCTTAGCTTCAAGAGGTTTATAAATCTGAAATTCCTATATAATTAATATAGAGAAAAAGTTATGTTTCCAAAGAAAAACTTTAATTACTTATTATTTGATTAAAACCCTGTACATTGTTTCAAGTTTATTTATATACCTATAGATTAGATTATGTCCTAAATTTTTCTGGGTTACTCCAATCCAACATTTTTCCATAACATTACTGAAATGTAAACTGTTCTTTTTCTAAAGCCCTATAAGCTGAAACTAGATAAATTTTAAGGTGATTTTCTTGTGCCTGATGTATAGGCCACACAGAAGGTTGACCAAGCTGCCTGATGCCATAACAAGAGACATTCAACCTGCAAACAAGGATAAGAGGTTGATATTTTCCATGCCGTAAACAACTTTTTTTAAGACATCAGAACAAGACTCCATATCATAAAGAGACTCTTACCCCCTTAATGATGCCTATTTGACTTGGCAGAATAATTCTGTAGTTTAGATTTCATAATCAGTAACTGATACAGGTAACTTGACAAAACCCAATCTAAGAAATCTTTTGAGTCCACCTAGTGGGTAACTTCGACAATACCCCTAACACAACTTTTTGTTCAAATTGTACTGGTGACTCCTTTTGCAAAGTTGGCATTCTCTGCTTTAATCCAACCCAGTCATAAAATACTACAGGTCTCAACAGATCTCACCCAGTTTCCCCAATGGTCTACTGATTTGTTTAGTTTGTTGCTCTTGGGCTTGATGCTTAGTTCAAAATCACTGGACAAACTAAATTTATTATATTGTTAATTTTTTATATTATGATTTTTAAACTTCATTCTCATTGCCTGTCTAATCTGTGTAAAGCCAATTCTCCTAATAGGATAATGTTAGCTCAACAGTTGAAGATGATTTCTGATGCCTATATAAACTGATAAGATGGAAATTCAGTACTGGACTCCAAACAAACCTACTCTGAGACTTTTTCTTCTGGCTACTTTGTTACTCAAGTATGTCCAAGATCCTTGACATACACCTCCCATGCCTTCCCCCTGACATGGGACAGAGACAGCCAGGATAGGCCCATGCCAGAGCCTAGGGACAATTAAAACTAATTGCAAAATTGTTGATCATCAATGCTTTCAGAGAAAGATCTTGATCAAAAGGGGGAAATGTGAAAGTCGATTACACAAATTGGGTCATTCTTATCATACCCAACTAAAACAGAAGAGTTGAGAGGTCTGGGGAAGAAAGCACTCAGGGCACATAACATTGTTGGAAAAATATAGTTCTCTGCAAGTTGGCTGTTGAAACTGCCCGCCATGACTTGAAACTAGTTTTATCTAATGGCTGCTGAAACAACCTTCTGCAACTCTTAAGACTTGTTTTGCTCATTGCAGTCACTCACCAATCACAGCTTGTCAGCTCCCCCAAACCTTACCAATTGCAATGAACTTTCTTGAAGAGCAATATATAACATTGCTCCTTTTTATACAACCTCTAATCTTCTCTTTGTTCTTCAGGCATACCAAAGACCATCCAGTTGGTGAGTATGCCCCAAATTGCAATAATTTCTTCCCAAATAAAATGTCTTAATTTCACAGATTCATCTCTGTATTTTATTTGACTGTGGCACAACAAATGCATCAAGAAATGAACCACAAGGGAAATCAGAGAATACTTTTATAGAAATGAAAATGAAAACACAGCATGCCAAAAACTTGTAGAAGTAAGAGCAGTGCTATAAATAGCTGTAAATGTGCACATCACAAGAGAAGCTGTAACTCAAAAATCAATTACCTAATGTTACATATTAAAGACTAGAAAAATAAAAGCAAACTAAACCTAAAGCTACCAGAACAAAGGAAGTAAAGGTTAGAGTAGAGATAAACGAAATAGAGAACAGAAAACAAAAGAGAATCACTGAAACCAAAAAGTTGGTTTATTGAAAAAAAGACCAAAAAAACTGACTAGTCTGTACCTAGACTATGGAAAAAAGAGAGGATGCAAATACCTAAAATCAGTGGAAGGGTGGTATTACTCCAAAACTTGCAGAAATCAATAGGATTATAAATGATTGTGAACAATTTTATCCCTATAAATTGTCAAAGTAATAAATTGACCAGAGAAAAAACAGAAAACCTGAACAGACCTCGCACAAGTAAAAGAATAGGACTATTTTTTTTTCTTGGCTGATTTTTTTCTTTTTTTTATTATACTTTAAGTTCTGAGGTACATGTGCAGGATTGTTACATAGGTATACACATGCCATGATGGTTTGCTGCATTCATTCCCCCTTCATCTACATTAGGTATTTCTCCTAATGATATCCCTCCCTAATCCCTAAACCCCCTGCTATCCCTCCCCCAACCCCCGAGCCCCCAACAGGCCCCAGTGTGTGATGTTCCTCTCCCTGTGTCCATGTGTTCTTATTGTTCAACACCCACTTATGAAGAAGATGCAGTATTTGGTTTTCTGTTCAGGTCAGTTTGCTGAGAATGATGGTTTCCAGCTTCATCCATGTCCCTACAAAGGACATGAACTCATCTTTTTTATGGCTGCATAGTATCCCATGGTGTATATGTGCCACATTTTTTTAATGCAGTCTACCACTGATGGACATTTGGGTTGGTCCCAAGTCTATGCTATTGTAAACAGTGCCCAGTGAACATATGTGTGCGTGTGTCTTTATAATAGAAAGATTTATAATCCTTTGGGTATATATCCAGTAATGGAATTGCTGGGTCAACTGGTATTTCTATTTCTAGATCCTTGAGGAATCGCCACACTGTCTTCCACAATGGTTGAACTAATTTACACTCCTATCAGTGTAAAAGCATTCCTGTTTCTCACAGCCTCTCCAGCAACTGTTGTTTCCTGACTTTTTAACAATCGCTGTTCAAACTCATGGTAGATGGTATCTCATTGTGGTTTTGATTTGCTTTTCTCTAATGACCAGTGATGATGAGCATTTTTCCATATGTTTGTTGGCTACATAAATGTCTTCTTTAGAAAAGTGTCTGTTCATATCCTTCACCCACTTTTTGATGGGGTTGTTGGCTTTTTTATTGTAAATTTGTTTTAGTTCTTTTCCTCTCAATGAAGAAAAGCCCAGAATCAGATGGTTTCACTGGTAAATTCTCCCAAACATTTAAAGAATTAAAAGTATTTGTATGCTCTCTACTCAAATATCATTGATCTTCTTCCAGTTGTAAGAATGTTCAAAGTTCTCTGTCATTCATTCCAATTACTAGAATTATCTTCTCAGATTTTTAAATATCTTATTTATTTCCTATTTAAATATCTTGTATCTCATTCTTATCCTCAAATTTCAGCTTAATTAACTGTTTTTCCTTTATAGAGGCCTTCCTAAATCATGCTACCTAGTAATTCCTGTGATAAATTCTCTATTTACTTTTTATCACAGGACGGTATTTATTTCAGAACACTTATCCTGAAATTGACCTTATTTGTTTACATTTTTGATCCTCGGTCTCTACCTTCCATACCACTAGATTGAAATCCCATGAATGAAGAGTTCTTGTTCATCTAGTTTTCAGTAATATAACCACAGCCCAGCAAGGTACCTAACACAAAGTAGGCACTAAATAAATTTTAGTGAATTAATAAATAAATGGAAAAGAAATAATTTACAGAGCCTTAGATCTAATACGTGACTGAAAATTTGGCACAAAAATGACTAGGTTTTATGTTGCTATTTTGGCAAACTAAAATATACTTGCCTGATCTGTTCCATCTCTTCCTACTGCTATCTTTTAAAAATATTTATCATTAAATATTTTTTTCTAAAAACTTAAGATGAAGAATAATTTGTTAAACTATGGCTACATACAGTCATGTGATGCATAATGATGTTTTGGTCAACAGCAGGCCACATATATAACTCCATTATAATAAGATTATACAGAACTGAAAAATTAAATATTGCCTAGTGACTTGTAGCCATTATAACACCATAGCACAATGCATTACTTATATGTTTTGGGTGATATTGATGTAAACAAACCTACTATGCTACCAGTTATGTAAAGGTATAGCACATACAATTATGTATAGCATATAGTACCTGATAATTATAATAAACAGCTAGGTTCTTTATGTATTTACTATAGTATACTTTTCATTATATTAGAGTGTATTCCTTATACACATAAAAAATAAAATTTAACTGTAAAAAAGCCTCAAGCAGGTCCTTCAGGAGGTATTCCTAAAGACGGCATTGTTACAGATGACACCTCCATGCATTATATTGTCCCCAAAAATCTTCCAATGGGACAAAATGTGGAGGTGAAAGACAATGATATTGATGATCCTCACCCTGTGTAGACCTAAGTTTATGTGGGTATTTGTCTCTTAGTTAACAAAAAAGTTTGAAAGGTTAAAAAATATTATAAAATAAGGATATAAAGAAATAAAATATTTGTGTGCAACTATAAAATGTGTTTATGTTTTAAGCTGTTATTACAAAAGAGTCAAAAAGTTTAAAAAATTAAGAAATTGGCTGGTGGCTGTGCACAGTGGCTCACACCTGTAATTCCAGTACTTTGGGTGGCCAAGGCAGGCAGATCGGTTAAAACCAGGAGTTTGAGACCAGCCTGGCAACATGGTGAAACTCTATCTCTACTAAAATACAAAAATTAGCTGGGCTTAGCTGGGCATGATGGGGTGCACCTGTAATCCCAGATACTTGGGAGACTGAGGCAGGAAAATCATTTGAACCCAGCATGTGGAGGTTGCAGTGATGAGATTGTGCCACTGTACTCCAGCCTGGGTGACAGAGCGAGACACTGTCTCAAAAAAAAAATTAAGTTAATAAAATAAAGTGTTAGAGTAAGCTAAGTTCATTATTGAAGAAAGAAAATATTATTGTATATTTACTGTAAAAAATAAAAATAATAAATTTAATGTAGCCTAAGTGTATAGTGTTTATAAAGTCTATAATTGGGTATGGTAATGTCCTAGGCCTTCACATTCACTCACTACTCACTGACTCATCCAAAGCAATATCTAGTCCTGTAAGCTCCATCCATAGTAAATGTCCCATATAGAAATACTGTTTTTAATTTTTATATGCATTTTTAGTGTTCCCTATCTATCTAGATACACAAATACCTATCTCTAGATACACAAATACCATTGCATTACAATTACCTATACAGAATTTAGTACATTGACAAGCTGTATAGGTTTGTAGCCTAGGAAAAATAGACTTGTACCACATAGCCTATGTATGTAGTAGGCTATACCATCTATGTTTATGTAAGTTTACTCTGATGTTCACACAATAATGACAAAATTGCGTAATGATGCATTTCTCAAAACTTATCCCCTTCATTAAGTGATGCATGACCGTATTATCCTCAGGCATTATTCTTCAGACAATTAACCATCATATCCCCTTTAAGACAGCTAAAAGAGGCTAAATATGCAATGTATTTTTGGAAGTAAAGTTGTAATGATAAGCAAAAGTCATTCCAGATTGTATTATTAAGTAACAGTGCATAGGAATCAGTATTCCCTGAAGGGAGATTCTGAATAGTAAGAAACTGATATACATAACTAGAGGCATATCAGCTCCAGATATATATTCCCAGTTTACAATCTCACAAGAGACTCAAATCAGAATGAGATGAGAGGGAAAGGTGATACCTTCATCTCAACCACATTTTCTATTTGGTTTGCCTGGTTTTTTTTAATGCCAGTTTAAGTTCCTAAAATTATTACCTACCAATGGCCAGACTCTGGATAAAAAAGTACCTTACAATCCCACAAGTTTTCATAATAAAAATAAGCCCAAAATTTTGTTGAGGCACTGGTACTACAATGAAGCACCTGAAAACCGAGGCACTATCCAACTATACACCAGAGGCCAGAAGGGGAGAAAACAAAGGCCAATAAATGCTGTCAGCAGCTGAGATCCATCCACATAATTAGATATATTCTCCTGAAAAAAAAATGTTCATTATTTTAGCTAACATGCATTGAATGCTTATAATGGGCCAGGTTTTTCCAGGGATTCATAATTTTTATTACAGCCAAATCTCAAAATCACTCTTAAGAGACAGGTGCTGCCAAGATGCTCAGTTTAGCACTGAAGAAATCAAATCTCTGAAAAGTTAGATAATTTGCCCCAAGTCTCACAAATATTTAAGTGACAAAGCTATAAATGGAAAGACAGAAATGATCATGCAGTCCAATTCCAAGATTAGAGCTCTTAACAATTATAATGCTTAAGAGAAACAATTAACTAGATGAAAAAAATTTATTGAGGAATACAGTCCCAAAACTCATTTATCTGTTTAACATCACATAATTTGTAAGTCAGTTTATTAAGTCAAAATATTAGACTCTCCTTACTCATTGCCATTTAAATCTGAGAGTTCTCTCCATGGACTTTGACAGCATTAACTAAAGGATATATGTACTGTATATCATATACAATCAACATTTGCTCAATAGGCTCAGTTAATTTGCATAACTCTAGGTAGGCTTCTTCCATCTCTAATGTTCTGTCCCATTTCCAACTGAGATTCCTGAGCAAAAGAAGTTAAGAGCTGATGGCAAAGAGCTATCACTTCGGGTTGAAAGAGAAGGGAGGAAAATTCTATGAACAATGGCAATGACTTTTCCAGAAAAGTGGCAAGCCGTTTACCCATAGGTTACCTTGAGGTAATCATGAACTCTGTCAGTGAAGACATTATTTCAGTAACTTTTGTTGCTTTGGACTACAATTTACTATTTATTGACCTCACGGCTAATCACTGTCTATGTCTCCATTCTAATGAAAACCACTCCAGGATAAGTATAATTGGTAAGTATTCATTTGTTGCAAGAATAAATCAGATGCTACAGGCTCCCAACTTCTATTTCTATTTCCAAGTTGGTGTAAATGCCATCTCTTTTCTCCTCTGGTAATCAGATGAGCCATTAAGGGCACCATCTAAGAAGGAATCAGAGGAAGATTAAACAGAAGGTCTCTTCTGCAAGTATAAGGGAACCCCATTTATCTTAAGTAGTTTTGCTTTACTTGAGAGAGATAAAGGAACTTCCACTTCCAAGGAGGTCAGGGATAGGATGACATAAAAGGCAGAAATGATCATGTGTATATTACCTAGTAATAAAAGTATTTCCATGTTTTAACATTACTGTTCTGAAGCTATTCCAAACTAGCTGCATCAAAATATCTCCTGTGCCTAAAATGGTAATACTTAAAAGATGGAGGAGTAGATGCACTGCTTTACATTTCTCCCACTAACTACCATTAACAACTCTGGACATTATGTACAAATAAACATGTGAAGATTCTAAAAGGTGGAGAAAAGGAGAAAGAGCAACTAGGGGACTTGGGACCCAAGGAATCTCATGGTATTAAATTCTGTAAGTTTTATTCTTGCCTCATATATTTCTAACTGGGTTCTGTAGAAGCCTGTAACCAGGAAACACCAATGAGTGCAGACTTAAAATGTTTCAAGAAAAACCTGCTCTCTCTAGCCAAAGGACCAGGAAAATGGCAGGCTAATGAGATAGAAAACTTTTAGAAAATATTACCCTACTTCAGTGTCTTAAGACTGTTTTTGCTACTACAACCGAATACCACATACTGGGTAGTTTATAATAAACAGAAATTTATAAACAGAAATTTATTGGCTCACAGTTCTGGAAGCTGGGAAGTCTGAGATCAAGGTGCTGCCATCTGGTGAGGGCCTTCTTCCTGCAAAATAACATGGCAGAAGGCATCACATAGTGGAAGGGCAAAGAGAAGATGATAGAGTGAGCAAGGAGTATGAGAGTGAGCAAGAGGGGGCAAACCCATTACCATGATAATGGCATTACTCCATTCATGAGAGTGAATCCCTTATGACTTGAACATCTTTTAAAGGTCCCAATTCCCCTCATGCCTGTAATCTCAGAATTTGGGGAGGCCAAGGTGGGAGGATCACCTGAGCTCAGGAGTTTGAGACCAGTCTGGACAAAAAAGAGAGTCCCCGTCTCTACAAAAAAATAAAATAATTAACTGGGTATGGTGGCACGTACCTGTAGTTCAAGCTACTTGGGAAGCTGAGGCAGGAGGATCATTTGAGCCTGGGAGTTTGAGGCTATGGTGAGCTATCATCACACAACTGCACTCCAGCCTGGGCGCCAGAAAGAGACACAATGTCAAAAGAAAAAAAAGGCTCCCACTTCCCAATGTAATCACAATGGAAATTAAATTTCAACATGAGTTTTGAAAGGGACAAACATTTAAACCATAGCATTCAGTCAAACACCATGGAAAAAAATTAAAACCTATGGTCTCATTCCAAACCATGACAGCATAGGCCAACTGGGAAACCTAGACTCCTACTTTCACAAGGCTGTAACAAGGTACTTCTTTCCCCTCTCCCTCTCCACTGCAGGATGGTGACAAAGAAGGCTGCGCAGGTAGCCAGAACTTTCATTCTAGCCTGGTCTAGTGGTAAGGTGGACCTCTTCCATGGTTACAGTGGAGGCCACATGGAAAAGCAGTAGCAAAGCACCCTTTTCCATCTCAGCCAGGATCCGCAGAGTACTATTGGGGACTTGAAATTTCATCCCTGCCCAGAAGTAATGTTGGTCAGGCTGGCCTCAAACTCCTGACCTCATGATCTACCCACCCCAGACTCCCAAAGTACTGGGATTACAGGCATGAGCTATTGCACCCAGCCTTTTTTTAAAAAAATCTTTTTCCTTTTTTTTTTTTTTTTTTTTTGAGGCTAAGTCTTGCTCTATAGCCCAGGCTGGTGTGCAGTAAGTGACACCATCTTGGCTCACTGCAATCTCTGCTTCCTGGGTTCAAGCAATTCTTATGCCTCAGCCTCCCAAGTAGGTGGGATTACAGGGACCCACCACTACACCCAGCTAACTTTTGTATTTTTAGTAAAGACAGGGTTTCATCATCTTGGCCAGGCTGGTCTTGAACTCCTGACCTCAAATTATCTGCCTGCTTTAGTCTCCCAAAGCGCTGGGATTACAGGTGTGAGCCAATGTGCCCGGCCTCAGATCTTCTCTTTCTTCCTCTACTCCTCACATATTTTCAAAATTTCTATTCCACTTCCGTAAGTCCCTGCCTTAAAGTAATATCTGGTTAATGACACCAACTTTCAAGTAGGTTGTGACATTATATTAACCTCTAATGTACTCGTCTCTGAAATGTCTTACTAAATTATGCTAAAATGGGGAGTTTCAGACCCTGTGGCAAGGTAGGGCAAGAAAATATCAGAAGACTTTAACTCACACCGTGTAAGTAGACAGGAAGTTGGCTTACATGAGAATTCTCTGCAAAAGCTGCATTTTGGCATGTGTTAACCACAAAACAAATGCATTTTAACACTCGTATAAGCCCCTGTAATCTTATATATACTGGCTCATTTTTCCCCTGAAGTTGCTTTCTCAATCTAAAAACAGAGATGTATTGACGTCTAAGGAAATTACCAACACTTTATAGAAATTCAAAACAACCTTAATCATACTAACCCATTGGAGGCTCATCCAATTTATAAACATGATCTTGCAACTTAACATTTGGTTTTGCACCTTGTACAGCTAACCAATGTAGAGAAAACAGTCATCTAACAAGTATTTACTTACTATGCTCCAGGCACCATTCTAGGTCTTTGGGTAAATATCAGAGGAAACGGACAATAATTCCTGTGTTTATGGCATCTAGAGTGGTGGTAGTAAGAATAGAGGATACAACAAAGATAAAATTAGTTAAATTAGTACAAGGGCTATAAAGGAAATAAAACAGGGTAGTGATATAACAGTGATTGGGGTGAAGGTAGGTGACAGCTTTAGTCACGGTGGTCAGGGACAACCCCCTGACCTAAAGTGCCCTTTGACTAAAACCTAAATGCCAATGATGTAGCCATTGGACAACCTGAAAGGAAGATCCATTAAAATAACTAAGAACATAAGAGGCTCAAAACTTGCAGTAATACTTCTAGAAATTTCTTCTATACAAAGGGAAAACAGGCAAAGGAGTTTTAAGACAAAGGGCAAACTCAGTGAATGACTGAATTACTAGAGTCTAGAGTATTTGTCCTGCCGCTTCTCGTGGACAGTCTGGCCCTTTCAGGCCAAAGAGCAAACTCTTTAGAGAAGCATTCATTATTCATTGCACCATCTGCTTTATTTTTCTATTTCTTTTATTTTTAATTTTTGTGGGTACATAGTAGGTGTATATACTTATCGGATATATGAGATGTTTTGGTACAGATATGCAATGTGAAACAGTCACATCATGGAGAATGGAGTATCCATCCCCAGCCCACCTGCTTTAAAGGCCCATCTGCCATTCTGCCCAATGCTCTAGCCATTTCATTGCCTTGGACCAATATACACATACCTCTGCCTTTATCCACGCTGCTTCCTTTACTTGCAATGACTTCCCCCCAATATTTATTGCTGGTTAAATTCCTAGTTTCAGGACTCAGCTGAAATGCCCCCTCTTGAGCACCTTCCCAGTCACCAACCCACCTTCCCTATCATCCCCTCAGCCTTAGCTAATCATTCTCTCTCATGAGATCCCATAGTACCTTGTGTTCATCCCTGTTATAGTTCTTGACCCCTTGTGTCATCATCATCCAAATGTTTGTCTTCCCCTGTAGACCATGAATTAGGTAGATCAAGCCATGGATCTTAAGCACCAATGTGTCCCCAGTCCTTGACATAACTCCAGGCATATAGTAGGTGATAGATATCTACTCAATGAATGATTGAATGACTAGGGTCTGGTGTATTTATCCTGTACCTTCAAGTGGACAGTCCAGCTCTTCATAACGTAGGGACACTTCTGTGGTTTTTGGTTTGGGTTTTTTGGTAACATGCTCCTTTAAAGTGAATAGTAATGGTCCTGTTCAAAGTTATGAAACAAAAATGGATGGACATAGACAGAAAGGAGGTAAAAGAAAAAAAAGTAAGAATACTGTAAGTATACAAAAACCATCTACCTGACTGCATTTGTTTTCGCTAAGACAGAGTAGAACCAGTCCTGGTGATAGCATTGCAGCAGAAAACAAGGGTGCCCCATTAGACACGTTCCTCACCCCAAGACTTCTATCAATTCCCCTATGCCTATTTTCTTGCAATATCGCTTCCTTCTACAATTCCAAAGCTTAGAATATGAGGAAGTTTTGAACAAAGTGAGGATTTGCTCTAGATTAAATGCTATCAGAAAGTGGGTACAGTTCTGATTGGTATTTTGATAAATATTATTTATAGAGAGGGGATATTAGAACCAGTATAAAGCTGTAATTGGTAAAGAAGTGGTACTCATTTTAACCAAGACAAGCTAAGGTTAGTATTTTGTTTAGTATTTTGTGACTTCATTCTTCTTTGCTTGAATGAAATTATAAAGTGGTCTTGCTTTGTTTCTTTTTATCATAGACACAGAGTGATCCTGTGTGATGTTGGTGTTCTACGTGATTGTTTATATTCAGTAGGAGAAAAAGATGGCTTAGCTAGGAGTGCCAGGCCAGCTCTGAATGTCAGGTACTGCTTTTTTACCTCCCTTCTCAACACACAATCCTTTCTCCCTGCTAGATTGTGAGATCCTTATTTCCAGAGGTGGTGGCACCTATTTCTCTGTCCCTGGCAAGGTCTTACACAAGGCATTGCATGTAAGTGTTTAGTAAGTATTTGCTGATTGATTCAGAGTCAGGAGTACAGGCTTGTCTGAATTTCAGAGACACTCAACTCATAGCCATTTATTTGTCCGGGTAATTAACCTTGTGTTGTCAAGTTGCCTCTGAAGCTGTATGTAAAATAAGCACTCCTGTCTCAATTTCAGATTAAAGGTCAGAAGATGTTGGTTCTAATCCTGGCTCCTCCATTGAGTAGTACAACATTGGAAAGCCAGTTAACTACTCCAGGCCTTAATTTTTCCACTTAAAGAATAAGCTTGGACTCAATAGCTAAAGGCCATTTCAAGTTCTGAAATTTGAGGAAAATGAATTTCCTCTTGCATTTTTTCTACCTTCATAGAAAATGCTAAAGAGTACATGGCCACATATCAGTATAAATGGGAAGAGTTACTCAATACGAGGTGCTATAGGTGAGCTGTTCAAAATAAAAATCATCTGAGACTTTAATCTCACATTATGGATTAAGGAGCTAAAGGTAAACATTAAGAGGATCCCCAGAAAGAAAATATAAAATAAAAATTCTCTGTACAAGAAGATTTGCAAATTTACAATGAAGTTAACATTAAAAGTAAATTGCAACATATAAATGAAAAACTAAATACCTGGAAACATTAACCAACTTAGAAGGCAAAATCAAACTGATAAAATATTTTCAAAAAATAGTTAATATCATAAATATAATCCCATCTCATTCCATCTACCTATTTCACTCAAATCTTGACTGAAGTCAGGGTATGTACTTAGCCAGGAGAGTATATAATTCCATGTAGATCGGAAAAACCTGATTCCTCCAAATCCAAATTACAGGGTTCTCTGAAGGCCTGAGAGACTACATTCATCCCTCATTAACCATGGGGGATAGGTTCCAAAACCTCCTGCAGATACCAAAATCTGCAGATGCCCAAGTTCCAGATACAAAATGGCATAGAATTTGCATATAACCTACACACATTATCATGTATGCCCTAAGCCATCTCTAGATTATTTGCAATACCTAATACAATGTAAATACTATCTAAATAGTTGTTGTACTATATTGTTTAGGGAATAATGGGAAGAAGAAAAGTCTGCACACATTCAGTGTCTATGCAATATTTTTCTGAATATTTTTGATCCACTGTTAGTTGAATCCACACATGCAGAATCCATGGATACAGAGGGCCAACTATACCTGATAGCTTCTTTCCAATAATTTAAGAACAGGGAAAAATTATTGTTGATGTAATCATATACATGTATAGTATTTTACAGTATGAAAAGGGCTTTTACCCCATTATCTTACTTGATTCTTTTTTTTTTTAGAGAGAGAATTCCTAAGTCTTATCTTACTTGATTCTCAAATCAGCCTTGTGAGGTAACTAGGAAATCATTATCCTAACCTCACAAATGATAAATCTAAGGCCTAGAAATAAGTAACTTTCCCTATTTCACATCAGGAAGCAAATATTAAAGCCAACCCTAGACCTCAGATTGGGGTTCTGCCTCGGTTTTGCTGTCTTTATAGTGAATATTTTGGATTAGAAATTTTCCACATTGCCTTCCAGATTTAAACCAATGGTTTATGACAGTACCATGCTCCTTTTTTTAGGTGAAACTAAAGAAAAATAGAAACACTGATATTTGTCTGAGTTCATGAAAGGAAAAAAAAACTTCCTGCTCACCTTGATGAGATTTAATGGTATTACTATTCCTGAATTTAATAAATGAACTATGCTACTTGCAATTTTTTTCAGAGTAGTTGTAGTGTGAAAAAAAAATTTCATAGAATGAATATAAAACAACATTGATTTCTCCAGAATGTTCAGAATTACTTACTACTTGAATCTTGATTAAATGGGTCTTGAAATCAACAAAAAGTCTTGGGCTGTTGCTTGAAACACCCTAGGAAGCGTGTTCTTTTGGTGTTGTTTTGTTTTGTTTTGTTTTGTTTTGTTTTTGAGACTGAGTCCTGATCTGTCACCCAGGCTGGAGTGCAGTGGCACAATCTTGACTCACTGCAACCTCTGCCTCCCTGATTCCAGCAATTCTGCTGCATCAGCCTCCCAAGTAGCTGAAACTACAGGCATGTGCCACCATGTCCAGCTAATTTTTTGTATTTTTAGTAGAGACACGGTTTTACCATGTTGGCCAGGCTGGTCTCAAACTCCTGACCTCAGGTGATCTGCCTGCCTTGGCCTCCCAAAGTTCTGGGATTACAGGTGTGAGCCACCATGCCTGGGCCCTTTTGGTGTTTTTTGTGCTTAGCTCTTATGAATGACCTGGTCCTTTTTAAAAAGAATTTTTTTTCATTATTTGGAGGTTTGAAGTGAATTTGACAGGATTCATTAAACACCTTCCAGTGTCTGTCATTTACCACTTCAACAACCACCTCAACACTCAGTGATGACTGTATCCATTTCAACTCTGCACATTCTTTTTTAAGCAGCTTTAACTATGTTAAATCGTTGCAAGTCTTACCTCTCTTCTTGGGAGGTTTTCACAACTGCTTAGGTCTGAGCTATATAACATTTTTATGACCCTGTCTCTACTGGCATGAGCCATTGCTAGGTGGAAATAAGTGAACTCTGTGGACAGCTTGCAGGTTACATGCTCCAGGGTGTCTCCACATTGGACCACTATAGTGTTGCTAATAATCATAAAATTAAAAGGGCAGGACTTGTGTGGACCTAAAGGGTAGCCCCGGACTTGTGTGGACATAAAAGGTAGCCCTGGACCTGTAATCCCAGCACCTTGGGAGGCCAAGGTTGGCAGATTACAAGGTCAGGAGATCGAGACCATCCAGGCCAACATGGTGAAACCTCGTCTCTACTAAAAATACAAAAATTAGCTGGGCTTGGTGGCATGCACCTGTAGTCCCTCCCAGCTACTCAGGAGGCGGAGGCAGGAGAATCACTGGAACACAGGAGCGGGGAGTTGCTGTGAGCCGAGATCACGCCACTGCACTCCAGCCTGGGGTGACAGAGCAAGATTCCAACAGAAAAGAAAAAAGAAAAAGGAAAGAAGAAAAAGCTCTGGATTCTGAGTTGTCCTAGAGCTTAAGGGCGTTGATCATTCATTGGACACAGAGCACGTCAATTTGAAGTTTTCAGCAAATGAGCTTAGAACTCACTGAGAACCCTCCCCTTGTTGACACTTCCGGTTCTGTCCCCTGTTGTCTGCCAACGGCAATCTTTCACTCCCTGTCTAAGTCCTCTCAGACCAGCTTTGGTGGGAGGCTCCTGGGATTGGCCCTTCCCAGTTTAGAGTCTCCTCAGAGACAGACTTTTATTCCCTTAATTAGGAGACAGACTCGTATTTCCTCAGCAGGCAGCCTCTCGCCTCCCCTCAACCGCAGCACCTCTGCTGCCACCGTCTTCGCCGTCATCACCTCAGCCTGGTCGCCACCCCAGTTGAGGTGCTGACGCATCATGTCTGCCACAGGGGATCCAGACCCAACCCAAGGAGACCAGGAGGCCCTGGTGAGCCAGGAGGGAGCGCAAGTTGAGGTGGCCGGAGCTGGTGACTGGGAGGGCATTGATCCTGGTCCCAATAGTGGCTTTGTGGTGCCCGTGGCTGAGGTGGCGGGAGATGCAGGGCCCATGGAAGGCCTCAGTGTGGAGGAGGGTGAGCAAGCGGCAGGCCTGCCCGCAGCCCCCGGGGACAGGAGCGTCGAGGAGGACTCGGATATTGAGCTGTTGGAGGAGGAGGAGGAGGAAGAGGAGGAGGAGGAAGAGGGGGAAGCGGACCTCAACCTCAATTTGATCATGGTCCCTCATCGCTACCCCATGATGGGTGTTCGCTTTGTGTTACTCGACCTGGTCCAGTCCCTTTACCGCCGCCTCTATCAAAACGACCACATCATCATAGGGCCCCGTCACCGTAGCCGCCTGATGGCGATGGCCCGTGCTGCCGCACTCAATCGCTCGGGTGATCCCCACTGGCTGCTGGCACCTCAGAGGCTGGGCGTGGGGATCCCAGGGCCAGAGGGCCATGGCCTGGGCCTGATCCAGGAGGCCGCATCAGTCCCAGAGCCTATGGTGCTAGCCGACCCCGCCGAGATGGCAGGGGAGCCTGCAGAAGAGTCAGCTGAGGAGGCTGCAGAGGAACCACCTGCAGAGGGACCGGCCACAGAGGAACTGGCCGCAGAGGAACTGGCCGCAGAGGAACCAGCCGCAGAGGAGGCCACAGCCCCCAAAGGTGAGGAACGGGCTAGTGCCAGCGGCAGGGAGGCGGGAACACATGCGCCTAAGGGCTCTGGGCAGGGCCACAGTACAGGCACAGACGGTGGGAGTGGGTGGTGAAGTGGGGATCAGGGGCCTCCTGAAACTTAAGGCCGAACATTGTCCCAATGAGTCGAGGCCCTTTTCTATAAGGACCTCTATGATTTTCAGAAAACATGCCGCCCTCTATCAACCTGTGTTTGATAGGAGATCTGAGATCATTGATGTCATTTGCAAGCCCACAGATGAATAGCTGGGTAGATAGGGGTTCAGGAGGAAGCTCCACAGGAAACAGAAGGGACACCCGAAGGAAAAGAGCAGGCAAATGGCAGGCATCCTTTTTGGTTCATGGTTTTTCAAAATATAAAGATTTTTTTTTTTTTTTGAGACAAAGTCTCGCTCTGTCACTCAGACTAGAGTGCAATGGCACCATTTCAGCTCACTACTTACAACCTCTGCCTACTGGGTTCAAGCCATTTTCCTGCCTCAGCCTCCTAAGTAGCTCAGATTATAGACACACACCACCATGCCCAGCTCATTTTTCTATTTTTAGTAGACATGGGGTTTTAACACGTTGGTCAGGCTGGTCTCAAACTTCTGACCTCATGATCTGCCCACCTCAGCCTCAAAATGTAAAGACTCTTAGAAAGTTGATCCCCCAGACAAGATCAAGTGATACAGGAGCCCTTGGTAAAAATGAAACATTCAGCGGGGTGAGGAACCAATGTGCTTCACCATAGAATTTGTCTTTTGAGGCAAACAAATATTTTCCCAACAAAGTTCTGACCAAAGCACCATAGAATGCAATCAGACCTGGTGATTCTGATATCTTCTTCTCCAAAGAACTAGACATAGTCAGCAGAATTGGGTGGGAGATTTACTGGAAAAAAGGGAAATAGTGTCACTGTAGAAATGATTAAGCAGCAGCCACATGAGGGCCATGGAACTGTTGTGAAAACCGGTAGGAAGGTGTCTAGCTATTCCTTTCTTAGTTAAGTCTATCCCCCTGCTTCTCCTGAGGTTGGAGTACTAGATGCCACTGCTAGTTATAAATTGGGCTATATTTCTGTGAATCACTGGTCCCAATGTCTGTATTATTCTTCACCAAAGAAGTCACTAAATCTCAGCCTGAGAAGTGGGATGAAGAGGCCCAAGATGCTGCAGATGAAGAAAAGAAAGATCAAGAACAAGAAAAGGATGTGAAAAGCAAGGGGAAGAACTCCAAAGGGACCTAGACACAGCAGAGGGGAAGCAAGAAAATCCAGGTATCTGTGTATAGCTTTAAGAATGACTCAACTATTCCTGGCATTTACCTATTACTGACAATTTTATTTTTTTCAAAACTTCCCAGTAAATTAATTAATAAAAAGTTTAAAATTAGCTTTAAAATTCAATTTAATTTACTTAAAATGCTACTAGAATTTTCATGTACCTAGTAATATGAACTGCAGTGTGGTCTGAAATATACTTCATGGCTACTCATTTGTTCATGTTGAGGTCTTTTATCCTCTAGCTGCAAAACTACTAACAAGTGGCAAATGTATCAGACCTACTACCAAGACCAATATTTGTGTACAGTATTGGTTGCCAGGCACAGCAGTTGCCAGACACAGCACCTAACTTGGCTGGGCCATGCATTAGTTGGGCCTTCATTACTTGACCACAGAAATGCAGGCTCCCCATAGTAACTAGGAGACAACTCCAATGCTTTTTACAAAGTGACTACTAACAAATAGCAAAAAGCTAAGAATTTCAAGTAGGACCACATTTAATGACTAATACCTAAATATTTGTTTAGCTATATATTTTTATATTTTATGTCACAGTCAGATGAAAAGAATGTGTGTTTATCACTGAATTGGTAATTAAGTCTTAAGGTGTATCTGTCTTTGAGTATATCTAAATGGTTAATATTTTCTTTTTTTGCATTTTCAGTTGTATATTTCTTAACAGCTTCTTTTCTATATGGTAGATATGGAAACCAAGGTTCTGGGAGGGTAAAGAAATATCATTTTTGGAACCAGCACAGGCTGATGAAGCTTCAGAGATTTATTTAAATCCCAGAATGGACTCTCATATAAGAACAAAAACAACAAGGTTTTCTAGTGCTAGGCCGACAAGGTTGGTGTGATTATTTGAACGAAACCTTCAGTTCCACAGACACCCTGCTATCTGAGTTTCTGAGTTACAAAAGGAAAGGGTGTTCTTCTCTAATGATTTAAAATATAGCACACAAGTGTTGCAGATATACACAGACCTGGCCATTTTCTTCTATTTAGAAAGTCACTGGTGTCAGTCAATGTTGTACCATTATTCATTTTCTCTCATTTCATTCTGCAGTTAGGAGGTATAGAGAGAAGACTCTGTTGCTCATTGTTTGTTTGTTTTTTGTTTCAGATGCCTCTGGGAATTTTAACACATGTCATTACAAAGTTCTTTACATCAAAAGTGATATCCAGTGACAGCTAACTTTCCTGAATGTATTTGACAGTGTTTGTTCAAGTTAAAAATAAAAGTTTACTTTAAATTAATAACCTGAAATGTAGGAAGATTTTTCAATAATAATTCTAACTCAAATCTCTCCTTTACCTCTATGTTTTGGGCCACCATACCTTCATCGAAAGGTATTACTTTCCACCATTTGGTAAGACTTAATGCAGCCAAAAATCAATTAAAATGTCAAGTTTAAAACAATTTTTGAAGAGAGAGAGATGGGGCTCAAGTCTTTAGAGCCATGTTGCCAACTACTTTAGGCACTAGTAATGTGGCTGGTCTAATTTAATATGTGCTGTAAGTGTGAAAGTAACGTTGCATATCTTACTAATGATTGTTACACTGGTTACATGTTGAAATGATAATACTTAAATAAAATGAAATATTAAAGTTTGTGTTGGTTTCTTTTTGTTTTTTAATGTGGCTACTAGAACATTTAGAATTACCCATGTAGATCACATTATATGTTTATTGGACAGTGCTGCTCTAGAGCATGGTTTTGAAGAAAACTTCATGGATGGCCCAGGTTGCCTGGAGGCCACATGGCATTGCTGAGCTTGGGCCCAGACTTTGATCTGGAGCAGTGGCTCTCCAAGTTTGGTCCTCCAAACAGCATCACCAGCATTACCTGGGAATTCTCAGACTCCACCCAAGACCTATGGAATCTGAAAATCTGGGGTGGGGTCAGCAAGCTGTGTTTTAACAAGTCCCCCAGGGGCTTCTGATGAACACTAAGGTTGGAGAGCCACTGGTTTCAAGCAACAGAGGAAGAAGCTGTGCTTCACCTCCTGTCAGACCGGCCTTAATTCACTGGCTAGGGGCTGTTTCAGGTAAACCGAAAGGGACAGCAAGGGCTGGGCTGGGGAGGAGGCTAGAACTCACAGGGGCTGAGGCCTAGAGGGGAAAAATGCATAAAGGAAAAAGTCAGTCCAAAAGGATACAAACATGATACCATGTATATGACTTCTAAGAAAACAGAGGAATGATCACCATAAATTGATCGTGGGTATATATAGAGAGACTAAAAGGTGTGCATGTAAGAGATGGATACAAATGAAGCATACAGAAAGGTGTGCATTCAAAAGACAAGCACTTTTGAGACGGCGGTTACCTCTCAGGGAAAGAAAGGGAGGGGCATTCAAGTACAGAAGGCTCCACAGCAGGAATCAACTGTACTTGTAATGTTACATTTCTTAAGCTGAATAGTAGATACATGGATGTTTATAGTGATGTTTTCTACAATTTTGTGTAGGTCTGAAATATTTCTAAAGTGGGAGGGGGAAGGGGAGCAGTTCTTCCCACACCACTGGGGCAGGAGTCAGAATCCTAGAACCCAACCCCGCCTTTGAGGTCATTATGAAGGTACAGTTGTCATAATGCCAACTGGAGATAAACCATGAAATAAAACATGTTGTGTTAGTTGATTTAAACATTTCAAATATTTAGACCTATGGTATGTGGATCCCAAGTTGAACTCTTGTTCTGAAACCTGAAAATGTTACAGATGGGACATGCTCAATATCTAGCTGATAACCCCTTTCCCTTCCTCCCTCCATGCCGCTTTGTTACCTGAGCACAGTGGGGCCCTTTGTTTCTGAAAAGTGCTTGTTCTAGTAGCCCTTCTTGCTATAGAACTTGGACTTCTCCCTGACCCAGGCTAGAGTGCAACTGCCAACCACCTTGTCTCCTCCACTCGCCCCCCCAACCACACCCCTCTCTTTGCTCAACAGGTATCCAAACGCAAAACCTCTTCAATGGCCCTTCCCCCATACCAAATATCAATGCACACCCAAAGGCCATCAACTTGGTCAAGCACATCTGTGCAGACGTCCTTTATTCGCAGCACCACCTCTTAAGAACATTTTACTTCTCTAACAACCTTCAGCTCCGAGTCTTCTCTCCTATTTGATTTCCTTCCACCTGTGACAGACAGAGACAGACTACAGAACAGGTTACATTGTATTTGTTTGTCATGTAGTGAAGATAAAGCAAGCTACAAAGAAGCTAAAAACTTATCAGAATGAGCCTCTGGGTATTTAAAAATGAAACAAAAAGACCTCTTCATTTAAAAACAGAGCTTTGCTCTCGCCTGCCTATCGGCTCCCTTTCTTGCTTGACATTTTGCTGGCCCTTTCCTCGAAGATTGAGGGGGCTCAGACCACAGCCTGCGCTGGGAATGGAGACAGAGGTGGCGGCTCAGGGAAAACAAGGCTACCAGTGATGGTGATGGGAAGATATTGGGCTAGGACAAGCAGCAGGAGCAAACTATTGCCAAGGACCTGGTTGTGACCAAATATAAGATGGGGGGTGACACCACCAACCAGATACTTCAGTCCTTGTTAGAAGCATTTAGCTCAGATGCCTTGATTATGGAAGAAACAGGGAAAGTCTTAGAGAAAATAAAGGAAATGAAAAAAGGTATTGCTTTTCCCACCATCATTTTGGTAAATAACTGTGTATGCCACTTCTCCCCTTTGAAGAGCGACCAGGATTATATTCTCAAGGAAGGTAAGTTGGTAAAAATTGACCTTGGGGTCCATGTGAATGGCTTCATCACTAATGTAGCTCATACTTTTGTGGCCAATGTAGCTCAGGAGACCCAAGTAATAGGGAGGACAGCAGATGTTATTAAGGCAGCTCACCTTTGTGCTGAAGCTGCCCTACACCTGGTCAAACCTGGAAACCAGAACACACAAGTGACAGAAGCTCAGAACAAAGCTGCCCACTCATTTAACTGTGCTGCAATAGAAGGTATGCTGTCAAACCAGTGCAAGCAGCATGTCATCGATGGAGGAAAAAATCATTAACCAGAATCGCACAGACCTGCAGAAGGACCATGAAAAAGCTGAATTTGAGGTACATGAACTATATGCTGTGGATGTTCTCTTCAGCTCAGGAGAGGGCAAGACCAAGGATACATGACAGAGAACCACTATTTACAAATGAGACCCCTCTAAATAGTACAGACTGAAAATGAAAACTACATGTGCCTTCTTCAGTGAGATGGAAAGGCATTTTGATGTCAGGTCACTTATTTTAAGAGCATTTTAAGATGAGAAGAAGCCTCAGATTGGTGTGGTGAAGCGAGCCAAACATGAACTGCTACAATCATTTAATGTTCTCTGTGAGAAGGAGGGTGAATTTGTTGCCCAGTTTAAGTTTACAGTTCTGCTCATGCCCATTGACCTTATGCAGTAAACCAGTGTCCCTTCAAGCCTGACCTCTATAAGTCTGAGATGGAGGTCAAGGATACAGAGCTAAAGGCCCTCCTCCAGAGTTCTGTAAGTCAAAAAACCCAGAAGAAGAAAAAAAAGAGGTCTCCAATACTGCAGAGAATGCCACCAGTGAGGAAACAGTAGAAGAAAATGAAGCTGGGGGGTGAGGTGGGCCCCACCTCCCCTGATTACTGCTCCTGCCTCGTCCCCTTCCCACCACACCCTGGGTTCTGAAGTACAGTTCTTCTTCTCCACCTAGGACCACCATCAGAGTGGGGGTCCCCCTGCCCCCATCCCAGTTCCCCAACACAACCAGCTCCAACTGACTTTGGTCTTGGGAGGCAAGGCTTCCTAACTACAGAAGACTAAATGAAAAAAGAAATTAAATAATAAAATCAGGAGTCAAAAAATAAAATAAAATGAAAACAGAGCTTTGTTGTTAACTGTGGAAAAGAAATTCCTAATGGAGATTTCTAAGACTGAATGCTAGATGTGGGTGAAGGGGAGGAAGACAGCAAAGCACACTGCCATGTGTGTACCTATGCAACTATCTTGCATGTTCTGCACATGTACCCCAAAACCTAAAATGCAATTAAAACAACAACAACAACAACAAATAAAGATTAAAAAAAAAAGACTGATAATTACCTAATTCACCGTGAGCAAAGGGAGGAAGGAGGTGAAATAGCTACCAGGATTAAAGGGCATCTACCTAAAGGAACTGTTCACTATGGGAATACAAAGCAAATCAAATCCAGTCAATTGAAAACCTAGCATTATCAAAAAGGCAGATGCCATATCAGAAAAAAAATATAGATGTTTTAGGGCTGGTGCAGTGGCTCACACCTGCAATCTCAGCACTTTTGGAGGCCAATGAGGGAAGATCCCTTAAGTCCAGCTGTTCAAGTCCAGTCTAGGGAATATAGTGAGATCACTGTCTCTACAAAAAAAAATTTTTTTAATTAGCTGGGCATGATGGGGCACACCTGTAATCCCAGATACTCAGAAGGTTGAGGCAGGAGAATCATTTGAACCTGGGAGGTCGAGGTTACAGTGAGCTGACATCATGCCTCTGCACTCCAGCCTGGGTGACAGAGCGAGATTCCATCTCAAAAAAAAAAAAAAAAAAAAAGCACATTGTCCAAACATAAAGATTTTTTATGTCTATAACAGTGTATCCAGCATCATAGCTGGCCCTTACATGAGAGGAGAAACCTCATATGCCATGATGAGAATTCAAGGGAAAAAGGGATGTGAAGACCCTATGTAGACAGTCAAGACCTAGCCACGTAAGAAAAAAAAAATAACATTAATGGTAAAGGTTATTCCAAAACCCATGGGACTTGTTTAACAAACATTTACCAAACACCTGCCTTTTCACAGAGACCATGGGTGTTAGAACCTAGAGGAAGGCCAGCCAGGCACGGTGGCTCACACTTGTAATCCCAGCACTTTGGGAGGCCGAGGCAGGCAGATCACGAGGTCAGGTGTTCAAGACCAGCCTGGCCAACAGGGTGAAACCCTGTCTCTACCAAAAACACAAAAAATTAACTGGACATGGTGACATATGCCTGTAATCTCAGCAACTCTGGAGGCTGAGGCAGGATAATTGCTTGAACCCAGGAGGCAGAGGCTGTGGTGAGCAGAGATCAGGCCATTCCACTCCAACCTGGGCAACAGAACAAGACTATCTCAAAGAAAAAAAAGAAGAAGAAGAAAGAAAGAAACTAGACAAAGGCCTGTACATTCCCATTAAGGGGCCTATTCTTTCAGTGGAGCTAAACAATGTCTACACATATCACTGTAATCTAATGAGGAAAGTAATGTGGAGAGAGATAGCAAAGAAGTCTTCTTGGAGGTGATGAGTTTTGAGCCAGACTGTAAAGGAGGAGAATTTTAGACCGTTTTTTCCAGGATACTCTCTGCTACTCCAAAAATTAAATGGTAATCTCTTCAGGTTGTATATCCTTGGGTCCCTCCCCCATCCTACCCTATCCCTAATGATGAGTTTGCAAAGAGAAAGGACTTGGCCACTTTTCTTGACTGACAGACGAAGTCCGGTAGAGAAAGAAAGCACATTTCCCTAAGCAAATCTTAAATCCTGATTGTGCCAACTTCCTGGTTTAGAGATCAGATATGAGTCTTTTGGAATTGTCATTTGTAGCTGGTGCTTGTTTCACATGTGGAAGCCAAAGACAGCAGAACTCAGCTGTAATCTCATCTACTCTGGAGGCTGAGGCAGGATAATTGCTTGAACCCAGGAGGCAGAGGCTGTGGTGAGCAGAGATCAGGCCATTCCACTCCAACCTGGGCAACAGAACAAGACTATCTCAAAGAAAAAAAAGAAGAAGAAAGAAAGAAACTAGACAAAGGCCTGTACATTCCCCTTAAGGGGCCTATTCTTTCAGAAGGTCAGATACCTAAGGATAAAGGATAGGCACCAACTATACACCAGAGATATGGAATGTGACATCCTGTATAGGTTTACATCTGCAGGCAGCAGGCTAGACAGATAACTGAGGATATGGAGACTGTTCCATGGGATTCTGAATCATGTACTGCTATGAAGAGATCCCCAGTGTGGAAGCTAGGAGACTCTTCCTCAGTTTTGCTTCAGTATTTCTTGAAAACACACCTGCTCAAATTTTTTTCTCCTTTGTTTGCTGGTGCCAACCAGTTCCCCTCCCAGAGACTTGAAGCCAACTCTAACCACCTGGTGACATAGTGTGCTGCCACGGCAACAGAACCATCTCCAGGATCCACTTCACTTCTTTACAACACCTTGTTCTACGGCAAGCCTAGTGATCAATTCTACCTCCCTGAACAAATAAGAAGATTCAGGTGCATGCTTCTTTGCCCAAAAACTTTAATATTGACAATAGTCTTTATATTGTGTTTCAACTCCACTGATAACTGCAGGAGGCAACTGGCAAAGAAATGATTACATAAACTACACTCTTGGCAAATATATCAGAATATCAACACTGTATACATCTGGAAGGCATTGGCTTCCAGAAGTCTTGGCCAAATCCCCTAGAGGGGCACAGGAATGGTGGGGGGCACTAGGATGGGGACCATGGAGAGTTCTGCTATCTTTGGCTTCCACATGTGAAACAAGCACCAGCTACAAATGACAATTCCAAAAGACTCAGCATTGGCACATTAAAAAACACCCAATAAATGTGGTAAACATAAATCCATGACTTAATAAATGAAATTGACCAGTTTACATAAAAAGTAAAGACAAAGGGGTGCACTGATTAGAAAAGAGGAAGAGAATTGTGGCAGAAAGTAGTATCTGTTTGTCCTGGGAGTCAAATCTACTTTTCAGGGTAAAGAACAAACTCCTTAGTGTTGTATTCATGACCGCAATGCGATTTTCAGGCCCATTTGCTACTCTGCCCAATGATCTAGCCATTTCCTTACACACACACACACACACACACACACACACACACACACACCTCTACCACTGTTCATACTGTTTCCTTTACCTGCAGTGACCTCTTTGCTTTCCTCACCCCTTCACTACTACTAGTGATTTTTCAGGAAGTGAAATGCTTCCTCTTGAGCACCTTCCCAAGCACCAACACACCTTCCCAATCACCAACACACCTTCCTTCTCTCTTCCTCCTAAATAATCATTCTTTCTCCTGGAATAGATAGTAGTTTGTGCTTATCCCTGTTTTGAAACTTGACATGTTATATCATCCTTGTACAAACATCTGTCTTCCACTCTAGACCATGAACTAGATAGATCAAAGCATGTTCTTTAGGCACCATGAGTATCCAGCTTCTAACATAACATCAAACATATAGTAGGTGCTCAATACATGCTCAGTGAATGACTGGATGACTAGAGTCTGAAGTGTCTCTCCTGCAGCTTAAAGTAGACAGGTCAGCTCTTCACAACCTGAGAAGACACTTGTGTGGTGTGTGTGCATGTGTGTGTGTGTGTGTGTGTGTTTTGTAATATCCTAGGTCATCTAAAATCAATAGTAATGGTCCAGTTGCAAGCAGTGGAGCAAAAATGAATGGACAATATTCCCATGTAAAAAAAAATAAATTTAGAGGGAGAGGAGAAGATGGCACTATAGTAGCAACTCAGGATTGTAGCTCCCAGTGAAAGCACAGAGGGTGAGTGGACACCACATTTCCAGATGGATCTTTACTGCCCACAGACCAGGAGATTCCCAGGTGTAGGAGCCCCATAGGCAGCTGTTTCGGCCAGCCGTAAAAAATGTAAAAAATACACTGGTCTGATTGCCTTGTTAAACTGGCAATTTGAGATTTGGGAAGGTGGATTAGCACATACATCTGATTAAATGGCACTTAAACAGTAAGCCAGGCCAGGAGATTTCCAGGCAGTGACGTTGATTCAGCCGGGGCAGTGGTTCGCCGCACGGGAAATCACACAGATCCCGGTGCCCTTTCAGCAGGTGACTGGAACACATGGGAGAGAGTCAACCGTTCAACTTAATAAAAAAAGGACTCTGAGGCACGGAGCCAGGTGATCAGGCTCGGAGGGTCCCACCCCCATAAAAACAAACAAAATGGCAATTGGAAATGCTCGGGGCTGAGAGTTCCATGGCAAGCACAGCAGAACCCAGGACAGTGCAGCTCGGTGTGGGAAGGGCATCCACCATTACCAAGGAACTCCACCCCTATGGAGATACTCTACCATTGCTGATGCAGCCTGCCATTGCCATGGCAACCTGCCATTGCCAAGGCAACCCGCCATAACAGAGACAGTCAGTCATTACAGAGGCAGGCCACCATCGCCATGGCAGTTCTAACCACACCCATATAAACAGGACTACGGGGAATTACACATGGCAGCAGGGCAGAGCCCAGAGCAGCTCAGCATAGCCTCTGCAGGCAGGCAGTGACTAGATTGCCTCCTTGCTGGGCAGGACAGTGCAACGGATACTCATAAATAAAGCCCTAACTCCCCGGGAAAGAGCACCTGAGGAAAAAAGGGGGCTTTATGAGTTCTGCTGCAGCAGAATTAAAGGTACCTGCCTAGCAGCCCTGAATGAACAATGGAGCTCACAGCTCAGCACTTGACCTCCTATAAAGTACAGACTGTCTCCTCAAGCAGCTCCCTGCCCCCGTATATCCAAAGAGTCACCTCACAAAGGACTGATCAGACTGACATTTGGCGGGCATCATTCTGGGACAAATAGCAGAAGAAGAAACTGGTAGCAACCCTCACAGTTCTGCAGCTGCTACAGGTGTTCCCCAGCAAGCAGGGCCTGGAGTGGACACCAGTAGTCCTACAGCTGAGGGGCAAGACTGTTAGAAGGAAAACTAAAAAACAGAAATTCTTCACCATCAACAATCTGGACGTCCACTCAGAGACCCAATCGGAAAATCAGCAACTACTCAGACGACAGCTGGATAAATTCTCAAAGATGGGAAGAAACCAGCGCAAAAAGGAGGAAAACACCCAAAACTGGAACATCTCGCCTCCTACAAGGGACCACAACCCCTCACCAGCAAGGGAACAAAGCCAGATGGAGAATGAGTGTGATGAAATGACAGAATCAGACTTCAGAAGGTGGGTAATGAGAAACGACCGTGAGCTAAAATAACACGTTCGAACTCAATGCGAAGAAACTAAGTACCTTGAAAAAAGATTTGAGGAAATGATAACAAGAATGGACACCTGAGAGAGAAATAGGGTGAATTGATGGAGCTGAAAAACACAAGATGAGAACTTCGCGAAGCATGCTCAAATCTCAACAGCCGAATTGACCAAGCAGAAGAAAGGATATCAGAGGTAAAAGATCAACTCAATGAAATAAAATGAGAAGGCAAGATTAGAGAAAAAAGCACAAAAAGGAATGAACAAAATCTCCAAGAAATGTGGGAGAATGTGAAGAGACCTAATCTACGTTTGATAGGTGTACCTGAATGAGATGAAGAGAATGAATCCAAACTAGAAAATACTCTTCAGGATATTATCCAGAAAAATTTCACCAACCTAGCAAGGCAGGCCAATATTCAAGTCCAGGAAATACAGAGAACACCACAAAGATATTCCGCAAGAAGAGCAACCCCAAGGCACATAATCGTCAGATTCACCAGGGTTGAACTGAAGGAGAAAGTGCTAAGAGCAGCCAGAGAGAAAGGTCAGGTCACCCAAAAAGGGAAGCCCATCAGACTCACAGCAGATCTCTCAGCAGAAACCCTACAAGCCAGAAGAGAGTGGGGGCCAATATTCAACATCCTTAAAGAAAAGAACTTTCAACCCAGAATTTCATATCCAGCCAAACTGAGCCTCATAAATGAAGGAAAAATAAAATCCTTTGCAAACAAGCAAGTACTCAGAGATTTTGTCACCACCAGGCCTGCTTTACAAGAGCTCCTGAAAGAGGTACTAGGCATAGAAAGGAACAACCAGTACCAGCCATTCTAAAAACATACCAAATGCTAAAGAGCATCAGCAAAAAGAAGAATCTGCATCAACTAATGGGCAAAACAGACAGCTAGCATCAAAATGGCAGTATCAAATTCACACATAACAATATTAACCCTAAATGTAAATGGGCTAAATGCACCAATCAAAAGACACAGACTGGCAAATTGGATAAAAAGTCAAAACCCATCGGTGTGCTGTATGCAGGAAACCCATCTCACATGCAAGGATACACAAAGGCTCAAAATAAAGGGATGGAGGAAGATTTACCAATCAAATGGAGAGCAAAAAAAGCAGAAGTTGCAATTCTCGTCTCTGATAAAATAGACTTTAAAGCAACAAAGATCAAAAGAGACAAAGATGGACATTACATAATGGAAAAAGGATCGATACAACAAGGAGAGCAAAGGATCCTAAATATAAATGGACCCAATACAAGAGCACCCAGATATATAAGGCAAGTTCCTAATGACTTACAAAGAGACCTAGACTCCCACACAATAATAGTGGGAGACGTTAACACTCCGCCATCAATATTAGACAGATCAACCAGACAGAAAATTAACAAGGATATCCAGGACTTGAACTCAGACCTGGAACAAGCAAACCTGATAGACATTTACAGAACTCTCCACCCCAAATCCACAGAATATACATTCTTCTCAGCACCGCATCACATCTACTCTAAAACTGACCACATAATTGAAAGTAAATCACTCCTCAGCAAATGCAAAACAACTGAAATCATAACAAACAGTCTCTCAGACAATAGTGCAATCAAGTTAGAACTCAGAATTCAGAAACTAACTCAGAACCACACAGCTTCATGGAAACTAAACAACTGGCTCTTGAATGTTGACTGGATAAACAATGAAATGAAGGCAGAAATAAAGAAGTTCTTCAAAACCAATGAGAACGAAGACACACCATACCAGAATCTCTGGGACACATTTAAAGCAGTATATAGAGGAAAATATACAGCAATAAGTGCCCACATGAGAAGAGTGGAGAGATCCAAAATTGACACCCTATCGTCAAAATTGAAAGAGCTAGAGGAGCAAGATCAAAAAAACTCAAAACCTAGCAGATCATAAGAAATAACTAAGATCAGAGCAGAAATGAAGGAGATAGAGACACGAAAAACCCCTCAAAAAATCAATAAATCCAAGAGCTGGTTTTTTGAAAAGATAAACAAAATAGACAGACCACTAGCCAGACTGATAAAAAAGAAAGGAGAGAACAACCAAATAGATGCAATAAAAAAAGATAAAGGGGAAATCACCACAGATTCCACAGAAATTCAAAACATCATCAGAGAATGCTACAAAAAACTCTATGCACATAAACTAGTAAACCTGGAAGAAATGGATAAATTCATGGACACTTGTGTCCTCCCAAGTCTAAACCAGGTGGAAGCCAAAACTATGAATAGACCAATAACATGGTCTGAAGTTGAGGCAGCAATTAAGAGCCTACCACACAAAAAAAAGTCCAGGTCCAGATGGATTCACAGCCGAATTCTAACCAGGCAAACAAAGAGGAACTGTTACCATTCCTTCTGAAACTATTCCAAATAATCCAAAAAGAGGGAATCCTTCCCAAATCATTTTATGAGACCAACAACATCCTGATACCAAAACCCGGCAGAGACCCAACAAGAAAAGAAAACTTCAGGCCAATATCCATGATGAACATAGATGCAAAAATCTTTAATAAAATACTGGCAAGCCGATTGCAACAGCACATCAAAAAGCTTATCCACCATGATGAATTAGGATTCATCCCGGGGATGCAAGGCTGGTTCACCATATGCAAGTCTATAAACGTCATTCACCACATAAACAGAACCAAAAACAAAAACCACATGATTATCTCAATTGACGCAGAGAAGGCATTTGACAAAATTCAACAGCTCTTTATGCTAAAATCCCTCAATAAACTCGGTATTGATGGAACGTATCTCAAAGTAATAAAAGCAATTTATGACAAACCAACAGCCAATATCATAGTGAATGGGCAAAAACTGGAAGCATTCCCTTTGAAATCTGGCACTAGGCAAGGATGCCCTCTCTCACCACTCCTATTCAATATAGTACTGGAAGTTCTATCCAGAGCAATCAGGCAAGAAAAAGAAATAAAGAGTATTCAAATAGGAAAGGTGGAAGTCAAATTGTCTCTATTTGCAGATGACATGATAGTATATCTAGAAGACCCCATTGTCTCAGCCCAAAAACTCCTGAAACTGATAAGCAACTTCAGCAAAGTCTCAGGATACAAAATCAATGTGCAAAAATCAGAAGCATTCCTCTACACCAATAACAGACTTAAAGAAAGCCAAATCAAGAACTAACTGCCATTCACAATTGCTACAAAGAGAACAAAATACCTAGGAGTCAAACTAACAAGGAACGTAAAGGACCTCTTCAAGTAGAACTACAAACCACAGCTCAATGAAATAAGAGAGGACACAAACAGATGGAGAAACATTCCATGTTCATGATTAGGAAGAATCAATATCGTGAAAATGGCCATACTGCCCAAAGTAATTTACAGACTCAGTGCTATCCCCATCAAGCTACCAATTAACTTCTTCACAGAACTGGAAAAAACTACCTTGAACTTCATATGGAACCAAAAGAGAGCCCGCATAGCCAAGTCAATTCTAAGCAAAAAGAACACAGCAGGAGGCATCCCACTATGGGACTTCAAACTATACTACAATGTTACAGTAATAAAAACAGCATGGTACTGGTACCAAAACAGAGATATAGACCAATGGAACAGAACAGAGGCATCGGAGGCAACACAACATATCTACAACCATACAATCTTTGATAAACCCAACAAAAACAAGCAATGGGGAAAGGATTCTGTGTTTAATAAATGGTGTTGGGAAAACTGGCTAGCCATGTGCAGAAAGCAGAAACTGGACCCCTTCCTGACACCTTACACTAAAATTAACTCCAGATGGATTAAAGATTTAAACATAAGACCTGGCACCATAAAAACCCTAGAAGAAAATCTAGGCAAAGCCATTCAGGACATAGGATAGGCAAGGGCTTCATGACCAAAACACCAAAAGCATCGGCAACAAAAGTTGAAATAGACAAATCGGACCTAATCAAACTCCACAGCTGCTGCACAGCAAAAGAAACGGTCATTAGAGTAAATCGGCAACCAACAGAATGGTTAAAAACTTTTGCAGTTTACCCATCTGACAAAGGGCTGATATCCAGAATTTACAAAGAACTAAAGCAGATTTAAAAGAAAAAAACAAACAAGTCCATTCAAAAGTGGGCAAAGGATATGAACAGACACTTTACAAAAGAAGACATATATAAAGCCAACAAACATATAAAAAAATTCTCATCATCACTGGTCATTAGAGAAATGCAAATCAAAACCACATTGAGATACCATCTCATGCCAGTTAGAATGGTGATCATTAAAAAATCTGGAGACAGCAGATGCTGGAGAGGATATGGAGAAAAAGGAACACTTTTACACTGCTGGTGGGAGTGTAAATTAGTTCAACCTTTGTGGAAGACAGTGTAGCAATTCCTCAAGGACCTAGAAATAGAAATTCCATTTAACCCAGCAATCCCATTACTGGGTATATATCCAAAGGACTATAAATTGTTCTACTATAAGGACACATGCACAGGAATGTTCATTGCAGCACTGTTTACAATAGCAAAGACCTGGAACCAACCCAAATGCCCATCGATGATAGACTGGACTGGGAAAATGTGACATATATACACAATATAATATTATACAGCAATCTAAAATGATGAGTTCATGTCCTTTGTAGGGACATGGATGAATCTGGAGAACACAAACTGACACAAGAACAGAAAATGAAATACCACATGTTCTCACTCATAGGCGGGTGACAAACAATGAGAACACATGGACACAGGGAGGGGAGCACTACACACTGGGGTCTATTGGGGGGAATAGGGGAGGGACAGCAGCAGGGGAGCTGGGGAGGGATAGCATGGGGAGAAATGCCAGATGTGGGTGAAGGGGAGGAAGGCAGCAAATCACACTGCCACGTGTGTACCTATGCAACTATCTTGCATGTTCTGTACATGTAACCCAAAACCCAAAATGCAATAAAAAAAGTGAATTTAGCCACAGACCTTACAACTTTCGTGGAAATTAATTTAAAATGAACCATAGAACTAAATGTGAAACACAAAACTACACAAATACTAGAAGATAACTCAGGAGAAAATCTAGATGACCTTGGGTTTGGACATGACTTTTCAGATATAACACCAAAGGCATAATTGATGAAAGAAATAATTAATAAGCTAGACTTCATTGAAATTAAAAATATCTGCTTTGTGTAAGAAACTGTCAAATAAATAAGAAGACAAGCCTCAGACTGGGAGAAAATATTTGCAAAAGTAACTGATAAAAGACTGCTATTCAAAATATACAAAGAACTCTTAAAACTCACCAATAAGAAAACTACTAACAATTCAATGAAAATTTACAGGTACAAAATTACAATTAGGATGTATTATTCCATTTTCATATGGCTGTAAAGAACTGCCTAAACTAGGTAATTTATAAAGGAAGAGGTTTAATTGACTCACTGTTCAGCATGGCTGGGGAGGCCTCAGGAAACTAACAATCATGGTGGAAGGTGAGGGGGAAGCAAGGCACCTTCTTCACAAGGGGCTAGAAGGAAAAGTACTGAGCAAAATGCCAGACCATATAAGACCATTAGATCTCATGAGAACTCACTATCATGAGAACAGCATGGGGGAAACAGCCCTCATGATTCAACTACTCTCACCTGATCTCCCCTTGACATGTGGAAATTATGGGGATTACAATTCAAGATGAGATTTGGGTGAGGACACAAAGCCTAACCATATCATAGGAAGAATAAGTTCTTCTGTTTTAATACACAGTAAGGTAACTAGAGCAAATAACAAAATAGTGTATATTTCAATATTGCTAGAAGAGATTTTTAATGTTATCACCACAAAGAAGTAATAAATGTCTATAGTAGTGAACATACAACAAGAAGAACTAGAGACCCAAAAGCAAACCAATCCCAAAGCTAGCAGAAGACAATAAATAACCAAAATCAAAGCTGAACTGAAGGGGATTGAGATGAAAAAATATTCAAAATATCAACGAATGAGAGTTGTTTTCTTGAAAAAATTAATAAAATACATAGGCCACCATCTAAACTAATAAAGAAGAAAATAGACCCCATTAAACACAACTAGACATGACAAAGTGCATACTACCATTGGCCCCAAAGAAATACAACCATCACAGAATATTGTGAACACCTCTATGCACATAAACTAGAAAACTTAGAAGAAATGTATAAATTTTTGGACACATACACTCTCCAAAGACTGAACCAATAAGAAATTGAATCCTTGAATAGAATATAATGAGCTCCAACATTGAATCAGTAATAAGTACCCTACCGACCCCCAAAAACCCCAAGACTGGTTCACAACTGAATTCTACAAGATATACAAAGAAGAACTGGTATAATTTCTACTGAAACTATTTCCAAACTTTGAGGAGGACAGACTCCTTCCTAATTCATTCTACAAGATCAGCATCATTCTGATACCAAAACCTAGCAGACACACACAAAAAAAGAAAATTTCAGACCAATATTCTTGATGAAAGTCAATGCAAAAATCCTCAACAAAACAATGGCAAACTGAATCCAGCAGCACATCAAAAACCATATCCACCATGATTGAGTAAGCTTTATCCCTGGATGCAAGCTTGATTTAACATACACAAATCAATAAATGTGATTCATCACATAAACAGAACTAAAGACAAGAACCACATGATGATCTCAACAGATGCAGAAATGGCTTTCAATTAAATTCAACACCCCTTCACATTAAAAACTCTCAATAAAATAGATCTTGAAGGAAGAAACATCAAAATAACAAGAGCCATAAATGACAAACTGACAACAAATATCATACTGAATGGGTGAATGCTGGTGCATTCTCCTTGAAAACTGGCACAATACAAGGATGCCCTCCCTCTCTCACCACTAGTATTCAACGTAGTATTAAAAGTTCTGGCCAGAGCAATCAAATAAAAGAAAGAAAGAATGGGCATCCCAAATAGGAAGAGAGAAAGCCAAACTATCCCTGTTTTCAGACAATATAATCTTATATCTAGGAAACTCCATAGTTTCAGCCCAAACGCTCCTTTAGCTGATAAAAACTTCAGCAAAGTTGGCCGGGTACAGTGGCTCATGCCTGTAATCCCAGCACTTTGGGAGGCTGACATGGGCAGATCACCTGAGGTCAGGAGTTTGAAGCCAGCCTGGCCAACATGGTGAAACTCTGACTCTAAAAAAAAAAAAAAAAAAAAAAAAAAAAAAAAAAAAAAAATTTTAAACTTCAGCAAAGTTTCAGGAAACGAAATTAATATATACAAATCACTAGCATTCATTTATACCAACAATAGTCAAGCTGAGAGCCAAATCAGGAATGTAATCCCATTCATAATTGACACAAAAAGAATAAAATATTATACCTAGGAATACAGCTAACCAGGAAAATGAAATCTCTACAAGGAGAACAAAACACTGCCCATAGAAATCAGATCTACACAAATGGAAAAACATGCCATGCCTATGGATAGGTAAAATCAATATTGTTAAAATGGCCATACTGCCCAAAGCAATTTATAGATTCAATGTTATTTCTATCAAATTACAAGTGACATTCTTCACAGAAAAAAAAAATTTTTAATTCATATGAAAAACAAGAAAAAAAATATTTTAAAATTCATATGAAACCAAAAAAGCCTAAATGGCCAAGGTAATCTTAGCAAAAAGAACAGAGCTGGAGGCACCATGCTCCCCAACTTCTAACTATACTACAGGGCTCCAGTAACCAAAACAGCATGGTACTGATAACAAAAACAGAAACAGACCAATGGAACAAAATAGAGAGCCCAGAAATAAGGCTGCACACCTACCAGTATCTGATCTTCAATAAAGCTGACAAAAAATAAGCAATGGGGAAAGCATTCCCTACTCAATAAATGGGGCTGGGAGAACTGGCTAGCCATATGCAGATGATTGAAACTAGATCCCTTTCTTACATTGTATACAAAAATAAACTCAAGATGGACTAAATGCTTAAATGTAAAACCCCAAACTATAAAAACCCTGGAAGAAAATCTAGGCAACACCATTATGGACATTAGAACAGGCAAACATTTCCTGATGAAGATGCCAAAAGCAATTGCAACAAAAGCAAAAATTGACAATTGGATCTAATTAAACCCAAGAACTTCTTTTCTGCACAGTGAAAGAAACTATCAAGAGAGTACACAGACAATCAACAGAATGGGACAAAATTTTTGCAAACTGTGTATCTGACAAAGGTCTAACATCTAGCATCTATAAAGAACTTAAATTTACAAGAAAAAAACAACCACATTAAGGACACGAACAGACACTTTTTGAAAGAAGACATACATGTGGCCAACAACCATTTGAACAAAGTTCAATATCACTGATCATTAAAGAAATGCAAAACAAAACCACAATGAGATACCATCTCATACCTGTCAGTATGGCTATTACTAAAAAGCAAAAAAAACAGATGCTGGCAAAAAAGTTGTGGAGAAAAGGAAATGCTTATATGCTGTCAGTGGGAGTGTAAATTAGTTCAACCATTGTGGCAAGCATGGTGACAATTCCTCAAAGAGCTGAAAACAGAACTACCATTTCACCCAGCAATCCCTTTGCTGGGTATTCACCAAAAGAAATACAAATCATTCTATCACAGAGACACATGCACATATATATTGATTACTGCATTATTCACAATAGCAAAGACATGGAATCAACCTAAATACTCATCACTAGAAGACTAGGTAGAGAAAATGTGGTACATATACACTATGGAATATAATGCAACCATAAAAAAGAATGAGATCATGTCCTTTGCAGGAAAATGGATGAAGCTAGAGGCCACTATACTTAGCAAACTAAAGTAGGAACAGAAAACCAAATACTGCATGTTCTCACTTATAAGTGGGAGCTAAACAATGAGAACACATGGACACATAGAGTAAAAAAAACAGACACTGGATCCTACCAGAGGGTGGAGGCTGGGAAGAGGAAGAGGATTAGGAAAAATAACAAAAGGCACTAGTCTTAATACATGGGTGATGAAATAATCTGTACAATAAAACCCCATGACATGGGTTTGCCTATATTAACAATGTATCCTTGAATTTAAAAATAAATAAATAAATAAAAATAAAAATGTTATGTTTCTAATAGAGATTATTTGGATTTTATCTCTTCATTTCTTAGTTAGTCTCACTAATGTTCTATCAATTTTGTTTATCTTTTCAAAGAACCAATTTTTTGTTTCATTTGTCTTTTGTAGTTTTTTTGTTGTTGTTTCAATTTCACTTAGTTCTGCTCTCATCTTTGTTATATCGTTTCTGCTGCTGGGTTTGGTTTGTTCTTGTTCTCTAGTTCCTTGAGGTGTGACTTTAGATTGTCTATTTGTGCTCTTTCAGACTTTTTAATGTAGGCATTTAATGCTATGAACTTTCCTCTTAGAACCACTTTTGCTGTGTCCCAGAGGTTTTGATAGGTTGTGTCACAATTATCATTCATTTCAAATAACTTTAATTTCCATCTTGATTTCACTGTTGACCCAGTGATTGTTCAGGAGCAGATTATTTAATTTCCCTGTATGTTTACGGTTTTCAGAGTTTCTTTTGGAATCTATTTCCAGTTTTATTCCACATGGTCTGAGAAAGTACTTGATGTAATTTTTATTTTCTTACATTTACTGAGACTTGTTTCGTAGCCTATCATATGCTCTGTCTTAGAGAATGTTCCATATGCTGATGAACAGAATGTATATTCTGCAGTTGTTGGGCATAATGTTCTATAGATACCTGTTAAGCCCAATTTTTGTAGGGTAGAGTGTAAGTCCATTGTTTGTTTGTTGACTTTCTGTCTTGATGACCTGTCTAGTGCTGTTGTTAGAGTATTAAAGTCTCATAATATTATTATGTTGCTATCTCATTTCTTAGGTCTAGTAGTAATTGTTTTATAAACTTGGGAGCTCCAGTGTTAGGTGCATATATATTTAGAATTGTGATATTTTCCTGTTGGACTACTCCTTTTATCATTATATAATGTCCTTCTTTGTCTTTTTTAACTGCTGTTGCTTTAAAGTTTGTTTTGTTTGATATAAGAATAGCTACTGCTGCTCATTTTTGATATCCAAGTCTTTCCCTCATCTTGACTTTAGATAACCTGGTGACTATGTGACTATGGAATATGTTTTTCCACCTTAAGTTTATGTGAGTTCTTATATGTTAGGTGAGTCTCCTGAAGATAGCAGAAACTTGGTTGGTGAATTCTTATACATTCTGTTAATCTGTATCTTTTAAGTGGAGCATTTAGTCCATTTACATTCAATGTTAGTATTGAGATGTGACTTACTATTCTATTCATGGTGCTATTTGTTGCCTGAATACCTTGGGTTTTTTAATTGTGTTTTTTTTATATAAGTCCTGTGAGATTTATGCTTTAAGGAGGTTCTATCTTTGTGTATTCTGAGGATTTGTTTCAAGATTTAGAACCCCTTTAAGCAGTTCTTGTAGTGCTGGCTTGGTAGTGGTGAATTATCTTAGCATTTGTTTGTCTGGAAAAGACTGTATCTTTCCTTCATTTATGAAGCCTAGTTTCACTGGATACAAAATTCTTCACTGATAATTGTTTTGTTTAAGGAGGCTGAATATAGAACCACAATCCCTTCTAGGTTATAGAGTTTCTGCTGAGGAATCTGCCGTCAATCTAGTAGGTTTTCCTTTATATATTGCCTGATGCTTTTGCCTCAAAGCTTTTAAGTTTCTTTCCTTCATCTTGACTTTAGATAACCTAATGACTATGTACATAGGCAATGATCTTTTTGCCATGAATTTCCCAAGTATGCTTTGAGCTTCTTGTATTTGGATCTCTAGATCTCTAGCAAGACCAGTGTATTAGTCCATTTTCATGCTGTTGATAAAGACATACCCGAGACTGGGCAACTAAAAAAAAAAAGATAAAAGAGGTTTAATGGACGTACAGTTCCACATGTCTGGAAAAGCTTCACAATCATGACAGAAGGCAAGGAGGAGCAAGTCATATCTTACATGAATTATAGCAGGCAAAGAGAGAGAACTTGTGCCCGGCAACTCTTCTTTATAAAATCATGAGATCTCATTAGACTCATTCACTATCAGAAGAACAGCATGGAAAAGACCTGCCCCCATGATTCAGTTACCTCTCACCAGGTCCCTCCCATAACACATGGGAATTCAAGATGAGATTTAGGTGTGAACACAGCCAAACCATATCAATCAGGAATGTTTTCCTCTATTATATCTTCAAATATGTCTTCCGAACATTTGGACTTTTCTTCTTCCTCAGAAATATCAATTATACTTAGGTTTGAATGCTTAACATAGTCCCAAAGTTCTTGGAGGCTTTATTCATTTTTTTAAATTCTTTTTTGTCTTTGACAGTTTGGGTTAATTCAAAAGCCTTGTCTTCAAGCTCTGAAGTTCTTTCTTCTGCTTGTTCAATTCTACTGCTGAGACATTCCAGTGTATTTTGCATTTCTTTAAGTGTATTCTTCATTTCCAGAAGTTGTGACTGTTTTTTATTTATGCTCTCTATTTCACTGAAGAATTTTTTTTTCATATCCTGTATAATGTTTTTCATTTATTTAAGTTGAATTTTGCCTTTCTCTGGTGCCTCCTTGATTCGTTTAATAGTTGACCTTCTGAATTCTTTTTCTGCCAATTCAGAGATTTCATCTTGGTTTGGATCCATTGCAGGTGAGCTGGTATGATCTTTTCAGGGAGTTTTGTCATATAATTAGAATTGTTTTTCTGGTTCCTTCTTATTTTGGTATATTATGTCATATAGAAGATCTGAGATTCAAGGGCTGCTGTTCAGGTTCTTTTGTCCCACAGGGTGCTCCCTTGATGTGGTGGTCTCATTCTTCACATAGGAATGGGGATTCCTGAGAGCTGAACTTTAGTGGTTATCTTTGCTTTTCTGGGTCTAGCCACCCAGTGGAGCTACCAGGCTCTCAGCTGGTACTGGGAAGTATCTACAAAGAGTCCTGTGATGTGATCCATCTTCAGGTATTACAGCCATGGGTATCAGCACCTGCTCCAGTGGAGGTCGCAGGGGAGTGAAGTGGACCCTGTGAGGTTCCTTGGTTGTATTTTTGTTTCCTGCACTGGTTTGTGTTGGTTGGCCTTTAGTCAGCTGGTGGCATATTCAAGAGTAAATCAGTTGTAGTCCTGTAAGGAGGATGCAAACTTGCCCAAGGGGCACCTGGTTAAGTATGCAGGTTTCTCAAGTGGTGGGCAGGGACATAGAGCTCCCAATAGATTATGACCTTTGTCTTTGGCTATCAGGGCAGGTAGAGAAGGACCATCAGGTGGTGTCAGGGAGTGTTGTGCCTGAGCTCAGCCTCTCCTTGAGCAGGGCTTGCTGAGAGGGTTGACCTGTATAACTCAGCAGACGCAGCCATAATCCTCCTGACAATATAACTGCATTGGACTATTCCCAGGGGGATTATGGCTGCCTCTGCTGAGTTACATAGGTCACCAAGGAAGTGAGGGAAAGTCGGCAGCCACAGGCCTCACTCCACTCCCTCACAGCCTGCAGTCCAAAAGGCCAGTCTCACTCCTAATGTGCCCCTGCAACAACTCTGAGCATATTTTCAGGCAGCCAGTGACCAGGGCTGAGACCTTGCCCCAGACCACGAGCCTCCTCACTGAGAAAGCAAGCAGGTGTACAGTTTTTCAGCATCTCAGGGAGCCTACAGCGGTGATGCAGTTCCTTCAAAGGGTCTGTGGATTCTCTCAGCTTTCCTAGTATGTTCCTGTGGTAGTTCTAGGAGCAAAAGTTCACGATGTAAGCCTTGACATGCTGCTCTCTCTGTCCAAACAGGAGCTGCAAGCTAGTCCTGCCTCCTGCCTGCCATCTTAATCCAACACTTATCTTTTATCTTTTTGATAATTGCCATTCTGATAGGTGTGAAGTGTTATCTCATTGTGGTTTAATTTGCAACAAAAAACAAAAGTAAACAAACAAGATTACATCAAATTAAAAAGCTTCTGCACAACAAAGGAAACAATTAACAGATAACTGGACAAAAACATATTTCTAAGCCATACATATGATAAGGATATATAACAAACTTAAAACAACTCAATAGCAAGAAAACAAACAACCAAATTAGAAATGAGCAAATATCTGAATAGCCATTCCTTAAAAGAAGACATATATATAGCCCAAAAAACATGAAAAAAAATGTTCAACCTCACTAATCATGAGGAAGAATATCTTGACTGTAGAGACAAGCCACTGGGCTAAATGATCAAAATAGCCTGTAAAGCCCTTGAAGAAGAGATAAGATGACTACTTATCTTAAATAGACTAAATATTTACCTGCCTGTATGCAGGAGTTGTGTTAGAAAATATATTCAGATTCCATCAGCTTCATGACTCCATCACTTCTAATGCTCATCTTAATGGTTTCCTCCTAATGCACATAGGGTGTGTATATGACACAGAAAATCTGGGGGGAAAATGGTTGAGTCCACAGGGAAGGAACACAAACACACACACAAATGAGGTTGTTTAACTGGATCTTTCACGTTAAGTCACATGGATGTTATGTGAGTGCAGTATATAAATGTGTTTTGATCAGAAAAGGACACAGACCTTATAAAAGACCAGAAAGTGTGAAGAGATATAACCACAGCATCAGGAGTAAGATATAATTTTAACAAAATAACTATTTAAGGAGTTGTGGGGGAAGAACAATTTTTGGTCAGAATTTTCAATGCTAAGTACAAAGGTGAATGAGCACATTAAAAAAAAACACATTTGTGTTGTTTTTATCCTTTACCCATGTTCTGGACCAAAGCATTTAAGCTCCCCCCCCCGCCACCCCACAAAAAAAAAGAAAAACCATTTCCTTTCTTAAAGCTATACTATAGTAACATAATCTTGAGTGTGGCCCTAAAAAGGTAAATAGGTGGAGCCACATCATTGTAAAACATGACAGCCTCGACCAATTCCTCAAATTGACATCACTTCAAAAGAAAGAGGCAAAAATACAGGACTCTTATGGGAACCAAAGAGGCCATGCTACTGTGATTCAATAAGACTTTCATCTCCAATTTCAAAAGGCTCCATTAATCTCCTAACCATCTATCTAGGTTTTAGGGAGAAGGAAATGGAGAGTTTTGAATGTGAATTTTCTGCCCCTACCTATTGCTCTCAGTGACAATGGAGACAGAAACACTCTTCCAGAAGACCCAGAAGAAACTCTCTGTGCCAAGAGAATGAAGTGGGGAAAGGTTAGAGTTCACACTGTGACAGGAATATGAATGTGAGATATCTCTGAATCAAGGCTATTGAACAGTCTCTGAGCCTCTGTTTTCTGTGATGTGTGAATAGCAATATTAGACCATGTCCTCTGCCTCACATTTGTAAAATTTTTTGCCCACAAATCTGGTTGGTTTCTAAGTAATTTATATGTGTAATGTATTTGCTTATAAAATACAAAATTGATGACTTACCTTCAATTTATCACTCTTCTTTATGGTCATACTCAGCCTAATCAACTGACCACCCAGCAGTATATACAATACATTTCCCAAGCCCTTAGCCCTGGGCCTAATGAGTTTTAGAAGCTGGAAGAGCTAAGATGAGAAACTGAAAGCCCCTGGTTCACTCTACAGTTTTTGCCAATGGGCTTTTTCTATTTAAATCTGTGACTGATTATCTAAGTAAAATGGAATTCCAAGATAATAGTGCTAATTTTTGTAATATGTAGTTAGAATTTTGCCCGGCTCCTAGGAAACCATGCTTAAAATAGATACCAGTGGTCCAAAGATGTTGAAGAAAAGGCAATAGTGTTGAGATTGTTCAGAGTGTGATCCCAGGCCCACCTGCATCACAATCACAATCAGAGGTGAATATTAAACCTACAGATTCCTGGCTTCTACCCCAGACCTGCTGAATCAGAATCTATAGATCGGAGCCCAGGGACCTGCATGATGATAAGCTCCACCAAGTGATTTTAATGCTAACCAACATGTGAGAATCACTAGCTTAGTGCAAACTCATCCCCACAGATAAGAAACAACTCGTAAGTATGCACAGCATTCTAGCATGGAATCTCCTCAGTGGGAACTCCAGATCTCAATCAATCAACTAAAAACTATTTTACTGCCCAAATACATACATGATCCTCTCAGTGAACCTTAGTTTCCTTTCTCTAAAACAAATATAATAATATCACCTACCTCTTATGGGCTGCATAGAAAATTAAACGGTATACATGTACAGTGCTTCACACACTGCCTAGCACATGATAAATCTTTCAGGACATCTTAGTAATTCTAATAAGAAATATTCAAGCTCCTTAGTGAAACTTTTCCAATTTGTAGGTACCCACATTATTTCATTTCCTGCCACACCTCCTACATAACAATTTATACTCAAGACAAACAAAACCAATTGGAGTTTCCTCATATACTATGCTACTTTTTATCTCCACACTTGCTTATGCTCCTTCTTTAGCCTGGATGCAGTTCCTTGACTTAGAAAGCTCATACTTGATCTTTAAGGCCTAAATCATTGGCATAGTCTCTGGGAAGTATTTATTAGACCCCTAAGACTAAGTTAGGAGGCTCTCTTCTTGGTGCTCTCAACACTCTTTACCTTTTTATATCTGTCTTTTCCCTATTAGAGAGCAAACTTTTTAAAGTCATGGACAATGGGTATTTGCCATCATTTCTCTAGATATTCTTTTTGTTGCCAGCAATTTTAAAACATACAGAGTCTAAATCTCTTTGTAAGTCATTCAGAACTTGCCTTATGTATCTGGGTGCTCCTGTATTGGGTGTGTATGTATTTAGGATCATTAGCTCTTCTTGTTGCATTGATCCTTTTACAATTATGTAATGTCCTCCTTTGTCTCTTTTGATCTTTGTTGATTCAAAGTCTATTTTATCAGAGATTGGAATTCAAACTCCTGCTTTTTTTTTTTTTTTTTTTTTTTTGCTCTCCATTTGCTTGGTAAAACTTCCTCCATCCCTTTATTTTGAGCCTATGTGTGTCCTTGCATGTGAGATGTGTTTCCTGGATATAGCATACTGCTGGGTTTTGACTTTTTATCCAATTTGCCAGTCTGTGTCTTTTGATTGGAGCATTTAGCCCATTTACACGTAAGGTTAATATTGTTATGTGTGAGTTTGATCCTGCTATTTTGATGCTAGCTGGTTGTTTTGCCCATTAGTTGACACGGTTTCTTCATTGTTTCAATGCTCTTTACCATTTGGTATGTTTTTGGAGTGGCTGGTACTGGTTGTTCCTTTCTATGTTCAGTGCTTCTTTCAGGAGCTCTTGTAAAGCAGGCCTGGTGGTGATCAAATCTCTCAGCAATTGCTTGTTCGTGAAGGATTTTATTTTTCCTTTGCTTATGAAGCTTAGTTTGGCTGGATATGAAATTCTAGGTTGAAAGTTCTTTTTTTTAAGGATGTTGAGTATTGACCCCCACTCTATTCTGGCTTGTAGGGTTTCTGCTAAGAGATCCGCTGTGAGTCTGATGGGTTTCCCTTTGTGGGTAACTGGCTGCTCTTAGCATTTTTTCCTTCATTTCAACCCTGGTGAATCTGAATATTATGTGCCTCGGGGTTGCTTTTATTGAGGAATATCTTTGTGGTGTTCTCTGTATTTCCTGGACTTGAATATTGGCCTGCCATTCTAGATTGGGGAAGTTTTCCTGGATAATATCCTGAAGAGTGTTTTCCAGCTTGGATTCATTCGCTCCATCATATTCAGGTACACCTATTAGACATAGGTAAAGTCTTTTCACATAATCCCATATTTCTTGGAGGCTTTGTTCATTTCTTTTTACTCTCCTCTCTCTAATCTTGCCTTCTCATTTTATTTCATTGAGTTGATCTTCAATGTCTGATATCCTTTCTTGTGCTCGGTCAATTCAGCTATTGAAACTTGTGTATACTTCACAAAGTTCTCGTGTTGTGTTTTTCAGCTCCATCAATTCATTTATATTCTTTTCTAAGCTATTTATTCTCATTAGCATTTCATCAAATCTTTCTTCAAGGTTCTTACTTCCTTTGCATTGGTTTAGAATATGTACTCTTAGCTCAGTGAAGTTTGTTATTACCCACCTTCTGAATCCTGTTTCTGTCAATTCATCAGACTCATTCTCCATCCAGCTTTGTTCCCTTGCTGGTGAGGAGTTGTGATCCCCTGGAGGAGGAAAGGCGTTCTGCTTTTGGGTGTTTTCATCCTTTTTGCACTGGTTTCTTGCCATCTTTGTGGATTTATCTACCTGTGGTCTTTGTAGTTGGTGACTTTTGGATGGGGTCTCTGAGTGGATGTCCTTTTTGTTGATGTTGAAGTCATTTCTTTCTTTTAGTTTTCCTTCTAACAGTCAGCCTCTCTGCTTTAGGACTGCTGGAGGTCCACTCCAGACCCTGCTTGCCTGGGGATCACCTGCAGCAGCTGCAGAACAGCAAGGGCTGCTGCCAGTTTCTTCTTCCATTATCTTTGTCCTAGAAGGATACCCATCAGATGTCAGCCTGAGCTCTCCTTTATGAGGTGTCTCTTTGGGTATACGGGGGTTGGGGAGCTGCTTGAGGAGACAATCTGTCCCTTAGAGGAGCTCAAGTGCTGAGCTGTGAGCTCCATTGTTCCATTCAGAGCTGCTGGGCAGGTATGTTTAAGTCTGCTGCAGCGGAATTCATAACCACCTTTTTTCCCAGGTACTCTCTCCTGGGAAGGTGGGGCATTATTTATAAGTTCCTGAGGTGCCGCTGCATTTTTTCAGAGATGCCCTGCCCAGCGAGGAGGTAGCCTAGTCACAGTCTGCCAGCAGAGATGTTGCTGAGCTGCCATGGGCTCTTCCCAGCTTCTGTGTGAACTTTCTTGCAGTTTTGTTTATAGAGGTATAGTTAGAACTGCCTCGGTAATGGTGGTCTGCCTCAGTAATGGCAGACTATCTCTATAATGGCAGACTGCCTCAGTAATGGTGGATTGCCTCAGTAATGGGTAATGGTAGACTGCCTCGGTAATGGTGAACTGCCTTAGTAATGGCAGATGCCCTTCCCCCACAGAGCAGGATCATCCCAGGTCCAGCTGTGCTTGCTGTGAAACTCTCAATCCAGAGCATTTCAGATTGCTGGTCTTTGTGAGTATGGGACCCGCTGAGCCAGATCATCTGGCTCCCTGTTTCAGCCCCCTTTTTTTCAGTGGAATGGGAGACTCTGTCGCCCAGGCATTCCAGGTGCCAGTTGAAATGGTGCCAAGATTTCTGTGAGTTTTTGTGTGGAGACCCACTGCGCTGGCTGAAACAGCTGTGCTGGAGGCTCATGGCACTCTTCTGCCTAGGAATCTCCTGGTCTATGGGCAGTAAAAATTCATTTGGAAATGCAGTGATCATTCACCGTTTGTGTTCTCGCTGGGAACTGCACTCCAGAGCTGTTCCTATTCGGCCATCTTGGATCATCCCTCTGGACACACTTTTCAACAAATGATGCTGGGATAATTGGTTAGCCACATGTAGGAGAATGAAACTGGATCCTCATCTCTCACCTTATACCAAAATCAACTCTGGTAGCTTACACCTGTAATCCCAGCACTTTGGGAGGCTAAGGGTGGGAGGGTGGATCACTTCAGGTCAGGAGTTCAAGACTATCCTGTCCAACATGGGAAAACTCCATCTCTACTAAAAATACAAAAATTAGCTCGGTGCAGTGGTGGGCACTGTAATCCCAGCTACTCGGAATGCTGAGGCAGAAGAATAGCTTGAGCCTGGGAGGAGGTTGCATTGAGCTAAGATCCCACCACTGCACTCCAGCCTGGGTGACAAACCAAGACTCCACCTTAAAAAAATAAAAAAAATCAACTCAAGATCAATCAAGGATTTAAATCTGACACCTGAAACTATAAAAATTCTAGGAGATAACATTGGAAAAACACTTCTAAACATTCGCTTAGGCAAAGACTTCATGACCAAGAACAAAAAAGCAAATGCAATAAAATCAAAGATATATTGCTGAGACCTAATTAAACTAAAGAGCTTTTACACAGCAAAAGGAAGAGTCAGCAGAGTAAACAGACAACCCACAGAGTGGGAGAAAATCTTCACAATCTATATATCTTACAAAAGACTAATATCTAGACTCTACAAGGAACTCAAACAAATCAGCACAAAAAAAAAACAAATGATCCTATCAAAAGGTAGGCTAAGGACATGAATAGACAATTCTCAAAAGAAGATATGCAAATGGCCAATAATCACATGAAAAATGCTCAACATCACTAATGATCAGGGAAATGGAAATCAAAACCACAATGCAATACCACCTTACTCCTGCAAAAAATGGCCATAATCAAAAAATTTAAAAACAGTAGATGTTGGCGTGGATGTGGTGAACAGGGAACATTTCTACACTGCTGGTGCAAATGTAAACTAGCACAATCACTATAGAAAACAGTGTGGAGATTCCTTAAAGAACTAAAAGTAGAACTACTATTTGATCCAGTAGTCCCACTACTGGGTATCTACCCAAAGAGAAAGAAGTCATTATGCGAAGAAGATACTTGCACACACATGTTTATAGCAGGACAATTTGCAAATGCAAAAGTGTGTAACAAACTCAAATGTCCATCTATCAACAAATGGATATAGAAACTGTGGTCATTCTGCACATGTATCCCAGAATTAAAGTATAATTAAGAAAAAAAGAACACAGACATGCCCACCAGTGCCATGGCACTTTACCATTGCTGTGGCAACAGCCAGAACTTACTATCCCTTTTCTAGAAATTTCTTTCTAGAAAATTAGAAGTTAGAAAATTAGAAATTACATGTCTTTTAACTTGCATGTAATTAAAAATGGGGGGACCAGGTGCAGTGGTTCATGCCTGTAATCCCAGCACTTTGGGAGGCCAAGGTGGGCAGATCACCTGAGGTCAGGAGTTTGAGACCAGCCTGGCCAACATGGTGAAACCCCCTTTTAAAAAATAAATAATAAATAAAATAAAAATTGGTATAAATATGAATGCAGAACTGCCGCTGAGTTGCTACCCTAGGCACACTACCTATGGGTTTGCCCTGCTTTTCAAGGAGCAGTACCTCTGCTGCTGCTGTACACTGCTACTTCAATAAAAGTTGCTAACACCAAAAAAAAGAAAAGAAAAAGAAACTGTAGTATATATAACAGAATACTACTTGTCCATAGAAAGGAATGAGTTAATGACATTCACAGCAACCTGGATAAGATTGGAGTCTATTATTCTAAGTGAAGTAACTCTGGAATGGAAAACCAAACATTGTATGTTCTCACTCGTAAGTGGGAGCTAAGCTATGAGGATGCAAAGGCATAAACATGACACAGTGGACTTTGGGGACTCAGGCAGAAATGATGGGAAGGGGGTGAGGGATAAAACACTGCAAACAGGGTGCAGTGTATACTGCTCAGGTGATGGGTGCACCAGAATCTCACAAATCACCACTAAGGAACTCACTCATGTAATCAAACACCACCTGTTCCCCAATAACCTATGGAAATTTTAAAAATGAAGTACCTATGAAGGCTGAATACACACAGAAGATAGGCAGATACATAAAAACAGCCAGGAATGTGGTACATAAAAAAACAATGGAGAAGAGGAAAATCTCAAGTGTGTAGCATTAAACGATCCGATTTATAATTGAAGTTCCCACATATGCTCTAAGATTTTGATCTCATTTCATAGCGGCATTGTTGTAATTCTGGAGGTCCCTCATCTACAAAAGCTTTCCTGACAAGAAAAATAAATAAATCTGTCCAATTTATCTCTGTGTAGTGTAGGCATACACTAGATTCTCAAATAATGGAGATGGAAAATATGACAAAGACAAAATATTTATCCAAATGCTGGGGGAAGCACATTTCTAAGGAGCCCCACAAGGCCAGAGGTAGGAGATTGTGACATAATATTTGAATCTTTGCAACAATAAAGTATTCCATACATCCATCAAACAAATATTTATTTTGTACCTCCTTTGTGCAGTCACTGCATTAGAAAACAACCATACAGTCCCTACCCTCAAGAATGGTGTAGCAGAGATACAAGTTACTTGGCAGGTAGAATACAGTATAATCAGTACTCTGTACAGTGATAGATGAAAGGAAGTGTTGGGTGCTATGGGAGTAGAAAAGAAAGACCCCAACCCAGCTTGGGAACTCAGAATAGGTTTTTTGGAAGAGATTCATTGAACACCCACTGTTTGCCAGACCCTGTGCTAGATGCTGGAGTTAACAGAGATGCCTGAGACACTTATTCTTATTCTAGAAACTCTCTATGAGCTTTGGGGGACACAAGAGAGACACATCCACCAAATAATCATAAGGCAGTGGAAAATGTGCTGAACAGAACATGTGCTATAGGAGCACAAAGGAAGGAGCTGCTGTCTCCGAATGTTGCCCAGCATATCTCTCCTAACTCAACTCCAATTATTCTACAACTACAACAGAACAAGTGGCTTCACATGGCAATGCCCCAACATGCCCAGGATGAGGACTATCTCTTCCCAAGGTTTCCTAGAGATGAAGCTATGCAGTCTCAGAAGGAAACTGCAGTGACTTTTGAGTTTCTGTTCATCTCAGTGGTGTTGAACTTTGACATTCCCCTTCGGATGCCAATCCCTAAGGAATCTAATTCACACCATTAAGCTCCAAATGCTTTTTCCTTTTCCTTCAAAACTGGGCTATTTGTTCTTCATTTAGCAAACCAAGTTTATGGTTAAGGGTCTACAATAATTTGTTCTGCTTATTGTATCTTATAGCTCATAGACCAAAAAAAAAAAAAAAGCTCAAAAAGGCTCCTCATTGTTTGTGTGAATAGTACTGATTACCTGTTGGACTACTCTCTGGGGGACTCAATGGTGCCTTCTACTGGACATGAAGACTCATAAATTTAGAGCCAGAAAGCTGGAGAGCCAGAGAGCTTGAAGGAGTCTTAGAAAGCTATAATTTGCTCCAACTCCTTAATTTTACAGATGAGCAAACTGAGGAAAAAGAACTGCTCAAGACCCAACAGGTAGTTAATGAGAGGGTTGGAACTGTAATACAGGCTTCTTAACTACTTTTGAAAACATAGTAATCAGGCCAGTATAGGAGTAGCAGGCCCATTAAGACAGTAAAAGATCTACTAAGAGAAAGAAAATTGAGAGCTCTAAGATCCAACTTCCCCGCAACACCCTGCCCAGCCCACATGGAAATCCTCCCTCCATTACTAACTCTGAAAAATAAATGCGTTCGATTTCACTAAAGGAACTTTCAGATTTCCTTCCATTCCTCCTTTATCTCCTCCCTCCTACCCCCCTCCCACTTGCTACCAAGTTTACAACCACCAATACCTCCAGCTTGGAGGAAAAACAAAACAACGGCATGCGATTGCTCTCTTTGGAAGCAACCCTATTTACTTACACTATATCATGGCACATAAGGAATGACAGAAGCCCCAAAGTTAAGAGAAGCAGTCCTTCTTTTAGGACTATCCTCCCTGTTGCATTGACCATATAGCAGCAAATGTACACTGATGCACTGAGTTCTTCCAGAGAAATTAACAAATATAACTTCCAAGTGTTTCTCTTACTTCAGAGAGGCAGTGTCACACAATGGAATGAATGGGAAATGTTGACTCATCCTAGACAGCAGTGGGAGAGAAGTAGAAGGCACCCTATAGGCAACAGATAGCTCTTGCAGTAGGCAAACAAAATAGTATGGTGATGAGGAATAGCCTGATCCTCCTTCCGTGAGCCCCAGCCACTCTGTGGAGGTTGTCAGAAAATGGACAGAAGAAACTAGAGGAGAATTTCGGACCTGAAAAATAAAAGTGCAGGACCATTGCATCTTCAATATTTCTTATCTCTCCTTTTCCAGTCCCTGAAATAAAAAATGCTTGGGCCTGGATACCTGGAATTATATTTCTAAGACATGGAACAATTGCCACATTGAAATGATGGAGCCCCAGAGAAATCTAAACAGATAAATTCTGTCAAACACGGCTTTAAAACCAACAGTTATCACTAGTCAAACTTTCAAGAAAAAAACTTGGAAAGAATTCCAGTTGAGTATTGCTCTTATCTCAAGAGTTACACATTCAACCAGAAAAGAATTACATGTCTCTTATTGATACCCCTGTTCTACTTCCAAATTCAGCCAGTATCAAACAAGGGAAAAGATGAGAGGGTAGGGAGCAATGAGAGAATAATTTGTCTCCACAAAACCAAGGTCATATAGGATCCTTTAGGACACAATTTACACAAATGCTTTTTCTTTGAAACTCAAATTGCACTTGGGATTATTTTTCACCCAGATGAGAGAAAATGGTTTTGAAAGTGCTAAGCTTAATTGATTTGCAGCCACAGCAACTCAGACCCCAGAGACTCCAATTATATATCCCATGATACCCAGGGCCTGCAGGAAGCAGACTTTCCCCTGATATTGGTAGATGGGCTTCACAGCCAAGTGTTATGATTAACCCAAAGTTCTTTTTTCAATACAGATGAAGGACATCACAGTTCTCTTATCCTTATTCAGGCTTAAAGGCTATTAGAAATGTGACACAGCAGCCTTGTGAAAGCAAAAGTGAGTGAAATTCCAGAAAAGTCAATTGAGTTGATGAAATGCTTTGTTGTTTGAGCTTATTTATGCCAGTATGCTAATGCAGCAAAAGATGGGAGGTCGTATTTTCTCTTCTACAGGCTAGAAGTTAATGGTGTTGAAGCACCAAACATAGGCTCAGATACACCAAGCATTTACACAACATTGTGTATCAATTTTTAGGAGCCTGGAAAGCTATAAGTACTCTCAAGTGCTTTCAAGCACATTAGTCCTGCTTTACACAAAGCATAATTAGCCTGGTTGATGGTAGAGAAATAATGTTGTTAATCCGATCAGCTTAGAGTTGAGTCATCTACTCCAACAATCCAGATTGATTTAATGCCTGTTGGACAGTATGACTCAGTTGTTTCCTGGAGGGCTAATGGACAATCACCATCTCATTTAGGCCCCATTCACACTCATTTTTGATTCTGCATGAACGAAACAGGCCAATGGTTTCCCATGATGCAGCCTGAAATACTGGCCTTAAGTGATTCTGCCTCAGTGGGAAGAATTCAGCTATTATGCAAAACTCAGAGCTATACACCTTTTCTTCCTGAATCTATCTGCTCTCTTTGGTAATTGATAATACCTAGAGAAGATGGCAAAGATGAGGTCAGTGTCAATCAAGGAAAAAAAATCCAAATCATAGGACAATTTAAAAGAAACACAGTTTCATTACTCTCAAATAAAAACAACTCAAACTGGACTCAAACTGCTTTAAGGAAGTATTGTCCCAGAATGTCCCTGAGAGACCTATTTAATGAATAATTAGGAATTATTTGTAATGGGTAAGTCAATTACAAATTGAAGGGGAGCTTCTAGACTAAAATAGTTTAAAGATGTAAAGGCAGCAAACAGTCCTATGTAAAACCAAGACTAAAATTCCAATGCAGAAAAGCTTTGCTAATATTGGCAAAATGGTAATAAATGTTGAGGTTGGATGATGGGTGCATGGAGGTTCATTATACTTTTCTATTTCTGTGTATGTTTAACTGTTTCCATAATAGTTCTTTTTGAAGACTTTTGATGAACAAAGGTTACTTTTAGGTCAGCCCTCTGAATTATGGCAAATTTGAAATTACTAGTATTAATATTAGAGCTTTGACTCTATTAAAAATTTTTTAGCAAAGCTCCCAGATCCTTGAACTTCACTGTCCCAAACTCAGCCTGTCTATATTCAAGCTACAGGCAAGGGTAATTGGGATCCTACAGAGCCATACCTTGTTCTGCTCCTAGTGAAAATATCAAGGGAAGCATGACAGAAGGGAAAAGAGAAGATATTGGACCAGGAGATGAAGGGCTAGCTTTGAAAGCCAAAGCCTGTTTTGATGGCATCACCTGCTGTCCATTTTCCACTTTCAGAGAGATTTGTTATGGAGAGAAATTATCCTACATTCTCTCTCTTGCTTCTATTCTATCAACCACCATAATAAGTAGGCCACTTTCTCCTGGCCAGAATAAGCTCAGCTAGATGGAGAACCCATGGGGAACTATGCCTTCAGTCCATTGCTTTATACTAATGAGGGAAAGACTTTTCAGGCTCTGGAGTGTCTCGCACACTGGGACCATTCTTAGTCAAGCACATTTCTCATCTGCCACTGTTCCACTAATCATATTCTTGAAGTAGCTTGGAGGGGTTAGGCAGTGATGCTTGGAAACCCACCATGTGTAAATTTTTCATTTTACCAAGAGACTATTTCCAGGTGAGAAGCAATAACTCCTATAAGCAAACTTCACTCTTCCCATGACAAAGTAAACTAAATTCAAGAAAGAAGGTATCCTACACAGTGAATTCTGTACAAGTCACAGTACAGCAGGCTTTTTTAAGACTTCTGAACTGTAAAAACAAAAACAAACAAACAAAGAGAAGAAAATACCGCATAAACTGCTGCAGTTAATCCAGTTTGCAATAACTAGCAAACTCACAAATATACCCTTGTCTCCATTAAGACAGCTAGGCCTAGCAACTACCTAAATATTAAACTACAAGGTATTGCAGATAAGCATCAGAGGCCATGGGGGAATACTGTAGGTAAAAAGAGAAACATTTCCAACCATCTCAAAGTATGGTCCTACCATGACACCATGGGATTCTGTGATCCTGCCTTGTTTAATTTGTATTCTTATTCCCATTGGATGAATTTTCTTCCCTTCAAGCAAAGAGAAATCTAAAGCTGAAAGACTCAGGGTGATTGAACTGACCTTAAGGTTCATTTGGAAAATTGTCTTAAAAGAATCCTTAGTTGTGCATTGCACCAAATTACTTTTTACAATGTTTGGCAAACATTTTTGAGGCTTATTATGTGCTACTCACTCAAAAAAAATTACTATGTGGCAGTTTCTATGCTAGGCACTGGAGAAATGATGCTTTAACATTTTAAAAGATGCTCTCAGCTGTAAGTACATTTTACCCTCTGATATAAATAATGTAGGAATTATCATTGACCACATATTACAGGTAGGGAAATTGAGACTTGGAAATGGAAAGACTTTCCCAAGGTAACACAGCAACATAGTAGTGGATTCTGAATTTGAACCCTGCTCTTCTAAAACTGAACTGATTTTAGTTTCAATTATACAGCACTGTACTACTCAAAGGCCAGGCATAGTGCTCCACAGTGGGATACATGTTAGGATGTATTAAGTCATTCACATGACCCTAAATAGTTTGCACTCTGGCTATGAATTCAAAACAATAAGCTTTATTGCTGGTTTTCAGTTTGTGAAATTTTATTAAGCTGTATACTTAAAATATGCATATTCCTCTGTATATATGTATATTATACTTCAATAAAAGGTTTTCTAAATCCTTCTTTTCTCACCATCCTGAAAATGTGCTTTCATGTATGGACTAATCTTCAGGTCTTATAGGCACCATGCATTCCACCTTTATGCCCTGGTGTCAAAGAGGTGTGGTTACTTACCCTCACACCTTCATAGAGCTCTCCTTAAATTGCTACCTATTGCCTTAAATTTTTCTCTCATGCAGCCACTATAGGGTCAGCAAATACCTAAAGCTTTTGCTGTCCTCCCTGACCCTGAGCCAAAATGGAAAGGGTATTCCAACTGATTCCCTGTAGCGTAGACCTCATCCCCACCCCACCCTGCAAACTGCAATTCACCTTAGTGACCATCTAGTGATCAGAGTCAGCCATTTTAACTAATTTTTTCCCTTTTCAAGCCACTATCACTGATTAAACAACCCTGTTTAGAGTCTTCCCAATTGACCAGAGCAATCCATGGTAGTCAAAACTAGCTTTTCATACAACATCACAATCTAAGGAAGAACACTGTGGTCATTTAACTGAACTGCAATTTGTGGAGGAGAAGATAAAGGGGCAAATCTAACTATCCTTTATTATTTGGCTCATGCAAAGACCCTCTGATCACCACCAATAACTTTTCTGTTTTACTGTTGGCACAGAGCTTCTGTTTTACTGTTGGCACAGAGCTGTGCTCAGCCACTTTCAACACTATACCCATAGCAGTTACTCTTTCCAACTGAGCTTAGACACAAACTCATGTTCTTCAACACCAGGCCTCCAATAGCTAATACCAATAAATTAGAGGTGTCACATGAATTAAAATCCATTTCCCATTCCTGTTTTAGACTGCCTTCCCAGGTTTTTCTATCCACATGATCTCTTGCTTATGGAACATATTTTTTGTCAGAGTAATAAAGAGAAAACATGTATCACTAACATTTTTCAACAGATGGATAAACCAACACCCAAAGAATGAAGCAATATTCTCAAAAGCAGCTTGATAATTAGAATTTGACACTATTTTGTCACTGACACAACAATAATAAAGTTGTCTAGATTCTCGATATTGGTCCTTTGTCAGATGGATAAATTGTGAAGATTTTGTCCCATTCTGTGGGTTGTCTGTTTACTCTGCTGACAGTTCCTTTTGCTGTGCAAAAGCTCCTTAGTTTAATTAGGTCCCAGCTATTTATCTTTGTTTTTATTGCATTTGCTTTTGGGTTCTTGGTCATGAAATCCTTGCCTAAGCCAATGTTTAGAAGGGTGTTTCCTACAAGGAACTCAAACAAATCAGTAAGAAAAAAAAATCTCATCAAAAAGTAGGCTAAGGACATGAATAGACAATTCTCAAAAGAGGATACACAAATAATCATACGAAAAAATGCTCAATATCACTAATGATCAGGGAAATGGAAATCAAAACCACAATGTGATACCATCTTATTCCTGCAAGAATGGCCATAATCAAACAATCAAAAAATAGTAGATGTTGGCGTGGATGCAGTGAACAGGGAACACTTCTACACTGCTGGTGGGAATGTAAACTAGTACAGACACTGTGGAAAACAGTGTGGAGATTCCTTAAAGAACCAAGAGTAGAACTACTATTTGATCCATAATCCCACTACTGGGTATCTACCCAGAGGAAAAGAAATCATTATTTGAAAAAGACACTTATACACACATGTTTATAGCAGCACAATTCACAACTGCAAAATTGTGGAACCAACCTAAATGCCCAACAATCAATGAGTAGATAAAGAAATGTGCTGTGTTACACACACACACACACACACACACACACACACATATACACACAATGGAATACTATGCAGCCCTAAAAAGGAATGAATTAACAGCATTTGCAGTGACCTGAATGAGATTAGAGAGTATTATTCTAAGTAAAGTAACTCAGAGATGGAAAGCCAAACCTTGTATGTTCTCCCTGATATGTGGGAGCTAAGCTATGAGGATGCAAAGGCATAAGTATGATATAATGGACTTTGGGGATTTGGGGAGAAGAGTTGGGGGGAGAGAGAAAAAAAACGCAGTGTACACTGTGATGGGTGCACCAAAATCTCACAAGTAACTACTAAAGAATTTACTCATGTAACCGAATACCACTTGTACCTCAATAACTTATGGAAAAATAAATAAAAAATAAAAACATTTTTAAAAATAATAAAGTTTTCTAGAACTGGAAAAACGGCACCAAGTCTTTGCATACAAGCAGCCAGTAGGCAGCTGATAATTATTTCCATTTTCTTTACCTTTCTACTGACTGGGGAAGCTGATATGAAGTAACACAGTCATCTAGATCAATTTATGGCTTTCTTCTAAACAACCTTCAAGTGCTCAATTGTTAGTCAATACCAGGAAGAAGGAAGATTGAATCTGGAGATAGAAATTAGGGTTAAGAGGTGACTACTACTGCTACATCAGAGTAATGAACTCTAAAATCTAAACTGACAACACCCAAATCATTGGGTTTTGGCTCATTTCAGTAAAACTATAGAGCTGCTTTCTTGGATGGGTGGCATGTTGAATGAATATTAGTCTAGCAAATTATTCAGCATTACATAGATCATAGAATGAATCATAGACAGAAATAAATCAAATAGTCAAAATAAAAAATAATTTCAGAGATGAAAATATTGAGGTCCACATTGGTTAAGCAACCTGCCTAAACTTAAGCAGCTATTTGATGACATAGCATTAGACTTATGTCACCTGACTCCCAGTCCAGTGCTCTTTCCACTTCATTAACTGAATCTATCACTATTTAATTACATGTTTTATCATCACGCAAACGTGGCTTAAACAGTAAATACAAGAACAAGTGCCCTATTCCTGAATGAAAAGAATAACAGGAAAGACCAAATAACATATATATTTCCCAATTCACACCTAGAAGTTAAGGTTTAGATCTAAAACCTTAAGAAAAAGAAGTTTCTTACAAAAATTAACTCAAGATGGATTAAAGACTTATATATTAAACCCAAACTATAAAAACCCTGGAAGACAACCTTGACAACATCATTCTGGACATAGGAATGGGCAAAGATTTCATAACAAAGATGCAGAAAGCAATTGCAACAAAAGCAAAAATTGACAAATGGGATCTAATTAAACTAAAAAGCCTCTGTACAGCAAAAGAAACTATAAACAGTATAAACAGACAATCTACAGAATAGGAGAAAATTTTTGCAAACTAAGCATCTGACAAAGGTCTAATATCCAGCATCTATAAGGAACTTAAACAAATTTTTTTAAAAGTCCCCTTAAAAAGGTGGGCAATAGACATTTTTTTATTTTTTTTTTTATTTTTCTTTTTTTTTTCTGAGATGGACTTTCATTCTTGTTGCCCAGGCTGGATTGCAATGGCATGATCTTGACTCACTGCAACTGCTGTCTCCTGGATTCAAGCCATTCTCCTGCCTCAGCCTCCCAAGTAGCTGAGATTACAGGCATGCTACCATGCCCAGCTAATTTTGTATTTTTAGTAGAGATGGGGTTTCTCCATGTTGATCAGGCTGGTCTGGAACTCCCAAACTCAGGTGATCTGCCTGCCTCGTCCTCCCAAAGCACTGGAATTACAGGCGTGAACCACTGGGCCCGGCCTAAGTGGAAAATTTTCAAAAGAGACATGCAGCCAACAAACACATGATAGAAAGCTCAACATCACTGATCATTAGAAAAATTCAAATGAAAACCACAATGAGAAACCATCTCACACCAGTCAGAATGGTATCACTAAAAAGTCAAAAAAAGATACTTCTTGGTGAGGTTATGGAGAAAGGGGACGCTTATACACTCTTGGTGGGAGTGTAAATTAGTTCATCCATTGTGGAAAGTGATGTGGCAATTTCTCAAAAAAATTAAAATATAAATACCATTTGACCCAGCAGTCCCATTACGGGGTTTATCCCTGAAAAAATATAAATCATTTTATCGTAAGGACACATGGACTTATATGTTCACTTCAGCATTATTCACAAGAGCGAAGTCATGGAATCAACTAAATGCCTATCAATAGTAGACTTAATAAAGTAAATGTGGTACAAATATACTGTGGAATATTATACAGCCATAAAAAAGAATGAGATCAGAGGTGGCTGGCAAGATGTCCAAATAGAAGTAGCTCTGGTCTGCAGCTCCCAGTGAGATCAAGACAGAAAGCGGGTGATTTTTGCATTTCCAACTGAGGTACCAGGCTTATCTCACTGGAACTGGTTAGACAGCGGATGCAGCTAACAGAGGGCAAGCCAAAGCAGGTTGGGGTGTCATCTCACCCAGGAAGCACAAAGGGTCAGGGAATTCCCTCCCCTAGCTAAGGGAAACCATGAGAGACTGTGCCATGAGGAACAGTGCATTCTAGCCCAGATACTATGCTATTCCCATGGTCTTCATAACCCACAGACCAGGAGATTCCCTCAGGTGCCTACACCAACAGGGTCCCAGGTTTCAAGCATGAAACTGGGTGGTCCTTTGGGCAGACACCAAGCTAGCTGCAAGTTTTTTTCATACCCGGTGGCACCTGGAACATCAGCAAGAGAGAACCATTCACTACCCTGGAAAGGGGGCTGAAGCCAGGGAGCCAAGCAGTCTACCTCAGCAAATCCCATCCCCACAGAGCCCAGAAAGCTAAGATCCACTGGCTTGAAATTCTTGCTGTCAGCACAGCAGTCTGAAGCCATCCTGGGACACTCGAGCTTGGTGGGGAACAGGGCATCAGCCATTACTGAGGCTTGAGTAGGCAGTTTTCCCCTCACAGTGTAAACAAAGCCACCTGGAAGTTTGAACTCGGTAGAGCCCCCCACAGCTTGGCAAAGCTGCTGTAGCCAAACTGCCTCTCTAGATTCCTTCTCTCTGGGCAGGGCATCTCTGAAAGAAAGGCATCAGCCCCATTTAGGGGCTTATAGATAAAACTACTATCTCCATGGGACAGAGAACCTGGAGGGAATGGGTGGCTGTGGGTACAGCAACAGCAGGCTTAAATGTTCATGCCTGCTGGCTCTGAAGAGAGCAGCAGAACTCCCAGCACAGGGATTGAGCTCTGTTAAGGGACAGACTGCCTCCAAAACTGAGTCCCTGGCCCCCATGCCTCCTGACTAGGAGACACCTTCCAGTAAGGGCCAACAGACACCTCATACAGGAGAGCTCCAGCTGGCATCTGACAAGTGCCCCTCTGGGACAAAGCTTCCAGAAGAAGGAACAGGCAGCAATCTTTGCAGTTCTGCAGCCTCTGCTGGCAATACACAGGCAAACAGGGTCTGGGGTAGACCTCCAGCAAACCTCAGCAGACCTGCAGCAGAGGGGCCTGACTCTAAGAAGGAAAACTAACAAACAGAAAGGAATAGCATCAACATCAACAAAAAGGACATCCACACAAAAATGCCATCCGAAGGTCACCAATATCAAAGACCAAAGGTAGATATATTCATGAAGATGAGGTAAAACCAGCACAAAAAGGCTGAAAATTCCAAAAACCAGAATGCCTCTTCTCCTCCAAAGGACCACAACTCCTCCCCAGCAAGGGAACAAAACTGGATGGAGAATGAGTTTGACAAATTGACAGAAGTGGGCTTCAGAAGGTGGGTAACAACAAACTCCTCTGAGCTAAAGGAGCATGTACTACCCAATGCAAGGAAGCTAAGAACTTTGAAAAAAGGTTAGAAGAATTGCTGACCAGAATAACCAGTTTAGGGAAGAACATAAACAACCTGATGGAGCTGAAAAACACAGCACGAGAACTTCGTGAAACATCCACAAGTATCAATAGCTAAATCAATCAAGCCAAAGAAAGGATATCAGAGATTGAAGATCAACTTAATGAAATAAAGCATGGGGACAAGATTAGATGAATAAGAATGAAAACAAACAAAGCCTCCAAGAAATATGGGAATATGTGAAGAGACGAAACCTACGTTTGATTGGTGTACCCAAAAGTGATGGGGAGAATGGAATCAAGTTGGAAATCACTCTTCAGGATATTATCCAGGAGAACTTCCCTAACCTAGAAAGATAGACCAACATTCAAATTCAGGAAACACAGAAAACATCATAATGATACTTGTTGAGAAGAGCAACCCCAAGACAGATAATCATCAGATTCATCAAGGTAAAAATGAAAAAAAGTTAAGGGCAGTCAGAGAGAAAGGTCAGGTTTCCCACAAAGGGAAGCCCATCAGACTAACAGCTGCTGTCTCTGCAAAAACCCTACAAGCCAAAAGAGAGTGGGGCCAATATTCAACATTCTGGAAGAAAGGAATTTTCAACCCAGAATTTCACATCCAGCCAAACTAAGCTTCACAAGCGAAGGAGAAATAAAATCCTTTACAAACAAGCAAATGCTAAGAGATTTTGTCACCACCAGGCCTGCCTTACAAGAGCTCCTGATGGAAGCACTAAATATGGAATGGAAAAACTGGTACCAGCCACTGCAAAAACATACCAAATTGTAAAGACCATCGACACTATGAAGAAACGGCATCAACTAACAGGCAAAATATCCAACTAGCATCATAATGACAGGATCAAATTCACACATAACAGTATTAACCTTAAATGTAAATGGGCTAAATGCCACAATTAAAAGACACAGACAGGCAAATTGTATAAAGAGTCAAGACTCATTAGCGTACTGTATTCAGGAGACCACCTCAGGAATCCAGGAGCTGTTTCTTTGAAAAGATTAACAAAATAGACCATTAGCCGACTAATGAAGGAGGAAAAGAGATGAATCAAATAGACACAATAAAAAATGATAAAGGGGATATTTCCACTGATCCCACAGAAATACAAACTACCATCCAAGAATACTATAAGCACTTCTATGCAAATAAACTAGAAAATCTAGAAGAAATGGACGAATTCCTGGACATATACACTCTCCCAAAACTAAACCAGGAAAAAGCTGAATCCCTGAATAGACCAGTAACAAGTTCTGAAATTGAGATGGTAATTAATAGCCTAGCAACCAAAAGAAAACCAGAACCAGAGGGATTCACAGCCCAATTCTACCAGAGGTACAAAGAGGATCTGGTATCATTTCTTCTGAAAGTATTCCAAACAATAAAAAAAGAGGAACTCCTCCCTAACTCATTTCTTGAAGCCAACATCATCCTAATACCAAAATCTGGCAGAGATACAACAAAAAGAAAAAAATTTCAGGCCAATAACCCTGATGAACATTGATGCAAAAATCTTCCAGTAAAATACTGGCAAACCAAATCCAGCAGCACATCAAAAAGTTTATCCACCATGATCAAGTCAGCTTCATCCCTGGGATGCAAGGCTGGTTCAACATACAAAAATCAATAAAGATAATCCCTCACATAAGCAGAACCAATGACAAAAAACACACGATTATCTCAATAGAGGCAGAAAGGCCTTCGATAAAATTCAACACCCCTTCATGCTAAAAATTCTCAATAAACCAGGTATTGACGAAACATTTCTCCAAATAATAAGAGCTATTTATGACAGTCCCACAGCCAATATCATACTGAATGGGCATAAGCTGCAAGCATTACCTTTGAACACCAGCACAAGACAAGGATGCCCTCTCTCACCACTTCTATTCAACATAGTATTGGAAGTTCTGGCCAGGGCAATCAGGCAAGAGAAAGAAATAAAGTGTATCCAAATAGGAAGAGAGGAAGTCCAAGTGTCTCTCTTTGCAGACAACATCATTATATATTTAGAAAACCCCATCATCTCAGCCCAAAATCTCCTTAAGCTGATAAGCAACTTCAGCAAAATCCCAGGATACAAAATCAACGTGCAAAAATCACAAGCATTCCTATACAGCAATAATAGCCCAACAGAGAGCCAAATCATGAGCAAACTCCCATTCACGATTGCTACAAAGAGAATAAAATACCTAGGAATATAACTTACAAGGGATGTGAAGGACCTCTTTAAGGAGAACTACAAATCACTGCTAAAGGAAATAAGAGACAACATAAACAAATGGAAAAACATTCCATGCTCATGGTTAGGAAGAATCAATATTGTGAAAATGGCCATACTGCCCAAAGTAATTTATAGACTCAGTGCTATCCCCATCAAGCAACCACTGACTTTCTTCACAGAATTAGAATAAACTACTTTAAATTTCATATGGAACCAAAAAATAGCCCATATAGCCAAGACAATCCTAAGCAAAAAGAACAAAGCTGGAGGTATCACACTACCTAATTTCAAACTATACTACAATGCTACAGTAACAAAAACAGCATGGTACTGGTTCAAAAACAGGTATATAGACAGGACAGAAGACTGAGAAATAATGCCATACATCTAAAACCATCTGATCTTTGACAAACCTGACAACAACAAGCAATGGATAAGGATGTCCTATTCAATAAATCGTGTTGGGAAAACTGGCTAGCCGTGTTGCAGAAGCCTGAAACTGGATCCATTCCTTACACATTATACAAAAATTAAGTCGAGATGGATTAAAGACTTAAACACAAGACCTAAAACCATAAAATCTCTAAAACAAAACCCAGGCAATACCATTCAGGACCTAGGCATGGGCAAAGACTTCATGACTAAAACACCAAAAGCAATGGCAACAAAAGCCAAAATCGACAAATAGAATCTAGTTAAACTAAAGAGTTTCTGCACAGCAAAAGAAACTATCATCAGACTAAACAGGCCACCTACAGAATGGGAGAAAATTTTTGCAATCTATGCATCTGACAAAGACTGATATCCAGAATCTACAAGGAACTTAAACAAATTTACAAAAGAAAACCAACAACACCATCAAAAAGCATGTGAAGGATATGAACAGACAAAAGAAGACATTTATACAGTCAACAAACATATGATAAAAAGCTCATCACTGGTCATTAGAGAAATACAACTCAAAACCACAATAAGATACCATCTCACAGCAGTTAGAATGGTGATCATTAAAAAGTCACGAAACAACAGACGCTAAAGAGGATGTGGGGACAGGAACGCTTTTACATTGTTGGTGGGAACGTAAATTAGTTCAGTCATTATGGAATACAGTGTGGAGATTCCTCAAGGTTCTAGAACTATACCATTTGACTCAGCAATCCCATTACTGGGTATATACCCAAAGGATTATAAATCATTCTACTATAAAGACACATGTACATGTATGTTTATCGTGGCACTGTTCACAACAGCAAAGACTTGGAACCAACCCAAATGCCCATCAAGGATAGACTGGATAAAGAAAATGTGGCACATATACACCATGGAATACTATGCAGCAATAAAAAATGATGAGTTCATGCCCTTTGCAGGGATATGGATGAAGCTGGAAACCATCATTCTCAGCAAATTAACACAGGAACAGAAAACCAAGCTCTGCATGTTCTCACTCATAAGTGGGTGTTGAACAATGAGAACACATGGACACAGGAAGGGGAACTATGTCACACTGGGGCCTGTCAGGGGGTGAGGGGCTAGGAGAGAGAGAGCATTAAGAGAAATACCTAATGTAGACGATGGGTTGATGGGTGCAGCAAACCACCATGGCACGTGTGTACCTATGTAACAAACCTGCACATTCTGCACATGTATCCCAGAACTTAAAGTATAATGAATGAAAGAAAGAAAGAAAGAAAGAAAGAAAGAAAGAAAGAAAGAAAGAAAGAAAGAAAGAAAGAAAAGAAAAGAAAAGAAAAGAAAAAGGGGGAGGATCCAAGATGGCCAAATAGGAACAGCTCCAGAGTGCAGTTCCCAGCAAGAACAACACAGAGAGTGCGTGCCCACCACATTTCCAAACAAGTTTTCTCTGCCCAAAGACCAAGAGATTCACAGGCCGAAAAGTGCCACAAGTTTTCATCACAGTGGTTTCAGCCAATGCCAGCTTGGCACACAGAAACTCACACAGACCTGGGCAGCCATTTCAACTGGCACTGGGAATGCCTGGGAGACAGAGCCACCCATTCAACTGAAAGGGAGGGGGCAGAGACAGGGAGTCAGGTGGTCTAGCTCAGCGGGTACCACCACCACAAATCAAGCAATCTGAAATGCTCTGGATTGAGAGTTTTGCAGCAAGTGCAGCTGGACCCGGGATGGTCCAACTCAGTGCGGGGAAGGGTGATCACAACTACTGAGGCAGTTCACACAGCAGCTGGGCAGAGCCTGCAGCAGCTCAGCAATGCCTCTGCTGGCAGACTGTGACTAGACAACTCTGTGCAGGGCAGGGCATCTATGATAAAAGGCACCTCAGGAACTTATAAATAAAGCCAATCTTCCTAGGGAAGAGAACCTGGGAAAAGAGGCAGTTATGAGTTCTGCTGCAGCAGACTTAAAGGTACCTTGCTAGCAGCTCTGCACAGAACAACAGAGCTTCCAGCACAGCACTTGAGCTCCTATAACAGACAGACTGTCTCCTCAAGCAGCTCCCCAACCCCCATATACCTGAAGAGACACCTCATAAAGGAGAGCTCAGGCCGACATCTGGCAGGTACCCTTCTGGGATGAAGATAACAGAATAAGAAACTGGCAGGAACCCTTACTGTTCTGAAGCCCCTGTGGGTGATCCCCAGGCAAACAGGGTCTGGAGTGGAACTCCAGCAGTCATGCAGCAGAGGGGTCTGACTGTTAGAAGGAAAACTAAGAAACAGAAAGAAATAGCTTCAACATCAACAAAAACTACAAAGACCACAAGTAGACAAAGCCACTAAGATGGGAATAAACCAGTGCAAAAAGGATGAAAACACCAAAAACCAGAATGCCTCTCCACCTCCAAGGGATCACAACTCCTCACCAGCTAGGGATCAAAGATGGATGGAGAATGAATCTGATTAATTGACAGAAACAGGCTTCAGAAGGTGGGTAATAACAAACTTCTCAGAGCCAAAAGAACATGTGCTAACCCAATGCAAAGAAACTAAGAACCTAGAAAAAAGATAAGATGAGATGCTAACTAGAATAAACAGCTTAGAGAAGAATATAAACGACTTGATGGAGCTGAAAAACACAGAATGAGAACTTTGCAAAGCATACACAAGTTTCAATAGCCGAATCGACCAAGCAGAAGAAAGGATAACAGACATTGAAGATCGACTCAATGAAATAAAACAAGAAGGCAAGAATAGAGAAAAAAGAAATGAAAAAAGCCTCCAAGAAATATGGGATTATGTGAAAAGACCTAAACTATGCCTGATAGATATACCTGAATGTGAAGGAGAGAATGAATCCAACTGGAAAACACTCTTCAGGATATTATCCAGGAGAACTTCCCCAACCTAGCAAGGCAGGCCACCATTCAAGTCCAGGAAATACACAGAACACCACAAAGACATTCCTCAAGAAGAGCAACCCCAAGGCACATAATCGTCAGATTCACCAGGGTTGAAATGAAGGAAAAAATGCTACGGGCAGCCAGAGAGAAAGGTTGGGTTACCAACAAAGGGAAGCCCATCAGACTCACAGTGGATCTCTCTGCAGAAACTCTACAGGCCAGAATAGAGTGAAGGCCAATATTCAACATCCTTAAAGAAAAGAACTTTTGACCTGGAATTCAATATCTAGCCAAACTAAGCTTCATAAGTGAAGGAGAAAATCCTTTATAGACAAGCAATTGTCGAGAGATTTTGTCACCACCAGACCCGCCTTACAAGAGCTCCTGAAGGAAGCACTAAACAAGGAAAGGAACAAGCAGTACCAGCCACTCCAAAACATAGCAAATGGTAAAGACCATCAAAACAATCAAGAAAATGCATCAACTAATGGGCAAAACATCCAGCTAGCATCAAAACGGTAGGATCAAACTTGCACATAACAATATTAACCTTAAATGTAAATGAGCTAAATGCCCCAGTCAAAAGACACAGACTGGCAAACTGGATGAAAGTCAAGACCCATCGGTGTGCTGTATTCAAGAAACCCATCTCGTGTGCAAGGATACACATAGGCTAAAAATAAAGGGATGGAGGAAGATTTATCAAGCAGATAGAGAGCAACAAAAAAGCAGGAGTTGCAATCCTAGTCTTTGATAAAATGGACTTTAAACCAACAAAGATCAAAAGAGACAAAGAAGGGCATTACATAATGGTAAAAGGATCAATGCATCAAAAAGCACTAACAATCCTAAATATATATGCACCCAATACAGAAACACCCAGGTAGATAAAGCAAGTCCTTAATGACCTACAAAGAGACTTAGATTCCCACACAATAATAGTGGGAGACGTTAACACTCCACTGTCAATATTAGACAGATCAATGAGACAGAAAATTAACAAGGATATCCAGGACTTGAACTCAGATCTGGACCAAGAGGACCTAATAGACATCTACAGAAATCTCCACCCCAAATCCACAGAATATACATTCTTAGCACCGCATTGCACCTACTCTAAAATTGACCACATAATTGGAAGTAAATCACTCCTCAGCAAATGCAAAAGAATGGAAATCATAACAAACCGTCTCTCAGACCACAGGGCAATCAAATTAGAACTCAGAATTAAAAAACTAACTCAGAACCACACACCTTCATGGAAACTGAACAACTGGCTCCTGAATGTCGACTGGATAAACAATGAAATAAAGGCAGAAACAAAGATGTTCTTTGAAACCAATGAGAACGAAGACACAACATACCAGAATCACTGGGACACATTTAAAGAAGTGTCTAGAGGGAAATTTATAGCAATAAATGCCCACATGAGAAGCAAAGAGAGATATAAAATCGACACCCTATCATCAAAATTGAATGAGCTAGAGGAGCAAGATTAAAAAAAAACACACACACAAAAGCTATCAGAAGACAAGAAATATCTAAGATCAGAGCAGAACTGAAGGAGAGAGACACAAAAAAAAACCTTTCAGAAAAATCAATAAATCCAGGAACTGGTTTTTTTTAAAAGATCAACAAAATAGACAGACTGCTAGCCAGATTAATAAAAAAGAAAAGGGAGAAGAATCAAATACATGCAATAAAAAAACGATAAAGGGGTATCACCACTGATTCCACAGAAATACAAACTACAATCAGAGATTACCACAAACAACTCTATGCACATAAACCAGTAAACCTGGAAGAAATGGATAAATCCCTGGACACTTGCACCCTCCCAGGCCTAAACCAGGAAGAAGTTGAGACCTCGAACAGACCAGTAACAAGGGCTGAAGTTGAGGCAGCAATTAATAGCCTACCAACCAAAAACAGCCCAGGTCCAGACAGATTCATAGCTAAATTCTACCAGACATACAAAGAGGAGCTGGTACCATTCCTTCTGAAACTAAACCAAACAATACAAAAAGAGGGAATCCTTCCCAAATCATTTCATGGGACCAACATCATCCTGATACCAAAACCCGGCAGAGACTCAACAAAAAAGAAACTTCAGGCCAATATCCATGATCAACATAGATGCAAAAATGTTCAATAAAATACTGGCAACCCAATTGCAACAGCACATCAAAAAGCTTATCCATCACAATCAAGTAGGCTTCATTCCAGGGATGCAAGGCTGGTTCAACATATGCAAGTCTATAAATGTAATCCACCACATAAACAGAACCAAATACAAAAACCACATGATTATCTCAATTGATGCAGAGAAGGCCTTTGACAAAATTCAACAGCTAAAAACTATCAATAAACTAGGTATCAAAGGAACATACCTCAAAATGATAAAAGCTATTTACGACAAACCTACAGCCAATATCATACTGTATGGGAAAAAACTGGAAACATTACCTTTGAAATCTGGCACTACACAAGGATGCCCTCTCTCACCACTCCTATTCAATATAGTATTGGAAGTTCTAGCCAGAGAAATCAGGCAAGAAAAAAAAAATAAAAGGTATTCGATTAGAAAAAGAAGAAGTCAATTTGTCTTATTTGCAGACGACATGATTGTATCTTTAGAAGACCCTGTCATCTCAGCCCAAAATCTCCTAAAACTGATAAGCAACTTCAGCAAAGTCTCAGGATACAAAATCAATGTGCAGAAATCACAAGCATTTCTATACACCAATTACAGACTAACAGAGAGCCAAATCATGAGTGAACTCCCATTCACAATTGCTAAAAAGATAATAAAATACCTAGGAATACAACTAACAAAGGATATAAAGGACCTCTTCAAGGAGAACTACAAACCACTGCTCAACGAAATAAGAGAGGACACAAACAGATGGAAAAACATTCCATAGCTCATGGTTAGGAAGAATCAATATCGTGAAAATGGCCATACGGCCCAAAGTAATTTATAGATTCAACGCTATCCCCATCAAGCTACCAATGATCTTCACAGAACTGGAAAAAAACACCTTAAACTTCATATGGAACTACAAGAAAGCCTACATAGCCAAGACAATACTAAGCAAAAAGAACAAAGCCAGAGGCATTACACTACCTGATTTCAAACTATCCTACAAGGCTACAGTAATGAAAACAACATGGTACTAGTACCAAAACATAGATTTAGACCAACGGAACAGAACAGAGGCCTTGGCGGCAATGCCACACATCTACAACCATCTAATCTTTGACAAACCTGACAAAAACAAGGAATGGGGAAAGGATTCCCTGTTTAATAAATGGTATTAGAAAAACTGGCTAGCAGTGTGCAGAAAGCAGAAACTGGACCCCTTCCTGACACCTTACACTAAAATTAACTCCAGATGGATTAAAGACTTAAACATAAGACCTAACACCATAAAAACCCTAGAAGAAAACCTAGGCAAAACCATTCAGGACATAGGCATAGGCAAGGACTTCATGACTAAAACACCAAAAGCATTGGCAGCAAAAGCCAAAATAGACAAATGGGACCTAATGAAACTCCACAGCTTCTGTACAGTAAAAGAAACAATCATTAGAGTGAACTGGCAACCAAAAGAATGGGAAAAAAATTTTGCAATCCACCCATCTGACAAAGGGCTAATATCCAGAATCTACAAAGAACTAAAACAGATTTATAAGAGAAAAACAAACAAACCCATCCAAAAGTGGGTGAAAGATATGAACAGACACTTTTCAAAAGAAGACATATATGAGGCCAACAAACATATGAAAAAATGCTCATCATCACTGATTATCAGAGAAATGCAAATCAAAACTACATTGAGATACCATCTCACGCCAGTTAGAATGGCGATCATTAAAAAATCTGGAGAGTATGCTGAGAGGATGTGGAGAAACAGGAACACTTTTACACTGTTGGTGGGAGTGTAAATTAGTTCAACCATTGTGGAAGACAGTGTAGCACTTCCTCAAGGACCTAGAAATAGAAACACATTTGACCCAGCAATCCCATTACTGGGTATATATCCAAAGGATTATAAATCATTGTATTATAAAGACACATGCACATGTATGTTCATTGTGGCACTGTTTACAATAGCAAAGACCTGGAACCAACCCAAATGCCCATCAGTGATAGACTGGACAAGGAAAATGTGGCACATACACACCATGGACTACTATGCAGCCATAAAAAATGATGAGTTCTTGTCCTTTGTAGGGACATAGATGAATCTGGAAACCATCATTTTCAGCAAACTGACAAAAGGATAGAAAATCAAACACCACATGTTCTCACTCATAGGCAGGTATTGAACAATGAGAATGCATGGACACAGGGAGGGGAGCATCACACACAGGGGTCTGTTGGGGGGTCAAGGGAGGGACAGCAGGGGAGTGGGGAGGTCAAGGAAGGATAACATAGGGAGAAATGCCAGATGTAGGTGTCGGGGGGATGGAGGCAGCAAACCACATTGCCATGTGTGTACCTATGCAACAATCCTGCATGATCTGCACATGTACCCCAGAACCTAAAGTACAATAAGAAAAAAAAAAGAAAAGAAAAAAATCATGTCTTTTGCAGGGACATAGATGGAGCTGGAGGCCATTATCTTTAGCAATCTAAACAGGAACAGAACATCAAATACTGCATGTTCTCACTCATAAGTGATAGCTGAACAATCAGAACACATGGACACAAGGAGGGGAACAACACACACTAAGGCCTCCTGCGGGGGTTGGGGGAGGGTAGAGAGAGCATCAGGATAAATAGCTAATGCAAGTGGGACTTAATACCTAGGTGATGGGTTGATAGGTACTGTAAACTTATAAGTGGGAGCTACATGATGAGAAAACACAGACACATAAAGGAGAACAACACACACTGGGGCCTATCAGAGGGTGGAGGATGGGAAGAGGGAGAGGGTCAAGAGAAATAACTCATGGGTACTAGGCTTAATACCTGAGTGATGAAATAATCTGTACAACAAACCCGCATGACACAAGTTTACTGATGTAACAAACCTACACATGTAACCTGAACTTAAAGTTTTAAAAAAAAAAAAAGAAGTTTATTTCATGACCCTAGGAAACGTAGCTCTTCTATGGAAGAAGGTCTAGTAAAAGGCCTATGATCCTGAGAGTTATTGATGCTGTCCTGACTTTGAAAAATTATCACCTGATTAGTCTACTTTACCAAGCTCCTGACCACTCTCCCAGCCTCCAATCTCCCTATTCCAATTCAACCTCCACAGTGCCACAAGAGTAATTTCTAGAAAGAAAGAGAGAGAGAGAAGAAAGAAAGAAAGAAAGAAAGAAAGAAAGAAAGAAAGAAAGAAAGAGAGAAAGAGAAAGAAAGAAAGAAAGAAAGAGCAAGCAACCTGTTTCATGCTTCTATGAAGTCTTTACTTCCTTCATAATATAATACAAACACTCTCAGCATAACACGTAACACTCTACTCTGTTTAGCCCTCATCAACTTCTTATACAACCATCTCTCATTGCTCCTTCTGATAGTCTATCCCCTATGCAAACAATGTTCCAGCCACCTTTAATTTGTTACCATTCTGTAAATATAGCACATTGTTTATTGTGCTTTTACCTTTGCACATTCTATTTCCTCAACTGAAATACAATTCCCCTCCGTTCCTCTTCTAAAAATTTCTACTTTTCCTTTGAGACTCAATTTAAATGTTACCTTTCTGTGAAACCCTCCCTATGCTTGCCATAACGAATTCATCCTTTAAACTTCCATAGCATCCTGGGCATACAATTATAGCACTTACGTTACTTATGATAACCACAGTGTATTGTCAGTTTGTCTATCTCCTAAGTTTCTTGAAGGGTAAGTCTGTATTATTTTCATCTCTATATCCCAAACATATAGCTTGGCCCAGAGTGTTACTCAATAAGTGTTTATTAAGTAAATGAATGAATGAGCTACAATAAGAACTGCTATTTATGATCAACATATAACATAATATATATTGTTAACAAATAAGGCATGACTAGGCTTCACTGATGCCCCTAGTCTTTATTTGAAGCTTTTATCTAAGGATTTGGGGAATCTATAATTACCAGCTGGAAGAAAAAAAAAGGTTGTCCCAACTGTATCTTTCTTTGAGAGCTGTTGATCTCTTTGAGAGCTTTGTGGATATAAAGGAAGGAGCTTGACTGCCAACGTCTACTTTTCAGTTTTTGGGAGCAATAAACTTCTCATTGTACCACTCCATTTCTAATTTTGATTTAAATTTCCTGACATTATAGCCCAGCTCCCAAATTTTAGAATTTATTTTCCCTTTTTCCACTTAATCCTCTTATTTTCCCCCCAACTTTATCCCTCACCAAGAGCTGATTTTTATTGCCTGTATTTAAATAAACTACCAACCCATTATGCCATTTACACTAGAAGCCTGGTAATAAAGTAGGACCTTCTCCAAGGTCATTCATATACTCTCTGATATCTGGGAAAATGCTGAGAGAAAAATAGGTAGATAACTCAATCTGTCACGTGGATCTAAGGAGAATGTACAAATACCTCATTTCCATAATGATATTGTACTTCGTGTCCCAACATAATGAATGATATGCTATGACTGAAAACTAAACAGAGTCTAATGGTAAATGCATTAATTACTGACCTGTTTACACTTCTCCTGGGAAAGATGGCCATTTGTTACAGCTGCTGTCATGCAAGAATACTGACTGTGGTTGGATCTCCACTCTGGGAATGCATATAAATTTGTGAGATTCACCCACATTATCATTTGCTGACAGACATTAATGACACTAATGAAGGCAGGAGAGCTTGATTCAAGCATACAAATAATTAGAATTGATAATAGATATGTGAACAGGGCCCTCATTAATAAATGTATTAATGATGCAGAGAAAGTTAAAAAGGGGGCATCTAGACATATATTTATAGTACTTCCTGCAATCAAAGATAATTCTTCTTCCTCTTTGATTTATCCATCTTTCAGTTATATACCTAAGAAAGCAGAGTACTCATATTCTGATAAAAGAAATACAGAGAAAAGAGAATAGATCCAGCTCTATTCAGTTAATGACAATTATCAATGAGAATAGTGCCTGAAATCAAAAGATCACCAGCTTTTGTCTTAGGAAATGTTTAATGATGGATGTAAATTAAAGGGTTTATTCAGAGGACAATGAGCATTTACTAATGATGTTCAAGCCCAGTTGAACTCTTCTAGTTTAGAAAATGAGTGTATTATTACCAATTTGCCTCCCATATCATGATTTGTCAGGTAACAACTCCCTTGACAGATATCCACATTTTAATGAGGAAAATAGTATGTGTTGACAACATTCTGCTAATAATTTACACTTTCATTATCTTTTTTGTCATGATCGAATGGTCAAATCGTTCTATTTCTGGACAAGAGAGGACAACAGAATGGCAGTGTTTTTGGAAAGTCATGCCCATAGTCATTCAGGTGTTTGTACTATCTATGCAACTGGTTTAACCAACTTGTAGACTGGTTTTATTGGGAACATAACTACAGAGTTCCAAAACAGCTGATTGGGGTAAATAATTAAAAAAAAATTGATGTTCAGTGTACAGGTGATTGACAAAGTCAGTTGCATTATTAAATTAGTCTTTTACAAATTACTTTACTGAAGAAACCCATCAGTTTTAGTGCTCACATCAAAGTTCCCGAATAAATATAATCATATTAAACAGTGAATGACACATTCGTTCTACCAAGTTGCATCATCAAACTGAGAATACCAGTGATTCCATTGTAAATATTGCTATGTATTCTGAGGACTAAGATAGACAAGTAAATCTCTGCCATCTTTTCAATGGAAACTTAGTCCCTTAAAACTTAAAAAACTGTATAATGCCACAAAAGGGCCCTAGAGTGGAGACAGGCTTTCATTTTTAAGAGAGTGATTGCCCACTTAGGCTGCTAAGCTTTATTAGGAGTCTGTTTTAATAGGAATCTGGTTTAAATTAAGAGTAAAATGAAACTGTAACACACAAGAGACCTAACACTATCCTTGAGTTTGGTCTCTGAGCTTAAAAGACAGATGGCTTCCCATTGCCCCTCAGAAGCTTTTATGTTTTAAGCATGTTATTTCTTCCTGCTAAGAATCTGTATCACTGTGATCACATGATCAGTCAGTCCCCCTTCCCCTACAGAGAATACACAGAATGTGAATAGTTTCCAGCTGCCTAATGTTGACTTTGTGGTACAGATACATATTTTTAAATCATAACTGGGACTCTCTCCACCCACAGTCCTGTTGCCTCAGGCCCCAAACAATCACAAGTCAGCAGGTGGCATCTAGGGTTCAGCTGGGACTCAGAACCAGGAGATTCACTTTAGTACATCACCATGGCTGCAGAGTAAAACTGATGATGTGAGCAAAGGGTAGTTAGGCACAAGTCGAATTGCCCAGGTGCTTGGCATCATATAGAAACAAATTGGTCCCATTTGCAAGAAATTTCACTATTACTAAGTAGCTAGCTGGTAATGGAACAGTTCAGTCCATACAGCCACAGTGAATATGCATCACAAATCAAATTTATTCACTTATTACTTCATTAATGTAATAGTATTTATTGAGTAACTATTATGTGCCAAGCATTATCCTGTGTCCTAGGGATACACCAGTGAACAAGACAGACACAGTTTCCAACTTCACGGGATTTATTTTGTTTGCACTAGCAGAAGTATAATGTAGAGGTTAAACACTCAGCAGCCAGGCTGCCTAGGGTGTAAATCCTGGCTCTTCTGCTTGCTAGCTTTGTGACTGTGGCAAATTACTTTCCTCCTCTGAGAGCCTTAGTTTCCCATCTAAAACATTGTGATAAAAACATTATCTAACTCATTGAGTTGACATGAAAATTAACGAGGTTAATGTCACATGGTAAGCACTACATAAGTGTTGGATATTTTTGTTAGCTATATTCTGTAATGTCTGCTGATCATTCTGGAAACAACAGTCCACAATCCTTGAATTACTGCTTCCAAGGTACAGTGTGGCTCCTCTTACCACTCACAATGGAGATTTTCCTAAATCTGAGGTGAAGAAACCAGTATAACTTCAAGACCTACTACCATTAAATTCAAAAAACAAATCTCTATCATCTGTTAGCCACAATTATCTCATCTGTAAATGAGAGCTTGTAACTAGATGATCTTGTACTAGTAGTGGTTTAAAACACTGGGTTTGGTGGCCAGGCATGGTGGCTCACGCCTGTAATCCCCGCACTTTGGGAGGCTGAGGTGGGCGGATCATGAGGTCAAGAGATAGAGACCATCCTGGCCAACATGGTGAAATCCTGTCTCCTTTTTTTTTTAATATATTTTTATAATTGCATTTTAGGTTTTGTGGTACATGTGAAGAACATGCAAGATAGTTGCATAGGTACACACATGGCAGTGTGATTTGCTGCCTTCCTCCCCTTCACCTATATCTGGCATTTCTCCCCATGCTACCTCTCCCCACCTCCCCACCCCGCACTGCCCCTCCCCTATTACCCCCAACAGACCCCAGTGTGTAGTGCTCCTCTCGTTGTTCAACACCTGCCTATGAGTGAGAACATGTGGTATTTCATTTTCTGTTCTTGTGTCAGTTTGCTGAGAATGATGTTCTCCAGGTTCATCCATGTCCCTACAAAGGACACAAACTCATCATTTTTGATGGCTGCATAATATTCTATGATGTATACGTGCCACATTTTGCCAGTCCAGTCTATCATCAATGGGCATTTGGGTTGATTCCAGGTCTTTGCTATTGTAAACAGTGCTGCAATGAACATTCGTGTGCATGTGCCCTTATATTAGAACGATTTATAATCCTTTGGATATAATCCTTTGGATATATAATGGGAATGCTGGGTCAAATGGAATTTCTATTTCTAGGTCCTTGAGGAATCACCACACTGTCTTCCACAATGGTTGAACTAATTTACACTCCCACCAACAGTGTAAAAGTGTTCCTATTTCTCCACATCGTCTCCAGCATCTGTTGTCTCCAGATTTTTTAAAGATCGCCATTCTAACTGGCGTGAGATGGTATCTCATGTAGTTTTCATTTGCATTTCTCTAATGACCAGCGATGATGAGCATTTTTTCATATGTTTGTTGGCCTCATGTATGTCACGCACCGGGTTCTAGTCGAAGTGTCATGTGAAGAGGGGCTCGCAGCGCATGGCTTCACTGCTTTCACTCCCGTCTCTACTAGAAAGACAAAAATTAGCCAGGTGTGGTGGCACACACCTGTGGTCCCAGCTACTCAGGAGGCCAAGGCGGAAGAATCACTTGAACCCAGGAAGTGGAGGCTGCAGTGAGCCGAGATTGCACCATTGCACTCCAGCCTGCCAACAGAGCAAGACTCCATCTCAAAAAAAAAAAAAAAAAAAACACTGGGTTTGAATACTGGCTTCACTACCAACTAGCTTTATGATCTTGAGCAAGTTAATTTTAAGAGCTTTTCTTTGTTTTTGGTGCTCTGCAATTTTATTATGATATATATAGAAGCAGATTTATTTTCACTCATTCTACTTAGGAGTCATGCTTTTCTAATTTCAAGACTCACATCATCAATTCTGAAAAAAAAATTCGCTATCTCTTTAAAAATTAGCTCTCCCCCATTCTCTCTAGTACCTCCTTTAGGAATTCATTTTAGATGCATATTGGACCTTTTGTCTATCATCCATGTCTTGTAACCTCTCTTCAAGGATCTCAAATAGTGGTTTAAACACAAAGCCCTAAAATATCAAGACATGCCCTCAGTAACTTTAACTGAAAAACTCCTGCCAATTAACCTAGTCAAACAGACAACTCAGTCAAATAGTTTGGCTAAATTTTTTAACTTTACTAGTCATCTGAGTGAACTAACTTAAAACTGTTTTGTTTTTTTATTTTACATTAAGTTCCAGGATACATGTGCAGAATGTGGAGGTTTGTTGCATAGGTATACATGTGCCATGGTGGCTTGCTGCACCTATCCATCCGTCATCTAGATTCCCTCCACTTGCCCCTACCCCTGACAGGCTTCAGTATGTGTTGTTTCCCTCCTTGTGTCCATGTGTTCTCATTGTTCAACTCCCACTTATGATTGAGAACATACGGTGTTTGGTTTTCTGTTCCTGTGTTAGTTTGCTGAAGATGATGGCTTTCACCTTGATTCACATCCCTGCAAAGGACGTGATCTCATTCCTTTTTATGGCTGCATAGTATCCCGTGGCATATATGTACCACGTTTTCTTTATCCAGTCTATCATTGATGGGGATTCAGGTTGGTTTTATGTCTTTTTTATTGTAAATAGTGCTGCGATAAACACACGTGTGCATGTGTCTTTATAGTAGAATGATTTATATTCCTTTGGGTATATACCCAGTACTGGGATTGCTGGGTCAAATGGTATTTCTAGTTCTATATCCTTGAGGAATCACCACACTGTCTTGCACAATGGTGGAACTAATTTACATTCCCACCAACAGTTTAAAAGTGTTACTATTTCTCCACAGCCTCACCAGCATTTATGGTTTCTTGACTTCTTAATAATCGCCATTCTGACTGGCGTGAGATGGTGTCTCATTGTGGTTTTGAGTTGCATTTCTCTAATGATCAGTGACGTTGAGCTTTTCTTCATATGTTTGTTGGCCACATAAATGTCTTCTTTTGAGAATTGTCTGTTCATATCCTTTGCCCACTTTTTGATGGGATTGTTGCAAAGACACAGCAACAACAACAACAAAAACTTCAGGCCAATATCCCTGAAGAACATTGATGTAAAAATCCTCAATAAAATACTGTCAATCCAAATCCAGCAGGACATAAAAAAACTTATCCACCATGATCAAGTCAGCTTCATCCCTGGGATGCAAGGCTAGTTCAATATATGCTAATCAATGAGTGTAATCCATCACATAAACAGGACCAAAGACAAAAACCACATGATCATCTCAATAGATGCAGAAAAGGCCTTTGACCAAAATCAACATGTTAAAAACTCTCAATAAACTATGTATTGATGGAATATATCTCAAAATAATAAGAGCCATTTAAGACAGACTCACAGCCAACATCATATTGAATGGGTAAAAGCTGGAAGAAGCATTCCCTTTGAAAACAGGTACAATACAACAACACCCTCTCTCACCACTCGTATTCAACACAGTATTGGAAGTTCTTGCCAAGGAAATCAGGCAAGAGAAGGAAATAAAAGGTATTCAAATGGGAAGAGAGGAAGTCAAATTGTCTCTGTTTGTGGATGACATGGTTCTATATTTAGAAAACCTCTGCAGCCATAAAAAAGGATGGGTTTATGTCCTTTGCAGGAACATGGATGAAGTGGAAACCATCATTCTCAGCAAACTGACACAAGAACAGAAAACCAAACACTGCATGTTCTTATTCACAAGTGGGTATTGAACAATAAGAACACATGGACACAGGGAAGGGAACATCACACACTGGTGCCTGTTGGGGGATTGGGGGGCTAGGGGAGGGATAGCAGGGGGTGGGGAAATAGGGGAGGGATAACATTAGGAGAAACACCTAATATAGGTGATGGGGGGATGGATGCAGCAAACCACCATGGCATGTGTATACCTGTGTGACAATCCTGTACAACCTGCACATGTACTCCAGAACTTAAAGTATAAAAAATAAATAAAGGAAAGAAAAGAAAAAGAAAACCTCATCATCTCAGCCCCAAAACTCCTTAAGCTGAAAAGCAACTTTCACAAAGCCTCAGGATACAAAATCAATGTGCAAAAATCACAAGTATTCTTGTACACCAACAACAGACAAGCAGAGAGCCAAATCATGAATGAAAAGCCATTCACAATTGCTACAAAGAGAATAAAATACCTAGGAATACAGTAACAAGGTATGTGAAGGACCTCTTTAAGGAGAACTATAAACCACTGCTCAAGGAAATAAGAGAGGACACAAACAAATGGAAAAACATTCCATCCTTATGGATAGGAAGAATCAATATCATGAGAATGGCCATACTGCCCAAAGTAATTCATAAATTGAATGCCATTCCCATTAAACTACCATTGATATTCTTAACAGAATTAGAAAAATCTACCTTACATCTCATATTGAACCAAAAAAGAGCCCATATACCCAAGACAATCCTAAGTAAAAAGAACAAAGCTGAAGGCATCATGCTACCGGACTTCAAACTATACTACAAGGCTACAGTAAGCAAAACGGGATGGTACCCTTACCAAAACAGATATATAGACCAATGGAACAGAACAGGGGCCTCAGAAGTAGTGCAACACATCTACTATTGTCTGATCTTCAACAAGCCTGACAAAAACAATCAATGAGAAAAGGATTTCCTATTCAATAAATGGAACTGAGAAAACTGGCTAGCCATATGCAAAAAACTGAAACTGAACCCCGCCCTTACACCTTATATAAAAATTAAGTCAAGACGGATTAAAGACTTAAATGTAAAACCCAAACCATAAAAATCCTAGAAGAAAACCTAGGCAATACTATTCAGGACATAGGCACAGGCAAAGACGTCATGGCAAAAACGCCAAAGGCAATTGCAACAAAAGCCAAAATTGACAAATTGGGATCTAATTAAACTAAAGCACTTCTGCACAGCATATATATATGTATATAATCAGAGTAAACAGGCCACCTACAAAATGGGAGAAAATTTTTGCAATCTACCCATTTGACAAAGATCTAATATCTAGAATCTACAAGAAACTTAAGCAAATTTACAATAAAACTTTTTTTAAATGCCCTAAATATGTCCAGCCAAGGCTTTCCAAAGTTATTCTCAGATGAAAAGCCAATTCTCATTTTGGTAGAGGATACAAAAGTAAGTAAAATGAAAATGCTTTCAGAAAAAATTACTCATCTCCTAAGTTAGACACTAGAAAATATTTGCTAAAGCATTTAGAAATAAACTTATACTATTGTCACATACTACAAAGGAAGAGGACCAAGTTGGTACTTTGCTAGTTAATTATTTGCATTTAAAGTGGAGAACAGTCTCTCAAATTATTTTGCAGTTGTCAAATTTTAATACAAAATACTTAATCCTTAAGTCCATATCAAAAGTGTTAATTGCCCTACTATCATGTGCCTAGCACTGTGTATGATTCTGAGACTATACAAGAAATCAAACATATGGTCTTTCTCCATAAGGTATTTGTAGTCTCCTTGGGAAAACAAGCTAAACACATGAAAGAAGAAGAACAGAGGGAAAAACACTTTCATCTAGCATCTGCTATATGCTGAGAATGTTCACATCTAATCTTTACCACATTCCTGTAGGACATGTTATTCATTCATTCATTTAATGATGTACATATGTTCAAAGTCATACCACTAGCAAGAGAACAAGTTCAGATTCAAACCCAGGTCTGGTGCTAGAGCCATTGTATCAACTATACTACACTGCCAAATGTTTAATTAAATTACACAAATTAAGTAAAGAGTGCTGAAAAAGAGAAATAGTATAGCATGCTGCTGAATTAATGAAATTTGGAGTTAGACTGACCTGAGTTCAAATATCAGCTATGTGACTTTACAAGCTACTTAACCTCCCTGGACCTCTTTCTTTGTCTATAAAATATGTACAGTAATTAAATAAAATAATGTACATAAAGGACTTCACATAGTGCTTTCCATAGTAAACGACAAATAGCGAGCATTATCAGTGTAATGGAATTTTAAAGTTAATTTTTAAACTGCAAACTAATTTTTCCACTTTTGTATGCTAAGGGAGGAGGCATATTTCAAACCAGTGAATATATGTTCCCTTCCCCTCTTGGAGATTGGTGGGAAAGGAGAAGAAAAATATATTTCATAGCCTCTGCCAGTTCTTTTATACTGCTAAAGTAAGGTACTCTGGAAAAGATGGACTACTATACATAAAAGATACTTTGGGTATGCAAAGGAAGGCCCTATGCAATAAGGAGTGGAAAGCCAAGTTATTCTCAATAACATGGCAATATGAAACCTCTCAAACAACCCAAGTCTTGAGTTGACTACTGGATAATATAAATAAGAATTGTAAGAGTTCCAAGAGGAGGAGATAAAATGGGAGGTTGTCTGTGACGTATCACTCCACTGATCACCAGGTTTCATTCAGCTAATTATGATGCACAGTAGGGACGTCTTTCTTTCTTCATTGTTTCATGGGCATAGCTTTCAAACCATCCCAGATAATGGAGACTGAAGTTTCCTTTTATCAAGTACTAGCAAGCCACTGGGCCTTCTTGCTAGAACTTTAGAACAAGCCATTGAGAAGGAACTAGAACAATCAGAGAAGGTTGTCTGAAAAAAGATCGGTCTTTGGTTGGACCTGAGAGCATCGACTAGACTCAATGTGCAGTGGGAAAAGGAAAAGACTGTCTTTTCCTTCAATGTGGACATCAGAAAAAGACTGGGGCCACATTGATAATTGTGCTTGAGAGGCAGTTAGAGCCCTTTGTTTTCCAAGGCACAGGTCTTTTCTAGACTCATCAAGGTATTATTTCTATTTCCATCTTTCTTCCTGGAATCTCCCTTTCCCAATTCCCACTGCACATTGAGTCTAGTCGATGCTCTCAGGTCCAACCAAAGACCCATCTTTTTTCAGACAACCTTCTCTGATTGTTCTAGTTCCTTCTCAATGGCTTGTTCTAAAGTTCTAGCAAGAAGGTCCAGTGGCTTGCCAGGTCTACATGTGGAGAGAGGCGTTCCTTTCTATCCTAGTTCTCTCCTCACCCCCATCCCCTAACCTGAGCAGAGCTGCTAGGATAGAAAGGAACGCCTCATACCAGGTCACAAGCTAGACTATATAAGGGTTATTGAAACCACTGTTTCCCACCTCAATCCAACATTCTGGCTCTTACTGGATGACCATACTTAATCTCTCAACTATAAAAAGCAGGTAGCACCTCCTTCCATACTTACCAAATCAGTTAAGATTAAGTTTGGCTGCATTTAACAACAAAAAGTAATAACAACAACAGTGTCTTAAACAAAATGGAAGTTTCTTTTTTTTCTCATGTAAAGAAGTCTAGAGATAGATAAGGAGTCCAGAATTGTGGCACCTCCACACAGCCATCAGTCATCAGAGGCCTAAGCTCTATCTTGCTCTTCTTTCTTAGCTTGTTGCCTCGTCTTGTAGCTGAGTTGGCTTTTCAAGCTTCAACCCCATTTCATCTATGATTAAGTGCAAACGAACAGATAGACTTACCCCTTCCCTTTACCAAAACTCCCTAGATATCCCACGCAATACTTTCATCTTGTTGGCCAAAATAAAAATAATAGCTAGAATGTCTAAAGCATTTGCTATGTGCTAGGCTCTGCTCTGAAAGCTTTACAAATAGAAACTCATTTATTTTTCAGAGAAACTCAATATAACAGGTACAATTATTATATCATTTTACAGAAGCAGAAATGAAGGCATAGATAAGTAAATTTATAGCTAGTAAAGGATAAAGCAGAGATTTGAACCCAACCTACATAGCCTGATTCCAGAATATGTGTACCTAACCACAATGCTATACTGCCAAAACAAGCTACACCTCACCTAGCTTCACAGAGAACTAGTGCTCTTTTTATTGGGTAGTAATTAACTCAGCAAAATATTGAGGGTTGTTATTGAGGAAGAAAGAAGAAACTGGTGTGAAAAAGCAAAGCAGCCTCTGCCATACCTATGTCAAAGGTTCATCTGTGAGAGCACAGTGAAATACAGTAAAAAGCAGTATATATATAATGCTGGTAAAGCAAATTGCTCTGTCAATCCCCAGAAAAGTATTAGATAATCCTCTGTACATCCTGGGACATTTCCCCTGATGGGCTAGGGAAACTCTACCAGATCAGAACTGGGAGTGGCAAATGCTACTGTTGGTCTCTCCAATGGAAGAATGTAAGAGTGGTGTTTGGCTGCATGCTCTCACTCATAAGTGGGTGTTGAACAATGAGAACACATGGACATGAGGAGGGGAACATCACACACTGGGGTCTGTCGGGGGTTGGGGATAGGGGGGAGATAGCAGGGGGTAGGGAGATTGGGGAGGGATAACATTAGGAGAAATACCTAACTTAGGCGATGGGGGGATGGAGGCAGCAAACCACCATGGCACATGTATACCTATGTAACAATCCTGCACAATCTGCACATGTAACCCACAACTTAAAGTAAAATTTAAAAAAAAAAAAGACTGGTGTTTAGTAGGGATCCCTTGAAAAATCCCCTTCAAGAGGAATGTATGCCTTTCCAAACAAAAACCATGTTACAAGGAGACTCTCTCATCACTGGACTGTTGCCCTAGACTAGTTAAAGCCTTACACATAAAGCTAGCTAATGCAGCCTGACTGCATGAAAGCAGCTTGAATTTATGTTTTTTTTTTTTTTTTGGATGCAACCAACCACCAATTGAAAACATTCATGTTTTATTTTAATTTTCTAGTGGCCAAATTTTATTTATTTATTTGTTTATTTTTTATTTCTTTTCTTTTTATAATTTTATTTTATTTTTTATTGCATTTTAGGTTTTGGGGTACATGTGAAGAACATGCAAGATAGTTGCATAGGTACACACGTGGCAGTGTGATTTGCTGCCTTTCTCCCCTTCACCTATATCTGGCATTTCTCCCCATGTTATCTCTCCCCAGCTCCTCACCCCCCACTGTCCCTCCCCTATTCCCCCCAACAGACCCCAGTGTGTAGTGCTCCTCTCCCTGTGTCCATGTGTTCTCATTGTTCAACACCCACCTATGAGTGAGAACATGCAGTATTTCATTTTCTGTTCTTGTGTCAGTTTGCTGAGAATGATGTTCTCCAGGTTCATCCATGTCCCTACAAAGGACACAAACTCATCGTTTTTGATGGCTGCATAATATTCCATGGTATATATGTGCCACATTTTCCCTGTCCAGTCTATCATCGATGGGCATTTGGGTTGATCCCAGGTCTTTGCTATTATAAACAGTGCTGCAATGAACATTCGTGTGCATGTGCCCTTATATTAGAATGATTTTTTTTTTCCAATAATTCTTTTCTTTTTTTTTTTTAATTTTTGTATTTTTTTTTAATTTTTTATTGGATTATAGGTTTTGGGGTACATGAGCAGAGCATGCAAGACAGTTGCGTAGGTACACACATGGCAGTGTGCTTTGCTTTTCTTCTCCCCTTCACCCACATTTGGCATTTCTCCCCAGGCTATCCCTCCCCACCTCCCCCTCCCACTGGCCCTCCCCTTTTCCCCCCAATAGACCCCAGTGTTTAGTACTCCCCTTTCTGTGTCCATGTGTTCTCATTTTTCATCACCCACCTATGAGTGAGAATATGTGGTGTTTCATTTTCTGTTCTTGTGTCAGTTTGCTGAGGATGATGTTTTCCAGTAATGGGATTGCTGGGTCAAATGGAATTTCTATTTCTAGGTCCTTGAGGAATTGCCACACTGTAATTTCTTTTTTTTTTTTTTTTTTTTTTTTTGCATTTCTAAATTTATTTATTATTTCAATAGGTTTTAGGGGAACAGGTGGTGTTTGGTTACGTGAATAAGTTCTTTAGTGGTGATTTCTGAGATTTTGGTGCACCCATCACCCGAGCAGTGTACACTGTACTCAATGAATAGTCTTTTATCCTTCACCCTCGTCCCTCCCTTTCCCCCAAGTCAACAAAGTCCAATGTATCATTCTTATGCCTTTATGTGTGGAAAACGGTGTGGAGATTTCTTAAAGAACTAAAAGTAGATCTACCATTTGATCCAGCAATTCTACTACTAGGTATCTACCCAGAAGAAAATAAGTCATTATATTAAAAAAACGTGCACACACATGTTTATAGCAGCATAATTTCCAATTGCAAAAATTGGTACCAGCCCAAATGCCCATCAATCAATGAGTGGATAAAGAAAATGTAGTATATATATACATATATTAAAAAGAAGTATATATATAATACTTATAACAACTGAGTAGTATTACATGGTGTATAATATACATGTAATACAGACCATGTATTACACATGTAAAACACACCATGTTATACTACTCAGTCATAAAAAGGAATGAAATAATGGCATTCACAGTAACCTGAATGGAGCTGAAAAGTATTATTCTACATGAAGTAACTCAGGAATGGAAAACCAAACATTGTATGTTTTCACTTTTAAGTGCGAGCTAAGCAGCTAAGTGAATTTAGACACAGTATCAGTGGGGTTCTCCAAAGAAACAGAACCAACAGGATACATGTATACGTACATTAATAGATTTATTTTAAGGAATTGGCTCACACAACTGTGGAGGCTGGCAGGTCCAAAATCTACAGGGAAGGACTGCAGAATTTCTATGTCACAGTCTTGAAGCCAAATGCCTTCCTCTGGAGGAAACCTCCACTTCTGCTCATAAGACTTTCAATTGTTTGGATGAGGCCAGCCCACATTGTACAAGGTAATCTGCTTTATTTAAAGTCAACTGATTATAGCTGTTAATCACATCTACAAAATACCTTCACGGCAACATGTAAACTGGTATCTGAGCAAATGGATGAGCAAATTACTAAGTTGACACATAAAATTGACCATCACAGGTGCCAATGCTGTGCAAAAGAAAACCTGTCAAGTCAGTTTTCAGCGATTTATCTTTTTAAAAGGACCAGAGAGTTAATTTTGCATGAGGTGCCTAGTCCTTGAATACCTGGGCAGCCCTGCCCCTAAAATATGTGGTCATGCCCTCCATATGATCAGTCCTCTGCTGAGGGCTACTGCTGTTGGGCTACTCCCAGGACACACCTATTTGGTCTATAACAGTAATTGTGGGGAATATTGGGCAGAAGCTGAACTTTCTCTAGGACCACCTAAGACAAACCCAATACAATCAGTTTTATGGCTCCTAAATCTGCTAATACATATTGATAAGAAGAGCTGTCCACTTTATGGACAGAGAAGAATGATCTAGCTCCTTCTCCTCTGTCAAATTACCCTAAACTTTGCCTGAAGTGGTGAGAAACCACAATCTTTAACAACCCTCTTTGCCTAGGGAGCCACCCTTTCTTATCCAATACATCTCTTGAGGAACTAGAAATGGCCTGAAAGCTTGTTTAGATTTTTATATCCACAGTCTGGCAGTCTGTCTATGTAAATAGCTATCTATTTGGAGAAAGTACCTGCCTTACTCTCCTCAGAAACTAGAAAATTAATCTTTTAGCTAGTTTACAAATTTTCTTAGGAACACTTTCCTCCAAAGAAATTTATTCTCAGGTTGGGCATGGTGGCTCATACCTATAATCCCAACACTTTGGGTGGCTGAGGTGGGCAGATTGCTTCAGTCCAGGAGTTCAAGACCAGCTTGGGCAACATGAAAAAACTCCATCTCTACTAAAAGTACAAAAATTAGCTGGGCATAGTGGCATATGCCTGTGGTCCCAGCTACTCAAGAAGCAGAGGTGGGAGAATCACCTTAACCTGGGAGGTAGAGAGTGCAGTGAGCCAAGATCGTGCCACGGCACTCCAGCCTGGGTGACAGAGCAAGACACTATCTCAAAAAAAAAAAAAAGAAGAAGAAGAAAAGGACATTTATTTTCAAACCTACTCTGTTTAACAGATAAAGGCAAAGCTGTGATTTCACATAGAAGTTTCTCCCCCAACCTCTTTTGACTCCTCATTCATCATGCCCTTTCGGGGGGCCCCTAAGGGAAGACTCTCAGAACCACTAGGGCTCTGCCACAGCATAATCTGAAAAGCATGGTGCAACAGAAAGAATTCTACATATATAACCAGATATATATATATGTGTGTGTGTGTGTATATATATATATATACACACACTACACACATATGTGCGTGTATATATGTATGTATATATGTATATATACATGCACATATATATACATATATATGTGTGTATATATACATATATGTGTGTGTATATACATGTATATATACATATATATATATGAAGCAGTATTGTGTTGAAGTAAAACCTTAGCTCTGGAAACTTTAACTCCCAGTCATATTTACTATCCTTGGATAGGTATTTAACCTCTTTAGACTTCTAAAACTGAAATGATAATACTTTCCTTAATCATTGATAGGAGTATATATATTGGGAGTACTTTTAAAGTTCCACAAAAGTTAGATATTATTGTCCACAAGGATACTTTGAAAATCAAAAGCATGTCTGTGGATAACGTGATATCCTTCAAGCTGGCCCCAATGGCTAAGGAATATTCTGTTGTTACAGCTCATGAACTAAGAGTGGAAGCTGCCCAGCTCAACCACTGACTCCTGATGCATATGTCTGAAACAAAACTACATAAAGCTCAATAAGCCTCTCTGGATTAGTTGATCCTCCAGTACATTTTTTTCCCATTTGAAGAAACTGGTCAGCTGAAGGGGGCTCAATACATTGGGGGAAAAACATTACACAGATTTAGACAGATGACTTCACGGTAGGATTTAACAGAAAGTTTACATGAATAATGAATCTCTAAAAGAGTTTTGTAGTATGCAGCATCACAAACTTATTTAACCATAGAACACGTTTTTAGTAGAATCACATTTTATGGAACACCCACAGAGCAGAGTTTAGAAAATGCTGCTTCACAGAGAGGCATAGCAGAGGGTGATTTTATTATTACCATTTATTAGAATGTCCTGCCATTTCTTCCTACCACTTGTCCTTAACCCTAAAAGATCCTGAGAGATCTCCAGAATGCTTCAGAGAGAATCACTGCAGAGCTTCACAAAGTGCCATTTGATCTTTCCCCAACTGAATTTTAATATCAGCTACAACAGTACTAGGCTTTATATTAAATTAAACTAGACTTGAAAAGCAAATAAATGGAAATTCAGGAACTAAGCAGCCTCTTAGTTACTTGAAATGGAAATTCAAGTAACTAAGAGGCTTCTTGGCAAAAGGCATCTTTTAGAATAACTCCATTATGTTTCCTTTCAACAAAAGTACCTGAACTTAGAATGAACCTAGTCATGGAGCTTTTTTGAAAACAAAGCCTGTGTCTACTACACATGTTATCCCACTTTCTAAAGAATGCTTTGACACATGCACACATATGTTCATTGCAGCACTCTTCACAATAGCAAAAATATGGAATCAACCTAAATGCCCATCAATGGTAGACTGGATAAAGAAAACATGGTACATATACACCATGGAATACTATGCAGTCATAAAAATGAATGAGATCATGTCCTTTGCAGGGACATGGATAGAGCGAGAGGTCATTATCCTTAACAAAGTAATACAGGACCAGAAAATGAAATGCCGCATGTTGTCACTTACGAGTGGCAGCTAAATTATGAAAATACATGGACACATAGAGGGGAACAACACACACTTTAGCCTATCAGAGGGTGGAGCACAGGAGGAAGAAGAAGATCAGGAAAAATAACTAATAGGTACTAGGCTTAATACCTGAGTGACAATGTGTACAACAAACACGCATGACATGAGTGTACCTATGTAACAAACTGCACAGGTACCCCTGAACTTAAAAAGCTAACTTTAAAAAAAAAGAATGCTAAACTCAGTCAAATAATGAGGGATTTTAAACTGGGCTATTATAGAAGTGTGTGGAACTTTTTCTCTTTCTAATTATTTTGCACATTTAGACACACCAACACTCTAGCACCATACCTTACGTATGTACACGTGAACAAATCCTATGAAGGGGTTACCCTGAACACTGAGCAACCCAAACCTGGAGGTACACTGGTGTTTGTAGCACCCTGCAAGCAAATATCAAACATTTGTCAGTCCATCAAAATTCATATCAGACTATCATCCCAACACATTCATGACAATGATCACCAGAGATCTTGTATCTGAGAATTCTGTCTCTTAACTTGCAAAAAGGCACGATGATTGCCCCATGGCAGTTTTTTTTTACTGTCAATGATTCTCAAACTTGAATGTGTACCAGAATCACCTGGAGGCCTTGTTGCATACAAATAGCTGAATCCCATCCTCAGAGTTTCTGCAGTGTCCGCCTGGTACTGGTACCAGCATGGTACTAAGCTTCTTCTCACCCTTGACAGAGATAGTCTGTGGACTGCACTTCATTACATTGTCATCTTAAACACTTCAGTCAACTGCCACCAAGTAAGCACTGGTACCTAGGCTGATTTAGACCCAACACATAAGCTTGTTTTAAAGGTGGAAAACTAAGAGAAGATGGGTTATAACACAATTCACCTGCAGGCTCATTTTCTAGCAGTGATAGAATTATTTCATTAGAAAAATGTATTGTTAATTGATTAATAATTTATCAAGAAAATAAAAAATACTTCAAGCTTTTTAATTACATGGAACTCATTACTTAGAGTGAAAACTAAAAGAAGCAGAAACTTCTTTTTTTTTTTTTGAAAGAAATAGAAACTTCTAAGTATAAAGAAAATACCTTTGCCTTTATTGAAATGTTATAGCTGGGCATGGTGGCACGTGCCTGTAATCCCAGCTACTCAGGAGGCTGAGGCAGGAGAATTGCCTGAACCCAGGAGGCGGAGGTTGCAGTGAGCCGAGATCGTGCCATTGCACTCCAGCCTGGGCAACAAGAGCGAAACTCCATCTCAAAAAAAAAAAAAAAAAAAAAAGAAGAAATGTTATAATAAGCTATATTTATCTAAACACTTTCTTCTCTGGCTGTGTTTTTTTTTTAAGTAATAAATTAACACTCCTTCCTTTCTTCCTTTCTCCTTCCCTCCCTCCCTCCCTTCTTTTATTTCAGAAAAGACATCTTAAAGAAGATCATTTTCTTTCTTGCTTCTGGAGTGTTCTGGGATATTTTCCAGGTATTTGGCCCTGTCAGTTGAGACTGGAAACTGTCATTTCTCTATTATTTCATTCAACAAATATCTACTGAACATCAACAATGGGTTTGATGCATCGCTAGGTATTAGAGATGGTGTAGTAATTGAGAAAGACAAACTCCTTGCCCTCATGAAGCTTACATTCCAGTGGGAGAGACTTAGAAATAACAAAGCAATTACAAAATCTGAGATGAAGTACAGAGTAAAATAAGAGCATATAAAAGGGGCACCTAACCCAGATTTAAAAATGAGTGTAGATAGTTGGGACAATCAAGTTTTTCCAAAGAAAGTGCCACCCAAAATGAATCCTGAACAATGAAGTAAAGCTGAGGGAACAACAGAAAGAACAGAATTTTAAGGAATTGAAGTAATTTTAGTATAGCTGTAGCGTACCATGTGGTGGCAGGGGTAGGGAGTAGAACAGACAATGAGGAGGGAAGCATAAGCGGCAATACTGAAAAGATGTGCATCGTTTTCTCAATACCTTCTGTTTCCGTGTGAGTATTATGGAAAAACACAAATTGCGGTGATTACTTGGTTCACAAAAATACCCCAGTGGCCCTGTCTGTGCTACCTCTCCTTTCCCCTTTTTTGGTGAACTGCTGTTCCTCCTCTCCAGCTTTAGGCATGTGGTCAAAATCGTAGATACCATCCTTTTCACATGAGTCTACATCCACGGCCATAGTAATCGAGAAGTGAACACTTGCTCCAAAACTAGCCATGGGTAGGATCCCACACTCCTGGCCATAGTGATTACTTTGGTGCTAGTCATGTGACTTGGGACAAACCAATCAGAGTTCTTCCCCAGGTTTTCTTGGACTGGAGCTGGCAAGGAAGGACCCCTTCCTCTCTGGTCAAAGTGCCTTGAGGACGTAAGCACAGAGCTAGCAGCAGCCATGTCTAGCACCATACGTAGAATCCTGCCTTCAACAGAAGAGAATGAAGCCAACACAGAGGGAAAGCAAAGACAAGAAGAGTTGGTCCTGACAGGATAGTTGGTCCTGCAACCAAGGTTGCAGAGGTTATCTTGTACTTCCTAAGGCCCAGCTGTTCTGCGCTTTCTCCAAACCTGTGAGCCATCAAGTACCCTTTCTATAAAGTGTCCCATTGGGTCTCTGTCAAATGCTTGTATGCACTCTGCTTGGCATGTTCTTCCAAACTGCTATTCTCAAAATGGGTATGTAACAGCTGTAACTTACGTAGCTTATTTCTACCTTGCTCATGGCTGTTTTTCTATCACTTTGCCTCATTTCCTTACATTTTTACTCGTTTTCTATCTTCTGAAGATTCTGAAAACAGCAGCCACAACAGATTCAGGCTCACAGGCTGGAAAGGCCTCCTCACATCGGCCTTATTTATTTATTTTCTTGGTAGAAACCATTGCTCCATGGGGCCTATTAGTTATTTGAAGGTGAAGGAAGAAATGAGTAAAGTGGAACTTTTCAGAGAAACTCTCCACACACTTATAGTCCATGGCTTAAATCGCCTCAGCAAGTTTTGGAAAAAAAGAGGTCACAAAGTTAAGGACAAAACAGAAATATCCAATTGAATCCACTGTTGACTTACACTCAACATGGCAGAAACAGAACTCATTGTCTCTCCCTCCCCTAAATTAACTCTCTGTCCAAGCAACCTTATTTTTCACCTTATCATTCTCCTAGTCATCTAGACCTTTAAATTGTGTGATTTATCTTTAATTTCTCCCTCTCTACCTGTAGCCAGTAAGATACTGACTCTTGCAAATTATTTTCTTTGAGATATGTTTCATATCTATTCTTTCTTCTTCATTCTCACTGTCTGAACCTATATTCTGAATCCATCACTTCCTCCATAACCAATATCTTTTCTATTTTAAAATATTTAATTAACAAAAATGATATATATCTAAGGTGTGCAATGTGATGATTTGATATACATTTATGTTGTGTAATGATGATCACAATGAAATTAACACATCAATCACTCACACTATACATTAGATTCCCCAAACTTATCCATCTTATAACTAAAAGTTTGTACTTTTTGATCAGCAGCTCTCCATCTCCCCCACCCTCCAGCCCCTGGCAACCACCATTCTACTCTCTGTTTCTATGAATTTGACTCTTTTAGATTCCAGATATCAGTGAAATCATACAGTATTTCTCTTCCTGTGCCTGGCTTGTTTCACTTAGCATAATGTATTCCAGTTCAATCATATTGTTACAAATGACAAAATTTCCTGCTTTTTATGCCTGAATAGTATTCCATTGTGTGTGTGTGTGTGTATACACAGATTTTATGTATCCATTTATTTTCTTTATTCATTTATCAGTGGACATTAAGGTTGATTCTATATCTTTACTATTGTGACTAATGCTGCAATGAACACAAGGGTGCAGATATCTTTACAACATACTGATTTTATTTTTAGGGGGCACATACTCAGAAGTGGGATTGCTGGATCATATGGTAGTTCTATTTTTAATGTTTTAAGAAACATCCATACTGCTTTTCATCATGGCTGTATTAATTTCCATTCCCTCCAACAGTGTGCAAGCCTTCCCTTTTCTCCACATCCTTGCCAACACTATTATCTCTTGTCTTTTGGATAATAGTCATTCTAACAGGTGTGAGGTGATATTGCAGTTTCCATTTGAATTTTCCTGATGATTAGTGATATTGTGTACCCTTCCATATACCTGTTGGCCATTTATTTGTATGACCAATATTTTATATATTTCTCTGATGTTACTTCCTCACATCCACATCCCCAGCTACAGTGGAAGACCAAGGATAGGCTCCTGACCCAAGGGCCACCAATCTACAGTCTGGCCAGTGATCTAAAACAGAGCTAGGTATAAAAATATAAACTAGGACAATCAAATACTCTCTCAGGAATTTGCCCTAAAAATATGAGGGGGACCAGGGAGAGAGAGAGAAAGACACAGAGAGAGAGACAGAGAGAAACAGGTAGAAAGGGAGAGAGAGAGAAATGAAAGAAGCCAGAGCTGAAGCTGAAAGAATACCAGGAGAGGAATATGAAAAAGAGTCAGAAATATAAAGGAAAAGATAGAAACCTGAAGCCTTGATAGGCCATGCAAACCAAAATTATAATGGAGCAAAAACAATGAATTAAATAGAAATTAGAAACTAGCCAAAAGATAACCTGAGCAGAAGAAAACAATTAAGGCAATCAGTAGTGAGGGGGAGTAGAGCTGAGCCACGTTAATGATAGAACTCTAGGGTGAAAAGTCTTAGAATCCTGCTGAGGTCCCTGAAGCTGCCATGAAGCCAAGTACAATTTCCATGAGGTCCCACTGCACTCTGGTTTCCGACTTTGCTTCCCCTGAAACCTCTTCATTTCTATTATTGCTCTTTACCATTAGCCCACCACCCCTTTACTTGAGATGATTTGAAGTTGTTTCTATCACTTGCACACAAAAGAACCTAATAAAAACAGTTCAAATCGAATCTCATCTGGCTTCTGAGATGTTCATTATCTGGCCTCACCCTGCCTTTACAGCCCTCCAATCCCACAACTTCTCAATGAGAACATCCCACTTCAGATTCTCCGCTTTGCTAAACCATCACTGCCTATTCTCTGTGTATATACACATCAGTCAGTTTCTGTCTCCATACCTTTGCTGGCACTTCTGGAACATATGCCCTTACTTTCTCTTCACCCCACCAAGTTCTAGTCACCCTTTAAGCCCTGCAGCCTCCTGGAAGACTTTCCTAGCTTTGCCACCCCGCCATTACTTCTCCCTGCTCTTCCCCTCAAATCTCTATAGTCTAAACCACACAATCTAGTATCCCATTCTGTGCTGTCCTGTTTTTCTCTATGCCAGGTTTGCAATCTCCTCAACTGGTTCTTGAACTCATGAAGAGCAGGAATATAGATATCATATTGTTTTCAAGTGCCCCACTGTATCATGAACACAGCAGATATTATTAAATATTTATTGTTTGAATGGTATCAACATGAAGCACAAACAATCCAGAAGGCATATCATAGAACCTCATTACTGCAAAACAATCATTAATGAGAAAACTACACTAATAAGACCCATGCTGAGTGTGATAATTGAGGCATTATCCCAAGAGAAGGGCTCAGCTCAAGCAAGGGAAGGCTCCCCTCAGACCCATGGGTCTTGTGAAAGAACCACTTTTTATTTCCTCCAGCAGGGAAGAGAGAAAAGGAAAGGCCTGAGACCTTGGAATGTCACCGAACTGTCTGATATCATGAGAGACCTCTCAGCTGACTCTAGGAAAAGCATACAATCCTGACGTCATCCTTCTTTGGAAACAGGTACCTCAAGGCCTAAGCCAGGGAAATGTCAATCTTTCTCCTTTCATCCTGGCAGCTTATGTTTTGGTTGCCCCTCCCCAGGGAAATGCTCTGGCCCCTCTTCTCAGGACAGCTCCCTTTCTAGGCCAAACGCAAGAAAAGCCACCATTCAATGTGGGACTTTTAAATATCAAGAGATGCCAAACAGTACAGAAATCAAGAACTTTCCCTCAATCAGAGCGCTTCAATGCAAGAGGAAAATATGGCTCTACCCAGTGTCATTTCCAAAATTGATAAGGGACTCATACATCAGCAGTGCTATTCTGACACTCCATTATGAGTCATAAAATTTCTATTCAACACCCACTCCCTGAGCCCAGGGTATTATTTATTCCAGGGAATTGGTAAGAGGTCTCAACTAAGTGCAGGATAATCTGCTTCTGAAAATCATAGTTAAGAAAAGGGCAAGTTTCTTGTCATCCTCAGAAACTAATATGCAAAAAATAAATCTGACTAAGAACATGTGGGTGGGAAGGTACATGGGAAAGAGGATTTAAGAAAAACTTCACCCATATTACCCACTCAGAAGCTATTGCTATGCTGCGCCTTTATTTCTTGGTTTCCTGTTTTTGCTTACAGCAGATAAAACTTGATGGCAATGATCTTAATCTTCTCTGTCAGCCTTCCAAGCTCAAGATGGGGAGGGGAAGGGCAGAGATTGTTCCTGTCTTCAGGCAGGAAACCAAAGTTCAAGAAAATGGACTCCAGCAGCAGATGGAAAATGCAGATCGTCCCCAGAGGCTGCTGTGCATACATCTGGAATACCTCCAGATCTGGGACAGAGAAGGAATGCTAATAAGAAATCTAGTTGAAATGAGAACACATGGACACAGGGAGGGGAATAACACACACTGCGGTCCATCGGGGAAGGGCAGGATGGGGAAAGCATCAGTAAAAATAGCTAATGTATGCCAGGCTTAATACCTAGGTGATGGGTTGATAGGTGCAGCAAACCACCATGGCACACGTTTACCTACATAACAAACCTGCACATCCTGCACATGTACCTGGGAACATAAAATAAAATCAAAAACAAAAACAAAAAAGAAATCTAGTTGAATGTCCGAGAATGCTCCCTAACTTCATGAATCAGTAGATGAATGATGTTAATAAACTTAAAGGGGATTTTTCATTTACTTGGCCAGCCAAGTGTTTGAAATTCCAATATTAAGGATTCAGTCATTTCATTTATCCTTTCTATATTTGTTTGTCTTTCTCTGGAATCTTCTTAAAAAAGCAACTACTCATAGGAAGGATTATATACACTCACTAACAATTTAGTGTGATTTACTCTGTCCAATTCTTTCACTGGATGTATATGAAGAAGAAGGAAGAGAGAATGCAGGCAAAAAAGTCATGCTTTCCTACATCCTAAAAATGGATTCACAATCATCTCTGCTGACTCATGAACATCAGAGTGGGTGCCAGAGGCTATAAAAGACTTCATTTCAGACAATTTATTCTGTCTTTTGGTCAAGGGGCCTGAAAGCTATCAAGTCCTTATATGTTTGGGGAACAGTTCATAAAAAGAGGTCCAATTGAGGAATCCTCACAGTGCCACCTCCTCCCCATCCAAAACCTGCCACTGCACCCCTTTGCAAAGATTATCTGAGCCACCATAGCTTTATTTGTATTCCCTCAGCCTAGAATGCTGAGTCCCTTCTCATTGCCACAGGAGTAGCTGTTCCTTTTGTCTAGAAAGCTATTCCTCCTGATCTTTACATAAATCACACACTCCTATCTCAGACAGGCCTTTCGTATCTAACACATGTCTGCTCTAGCACATTGCCAATGTATTTTCTTTATAACCCTTGTCAGCACTTGGTTTCATCTCACCATATTTGTTCCTTTTACTTGTTCAATGTTTTTGCCCCTGCATGCCATGAACTAGAATTTCATGAGGCAATAATTGTATCTGTTTTGTTCACAGATGGATCTAGAACAGTGTCTAGCCCATAAGAAACCATACGTATTTGTCAAATGAGTGACTGGGTAGATAAATGACTGAGTCCCTACACTCCACCCCAACTATAATTGAATGCTCCATTATTATATTTTTTTAAATGTTGCTCAGGATGGCCACCCCCAGCAAGAATTACTACTCCCATTCATTCACAGTAGAAGGAGCAAGCACCCTGGTGATTCTTCATACCAACCTCCCTCGTTCTAAGTATTGTCTGCCTGGGTATGATTTCCAAGGGAGCAGAGCTAGAGTAAATTCTATTTACTTTCAACAGCCCCAACTGCAGTATCTAACAGAAAAAGGAAATACTACATCATAGTAGCTCACAGAAAGGGAAAATCCTACATCATAGTACTGATAGTGACCCAATAATGCAAACAAAATGGTGTGGTGTTTTATCACCATGCTGGTTTTGGTCTCACTGTGCTGGATTAAATTCTTTCAATATGTAGTTTTAGGAAATCTGCTAGTACTTAGAACATAGGCAGGACGATCCGGGGCAGAAATCCAGGATCCAGAGAGCCAGCAATACGTCAAAGCCAGGGCTTAGACTAGGCAATAGGTTAGTCCCTGGGCAAGGAGTTTGCCAGGGATCAAAAAGCACATGTGAACCCAAGTTCAAGGCAGGAAGGTGAAAAGCTGGAGGCTCTCAGTCTTCAAAGTCCAAATCCATCTGGTACTCTAAGGTACTCTAAGATACTCTAAGGTACACTAAGGATTCCTGAACAAAGCATAGAGAAAAACCTCTGGTCAGAAGACATATATATGTTCAGAATCCTGAAGACCTGCAGAACCCAAATAGGAAAAAGTGAGAAAAAGAAAAATACTAGAGGTGCCAGGCTCATAGAGACCCAGATTTAGAGGCCAATTCCTATCCTGATCAGGAAGTTTCTTAGATGTTTCTTGTGATGAAAGAACTCTGTAGGAGAAAGCAATGAAGTGAATCAGCCAAACTTGAGTAGGGAGGATAAGAAACAGGGTGAACAATAAGAATAAGGGCAAATTCTGTAAATAGTTTTGTTGGAAATAGGTAAGCTCTGAGTCTAGAGAAGCAGGGGTGTCAGGCAGGGTATACAGGGGGTCGTCAGAAGTCTTCAGTATGTAAAAACTAAAGTCATCAGTCAACACATGACTGAGTACCAAAGAAGGAATGCACGCTAGGAAACTGGCTCTGCCATGGAACCCTGATGACCTCGCCACACAGCCACATAGAGCATGCAGGCAAAGGCTGAACCACAGACTGAGTCTTCGTGGAATGCATTGTGCTATTTCTGGAACATTAGCGGACTGGAAGCTTATAAGGAGCTGCTACAGGGCAGTCTCTCACTCTCTTCCCTCTCTCTCCTGGGAGCTGCAACGAGATAGTTTCTCATCACCTCCCTGATTCTGATGAGGTATGGGGTTTTCTGCTATGCCCCCTTAGAACATAAAACCACTTTTATGTATAATACATGAATGTACATTTAAATTTATAAAACATAAATTTTATATAAATATAAAATACAAATATAATTTATAAATATAAACTTTTTTTGAGACAGAGTTTCACTCTTGTTGCCCAGCCTGGAATGCAATGGCATGATCTCAGTTCACTGCAATCTCAGTGTCCCAAGTTCAAGCGATTCTCCTGCCTCAGCCTCCCAAATAGCTGGGATTACAGGCATGTGCCACAACACCCAGCTATATAAAAGCAAACTTATATAAATATGTATTATGCCAAATATAAAGCTACAGAACATAAAACTGCTTGGAGGCAGCCTGGAACATGCTCCTCAGCGATGGGGTGTCTCACAACATGCATTGCAGTCATCCAGCCTCTTTTGTTTCCATGTCATCCTTCATAGTGTATGGGACAAGGATCACAGGGATCTGGTACTTTAAGGCTTATTCTGCTTTCAGCTGTCCATGTAAATAATAAACTGTCTAAATCTAAAAGTGGTTCATTGTATCTTTACTGGTCAAATCAGTCAAGCCTTCACCTTGACCTTGCATTATATGTGTGAGATTGACAGGCTTTGGGCAGAAAGAGAGACAACCGTCTCATTTGTCCCATGACGTTTACTGTGAAGGAATCTCCTCCTGGGAAGTTTGGGCTAAAATATCCAGGTATGTGTTAATCCCCTCTGAACAAATCCTAACACAGTCCAAACCAACTACTAAAACCAAACTTAGCCCCATGCTGATACACAGCTACTTTGAAGCTATTGTCCATTTGCTACAGAAGGACAGGGCATTCCAGCAATGCAGTCACACAGGGCCCACAGCCATTATCCCTACAGAATCACAAAAGTTCATGTTGACCATCTCTCACTTCAGGCAAGTCTCCACTTTTCTTATCTCAACACAATGAGGACACAGCCAACTTACAAAGATTTCTAGAAAAGATCTACCATGTTTTCTATTGATTACTTCAATCTCAGATCTACTGGACATTCTTACTTAAGTCTCATGATTCTCACACTGCAGTGACGGCCAGCAAAATCCCTCCGTGTCCCTACAAAGGCAAGGAGGCCAGTACTGAATACCTACAGAGTGGTTAGCATGTATAGCACAGTCCTGGACCTCCAGAAATTTACATTCCAAGGAGAATGTCAAGCTGAAACACAAAAACAGTTAACTATACAATTTATGATGCTGTGTAATGAAAAAAAAGTGCAAATCAGTGGTTATAGAAGTGAAGAATTGAAGGGCGTATTTGCTTCCAACTATGGGGATTAAGGATGACATCATAGAGGATATGGCCCTTGAACTGGGCCTACAAAAAAATAGATAAAATGTCAATAATCAGAGAAGAGAGGATAATTGAGCAAACAGAAATACAAGCAGAAAAAATAAAAATACCCTAGAATATAAATAATTCTAGGAACAATAGATTTTTTTTCATTCTAATTATTTTCTTCAGAGTAGTTTGAAATGATCTTTGCATCCATAAAATATGGACAAGATGGACCGGGCATGGTGACTCACGTCTGTAATCCCAGCACTTTGGGAGGCTGAGGTGGGTAGATTGCCTGAGGTCAGGAGTTCAAGACCAGCCTGGCCAACATAGTGAAACCCCGTCTCTACTAAAAGTACAAAAAATTAGCCAGGCATGGTGGCTCATACCTCTAATCCCAGCTACTCAGGAGGCTGAAGCAGGAGAATCACTTGAACCCAGGAGGCAGAGGTTGTAGTAAGCTGAGATCATGCCATTGCACTCCAGCCCGGGTAACAAGAGTGAAATTCCACTTCAAAAAAAAAAAAAAAGGTATATATATATATATATATATATATATATATATATATATATATGTGTGTGTGTGTGTGTGTGTGTGTGTGTGTGTGTGTGTATGCGTGTGTGTGTACAAAGTATTGCAAGCAAAAAACAGAGAACAAGAAAAACCTTTGGAATTTAAAATATAATTGCCAAAACAAGAGGGAATGGACAGTGAGTAAATGTAAATGAATATAAGGATAACATAGTCATTCAATATTGAACAGTTAAAGGGAGGAGAGTGAGATGAGAGAAGATAAGCAACAGGTAGAATAATAGTAAGAACAATACAATTAACAACAGCAGCTATAGATTACTTTGCTCCTACAAAGCGCTAGTTGCCTTACATATAGTACTTCATTTAATCGTCACAAAACACAGCAAGGTAGGTATTGCTAGTAATCTATTGTACCAAATGGTGACTGTAATAAATAATAACACATTGTATATTTTGAAATTTGTAAAAGTCATTTTTAAATGTTCCTACCACAAAATATAAGTATATGAAGTGACTGATTTGTTAATTGGCATGATTTAATCATTTCACAATATTAACATGTATAAAAATATCACATCGTGTCCTATAAACATACAATGTATACAACTGTTATTTGTTCATTTAAAATAAAATAACAAAGAATAACAAAGAAACTGAGGCTCAGAGAAATAAAGGATCATGCTTAAGGTCACAGGTAGCAAGTGGCTAGTGTATGTTGGCCTCCGGAACTATTGCTCTTAACTTCCTCACTTGCAGGAAAGCAGAAGGGAAACAACAAGATAAGGAAGAGGCTGAAGGTGTCAGACTAAAAGGTCCAGACATTCAATCTCCTTATGTGTGGAAACAACATCCTTGGCTGGGCCATTTCCATGCCTGTAATTTCAGCACTTTGGGAGGCCAAGATAGGTGGATCACGAGGTCAGGAGTTCGAGACCAATCTGACCAACATGGTGAAACCCTGTCTCCACTAAAAATATAAAAATTGGCTGGGCATGGTAGTGCGTGCCTGTAATCCCAGCTACTCAGGAGGCTGATGCAGGAGAATTGCTTGAACCCACGAGGTGGAGTTTGCAGTGAGCCGAGATTGCACCAGTATTCTCCAGCCTGGGCAACAGAGTGAGACTCCATCTCAAAAAAAAAAAAAAAAAAAAAGTCTTTCAGGAGATGAGAAGGGATAAGTTCTCTGGAATAAGTTGGGAAGTGAACAGGTGATGGAAAATCAGCCTCCAGGAAGATGGGGACATTTTTCCTCCAAGACTATGAACACTGCTGAGAGAGGACCCAGGGAGGCTGAGACATAGTGAAACGGTAGCAGACATGCATCAAATGCAAGAGGACCTTGAAACCAATTCCAGCTCTGCCTCCAAGAACAAGCTGCTTATGTCTGATGACTCATTTCCCAAGACAAGGCCAGCTCTTGGCCAGCAGCCACTAAGAATGCTGCAGTAGGGCACTACTCCACACTGGTAGGCGTTGGCACATCCGGACCACCTCCAGGGCACTACTCTGCACTGTTAGGTGCTGTCACACCCAGACCACCCCTGCTGGTCTTCAGAAAGTGTGCCCAAAGTCTAAAGCCCTAAAGCCACTTTTGACTTTATGACATTAAACTATTTCATTCCATTTGGCCAATAGAAATGCAAAAAGGATGAAAGCAAACCAAGGAAGGGATACTGCAGTTCCAAATCGTTCCAGAAAAATGGTCTCTAAATGCGTCCAAGCTGGCTGCTTATAAAGGGCAACATGGGCACCAAAAAAAAAAAAAAAAAAAAAAGGAGAGAGAGAGAAAACCTGACTACCTAATCCTTGAAAATTCTTCAAGAGTAAAAGCCCTGCAAGTCTGAATTCCAGAAACCCAAAGCGGGTGGCCTTTTCAAAGAGCTCAGTTGATTTTATCACCATCCCTAGCCTGAAATCTCTGCACATTTCTTCCCTAATCCAGGCTGTGATAAGAAATCAACGTAACAAGAATTCATCTTCCCCAAGAAAAGGTGAGCATCTCTGAGTTCAACAGAGACAACTGGAACCTAATTGCATTGCCTCTTTCAAAGCCTTCCAGTAAAAGTGTAAAATGAAAGAGGACTGAAAGAGGCTGTTTAGCACAGCTACAATGTGACCACATTTTCTTTTGAAAATTGACACACCAAGTAGCTGCCATTTTTAGAAAATGGCAATTTCATCTGAAATCAAAGCAAGTGTCACTCTGCAGCAAAAAATAAAATCCTTGTTTCAAGAGCTTTGGAACCTGGTCCCCAAACAGCAGTATTTTCTGGTTATATTTGATTAATATTACACAAAGGGTAGGATGTAGGGAAGTCGGATCTGGAAAAAGAAAAAGCACCTTTGTGAAGAAAAACAAGTATGTGGCCTTCAGGGAGCTAAACATATGTTTAATTTTGTGTTTTAAACTTCTCAGCAGACTGCAGATCTATAAAGGGAATCACTGAAAGTGAAGATAACGGCGACTTACCCAGAGCATCGTGCTGTTTTCCGCAAGACGGGGAGAGAAGTGAGAAAGCAAAATCTTTGCTTCAGTTACACAAACTCCCTCTCCTTTGCAGAGAAACTTGTTAGCTGAAATGGAGCCAGATGCTTATGCGGGAGCCTCAGCGAATAGCTATGTGCTTGTCAAACACTGACATCTACTGGTCAGTTCTGAAGTGGATTCTTTTTTATTCTGAAAGACCAGTCAACTAGACAAAATTTTTTAATTCCCTTAGGCTTTTTACTGGAGGCTTTTTCTTCTTTGGCCCTTTGAAAAATCTCAAGCTATAATTTAAGTTTCATCTCTGTAAAACATATAGAGTTATTTAATTTATATTTTGTTATATTATTAAATAGGGCACGAGGAAAAAAAACACGGAAAATCTAATCAGAATTTGTTGAGTATAATAATCATTTCTTATACCCACAAAACACTACTGAGTTTCCAAAGCATGCCCAGGTATATTATCTCATTATGTAGTCAACAACCCCGTGAAATAGGAAGATCGAGACCATCCTGTTTTACAGAAAGGACACAAAGGCCCAGAAAATCTAGCTAATAAATCCAAGGTCATAAAGAAAGTCACAGGTGATGCTAGTTCGAGAACCAAGCTTTTTCAACTTATAGGCCAGGACCTTAATCATCAAGGCATTTATCTCCACATTTCCCCTCGTGGAAAGAAATAAATTACTCTCAGCTGGTGAGTATAGAGGGCAAAGGCAAATGGGGACACACGAACACACACCCTCTTTCTTTTGCTCTGTACTATTAAAGTCCTGACATTAACTAATGAGCAGAGGGAGAAAGCTGCTGTGGATGAGAGCTACCCTCCATTTTAGAACTTCAAGAAAGACTTGGCCAAAGCTGATTAACTCATTGGGCATTACAGACCTTTCCCTCCAGGATTCCAGAATCAGCCACCACAATAAAATATGAAAATCAGTCTTTTAAAATGCACTGGACTGTCATTCAGAGAGGTTGAGGGCCAGTAATTTAATGCCCAAATGTATCCACCTTTCCCCAACCAAAGCACAGAGTTGCATCCTGATGCTAACAAGCTTCCTAATCACCATCAAAATCAGAGGCACATAGGGAACCTTGAAACAAGGAAGGCATACCTGAGAGCCAGGTGAATCGATTATTCAATTTCTCTTTTCTGTGGACAACTTACCAAAGGCATCAGAATTTTAAACTGGGACCTTTTTTTCCCCAGAAGAATTAGCTGGGATTCTAAGAGAAAGATCAAACTATGAAGGTTGCAACATAAATGAGTACTTCATAAATGTTTCCTGGAATGAAACTATTGCCAGAAGATTTCTGAGGAGGGCATGGAGCATCTGCCTTAGACAGCCGCCTCCAAACTTGTCCTATTACCACTTTCCTAGTAAAGGAGAAACTCAAGCATGTTATGGGGTCGAGGGAGTAGAGAGTTAAGAAGCACCAATCAACTAGACAGCTGAGTCATACAGATCAATTCTCAAGGTTTAAATAGCTCAGTCCTGATGCATCTTCACGTCTAGAAAACCAGCGTATCAACTTCCACTGTTAATGTTTTGGTTTTTTTTTTTTTTTTTTTTTTTTGAGATGGAGTTTCGCTCTTGTTATCCAGGCTGGAGTGCAATGGCGTGATCTCCGCTCACCGCAACCTCCGCCTCCTGGGTTCAGGCAATTCTCCTGCCTCAGCTTCCTGAGTAGCTGGGATTACAGGCATGCGCCACCGTGCCCAGCTAATTTTTTGTATTTTTAGTTGAGACAGGGTTTCACCATGTTGACCAAGGTGGTCTCGATCTCTTGACCTCGTGATTCCACCCGCCTCGGCCTCCCAAAGTGCTGGGATTACAGGCGTGAGCCACCGCGCCCGGCTAACGTCCCTTTTAAATGGCACGTTAAAAGGGAATAATGTGGGTTGCCATATCAATGCTCTTTTCCATTCCTACCGATATTGTCCCAACTCAGAGCCCTGATTTCTCTTCCGTACAAGGCCTGTCTTTTAATAACAATAACAATAATAACAACAATAGTAACAACTGCCACTAATACAGCAGGCACCATTTGAAGGGCTTCACATATATGAACTCATTCATCCTCACAACAACCCTACTAGGTTGTTACTATTATCTCCACTTTATAGATATGTAAATAAAGTCACAGGGATTCAATAATTTAACCAGGATATCACAGCTTCTAAGTGATGGTGCTAGAGTTTAAACGCAGGTTTGTCCAATTTCAGTGCCCACTCAACCTCTATATTAGTGGTTCTTAAAGTTTGGTTCCTGAACCAGCACCATCAGCATCACCTGGGAACAAAATTCTCGGCCCTCTCTCCCCACAACCTGCCAACAAACCTACTAAAACAAAAACTCTGGGGTTGGGTTATTTTAACTTTACTTTTACAAGCCACAGAGGTGATTCTGATGTACATGGCAATTTTAGAATTCATGCGCTACATGATACCACCTATCTCTAAGAGTAGTTGGGGATATAGAACCTTCAGCCCACAAAGAGCCCAGTCACGGTATTGCTTGATATCTTGCCATTTGCCATCTTATGATAACACTGGAGCATGAGTGTTATAATTCTATTTGATTGTGGGCTTAGGTTAATCATAGATGTTTGAGTATCATTCCTTTTTCCTAGCAAAATTCCACACGCAGTTCAGTAATAGTAGATCCATTTTTCAATGCGGAAATCAATGTCATTTAAGTCATTGGAGAATTGGGTTACAAAAACCTCATTTAATCCATTTCCCCTCCTCTGGAAAAGTAAACATAACCAATTTGAGGGCAGCAGCTATTTATCTCCATAAACAAAATTTAAATATCCAGAGATGGAGTAAGAAAATTACCTTTGAGACTTGGACTCCAGAGTTGCAGTCTTTCAACCCAGGCTTCATCTGATCTGTTTTCTTTCTTCCCCAATGCCATTCTTCTACAGTCTTTATACAAGAAGGACCCAGCTCAGCATTTTCCAAAGAGAGAGAGAGAGTGTGTGTGTGTGTGTATGTGTGTACGCACACACACATGCCCTATAAGACTTTAATCCTCTGAGATGCTTGCAAGGAAAGGGTTACAGAGTCAAATCAAATTAGCTTGTAAAGGCCAGGTGTGGTGGTTCATGCCTGTAATCCCAGCACTTTGGGAGGTCCAGGTGGGTGGATCACCTGAAGTTAGGCGTTCAAGACCAGACTGGCCAGCATGGCAAAACCCTGTCTCTATTTAAAATACAGAAAAATTAGCTGGGCATAGTGGCACTTGCCTGTAATCCCAGCTACTTAGGAGGCTGAGGCAGGAGAATCACTTGAACTGGGGAAGCAGAGGTTGCAGTGAGCCGAGATCACCCTGCACCACTCCAGCCTGGGTGAAAGAGCAAGACTCCGTCTCAAAAAACAAAACAAAACAAAATTAGCTTGTATTTATTCTTTCCTAAAAGTCAACTACTCTTTTAAGCACTTTGAATAAATTAAAACCACCCTATGTTGTAAATATTGCCATTATCATCCCCATTTGACAGATAAGGACACCTGGAGTACAAAAAGATAAAACAGAGTTTTCCAAGGTCCTATAAGTAGCAAGCAACATATCCTAGCTGGGTTCTAAACCCAGAAAGTCTGCTCTTAGAGACCCCACTCAAAACACCACAGTTTACTGACTCTTTTTGAGGAATTCTGCAGATTTCATCTATGATTTTCCTCCCTCAAAAAAATCTCCATATACATTAGCCCATTGGGAAGTCCTGCAGTAGAGAAATGTGCTGATATTTCATAACCCAATGTCTCCCAAACTTACTTGATAAGGGAATCCTATTTTGTCACACCTGTTAAGCTCCCCAGAACAAAAGATCTTAAAAATACATTTTAGAAAATCCTAATTTGGCCTGAGTGAGGAGGACCACTCTTTTGCCCAATATGTAAGTCACTGTGAGAAGACAGATGGAATAATGGGGGGGAAAAGGTATGTGCATGTATATGCATATGTGTGTGCATCTTAGAACAGAGCTGAAAACAGAATAAGTGCTATGTAAGTGTTTACTCTTTTTGTTGCTGGTGATTGTGGTGGTTGTGGTGGTGTCATTCCTAACACATATCTAATGCCTTTACTACATCTTTGGCTAATCTTGAAGGACAAGAAAGACAATTATATCATCATGAGGGAAAGAAGCTTATTTTATTTCTCTTAGAGTAGACAAATGCAATTGATATCACTGACAGCAATGGCATCATGCCACCATCTCAGCCTTTGCATGGGCAACACTTAGTAAGAGGGAAATACAGCATCCCACCCACCGTCATACGAATGACTCTGTCTCTGTGCATATTGTTAATATTGGGCAGCTTCCCCCATGCCCACCCCACTTCTTGGAAGCTCCAAAGTGCTTATCACCTTTATCCAAATTATTCTGGAAGTTTTGGACTATTTTCTTGAGTTGCTTCAAATAGTCAGATGGAGATTTGGCATGTCATTCAGAAACCTTTCTTTCAAATCTCACTGCTTCCAGGAATGCTGCTTGATAGCACTGAATATTGAATTCGTAAGGTGTTGGAGCAGGAGGCAGGTATGAGGAAGAAGGCAGAATTGTGCCTATGACAATTAGAAACCTCTCACACTGAGAAACAGGAGCTGGAAGAGCCCCAGAGTATCTATATTGTGATCAGTTTGGCCACTTATGTTCGGTTGCTAATACAATCAATAATTCTCCAAACCATATGAAGCTACAGGTAAAAGCAGGATATTAAGAGTCATAAACATTATTTTCTCTTGTTTTCTCCCAAATCTATCATTACAGTATTTCTAGGTTCTCCACTTACTTCTTATAACCCCCATGGGTTGTCTCAAGTCTACTCAAAAAGAAGCCTTCTCCACTTTACGAACTTCCTAGACCTTTGCTACCTACAGCACATTACAGGCACCTCATCACTGCTACCAGTGCCTACCATGAAAGATGACAGCATTAATGTTTGTACCAAGGATACTGCTCAGCCCTGTTCCCACAGCCTCCAAGGCCACATCAAGTCACTGATGCTGCCTTGTACTACCCTTTAAACAATATGGCACAAGGTGCTACTGCTGTGCCAATTACTGGAGACTAGGTAGCATCTGCAACTCTGTGCTGCCTCTGGCATCACCGGTGTGCTAATGCCTTCCAAGTGCCAAAGCTTAGTTCTCCTCCCTAGAAACCACATGTGCCAAAGTTGGCTATGTTCTGAGCTAACTCTCAATTAGGTAGGCATAATAGCTGTGCTGCCTTCTCGTTCTTCCAATATCCCACAGAGATCTTTAGAGAAACTACTGTTTTTTCTGTTTGACAGAAGGTGTTTCAGCACCTCTTCACCTGAGATTTAGACATAAGTTCCTGAGAAACTATACCAATGTGTAAATCTTAATGGTGGGCAATACACTATGCTCAGATTTGCCCCAATTCTCAACAACTAAGCCTATATTATTGGATCTAGCCTGTCCAATAGCATGTCCATTAGGGTATGTGGCTCTCTTTCTCAGTGCCTCATTTTAGCCCATGAGGAAGTAGGATGAGGTGCCTCTTCATAGCATATCCAAAGATATGTGAATCCTAGTGGAAAACCTAGACTTGGCTCTCACTAGGCTCTCTTCTACAACAGACTTTATTTCCAGCATGTCAGTCTTCCAAACTGATCTAAAAGACTGCAGGAAGATGCATTGGAGTAGACAGCAAACAATAGAAATCCAAATTACAGTTCTATCATTTATCAGCCATGTGATTCCTGGGCAGGCCATTTAACCTCCATCTATTGGGATAATAATAACTCCCCTGCCTTCCTCAGGTTTATTTATTCAATATATGTACTGAGCTTCTTTCTAAAGATAAAAGGCACAATGCTGGGTCTGTTGGAGATAAAATGAACAGTCAGATTTTGCTAGTTATTTCTGACAATATTTTAAGAAAGTATTACTTGAATACTTACTAGTTGCCCCGCACTTTACATGTTATCTCTTACCTCACAGAAACCCTATAAGATGTGCATAATTAAGCCCATCTTACAAATGCAGGAAACAAAAGTTTAATGAGGATCATAGATTTGTTCAATTCACACTCTAGGAAGTAGTGGATCTGGGATTCAAAATCAGGTTTGTCTGAAGCCGGAGTCTAGGATTTTTCCACCAGACCATGCAGCCTCACATATAAATAGCTATAATGTGAGGTAGAAAGTTATTCATTTCACAGGGCATAGATTAACTGCCATAGAATCAAATGAGATGCATATGAAAGTGTTTTATAAACAGTCAAGTTGACACAGTTATAAGGTGTTTCTGTTATTATCATTAGGGTAAGTGCTCTGTAAAATATGCTGGCTATAAAATTCCATCTGTAAATAGGAATTAACCAAGACTTGTAGAGGTAAAAAAGAAAGGAGTATTTAATTTCAGCTGCAACAGATCATTGGAAGGCAACTGGTGCCTCAAATTGGATCACTATCCTAAATATTATTGCTCAGCATCTGTATATGGGCATGTGTAACCTATGTGAATGGATCAGAGTCCCCAGAGCTCAATGGTACCATCTAAGCAGAATGAAGTTTAGTTCAGCACATTGCAGCATACTAGACAGGCCTCCAGAGAAGACATATTTGGATGGGCTATTAAAGTCACTTGGTGAAGCAGGTCCTTGATCAGAATGTGTGGACTACTGTGACACTATGAGCAAGACCATGTACCCCAGCAGGGTGTGAAGGGTTGAATTTTCAATGCAAACTGACACAGGGTCACTTTGTTGTGAGTTCAAGATCTAATAATCCCAAGTTACATTTACTGAGCAGCTACTGTGTGCCAAGCACTGAGCTAAGCACAGTTAAGAGTAAATCTGAAGTCATCATATTATGATAAAAACTCATTGTATTTACCTGATTTAAGAACATGAGTTTTGAAGTAATACAACCCACTATCTATTTCAATTTGGTCAAGTAAATTAACCTGTCTGAGACTTAGTTTCCTAATATGTTAAGTTAAATAAGTTAGTAAGTTTAATATAGCAAAGCAATTAATACTATATCACATATAAAATGTCCAATAAATAATAAACCATGTTGCTGCTGTTGTCATTACTACTATATTTTTCTGTTGAAAGTCTACAAGGTGGCATTCTTTTGACTTCTAGGAAATGATACTATAAAGTTCATTCTAGACATAATGGTTACCATTACATAAAAAAAAAATTACTCCAAAATATACTAGTTCAAACAACTCACATTTAGTATCTCAGGTTTTGTGGGAATCTAGACATGGCTAAACTGAGTCTTTGCTTTAGGGTCTCTCACAGACCATAACGAAGCTGTTGACCAGGGTTAGGATCTCATCTCAAGGCTCCACTGAGGGAGGATCTACTTCCTAACCCACTCATGTGGTTGTTGGCAGGATTCATTCTTCACAGGCTGTTGGGCTGAGGTTCTTCACTGGCTATTGGCTGGAGAATACTCTTAGCTTTTTGCCAAATGGGCCTCTCCGACATGGTATCTTGCTTTGTCAAAGCCAGCAAGAGGGAGAATCAGCTAGCAAGACGGAAGTCACAGTTTTACAACCTAATCACAGAAATAATATCCTACTATTTTTGCTGTGCTCCATTTCTTAAAAGCAAGTCCTTAGGCCCAGTGTACACTCAAAGAGGATTACAGAAGAGCATTAATATGAGAAGGTGGAGCCACTGGGGACCATCTTAGGAATCTGTCTACCACAGTGGGAAAGGTAATAAACACAAGAATCAAAGAAAAACCTTTAAAGGGCTTTGGAGTAGGAAATTACAATTCAAAGTTAATTGTAAAAATAAGTATAGACTATTAGGGCAACAATTAATAAGGAAAGATATTTTTATGTGTTTTGGAGGCTTTGTTTGCCTCAATGAGAATAAATGAATCATTTCCTTTGGTGAGTGTTTTTCTTAAGTTATTTTATAATAAGATTTTAATCAATGATCATACCCATTTTACAGATGAGGAAACCGTGGCTCAAAGAAGTTAAGTAACTCATTCAGGGTCCCTAAGAGCAAAGTTAAATTGGAATCCAAGTCTGTCCAACTCCAAAATCTCTGCTTTTTCTGCTACACCAGGTCACCGTCCCCCACCCACTACACACAAACATTTAGCAAATTAGTGTGATTTGTTCCAGGTTTTGTTCATGTTTTAGTTTTGTTCGATGCCTTACTTTTGACTAAGCACATATATATCCTGTCTTCACCTCCTGTACCCATAATCTTTACCATAAACTTTGTCCCCCCTCAACTGGCAGTACTTGGTTAGAAATTTAACAGCAATTGTTTATAATACTCCACTAGAAGAATACTTTTAAATCAAACAAAACAGAAATTTTGCAGGCATACGTACCGTCTTAATTGACGGAACACCCAGTCCAAACATATGGGAAACTAAGTTCATCAGATACTGACTGGAATACAAAACTTCATAAAACATAGGAGATCTCTACACTCAGGGAACAATGGCATATAGCATATACCAAGTGACCATGAGTCCCTCAAAGCAGACACTTTCAGATGAAGTCATTTCCTGTGCAGATTAACTGCTTGACACTGCAGAATGTATTCCGTACTGCATCACATTTCTCATGGTTATACAGAACATCCTATGTATCCAGTCATCATCTGTGGTTTGGCTAGCAGGATTTCTTGGATCTTAGAGATGGTGGTATTTGCCAAGGCAGGATTTCTCAGTTAGACTGGAAACATCAGTATGTATGGTATGCTTCCATTTATGTTTCAAGGGTATATACGGACATATATATGATAGTATATGCTCAGAATATTTCTGGAAATATGTGCAAAAAAAAAGTAGTTGCCTCTAGGGATAGAAACTGGAATATAGGTAGAAAAAGAGAGACTCACTTCTCATTGTATGATCTCTTGTATAATTAGAACTTGTTAACATGTTTATATATTTCTTTTTACTCCAAATTTGCTTAAAATAATTTTAAAGATTCAAGAAATAAATTAGGAGTTCTTAACTAGATAGGCACATAAGAATTTCTTATACAGTTTTTGTCAAAATACACATAGAGGGAGTTTAACTTTAATAGCTGTGGCTCTGGAATCAGATTACATGCATTTGGACATCTCTTCCACTCAGCAAGATATAAGGCAAGTTATTTGGCCTCTCTAAGCTTCAGTTTCCTCCTCTGAAAGTGGTAGCTCTGTTGTAAAGTCTGCTTTCCTAAGAGCTGGGATGAAAGGAGGAGTTATTGTCAAGGCCTAATATTTCCTGGAATTTGATTCAACTAGAGATTTAAGGAAAAAGATGTTCTGATCCATCATCCCACATTTCTAGATGGGAATAGAAATAAGTAATCACATTGTGTCTATGAATTTGAAATTAACAAGCAGTGACAAGACTTGTTTCCCTGAGGCATCAGTTACTAACACCAACCATCTCTACTGTCTCTACTTTGTTTAAAAATAGGTCCCATTTATAGCTGAAAGAGGAAAAGTCTTTCCAGTCTTACTAATGCTTTGCTGATGACGAAGAGCTGTATTATCACAATTTGCTCCTCATTGGATGGGAATCGATGGGCCTGCTTGGCTTTCTGATGTTAGATCAGAAAAAGGAAATGGAATGGTTTGCGAATTGGGCAAACCTCCACACAGCTGGACAGAATAGTCCTAGGTGCCAAGTTGCCCTTTCTGCCCATCTCTTTCATTTATGCTCCAAAACTAGGACACTAAGATTAATCCCTGCTTCACCATTCTAAATGAGCTTTCACTCTTTTTACCAGGCTACAGCACAACAAAACACTTTGTTCTAAGCATGAAGAAGAGAGAGACTGGTGAAAAGAAAGCACTGATCGGATATTTCCAGAATTAAGAAAATTAGAGTCTGGTATCAATAAAAATAATTTCACTAAGGGATTTATCTTTCCAACATGACCTAAAAACATGATTGTTATTAGTAGGCAAATGGAATACATGCTTCTTAATCTAGAATGGCACAAATTTCCTGAGATATAATGAATCCTAAATGGCAGCTTCCAGGATATGACTATGTCACTCCAGTATGTAGTTCTCTGGTACTATGTACTCCAGTAAGAGTCAATTCTGAATTATTGGGCATTATCCTGAAGTGGGGAGACTAGAGTGGTTTGCGGAAATAGAAGGACATGATCATAAAAGGGACATACAGGAACATGTTTCCATTTGGGGCTGAGGAATAAATTGAAGAAGATTTTACAAAAAGAAAATTCCTAGGTACCTCCTCAAATCTACTGAATCAGAATCTGCAAAGAGTGGTAATGGAACTTGTATGACATTAATAGATACATAGGTTATATTTATTGAGTATTTTCTATGTGCGCCAGGTACTGTTCTAAGCATTATGCATGTATCATCTCATTTAATCCTCACAATAATCCTTGGAAAGTTTAAGTAGTACTGTTATCACCATTTGCAGAGGCCCAGCACTGTTTACACTGTGCTACTTGTTAAGCATCTTTCCTCAACGTCCTCCCTTGGTCTGTTTGGAAACAAATGCTCTTCTGTATGGCTCAAACTGTTGGTTTATTTCCCCTCTAGCTTACCCATCTTATGGTACTGCTTCCTTGGTAGAAATAAACATCTGTTCTAAACTGAAAACCAGACAATATCCAAGCCCACAATCCTGCTTGCCTTGTACTGCTTCCCCATCTTGCTCAGGACCTATAGATCATAGCAAGACTGCTTCGAAACTAGATCTAAAAAGAAATTCTCTCTTTCAATGTGCAAATTATTCAACAGAGGGTTAGTGGAGGCCATAAGACTGTCTTTTGAAGGCAAAAGGGTCTTCTCAATTGTAAAATGGCAATATGTGTCAACTTTCACAACTAGTTAATTATAATAATAATAGCTAAAATTTATTGAATATTATGTTTCAGGTACTATACTGTGTACTTTGAATTTATTATCCCATTTAATCCTCAGTATAACCCTGTAAGGCAATTATTAGTATTATCCCCTACTTTATGGGTGAAAAGACTTAAGGCTCAGAGAGGCAAAATGATTTGCCAGAGGTCACCCAACTATTCATTGATAGAACTGAGACCAAATCCAGGTCTGTCTGACTACAAAGCTCATATACTTAACCACTCAATCCATACTGTCGAGACCAAAAAAAGAAATATAATTTGACTTGTCTTTCAGTGTGTGTGTGTGTGTGTGTGTGTGTGTGTGTGTGTGTGTATGTAAAGAAAAGCATTTTATTGTATTTTCTCCCTCAACTTCTATTTTAAGTTCAGAAGTACATGTGCAGGATGTGTAGGTTTGTGACATAGGTAAACATATGCCATGGTGGTTCACTTCCCAGATCATCCGTTAGCTATTCTTCATGATGCCCTCCCTCCCCCTATACCCAACAACAAACCCCAATGTGTGTTGTCCCCCCACCCCATGTATCCATATGTTGTCACTATTCAGCTCCCACTTATAAATGAGAAGATGCAGTGTTTGGTTTTCTGTTCCTGTGTTAGTCTGCTGAGGACAATGGCTTCCAACTCCATCTATGTCCTTGCAAAGAATATTATCATTCTTTTTTATGGCTGCATAGTATTCCATGGTGTATATGTGCCACATTTTCTTTATCCAATGTATGATTGATGGGCATTTGGGTTGATTCCATGTCTTTGCTATTGTGAATAAGCATTTCATTTTCTAGTCTACTTGACCATATGAAGCAAAGATTGTAAATTAGTTGACTTTTTTAAAAAGACTGCTCTCTCAGAAATTTCTGATAGTAGCTCTGTGGCCTGATTGATGTGACAGAAAGTAAAGATTGCAAATAAGTGTGTTAAAACTATTTTTCTGGCCAAGCATATGGTGGTGAATCCCTGTAATCCCAGCACTTTGGGAGGTGAAGATGGGTGGATAACTTGAGTCCAGGAGTTCAAGACCAGCTTGGGCAACATGGTGAAACCCTGTCTGAAAGAAAGAAGAGAGGAGAGGAGAGGGGAGGGGAGGGGAGGGGAGGGGAGGGGAGGGGAGGGGAGGGGAGGGGAGGGAGGAAGGGGGAAGGGAAGAGGAAGGGGGAAGGGAGGGGGAAGGGGAGGGAGAGGAGGAGGGGAGGGGGAGGGAAGGGAAAAGGAAAGAAAGGAAGGGAGGGAGGGAGGGAAGGAAAGAAGGAAAAAGAAAGAAAGAGAGACAGAGAGAAAAGAACTATTGTTCTGTTATCAAGCAATATAAAGAGGAAGTAATTTCTTCCTATAAAGTTCACATCTGAGGCTATTAGCACCCAATTCATTTCTCAGGAGGAGACTCTCAGTATCATGCCCCAAACACATATTTCTACCTTGATAGCATAGATTGCCAGCTCTTTTAACCCAAATGATTATATACAGATCAGCAATTTTGAAACCCTATGCACCACTCACAGATTTTTTTAGTTCTCTCCCTTCCTTTTAAGTAGATATCTTGAAAATACTCCCATAAATATATTTTTAGTCTCAAGAAATGCAAAGACTTTTCCCCTAACACCTATAATCAAATTGTTTCAGTAATAAGAGGCCTTTGTCAATACATGCCACTGATTTTGGAGTGGAATGCAAAAGCCTAGAATCTGTCCCCTTGCAGCCCATGAGTCTGTTTATATTGTGGACCCACAGATATGGCCTCTCTGAGAGATAGGAAAGAGGCACAGAGTTCTCAGTAGTGTAGAAACACCTCCCTTTCAAGCTGCTACTGCCTATCCTCTAGCTGGTTAAGCTATCAGAGATGGGAAAGGGAGGTGGCAGGTGGATTAGTTGTGAAAGAACTAACTCTCCCATTAGAGTCAGGCAATGCAGAATCCATACCCATTGCAACCAAAGAAAGAAAGAAAGAACTCTCTATATCTTGGTCTTTCACTCTGAGACCTTCCTTCTCACCCTCTTTAGTATCTTCCTGTGTGTTCCTGCCACACACACAGAGAGACATACATATACGTCCTATTATACCACCTCTGCTTATGGTTTTGTCTGTCAATGTGACTTCCAATAAGCCAGTGCAACTACATAGAAATACCCCAGGCATAGGTTTACATTTGCTTATAGAATCAACTGCATGTGTTTGTAACCACACATACAAACCTCCTATAGGCACACCTCACTTTTCACCAAATGGACACTCCTGAAAATTCAATAAATACCAAAATTTTATAATGGAAGCCAATTTAAACTCAAATTCAAATGACTTTCCTAAATCACTTTTACATGTACAAACATTTATTACAATAAATATAAATTTAATTGATGGTGGGCACAAAATTAAATAAAACATGGGTAATCCATGTTTTACATGTAAAACATTAATAAAGGTGATATGATTTGGCTGTGTCTCCACCTAAATCTCATCTTGAACTGTAGCTTCCATAAACCCCACGTGTCACTGGAGGGATCCAGTGGGAGGTAGTTGAATTATGGGGGTGGTTTCCCCCTTGCTATTCTCATAAGGTCTGATGATTTTATAAGGGGTTTCCCACTTTGCTTAACTCTCGTTCTTCTCCTTCTTGCTGCCCTGTGAAGAAGAACATGTTTGCTTTCCGTCCTGTCATGATTGTAAGTTTTCTGAGGCCTCCCTACAGGCCATGCTGAACTGTGAGTAAATTAAACCTCTTTCCTTTATAAATTACCCAGTCTCGGATATGTCCTTACATCAGTGTGAGAACAGACTAATACAAAAGGGTAATTGTCATCATTGTTCACTAAGCACGTAGGGGTGATAATGAGTACAATTTAAAAGGCCCTACTATAAACTATTTTTATAATATGACTAATTCTTCTTTAATATGAATGTTTATACAAATGGATTATAATACAGTGGAGAGCATGTCTTCTTACATTGGAGCAAACTTACTTCCATAACACTACAATTGTTCTTCATTTCTATTATATTCAAATTAGATTAGTATTTTTTTTAAGCAATGATGGATATGGCATTAAAAGAGCACTAAATGAAAAAGGGTTTCAGTTCTTTCTCTGTCATTACTTAGCTGCTTTTTATTGCTCCCACTTCCTTGTATATGTTAAAAAGTGGTCATAACATAATTCTATTTAATATGCTTGTTGAAAAAGATAAAATGAAATAATATATGTGAAGACAAAGCTTTATAATGCATAAGGCAGTGTGGTAGGCAGATGTCTCAGTCTATTTGTGTTGCTAGAACAGAATACCAAGGAAATGTGCAATTCATAAATAATAAAAATTTATTTCTCACAATTCTGGAAGCCAGGAAGTCCAAGATCAAGGTGTAGGCAGGTTTGCCGTCTGGTGAGGGCCTGGACTCTGCTTCCAAGATAGCACCATTAATTCTCTGTTCTCATATGGTGGAAGGGATGAAAGGGTAAAATTATAACTAGTTCTCTCCAGCCCTTATATAAAGCACTAACCCCATCTACGAGGGCAGAGCCCTCATGCCCTAAGCACCACCTAAATGCCTCACCTCCTAATATGATATCATTGGGGATTAAATTCTAATGTGAATTTTGGAGGGGGACACAATCATTCGGACAATGGCAGTAGAATTCTACAAAGATCTCCAAGATTTGGGCCCCTTGTGTACACACACCTTCTCCTAATTATTCAATCCAACACTAAGTGCTGCCATAAAGGGATTTTGCTGATATAATTCAAGTTCCAAATTAGCTGACCTTAAAATAGGGAGATTATCTGAATGAGCATGACCTATCAATTGAGCCCTTTAAGTCTAAGATTTAAAAAACAAGAAGATGAACATCATTTGCCTATATCAAAATATCTCATGGACTCCATGAACATGTATTCCTGCTATGTACCCACTGAAATTAAAAATAATTTTTTTTGAGATGGAGTCTCACCCTGTTGCCCAGGCTGAAGTGCAATGGTGCAATCTCAGCTCACTGCAACCTCCGCCTCCCAGGTTCAAGCAATTCTCCTGCCTCAGCCTCCTGAGTAGCTGTGATTACAGGTACGCACCGCCACGCCTGGCTAATTTCTTGTATCTTTGGTAGAGATGGGGTTTCATCATGTTGGCCACGCTGGTCTCAAATTCCTGACCTCATAATCTACCCTCCTTGGCTTCCCAAAGTGCTGCGATTATAGGCGTGAGCCACTGCGCCTGGCCAAAAAAAAAAAAAAATTTTAAGAAAAAAAATAAAACACAAGAAGTTGACATGCTATTGCTACCTTGAGGGTGGAACAGAACCATTTGAAAAGAAAACACAGGTGGCATCTAGGAGCTGAGAGCAGTCCCCCGCTGACAGCCCCCAAGAAAACAGGAACCTCAGTATTACAACAGAAAGGAACAGAATTTTGCCAGTAACCTGAATGAGGATTGAAACAGATTTTTCCTCAGTGCTTCTAAATAAGAACTCAGCCTGGCTGACACCTTGATTTTAGCCTGTGAGATTCTAAGCAGAGGAATAAGCTGAGCCACAGTATACCTAGACTTCTGACCTAAAGAACTCTAAGCTACTAAGTAGATACTGTTTACTGCTGGTAAGTTTGTGGTAATCTGTCATGCAATAATAGAAAACTGATATAAGTGACATACAGCTATCAAACATTATTTTCTGCCAGCCATAACTAGAAAGAAACACTGATTTTGGAGTTAAAAGATCTCAGATTAAATCTTAGATCTTGGCTGTGTAACGATACATCACTTAACCTTTCTGATCCTTTTTTTCCTCACTTATAACACAGGGATAATTTATATTTATTAGGATTGTTGTGAAGAGTAAATGAGGTAACACAAAAACCTGCCAGCATCATGCCTGGCATATAGCAGGTGGTCTATAAATTTTTCAATAACATTTCATAAACTTGTATATTTATTTATTGTGCCCATTTTATGCTAGGCATTATGCTATGTACTTGGGATACAAAGATATTTAAGACATTGTCCATTCCCTTAAGAAATTTAAAGTATAACAGAGACAGATGAGTAAATCAGCAATTTCTGTACAGAATAATCATCGTTATGATAGAAAGCCACAGATGGTATTATGGAACAACTTGATCAGGCTGGGAGTTCAAGGAGTGTTTCTCAGAGGAAGTGATGCTTGACTTGCAGCTTAAAGTGCTGATTCTCAAACTTGAATGTGTAGTGTAATCACCCATGTAGCATTAAGACATACCAGTATCTTCCCACCCCACCAAGAGATTGTGATTTCAATCATCTGGGGTGTGGCTTGGGCAGGGAAAACCCTCTGAAGACCCAGCACATGCAAAAGCCCCAAGGTGTGAAGCTGCATCAGCCAGGAAACTACAAAGAGTTCCATATGACAGGCATGAAGGGAGGTATGTCAGGAAGTGGTGGTACGTGATAATGAAGAGCAGCCAGATTATGCAGGACCCTGTATGCTAAAGTGAGGAGTTTGGAATTTACATGGAGGGCAATTAGAAGCCATCGAAAGAAAGAGAGATGCATAATCAGATGTCTTTACATTTCTTTTAAAAAGTTACTTTGGTTATCATGTGGAAGACAGATAGTTGAAAAGATATCAGACAGGTGAGGCAAATCATGGTTACCATGTGGAGGACAGATAATTGAAAAGATACTAGACAGGTAAGGGAAATCAGGTGAGAAATGAGGACCATACCTAAGACAGTGCACTGGGGTTGGAGATTGAGTCAACGAGACAGATTTTTTAAAATATTAATGGAGTAGAACAAAAACACTTGATGACTTACTGAATATCAAAGATGGAAGAGAGGAGTCATTTTTTGTATATGTGTATGGGGGGGAAATTTAGGGTGAACATAGACTGGGATACAGTATGTCTAGGTATACCTAATCAAGTAATAGAGCCAAGTATCCTGTGTTAAGAAATGTGAGTTATTGCTGTTAATATGATATCATTTTCACATCAAGATAGTCATCTGTGGAAACTTGCAGTAATCCTAGATGACTCCAAGGTTTCCAGCTTAGGAAACTGAGTGGATACATTCTAGTGAGAGCTTCCCTAGAAATTGCTCAAATTAATAATAACAGATATCCAAGACTGTAAGTACAGGGAGGGTTGAACCTCACTAAGCTGGAGCCACAATGCAATTTGGGGCCCTAGCTGGCTCTGGACCTACATGCTCAGTTCTACTCTTCAGTCTGATTCTTTCTGTTAAGCTACCAGATAGCAGATTTTTGTGTGTGTGTGGGAAGTAGGATGATATTAACATATTAATCATAATAGTTCCTATCCATTATTTCCTGTTGTCATTACTGTTTTCCCATTCCTCCCACTCATGCCAGAGGGCTCCTTGAACAACAGAGAAAATGAAGCAGATGAGAATCAAAATAATTATATGCTATTGGGAATCCCTGTGTCCTACAAGCCTGAGCCAATTTCTTGGGGACAACCATAAAACCAAACAAATAGTCTGGGGGATTCAAAATCAAACTGGACATGTGCCTAACTTCTTGGGTGGAAGTCAGAGAAGTGGTAAGTCCTGCAGAGTTATTCCTCACCAATATGCAAAAGGAGCAAAAGAGATGGTTGTGTCACATGTCTATGCAAAGGAACTGAGATAGCCTCATGGAGCTTCCCAACAGTGGTGTGAGGAGCAGTTAGATGTACCCTCTGGGTACAGAGGAGCAAGGAAATAGCTGAGAGAGAGCTGAAATCAGAAAGACTTGGTGCTCAGGACAATACTCTAACAGTAAATGGCTTTCTGCCACAGTAAAAAGAGAAAACACCACATAGATGCCATCTGCAGCTGGGATGGAGGAGGTTGGTACTCTGATTTCATTAAGGAAACCCTTAGCTAAATGAAATTTAAAATGACTGAAATTAAGTTTCTGCCAACTGGCCAAATGGAAGCTGAAAACAGATATAGAAAACAAATACATTATATTTTATAATAAGTTACATAATATGTACTGAGGTTCATATCCAATTACATTTACTTCAAGTTGAGGCTCTTTGCGAAGGGAGAAATCTGATTGTCCTAGTTCATATTACATGCTAGGCCACGGGGTCACTAGCTAGTGAGGAGATTACTGTCCTTGAAGTAGCAGGTGCTCATTCCTGATCCAATAAGGAGAAGCAGGTCTGAAACTATTAGTAGAGGCTGATTATTAGCAGGTTTTTTAAAAAGAAATCTTAGTGGCTTAGCATAAAATGGCTTAATGGTTTATTTCTCACACATGCTATAGTCTAATATGGAATATGGAGTGGAGTGGATGGCTTTACACCGTGCAATCATTCAGATGTCCATGCTCTTTCCATTATGTGGCTTTGCCATCTTTTAGGGTCTCTGGGTCTTCCACTGGATCCTCTTTATCCAGCAGGTTAATGCCAGGCCTAGAAGTGGCACGAATCATTTTGGCTCACATTCCATTGAAAAAAAAACTGTAATACAGCACCATCTAGGAGCGAGGGGGCAGAGAAATGCAATCTGGTGGTATACTCACTCAGGAAGAAGAGGAGAAGACAAGCATTAGTGAGCCCAAGTTTTCTCAACCAGGGAGGTGAGGACTGATGAAGGGTCAAGCTAGATGGCGGTAGTCCTTTCCCCTCTGCAAAAGGTTCTGTACAATGCTTTTCACTAACGAGTAAAACTTACAGAAGTTCCCTGAAATAACACCTGTTTTTAGAGCAGAAGTTTTCAGAATACATAATTAATGCTGTGGATAGGAAGAAGTGAAGTTCCTCACACTAAAAGCTGCCTAACTGATGGCTTCAAACAAGAGGAAAAAAGCTTGAGAAAGTCACTTTGAAGACTATTTCACAGGTTGATTATAGCCAGAATGACCCATAAGGCTTGGAACTTCACACTGTGTCAGAGCCTCCAGGTATGGAGCATTCTTGAAACTAATTTGTATTCTAACCAAAAAGTAAGAGACCAACCACCAACAAACTAAAAAACCCACCCAGTTCCTTGACACGCTTTGCTCTAAAGGGAATATGGACAGAAACACTTAACTCAAAGTGAACCCATTAACTCAAATTGAGCCCCTAATTCAAATACTTTAATATCTATTGGCTGTGTGTCAAATTTTAATAAGTAAGTTGCATTTCAAACTGTTTCAGCAACTGCTTCCACAGAATCCAACCTACAACATCAGACCAGGTCAATTCAGTGACAGTGCCAAGTGTGCTTAGCGCAGAAAAAAGCAAATGACTTCTGGGATACTTGGTCAGGGCTCAGAGTCACTGCTTGAATGGCTGCCAAGAAACAGAGGTTTGCCTTTCTCTGGCTGCAAGTCTCTGGCACTGAGAACTACATAGATTTGTCGAGGGCCCTGAAACTGACAACAAATCTCATGACATAAAGACAGAAGAAGGAGACTTTATTCCCGGGGAGAACGAACCATCAATATAGAGGCTTAGTTAAATGAATTAGGATGCACTGCTATACTATAATGATCCACAGCCCTTAAAAAGAAAGAGACAAAAGTACATTTGCTGACATGAAAGAATGCCCAAAATATATTGGTATTTGAATTTTGAAAAGCAAGTTTTAGGAAAGCTTTTGTAATATGATACCATTTTTAAATTAACACAGTGAAGTCACATTTTAAATACATTTGAATTATAAGAATTTGAAATATTGTGATATAAAATATTTTAGCTTCAGTTTATGTACAACATTTGAAATAATGCACATCTTCCCAAATTAAAATGTCACCAAGAATCACATAACTTCAAAGCTGAAAGTCTAAGTGAACTGCAAGCCATGTTTACACTATTGCCACATGGTGGCACCAGTTCAGCTGACAAACAAATTCTGGCCTTCCTTTGTCAAGACTGGTTTTGAATCAAGCAAATATCTAATTGTGTGGAGCCCTCAGGAACACATTCCTTGCATAAAACACAGCTGCCCTGAGTACTGGTAGGCAGAACATCTGAAGAAATAGGTACCAAACTTACCCATGGTCATCTCTGGAGAGTAGAAATGGGGAGGGTGACTGTTGTCTGTCCATGTTTATATACTTATAATGTTATTATTTTTCTATTCAGTAAGAATGGGAAACAATTTCTGATTAAAATAAATGCCTTCTTTGGATTCTTGAGCAAAACCCCAAGTGTATTTCAAATGCCATGCAGATGGCAGAAAACACACACTAGGCAAGGGAGGAGGCATGACATCCTTTGGCCAGACATCTGGTGCTCCATATGAAATACAATCAAAGCCAAAAAAATGTGAATGCCTAAGCCGTTCTGGCCCTAGTGATGTCTCCATCGTGTCCAAGGATTTTTCCCAGGTTCCCTCAGCACAGCAGTCTTCAGCCCAGCAATCACTCATGTAGCCACTGGGCAGCACAACCTTACCCCTCCCCCTCATTCTGATCCTGGAACTTTCGTCAGCCTCAAAGGGCCCACCACAGTGGCTCATGCCTGGAATCCCAGCACTTTGGGAGGCCAAGGCAGGCAGATCACTCAAGGTCAGGAGTTCTAGACCAGCCTGGCCAACATGGTGAAACCCTGTCTCTACTAAAAATACAAAAATTAGCTGGGCATGATGGTGCCTGCCTGTAGTCCCAGCTACTCAGGAGGCTGAGACATGAGAATCCCTTGAACCTGGGTGGCAGAGGTTGCAGTGAGCCAAGATCACGCCACTACACTCCAGCCTGGGTGACAGAGTGAGACTGTTTCAAAAAAAATAAAAATAATAAAATAAATTAATTGAGAATGCCAAAATTGAAAACTTTGGAGGTTCATAATTTTGCTGAAAGAAAAATGGCCATCTTCTTTGCTCAATAACTGCAAATTATTTTCCTATTTAGATTCCTAAATACCAATTCAAATGATTGATTCAATGATGTGTTATTATTTTCCATTTCTACATCACTCTTTTCTTTTTTTTTTTTTGAGACAGACTCTCACTCTGTCACCCAGGCCAGAGTGGTCCAGGGTGATCTCACCTCACTGCAACCTCTGCCTCCCTGATTCAAGCTATTCTCCTGCCTCAGCCTTCTGAGTAGCTGGGATTACAGGTGCCTGCCACCATGCCCAACTAATTTTTGTATTTTTAGTAGAGACAGGGTTTCACCATGTTGGCCAGGCTGTTCTCGAACTCCTGACCTTGTGGTCCACCCGCCTTGGCCTCCCAAAGTGTTGAGATTACAGGCTTGAGCCAGCATGCCCGGCCATCCTTTTCTTTCTAGTCACCTTTGGATGCACATATGCTTTCAGCATTTGTCCAGTTATGAAATATATCAAGTAAAGTTTCATGTAGAAACATAAAAGTCATACACCCTTTTAGCAAAACAGGTTGACTCAGGTTCCTGTAACCAAACATTGCCTGATGAAGTCCTTCCTGTTGAATGACTAACTGGATAAGAATACCGTATTTTTTTTGTACTTGGACATATACTATTTCCTCATAGGTTCTTAAGTTTGAAAAGTCATATCTAAGATATTGACATCTGTAGATTCACAGTCTGAGATTTCACTTATATGATCAATTTTACCATCGGCATTAGTCTAGAGTGCTGTTGTGTCTTTTGATTCATCTAATTTGTCTAATCTAATAATTGGGAAACGTCTGTTCTCTGGGAACAAGTTGCTACACCGAGACCTAGCTCCCCTAAACTTGGAACCCTTCAATAATAATAATAATAACCAAAAATGACAGACTGCTCCCTTTCAACCTTGAGTAGCTTCCCACTTCAGTTAGAATAAAGCCAGATTTCTTACAATGGTGCGTAAAGCCCTCACAGTCTGCCATCGCATATTCCTCTGACCTCTATCTCCTTCCGGTCTCACCCTCATTCACTCTGCTTCAGCCTTACCAGCTTCCATGCTGTGTTTCCAATACTCCAGGCATGTTTCTGATTCAGGACCTTTACGCTTACTAAGCCCCCTGCCTGGAACACTATTCCCACAGACTGCTTATTACTTTCAAGGGAAAAAATTGTAAGCACACAGTGGAGATATTGGAGAACACTTTTTGAAAATATGGTCAAGGTTAGTATTATCAAAGGGGCAGATGGATATCAAAGACCTCTGTGATGTCCTGAAATGGACACAGCACCACTTATGTAGTTTTCCAAATAGAGACACATAACCTCAATCTAACCATGAGGAACCATCAGAAAACCCAAAATAAGGAGTGTTCTTTTTTTTAAAAAAAAAGATCTTATTATTCTTCGAAAATATTAATGTCATAAAAGAAAAAGCCACGGAAATATTCTAGATTAAAAGAGGCAAAAGAGACATAGCTAAAGGCAATACCTGACTCTAGATTGGATCCTATATGGGAGGGGCAAACAATGCTAAGAATACTACTATTGAGTAAATTGGGAAAACTGGCATAGAGTCAGTAGATTAGATAAAATACTGTGTTTGCCTGCCTAGGAAATTTTGCAGGTGTGATTTAATACAGGCTCTGGAGGTTGGGGGGTATTCTGGATTGTCCAGATGTACCCAGTGTAATCACAAAGGTCCTTAAAAGGAAAGAGGAGAGTCCCAGAGAAAATGCAAGGAAGGAAGCAGAGGTCACAGAAGAGAAAATATGGTACACTGCTGACTTTGAAGACTGAGAAAGGGGCCAGAAGACAAGCAAAGTCAGTGGTCACTAGAAGGCAAGGAAACAGATTCTCCCACAAGTCTCTGGAAGGAACGCAGCCTGGCACTATTTCAGACTTCTGACCGCCAGAGCTATAAGCTAATACATCTGTCATATTTTAGGTGTTAAGTTCGTGGTAACGTGTGATAGCAGCGATAGGAAATTAATACACATGTTCATGGGGGCCTAGGATCCCAGAGGAACAGAATATATTATAACATTTCTTTAAAAATACTGTTTGCATTATATTTACTGAAGTTAATTATACTGTGCTTATGTAAGAGAATATCCTTACTCTAAGGAAGTACACATTGAAGTATTAAGAGGTCATGATGATATATATGTTGCTCTCATACAGTTCAGGAATACATGTGCATTTTTATATACATACATATATAAAGAGAAGAGAGACTAAATAAAAAATATATGGGTATTTTTATTCTTAAGACTTTTTTGTTTGATATTATTTCTAAATAAAAGGTTTAAAAGAATAAAAATAAAATCCAATCATTCTCCATCTCCTTATCTTGCTTTAGTTTTTGTCGTAGCAAACTTCGCTTCTTAGGTTTTATGTCATATGTCTCTTCGTTTAATGCCTTTCTCCTCCCAACTGAAGTACAAGCTCTGTAAGGACAGGAATTGCATTTATCCTGTTCAATGTCAGAGTCCTAGTGCTTATAACAGTCCTGGAATACAGTAGGTGCTCAAAGAATATTTGTCAAGTGGATAAATAAAGGATGGGTGACAAACATCATGGCATCATCTAACCTTTATGGGGGCACTTGCAATGTGCCACACCTTGTTCTAGGCACTTCAGATACATCATCTTATTTAATCCTCAGAAAAACAATATGAGGTCGATGCTACTGTTATTCCTATTTGTGGATGGGAAAACTGAGGTGCCAGGATGTAAGTCTCTTGCCTAAGATGACATGAGTAATAGATAAAGGACCTGATATATAAACCCCATAATCTGACTCCATGGGTTTTTTTTCCCTTGAGACAAGGTCTTACTCTATCACCCAGGCTGGAGTGTAATGGCACAATCACGGCTCACTGCAGCCTTGACCTCCAAGGCTCATGTGATCCTCCCACTTCAGCCTCCCAAGTAGCTAGGACCACAGGCCTGTGCCACCAAGCTCAACTAATTTTTTGTATTTTTTTGTAGAGAAAAGGATTCGCTATGTTGTTCAGGCTGATCTCGAACTCCTGGGCTCAACAGATCTGCTTGCCTCAGGTTCCCAAAGTGCTACAGTTACAGGCATGAGCCACCACACCCAGCATCTGAAGCTTTTGTTCGTAATCCTTAAAGTGTACCTCTGCCCAGCCTTACTCTTGACTTTCCTCTGGCCTAGGACTCTGAGCCATAAATCTAGCTCTGCTTTCAGGATCTTGCTGTTTACTGGATGCCAGATTTTCCTGACATTGCTTCCCTCTCTAGGTACTGTTAGAATCAGATTCCCTCCCCCAACCCCTGACCCAGCTCTGCCATCATGCCTGTTGAGGCTTCTGATTACCACTTGCCAGACCTTCCTATACTGAATGAGAGACTTTGCCACCCCAGCTGGTATACAGGGCTTCTCAGCTACCTTTCCTGAGGCCAAGTGCCTGCACATATTATGACAGAAGATACACAGAAGAGTGGTTTTGATTGACAGAGAAAGGGCCAGAGGGTAAAATACTTCTGAGGAGGGCAGGCAGGGCTGTATTTAGTCCTGTAGGGCCCTAACACTGAAAACAGTGCACTCTACGCTTGCACCCATGTCAGGTTACTCAACATAACATCTTAATGTTCAAAATGATCCAACATTTACACGCATACTAAAATTCAAATAATTTTTCTAGATCATTGTAAATTTTATTTCAAAATGTAGATTCAAAAGAAGTTGAAAAGGTGATACAAAGAGATCTTATGTCTCATTTACCCAATTTCTCACAATGGTTACGTCTTAGGTAAGTACAACACAATATCAAAGCCAAGACATATATACTGGTATAAAGTACATGTAAAGTTCTTTGTCATTTGATTACATGTACATGGGTATGACCACCACAATCAAGATACAGAACTATTCCATCACTATAAAGATCTCTTTCCTGACATCTCATTAAAGTTATACCTACCAAGCTCCTTTCTGCTGTCTCTAACCCCCGGCAACCACTAATCTGCTCTTTATTTCTATAATTTTGTCATTTTAAGAATGTTATATAAATCAATCCTATAGCACATAACCTTTCATGCCGTAAGATTGATTTATATAACATTATTTTTAATGCTCTTGAAATCTATTCAAGTTGAGTGCATCAATAGATCATTTCTTTTTGTTGCTGAGTAGTATTCCATAGTACAGACGTTTTCAGCTATTACAAATAAAGCTGCAATGAACAACTACATATGTGGCCCAAATCAAAATGATAATTTCTTCATTTCTCTAAGATAAATGCCTAAAATGAAATTGCTGGGTAAAATGATAATTGAATGTTTAGTTTTTTAAAGAAACTGACTATTTAAGAGTGGCTGTCCTATTTTATGTTCCTACCAACAATATATGAGTGATTCCATTTTTCCATATTCTTTCCAGTACTTGGAATTGTCAGCATTGTTAACTTTAGCTGTTCTATATTTCTACAATTTTTTTTAGATGAAGTGTAGCTCTTGTCACCCAGGCTGGAGTACAGTGGAGTGATTTCGGCTCACTACAACTTCTGCATTCCAGGTTCAAGCAATTCTCCTGCCTTGGCCTCCTGAGTAGCTGGGATTACAGATGCCTGCCACCACGCCCACCTAATTTTTTGTATTTTTACTAGAGATGGAGTTTTACCATGTTGGCTAGGCTGGTCTCAAACTCCTGACCTCAGGTGATTCACCCGCCTCAGCCTCCCAAAATGCAGAGATTATAGGCATGAGCCACCATGCCTGGCCCCTTATTTCTACATTTTTTTTTTCACAAAATGTTGATTGAGATCATCAAAGTTTGTCAGTCCATGTGTGTGCATGTGTGAATACATGCATACGAGTCTCTCTCTCATTTTCTTATTGGTCCCTGCGAGGCCAGTGATTCAAGCATATGATTAGTCTGCCTTTTGGACAGATGTGCCTAGAAGGGAATTTTTGTGGGATCAGAGGGATGGCAAAGAGAGATGGAGTACATAATAAATGAAATTGTGGAGTTTTCACCTACATATGGGAATTTGGTAAGTGATAAACTATGTAATATTTCAAATTAATAATGGGAAAGTAAATTATTTAGTAAAGGATCTTGGGGCAACTGGCAGGCTATTTGGGAAAAAAGTTAACCTGGTCTCTATCTCACTTCTTATACTAAAATTAATGCCAGATTTATCAAACATAATAAAATAAAACTACAAAAGACCCTAGATTTTTAAAAGATAATTTGTAATACAGAAGGCCTAATTAGTTTTAAAAAAAAACAGAAAACATTAAGAAAAATATTGACAAATTCAACTACATAGAATTTAAAACTTCAGTACATAAAAACATATACAAATGAGAGTTTCATTATCATTCTTCAATGCTTGAATTTTTAATCAAACGCAGGTATTCCTCTTTCAATTAGTATAAAAAGTTTCTAAATGGTCAAATTGGACTTTATCAAAATTAAAATATTTCTTCTTCAAAAGGCCTCATTAAGAAAATTAAAAGTCAAGCCATAGAATGAAAGAAATTATTTGCAATACATACATCTGACAAAAGACATTCATCTAGAGTATATAAAAAACACAACTCAAGACAAAAATTCAATTAAGACATGGACAAAATATTTGAATAGACACTTCGCAAAAGAAGATATAAAAATGGCCATTAAGCACATGAAAAGATTCTCAACAAAGATATGCAGATTTAAACCACAATGAAATATCACTCCATACCTACCAGAATGGCTAAACTTAAGAAGGTGGACAACACCAAATGTTGGCAGATGAAACTCTCCCAGGAGGGATAATATTTCAATATTACCCAATGGTAAAGATGTTTCCCCTTAGAGAGAGGACACCTCTGTTATGGAACAGACTTCACACATGTGTTACAGTAACTTCTCTTCCCCTCCCTAGCTAAGGCCAAGAGGACACCTTTCTAAGATCCTCACCTTGAGAACCTGGTGAGAGTCCCCCTTGGATTGCAGCCCCCAGGAGTTTCTAGCTTCCATGGTAGCCCCCACACAACCTCTCCAAGAAGCAACTATTCTTTTAAAATAATGTGGTTTTTTTTTGTTTTTTTTTTTTGTTTGTTTGTTTTGAGACGGAGTTTCCCTCTTGTTACCCAGGCTGGAGTGCAATGGCGCAATCTTGGCTCACCGCAACCTCCGCCTTCTGGGTTCAGGCGATTCTCCTGCCTCAGCCTCCCGAGTAGCTGGGATTACAGGCACATGCCACCATGCCCAGCTAATTTTTTGTATTTTTAGTAGAGACGGGGTTTCACCATGTTGACCAGTATGGTCTCTATATCTTGACCTTGTGATCCACCCGCCTCGGCCTCCCAAAGTGCTGGGATTACAGGCTTGAGCCACCGTGCCCGGCCCCAATAATGTTTATATTTAGTCCTTATGGATATATACATAACAGTTGTCTTTCTCTAGCCCTTGTCGTACCTAGTTGAAGCTTGTCTGTCCTATATTCCAGTACTTCAGGCCCTGCTGAGTGACAGGAGTAGATTCAGTAAACGATGACTAATGGTGGCATGCTTTCTTTTCCCAGGTAATAGATTTACATTCTAACAGGGACCTTAAGGCAAAGAAGAGATGTGTGGTAAGGATTTCAGGTCCATGTCAGGCTGGGAAAGGAACTGATTTTTCTGTGCCCCATTAGCCACACTAGATGCTACCTCTAACTCTAGCTAAAAGACTGACTCTGACTGTTCCTCATCATGCTACATTCTGTATGTAATTACAAAACCCCAACATTTCAGAAAATGACAGTCTTGATGAGATCTTCTAGTACAGTGGTTCTCAAAGTATGATCTCCAGACCAGCCACATCAGCATCATCTGGGAATTTATGGAAATTCGAATTCTCAGCCTCCACTTTGTGACTCAGAAACTCTGAGGGATGGATCCAGCAATCAGTGATTTAAGAAGCCCTCCAGGTGATTCTAATGCATGTAAAAGAGTACAGTAGCTCACGCCTGTAATCCCAGCACTTTGGGAAGCTGAGGTGGGCAGATCATAGGTCAGGGGTTCAAGACCAGCCTGACCAACATGGTGAAACCCCGTCTCTAATTAAAAATACAAAAATTAGCCAGGCATGGTGGCACGCACCTGTAATCCCAGCTATTTGGGAGGCTGAGGCAGGAGAATTGCTTGAACCCAGGAAACAGAGGTTGTGGTGAGCCAAGAGTGTGCCATTGCACTCCAGCCTGGGTGACAGAGCAAGACTCTGTCTCAAAGAAAAAAGAGAGAATCAGGCCGGGTGCAGTGGCTCACGCCTGTAATCCCAGCACTTCGGGAGGCCAGGTGGGTGGATCACCTGAGGTCAGGAGTTTGAGACCAGCCTGACAAATATTGAAACCCTATTTCTACTAAAAATACAAAAATTAGCCAGGCGTGGTGGTGTGCACCTGTAGTTCCAGCTACTCAGGAGGCTAAGAGAATCACTTGAACCTGGGAGGCAGAGGTTGCAGTGAGCCGATATTGCACCACTGCACTCCAGCCTGAGTGACAGAGCGAGACTGTATTAAAAAAAAAAAAAAAAAGATTGAGAATCACTGCCATAGCCCAACATTTTTGTGTTACAGATGAGAACACTGAGACCCAGGTATCTAGGTTTATTAAGTTGATACCTGATAGAACCAGTGCTCTGGCCCTCAATCCAGTGTTCTTTTTAATATACCACATAGCCCCAGAAACACACTTGCTAACTACCAATGGAAAAGGTAGCAATCTCTTGTTCTACTAAGAAAGAGCTTTAAATGTTATTAAGCATTTCAGTTAAACTCAGGATGGTTACCAAACATGTGGGAAGAATCAAGTACAACCACATGCATTCCAAAGGTCAATGAGAGGCTCTTCCTGCTTTTAGCATTATTTTGCCTCCATTGACATCAGAGATTCTGGATAACAACCACCTCAGACAAATATTTGTAGTGTTTGGCCCTCACAACCTGCAAGCAGTTGGCCAGAGGAAACATATAAAATACAGAACACAGATGTACCTGGTCCTTTCAGAAACAACAAATAGAGAGCCACTGAAAACTGGCTCCCTTGGGGCTCTGCAAGAAACAGCTAGCACCTCTGGCAAGGGAGGCCAGCCACACCTCACTATCTTGAGAAGCAGGGTAACTGAGTAGCCACATCTTTTTAAAGGATCCTAATTAGTGGAGCAGCTGGGAACTCACACACACAGGCAGAGCCAGGCTAACTTGGCAGCCCACTTCCTTAGATTATGTTGAGACTGGTTAATGTATATGAAAGAATGAGGGTCCCGAAACCATTCACTTGATGTCTTTGGCCCTCCAGTACCATTGTTACCACCACCATGATCCAGAAAATCCTAGACATAGCACAAGGAATGATATCTGAGCAACAGTTACAGTTGAGGGAATAATTGCAACCACAATGTGCAGCATACCATCGGGCAAAAGAAATAACTCAGGGTCAAATTAGCAAATAATCCACAAAACCTTTCTGTTCATAAATCAACACTGGAGAACAAGACTGCTTTTCAAAAATTATTAAGTTCAAAATTGGGAAAATGAGGAAGGACAAACTCTTTGATCTTTCCTTCTCTTACCATGTTTCCTTTTCTCCAATTTCCTGAATCTAGGATTCTACAACTTTCTCTGACACTTTGTGGTACAGCTTGAATGTCTTCTCCAAAACTCACGTTGAAAATTTATTTTCTGGTCAGGAACAGTGGCTTATGCCTGTAATTCCAGCACTTTGCAAGGCCCTGGGAGGATCACATAAGCCCAGGAATTTGAGACCAGCCTGGACAACAAGGCAAGACTGTCTTTAAAGAGGGAAGGGAAGGGAATGAAAGTGGAGAGTGAAAGAAAAAAAGAAGGAAAGGGAAAAGAAGAAGAGGGAAGGGGAAGGGGAAAAGAGAGGTGGAAGGAAGGAAGGAAGGAAGAGAAATAAGGAAATTAATTCCCAATGTGGCAGTGTTGAGAAGTGGGGTCTTTAAAAGTTGATTGGATCATGAGGCCTCCACCCTCAAGGATGGATTAATCCATTGATAGATTAATGAATTAAACAGTTAATAGATTAATGTGCTATTATGACAGTAGAACTGATGAATTTATAAGAAGGGAAGAGAGACCTGAACTAGCACATTAGTTAGTATGCTCAGCCCCCCTCAACTATGTGATATCCTGAACTACCTCAGGACTCTTCAGAGATTTCCCATCAGCAAGAAAGCTCTCGCCAGAAGCAGTCCCTCAACTTTGGGCTTCCCAGCCTTCATAACTGTAAGAAATAAGTGCCATTTTTAAATAAATTGCCCAGTTTCAGCTGGGCATGGTGGCTCACACCTGTAATCCCAGCACTTTGGGAGGCCAAGGCAGGTGGATCATCTGAGCCCAGGAGTTCAAGACCAGCCTGGTGAACATGGTGAAACCCTGTCTCTACCAAAAAAAAATACAAAAAACAGTTAGCCAGTCATGGTGGCACACCATGACTAATCCCAGCTACCTGGGAGGCTGAGGCAGGAGAATCACTTGAACCTGGGAGCCGGAGGTTGCAGTGAGCCAAGATGGCGCGACTGCACTCCAACCCAAGCGACAGGGGGAGACTCCATCTCAAATAAATAAATGAATAAATAACCCAGTTTCAAGTATTTTGCTATAAGTAACAGAAAATGGGCTAAGACATCTTGCATGCTTGCTTTCTTCCAGTCTTTCTTCTTTACCCCCTACTCCTTGTTTCTTCTGTTACACTCATTCTCTTCCAAGTACAGTCCTCTTCCTGTCCTAAGCTCAGGCGCGTAGCCTGATATTGAGGAGAGGTCTATAGGTTGCACTTCTCCCTTACAGAAGGCTTGAGGAAAGTAGGGGCCAGCACCGTTGAGGCCTGGCCTCTCCAGCTGCCAGGGTATTGGGAATTACTCAGTGCCAGAGCAAAGCCTCTTTATCTTTTTAGCACCCTCATCAGAGGTGCATGCAGCAGCCCTGCAGCTCCCTTAGCAGGAAGTCCTTCTAAATAGCAGAGACAGCTGTGTCTAGCAAGGACTCTAGCAGCTTCTGTCTCCTCTAGGCCCCAGCTCTCACAACACTAATCTTGAAGCTAGGCTGTGTTCTGACTAAACTAGACAGACCAGTGTAGAAATGGCTATTGTCACCGTCTCTGCCTTACATCCCCCAGGACTGCACTCCTGTTGTACTTTCCATAGGCAAAAAGCCTCATAGACTCTAGTAGATTAAACCTGCTCCCTTTTTGTTTGAACTTGGTGTTTGGACTGTTAGCCCTCTCACCAAGAAGCTGGATTTTACACCATTTTTTTAATTCCCCCTAATCTGGGTTTTAGTTCTCAGCTCTCCAGCACTTGCTCTCAGCATGCCCTTATGGCTCTGTCAATACCCTACTGGGGCTGAATTATAACCCCTTTTCCCCCACCTCACATTTGTTTTTTTTTACTCCTCAACTTTTTCTATCTCCTCCCTCCTTTACTTTCATCCCTACTCTATAAACTCTTATGCCTCTTCCCCTTCTGTACCTCCCTTTTCCTTTTCTGAATACCGTCTCCCTATCACAATTATGGCACATTTAGTGTTTTACATGAACAGGACAGAGCAATCTCTCTGTGAATGAGATTCAGTAACTGAAGTGTCTCTTTATGACCTTGACCATTTTACACAACAAATTTTCAAAGAAAATGGATTAACCAAAATTGATTTGAACTTGCTGCCCCGGTCAGAGTCTCTGAAGCCAATCTTCCCATCACAATAATTTTCCATTTTAACTGAGGCTGTCAGGACGTGAAGACAGTCAAGGGCTCTTTGCTTCCCTCCGGCCACCAAAAAGCAATTTTTGCTAATGCTGGTGAGGATTACATTAAAATTGTGTAAAAGAAAGACATAACCTCTTTTTTGTCAGCTGATGCTCGCAGGGGCTATGAAGATGCTCTCTCTCAATGGCTCTAGTGACCAAGGCTGACCTGAAATGTTATAAGTTCAGCCAGTTGGGAAGAAAGAAGGGTATTCACTTAGGATCCCCATAATTCGTTAACATTGGTTGACTCATTAAACTTCACTGACTCCATTTCCTCAAAACCATTGCTCATGCTTCGTGAAATTCAGTCTAACCACCCATTTCAGATCTTTGGAAGGCGATAGTCTGGTCCAAACTGATGCAGTTTAAATTGATGTTCCCAACTGATTCTGATTAACACAGAGGTGGGGGCACACAGATTGATAGTGATATCTGTGAATCTGAAAAGGCTTCCTATATAAATTATCTGATATATGCAAAACATCCAGCCCTCCAGTACTATAACCTGCCTTCTTAATTTAAAACACAGAGTGTGACTTTAGGTGCCCCCTCCTGCCAATCATTGCTAGGTGGAAGTCTTCAAGAGGCCAGTTGAAGGAGGAATGATAAGGCAAAGATCCTCTAATCACATACTCACTTTTAAACCTCCAAAACATCTTACTTGCACATTGTATTCTTAAGTAAAACAGTTGGCCTTGGCAATAGAAATATCAACAGAACGATAATGCACTGATTCACTACTAGATCTTCTATTGTTATCTTTAATAAGAACGCCTGAAAATAATAATCTACGTGTTTCTAGGAAAAGAGGCTGTCTTAGGCGATTAAGGCTGCTATAACAAAATATCATTAAATGGGTACCTTATGAACAGAAATTTATTTCTCATAGTTCCAGAGGCTGGGAAGTCAAAGATCAAGGTACCAGCAGATCCAGTGTCTGGTGAGGGTTCATTCTCTTCTTCAAAGATGGCACCTTCTTGCTGTGTCTTCACATGGTGTAGGAGACCTTATAAAGGAGACTCTCTGGGGTCTCTTTTATAAGGGCACTTAATCCCTTCATGAATGGGATGAATCTCCTCCCAAAAACTCACCTCTTAGTACTATCACAATGGAAGTTAGGTTTCAACACGTGAATTTGGGCGGGGCAGACACAAATATTCAGACCACAGTAGAGGCCATATGAGCACTTTTTTTTTTTTTAGTAGAAAACAAATCCCCATGTTTCAAACAGCTACTTAAGCACCAAAAAAACCTTCCTCAAATTAGATCCCCAATTTGTCAAAGTCTTCTCTGTTTAAAATTAGCAGTGGGCAAACTGACCACTGGTTTTATTCCTTGGCTCTAATAATCTAATTTGCCCAAAGGAAGATACATGCAGTGCAGAGCTGGGGCTTTTCTAACCATGGGAAACAAATTATCACTCTCATTACTAAACATTGGCCCTGATACCTGGGCTGGGATTCTCCCTAGGGTAGTCTTGTAGCTTCATTGTGCATTAAATCTGTATGCTCTTTTGTCTTCCTGTATTCATTTATTCACTCAAATATTTATAGAATGCCCACTATTTGCCATTCTATTGACTGGTTACTAATTAGACAATAGCATCAAGCAAGATATTTACAATGTCTTCCCTCAAAGAGTTTATAATCTGGTGTTCTCCTGGGTCACACTGTTATATTCTTGACTCATACTCCTTTCCTAAGCCTCTTACCTGTACCAGTTGTTTCTACCCTCCTCCTTGGACCAGTTGTGGGCATTGAATCCAGTCTATAGGGGTCTCCTGCCTTAACCCCATCCCCAAGACCCAATGCCAGTCAAAGAATCTTGATAAGGAAGTTAAAAAACTGGACAAGTCAATATCACTCCTTAATCTAGTCCTATCTTTTGCCCAGTCATTATCTTTCCAACCATACTCAAATTATTGAAACTCACATCACAGGAATCTGATGGACAGGTCTGTGATTGTTCCTTTGTCCTTTGCATTCCCAGACACTCCCCAGTAAACCACTGGACTTGTATGGTGCTCTGTACATTCAAATTAGTACTATGGTCATATTACCCTCATATACAGTCTCAGACCTGTACATGAAATAAAGCTATAGACATAATTCAAAACCTGTATCAATCAGGATCCCAGCAGGAAGTAGATGGCACACTCAAAATTGCTATTTTGGAGAGGGGAAATGATTAATATTAATAAATGGACTATTTATTCAGGTGCAGGCAGGGTGACCCAGGGCTAAGAACAGGATTTGGAGATGCCTTCACCATGATGGCCTGACTAAGGAAAGGGAGACTCTTGATGTCATCCCTGCATGTCAGCCTCCCAGGGTAGAGTGCAGGGTGAAGAATGCAGTGAGCACCTGAAGAGGCAGATGGAAACTATGCAGCACAGAACTTCTCATTTAAATTTTGCAGTTATTCAGACCAGGGCTGAGATCAAGGTATTGTGCATTGATCTGGGAAAATCAGCTGTTAAGCAAATGAGTAGGCTCATTTTTAAACTACGAAAGAACTCATTTACATAGAACAGTGAATGATTTTTTCTTATCTATTTATTAAAATAGGTCTCACTTTTACACTGTTAGTATTAGCTCATGTTACTGAATGTGACTTAAAAAATGAAACAAGACTGTACTTATTTAAAACAGTCTGGATTTTAGATTTATAGATAATTCTGATTGATTTCCTTGCACCCTGCTCCTCACCAAAAATAAAAATTGGGCATACCCAATTAAGGAGCTTTGATACAGTAACATCATAACACTGTTATCAGTTAACACTGCTTTTCTGCAGTCCATGAGAAGAACCTAGTACCAAGAAAACGGGTTGATATTAGAGCTTTTACTTTAAAAAATAATAACAATAAATGGACCCCATTCCAAAGACTGCCATCGCACAGCTCAGGCTCCTGACCCTCTGTCTCTGCCTCCATTTCTAACCCTGAACAGTCTTTCAAGATGGCTGGCAGGGTAATGCTAATTCCCTGTCTTGAAGTCCAGGAATTACACACAAAAGTGTCCATGACGAGCACACTGATCACTGAGGCTGAGTCTCAGCATCAGACAGGCTGCTTGGGCATTTATTGGCTAAGACACCTCATGTGAGGGTTTAATTTCTCTAAGCCTTGGTTTCCTTAACTTAAAATGGGAATAAAGAAAACATTCACATAATCAGTTGTTACGGGGATTGCGTAGGATTATGTGTGTAAAACACCTAGAATAGTACCTGGCACATTATATGCACACAGTAAACACTGTCATACTCAGAAACAAGAGCTAATTCAAAGAAAAGGGGGAAAAAGCAAAGGTGAAGAGTGGGTTACCTTTCAATTAACTAAAATGTTACATTGCCCAGACTTTCATTCCCCAAGGGGTCCCATTAAATTCACATTTATGGTATTGATTTTTTTTCCAGGACAATGACCATTTTATACATTAAACATCTCTACCTCCTGCTGCTCTTTTACAGATGACTACTGTAATAAGATCTCCACTCACATCAGTTCAGAAGTCTTTATCTTTTTCCTGTCAAAAGCAGGAAATAAAGCAGGATAAGAGACCTAGGTCACTACAGGGGATGGAAATGTATCTAAGAATCCTCAAAGAATAGGTCAGGGGCGGGATATGAAGTGGAATAAGAGGCTTAAGAGGAAGAAATTCAAATTACCTTGGCGTGTTTGTTTGGCTCTTGATCCAAAGAAGCCAGATCTGCAAGTGTTACACACAGTCACATCTTAGTTATTTCCTTTTTTCATACGGCACAAAGTCCTAGGTCAAAAACCACCCCACCCCTCCCCCTAACCCAACAAGGCAAGAGAATAGGAGAGTTCAAGAACATCCAGACACGTAATACTTCCTCAACCCCTGAAATCGCCTCCCTTTCTACATGCTTGTTACCCTATCCTCCCCGCAGCAGCCAGGGTGATTCTTTGTAATTCAGATCACGCCACTTCTCTGCTTAAACCCATTCAATGTCTTTTCATCTCACTCAGAGTAAAAGTCCTAATCCTTACAATGGCCTACAAGTCTGTAAGCAACTTGCTTACCTGGTATCACAAACCCTATGAGCTCTCTAACCTCATCTTCTACCTCTCTTCCCCTCACTCACTTCCCTCCAGCCACACTAGACTTCTTTTTCTGGAACACACCAAATGTACTCCTAAATCCAGCTCTTTGTCCTGGCTGTGACCTCTGCCAAGAATCTCTTTCTCCAGCTTTTTGCATGACTCATACCAGAAACCTTTTTCAGGTTTTCCTCATTGCCCCTTTCTTTGTGAAGCTTTCCTTGACCACCCTAATTCAAATTCGATCACACATCACCTCTGGCATTCTCTATCTCCCTTGCTTTCTTTCTTTTTCTCCATTGTACTTATCATCATTTAACATAACATATATCTGATTACCTTATTTATTATCTTTCTTTCCCATTAAAACTTCATACACCATGGATGGTAGGGATATTTGTCTCTTTTGTTCATGGATGTATTCCCAGGGTGTATCACAATGCCTGGCACATGATAAGCACTCAACATTTGTGGAATGAGGGAATTCACCTAGTTTAAAGTAATGGTCTTACCTTTACGGCATAATGTTTAGAAAAAACAATGTTTTATAATAAAGAAGTGGCCTTCAACCCTGACTGTACATTAGAATCATCTGGGTAGAGGACTTTTTAAATGTACTGATACCAACTAATTCAGAATCTCCAAGAGCAGGACCCAGGAATCTTTCTTTAAAGCTGCATAGGTGATCCTAAGGTATAGCCAGAGTTAACTCCTGGTTTAAAAAGTCAAATAGCTCTTCTTAATAACAGCCATGTCTGGGATTACCCTTCTTAGCTCAATAATTATTTGTTAAGTGAAAGAATCTAGGTTCCAATGATCATCAGTGGGGGAACAACCAAAAGGTACACCCAGTGGAGTATATCAAAGGTAGAGTTGCGAGGCATTATTAAGTTTGCTATGATTAAGAGTTAAGAAAGAGAGGCCATGTCTACAAATACCTGTGCTTTCCTGGGGTCAACTTAGGTCCAGGAATTGGCTTTCCATTTTAAAGGTTAAAAAACTGTATTTTTGGCTGGGCGCAGTAGCTCATGCTTGTAATCCCAGCACTTTGGGAAGCTGAGGTGGGCAGATCACAAGGTATCAGGAGTTCAACACCAACCTCGCCAATATGGTGAAACCCCGCCTCTACTAAAAATACAAAAATTAGCTGGGTGTGACGGCAAGCATCTGTAGTCTCAGCTACTTGGGAGGCTGAGGCAGGAGAATTGCTTGAACCTGGGAGGCAGAGGTTGCTATGAGCGGGGATCACGCCATTGCACTCCAGCCTGGACAACAGAGACTCTGTCTCAAAAAGTAAAAAACAAACAGAACAGTATTTTCTCAGCCCACACAGGTGGAAGGTGGGATTTTCTTGATGACTCCCATTCACCAAACTCACAAGAGATTGATAATACTGCATAATTATGCAACTGCATGGCTAACTCACTGGTGCTCTAGCCCTGACACAGAGAAGAACCATACATAGATGGTCCATTGAAGGTTTTAATTTTGGGAGAAGAAGGTGGGAAAGTGGGAGATCATCTGAAAGGGGCACTGCTCAGGTAGGCACTTCTCAGAGAGGTGTGCCAGGTGGTAAACATCTTTAGCCACTGTATGGAGCCTCTGCTTTGCCTAGGTTTTTAATACAGTTTTAAACAAGTGGTTTGAGATGCCAAACACCTGGTGGTGAAAGGAAAGGCGAGGGCATGCTCCAAGTGGAGAAAAATAAATTTGCATTTCCTACTCAAAGAGGGAAGCAAAAATCATGAAAAATGGGAGAAAAAAATTTAATAACTACCATTTTTAATTGGGAACATGTTATCTCATTTAATCCTCCCCACAACGCTGTGAGGGAGATACTACTATTGTTCCATTCTATAAGGAAGAATCTAAAGTTCGGAGAGTTTCAATAGCTTGCCAAAGATCACAGAGTGATAAGTAGTAGAAGAGTTGGAAGTCTCCAAGGCCCATGCTTTAACTCAGTTGTCCTGAAACTTTCTAGTACATTACAGTCACCTGGGAGCTTGTTTGAATTGCTGACTGCTGGGACCTACTCTCACCGACCCCCACCCAAGAAATTCTGATGTGGAGGGTGTGAGGAGGGCACAATAATCTAATATTACAAGCCCACACCTCCCCTGCTCTGGTGCTTATGGTGCAAGTGGTTCTTTGTGGGGATTCACAGCTCTCCTCTTCGTGTGATGCCCGTGGACAAGAAAGCTGCCTCCTCTCTCTTCACAGCACATCCAAACTGGACTTTAAAAGAAGCTTAAACCATGATTCTCATGTGTTCTTTGATCCTCTTTCACTTCCTGGAGTTGCTTGATGAGTTCAGTGAGCTCAGATCAGGACAAAGTACATATATGTCTTTTAGTGAAGTATCTATTCTAGCTGGCTTATATCCCAAGAGAAGCAAATGAGCTCTTCCCCTACACGAGGCCCCAAAATTAGAAAGAGGTGATGAGTGGCTCTGCTGCAGATCATATCCCCAAATACCTTCAAGAAAAAGCATCTGTTTGGCCTTGAGTTAGGTTATTTGGCCTCTCATTGTTGCTCTGCACCTCTCCCTGCCCAAGTCCCAGGAGAAAGGGAAGCAAACATTGGCTCCCAGAAAACTGTCTGCCTGAGTGTAAGTGCAAAAGCCTTCCCAGCTGCAAGCTGGGCCCCACTGCAGCTGTGAGGGGTGGGGGGGGGCATCATTTTCTTGGCCTCAGTGAAATCACCTGCACTTGAATTTAATTCTACTTTGGCCCTTCCTCAACTCCGTCTTCTAACCCTAAGCTTCTCAGAAAACCAGCACACACAGAGCCTCACCTTGCCTTCAGCTTCTCCCTCACCCATTCCCCCTGGCCAGGTTTCTGGAGATAATTAAGTATGATCCTCCATAGCTTGGTGGCTGTTAGGGTCTTCGTCAAGCATTTCATTAAAAAAATGGCTTAAGCAACAAAGCCCACCATTCCACTCCTTCAGAAAAGATGAAACCATTCAATTCACATAGCTGAAATAGCATCGAGGATTCAAAACTTCACTCTGTCACTTTGTGTAAAAGTTACTTTAATCTTTCTGAGACATGTGTATAAAATAGTAATAACACCTATTATGATCAAGAGTGATAAGATTATATTTTAAAAATGAATATTAAAGTGACTAGCACATAGGGATTCTAATAGCAACAATAATAGCTAACACTTATTCAGTATTTATTACGTGCCAAGCACTGTTATAATCACTTACATTTGTACTTATTTGTAAGTTACAATCCTCTGAAATAAGTACTTGTATGATGCCCATTTTACAGACAAGGAAACATGTTCAGAGGGGTGGAGCAAAGTGCCCATGGTCACAAAACGAGTTCAATTCAAAGCCAAAATTCAAACCTAGTTCTGTGACTCCAACACCTGCTGCTGATGCTATGGACATTGCCTTTGTGGTTTACTAAGACCCTGCTGTGCGAAACTTATGAGTGCCACAGAGTAATTACACATGGGCTTGTTCACAGTAAGTTTTCAGTCTAGACCAGCTATGGAGACAAGGCCTCTGCATTAAAGAGAGGCTAGTACAAGTGCCCACTGAGTAGGTCAGAATTTCAGGGAGAAAGCAGGAAGTCCATGGAGAGGTTAGAAATTACATACCCTTGTGGTCATTTAATACCTTCTGCCTTCAATAGACTTACCTTCAGTTTCTTTATTTTCCTTATCTGTCAAGTAAGGACAATAACAATACTTACCCGTCTGCTGTTCCTGTGAAGACTACTTGAGAAAACGTGTAAATGATATAGCACATGTTCAGCACTCAATAACATGGGAGCATTTATGATTATCTTTTATGATTTTACTGCTCACATGGAAAGTTAGACTCCCATCCTCTTATTTCCTGTGTGTTCTCAGATGCAGATTCAGAAGGTAGTAATTCCCACACCTACTGGACAAATGGAAGGAAGGAAAAAGGACAAGAGGGAGGGTAGGTTCTTGGGTGTGCACGGGCAACTCAGCAGGGACTTGGGATGTTAGAGCAGGTGAGAGGGTAGACTGGAGCCCAAGTACTGCAGAGCTGGAGGAAAAGGCTAAAAGCTTCCTCTACAACAGTAGCCATTCTGAGCAGCCTTGCTGTATCTGAAGACCTTCTTCTCTTGGATTCAGGTAGGAAGACTGAGGGGGATTGATGGATTTATGGGCACTTTGAAAAAAGGGAGAAAGGCATGAGCAGAGTGGAAGAAAAGCTGGTATATATGAAGCCCCTTTTTTGTGCCAACCACTGGGCTGAGTGTTTTCACCCATTCAGCAGGTGTTTTATTATTTATGCCTAAAATGTGGAGGCCCTGAATTTGTCACTGATGAGACAGAAAAATATGAAAGATATCCCTGCATTGCATTCTGGTGAAGACAGACAATGAAAGAGATAAATAAGTGAAATGATGAGTATATTCAATAGTGATAAGTGCTGTGAGGTAAAATAAAGCAATAAAGTAGTATTTTCAGAGAATGCTGGAGGTGTGACTTCTATTTTAAATAGGATGGTCAGGGAATGTGTCACTGAAAAAGTGACATTTGAGCACATAACTCATTTAATAGATACTATATCAAGTAGACACTGTCATCCCCGTTTTCTGCATGAAGTAATTAAGTGGGGGTAAATGGGGTAGGATATTGGGAGACGCTCCTCCATGGATCCCCTATGCTCCTGCGCTTCTTGTTGGACATGCCAAGAATGCAAGGCCCTGGCCACTCTTTACCAGGGAACTTTCTCAAGGTTATATTAATATTTGCAGTAAGCAATCTTCTGAGGTGAGGTAACATGGCCTCTGGGACAAAAAGTGGGCATGCTTACTGCTTGCTACAAAATTATAGGCTCCCCAAGCTTCGTGTCATTGTCCCACAGCTGTGATATAAACTGACTGCATATAAAGCATGAATTTGGGTCCCTCTGTGTCGTCCCTGTGGAAGCTGGGGACAAGGGCAAGTGACACAAACATGCTGATGTTCGTGCTGTTTGATGTGCTGTGAGGTGATGTGTGTGTCTCTGATCCAGAAGTCCTGTGTTTTCTTCTAGTCATCAAAAAACAGTAACAAGCTAAATTATTTGCTTGTAAGTAGAGTTAAATCAAATCCAAAACCCGACAGAAATACAAGGTATTGAGAATATGTGATGTGCTGCACACCCACTTTTAGTCACTGGACATATAGAGTGAACAAAATAGACAAAAGTCCTCTCTCATAGCGTGTACACTCTATGGGGGCAAACAGACAAGGGTACAAATAAATGATTAGAGATTGTGATCAGCATTGTGAAGGAAATAAGCAGGAGTAAATGACCCTCAGCATCCTTGTCTGTAAAATGGGGCCAATATTAATACTTACCTCTCAGTATGAGTGCCCAGCTCATGGAAAGTCTTCAACAAATATGGGCTTTTGTTATTTCTTTTTTTCTTCTCCCATATAAATGAGGAAAGAAAATAGCTTTCTGCTCTGCTCAGTAAGGGCTAAGGATGGGGAGAGAGCTGTAGGAGAAAAGAGGCTCATTGCCATCTGAGGAATTTTTTGCTGATCAATATCTGGGAACCAAGAATTTGAAATATTACAAACAAAGAACTGGAATTACAATTATAGCCCTTGGAATTACAGCACAACTCAATGACTTTGGCACACCCCTTTCACACAAAGGTATCAACTGAAAACAGCCTCTGCTGAATGATTCTGTCCCCAGGAGCTCCCCTGCTCCTCTTACCTTCTCCCAGTTGCTGCCCAGGCCCTATCTTGTCCAGAGCCAGCCAGGCAGAGCTGGGCTGTTAGTTCTGTCAGTGCAAGATGTACAGAACCCTTGCAAACCCCTCTTCCTTCCCCTCCCACTTCTACCACCAAAACACAGCTGCTTCCTCTCTGCCCCACTGCTGATCCTGACAGCAGTGTCTCCAGCTAACTTCCCCCTCTTCAACCTCTCCTCAGCACCTGTGTCAACATGAAGCTCACTGACAGACCCCATTCCAGTCTAGATGCAGCAAACAGTAACAAATGGTGATTGCCGTCCTGTAAGGGCTGGAGTCCTATTTTTCTTTCTAAGCCATCATACAAGAAACTATTTCAAGGACCAATTTTGTGCCTTGAATACATCCCTCTCCTTTAATAACTCACCCAGACATCACCCTATTAGTTCTTTCTCCCTAAAGAACAAATAGCTAGCCTCCCATTATTCTAAGCCATTTGCTGCTGCAGTCTGTGTATGTTCAAGTGATGGTTGGTGATCAAGTGGCTAATTCACAATAATGATGGGACCTCATGTCTTTGTTCCACAGTTTACTTCCACGTATCATATTTTAAAAGCCTTTCCAAGAATTTTGGCTTTTGTTTTGGTTTTTTAATTCTTTAATACTTTTTAAATTTTTTATTTCAATAGTTTTTGGGCTGCAAGTGGCTTTTGGTTACGTGTATGAATTAGGTAATGGTGAATTCTGAGATTTTAGTGCACCCATCACCTAAGCAGTGTACATTGTACCTAATGTATAACTTTTTATCCTTAGCCCCCCTCGTCCTTCCCCTTCTGAGTCTCTACAGTCACTATATCACTCTGTATGTGTACTCATAGCTTAGCTCCCACTTACAAATGAAAACATGTAGTTTTTGGTTTTCCATTCCTGTGTTACTTCACTTAGAATAATGGCCTCCAGCTTCATCTAAGTTGCTGCAAAAGATTATTTCATTCCTTTTAATGGCTGAGTAGCATTTCATGGTGTATATATACCACATTTTCTTTACTCATTGGTCAATGGACACTTAAGTTGGTTCCACATCTTTGCAATCATGAACTGTGCTGCAATAAATCTTTGTGTACCAATATCTTTTTCATATAGTGACTTATTTTCCTTTGGGTAGATAGCCAGTAGTAAGATTGCTGGATCTAAAGGTAGATCTACTTTTAGCTCTTTAAGGAATCTCCATTCTATTTTCCATAGAGGTTGTACTAATTTACATTCCCACCAGCAGTGTAAAAGCATTTCTTTTTCCCCACATTCATGCCAACATCTACTGGTTTTTGACTTTTTAATAATGTCCATTCTTGCAAGAGTAAAGTGGTATCTCGTTATGGTTTTAATTTACATTTCCCTGATGATTAGTGATGTTGAGCCATTTTTGTTTTTTGTTGTGTTGTGTTTTATTTTTTTCTTTCTTTTTTTTCTTTAAGAAAGTCTCCTTCTGTCGCCCAGACTGGAGTGCAGTGGCATGATCTCATCTCACCACAACCTCTGCCTCCTGGGTTCAAGTGATTCTCATGCCTCAGCCTCCTGAGCAGCTGAGACAACAGACATGCCCACCTAAATTTTGTATTTTTAGGGGAGATAGGGTTTTGCCATGTTGGCCAGGCTGATCTTGAACCCCTGGCCTCAAGTGATCCACCTGCATCAGCCTCCCAAAGTGCTAGGATTACAGGTGTGAACCAACGCACCTGGTCTATTTGTATGTTATTTTGAGAAATGTCTACTCATGTCATTTGCCCACCTTTTAATGGGATCTTTTTTCTTGCTGATTTGTTTGAGTTTCTTGTAGATTCTGGATGCTAGTCCTTTTTCAGACACGTAGTTTGCAAAGATTTTCTCCCATTCTGTGGGTTGTCTGTTTACTCTACTGATTGTCTCTTTTGCTGTGCAGAAGCTTTTCAGTTTAACTAGCTTCCAACTGTTTATTTTGTTTTTGTTGCATTTGCTTTTGGGTCATGAATTCTTTGCCTAGACCAATGTCTACAAGGGTTTTTTTCAATGTTATCTTCTAGAAGTTTCATAGTTTCGAGATTAGATTTAAGTCTTTAATCCATCTTGAGTTGATTTTTGTATAAGGTGAGAAATGAAGATTCAGTTTCATTCTTCTACCTGTGCCTTGCCAGTTTTCCCAGCACCATTTATTAAATAGGGTGTCCATTTCCCAGTTTGTTTTTGTAGCTTTGACAAAGATCAGTTGGTTGTATGTATTTGAAAATCCTTTCTAAGACTTTTGAAAGAGACCTTTATTAAAAGGACATGTGGCACTCAAGATGGCGCAGTGAGAACAACCCAGGATTGAAGCTCTCGGCAAACACGCGGAGGGTGAGTCAGGGCCGCATTTCCAGACAGATCTTTGCTGCCCACAGAATGGGGAAATTCCCAGGTATAAAAGAGACATGGGACTTCAGCGAAGTGGTTTTGGCTGGTGCAGCCGGCAGCCGGTACAGCCGGCGGCCGGCGCTGCAGCATAGCGGCGCTCCACAGCACTCCGCACACAGCGCACTGGTCCAGGTGCCCTGTTGAACTGGCAATCTGAGACTTGAGAGGGCAGACTGGCATATCCATCTGATTGAATGGGACTTGGACAGTGAGCCAGGCCAGGAGATTCCAGGGAAACAGTGTTTGGGTCAGGGCAGTGGGACAAACAAAACGGCAATTCCAAATGCTCCGGACAGAGAGTTTCACCGCAGGCACAGCTGAACCCAGGACAGTGCAGCTTGGTGGGGGAGGGGCGTTTGCCATTACTGAGGCAACCCACCCCTACTGAGGTACACTCCCATTGCTGATGCAGCCTGCCATTGCTGAGGCAACCCACTACAACAGAGAGACTCCACCTCAGGGCGTAGCCCATGGAAGCAGGGCGGAGACCACAGCAGCAGGGCAGAGCCTGCAGCAACAGGGCAAACCTCACACCAGCAGGGTGGCGCCTCGGCAGGCAAATAGTGACTAGACTGCCTCCTAGCTGGGCAGGACAGTGCAACGGACACATAAAGAAAACCCCAACCCCCACAAGACAAAGCATCTGAGAAAAAAAGGGGTTTTTTTTATGAGTTCTGCTGCAGCAGAATTAAATGTAGCAGCCTAACAGCCCTGAATGAACAATAGAGCTCACAGATCAGCACGTGAGCTCCTATAAAGTACAGACTGTCTCCTCAAGCAGCTCCCTGACCCCTCTATATCCAGAAGACTGACATTTGGCAGGCATCATTCTGGGACAAAGATAGCAGAAAAAGAAACTGTTAGCATCCCTCACTGTTCTGCAGCTGCTATAGGTGCACCCCAGACAAGCAGGGCCTGGAGTGGACCTCAGCAGTCGTACAGTGGAGGGGATAGACTGGTAGAAGGAAAACCAAGTAACAGAAATACTTCATCATCAACAATCTGGGCGTCCACTCAGAGACCCAATCGAAAAGTCAGCAACTACTCAGACGACAGGTGGATAAATCCACAAAGATGGGAAGAAACCAGCACAAAAAGGAGGAAAACACCCAAAACCAGAACACCTCACCTCCTAGAAAGGACAAAAACTCCTCACCAGCAAGGGAACAAAGCTGGACGGAGAATGACTGTGATGAAATGACGGAATTAGACTTCAGAAGGTGGATAATGAGAAACTTTTGTTAGCTAAAACAACATGTATTAAATCAATGCAAAGAAACTAAGAACCTTGAAAAAAGATATGAAAAAAGATTTGAGGAAATGATAACAAGAATGGATAACTTAGAGAGAAATATGAATGAATTAAAGGAGCTGAAAAACACAATACGAGAACTTTGCGAAGCATGCACAAGTTTCAATAGCCGAATTGACCAAGCAGAAGAAAGAATATCTGAAGTCGAAGATCAACTCAATGAAATAAAACGAGAAACCAAGATCAGAGAAAAAGGCACAAAAAGGAATGAACAAAGTCTCCAAGAAATGTGGGACTATGTGAAAAAACCTAACCTACATTTGATAGGTGTACCAGAAGGGGACAAAGAGAATGAATCCAAGCTGGAAAATACTCTTCAGGACATCACCCAGGAAAATTTCCTCCACCTAGCAAGACAGGCCAACATCAAATGCAGGAAATACAGAGAACACCACAAAGATATTCCGCAAGAAGAGAAACCCCAAGGCACATAATCGCCAGACTCACCAGGGTTGAAATAAAAAAGAAAATACTAAGGGCAGCCAGAGAGAAAGGTCGGGTCACCCACAATGGGAAGCCCATCAGACTCACAGCAGATCTCTTGGCAGAAACTCTACAAGCCAGAAGAGAGTGGGGGTCAATATTCAACATCCTTAAAGAAAAGAACTTTCAACCCAGAATTTCATATCCAGCCAAACTGAGCTTCATAAGTGAAGGAAAAATAAAATCCTTTGCGAACAAGCAAGTACTCAGAGATTTTGTCACCACCAGGCCTGCTTTACAAGAGCTCCTGAAAGAGGCACTACACATAGAAAGGAATAACCAGTACCAGCCATGCCAAAATCACACTAAATGCTAAAGAGCATCAACATAATGAAGAATCTACATCAACTAACGGGCAAAACAGCCAGCTAGCATCAAAATGGCAGTATCAAATTCACACATAACAATATTAACCCTAAGTGTAAATGGACTAAATGCACCAATCAAAACACACAGACTGGCAAATTGGATAAAAAAACCAAAACCCATCAGTGTGCTGTATCAAGGAAACCCATCTCACATGCAAGGATACACAAAGGCTCAAAATAAAGGGATGGAGGAAGATTTACCAAGCAAATGGAGAGCAAAAAAAAAGCAGGAGTTGCAATTCTCATCTCTGATAAAATAGACTTTAAAGCAACAAAGATCAAAAGAGACAAAGAAGGCCATTACATAATGGTAAAAGGATTGATACAACAAGAAGAGCTAACAATCCTAAACATATATGGACCCAATACAGGAGCACCCACATACGTAAGGCAAGTTCTTAATGACCTACAAAGAGACTTAGACTCCCACACAATAATGATGGGAGACTTTTAACACTCCACTGTCAATAATAGATCAACCAGTCAGAAAATCAACAAGGATATCCAGGGCTTGAACTCAGACCTGGAGCAAGCAAACCTGATAGACATTTACAGAACTCTCCACCCCAAATCCACAGAATATACATTCTTCTCAGCACCACATCACACCTACTCTAAAACTGACCACATAATTGGAGGTAAAGCACTCCTCAGCAAATGCAAAACAACTGAAATCATAACAAACAGTCTCTCAGACCATAGTGCAATTAAGTTAGAACTCAGAATTCAGAAACCAACCCAGAACCACACAGCTTCATGGAAACTGAACAACTGGCTCTTGAATGTTGACTGGATAAACAATGAAATGAAGGCAGAAATAAAGAAGTTCTTCAAAACCAATGAGAACGAAGACACAACATGCCAGAACCTCTGGGACACATTTAAAGCAGTCTCTAGAGGAAAATATATAGCAATAAGTGCCCACATGAGAAGAGTGGAGAGATCCAAAATTGACACCCTATCATCAAAATTGAAAGAGCTAGAGGAGCAAGATCAAAAAAACTCAAAACGTAGCAGAAGACAAGAAATAACTAAGATCAGAGCTGAACTGAAGGAGATTGAGACACGAAAACCCTTCAAAAAATCAATAAATCCAAGAGCTGTTTTTTTTTAAAGATCAACAAAATAGACAAACCACTAGCCAGATTGATAAAAAGGAAAAGAGAGAACAACCAAATAGATGCAATAAAAAATGATAAAGGGGAAATCACCACAGATTCCACAGAAATTCAAACCGTCATCAGAGAATATTACAAACAACTCTATGCACATAAACTAGTAAACCTGGAAGAAATGGATAAATTCCTGGACTCCTGTGTCCTCCCAAGCCTAAACCAGGAGGAAGCTGAAACTATGAATAGACCAATAACAAGGTCAGAAGTCGAGGCAGCAATTAAGAGCCTACCACACAAAAAGAAGCCCAGGTCCAGATGGGTTCACAGCCGAATTCTACCAGACACACAAAGAGGAGCTGGTTCCATTCCTTCTGAAACTATTCCAAATAATCCAAAAAGAGGGAATACTTCCCAAATCATTTTATGAGACCAACATCATCCTGATACCAAAACCCGGCAGAGACCCAACAAGAAAAGAAAACTTCAGGCCAATATCCATGATGAACATAGATGCAAAAACCTTCAATAAAATATTGGCAAGCCGATTGCAACAGCACATCAAAAAACTTATCCACCATGATCAAGTAGGATTCATCCCGGGGCTGCAAGGCTGGTTCAACATGCGCAAGTCTATAAACGTCATTCACCACATAAACAGAACCAAAAACAAAAACCACATGATTAACTCAACTGATGCAGAGAAGGCATTTGACAAAATTCAACAGCCCTTTATGCTAAAAACCCTCAATAAACTCGGTATCGATGGAACGTATCTCAAAGTAATAAAACCTATTTATGACAAACCAACAGCCAATATCATACTGAATGGGCAAAAACTGGAAGCATTCCCTTTGAAATCCGGCACTAGACAAGGATGCCCTCTTTCACCACTCCTATTCAATATAGTACGGAAAATTCTAGCCAGAGCAATCAGGCAAGAAAAAGAAATAAAGCGTATTCAAATAGGAAAGGTGGAAGCCAAATTGTCTCTATTTGCAGACGACATGATAGTATACCTAGAAGACCCCATCGCCTCAGCCCAAAAACTCCTGAAACTGATAAGCAATTTCAGCAAAGTCTCAGGATACAAAATTGATGTGCAAAAATCACAAGCATTCCTCTACACCAATAACAAACTTAAAGAGAGCCAAATCAAGAATGAACTGCCATTCACAATTGCTACAAAAAGAATAAAATACCTAGGAATACAACTCACAAGGAACATAAGGGACCTCTTCAAGGAGAACTACAAACCACTGCTCAACGAAATCAGAGAGGACACAAACAGATGGAGAAACATTCCATGTTCATGGTTAGGAAGAATTAATATCGTGAAAATGGCTATATTGCCCAAAGTAATTTACAGAATCAACGCTATCCCCATCAAGCTACCATTGACTTTCTTCACAGAACTGGAAAAAACCACCATGAACTTCATATGGAACCAAAAGAGAGCCCGCATAGCCAAGTCAATTCTAAGCAAAAAGAACACAGTGGGGGGCATCACCCTACCAGATTTCAAACTATACTACAAGGCTACAGTAATCAAAAGAGCATGGTACTGGTACCAAAACAGAGATATAGACCAATGGAACAAAACAGAGGCATCAGAGGCAACACAACATATCTACAACCATACAATCTTTGATAAACCTGACAAAAACAAGCAATGGGGAAAGGATTCCCTGTTTAATAAATGGTGTTGGGAAAACTGGCTAGCCATGTGCAGAAAGCAGAAACTGGACCCCTTCCTGACACCTTACACTTAAATTAACTCCAGATGGATTAAAGACTTAAATATAAGACCTGGCACCATAGAAACCCTAGAAGAAAATCTAGGCAAAACCATCCAGGACATAGGAGTAGGCAAGGACTTCATGACCAAAACACCAAAAGCATTGGCAACAAAAGCCAAAATAGACAAATGGGACCTAATCAAACTCCACAGCTTCTGCACGGCAAAAGAAACTGTCACTAGAGTGAATCGGCAACCAACAGAATGGGAAAAAATTTTTGCAGTTTACCCATCTGACAAAGGGCTGATATCCAGAATTTACAAAGAACTCAAACAGATTTACAGGAAAAAAACAAACAAGCCCATTCAAAACTGGGCAAAGGATATGAACAGACACTTTACAAAAGAAGACATATATGAGGCCAACAATCATATGAAAAAATGCTCATCATCACTGGTCATTAGAGAGATGCAAATCAAAACCACATTGAGATACCATCTCACGCCAGTTAGAATGGCAATCATTAAAAAATCTGGAGACAACAGATGCTGGAGAGGATGTGGAGAAAAAGAAACACTTTTACACTGTTGGTGGGAGTGTAAATTAGTTCAACCATTGTGGAAGACAGTGTGGCGATTCCTCAAGGCCTTAGAAATAGAAATTCCATTTGACCCAGCAATCCCATTACTGGGTATATATCCAAAGGACTATAAATCATTCTACTATTAAGGACACATGCACACGAATGTTCACTGCAGCACTGTTTACAATAGCAAAGACCTGGAACCAACCCAAATGCCCATTGATGATAGACTGGATTGGGAAAATGTGGCACATATATACCATGGAATATTAAGCAGCAATCAGAAATGATGAGTTCGTGTCGTTTGTAGGGACATGGGTGAATCTGGAGAACATCATTCTCAGCAAACTGACACAAGAACAGAAAATGAAATACCGCATATTCTCACTCATAGGCAGGTGATGAAAAATGAGAACTCATGGACACAGGGAGGGGAGTTCTAAACACTGGAGTCTGTTGGGGGGAAAAGGGGAGGGCCAGCGGAGGGGGAGCTGGGGAGGGATAGCCTGGGGAGAAATGCCAAATGTGGGTGAAGGGGAGAAAGGAAGCAAAACACACTGCCATGTGTGTACCTATGCAACTGTCTTGCATGTTCTGCACATGTACCCCAAAACCTAAAATGCAATAAAATTTTTTAAAAGAAAAGGACATGTGCCCCTTTTTCTGTGATGTCTGGAACTGGGGAGGCTGGCCTTGGTCCAAGGTTTTTCTCTGAACTATGTGCACTTTGAGCTTCCCCAGACCTTGCCAGTCTGCAGGTATATAGAAGGTCACACTAACAATCTCTCACTCTTCCAAATGTTGCCAGTTCTTGCCTGTATCTCTTATGCAGAACTTAGCCTCTAACAGAAGACCCTATGATAATATTAGAGTCCCCAAGGGATGTATGCTTCCTGCCAGGGGCTGCTCTTGCTGCCCTTCTATTTATTCCTCTGTGCCTGTGCTAAGCAACTCTGCATCCACTGGGCACTGCTATCTGCTGCTACAGCTGAGGCACTGGGACCCTTGAAATGCCAAAGCTAGGCTATGTATTATTATGGAGAGGGGAAAAATGTCTCTCTTCCCTTTGTGAAACTTTTGTTAGAAGCACAGCCAAACTGGCATGCTTATGTGCTGATGTCCTACTAATGTTTTTTAAAGAGACACCTCTTCTCTTCCACCTCCTTTTTCTCAGAAGATTCTGAAATCATTTCAAAGGCAGGTGGACCATAAGACATACATCTCTGCATTCACAATTTCTCCTTCCCTCCCAATACTAAGGATTTCTTACTGGATCCAACTTTCTGTGTCTGGTTTGTGCTTCCCTCAGAATGAAGTACATAAATCAAACTTTAATCCTGTATATACTCCAACACACCAACATCACCTGTGCACTTCTTTGTCCTTCTCTCCACAAGACCTAAGTTTAAAAAGTTGAGAAAAAGAGACAGAGTGTAAAGGTGAGGGCACACAGTGGACTTATGTCTAGTTTACCATAGTAGTAAAAGTTCTTCAAAGGCTATATACTTGTGTCAACATCAAAGAACAAAAAAGAATGGCAGTTTCTGGTCAAAAGCAAAATGTTTTCTGTTTCCTCACAAAAGAAGTTCAAGTTCAGGCAAGAGAATATTAATTGAATGACTGCATAGCCTATTTTAAATTTGAATCGGGGAGGAAGGTTGATTAGATGGCCTTTGTTTCGGTCAGTTTGGGCTGCTATAACAAAAATACCATAGACTGGGTAGCTTAAAGCATAGACATTTATTGCTCACAGTTCTGAAAGCTGGAAAATCTAAGATCAAGGTTCTTGGTGAGGGTTCTCTTCCTGGTTTGCAGATGACTGCCTTCTTGCTGTGCCCTCACATGGTAGACAGAGAAATCATCTCTTTGTGTCACTTCTTATAAGGACACTAATCCCATTTATGAGGGCTCTACGTTCATTGCCTAATTACCTCCTAAAGACCTCACTTTCAAATCCCATCTGCAATGTTTTAAATATTGTTTGTCCCCACCAGAACTCATATTAAGGCTTGGCTCCCAATGTGGCAATGTTGGGAGGTGGCACCTTTAAGAGGTCATTAGTTCATGAAGATGGATTAATGTCTTTCTCATGAGACTAGGTTAGTTCTTGGGGAAATGGATTCATTCTTAGCTTGCCTCTTGTGTTTTGCCCTTTTTGCATGTACTCACTTTCCCTTCCATTTATCTGGCATGTTTCAATAAGGCCCTCACCAGAAGACAAGCAGATGGAACTGTCCAATCTTGGACCTCCTGGCCACCAGAATTGTGAGCTAAATATATTTATTTTCTTTATAAATTACCCAGCCTTGGTTATTCTGTTATAGCAATGAAAAACAGAATAAGAAACCATCACATTGGAGATTAGAGGTGTAACATATTCAAGGGACAGGGGAGGGTGTTCTGTTAGTCCATTCTCACACTACTATAAAGAAATACCTGAGACTGGGTAATTTATGAAGAAAGAATGTTTAATTGACTCACAGTTCCACAGGCAGTAGAGAAGGCAAGGCTGGGGAGCCTTCAGGAAACTTACAATTATGGCAGAAGTGTGGAGTGGAAGCAGGCACATCTTCACATGGTGGCAGGAGAGAGAGTGAAGGGGGAAGTGCCACACACTTTTAAACTATCAGATCTCGTGAAAACTCACACATTATCATGATAACGGGGGGATATCTGCCCCTATGATCCAATTACCTCCCACCAGGTCCCTCCCCCAGTACTGGAGATTATAATGCAACATGATATTTGGGTGGAGACACAAAGCCAAACCATATTGGGAGGGCAGGGAGGAGAACACAAACATTTAGTCCATAGTAGCCTTCAAGGCCCGTCATAATCCTGCTGCCTAGAACGGTGCAGTACTTTCCAAAGTGTGGTAGGCAAATCACCAGTGAGATGTGAGATGATTATTAGTCATACCCAGGTAAATATTTATAACAAACAGTTACAGGTATATCATTATAATTTTCTTCTATTTAGAGTACTTAATACTAGATTTCAATTTATGGCAGTGACACAAATTTTCCTTTTAATGAAACTTTAAATGTTGATTCAAAAATATTAAGGAAATAATATTGTAAATACAATGCAGTACTATTCAGCCAAAATGAAGAATGAGATCCTGTCATTTGCAAAAACATGGATGGAACTGGAGAGTATTATGTTAAATGAAATAGACAGGAACAAAAAGACAAGCATCACATGATCTCACTTATTTGTGGGATCTAAAACTCAAAACTATTGAACTCATGGACATAGAGACTATGATTTCCAGAGGTTGGGAAGGGTAGAGGGAACCTAAGGGAGGGAGGTAGAGATAGTTAATGAGTACCAAAAAATAGAAAGAATGAATAAGACCTAGTATTTGATAATACCACAGGGTGACTATAGTTAATAATAACTTACTGTATATTTTTAAATAACTTAAAGAATATAATTGGATTGTTTATAACACATAGGATAAGTGCTTGAGGGGATGGCTATCCCATTCTCCATGATGTACTTATTTCACATTGCATGCCTGTATCAAAACATCTCATGTACCACATAAATATATATACCTACCATGTCCCCACAAAAAATTAAATTAAAAAATAATAATAGTGTAGGCAGTACATCATATGGAAAAAATCATGAAGGTGGTATTTGAGAGGCTGATGGCTGAGAAATGGTGGGGCCATGGTTTAAAGCTTGAGCTTTAAAGTCAGACAGATTGGTTTCCAGCACTGACTCTACTACTTACTAGCTGGGTGATATGGAGCAGATATGTATGTGCTTAAATATAGTGCTAGGCACCCAGATTTGACCAAAGCTTCCCTACTGAAAGTCTAAGAGGACCAATCTCAAAGACTACAGTTGTCCCTCCCAAGAGAAGAAGGCAGCCAGTGCAAAGTACCTCAGTGAGAGCTGATCTAGGGCTGCCCTCAGATCCCAGACCTGATTTGAGAGTTGTGTGTGGAAGGTCATTTTATAAAGTGCCGCCCAAATGCCAGCTAAAATTCCTGCAGCCCTAATTGTAGATGGTTAACCAATGCTGAGGTCCTAGTCTGACAATGCTGATGAGTCTTTAGCGCCAACAGTCTGGCTCAAGCCCATTGGGCCTGTCTTCTTAAGCCTTGTTCCTACCATGCTTTTGTGAACCCAGCCCTCATATCATCTGAGATTGGGGGGAAAGGAAGTAATTGAAAAAGGGCCACTCATGTCTACCACAGGTGGCCTAACAGTGTCTCAGAATCACTGTACTCCAGGGTTTCTTGGGAACAGAACAGAGGGGCAGAAATGATCCATATCCACCTCCACTCCACATCTCTTTATTACCCCTTAAAACCACCCAGGTGTCTGTGCCTTTCAAACAAATCCTGAGCACAAAACCCTGTGAAGAGTATTTAAAGTCTATTGAGGGTGGTTTACGTTCTTCTCAGGGGCCTCACTCTCAAGTAGACCAACTTGCCCTTTCGTGCTATGGACAGGCTAGGGTAGGTCAGTTAACCACTAAGCCTTCCCAGTCCAACTCAAAAGAGTACGTGGGAAAAACTTTTTCCTTACAGGGTCTGCAATACACCTGCAGGGAAACGATCAGCCCCTCCTTTCAGCTCACTAGTTCAAAACCTAATTTTTTCAAGCACTGATGCTGCTTCAGTTCAATCTGTCTTTCACTTGAATCTGCATCATTTCTCTTGTTTGAATAGCCAAGTGAGACCCTGGTGGTCCTTTCTAATTCCCATATTTGCTTTCTTTTTTTCCATGGGAATAAGCATGAGGCCTGAAAGCAAGTGTCCCTTTTGCTTTCTCCTATTGAATATTCTACATGTAGTGGCTTCCTTTGAGTCCTACATTTCTGTTTATCAAGATAAGTTGACTTTAGGCTGAAAGGTTCAAGAGCCTTGACTGATTTGGGTTGGCTGCTGGGAGAAAAGGTTTAGGATAGAATAAAGTAGTAGGGTTTTCTAAGGCACACAAAAAGGAGAAAAGAGAAATAGGGGACAGGGCTACTGAAAACCCAGCTGTTTCATCCAACTCCATCTTTATGCACACTATCAGCAGAAGCTTATTTAAGGCAACATTCCACCTCTACCGTACACACCCAATTCAGCTCATTAGGGGGTCTACTGGCTTCTCAGAGCTTCCAGCAGTACTGAGGGAGATGATCTAACTCCAGCTGCTAAGTATGTCCCAGTAGCAGAAGGCTTCTTAGGCATTTTGCCTTATTAAGCAGACCAACAACACGGTGCTCCAAGGGATAATTACCTGGGAATGGGACTGCCAGATACATTACAGGATGCAATATTTGGGATATGCAAATACTAAAAAAAAATCTCTTGTTTATCTGAAATTCAAATTTAAGTGGATATCCTATATTTCTGTTTGCAAAATTTGGCAAATTAGCAGATTTAGCAAAGCCCTACCTGGAGACCCCATATATGACTCTATCCTCTGATAAAGGGGTGAGAAATAAGGGTTACCCCAAGCTAAAAGTGTACTTTTTTCAAATTGCCTAATGAGAGTCAAACTCTCCAGCCCTAACCCCAGTCCCCAAATACGCAATAAGAACACGTGACTAGTTTTTCTATGTTAAGAGCAGCTGGCTCTCCCTGTCTGCAACTTTCACTTGTCCTAGGTTAACTGTCCATTTTTTCTCACACAAAATGAACTCTTCCCAGGTGAACTCTGCCACCTGCAAATTTTAGAGAAATGTGTAAAATGTTTCTACATGGGGCTATGCATGGAGATAGTCACTTAGAGATCTCTGAGAATGTTCTTTGATTGCTCCCCATGGAATCAGCAGAGTTCAGAAGGAAGAAGGAGGGGATTATCGTCCAGCCTTTCCCCCTGTAACTTCTAGGTTCATCTCTTCAGGCCACTGCAGCCTGCAATCCCACAGCCTGGCTCCAGTAGCTTTGATGGTGGAAACATCATTTTGCTCACAAAGACAGACTGAGATTTTTGTTTATTAAAATAAAAGAAATTTAAGAGTTTATGAATATTCAGAAAGCAGCATGTTGCATGATATAAGACATATTCATGTGCCACAGAAGGAACACAAATATTGTACATCCAGGATGCTTTGCGAGGTATTGGACTGTTCATTGCTTACTGGCCTCCAGGCATTATTACACAAACTAGCTTGGGGGAAAGTAGCTGCTACAGAGACTTGGAAAATGTATAGGACACTTTTAGATTTAAAGCTGCTGCTCCTCCCAATACTACTTGGCCCACACAGCACACAGAAAACAGATAGGTAAGGCGGTGGGTAGGTGGATGTCACTGACACTTCCTGAAAGGGACATCATCTGAAAGGAACCACAGGCCTTGGGGCTCTGGCTCTACAATTGTCAGCTGCTCATAGACTAAGCTTTAGCAAAATATTTCTGTCTGGTTATGGCTCCTCCAAGATACCTAAGCGTGAAGTCTCTCACCATTTTATTCATTTAGTCAACAAACATTTAATGAATTTCTACTGTGTGTCAGCAGAGCTGATACATCAGTGGAAAAAAAAAACTGATATAATCACCAAACTTGTAGAGCTGAGGGAATAATGGGAGACATGGACAAGGAAATGAGCAATTACATTACATGATGTAGTGTAAGAGCTGGCCAGGCGCAGTGGCTCATGCCTATAATCCCAGCACTTTCGGAGTCCAGGGCCGGTGGATAATCTGAGGTCAGGAGTTCAAGACCAGCCTGGCCAACATGGTGCAACCCGGTCTCTACTAAAAATACAAAAATTAGCCAGGTGTGATGGTGCATGCCTATGATCCCAGCTACTCGGGAGGCTGAGACAGGAGAATGACTTGAATCCGGGAGGTTGCAGTGAGCTGAGATCGCATCACTGTACTCCAGCCTGAGCAACAGAGCAAGATTCCATCTCAAAAAAAAAAAAAAAGTGTAAGTGCTGTTAAGAGCACAAGGAGGAACCCCTCACCCATTCCAAGAGCGTCTGAGAAAGGACCCCCATGGAAATTGAAGTCTGAACTGAGGCCTAAATGATGAAAAGGAGTTAAGGGAAAAAGCTGTTTTAAGCAGAGAGAACACGTCTCAGTGACCAGAAGGGAGTCTGAGGAGTAGTGGGATGGAAGCATGGAGTTCAAGGGCTAACCATCATCGTGCATAGCATTTATCCAGGATGTCTTGTGTGCCAGTGCCTTGCTAGGCATTTAGCATACATTGTCTCATTGGAGCCTCATAGCACCCCTCAGATGAGGCACAGGGAGATTAAGGACCTTACCAAAGTCAAACCTCTGGTAAGAGATGAAGCCAGAATTGAACCCCAGCCATCTAACTCCAGAGCTAACATTCTTAACTTCCACTCTGTAAAGCCAAATCCATAACTCAAATGAATAAAACAAATGCTGGAACTTCAGCATAGGACTCTAGCCTTCACTCCTGGAGCCACCAACCGCAGCTACAAGTCCAAATCTATCCCAGCTTCTGGCCCTTTTCTGACCTCAAAACCTCTGCCCAGTCCCTGGTTTCTTGCCAGTTACGCATGCCCAGTCATGACTCTCCCTTTTCCCTAGATCCCTGGTCAGCATGTCAGTTTCCCAGAGCTGAGGCTGACTCCCCAATTCTCATGAAAACTAGTCTTTCTTGCCTCTGAATCCCAGTTCCTAGTCCCCTCTTATCAGACCAACTGGTACCACATTATGTATACTTCTCTGGATTTCTTACTATTCTGGTTTCATTGGCATCTGCAGATTGCTTCTGTGTCTCTCTATTTCTGACAGGTCTCTGAGGTCTGGCCATCGTCAGTCTCGCCTGACCCAAATTGGGAGGGGAGAAGTGGAAAGAGGGATGGACTTGTGAAGACAAGAAGGGCAACTGTATGAGAGGCTGAGTGGAGAGATTTGGGAATATAAGTACGGCTGAGACTGAGAGCCTAGAAGCAGAGCTGGCCTTATTCTTAGGTGGAGTATGTGACACAGACCCTTCCAAAATACCCTATTCCGATAGCTATTTGGGGACTGAAATCCCTTTAGGAGGATGTTTGCAAAGAAAAAGCTGACTGAGAACATAGAGCCCAGGTGAGGAGAAACACTTACTGTGCTTAATGTTACAGTAGCGTACATGCCTTCTTGAATGTTCACTTTGATTGAGGAGGACACTCAATATCTGAAAGAAAAAGGGAGATAACCTTGTAATGAAGACTTGTAGCCAAAAGGGGGAGTTCAAGAATATTCACAGGCGTAGATATCCCAACCAGGCAGAGATGACAGCTTGAAAAAGGGCCACTCATGTCTACCACAGGTGGCCTAACAGTGTCTCAGAATCACTGTACTCCAGGGTTTCTTGGGAACAGAACAGAAGGGCAGAAATGACCCACACCCACCTCCACTCCACATCTCTTTATTACCCCTTAAAACCACCCAGGTGTCTGTGCCTTTCAAACAAATCCTGAGCACAAAACCCTGCGAAGATTATTTAAAGTCTGTTGAGGGTGGTTTACGTTCTTCTCAGGGGCCTCACTCTCAAGTAGGCCAACTTGCCCTTTTGTGCTATGAACAGGCTAGGGCAGGTCAGTTACCACTAAGCCTTCCCAGTCCCAGATGACAGGTCCAGCCTTGCCTAGACATAGTGCCTTCATCATACTACAGATGTGGTTTCTTTTTGGATGTGGTTTCAGACTTTATTTTAGCACATGTCCCAGACAGAAAACTTAACATTATCTGCTATTTATTATGTACTCCCCTGTAAGACCACTGAATCTGTGATAGTCCCTACAATATAGGGGCCAACTGAAGAGTTCATATTTTGGGCAACTCTACTCCCTTTTTCCTACTCCAGAGTTTAGGGACAGCTGTTGAGGAAATGGAGGAGGTAGTTAGCAACTAACCCATGGCTTCTTAAGTTTTAGCATGCACATGATCACCTGGAGATCTTGTTAAAAATGCAGATTCTGATTCAGTAGGTTTGCGGTGGGATTCAGAGTTCAAATTTCTAACAAGCTCCAAGGTAATGCTAATGCTATCAGTTGGGGGACACACTTTACATAGCAAAGCTATTCCTACCATTCTGCATCCAATACATTCACCTGCTTCTTTGTAACCTGTGAAGTGCTAAACAAATATGAAGGAATCATAGTGGACTTTCATTTGATAAACCTGACAACCCTAAATTGAAGGACCAATGGCTGGGTGCGGTAGCTCACGCCTGTAATCCTAGCACTTTGGGAGGTCAAGGCAGGTGGATCACGAGGTCAAGAGTTCGAGATCATCCTGGCCAACATGGTGAAACCCCATCTCTAAAAATACAGAACTTAACTGGGTGTGGCAGTATGTGCCTCTAATCCCAGCTACTTGGGAGGCTGAGGCAGGAGAATTGCTTGAACCCGGGAGGTGGAGGTTGCAGTGAGCCGAGATTGCACCACTGCACTCCAGCCTGGAGACAGAGACTCTGTCTTAAAAATGAAAAAAAAAAAACAGAATGAACAAATAAACCTCCTGCAACAGAGAGATGAAGGGGTGACAGCTCATTACCCACAACAACAACAGTAAAATTATACAGGCCAAGAGGGAGAGTTACAGTTTCCCCAAGTTTCCTACAGCTCTTTATTGGTCATGGGACACATAAAACATCTTACGGATGTTTCACTGATGAAGAAAAATTGCTCCAAGCTGAGCTAGGAGTTAGGTATTACCGTGGATATTAATATATTTTCATAGTTCAGCTCAATTACCACATTGTTTATCATGTTGCTTTACAACATTGTAGACTATTAAAGCTACTTTTTTATTTTACAGGGTAGGAAACTAAGGCTGGCCAGACAGCTGATTCAACTTGCTCAAAATCACATGGCTAGTTAGTAGCAGAACTGAACTAGAACCACCCAATAAGCATAGTGCTCATTCTACTGCAAGGATTTGTTAAAATCGTGTCTGAACAGGGGAAAGATTTCAAGTTACTTGGTGACAAGTGGTCTCCATACCCTGCTGTGGGGAGCTTATGGAAGTTCCCTGAATAAAAACATAGTTTGGGACTGGAAAAGAAATTTTCCAGGATCTCTGTCATTCAAACAAATAGACATCTTTTTGAACATGGATCACCCATTTGTTTATTCAACAAACACTTGTTGAGCCCTGTACGGGGTGGGGACAGAAATTTTTTAAAAACCCACAATCCGTGCCTTGACAGAGCTTAGAATCCGGTAAAGAGAGACCAATGTATAAACATGTAAGTTCAATAAGCTCCCATAGGTATAGAGCAGGTACAAGAGATGGATAAAAGGCTTCAGAAAGGAAGTAATCAGCCAAAAAGGAAAGCAGATCAGGCTAATCATCAAGCATGACATAAGGCAGAAACTTAAGCGCAGTATGGTCAGAATTTAGTGTAAAGAGCGAGGGAGGGATATTTGTAAGCTACAGAGGTCATGGAAGGCTTTTCGGAAAGGTAAGTCTAGAAGTAAGCTTTGGAGTATGTAAGAATCATATAACCACAAAGGATACTCAGATGAGGAATAGCATAAGCAAAGGTATAATAGATACAATAAAGTATGTTGTCTATTTAGGGATGGCCCTTTAGATATTAAGTTTAAAGCTGTTCTTTAATCATCCTTCACCTTTTGTTTCTCCAAAATATTTAGCCTTTCCTATAAGTACTTCTGGCCAGCAGGTCACATTTAAATTGTTTCTTCACTCTCCAAATTCACTCTTCACGCTCACTGTGCCTCTGGTAGTCTGCAAGGCCACCATGTACAGTAGTGCATGTTGCTCACTGCACAAAGGATACCCAGTCATGGAGGTGAATAGGGGCTGAAATCCATACTGCACTGCACTCACCAAGTAATGCTTTCTTTTCCTAATTTGATACATGCATGCTTGCTAGGCCATGCCCCCAACTCAAAAAGGAACACTTTTTCCAGATTACAGAAAGGTACCCAGCAGTGGCTGAGACGCTAAATCATAAGTAGTTGAAAGGTAAATAAGTGAGGTAAATAAGATTTATCTCTGATTTGTTCTGGCTTCAAGTCTTTATAGCTGAAGCCACTAATGAAGCCACCACAGTTCCACCACACTTTTTATACTAATCATGACTAAAGTAGGAAAAGTATCGAGAGCCCCAGAGACCCTTCAGGGAGCTTAGAACTGCCGCTTCCTGGATCCTGCATGAGGTGACCCAGAGATGACCTATGCCTGATGCTACTCCCTTGATTTGATTTCCCCCTAATCCTAAACTGGATGACTAAGTGCTACCAGTTCCTCTGACTCAGTTATTCTTTCTCACAGGAAAACTACATTTCTATATGACTCACAGCCAAGCTTATTCCTTGTTTCTTATCTCCCCTGCCTAGCAGTCCCAGCAATATCATCCTTGGAAATCAAGTGGATACTCACTTGCCAAACCCACCTACCATGGTGCGTAGTCTTGTGCCAAGTCCTGATTCCCTTTTCCCTCCCACCTGTCCTGTGCTCTCAAGAGCCACTCTTCCCCACAAGCTACCAATCAGAGCTTTCAGACCTCCAAGTTTCCCTGTCTTTATCAGGGTTAAAGGACTAAGTGGCTATAATATAAAGACCCAATAGTACAGGGAGTCAAAGAACTCACCACTTGTCAAGTTTCTCTCCACTTGACCTTCCAGGGCACATAGGTAGCTTACTCAGCTCATTCAGTCACTCATGGACTTGGGTTGATTCCTTCATATTTCTCTACCCTCCTCTAAGGCAACAGCCTTATCTGCCAGTTTCAGGCTATATAAATAAAGCTGAGTAAGGTATGTTATGGGCACATCCATATTTCTGCTGACAGAAAGAGGAAAAAACTAAAGGGGAGCACATGGGCAAAGTTTAAAAGGCTGGGCCTAGAAAAAGCACACATCACTCCCACTTACATTTCATTGGTCACAGAGCCACACCAGGCCACAAGGAGGGCTAGAATTGTACATAAGTACCTGGCTGGACATCCTCACCCCAGCTGCAAATATTATTAAGGAAGATGCCAAACTATCAACAAAAGGCATTTGTTTTGTCATAAATTTTTACTCAAAGTAGAAACTTGATGATCAAGTTTAATAAAGTTCAACCAATTTAAATAGAATCAAACCTAATGTAATAAGAAATGTGTTTAAAGCATAGCACATGCTTTTCCCTTAGGCACCGTTTCTCAAAGTGTAGTTCATAGACTCTAGAGGATCCAGGGCCACTGATCACTCCCAGAAACCTAGCCACTGAAAGTGGAAAAAGCAATATTATTATTTATCTACATACCTTCCACATATTTGAGATGTAAGGCTGATTATGATTTTTTACAGCAATCACATTACATTCTTAACAATCCTTGTGTTCTTTTTCTTTTTTTGAGACAGGATCTTGCTGTGTCACCCAAGATGGAATGCAATGGCACAATGTTGGCTCACTGCAACCTCTGCCTCCTAGGCTCAAGCAATCGCCCACCTCAGCCTCCCGAGTAGCTGAGACTACAGGCATGTACCACCATACGTGGCTAACTTTGGTATTTTTTTGTAGAGACCAGATTTTGCCATATTGCCTAGGCTGGTCTTCAACTCTTGAGCTCCAGTTAAGAGAATAAACTTTCCGCTGGGTGTGGTGGCTCATGTCTTAATCCCAGCACTTTGGGAGGATGAGGTGGATTGATTGCTTCAGGTCAGAAGTTCGAGACCAGCCTGACCATCCTGGTAAAACCCCATCTCTACTAAAAACATAAAAATTAGCCAGGCATGGTGATGCATGCCTGTAATCCCAGCTACTCCAGAGGTTGGCAAGATCATGCAACTGCACTCCAGCCTGAGTGATAGAGCAAGACTGAGGAAGGAAGGAAGGAAGGAAGGAAGGAAGGAAGGAAGGAAGGAAGGAAGGAAGGAAGGAAGGAAGGAAGGAAGGAAGGAAGGAAGGAAGGAAGGAAGGAAGGAAGGAAGGGAGAAAGAAAATAAACTTTTGAGGAAGCCAAGGACCCCAAGAAATGAGGTGGTTTGCCTAACGTTAAGCACTGGGTGTGCAAACCTGCAGCTGCCGTGACAGTTTCTGAGCTACCATTCCTTTGCTTTTCCCTCTAGTTGAGGAAAAATAACCACTAACCCTGAGAAGACAGCCTCTGAGGTTTAGCTCATAACTGACATGTGAGTCGAGTGAGGCAAACTGAATAAACTCCAACACCACAGCTTGGTGTTGCTATTCACTCCCCTCTGCTAAGAACAAAATTCCATTTAGCACATGACATCTGAAAGGAGGTATCTCACACTGCATGCTTGGAGGGCCATTCATTTGGAAATCTCTCTGGGAAAGCACAGAGCAGAGCTGATTTATGGCCCCACCACAAGGTATCACCGCAAGCATCAGGACCAAGTGGAGGAGGTGCCACAGCCCAGCCCTGAGGCCAGCATTCCAGCCTGTGAACAAATCCTGTGGGTTGGAATGCTGCTGCTAACTCAATGTGATGGACTGCCGGCCCATGCAGCAGCCTCTGACAACACTTTCCTATAAGAGACCTGGGCTCTGGAGACGCCTCTTCCTGCTGTGTCATTGTGATGCGACCACGAGGGTGGGAACCGAGCCCACAAAAACTTCCTTCTGGACCAGGTTACCCTTGTGCAGAATACTGGCTCATGCTGAGTGCTTTTCCCTGAGACATCAGGGCCTCTGTCACCCTGTCCAGACCAGCCCCTCTGGCCACTGCCCTGCCAGGATGTATCTTATGGCATTCTTGGGACTCTAAGGCTAAGAACCCACCAGATTTAGAAATTTTGATAACTCAGGTACATGGGAATTTGAAGGCCTCTCAAGCTATCAACAAAGCGAGCAAATAAAAAAATGAAGAAAATCTCTATTAGAAGACAAAAATGTCAATGTGATTTTTGGGGCAATAAAATTACGTTGATTTTTTCCTCTTTTTATTTTGCTGTAGTTTCCAAGTTTTATATTACTTTTATGTTGGAAAAATAAACTTTACTAAGGAAACAAGGGGTTTGCTAAATATTAAAGGAACTATAAAAATAATGTATTAAATGTGACAACTCAGTAAACACCATAAACATAAATAGTGAACAGGTCTCCAGTACAAACGCAGAATGTGAATCTCTATGTGCTAGGAGAAATAAGCCTGTGTGTGTGTGTGTGACAATATCATACAAGCCATCCAAAATGCAAATATGAAGAAGATAAATACCTGAAAAATTGCCTTCATTAGACCTGCCATCCATTTGTCCCAGTCTCCAGCACGCTTTTTAGAATAAAATGGATCAAATTGTAGCATGAAGTCATCAAACCTTTCATGTAATTTTTTTCCTGTGTTGGCAGTTTATTTTTTTTTTAACTCCCCAGTTATCACAGTTTCTCGTTTGTCCACCGTTTTCCATAACAGAAGAAGCTATACATAATTTAGGGGGAGATATTGTCTTTGCAGACTGACACATTTGCAGAAGGACCATGAATAATGATTCCAAAGCTCCAAGTTTAACTCCTGAATCAGGCAAAGAATAAATAGCAATAGAGGAATAAATTTTATTTACAGCAATTTCATAGTAAGACATTGAATTATTATAGAGCAATGGTTGTAATTAAGTTCACAATAAAATATGCTTAGCCCACACACCAAACTAAAATCACCCAACTGCTCACGAACTGAAATGATCAGAGCAAGCAGTTGTCTCAGTAGTGAAAACCAAAATCGGTAAGGCTTTTCTGGCCATGAGTCTCTGACATGAAGGGCTCCCTCTCTATTCATTGAGGACCCAGCTACCCCGCACTTTGAGTCGTGGTCTTTCTTTTCGTCTAAAAGGGCGGAGCGGATCCCTAGCTTTTTCGATTCTTCCAGCAGATCCCCATTCTGGTGCATCAGCAAAAGAATGTCACAGCCCGCATCAACTCGCCGTGGAGGTACATTTGTGGGATGGTGAGCCAGTTGGAATATCTTTAATGCCTTGTCACAGCTCAGGGTCATCCAGCACTTTGTAGGGCACGTAGTTGCGGACGCTGTGCAGCCACAGGATCTGAACCACAGCGTTGCTGAGGCCGCACTGGAGCTGCTCCACCATCCCCTCGAGGGAAGACAACCACTTTGTTCTTCTTCACCAGCGCTCCAGCTGCTCTGCCGAGCCACCACTGCCCGCACCCCAGCCAACCGCTCTGCGGAGGGACCCGCTCATCCCCGCACGGTAGCTGAAGCCCACGAAGGCCCAGGTCTTCGGCTGGCCACCCAGAGCTCTCCTCGGCCTGTGGCCGCTTTTACATAATTATTAATCAAAGTACAGTTAACTCTGTGATAAACCAATTGAATATTTTGAGAGCAAGCACGAAGTGATTCTTTGCTGTCTGAAGTTGATGAATATTGTGACAAAGGCAGGGAAGATACTAAAGCTATGGGGGTGTCATTCAAAGTTGTTAGACCCGTTGGCAAAACAAGTACAAATCACTCTATTGCCAAGAAGGTTATAAAACTAGGCACAATATCAATAACAAAATGACTTAGAGAAAGCAGAGTGAGTCATCAGCAAAAGTTTAATAACAACATCATAGGATATCCGTAATACCTATGACACACAATATTAAAAGGCAATTATTATCACCTGTGGACACCAGCAGATATTCTACTTTAGAGACAGACAAAACCACTGATGCACAAACTCTTGGTGTAGGAATGGTATGTACACACACACACACATACACCCGAGACACACTCCACAACATTTTTGACCCTGAAATCCATGATAAAAGAGAAAAGGGTTTTCAAGAATTACACTTGTTACTTTAGATATGGATTTTCATGCAGTTGTTGTAAGAAATACTGCAAAGAGAAACCATATACCATTTTCCCAGTTTCCCCCAACGTACCACACAGTATCACAACCAGGATATTGGCATTGATACAGTCAAGATATAGAATGGTTCCATCACTGCAAGGATCCCTCATGTTGCGCTTTTATAGCCACACCCACTATATCTACCTCCACTCTCTTCTTAACTCCTAGCAACCACTCACATGTTCTCCATTTTTATAATTTTATCATCTCAAGGATGTTATACATTTGGAATCATATATAATTGAGGCATTGCCTTTTTTCACTTAGTAGAATTTTTGTAGATCTACTCAAGATGTTGCACATATCAATAATATGTTCCTTTTCATTTGTGAGTAGCATTCTATGATATGGATATACCATAGTTTCCTTAACCATTCACATGGTGAAGGACATTTGGGTTGTTTCCAGTTGGGGTCTATCAGGAACACGCTGCTGTGAACATTTGTGTACAGGTTCTTATATGAATGTAAGTTTTCATATCTCTGGGATAAATGCCCATGAGGGTAATTGCTGGGTTGTATGGTTGTATGTTTGGTTTCATAAGAAACTGTCCAACTCTTTTCTGGAGTAGCTGTACCATTTTACATTGCCACCAGCAATATAGGAGTGTTCTCATTTCTCCTCATAAGAGAAAAGGTTTTTAATTTCGTTAACAAGTGTTTTTTTAAATGAGTCATGAAGTAGATTGGAAAAGGGACACAGCCAGTGCTGAAGAGCATTAGCCATAACTGTAGCCCAGAAATCTGTTGCAAATGATAGAGATTGCACCCAAATGTGAAGCCATTCAAGGCTTGATTAACTAACAATGATCAGCAATATGCCTTCGGATCACAATTCAGTATTGAACAAAACGAACATTGTGAGTATAATAAAAGTGTGGCCCGTAAGGAGATGCCTTCCCAGCATGCTGTACAAAGAAATAATCAGTAAATACTAACCTCTACTTTTCCACACTATGCATGCCAGCTGTTGAGAGAAGCCGCTCTCCTATAAGTTTTTGATACAAGGGATAAAGAAAGGGACCTTATGAAAATGATAATGCCACTAAAGAGCATTTCTCAGACTCAAATGCTTTGCTCAAGACATATTTTATAGCCATATTTTCAGAATATTAAAGAACCTGTAATTATTAGTTCAGTGGTGAAATATTCCCATGTATAATGTTAAAGATAAAATAACCAGAATTTTTTAAGAAGACTGAACTATGGTGCAAACAGTTTTGTCACTAAGAATTTGATTCTGTCCCAACATATGGAGATTTTATTCACCTCTTGAAGAAAAAAATGGACTATATATTATTGGGTATATGTAAATATCACATTCACGTCTTTCAGTAGAACTTGTAACCACACTTTCTTGAACTAAATGCAATCAAAGTAGTAATTTAGGAATCCACACCCATCTGTTTCCCAAGTTCAACTATCCTATCTTCCGAGTCTTTTAATGTGATTTATTCAGGGACTTTAGTCTCTGATGCAGTATTTCAAAGTGTTATCAGGGAACTGTCCTTGCAATATCTAGGCCCATGTTTCCTCCAAACATCCAAAACTCTATGAGGCCACTAGATACTTGAGGCAGTTCCCAATGACCTAGAATTCTGAATTGGGATTTTTAACTTTTTATTATGAAAAACTTCAAACATATACAAAAGTAGAGTAAATAGGATAATGAATGTCCAGGTATTCACTACCCAGATTCAGTAGTGGAATAAATGCTTCTGGTACCCTACATCACAGGCTCTTTCTCCACCTTGCTCAACCAGAGCTGGGATAGACAGTTCTATACAAACTCAGAATCACATCGCCGTAACAAACAGTATCCCCCATCAAGATCAAGTTTCTCTCTTCTGCTTCTGCCCCAAGGCCTTCTCGAAAGCCAATCCACATGAAAACACATCCCAACCTTTGGAGATAACCTTCAAATGAGGGGGATAAGAACTGGTAGATGAGAGCTGTAGCCTCTCATCCATCAGAGGGAGAGTTCTGGGAGAGGTTTTATGTCTTCACCCCACAAGAAGTCTAGCCAGAATTCAGCCCTTGTTGCCCAGTGCAGCAACCTCATAATGCACCTTTGCATTGGTTTTTCTTCCTTCTCTAATTCTCCTTGCTACCTCACTCCTGCTTCTGGGAGTAACACCCTAAGTATACTAACTGAACCCATATCCTTCCCTGAGACTGCTCTGGAGGAACCCAACTAAGACAAATAGTTTAAAAATTTTGTAGCATTCTTATTTCACCTATCACGTAATATTCTGGAGCATTTAAAGCATTTTAAAGTGCTTTAAAGCTTGACTTTTTAAAATTTAATAGAAATAGGAAGGAAAGAAATCAACTCGACACAGAAGCTAATTTGTGATCAAGCTGTGTGTCACCAAAGTAGACCTATATACCTTGGTGAATTATTGACCCTAAATATCATCTCTTTCCTTAATATAAAACCATTATTAAGTACATTATTTTAAATAATACTTTAATGTGATGGTGAAATGAAAAATATGATGGAGCTTCATTTTAGTTTACCTCACAGGTGGTCTGTGTCAGCAGGGTGCCCTTTTTTTTCCTGAGAAAGAGAAACAGAGTCATGCTCTTCCACCCAGGCTAGAGTGCAGTGGCACAATCATGGCTTACTGCAGCCTCAAAGTCCTGGATTCAAGTGACTTTTCTGCTTCAGCCTCCCAAGTAGCTGGGACTACAGGTGTGCACTACCACACTCAACTAATTTTTTTGTGTATCTTGTCAAGATGGGGTCTTGCTATGTAGCCCAGGCTGGTCTCAAACTCCTGGCCTCAAGTACTTCTCCAACCTTGGCCTCCCAAAATGTTGGGATTACAGGCATGAGCCACTATGGCCAGCCCAGGATACTCATTATGTGGCTCTTGAAAATGAACTATGAGGCTAGGCATGGTGGCTCATGCCTATAATCCCAGCACTTTGGGAGGCCCAGATGGGTGGATCACCTGAGGTCAGGAGTTCAAGACCAGCCTGGTCAATATGGTGAGACCTTGTCTCTACTAAAAATACAAAAATTAGCTGGGCATGGTGGCATATGCCTGTAATCCCAGCTACTCAGGAGGTTGAGGCAAGAGAATTGCTTGAACCCAGGAGACGGAGGTTGCAGTGAGCCAAGTTCATGCCACAGCACACTAGCCTGGGTGACAGAGCAAGACTCCATCTCAAAAAAAAAAAAAAAATGAACTATGAGAAATGCTGACTGTTCAAAAACTCCACAGGGCTGTTCACAGGAGTCTGTGAACCTCATGAAAATGTATGCTGATGTGTATACACATGTGCAGTCATTTTTCTGTAGGAAAAAGTCGGTGGTTTTCACCAGATTCTTCTAAAGCAAGTCCTTGACCAAAAAAAGGGTTAAGAACAGCTGATGAAGGGATATTGGGCACTATGACCTCTGAGTAGGGATGTCTTTACCATAGAGAGAAAGCAGCTCTGGAACTCTTTAAATCATTCTACATAGCTGATCATCATCTTCACCAAATTGCACAGTTAGCCTCATTATGTGACGGTAACTAGAATTGACATGATTACAATGAAAGTATTTTTCCTCCTCAAAGTCTAGTTCATAAAGAAATTGAATTTTCCCCTCAAGGCTTGGTTTATAATAAAAGGGTTTTTTTCTTTCCCTCCATTCTCAGAGCCTTATTTTCAACATCTGGATTACATAATCTGGTTCCAATTTTTTCCTCAAAGCTATCTCTCCTTGCCTCACAGAACTTTTGGGATTTTGCCAATCAATAGGAAAAAAATTTAGATTACAATACGTGCTCTTTCCAGACTAGCCTGGTTCCCTCAGATAGTTCTGTACCCTGAACTGGTGCACTTCCAGGAATGTGAGAGATTTTGCGCCAGCTGTTAATGAAGCAATTCCTTCCACCTGTGTCTTGTCCAGTCCCTAAATTACTAACTCAGAAAGGAAGTTGGAAAGTTAAAGAGGCACACTTTCTTTAAAGAGCCTTAATTAGGTTTGGCATTTGAGTTTGTGTATTTTTTTCCCTTCCCTATTAACAAAGGACTATTTGTACATCGTAAATAGAATTAGGGGAAGAAAATTATGCCTTAAAATCAACCGCTTAAAAACCAAGACAGAAATGGTACAGGTGGCTTTTTAAAAGAAGGAGGAAAAACTCCCCTCCACATAAGCCCTTTTCTTGAATAGGCCTTTAACTACCCCTGGTGCAGCTGCAAGGATCCATTTAATGTTCCTGTGATTTATTGCTCTACAGAGGATATTCTCAGCCATCATCTGCAGAAGAGGCCCCCCTAGCAATATGTAGAATGGGAGACTAAGAACGTATTGGAATGGGCTAAATTTTCCATGTGGTTTCCATTTTCTTTCTTGTTGTACAATGAAATTTCCTTTCTTTCTTTTTTTTTTTTTTTTTTTGACATGGAATTTTGCTCTTGTTGCTTAGGTTATAGTGTAGTGGCTGGATCTCGGCTCAGCGCAACTTCCGCCTCCCAGGTTCAAGTGATTCTCCTGCCTCAGGCTCCCGAGTAGCTGGGACTACAGGCACATGGCACCACGCCCAGCTAATATTTTGTATTTTTAGTGGAGACAGGTTTTCACTGTGTTAGACAGGATGGTCTCCTGACCTCATGATCTGCCCACCTGGGCCTCCCAAAGTGCTGGGATTACAGGTGTGAGCCACCACACCCAGCCCAAAGTTTTTTTTTTTTTTTAAGAAAAAGATTTTTAGCCATCACACATATCACAAAAGTACCCCACCTCTAGTGCAGCTTGCAGCAGGCCTGAGCCAGAAACTGTCATTAGAAAGAGGAGCTCAAAACATCCTCCATCTTGAAAGGCAAAGCTTCCTAAAGCCAATTCTTGGCACAAAATCCTCTCTGATTTGAAGATCTATGACTTCTGTTGGGTGTCCCCATACCAAGTGACAATTGTAAGGTAGTAAAGAGCAACTAATATCCACTGAACACTATGTGACACCAAATGTTCTGCATCATTCACATGGATTACCTCATATAATACGCAATTTACTGTCTCCATTTTACAGATGAGGAAACTTCAGCTGAGAGAAGTTAAGTCACTTTACCCAAGGTCACAAAGCCTGCGAATGGAAAGCTAGGATTTGATCCTTGGTTTGTATGATTTCAATAGTAGTGCTTTTAACTACTACATACTTGTCACCCCTTTCTTTTCTTCTAGGCTCCTTCCCTGACCGCAAATATAATATAATGTCAGGCCTTCCTTATACTAGCCCCTAGCTACCTAGAAACTCAAACTACAGTAACCATCTATGCCTGTCCTCCAGAGTAATGCCCCACTGTATAAAATTTCCCACTTTATCTAATATCTCCCCATGGAACTCTGGGGTTCCCATCAAATCTTTCAATAAAATTATGGCTTTAAATAATAAAAATTATTTCAGATCCTAATACTAATTGATACATCTTTCTTGTATATACCCACCTTTCACATAAACACACATCCTCTTATTCTACTAATTCACCTATATTGAGTACTTACTATGTGCAAGACATCATGTTAATCACTTCACATGGATCTTCTCCTGTGATTCTCCACAGTAACCCTATGAGGTAGCTACTACTATTATACCTGGTTTACACATGAGAAAACTGAAGCTCAGAAAAGTTCTGAAGTTCAGAAAAGCTCTAAGCAAGTGGAGGAGTTAGGGTTTGAATTCAGGTGTGTTTGACTTGAGAGCCCAAACCCCTAAATCACTACATTCTCCTTTCACTTTTCTTAATGGTGATAAGTCATGTTGATAGTACATGCCAGTCATATGATGTGATCAAAATGGCACTTTACTTCTGTGGAGTTCCTTCCAAATCCCACAGCCCCAGCCTAATTATGAGCAAAACATAATACAAATATCACTGAAGGAACATTCGAAAAAATACCTAATCAATCAGTACACCCCCCAAACTGCCAAGGTCATTAAAAATAAGGAAAAAGATCCAGGTGACATCTATGAAAACAATAGTGTAGGGAACTCCTGTGAAAGTTCTCAAAATCAAAATGGAGTCACTGTGTTTAAAAAAAAAGTACCTCAATGATAAACTGGATAAAGAAAATGTGGCACATATACACCATGAAATACTATGCAGCCATAAAAAAGGATGAGATCATGTCCTTTGTAGGGACATGGATAAAGCTGGAAACCATCATTTTCAGCAAACTAACACAAGAGCAGAAAACCAAACACTGCGTGTTCTCACTCACAAGTGGGAGTTGAACAATGAAAACACATAGACACAGGGAGGGGAACATCACACACTGGAGCCTGTAGGCGGGTGGAGGACTACGGGGAAGGATAGCATTAGGAGAAATACCTGATAGATGACGGGCTGATGGATGCAGCAAACCACCATGGCACATGCATTCCTATGTAACAAACCTGCACATTCTGCACATGTATCCCAGAACTTAAAGTATAATTTTTAAAACACACTTGACAGACCCAGGAAAGACCATGAAGGGAGGATTCTCATGCATAAATGACAGATAACAAGAACTTTCACAGAAGACTGCAAAATCCACAACCTTGCACAAAGGCCATCACAACCTTACATACACAAAAATGCTTCTGCAAGGGTATCTGCCCAGCAACTGCCTGTCCAGCCTTGGAGTGATGCCACCCTTATTACCAGTCCTTGTAGCCAAGGATAATTATCTCCAAGCAAGTAATCCTCATTTTTCTTTAAAAAACTTTGTCTTCATCTACCTCCCCAAATACGTACATAGTTTACTATGACATGTATTACCATTGCAATGCTCTATTCCTGAATACACATCATTTTCTTTTGGAGGGCCTCTCTCTGTGTGTTATTTAGGTTAACATAAATGGTGTCCAGAAGTGGGACCTGAAAAAGATCTCTATCAGAAGGAATTGGTGATTGTTGGAACTAGTGTGCAGTACTCACTTGAGCCCTTTAAGCTCTCTGCTTCTGCAACCTACTTTTTCTGCCCCGATAAGCCTTCTGTCAGGCCATGCCTCCCTCTTTTTGGTAGAGGATTTTTTACTTTATTCAGGACTTGGTAATAAGGCCACCTTAATAAGAGATGCATCCCTCCTGGGATGATAAAAGACTTTTTGCCTTGTCTAGCAAGTCCTTTCTAATATAAAGACAATGTCCTTCTGGTTTGGGTATTCTAGTTTCTATAGAAGTTATGTGCTGTCTGAGAGACATGTCTTTTCTGGTGAATTTACTTGTGATTCTTTCTACACACCTACTTTATATTTTATTTGATTGCCGTTCTTCATTTAAAGTTCTTATGAGCACTTAAATTTTGATTTCATTTTGGTTTGGTTTTGCATCTCTATAAATGATTTGTTACTTTTTTCTTGTTTCTAAAAATCTTCTGAGAGCAAAAAAATTGTAAATGGTGGGCACAAGGAGGCTGGTCAAAAGCCACTAGGTTGGCTGGGCATGGTGGTTCATACCTGTAATCCCAGCAGTTTGGGAGGTCAAAACAGGAGGATCACTTAAAGCCAGGAGTTTGAAAACAGCCTGGGCAACAAACTAAGACCCCAATCTCTCCAAAAAGAACAAAAACCATAATAAAACTAAAATTACTTAAAAGCCACTAGGATGATCACCACCATGTAAAACACTAGTCCAAACTCCTGACAGTCTCTGACAGGATTTATAAGATTTTCTTTGCTTTCAAGAGCTTAGTAAGAAATGGAAGGAGATTCTTAAACATTAAGGCATGCCAGGTTTTCAGAGATTTCAGCCAGGTATATTAGAGATTCTAGTGCACATGTTTTTTTGTTTCTGTTTTTGTTTCTGAGATGGAGTCCCACTCTGTCGTCCAGGCTGGAGTAGTGGACAACCTCAGCTCACTGCAACCTCTGCCTTCCAGGTTCAAGCAATTCTCCTGCCTCGGCCTCCAGAGTAGCTGGGATTACAGGCACATGCCACCACAACCAGCTAATTTTGCATATTTTTAGTAGAGACAGGGGTTTCACCATGTTGGCCAAGCTGATTTTGAACTCCTGACCTCAAGTGATCTGCCTGACTCAGCCTCCCAAACTTCCAGGATTATACGTGTGAGACATCATGCCCAGCCTAGTTCACATGTTTAAATTAATGGGAAAACTACATCAAGAAAATTCAGAGCTCAACGGCCATTATATAAACTCTTTGAGCTTGTTAAAAAACAAAAACAACAACAAAAAACTGAAACCAACTATAGAGTTAATATATAGAGCCTTCTAAGTTCTCTATCTCTCTGTTTTTCTACCTGTTTTGAATCTGCTGACTTTTCTACTGGTATTGAGATAAACTCACAACTTACGCTGTTCCAGCCAAGAAATAAAAGGTCTTAAAAGGTTTTCAAATTAACAGCTTTACAAATTACAACATCTCTATGGCCATGAACAACCTAGACCTAAGAGACATCCCTTTTAATATAAATTTAGGTTTGTGTAAATAACAAAAGCTTAGGGTGATAGAACAGTTAATTGAAGAATTAATATTCTATAAGAAATAGAACTAGAAAATGTCTGTAAAAGCCTCTCTACTCAAATAGAACAAAATCTTAAGCTCCGAGCAATTACAATGTAAGCTATCTTTGTCCAACATAAAAATTGCTTTGTCTGCCATGCAGGGGCCAAAAAAAGCCAGAAAAAACAAAAACTAGTAAGATGCTTCCCTGCTCACATTAACTTGTCAAGCAAACCAAACCAACAAACAAAAGATAGATTTGTTACTAAAAATTTAAGACTACTTGAAGATTTGGGTTTCTTTATACAATTTAGATAGTTCTAACTAGAATGTACACACTAAAATCTTAACCCTATATTCATTTGAATCTGAAAAAAAGGGGATAAAAGACAAAAGGGATTTTTTTTTTTTTAAATCAAGCTGCTTTATTCAAAATTTTGGTCTACAGCCTTCTTTAGATTTACCAATTAGGGCAAGTAAAGTTTAACCTTTTGAGCAGGTCATATTTTGTAAGAAGCATAATTTTGATATAATTATAATTTATAAACTGATGAGTTTGTATTATTATCTCATGGCTAAAATTTGAAAACAAAAGTTATAAGATTGTACATGAGTGTGTATATAGATATATACATATGTTTAAGTGTGTTTATGCATACATACAAGTATTATGTTGTATGTTGTGTCTACATAGTAAAATCTGGTGTAGTCAGCCAGAAATGTCTTAAGAAATTCTATTCATATTCGTATAAATACAAATATCATTCAAGGCTATTATGAACACCTTTATGTGCATAAACTAGAAAACCTAGAAGAGAGGGATACATTCCTGGAAATATACAACCCTTCTAGATTAAACAAGGAGGAAATAGAAACTCTGATCAGGGCAATAACAAGCAGCAAGACTGAAATTCACATAAATGAAATCATACAGTATACATTTTGTGTGTACGTCTGGCTTCCTGCATGCAAATAATTCAGATGTTTTTGAGATTGTGAGTTGCTTTTGACTCTCCTCATTAAAAAGCACAAAATAATTGCTTCCCTGTCCAAGATGTGCTGAGATCTGATTTCTGGTTACTTACCAGGAGGCAATGAGGGTGGTGGGGTGGATCTTGAGAAAAAGAAATACTGTCTCACAGGAACCTTCTTTATGTGAAATCATTACCTTGTCTCCATGAAAAGAGAAGTTATTCTTCTCTGGCAAGAGAAAAGAGTTGCTTCTACTATTAAAAAAAGAGAGAGAGAAAAATTTGGGATGTCATAACACTTGGGCTTATATAAATCCCAGATCTCCATGTTCCATTCTTTTCCTATCTGATTTTGGCTTAATGAGCCTGACAAGGTTGGACATTTAGTCCTCTTCGTAATTCTGTCAACCTTATTATCAGATTTTGAGTCTGGTTTTTAGTACATTCTGTCCCTACCACTGTGGGAGGTAAGACTCTCCGCTAAAGCTGCTATGCAGGCAGAGCTTCTACTGCCTTCAAATGAGACACTCTACTCCAAAATCCTTATTAATATTATTGTTTATATATCAGTTAGGCATCACAGCCACTCAACCTCCCCATATCTTGCCCTCCACCTACATGTCATTCTAATAAAATAGTGCATACCACAGGAGAGAGCTCAAGTATTTGCAATGTCACTTCATGCCAGGGTTGTGGCCATACATACCACTTACCACCAGCAATAGGGTCCCTATTGCTTTTAGACCAAGTGAATAATACAATTCCAAAATCCTATTCTGTCTGTTTTGTACAACCACTTCTAATATCAAATGTTTTTGCCAGGGTCCTCTAGAATACAGAGTCTGAGCAATAATTCAAGTACTAACCATTTGAGTGTATGCAAGCCCAAGGCAACAGGGATGATGAAAAAGGATAAGTCAAGCAAAAAAGATGCAAACCAATGTGATGAAATGTATTACCTCACTGGCCATTACTTCAAAAAAATACAAGTCACTTGCCAGTTATGTTTGCTCAGCATATGGGACTTTTTCCAGAATGGTTGAAAGGAAAAACACACACACACATACATACATACATGCACAAACACACATATTTTCAAGTAGTTTTATAAGGATGAAGTGAACTGTCTGCCTGACTCCCTCATGCTTCTTGATTTCCATGAATTAAGGTTCATACCCCAGACTCTCACTTCTAGGTTGCACCATTTAGTCCCTTGACAGCTTCTCACAAAGCCAAATCTCATACCCGTGGTGTAGCGTTTTACCCAAATATGGAAGTGGAGTGATAACTTGGCACTGATAGGCTCAGAGTGTAGAACATGAGGGCCATTCAGGTTCAGGGCTTCAACTTAGAATACCTCATAGCTCTGGGAGCTCACAAGGGATGCCAAAAAAAACTGAAATGGCAGCAGCACAATTTGTAAAGCAGATAACATCTTGGAAAGGAATGTAAGAAGGTACACAAGTTTGTGCCAAACACAGAAGATTAGTCCAAATAAGAGAAAAAGGATAGTTTGTACTAGGTTGGTGACAGTAGGAATGGAGAAAAAGACAGATTTAGCATTCATTTTGAAGTTAGAGCCAACAGCACTTTCCAGTAAACCGAATGTGAAGACTCAGAGAAAGGTAGGATTGCTGACCCCTACATGTTTTTACTTGAGTAACTGGATATACTGTTATATTATTTCTGAGCTATAGGTTATGGGGGAGGAATTAGACTTGGCATTGAAGGAATCAATATTTAGTCAATAATGTCCAAATGTTTGGTCAAAAAGTTTTGCGTTTGTGTGTTTTTTTAACTGAAACATTACAGTTAATAATCACATCCCATGACAGTTTCATCTCATAATTCAACCAAAGCCCAGTCCTACAAATGGATAGAACCAGTTACCACTTACATAGTATAGTTGGCAGAGCACAGAACAGCCTGTCCCCAAAAGATCTCTCCCTTTCTATTGGCCAGATGTCCATAACCTGAGTTCTGATTTTCTATTGCTGTGTAATGAACCACTCCAAACTTAGTAACTTAAAACAACATTTATGTTGGTGACTGATCTACAACATGGACAATGTTTGTCATGGTAGTATCATGTGGTATCAGCTGGGGCAGCTCAACTGGGAGCTAAAGGACCTATATCCAAGATGGCTCACTCACATTGACTGGCAAAGTGGTATTGGCTGTCAGGTGGGAGTTCAGCCAGTGTGGAAAGCCAGGATCCTTGGCACCTCTCCACAGGAACCTCTGCATGGGCTGGCTGGCCTTTCTCACAGCATATGGCTAGATTCCAAGAGCAAACACCCCCAGAACAGGAAGATGCCAATTTCTTGAGGTATAGGCCCAGAAACTGACACGGTATCACTTCTACCATAATCTATTGGTCAAGCATTCACAGAATCCAAATTCAAGGGGAAGGTACTAGGCATCAACTGTCAATGAAAAGAGTGTCCAAAAATTGGGGGATCAAGTTTTTAAATGATCTTAGTACCCATATTCTGGTACTAATTGTGCCTTTGGTTTTATAGGACAGGTAGGGAGGAGATGCCTAAACCATTCATTAAGTGTCTGTTTATATGATTTTGTCAGATGAGCCACTTGATACCCATCAGGTCCCTGAGAGAATGGGAGCCAGCATAGAGATAATAATATCGCTACCACTTTTGGGGCACTTACCATGTGCCAGACATTATTCTGAATTCTTTACCTGTATCAGCTCATTGGATTTTCTCAATAATCCCAAAAGGTAACTTCATATTGTTATCTTTATTTTATAGATGAGGTAATTGAGACATAGATGGGTTAAATAATTTGCCTAAAGTTATAAACCAACGAAGTAGGTGAGCTTGGATTCCAGCTCAGATCTATCTAATTCCAGAGTCCACACTCAAAAAAAAAATGATGCCATATTGGAAATGGTAGCAATGGGCTTATCAGAGAAAGATAGGCTACCCCAGGCCACAGCCCTGAGAGTACTCAACAGTTCAGTAAGAGTTCGCTGGTACCAGCCTTACAAGAATAAATACATGTAAAATATTAGTGCAGTTGAGATTTTCTACCACTGAAGGTTCCTGGTCTCAGAAAGCATGGAAGGAAACAAATATTCATTTTCTAGTACTTTTTATTTGTCAGGCATTATACTAAGTGCTTTACATGCATAGATTTCATATAATTCTTAGAATAATCATGTGTTAATCATTATTATCACTGCCATTTTATGCCTGAGGAAATTGAGAATTAGATTATCTAATTTATGCAAGTTCACACAGGTGGTAAGTGGCCATTCTGAGGTTCTAGCTGAGATTTGAGTTCAAACTCCTACTCTTAATCATTACACATGAAACCTTGATGCCTACAAGCAGGGTAGTCTCAGGATTGGGACTATTATGTAAGACTCTGGGGAAAAGATTACTGGAAAAAATTGGAAGAGGATGAAGGGTACCGAAAGTCTATCTAGTCTTTACTGCTCTTAAATAGGCATCACCTCCAGCTAGTTGCCTCTTTTTAGAATGTCTCCTTGTGCCTACTTTCTTTTGTCCAAGATGTCATTAGCAGCCAAGAATATTGACTCTACAGAACACAATATAGCTGAACAAATTAATCTCCAATTATTGTCCTCTTTATTCCTAGTTAATTAATAGCTAACTACTGAAGAGAGATTAAAATAATTGAATTCCTGATGACACTGAGCAATTAACTTCTTAGCTATATTCACAAGTCTAATCACTGCCTAAGTGGAGATTAATAGAGATGGATTCCTTCTCCATCTAATTTCCATTTGCCACCAACTGCCCATTAAAGGCTCTGAGTCTCCAAGATGCTTTCCTGGAAGCAAGTTTAAGTTTTCGTCCAGGGTGTTGACTGCACCAAAATCTCACAAATCACCACTGAAACACGTATTCATGTAACCAGACATCACCTGTTCCTCAATAACCTATGGAAATAAAAAAAATTAAAAATAAATCTTGGCCCAGTTAAAGCAAACATTTCCAAGCAATTGACACGTTACTAATCACATACAACTAGCTGTCCAGAAAAGGAGGAAGGCAGAAGGGAATCTAGATTTTAAGATGCCAGTTGGGTCACTTAAATAATTCCTACAAGTACAACCAAAAGATTAGGTTCAAGCCTACCTAGCTTTTTCCTCTTCAGATTTCTAAATCCTGGTAGCCTGGTCTCTTGGCCTTCAGCTTCAACCCCTCCCTATTTTGGAAAAGCATACAGCCTGTAGCCTAGAAAGTTATAAAAACCTAACACTAGAAACCCACCATTGTAAGGCGAGAAGTAGAGTCCAAACTAGGTTTTCAGATTAGTATCCCAGTGTAAAATCTGGCCTTCCATCCCACTAATAGGGTATCTCCCATTCAAGCCTGACCTGAACCTCAATATGCTTCTAGTCAAATTTTTCTTTCCAAAATAGCTCTCATACTAAGCCTGCCTCACTTTCACTTGCCAGACCAAGACATCAGTCCATGAGCCACTTGTCTTAGAGACACCTCCTGTGCATTAGTCCATTCTTCCACTGCTATAAAGAAATACCCTAAACTGGGTAATTTATAAAGAAAAGAGGTTTAGGCTCACAGTTCCACAGGCCGTACAGGAAGCATAGTAGCTTCTGCTTCTGGGGAGGCTACAGGAAACTTACAATCATAGTGGAAGGTGAAGGAGAAGTAGGCACATATTACATGGCCAGAGCAGGAAGAAGAGATAGAGGGGGAAGGTGCTACACACTTTTAAACAACCAAATCTCATGACAACTCACTCATTCATTATCACAAGAACAGCACCAAGGAGGTGGTGCTAACCCATTCTTGAGAACTCCACTCCCATGATCCAATCACCTCCCACCAGGCCGCACCACTAACACTCGGGAATACTATTCAACATGAGATTCAGTAGGGACACAGAGTCAAACTACATCATCCTGGAAGAGTTCACAGCAGCTCTGTCATTCCTAATCCTAGTTATCACAGGAGCTGAAGGAGGAAGCTACCACTTTCTGACTGATGGCATCAGTCTATTAAGTAGTTGGTAAAGACTGATCTTATAAACACAAACATTCACCTCTCCAGCAACAACCTCAGAAGCATTGTCTGCACACGGTACTTCTGTGGGAGCATTTCATCACTGTCTTCAGTGACTTGGCATGACCTGAATCTTGCTTCTGAAAATCTAAGGCACCTAGGTAGAGGAACAGACAGAACTGCTATCCATTATTTTCTGTGGTCATACCTGTTAAAGGTCTGGTTCTTTGTCCAAACCTGGACCTCTGAAGAGCAGTATGTTTCATCTTGGGCTATTTCTGGCTGTACCATTTCTGACCTGTAGCAATAGCGGAAGCACAGCCCACTCTCACAAGACTTAATTATGTTCAATAGTTCTGTGTCTTCTTTACTGGGTAAATTCTCAGAACTGAAAGTTCATGCATTGTTTCCCCAAGGACGTTAAATTGTACCATTGGTCTGAGTCTCCTCAAAATAAATATACTTTCTCATGGCCAGAAAAATAAAACAGCAAGCTCCAGATTTGCCCCATTTTTATCCCACTGTTTACAGCCTGAATAGTAATAGTGAAGGGACAAGTATCCACATACCCTCATCTCCAACCTGCTGGATAATCCTGAAGGGATGGCATACATATTTAAAGTAAATAAATACCAGTGAGTAGAAGAATACTTACAACTTTGTCCACACATACAGCAAAATACAGCCTTTCAAATACAACTGAGCCAATTGTGAGATTGCTATATATGTTGCCACTGGTTTTCATTGACCTACTTGCTGTAGAAAAGAAAGTTCACCTACACTATCGCAATGGACAAAGGCATTTGGCATTCTATCAGTCCTTTGCAAAGCCTGGGAAGTAGTAGAATGGCAGCGGCCATTTGGCCTGGGCCTTAAGCAAAAGAAGTCCTCAAATATGGGCTAATGTACAGAGACAAATATAAGCAGGGGAATTGGGTAAAGCCTCATCACAAAAATTGATTCTCATTAAAATCCACAAGACATGACACTAATTAAAACTGAGGACCCATAAAAGGGTGAAGCACCTCAAGATCTAACACAGTAACAATAAAGCTGATTATTACTGAGTGGTTTCTGTGTGAACGGCATATTATATATTATCTCATTTAGGCTTCGCAGCTATCCTAGAGATAAGTACTACAGCTGGATTGGCTGAAAGCAGAGGGCTCCAAGAATAGGAGGAAAGTTGACAGCTCTGAGGGTAGAAGAGAGAATAGCTAAATCCCCTGAGCCTTTGGCAGACAAAGATATGGGAGTCAGGTTCTGAGAGAATCTGGGTTCTGTACCCCACTTGAAATCCAGAGTTAATACTAGAAATTCTGCTAGTGTTTCCCTCTAGACTTAGTTATCCTCTCCATCTTAAACCTCGTCAACATTCATGGTGACTTTAGCTGCTTCAAACAGAGGCTGATCCCTTCTAGATTTCATCTGCTCTTGTGCTCATAGAGATTTGTATGTTTTCATTATCTCCTCTGAGTAATAATTAATCCTTACTTTTGGCCTTTCAGCAACCTCTTTCATCTGATGGAACTTTAAAAAATGTTTATGGAGGGCCAGGCACGGTGGCTCATGCCTGTAATCCCAGTGCTTTGGGAGGCCGAGGCAATCAGGAAATCAAGGCCGCAGTGAGCTATGATCATGCCACTGCACTCTAGCCTAGGTGACAGGGCAAGACCCTGTCTAAAATAAAAAAAACAAAAATTAAATATACTTCTATCATAATAATCCAGCACACATGTTCTTTGGTATTTACCCAAAAAAGTTGATAACTCATGTCCACAACAAAACCTGTATACATATATTTATAGCAGCTTTATTCGCCATTGCCAAAACTTAAAAGCAACTAAGATGTCCTTCAGTGGGTGATTAAATTAGTAAACTGTGGTACATCCAGACAATGGAACATTATTCAGTGCCAAAAAGAAATGAACTGTGAAAGCCATGAAAAGACATAAAGGAAACAAATACATATAACCAAATGAAAAGCCAATCTGGAAAGAGCACATGGCATAATCTCAACTATATGACATTCTGGAAAAGGCAAAAATGACAACAGTAAAAACAGGAGTTAATGGGGGGATAAATAGCAAGACCACAGAGGATTTTTAGGGCAGTGAAATTAATCTGCATGATACTATAATGGTGGCTAAATGCCATTATACATTTATCCAAACCCATAGAATGTACTACATTAAGGGTGAACCCTAATGCAAACTATAGATGATAAGGATGTGTCAATGTAGGTTCATCAATTGTACCACTCTGGTGGCAGATGTCGATAATTGGGAAGACTATGCATGTGTGGGGACATGGGGTATTTGGGAACTCTCTGAACCTTCGGCTCAATTTTGCTGTGAATCTAAAACTGTTCTAAAAAAGTAAAGTCTCAAAACATAAAATAAAAAATGACTGTGATTGACCAAAACACATCAAACATATAAAATTCTGCAAGTTCATTATGATACTTAAGGAAAAAATACTCATTGATCATCATTAGAAGTTTCTAGAGAAATACTTTATTACATTAAAAGTTAATAAATAAAGGTAAAGAATCAAACATTGATTCTGTGTTTCCTGGTCAAATACTATTTCACTAAATAGTTGATGAGAAAAGTTCTTTATTATGTAAAATTCTACTGATCAATGCAAAAGGAATGATGAGATTACAAAATCACCATTTTGCAACTCCTAAGAAAATAATGGACTTTGGCAAAGGTCGTCAACGAATGCTAAATCCTTTGGGAAAATGTTTAGTAAGGAACAGACCAATCACATCTCATCGCTAAATCAATCTCTTCACTAAAAGTGAAGAAGACATGATGTGTCTTCTGATTGATGCAATAGAATGTACATAGCACCACTTACAAAGTATTTTTGCCAAAAGAAATGAACATGAAATAAATTAATGCTGTAGTCTAGTTCTAAGTACTAGTTTATAAGAAATAAAAAAAAGATGGCGCAAATTAAATGGTATCTGGTAATCAACCAAATGCAGTAAGTGGGACGTTTTAAGGGACAAATCACTCAATTTCTTCAACAACATGGGAAGAAAAGGGGAAGGAAAACTTGTTACAGAATACAAAAGACTTAAGAAACACAGCCACAAAAATGTGTGTGGCCTAATTGGATCTTGAGTCAAACTAACAATTTTTTAAGAAAACAGAAAAATTTGAATATGGACTAGGTACTAGATCATATTAGTCAATTATTATTGACCTTGATAGAAATGATAGCATCATTGTGATTATATTTTTTAAACTCCTTATTAGTTTTTTAGAAAGTTATTTAAATTATATATATATGTGTGTGTTTATGTACATAGACATGTGCATGCACACACACACATACACTATATATATCCTTTAAGGAATACATTGATTCTGGCCAGGCATGGTGGCTCATGCCTGTAATCCCAGCACTTTGGGAAGCCAAGGCGAGTGGATCACTTGAGGTCAGGAGTTCAAGACCAGCCTGGCAAACATGGTGAAACCCTGTCTCTACTAAAAATACAAAAAATTAGCTGGGTGCGGGGTACGTGCTTGTAATCCCAGTTACTTTAGAAGCTGAGGCAGGAGAATCACTTGAACCCAGGAGGCAGAGGTTGCAGTGAGCCGAGATTGTGCCAGTGTACCCCAGCCTGGATGACAGAGTGAGACTCTGTCTCAAAAACAAAACAAAACAAATACATTGATTCTAAGGGTGGGAAGGTTAGGTACTGGTTGAAAGAGAAGCTTTGTTTTCTTAGCTTGGTTGCTAAGTTAGGTTGCTAAGCAGCTGCAGAGAGAGATACAGAAGCACCTTAAGCCTTTGGTTTGAGAACTTACATTTAAGTCTTTAATTCATTTTGAGTCAATTTTTGAATATGGTATAAAATAAGTCTCCAATTTTATTCTGTGGCATGTGGATACCCAATTTTCCCAATACTATCTATAAAAGAGACTTTCCTCATTGTGTATTCTTGGTGCTTTTATCAAAAACTAGCTAACCATATATGCACAGTTTTATTATTTCTGAGGTCTCTATTTCTTTCCATTGGTCTATGTGTCTGTTTTTATGCTGGTATTATATTTCTTTGATTACTATAACTTTGTAATATCGTTTGAAATCAGGGAATGTGATGCCTCCAGCTTTGTTTTTTTTTCCTCAATATTACTTTGGCTATTCAGGGTCTTTTGTGGTTCCATAAGAACTTTAGGATTGTGTTTTCTGTCTCTGTGAAATATGCCATTGGAAATTTAATAGGGATTGATTGCATTGAACCTGTAGATCACTTTGGGTAGTACAGACATTTTGACAATATTAATTCTTCCAATTCATGAATATGAGATATTTTCCATTTATTTTTGTAATATAATTTTCCATTTTTAAAATAAATTTTCCATTGTTTTTATAATACAAATTATTTCATCAATGTTTTATAGTTTTCAGTGTACAGATCCTTCACCTCCTTGGCTAAATTTATTCCTAAGTATTTTATTCTTTTTAATGCTAGAATGAAATTGGATCCTTTTCTTACACCATGTGCAAAAGATAACTCAAAATGGATTTTAAAAAATAGGTCTGAAATAAGGTCTGAAACCACACAATTCCTAGAAGAAAGCATAGGGGAAAAGCTCAACTTTTGTCTTGGCAGCGATTTTTTTCTTTTGACATGACACCAAAAACACAGGCAACCAAAGAAAAAATCAACAAGTGGGACTACACAGCAAAAAAAACAATCAACAAAATGAAAATACAACTTACAGCATGGGAAAATATTATAAACCATATATCTGATAAGGAGTTAATATCTAAGATATATATAAGAAAATCACACAACTCAATAGCAAAAAATAATAATAACCTGAATATAAAATAGGCAAATGATATGAATAAACATTTTTCCAAAGAAGATATGCAAATGGTCAGCAGGTATATAAAAAGACGCTCAACCTCACTAATCATCAGGAAAATGCAGATAAAAATCACCATAAGGTATCATTTCATACCTGTTCAGATGGCTATTATCAAAAAGACAGGAGTAACATGTGTTGAAGAGGGTATAGAGTAAAGGGACCCCTTATGCACTGTTGGAGTGAATATAAATTAGTTAAACCCCTATGGAAAACAGTATAGTGGTCTCTTGTATTAATTAGTGTTCTCTAGAGGGACTGAACTAATAGGATAAATGTATAGAAAAAGGGGAGCTTATTAAGTAGTATTGGCTTACACAATCACAAGGTGAGGTCTCACAATAGGCTGCCTCCAAGCTGAGGAGCAAGGAAGCCAGTCCAAGTCCCAAAACCTCAAAAGTAGGGAAGCCGACAGTGCAACAGCCTTCAGTCTGCCGATTTTAGGTATATATCCACATGAAATGAAGTCACTATGTCAAAGAGATATATATGTTTCCATATTTATTGCAGCACTATTCACACTAGCCAAGATATGAAATCAACCTAAAGGTCCATCAATGGATTAACAGATGATGAAAATGTCACACACCACACACAAACACACTCCCCCCTATGCACAAAGAGAGAGAGAGAGAGAGACAGAGACAGAGAGAGAATATTATTCCGTCATATAAAAGAAGGAAATTCTGCCATTTGTGGCAACATGAATGAACCTGGAAGACATTATGCTAAGCGAAATAAGCCAGACACAGAAAGACAAAGGCTGAATGATCTCACTTATATATGGAATCTTAACAAGTTAAAATCACAGAAGCAGAAAGTAGAGCAGCAGTTGCCAGGGGCAAGTTGTGGTGTGGGGATGGGGAGAAGTTGGTCAAAGGGTACAAACTTTCAATTATAAGATGAACCAGTTGTGGGACTCTAATATACAGCATGGGTGGTGATAAAGGTGTTAATTTATTTGATTGTGAAACATTTCACAATGTATATGTATATTAAAGCATTACACTGTACACCTTGATTATATTAAATCTTCATCTATTAAATATTTCTAAAAGACTTTAGTATAAGGTTAAAGAAAATGAGTGACACCATATTGCTCACAAATCCACCACTTGAAAGCCCCACAAAATTAACTGGCCATTAAGGCTGCCAAGGCTGGATATCAATAAAGCTTGTGATCTAGAAGTTGATGAGGGAAATCATCCAGGACTCCAAAATAGATTTCAGTTTCCATATTGCAGCCATAGAGTGCTTCAGAAGACTGTTGAAGCATACCTGGTGCTGTTATTGAACATAACCTGTGAGTCATCCGTGATGAGAGTCTCTAACTTGCCTTAGGATGCCCTGTTAGCCTGCTTGATGTGGTGAAAAAGAGCTTAAGGCAGTTTTTATGGTGTTTAGTAGTAACTTATGCAAAATGTTTTAACTTGTGACTTTACTGGAAGGAAATATTTATATATTGCATTTAAGCTTAAGTCATCCCATCACTCAAGATGGTATGAAAAATAACTACTCAGATTAAGCGATGTGAGCATGATTGTTCAAGAGTGGCAAATTGCTAGTATGAAGAATGGGTGGATGATAGTTCTTCCGTGTTTTTGTATATTAATGAGTTGTTGGGTAGTAATTACAATAATAGAGTTGATTAAATGCATTAGAGGGCATTTTTTCAATAATATTGTTTATGACTTGATCTAATTGTTCAATAATCAAGGCTATTAAAAAAGAACCTGAATGTGAATAAGCACCAACAGCCAACCAATAATTTACAGGAAATAAAGAGGACAGAGAAGCATGTTAAAAACTATGGGAAAGCTTTTGGCAAAATCCAGGATGTGAAAACGTCTACTGAACAAACCACCCAGTTTCTTCAACAAATAAATTGCCAAAAATAAAGAGATAGTAGGGGAACCTATAAATTAAAGTAAATATAAGAGATGGATCAACCAATAACAGTCTATGGATGGCAAGTGTGGGACAGGGTGGGGTAGAGTTGGGAAAGTAGTGGGAATATAGATGCAACAAGATTGATCATTAGTTAATAATTGTTGAATCTGGGTGATGGGAATGTGGGGTTTCTTTATACTCTTCTGTCTTCTTTTGTATCATAATGAACATATAAAATATACCTCCCAAAAAAAAAACCCCAAGGTATAAGGAATTTGACCATATAACTTTGTGATAGAACATGGACTTTTCCGGCCAGGCGTGGTGGCTCACACCTGTAATCCCAGCACTTTGGGAGGCCAAGGCGGACAGATCATGAGGTCAGAAGTTTAAGACCAGTCTTGCCAATATAGTGAAATCCTGTCTCCACTAAAAATACAAAAAATTAGCTGGGTGTGGTGGTGTACACCTGTAATCCCAGCTACTTGGGAGGCTGAGGCAGCAGAATCCAGTGAACCCGGGAGACAGGGGTTGCAGCTAGCCAAGATCACACCATTGCACTCCAGCCCTGGCACAGTATGAGCCTCCATCTCAAAAACAAAACAAAACAAAGCCAAAAAAAAAAAAAAAAGAGCATGGGCTTTTCCACAGGAGAAATTTAAAGTTTCCTTAGATAGATAATTTATTTTTATTTTTTTTATACTTTCAACTTTTAGATTCAGGGGTACATTTGCAGGTTTGTTACATGGGTATACTGCATGATGCTGAGGTTTGGGGTATAATTGATCTCATCACCCAGGTAGTAAGCATGGCACCCAAAAGGTAGTTTTTCAACACTTGCCCACCTCTGTCACGCCCCACTCTTATTAGTCCCCAGTATCAACTGTTCCCATCTTTATATCTTTGTGTACCAAATGTCTAACTCCCATGTATAAGTGAGAATATGTAGTATTTGGTTTTCTTGTCCTGCTTTAATTTGCTTATGATAATGGCCTCTAGCTGCATTCATGTTGCTGTAAAGGACATGACTTTGTTCTTTTTTCTGGGTGTATAGTATATTATGGTGTATATGTGCCACATTTTCTTTATACAATCCACCATTGATGGGCATCTAGGTTGATTCCATGTTTTTGCTATTGTGTATCGTCCTGTGATGAACATACAAGTGCATGTGCCTTTTTGGTATAATAGAATGCTTAATTTTCTTTTGGATATATACCCAGTAATGGGACTTCTGGGTCAAATAGTAGTTCTAAGTTCTTTGAGAAATCACCAAACTGCTTTCCACAGTGGCTGAACTAATTCACACTCACACCAACAGTATATAAGTGTTTGCTTTTCTCAGCAGCCTTGTCAACATATGTTGCTTTTTTACTTTTTTAATAATAGCCATTCTAACTGGTGTGAGATGATATCTCATTGTGATTTTGATTTGCATATCTCCAATGATTAGTGATGTGGAGCATTTGTTCATGTTTTTTGGCCACTTGTCTTTTGAGAAGTGTCTGTTTATGTCTTCAGTGCACTTTTTAATGGGGTTGTGTTTCGCTTGTGGAATCATTATAGATTCTGATATTCAACATTTGTCAGATGCATAGTTTTGAATATTTTCTCCCATTCTGCAGGTTGTCTGTTTACTCTGTTAATTTATTTTTCTGTTTCTTTGTTTATTTTTGTTTTTGACACAGGATCTGGCTCTGTCTCCCAGGCTGGAGTGCAGTGGCACAATCTTCGTTCACTGCAACCTTCGCCTCTGGACTCAAGTGATCTTCCCACCTCGGCCTCCTGAAATGCTGGGACTACAAGCACCAGCTAATTTTCCTATTTTTGTAGAGATAGGGTTTTGCCATGTTGCTCAGGCTTGTCTTGAACTCCTGAGCTCAAGAAATCCACCCACCTCAGCTTCCCAAAGTGCTGGGATTATAGGCGTGAGCCACAGTGCCCAGCCTGTTTCTTTAGTTTAATTAGGTTTCACTTGTCAAAACTTTTGTTTTTGTTGCAATTACTTGTGAGGACTTAACCATGAATTTTTTTCCCAAGGCCAATGTCCAGAATGGTATTTCCTAGGTTTTCTATGATTCGTATAGTTTAAGGTCTTACATTTAAATCTTTAATCCATCTTGGGTTAATTTTTGTATATGGTAAAATTTATGGATCCAGTTTCATTCTTCTGCGAATGGCTAGCCAGTTATCCCCACACATTTTACTGAATAAAGAGTCCTTTCTCATTGCTTATTTTAGTTGACTTTGTAAAAGATCAGATGCCTATAGATATGCGGCTTTATTTCTAGGTTCTCTGTTGTGTTCCATTGGTCTATTTGTCCATTCTTGTATCAGTACCATGCTGTTTGGGTTACTGTAGCCTTCTAGTATAGTTTGAAGTTACGTAATGTGATACCTCCAGCTTTGTTCTTTTAGCTTAGGATTGCTTTGGCTCTTCAGACTCTTTTTTAGTTCCATATGCATTTTTCAATAATTTTTAGTAATTCTGAGAAAAACAATGTTGGTAGTTTGAAAGGAATAGCATCAACTCTGCAAATTGTTTTGGGCAGTATGGCCATTTTAACAATACAGATTTTTCCAAATCATGAGCATGGAATGTTTTTCCATTTATTTGTGTTGTCTCTGATTTCTTTCAACATGTTTTGTAGTTCTTTTAGTAGAGACCCTTTACCTGCTTAGTTGGCTATATTCCTAGGTATTCACATTTTTGTGGCTATTAAAAATGAGATTGTGTTCCTGATTTGGTTCTCTGCTTGAACATTATTGGTGTATAACCAGGAACCTGAGCTAGTTCCCTCTAGCCCTTCTAAAAGACACTAACTCATTTATGAGGGTATAGCCCTCATGACTTAATCACTTTCCAAAAGGCCCCACCTCTTAATTGAGGATTAAGGGTTAAAGAAACTTAACTGAGGATTAAGTTTCAACACATAAATCTTGGAGGACACATACGAACCATAGCAGGAAGGCTCATAACTTCCATCAGATTCTCAAAGAATATCAATAATCACTGCCTTGAACAAAGGCAACACACACAGACACACAAACACACACACACTCATCCTCTCTTTAGGGATGTTTCAGTTTCTGATCTCATCCTGGCAGGCACTATAGCTGTTTCTGCACATGAAAAATAATTGACCTGATCTCACCTACCACTTCTTTTCTTTTCTTTTCTTTTCTTTTCCTTTTTTTTTAACTTTCATTTCTTTCTTTCTTCCCTTCTTTCCTTCTTTCTTCTTTTTCTGGCACTTACTTTTGGAATCTTCCCTGTCTTGATGTTTACTTCTCTGGCTATAAGGCCTTGCACTATGTGCCCATGATTATACCTCATATCATAAACCATTTCCAGCTACATTGTTCTCACACCTACTAACCCTGAACTCTACCTTCACCTCGTCCTACCTGGGTTATACCACTCCCATTTTCCTGGTCCTCATCCTTCCAAGCATACCTACTAACAAATGATCCCTACCTAAAGCCTCAGATCTCTGTCCCTAACCATTCTTGGTCTCAGCTCCTCACCTGGCCCTCAGCATCTGATGAGCACAGAATTACAGAGAAAGCAGTCTAGTTTGGAAAAAAATGGTTCATGCAGTGAAGCAAAGGGAGATGAAATTAGACTTAATTAAGTTCAGATCAAGTTTCAAAGGTCTTTGAAGTAAGGCTGACACAATGAATATTTCCACCATGGGAAAATGGGGAAACTACTGGACATAGTATAACCGGGAATATAGCATGACTAAAGCAATGCTTTAGGACAGCATTTCTGGGAAAAAAAAAAAAAGGTGTTGTATATAATATTAATTGATGTTACATGAAAAAAAGTTATATGTTCAATTAAATCTGAGGAATGTTGAGTTAAAGTTAGAGATGGGTCTTTATTGGAGGATTTCTCAGACCCTTTAACATGGTAATAAACATAGTGAATCCTCAGGAGGGATTTGAATGTGCCCTGTTTCTTAACCTCACATTAGCACAAAACCCTTCTTTTAGCCTGTATCAAGGCTGATGTTCCCACAAAACACAGTTTGAGAAATGGGAATGTAGGAAGATTGATCTGGCAAAGTTGTGTAAGAGAATTTGAATTGAGATGAACCTGAGCCAGGAGACTATTGGCAGCAAAGCAGGACTAGTGGAACAGCAGACCACACTGCCCTTAGCAGTGAGAATCAAGTGGAACAGGTGGTCCCAGAGGCTTTGTGAAAAACAACAGTGGGGATGGAGGTTAAACATCTGGTGGAAGACTAAAACCATGCTTTATACTTTTATATTGTAGCATCAAGCAGAAAACCTTGCATGCGAGAGAAACATGTATTGTTTTGGTCACTATTTTATTTCCTGCCCAGGGATTTAATAAAATTATTTTTCTGTTCCATGTTTAAAGTTCACCTTGTGTTTTTGTATAATTTGTACAATTTGCAAAATGTCTCCCACCTTTCATTAGCTCACTGTTCACATTGCAACTAAAAAGGAGATTGGAAGCTATCTAAACAATTTCTTTCTATCCGCTAACAAAGCTGATTGTGTACTTTAGTAATAGTTTGGGACTGAGAGTTTTTGTTTGAAAGAAAAGAAGAGGGAGAGAATAAGTAGGAGTAAGATAAAGAGGGAACAGTCTATCCTAGGGATGTTTTAATTTGTTACTCAGCCCCTCATCCTCACTCCAAGAGCTTTCTAGGATAGCCTTTAGCCAATAGCTATATAGGTTACAATGTTGATTACATTAAAAAAAAAAAACACTCAACATTAACAGTTAACAAATTCATAGCCAGAGAAATCTGACTGAGGTGACAAATTCCTAAGCACAACTAGGGATAAATTTGCTTGGTTCATCACAGTTTGCAGAGTTAGTACCCATGACTTAAAATCCTCATGTCAAGGATCTCTTAACTGATGCTAAGTTCGTCATAACAAATTGTGGAGTTCAGTTTGTTCTCCCAAGAAATAACATTAGCTTCACCTTTCTGGTAACATTTTAAAATTAACCAACATGCTTCTAAGACTTCTGATAGCCCCTTTTAGAAGAGGCAGTCCTGGTAAAAGCAGAAGGGGCATGATTTCTTTAAAAAGCTCAAACAGCCTTGAGCCTTTCATCCTCATCATCAGGATCAATATGACCACCAGAGATTCTCAGATGATAAATGCAACCCCAGTTTAGGCAGAGCTTGACTGAACTGGCATCTTCTTGAGAGAAAATCTATCACCAAGAATGCTGCTTTATTTATATATACTTACAGACAGCAAAATCCACATATAGTCTCTGCTTGTTTCCTCATCTGTAAAATGGAGACAACAGTACCTACTCCATATGGTTGAGGTAAAAATTTAATGAGTTCATACCTGTGAAAAGCTTAGTTCAGCACCCGACAACAATAAGTGTTCATTAAGTATTAACCATTTTTACCATTATTTATCATGGTTAGTGTTAGATTAATACATTATCAAAGCCCAACAATCTAAGAAGATACAACCACATAGTGGTTGGCAGAGACATTTCCTTTTAGGAGTTTAGTCAATTTATGTCATTCATATATACCTTTCTAATCCAGCAATCTCATTTCTGGGTATTTACCCAAAAGATTTTATATCAGTTTGTCAAAGAGATGTCTGCACTCCTATGTTCATTGCAGCACTATTCATATTAACCGGGTTATGGAATCAAGCCAAGTGTTCATCATTAGATGAACGGATAAAGAAAATGTGGTGTATGTATACATAAGGAATACTATTCAGCTCTGTGTGTGTGTGTTTTAATTTTTATTTTAGGTTTGGGAATATATGTGAAGGTGTATTACACAGGAAAACACATGTCAAAAGGGTTCCTTGTACATATTATATCACCCAGGTATTAACCTCAGTACCCAACAGTTATCTTTTCTGCTCCTCTCCCTCCTCCCACCCTCCCCACTCAAGCAGACCCCAGCTTTTGTTGTTTTCTTCTTTGTGTTCATAAGTTCTTATCATTTAGCTTTATTGCTTATAAGTGAGGACATGTGGTATTTAGTTTTCTGTTCTTGCATTCGTTTGGTAAGGATGAGAGCCTCCAACTCCATTCATGTTCCACCAAAAAAAGTGATCTCAAGGCTGGGCATGGTGGCTCAAGCCTGTAATCCCAGCACTTTGGGAGGCCGAGGTGGGTGGATCACGAGTTCAAGAGATCGAGACCATCCTGGTCAACATGGTGAAAACCCGTCTCTACTAAAAATACAAAAAATTAGCTGGGCGTGGTGGCGTGTGCCTATAATCCCAGCTACTCAGGAGGTTGAGGCAGGAGAATTGCCTGAACCTAGGAGGCGGAGGTTGAGATGAGCCGAGATCACGCCATTGCACTCCAGCCTGGGTAACAAGAGCGAAACTCTGTCTCAAAAAAAAAAAAGTGGTCTCATTCTTTTTCATGGTTGCATAGTATTCCGTAGTGTATATGCATCACATTATCTTTATCCAGTCTGTCATCTATGGGCATTAAGGTTAGTGCCATGTATTTGCTATTGTGAGCAATGCTGCAATGAACATCCACATGCACGTATATTTATCGTAGAATGCTTTATATTCCTCTGGGTATGAATCTAGTAACAGGATTGCTGGGTTAAATGGTTGTTCTGCTTTTAGCTCTTTGAGAAATCCACCATACTGCTTTCCACAATGATTGAGCTACTTTACACTCCCACCAACAGTGTATAAGTGTTCCCTTTTCTCCACAACCTCACCAGTAGCTGTTATTTTTTGACTTTTTAATAATAGCCATTTTTTTTAACTGGTATCTCATTGTGATTTTGATTTGCATTTTTCTTTTTTTTTTTTTTTGAGACGGACTTTCGCTCCTGTTATCCAGGCCGGAGTGCAATGGCGGGATCTCGGCCCACTGCAACCTCTGCCTCCTGGTTTCAGGCCATTCTCCTGCCTCAACCTCCTGAGTAGCTGGGATTACAGGCACATGCCACCACGCCCAGCTAATTTTTTGTATTTTTAGTAGAGACGGGGTTTCATCATGTTGACCAGGATAGTCTCAATCTCTTGACCTCGTGATCCACCCGCCTTGGCCTCCCAAAGTGCTGGGATTACAGGCGTGAGCCAACATGCCCAGCGTGATTTGCATTTCTCTAATGATCAATGATATTGAGCTTTTCTTCATATGTTTGTTGGCCGCATGTATGACTTCTTTTGAGAAGTGTCTGTTCGTATCCTTTGCCCACTTTTTAATGGGATTGTTTTTCTCTCATAAATTTGCTTAAGTTCCTTATACATGTTGGATATTAGACCTTTGACAGATGCATAGTTTGCAAATGTTTTCTCTCATTCTACAGGTTGTCTGCTTACTCTGTCGGTAGTTTCTTTTTCTGTGCAGAAGCTCTTAAGTTTAATTAGATCTCATTTGTCAATTTTTGCTTTTGCTGCTATTGCTTTATAGTTTTGGGGTTTACATTTAAGTCTTTAATTCATCTTGAGTTAAATTTTGTATATGGTGTAAGAAAGGGGTCCAGCTTCAATCTTCTGCTTATGGATAGCCAGTTATCCCAGCATCATTTATCAAATAGGGAGTCTTTTCCCCATTGCTTGTTTTTGTCAACTTTGTCAAAGATCAAATGGTGGTGAATGTGAAGCCTTATATCTGTGCTCTCTTTTCTATTCCATTAGTCTATGTGCCTGTTTTTGCACCAGTATCAGGCTGTTTTGGTCACTATAGCCTTGGAGCATAGTTTCAATTTGGGTAACGTGATTCCTCCAGCTTTGTCCTTTTTGCTTAGGATTGTCTTGGCTATTTGGATGCTTTTTTGATTTCAGATAAATTTCAAAATAATTTTTGTAGTTCTGTTAAGAATGTCGTTGTAGCTTGATAGGAATAGCATTGAATCTGTAAATTGATTTAGGCAGTATAGCCATTTTAATAATATTGATTCTTCCTATCAATGAGCACAGGATGTTTTTCCATGTGTTTGTTATTCTCTGATTTCTTTGAACAGTGTTTTGTAATTCTCATTGTAGAACTCTTTCACCTCCCTGGTTAGCTGTATTGCTAGGTATTTTATTTTTTTGTGTGACAATTGTGAATGGGATTGCCTTTCTGAGTCAGCTCTCAGTTTGGTTGTAGGTGATGTATAGGAATGCTAGTAATTTTTGTACATTGATTACATATCCTGAGACTTTACTGAAGTTGTTTATCAGCTGACAAAGCTTTGGGGCTGAAACTATGGGGTTTTCTAGATATAGAATCATGTCATCTGCAAACACAGATAGTTTGACTTCCTCTCTTCCTATTAGGATGCCCTTTATTTCATTCTCTTACCTGAATGCTCTGGCTAGAACTTCCAATACTATGTTGAATAGAAGTGGTGAGAGACAGCATCCTTATCTTGCACTGGTTTTCAGGAGGAATGCTTCCAAGTTTTGCCCATTCAGTACAATGTTGGCTGTGGGTTTGTCATAAATGGCTCTTATTATTTTGAGGTAACTTCCTTCAATAACTAGTTTATTGAAAGTTTTTAACATGAAAAGATGTTGAATTTTATCAAAAGCCTTTTCTGCATCTATTGAGATAATAATGTGGGTTTTGTCTTTAGTTCTGTTTGTGTAATGCATCACATTTATTGATTTGCATATGTTGAACCAACCTTGCATCCTGGGAATGAAACCTACTTGATTATGGTGGATTAGCTTTTTGATGTGCTGCTGGATTCAGTTTGCAAGCATTTTGTTTCGAATTTTTGCATTGAAACTTTACTTCAGTAAAGTCTCAGTTCATCAAGGACATTGGCCTGGAGTTTTCTTCTTAGTTGTGGCTCTGCCAGGTTTTGGTATCAAGATAATGCTGACCTCATAGAATAAGTTGGGAAGAAGTCTGCCTCCTCAAGTTTTTGGAATAGTTTCAATAGGAATCGTGCCAGCTCTTCTTTGTACATGTGGTAGAATTAAACTGTAAATTCAATCAGTCCTGGGCTTTTTTCAGTTGGTACTGATTCAATTTAAAAGCCATTATTGGTTTGTTCAGGGAATCAATTTCTTCCTGGCTTAGGCTTGGGAGGGTGTATGTGTCCAGGAATTAATCCATCTCTTCCAGGTTTTCTAGTTTGTTTGTATAGAGGTATTCATAATAGTTTCTGATGGTTGTTTTTATTTGTGTGGGGTCAGTAGTAACATTCCCTTTGTCATTTCTAATTGTGTTTATTTGGTTTTTCTCCCTTTTCTTCTTAATTAGTCTATCTAGGGGCCTATCTTTATTACCTTTTTCAAAAAACCAATTCCTGGATTTGTTGATCTTTCAAATAGTTTTTTGTGTCTGTTTCCTTCAGTTCAGCTCTGATTTTTGTTATTTCTCATCTTCTGCTAGCTTTGGGGGTTGATTTGTTCTTGCTTCTCTAATTCTTTCAGTTGTGAAGTTAGGTTGTTAATTTGAGATCTTCCTAACTTTCTGATGTGGGCATTTGGTGCTATGATTTTCCCTCTTAACACTGCCTTACCTGTGTCCCAGAGATTCTGGTATTTTGTGTCTTTGTTCTTATTATTTTCAAAGAACTTCTTGATGTCTGCCTTAATTTCATTATTTAACCAGAAGTCATTCAGGAGCATGTTGTTTAATTTCCATGTAATTGTATGGTTTTGAGCAATTTTCATTGTGTTGGCTTCTGTTTTTATTGCACTGTGGTCCAAGAGTGTGTCTAGTATGATTTTAGTTCTTTCACATTTGTTGAGGATTGTTTTATGTCCAATTATGTAGGTGATTTTAGAGTATGTGCCATGTGGCAACGAGAAGAATGTATATTCTGTTGTTTTGGGGTGGAGACTTCTGTAAAGGTTTATCTGATCCATTTGGTCCAATGCTGAGTTTAGGTCCTGAATATCTTTGTTAATTTTCTCCCTAGATGATCTATCTAATACTGTCAGTGGACTGTTGAAGTCTCTCACTATTATTTTGTCGGAATCTATGTCTCTTTGTAGGTCTCTAAGAATTTGGTTTATGAATCTGAGTGCTCCCCTGTTGGGTGCATATATTTTTAAGATAGTTACATCTTCCTGTTGAATCGAACCTTTTACCATTATGTAATGCCCTTCCTTGTCTTTTTTTACCCTTGTTGGTTTGAAATCTGTTTTGTCTGAAATCAGGATCGTGACCCCTTCTTTTTTGTTTTCCATTTGCTTGGTAGATTTTTCAGCATCCTGTTATTTTGAGTCTATGCATATCATGACTTGTGAAATTGATCTCTTGAAGACTGCATACCATTGCGTCTTGCTTTTCTATCCAGTTTGCCATTTTGCACCTTTTAAGTGGTATGTTTAGATTTTTTTCTTTAAGAATGTTAAATTTAGTTACTCAGTCTTTTCTGACACATAGGGTTTCTGCTGAGAGGTCCACTGTTAGCATGATGGGGATCCCCCTGTAGGTGACCTGCCATTTCTCTCCAGATGCCTTTAACATTCTTTTTCTCATTTTGACCTTGGAAAATCTGACAATTATGTGTCATGGGGATGATGTTCTTTTGGATAATCTTGTAGGAGTTCTTTGTTTTCTTGAATTTGAATTTTGGCCTCTCTAGCAAAGTTGGGGGAGTTTTCATGGATGATATCCCAAAATAGATTTTCCAGGTTGTTTGCTTTCTCTCCGTTTTGGGGATGCCAGTGATTCATAGATTTGGCCTCTTTACATAATCCCACACTTCTCAGAGATTTTTTTCATTCCTTTTTATTCTTTTTTATTTATTTTTGTCTGACTCTGTCACCCAGGCTGGCCTGCAATGGCACAATCTTGGCTCACTGCAACCTCTGCCTCTCGGGTTCAAATCATTCTACTGCCTCAGCCTCTTGAACAGCCAGGACTACAGGCTGACACCACCACTCCTAATTTTTTTTTATTTTTAGTACAGAGGGGGTTTCACCATGTTGGTCAGACTGGTCTCAAACTCCTGACCTCAAGTGATCCACCTGCCTTGGCCTCCTAAAGTGCTGGGAATATAGTCATGAACCACCACACCCAGCCTAGGTTCTTTTTTAAACCTACTATTTCACCCTTCAGCTCCTATATCACTTTATTATGGTTCTTATTTTCCTTGGTTTTTGCCATCCTCCTGAACTGAATGGTCTTTGTTCATATCCATATTCTGAATTTTATTTCTGTCATTCTAGCCAGTTCGACCTGGTGAAGAACTCTTGTTAGAGAACAAGAAGTGCAGTCATTTGGAGGACATATGACATTCTGGCCATTTGAGTTACCAGAGTTCTTGCATTGGTTTTTTCTCATCTCTGCATGTGGGTGTTCCTTTAACTTCAGTATAGATTGAGTACAGACAATAGACTTCTTTTCTGGATGTTTTCACCAGGCCACGGCTTTGTATAGAGTCTTTATTTGAAGCTGACTTCTTGTCTCTGGTTTCAGAGGTGGGTATGTAGTGAAATATTTTGGGTGTTGAAGTCCAGCAAGTGACACTTAGGCTTATTGGTCAGTTGGTAGACTCGTGTTCAGTAGTGTGGCTCCCCTATGTTTCCTCTCAGTTGCAGCTGTTTTCCCTCTCAGTGCCCTGAAAGTGTGGACTTTTCTCCCACTTGAGTGCTCACTGTAGTCCATGACTTGGCACTCAGGCTGCCCACTGCAGCTCTGGGGCAATCTCAGTGTTTATGCTCCTTCTCCAGCTTAGAGGCAGCAAAGGAAGAAATCTTAGTAATGGTTGCGACCCAGGTCAGTTTGCTTGACACCTGTGGCCTCTATGCCAGAGAAATGCAGGTCAGCAGTTGCTCAGTGCAGTCAGCCCAAGATGGAGGGTTTGTGCTGTGGGGCCAAGTCAGGAGTTCCCTGTCTGGTGATGAGCCATGATGGGTGTGTGGAACTGGTGGGACACAGATTGGCCACCTCTCCTTGGGTCAACTGCAGCTTATTAGAGGTACAGATAAGGCACTTAGGATCTTTGCTCCTTTGTTAGTCTGAGAGTGGCAAGGGCAGTGGCAGAGAAGCTTTCAGTTGCCCCTGAAGGCTCTGTCCAGGGAGCTGCTGAGTTGGTACTGGCTTAGAGCTCTGGTGGCAGAGTGCCTGAAGGACCTGCCCAGTGAGGAAATATAAGAATGGGCATATCCAGGCACTATGGCTCACGTCTATAATCCCAGCACTCTGGGAGGCTGAGGTGGGCAGATCACAAAGTCAGGAGTTCAAGACCAGTCTGGCCAACATGGTGAAACCCTGTCTCTACTAAAAATACAAAAAAATTAGCCGGGTGTGGTGGTATGTGCCTGTGATCCCAGCTACTCGGAAGGCTGAGGCAGGAGAATCACATGAACCTGGGAGGCGGAGGTTGCAGTGAACCGAGATCATGCCATTGCACTCCAGCCCAGGTGACAGTGCGAGACTCCATCTCAAAAAAAAAAAAAAAAAGAATGGGCATATCATAAGTCTGGGCTCCTTTTTGTAGAGCTGCTGAAGTATGCTTGGCACCCGCTTCAGTCCCTAGTCACCTCAGATTTTCCAGAACCTGGGGGTGTCGCCAGTGAAGGCTGCAAAAAGGCAAAGATGACAGCCTGTCCCTTTTTCTGGGAACTTTGCTCCAAGGAAGTATGGACCTGTTGCTGACCCAAAGGCATCTGTAGGAAGTGGCTGGAGACACTAGTTTGGAGGTCCCACCCAGTGAGGAGGAATGGGATCAAGACCCACTTTAAAGAGCAGTTTGGCCACGTTTTGGTAGAGCAGCTGTGCTGTGCTGGGAGTACACTTGTATTGTGCGGGGAATATACCTGTAATCTCAGCAGTTTGAGAGGCTGAGGCAAGTGGATCACCTGAGGTCAGAAGTTCGAGACCACTCTGAAGTCCAAAAGCTGAAAGGGCTAAGTCACCCAAACAGCAAAGAAGCAGCCTGCCTCTCCCTCTGGGAGCTCCATCCTAGGGGGAATTAAGATCTCTGTCAGCTGGAGAGTTCAGGCAAGGGTGGCCAGAGATCCCACTGGGAGGTCCCAGTCCCATCCAGTGAGGAGGAATGGGATCAGGTACCTGCTTAAAGCAGCAGTCTGGCCATGTTTTGGTAGAGGAGCTGTGTGTGCTGGGGGATTTAGCCTTCAGCTCGGACTCCAAAGCCTGAAGGCTGGAATGGCTAAGACATCCAAACAGCAAAGACGGTGGCCAACCCCTCCCTGAGAGCTCCTTCTTAAAGAGGTACAACGCAGCTACTTGTAGCTGGCTGGAATTCCAAGCAAGTGGGTCTTGTGAGGTGCCACAGAAGTGGGGTGTGTGGGCTGTTGCTGCTCAGCCCCCTGGATTCAGCCTCTTTCCTAGGGGCTCCTAGACAGGAGTCTAACCTCCCACTTTACCAGAGCTGCAGCTACTTTTGCTGGAAAGTCCAAATATCTCAGACTCACATATGTCTGAATGGCAGCTCTGCCAAGACTCCATGTAGCTCTGTCAGACTGAAGACTGAAGACACTGCTCGAGTGGGTTCACAAGGTGATCTCCTGGTTGCCAAGATCTGTGGGAGAAGCGCAATTTCCCTAAGATGTTCATTCACCATACTTCCCTGGGTAGGGGGGGATCCCCTCGCTCCATGTTGTTCCTAGGTAAGCTGTCGTCCTGTCTTGCTTTTCTTTGTTCTCTGTGGTTCAGGTTGTTTCCTTGATTAATCCCAATGTGACTGCCTGGATGTTTCAGTTGAAGGTGTTGTATTTATTTGCCGCTTCTTTTCCTCTACCTGACAGCCATGCACACTGACTGCTTCTAGTTGGCTATCTTGGACACTTCCTTCCCGCCCCTCACCTTGCCATTCAGCCTTTTAAAAGAAAGAAATTTGGCCATGCGTGGTAGCTCGCACATGTAATCTCAGCACTCTGGGAGGCTAAGGCAGGTGGATCACCTGAGGTCAGGAGTGCGAGACCAGCCTGGCCAACATGGTGAAACCCCATCTCTAGTAAAAATACAAAAATTAGCTGGGCATGGTGGCGCATGCCACTGCAGAGGCTGAGGCAGGAGAATTGCTTGAACCCAGGAGGCAGAGGTTGCAATGAGAGATCATGCCATTGCACTCCAGCCTGGGCAACAAGAGTGAAACTCTGGAGAAAGACAGAGAGAAAGAGAGAGATGGAGAGACTACGGCCCTACCACCCTGGACGTGCCTGATCGTGTCTTGATCTTGGAAGCTAAGCAGGGTCAGGCCTGGTTAGTACTTGGATGGGAGAAAGAAAGGAAGGAAGGAAGGAAGTTATAGCTAGGGATGTTGGTATGCATCTGTAGTGCTAGCTACTCAGGAGGCTAAGGCAAGAGAATCACTTGAGCCCAGGAGTTTAAGTCCAGCCTGGGCAACATAGCAAGACCCCATTCCTTAAGGAAGAAATTTTTGTCATTTTCAACAACAACGTGGATGTAATTGGAGAGCATTTTGCTGAGTAAAGTAAGTCAGAACAGAAAGGCAAATACTGCATGTTCTCAATTATATGTGGGATCTAAAAAAAATTGAACTCATAGAAGCAGAGAGCAGAATGGTAGTTAACAGAGGCTGGGTGTGGGAAGAATGGGGAAATGATGGTTAAAAAATATAAATAGAACAGATGTAGTGGCTCATGCCTGTAACCCCAACACTTTGGGAGACCAAAGTGGGAGGATTGCTTGAGGCCAGGAGTCAAAGAACAGCCTGAGTAACATAGTGAAACCCCATCTCTACTAAAAATGAAAAAATTAGCTGGGTGTAGTGGCATGCACTTGTGGTCCCAGGTACTCAGCAGGCTGAGGCAGGAGGATCACTTAAGCCCAGGAGGTGGAGGACACAATGAGCCATGATCACATCACTGCACTCCAGCTTGGGCAACAGTGCTACACCTTGTCTTAAAAATACACACACTTACACACATATGCACTAACTTATTCCTTAGGAGAAAAAAGGGGTTTTTTTTTAGATCTATTGCACAGCATAGTAAATGCAGTCAATAATAGTGTATTGTGCATTTCAAACTGCTAAGACAGTAAATTACAAATGTTCTCACCACAAAAAACAGTAAATATTTTAGGTGATGGATACTTCAATTACTTTGAATTAATTATTTTTTGGGGGGAGGGAAGGAGGAAGCGGGGAAGGCAGGAAGGGAGGGAAGGAGGGAGGGAGGGAGGAAGGAAGGGAGGAAGGGGGGAGGGAGGGAGGGATGGAGGGAGGAAGGGAGGGAGGGAAGGGAAGGGAAGGAAGGAATTCAAGCAATGAGAGAGACATTGCCGACCTGGATCTAGAAGTTTACAAGTTGATTTCTTTTTTTGAGAGAAGGAAAGAAAAAAAATGAGTAAAGGAGAGAAAGAAAGAGGAAGAGAGAGAGGGAGGGTGAATGGAAATATTGCTTTATTCTGAAAAAAATGGGTATTAATAATGGCCAATCAATGTTTCATTTAAACCTATGAGTAGGTGTGATGTGGTATTGACAAGAATGTATATTTTATGTATTTGAAGTGGAGAGCTCTATAAATATTTATTAAGCTTACTTGTTCCAGATCTGAGTTCGAGTCCTTGATATCCTTATTAATTTTCTGTCTCATTGAATCTAAGTCTCTATGTATCTGGGTGTTAGGATCGTTAGCTCTTGTTGTTGTATTGATCCTTTTACCACTATCTCTTTGTTGCTTTAAAATCTATTTTATCCTCTACGAGAATTGCAACTCCTGCTTATTTATTTATTTTTGCTCTCCATTTGGTTGGTAAATCTTTCTCCATTCCTTTGTTTTGAGTCTTTGGGTATCCTTGCATGTGAAACAGGTCTGGATGTAACATGCCATTGGGTTTTGGCTGTGTCTTTTGATTGGGGGATTTAGTTGATTTAAATTTAGGAATACTGCCATTTGATGTTAACTGGCTGTTTGATCCATTCGTTGATGAAAATTCTTCTTTATGTTGGTGCTCTTTACTTTTTGGTATATTTTTAGTAAGGCTAATACTGGTTGTTTCTTTCTTTGTGTAATGCCTCTTTCAGAAGCTCTTGTAAAGCAGGCCTGGTGGTAATAAAATCTCTGAGTACTTGCTTGTTCATAAAAGATTTTATTTTTCCTTCAGTTGTGAAGCTTAGTTTGGCTGGATATGAAATTCTGGGCTGAAGGTTCTGTTCTTTGAGGATGTTGAATATTGGCCCCCACTCTCTTCTGGCTTGTAGAATTTCTGCTGAGAGATCTTCTGTAAGTCTGATAGGCTTGCCTTTGTGGGTAACCTGACCTTTCTCTCTGGCTGCCCTTAGTATTTTCTCCTTCGTTTCAACCCTGGTGAATCTAACAATTATGTGCCTTGGGGTTGCTCTTCTTGAGGAATATCTTTGTGGTGTTTTCTGTATTACCTGGGGTTGAATATTGACCTGCTTTGCTAGTTCAGGAAAATTTTCCTGAATAATATCCTGAAGAGTATTTTCCAGCTTGGATTCATTCTCTCTGTCTCATTCAGGTACACCTATCAAAAGTAAATTTGGTCTTTTCACATAGTCCCACATTTCTTGGAGACTTTGCTCATTCCTTTTTATCCTTTTATCTCTAATCTTGTCTTCTTGTTTTCTTTCATTAAGTTGGACTTTGACCTCTGTTATCCTTTCTTCTGCTTGAACAATTCGAGTGTTTAAACCTGTGCATACTTCTTGGAGTTCCTGTATTGTATTCTTCAGTTCCATTAATTCACTTATATTCCTCTCTAAGTTGTCTATTCTCAATAGGATTTCGTCAAACCTTTTTTCAAAGTTCCTAGTTTCTTTACGTTGGGCTACAACATGTTCTTTTAACTCACAGAAGTTTCTTATTATCCATTCCTTGAAGAGTGATTCTGTCATTGGGATGCACTCGTTCTCCGTCAAGCCTTGTTCCATTGTTGATGTGGAACTGTGATCATCTTTAGAGGGAGAGGCATTCTGATTTTGAGTATTCTCAGCCTTTTTAAGCTGGTTTCTTCCCATCATTGTAAATTTATCCTCCTGTCATCTTTGAAATTACCAACTTTCAGATTAGGTCTCTTGATTGGACGTCCAAGTTGTTAGTTCCCAGGGCCAGAACGGCGGCGTTAAGACTGATGGTGCTTTTCTGCCCAGGATTCTCCTGTCTGGCTTCCTTCTTGTGTCCGTAATGGGCGGCTCTGCCTTCCCCGGGCTCCAAACCTCGGTGAGAAGGGGAACCAGTCTCATTTACTCTGCACCGAGAGCTGCTGCGTTGAGGTGCCGTCACAGCTGCTGAGGTGCCATCACAACTGCTGCGCCGGTCTCAGGAGTCGTGCTGGGGACCCGTGTGGGTCCTCCAAACCTGGGTCAGAAGGGGAGCCAGCCCTGTTTACTCTGCTCTGAGAGCTGCCGCACGAGGTGCTGGCAAAACCGCTGCACCGGCCACAGGAGTCGCGCTGGCGACCCATGTGGTTCCTCCACTGGGGAATCTTCTGCTCCCTGAGCGACCAGAATTTGTCTGAAAGTGTGGCGTCCTCTAGTTCTCTGCACTTTGACTGAGAGCTGCAATCCCGAGCTGTTATCGATCGGCCATCTTGGATCGTTCCTCCACTTTGAATTAATTATTATACATGATATTCATAAACCGCAATATCACTTTGTACCTCACAAACATAAACAGTTATAAATTGTCAGTTTATAATAAAATTAATAAAAATAAAATGATTGAGAATAAGTCTTTCTTACATGCATCCTTAAAGCCCATTTCTACTACAGAAATCTGTGTATGTAATCCTGAGTTTACTTACCATGTAAGCTCCTTCAAATGTCCCCATAAACCAATACCAGCTGAAACACTCAACTTTCCATAAGGACAGCAACAAAACAAGACTATGATGAGAATCCTCCCAAGTTTTTTTGTTTTTTTTGTTCTGGGGGGGAGATGAAGTCTTGCTCTGTCACCCAGCCTGGAGTACAATGGCGCAATCTCAGCTCACTACAACTTCCACCTCCCTGGTGAAAGCGATTCTCATGCAGCAGCCTCCTGAGTAGCTGGGATTACAGGTGTATACCATCACACCCGGCTAATTTTTGTATTTTTACTAGAGACAAGATTTCATCATGTTGGCCAACCTGGTATCACACTCCTGGCCTCAAGTATCTGCCCACCTCAGCCTTCCAAAGTTCTGGGATTACAGGCATAAGCCACTATGCCTGGCCAGAACCAAGCCTTTTTCACATTTCATTCCCCAGTGTCTAGCGTAGGGCCTGGCCTGAAATAGATGCTCAGTGAAATTTCTTTGTATTATACTACACAAGAAGGAAAAAGCAATTCTCAACCTTCCTTAGCATATGCCACAGCATCAGCCAGTAAAGGAAATGAGAGAGAGGGTCTATCATCTACAGAATGAATGGAATTATGACAAGGCTTTCATTCAAGTCATTTTTTTCTCACATTAGATGCAAATTCATTACTCCTTCTACACAGTTTCAACAATCTGTAATCAACCACCCAGCAGCTTGGTGTGGTAGACATCTAGTAGCACCAAAACAGCTTCCTATCCAAAGTAGCCCCAACAGTTGCCTGTCACGCTGCCTTATCTTCTCAGTATAGTCTTCACTCTTTAAATGTTTTTTTTTTTTCACTATCAAGGGTGAACATGCAGCAGAACTAGGGTCATCAGACTAAGTGGAGAGAGCCAGATCTCAGCTCTTACAGCTCTTTTGTAAGCAACCTATGATTCTTCAAGCCTCTTGAATTCTGTATTATAGTAGCCTGCTATATTGGACTCAGTTAGTTATGTGGTAAGCACATGGTTCTCCTGCCTAATAATGTAAGAATACATCCTCCTAGAGTTGGTGCCCAATCATCTTATACTCTATGTTTATGTCTGACATCTTTCTCTGACACACTGGCAGAGAGCATATAAGCTAAGTTACCCTTACCCATGATTTCAGAGACATGATGGATCCAAGGTCCTAGCTGCATAGGAAATCCAAGAGTGTAAATTTTTTAAAATTGGTAGGAATTGTATAAAGCCAAATTTGAAGAAAGAGCCAAGAAAACTTAAGAATCAAGAATATTGAAAGCAGCAGACTTTAATTTACACTGTATACAAAAATTAACTCAAAATGGATCAAATACCCAAATTAAGATTTAAAACTATAAAACTTGTAGACGAAAACAGAGGAGCAAATCTTAACAACTTTGAATTTGGGCATAGTTTCTTAAGTCTGACACCAAAAGCACAAGCAACAAAAGAAAAAATATATTAATTGCACTTCATTAAAATTATAAACTTTTGTGTATCAAAGGGCATTATCAATAGAGTGAAAAGAAAACCCAGAGAATGGGAGAAAATACATGCAAATCACAAATCTGACAATGGCATAATATCCAAAATATATAAAGAACTTTTACAACTCAACAACAAAAAGACAAAAACCCAATTTTAAAATGGGCAACGGACTTGCATAGACATTTTGCCAAATAAGATATACAAATGGCAAAAAAGCACATGAAAAGATGCTCAACATCATTAAAACCACAATGCAAGCTGGGTGTGGTGGCTCATGCCTGTAATCCTAGGACAGGCTGAGACAGGAAGACCACCCCATCTCTACTAAAAATAGAAAAATTAGCCAGATGTGGTGGTACACACCTGTAATCCCAGCTCTTTGGGAGGCTGAGGTGGGACAATCACTTGAACCCAGGAGGCAGGGGTTGCAGTGAGCTGAGACTATGCCAGTGCACTCCAGCCTGGGCAACAGAGTGAGACCCAGTTTCACACACACACACACACACACACACACACACACACTATGAGATATCACTTCTCTCCTACTAGGATGGCTTTAATTTTTAAAAAATCAGAAATTAAGAAGTGTTGTCGAGGCTTTGGAGAAATTGAAACATTCGTGCTTGCTATTAGAAATATAAAATGGTGCAGCCACTGTGGAAAACAGCTTGGCACTTCATCAAAAATTTAAATGTAGAATTATTATATGATCCAGCAATTGCACTTTGGGGTATATACCCAAAAGAATTGAAAGCACAGACTCAAACAGATACTTCTACATTCATGTTCATAAGCAACATTATTCACAATAGTTAAAAGGTGGAAACAAACCAAACGTCCATCAATAGATGAATGAATAAACAAATTTTGGTAGATCCATACAGTGCAATATCAGTTGGCCATAAAAAGGAGTAAGGCTCTCACACATGCTACAACATTCTGAGTCAAATATGCCTGACTTAAAAGAACAAAGACTGTGTCACTGCACTTATATGAGAGATTTTAAATAGGTAAATTCATAGAGACAGTACATTAAAGGTTATAAGGAACTGGGAGTAGGAGGGAGGGAAGAATGAGGAGTTATTGCTTACTGGGTTCATAGTTTCCATTTGGGGAAGGTAAAAAAAATTAGAAACAGTGGCAATGGTTGTACAACATTTTGAGCCATTGAGCCTTACACTTTAAAATATTAAAATAGCAGTCGAGGCACATATACATCATGAAATACTTATTCATACATACTTTACCACCATAAAAAAAAAGCAGTTGCTGTGTCCATGTTAATGGTTCTATTTGAAATGAGAAGCTGTAACAGAACCAAAAGCAGCTCAAGGGCATTTTGACTGGGAACCTGAAAGAATAATGCCAGCAACTCCAATCGTGCTTTTGCACAAGGATGATGGTAGCTCAGTGTGCTGGTTCAGCCTTCATCACATTCTCATCAGATGCTGCTTGACTGAGCTTCAGCATGAGATGAATGATCCATGACTCTATACAGGAGACCTCTGGAGGCTCTGAAAAGCGAACAAGCTCAGCACTCCTGTTAGGCGAGGGAAGAGGATGTTCCAAGGACTGTGGGTGAAGCCAATGTGTTTGTTGCCCAGAGTTATAATACATAGAGCCAAGGAGAAGATTCCAAATGTGGAGTCTGAGGAGGCCAAGATTTAAGTTGCTCTAGAGCGCAAATCATAAATTACCAAGGCTGAAGGATTACCAGAATGTAGAACCAAGATATGAAAGGAACAAGTAAGGAGGTAGGGAAGCTAACACATGAAGTGGGTTAGGGTGGGCTTGAATTGATTCTGAGCTGTCTGCTCAGACTTTTATAGGATTCTCATGACTGACATTACATTTAAGGGCCTGAAAAGAATGGGAAATTTAAGGTATTTTTGGCATTATAAACCATCATTATTAGATTCTTTTAAGAACACTCCCTTTTAAGGAGAGAAGTTACCTGGGAAACTGACAGGAGCTGTTAGCCTGAGAAAGGACGAATCAGGGCATGTCAATCTTTCCTCCTCCGCAAATAATCAATAGAAATAACAGCATTCCTGAGACATAATAAAAGAACTTAGATGACACTTTATTATAGGCACAGAGACTTTAGAAATGGAAGAGACAGCAATTGTCTGTTTCATGACCACTGGATATTGGAAATTGGATACCATATGAAACAGAGAGGTTCCTGGAGTGTTGGTACCTGCTATGGAAACCCCACCTATAGAGCAACCAAATCCACATGCTATTTGTCCAGGTCAGGTCTAAGAGTGGTGGTAGGTAGATAAAATGGGGACAGCTGGGTGAAGCTGAGGTAAAGAGTCAGAAAGAAAAACCTCTGGTACAAGAGACTTATCACACAACTGGGATGACTGCCCCTAACAACCTGTGTGATGTTCCTGTACCCCATGCTTGTAAATCCAGTGCAGAGCCCATCAGGTTGTGAGACAAAGTAGATTTGTCTCTTGCTGCCTAGCAGAGATCTGGGTCTGGGAGGAATGAAACAGTCTTTGAATATGAAAGGAAAGAAGGTATTTTTAAAAACAGGGGGAGAGGGGGACATTGATAAAAGAAAATGTGAAGGGGAATAGAATTCAATCTGCTTCTTTTATAATGCCAAGGGCAAAGCTAGGCTTGCCAAAATCACACAAGAGTCAAGGGTTAAATATTTACCCAACGGTTAGTGGCTAAAATAGATTATAATATAAAACCAACTGAATTATGAGAATTACTTGAGCAGCAGAAAACTAAAATATATTAAAGTCATCCATCAGGCCCTCCTGTTGCTAGTAAATGATAATTGGCTAAATCTATTTTCTGGGGTTGCTAGCAAAGGTTGCTCTGGCTTCTGCTCTAGCAGGGAGTAAAAGGAGCAGGTCCTGGGAAGTTAGCCCTGCATACAGGACTTGGAAGAGAAGTGCTTCTTTCCTGTATATTACATAGAAGACAAGTAATAAATTACAGTGGTTTTGGATGGCAGGGAGACAGCAAGTCAAAGTTAGAATAAGGAATTCAAATGTGTTATCAACTAAAGTATCTAGACATTTTTTGAGCCATATGTTTCCTTATTAACACATCTAATAACAAGGTCTAGTGGCAGGTCTAATAACTAGCACAGTTTCAAAGCAGTGATTAGCATAAAAAATACTTTGAAGCCTCTAAAACTTCTGAAATTTGATATGAAAAGATTTCTACTGGTTTCAAGTTGCAGGTACTACACATACCACTGTGGTTCATTGCTTATGTTTATAATAGAATTTTAGTTAGACATTAGCGAAAACGAAGCTGTATTTTTTTCCATACAAGTTTATAGACTCCTTGATTTTTATCCATTGACTCCTTGGGGATTTGTCCATCCAGCTTAGTAACCCCTGGTAGAAGTAAAAAAACAAGAGCCAAACAGGAAACCATGAAAGTTACAAACAAAGAATAAAAGAAGAGGCAAGCAGTAGGTCTAAATGAAGCGCAGATACCTATAGCAGGTTTTAAAGTGTTCCCAATGTCTTAGTCCATTTGGGCTTCTGTAACCAAATACTATAAAGTGGGTGGCTTATAAACAACAGAAATTAATTACTCCCAGTTCTGAAGGCTAGAAAGTCCAAGATCGGTCGGGTGCAGTAGCTTACGTCTGTAATCCCAGCACTTTGGGAGGCCAAGGCAGGTGGATCACCTGAGGTTGGGAGTTTCAGACCAGCCTGATCAACATAGCAAAACCCTATCTCTACTAAAAATACAAAAATTAGCCAGGCATGGTAGCGCACGCCTGTAATCCCAGCTACTTGGGAGGCTGAGGCAGAAGAATCGCTTGAACTAAGGAGGTGAACGTTGCAGTGAGCCAAGATGACACCACTGTACTCCAGCCTGGGCACCAAGAGCAAAACTCCATCTCAAAAAAGAAAAAAAAGAAAAAGAAAGTCCAAGATCAAGGCACTGGCAAATGTGGTGTCTGGTGAGGGCTCACCTTCTGGTTCACACATGGTACATTCTCTCTGTATCTTCACAAGGTGGAAGGAGCAAGCTAGCTCTCTGTGGGGTCTTTTATAAGTGCACTAGTCTCACTCGTGACATAATCACTTCCCAAAAGCCTCACCTCCTAATAGCATCACACTGATAACTAAGTTTCAGCATATGAATTTCGGGGACACAAATATTCAGATCATAGCACAATAATGCACTTGCTTGACTGAACTGAATTCAGCTAAAGGGCCAGACAAGGTTAGGTTATAAATGTATAATGTTAGGTTATAACAAGTAGATAGGTTATAAATGAAAGAAGAGTGGCTCCATGTTGGTAGCTATTGAAGCTGTGTGATACATATACAAGGATTGTTTGTACCACTCCCTCTACTATTCTGTATATTTGAAATTTTTCATGCTAAAATGATTTAGAAGTAATAAACACAAAAAAGGGGCTAGATGCAGTGGCTCACACCTGTAGTTCCAACTACTTAGGAGGCTTAGGTGGGAGGATCACTTGAGCCCAGGAGTTTGAGGTTGCAGTGAGCTATGATTATGCCACTGCACTCTAGCCTGGGTGACAGAGCAAGACATTGTCTCTAAAAAAAATAATAAATTCCTCTTTTCTGTGGCATCTGGAAGGCGTATAGCTGCTTCAAGATGAAGCTGAACATCTCCTTCCCAGCTACTGGCTGCCAGAAACTCATAGAAGTGGACGTTGAACGCAAACTTGGTACTTTTTATGAGAAGTGTATGGCGACAGAAGTTGCTGCTGATGCTCTGGGTGAAGAATGAAAGGGTTATGTGGTCCAAATCAGTGGTGGGAACAACAAACAAGGTTTCCCCATGAAGCAGGGTGTCTTGACCCATGGCCGTGTCCACTTGCTACTGAGTAAGGGGCATTCCTGTTACAGACCAAGGAGAACTGGAGAAAGAAAGAGAAAATCAGTTCATGGTTGCATTGTGGATGCTATCTGAGCGTTCTCAACTTGGTTATTGTAAAAACAAGGAGAGAAGGATATTCCCGGACTAACTGATACCACTGTGTCTCATCGCCTGGGGCCCAAAAGAGCTCGCAGAATCCGCAAACTTTTCAATCTCTCTAAAGAAAATGATGTCTGCCAGTAGGTTGAAAGAAAGCCCTTAAACAAAGAAGGTAAGAAACCTAGGACCAAAGCACCCAAGATTCAGCGTCTTGTTACTCCATGTATCCTGCAGCACAAATGGCGGCGTATTGCTGAAGAAGCAGCGTACTAAGAAAAACAAGGAAGAGGCCGCAGAATATGCTAAACTTTTGGCCAAGAGAATGAAGGAGGGCTAAAGAGAAGCACCAGGAACAAATTGCGAAGAGACACAGACTTTCGTCTCTGCGAGCTTCTACTTCTAAGTCTGAATCCAGTTAGAAATAAGATTTTTTGAGTAACAAATAAATAAGATCAGACTCTAAATAAATAAATAAATGTAATTAAATTAAATAAAGGACCTGACAGGCTGGGTGCTGTGGCTCATGCCTGTAATCCCAGCACCTTGGGAGGCCAAGGCAGGCAGATATGTTGAGGTTGGGAGTTTGAGACCAGCCTGGTCAACATGGCAAAACCCTGTCTCTACTAAAAAATACAAAAATTAGGTGGGTGTGGTGGCATGCACCTGTAGTCCCAGCTACTAAGGAGGCTGAGACATGAGAATCACTTGAACCTGGGAGGCAGAGGCTGCAATGAGCTGAGATAACGTCACTGCACTCCAGCCTGGGAAACAGAGCAAGACTCTGTCTGAAAAAATATAAAACAAAAATAATGACCTGACACGCTATTTGATCATCAGAATTCCTCTAATTCATTAATTCATTCACTCACCTATCCATTTATTCAATATTTATTGCTGCCTCTGGCACAATGTAGGTTATAGGAAGACTGAAACAAGAGTCGTGTAGGAGTCAGTCCAGGAGAAACAATAAGGAGGAATCAGTTCCAGTTCAGAATGAAAGTAAGAGAATGGTAGGAAGAAACCAGGAGGCAAAGTAGAAGACCCTGAGAGAGGGCATTTTTTTCTTTTGAGACAGAGGTTTTTGCTCTTGTTGCCCAGACTGGAGTGCAGTAGTGTCATCTTGGCTCACTGCAACCTCTGCTTCCTGGGTTCAAGCAATTCTCCTGTCTCAGCCTCCTGAGTAGCTGCGATTACAGGTGTGTGCCACTATGCCCGGCTAATGTTTTGTATTTTTAGTAGAGATGGGGTTTCACCATGTTGGCCAGCGTGGTCTTGAACTCCGGACCTCAGATGATCTGCCTGCCTCAGCCTCCCAAAGTGCTGGGATTACAGGCAGGAGCCACTGTGCTGAAAGGGCATTTTGATAAGGGAGTGAAAGAGAGTGAAAGAAGGTGGGGCACATAACAATGGAGTGGGCATTATAAAGTAACAAGGTGGCTGGAGGCAAGAATGGGGAACTGAAGAAAATGGCTGAAGATGTGGGAAACCACCCATGGCAGCTTTTGCAGCCTCCTTCACAATTATGTCTATCCCTGCATGGAGGAATTGACTTGGCAGCTCTTTTCCACCCAAAAAGGTGTACTCAGAAACACACCATTTGATAAACAAAAACAAATAAAAAAGACAGGTCACATCAAAGCTCTTCCCTTAAAATATCATTTTAAAGTCCATTATGCATCTCAAAAGAAAAAAATACCTATGTTAACTTGTGGAACAGAGCATAAAAAGGAACACAGTATAACTTGGAAGAAATGCAAATCAAACAACAGAGAGAAGAAATTAATCTCTGTTTATATTTCATTTCCTCTAACATTTGCCTAGTTGGGAAAACAGCAACTTGGTTTTAATAACATTGGAAGAGCAAAAATTCCCAAGATGTAACCTTCTGAACAAGTTTTCTTCTAAAGCCCATTTCAATAATGGCTTGGTAATTATTACATTCATAGGAGAACTCTGGCTGGCACCTTCCGATAGTGGGATACAGGACCCCGCTCGTAGCCAGACACCTATATTCTAAACTCCTGACTCTTTCAAGAAGCAAAGTCCAGACGAGTTTCATCAGGAAAATCTTTGGTAAGAAGATTGGCTAACAAGAGGAATTCTGCTGCAAAATGTGTTTCTCCTTCTTTGGCTACCAGCAATGTTTCCTTCAGCATTTCCTATGACTCTCTTGGCCGGAACACAATGACTTGAACTTGTCATCCTATTGGCAACTATTCCAGTCCCTCCAGGGATCCTAGTTATATCTGCCACAACATTTGAACAGTAGGTGGTCCAGTCCCTGTCCACAAAGGCACACAATTCAGAGGGAACAATAATATCTCTAAAATATTCATCTCTTAAAAACCTTACACCCATGATTAGCAGCATGAAAAGGCTGTTTTCTAGTGCCAGCATTCAAATAGTTTAATGATTTGCAATCAAATTAGCCTAAACTCTCCTGGTTGAGAACACAGACTCTGAAGACAAACATGGGTTTTTATTTAAGAGACCACACACACACATACTAACTGTGTGACCTTGGACAAGTTACTTAACTCCTCTAAGACTTACTTTCACAATCAGTAAATAGGGAATAGATAGATTCAACCATTTATCTGATAGAGTTTTATAAGCATTAAATGAGAGATCTTGTGCAGTTCCTTCCCTGAAACCGCCATCCCTCAGTAATGCAGGCCTATCACTCTACTGGCCAGTCCTCACCGGCCCCCCTCCAGGGGTGATTGAGAAGGCTCTGAGTATTCCACAGCAAACCCCTAGTATGAGCATCCAGAGATCCCAAGTGCTCTAGGGAAATGTGAACACTTACTTCAACCCCATTCTACCACCAAGGCCAAAAAACAAGAGGACAGCCACCTGAAAAGTAATTAAAACCTGGCACCCATAGGCAAAGCAGAGTCTCATCACTTTAAATGGAACAGATGAAGTAGTCCAGGCTACCCAAGATGCCACCAAACCAGTACCCCGCAATGTAGAGCCCCAAAGAGACTCAGAAGAAGAAAGAAGGAGGATAATGAGGGGAAGGAAAGAAAAGAGGAAGGAAAGGAGGAGATGGAGGAGAAGGAGGAGAAGGAGGAGGAGGAAGAGGAGGAGGAGGAGGGAGAGAAGGAGAAGGAGGAGAAGGAAGCTATATATTTCCCCTTATAGGAGCCTGAATGTTTGTGTCCCTCCCAAAAAAATTTACATATTAAAACTTAATCCCCAACGTAATAGTATTAGGAGGTAGAGCCTTTGAGATGTGATTAGGTCATGAGGGTAGAGCCCTCATGAATGAGATTAATGCTCTTATAAAAGAGACCCTTCAGGCTGGGCGGTGGCTCATGCCTGTAATCCCAGCAGTTTGGGAGGCCAAGGTGGTCAGATCACCTGGGTCAGGAGTTCAAGACCAGCCTGACCAACAAGCAGAAACCCTATCTCTACTGTAAATACAAAAATAGCTGGGCATGGTGGCACATGCCTGTAATCCCAGCTACTCGGGAGACTGAGGCAGGAGAATCACTTAAACCTGAAAGGTGGAGGTTGCCGTGAGCCGAGATTGCGCCACTGCACTCCAGCCTGGGCAACAAGAGTGAAACTCCATCTCAAAAAACAACAAAAAAGAGGCTCTTCACTGGATGGACATACAAGAAAAATTAAACAAAAGGCCTCAGAGATTTCCCTCTCCTCTTCTACCCTGTGAGGTTATAGTGAGAAGACAGCTGCCTATGAACCAGTAAGTGGGCACTCACCCAGACACTGAATCTGATGTTGCCTTGATCTTGGTCTTCCCAGCCTTCAGAACCGTGAGAAATCAATTTCTGTTGTTTATAAATCACCCACTCCATGGTATTCTGTTATAGCAGCCTGAATGGACAAAGATAGTGCCCTTCTGGTTTCTTTCAAGAGAAACCAGAAAGAGGTTGAAGATATTGTGTCTCCCACCTCACCCACTAAAGAGAAGGAGACGTTTGCACTGGTGGTACTAAACAGTCTGCCGGGAAGGAAAGACCACCACCACCACCTTCTCCCAAGAGCCACGAGTCCCAAGCAGAGGGTACCTCTACCAGTAATCCTGGAGACACAAAAAAAGAGACAGGGCCCCAAGTGACAGAATTGTCCACCCGCTCAGGCCAAAAACAAGAACCCACACCAAGGGTCAGGAAGCAGAATGAGGAGCTGGGTTGGGAGCACACATTAGTGATTGCTAAGCTGCGAAAATTGTACTGTCATTGTAGGGTAACTGGCCAGTCCTAGTACCCTTGCTTTCTCCCCATGCGGGGGGAAAAAAAATCAACCTGACTTCTGCCTCCTCCCAACCACATTTTTCCCCTTCTCTGTCCTGTGGACATATCTATAATCCATCTGGCCTTCCCTCCCCAAGGACAGTTGAAAATGATCTTTTGCAGTTTCCTGAGTGAGTTTAGTCATGTAAAATACACCTGTCCGTGTCCCCACCTCTTTCCCCGGCTCTATACGTGTGGAGGTCAATTTCTGATTCTCCTCCCTACTTATATTCCAGGTAAGTTTTGTTTACCTGCCCACTAAACCCCAGAGGCAGAGTGGAGTGTTTGCGCACCCAGATTCTGAGCATCCACTTCTGCCACCCCATGCTGAGTTTTTAAACTCTTGTGCTTTCCAAGGCTCTCTTAGTTGGGGCATTGACCCTCCCTAGGTCTGTGCCTCCAGACTGAAAATCAACTGTGTGTTTCTTTTAGACATGGTCAGGGAATGGTTAGGCTTTTGGGCCAGGGCAGGGAGAGAGAAGAAAGTGTCTAATGTAAAACAACTTACTTTTTGTCTCCCTTGTTGTAAATAACATAGAATGGCCAAATCCTGGATATGTACACATTCTAACTTCTAAAATCATTCCCACCTGTCTTCATTGTAACATGTGAAAAGAAAATAAATGCTGGTCTCTCTAAAAAAGAGAGAAAATTAAATGAGATGGTTTATGTATGGTCCTTAGCAAAAACCTAGCACAGAGTAAGTGTTCAATAAGTGTTAGCTTTTGTTATCATTTTAAAGACTTCTGGATGCTTTTTTCATTACTCTATTCATTTACTCACAAAAAAAAAAACATTGTTTAGGCCGGGCACAGTGGCTCATGCCTGTAATCCCAGCACTTTGGGAGGCCACAGTGGCAGATCACTTGATGTCAGGAGTTTGAGTCCACACTGGCCAACATGGTGAAACCCCATCTCTACTAAAAATTAGCCAGGCATGATGGCAGATGCCTGTAAACCCAGCTACCTGGGAGGCTGAGGCAGGAGATAGCTTGAACCTGGGAGACGGAGGTTGCAGTAAGCCGAGATGACACCACTGCACTCCAGACTGAACAACAGAGTGAGACTCCATCTCAAAAAAAAAGAATTATATATATAGTTTAGGTGCTTACTTTATCACAAATGTAAAAAAATATTAGACAGGCCGGGCGCAGTGGCTCAAGCCTGTAATCCCAGCACTTTGGGAGGCTGAGGCGCATGGATCACGAGGTCAAGAGATCGAGACCATCCTGGTCAACATGGTGAAACTCCGTCTCTACTAAAAATACAAAAAAAATTAGCTGGGCATCGTGGCGCGTGCCTGTAATCCCAGCTACTCAGGAGGCTTAGGCAGGAGAATTGCCTGAACCCAAGAGGTGGAGGTTGTCATGAGCCGAGATCACGCCATTGCACTCCAGCCTGGGTAACAAGAGCGAAACTCTGTCTCAAAAAAAAAAAAAAAATCAGACATTGGAGGCTGGGGATTAGAGTACAAAGAAAGATAAGAATACCTCAAATAGTCTCTACTCTGCAGGATTTTACAATGTGATTGTGGAGACAAGGTGTACACGTGAGTGATAGTGTTCGAAACACTGGCAAGGTATTAAGTGTCAAGTGAATGATATAGATTGAAATGGGGCACTTGGTGGAGTTGAGGCCAAAAGTGGCTGCATGCAATTTTGTGTTGATCCCTGAAGTGATGGTCAATCTTTGTAGTGGCAAGGGACATTGTAGACAGTGGCAACATGAGTACGAACTTAAAATTTCATATAAGTACAATATATTCAAGAGACAGTGAGAAAACCAGTCTATAGTGGGGGCATGGCAGAGCGAGTAAAAAGTACAGCTAGAGAGATTTGGGTCACATCAAGATTCATGGCCGACAGGAGTTCCAGATATGTAGCCCAGCTCCTGACATGTAGGGGCCAGAAGGAAGATAGTGTCTATGCGTAAGGGGCACTGATAGGAAGAACAGAGGAGGGCAAAAGCCAGGCATGGTGGTGCAAGACTGTAGTTCCAGCTCCTTGGAAGGCCAATGTTGGGGGATTGCTTGAGGCCTGGACTTTGAGACCAGACTGGGCAATATAGTGAGACCACATGTCTACAAAAAAACTTAACAATTAGCCAGGCATGGTGACCATAGTCCTAGCCATTTAGGAGGCTAAGGCAGGAGTTCATCATCCTTTTGAAATCAGCCCAATTTTCCAAGAAAACCAATGTTTGTGCTTTTTTTTAGATGAGACATTCTGGCACACGACGAAAAGGAATATAAATTTTGTTAAACTGATGTTTATAGTTGTTTCTGAATAAACATAGAAACTGACTCTCCTGATCTTTCTCTTTTGAGAGATGGAGGTCTCACTATGTTGGATAGGGTCGTCTCGAACTCCTGGCAAGGTACTGAATTTATCCTACCATCTTAAAACTATAAAATTGCATGAAATATATAAAAGAACTGTTTTTAGACATTGGGCCAACAAGCAGTGAAGAATTGTAAGCCCCAAGTGTCCAGAAACAAAGTTAACCCTGCCATTGCATAAGGCAGTTTCCAGTATGCAGCACAAGCAGAAGAGACCCAGAGTCCAGCAGTCTCAATGAGCTGAGGGGACAGAGACTGTTGTTCAGGGAGGCCAAGGCAACTATAATTAGTGGAACCAACTACCAGTAGAAGGAGCTGCACAAAGAGAGTGTTCCAGAGATTGGCAGAGAATTCTCCTTAAGTCTTTGGCTGAGTACTGGTCTGCACAGAAGTAAATAGAAAACCCCAAGGGCCAAGAAAAGAACCACCAAAAAAAGAGTACCTAGAATCATTCCGGAGCTCACATAAGACTGGTAATCATGTCTTCACCAACCAGAGTAGAACAGGCTCCTAATACACAGATTATTTAGTAGAATCCTCAGAAAAATGATACCCTCGTAGGAGGACAAGGTTAACCCTAAATTAAAGGGCATTCTGGACCTGTCCTAACAAAGCTTAAGAGCAAGCTGAATGAAAATAAAAGTAAAACATCAATTGTAGGATGCAGCCAGTTGTGGTGGTATGTACCTGTAGTCCCAGCTACTCAGGACACTGAGGCAGAAGAATAGCTTGAACCCAGGAGTTCGAGTCCAGCCAGTGCCACATAAAATAACCCTATCTTTTAAAAAAAATTGTATGATGCAACTAAAACAATTCTTATAAGGAAATTTGTCGCATTGAATACTTACATAGGTTGAGCATTCCTAATCCAAAAATCTAAACTGCTCCAAAATCTGAAACCTTTTTAGCGCCAACATGATGCCACAAGTAGAAAATTTCACACCTGTTTTCATGTGATATGTTGCAGTCAAAACTTTGCTTCATGCTCAAAAGTATTTAAAATATCGTATAAAATTGCCTTCAGGCTATGTGTATAAAGTATATATAAAACATAGGCCGGGCCCAGTGGTTCATGCCTGTAATCCCAGCACTTTGGGAGACCAAGGCAGGTGGATCACTTGAACCCAGGAGTTCGAAACCAGCCTGGTCAATGTGGCAAAACCCCATCGCTACTAAAACTACAAAAATTAGCTAGGCATGGTGGCACATGCCTGTAATCCCAGCTACTCAGGAGGTTAAGCCAAGAGGATCACTTGAGCCCATGAGGCAGAGGTTGCAGTGAACCAAGATTATGCCACTGCACTCCAGCCTGGGTGACAGAGTGAGACTCTGTCTCAAAAAAACAAAACAAACAACAACAACAAAAAATGAACTTTGTGTTTAGACTTGGGTCCCATCCCCAAGATATCTCATTATGTTTATGCAAATATTCCAAAAAAAAATTTTTTTTAAATCTAAAATCCAAAATGTTTCTGTTCTCAATAATTTCAGATGATACATACTTAACCTGTATTAGAAAAGAGAGGCAATCATTCTTTGAAAATGACAACAAAAGCACAAGCAACAAAATGAAAAATAAATAAGTGCAATTATATCAAACTAAAAAGCTTCTGCACATCAAAGAAAACAATTAACAAAATAAATAGGCAACCTATGGAAAGGGAATAAATATTTGCAAACCACATATCTGATAAGGGGTTAATACCTAAAATATATAAGAAACTCATACAACAGCTTAATTTCAAAAAAAAAAAAAATCCAAACAACCCAATTTGAAAATGGGCAAAGGACCTGAATAAACATTTCTTCAAAGAAGACATACAAATAGCAAACAGGTATATGAAAAAATGTTCAAAATCACTAATCATTAGGGAAATGCAAATCAAAACCATAATAAGATATCGCCTCACATCTGTTAGGATGGCTATTACAAAAAAGATAAGAAATAACAAGACTTGGAGAAGGTGTAAAGAAAAGGGAACCCTTATGCACTGTTGATGACAATGTAAATTGGTACAGCCACTATGAAAGCAGTACGGAGGCTCTTCAGACTCCTAAAAATAGACCTACCATACAATCCAGCAATCACATTTCTGGGCATATATTTGAACGTAATAAAATCAGCATCTCAAAGAGATTGCAGCATTATTCACAATAGTCAAGATATGGAAACAACCTAATCATCCATTAATAGATGAATGGAGAAAAAACTATGATTGTAGGATTGATGGATGGATGGATGGATGGATAGATGGATGGATGGATGGATAGATAGATACAATGGAATATTATTTATCCATACAAAGAAAGAAATTCTGCCCTTTCTGACAATGTGAATGAACCTGAAGGATCTTATGCTAAGTGAAATAAGCAAGACACACAAATAAATAGGCAAATACTGTATAATCACACTTATAATGTAGAATCAAAAAGTCAAACTCATAGAAATAGAGTACAATGGTGGTTGTCAGGGGAGTGGAGGAAATGGGGAGATGTTGGTCAAAGGGTAAAAACTTTCAATTATAAGACGAAGAAGTTTTGGTAATTTAAATCTACAGAATGATCACCAAAGTTTGTTTAAATTCTCTGCAAAATAGTTGAGATCTTAAATGTTCTCACCACTAAAAAATGGTAACTTTATAAGATTAACTAACTTGATTGTGATAACCATTTCATAAACTATGCATATAACAAATCACCATGTTGTACACCTTAAACTTATACTACATTTGTTAATTATACTTCAATATATCTTGGGTGAAAAGAGGAAAAGACAAATCGATAATATAAGCTCCCACCTTAAGACACTAAAACAAAAAGAGCTAAATAACCAAAATGTAAGCAGAATGAATAAAATAATAAAAATAAGAGGAAAAAACGAAATTGAAAACAGAATGAGAAAATCAATTAAAAGCTAATTATTTGAAAAGATGAATAAAATGAATAAATCTGACAAAAACTGATAAATGGAAAATAAGACAGAAATTACCAATATAGAAAATTAAAGAGAATATCGATAGAGATGACTCAGACATTGAAAGGGAAAATAAGAGAAAACTACAAACAATTCTATGCACATAAGTCTGACAGCTTCTATGTAATAAACCAATTCCTCAAATACCACAAGCTACGAAAACTCACCCAAGATTAATAGCCTGAATAGTCCCATATCTGTTTAAGACATTGAATTCATATTTTAAAACTTTTCAAAAAAGAAATTTCTAGGCCCAAGTGGTTTCACTGGTAGACATTTAAAGAATATAAAAACCAATTCACACAATTTCTACCACAAAAGAGTAGAGAAGCCAACACTTATCAATGCATTTTATGAGGTAAGCGTTACTCTTATACCAAAACCAAACTAAAACAGTACAAGAAAAAAATTACTGATCAATATTTCTCATGAACCTAATGGCAAAAATCCCTATCCCTGTAGCAAAACATGTACTTTAGGGGTATATCACCTGGGTTAGAATCCAGACTCTGCCATTTACTAGCTATACCACTTTGACCAAATCACTTAACTTCTCTGATCCTTCTTCTCATCTGGAAAATGGAGATGCCAATTGATATGGTTTGGCTGTGTGCCCACCCAAATCTCATCTTGAATTTTAGTTTCCATAATCCCCATGTGTTATGGAAGGGAGCCAATGGGAGGTAATTGAATTGTGGGGGCAGTTTCCCCCATGCTATTCTCATGATAGTGAGTAACTTCTCAGATCTGTGGTTTCATAAGGGGCATCCCCATTTGCTTGGTTCTCATCCTTCTCCTACTGTCTTATGAAGAAGAACATGTTTACTTCCTCTTCTGCCATGACTGTAAGTTTTATGAGACCTCCCCAGCCCTTTGGAACTTTGAGTCAATTAAACCTCTTTCCTTTAGAAATTACCCAATCTTGGCTATGCCCTTATAGCAGCATGAGAACTAACTAATACAGTAAATTGGTACCACAAAGAGTGGGGTGCTGCTATAGAGATACCTGAAAATGGGGAAGTGGCTTGGAACTGGGTAACAGGCAGATGTTGGAACAGTTTAGAGGGCTCAGAAGAAGACAGGAAAATGTGGGAAAGTTTGAAACTTCCTGGAGACTTGGAGGACTCAGAAGACAGGAGAATGTGGGAATGTGTGGGACTTCCTAGAGACTTGTTGAATGGTTTTGACCAAAATTCTGATAGTAATATAAACAATGGAGTCCAGGCTGAGGTGGTCTCAAATGTTGAGGAACTTGTTGGGAACTAGAGTAAAGATGAATTTGCTATGCAAAGGGAGTGGTGGCATTTTGCCCCTTCCCTAGATATCTGTGGAACTTTTGAACTTGAGAGAGATGATTTAGGGTATCTGGTGGAAGAAATTGCTAAGCAGAAAAGCATTCAAGAGGAAGCAGAGCAGTAAGGTTAGGAAAATTTGTAGCCTATGTGATAGAAAAGAAAACCCCTTTTTCTGAGGAGAAATTCAAGCAGACTGCAGAAATTTGCGTAAGTTACATGGAGCCAAAAGTTAATCACCAAGACAATGGGTACAATGTCTCTAGGGCAGGTCAGAGGTCTTCATGGCAGCTGCTCCCATCACAGACCTGGAGGCTTAGGAGGGATAAATGGCTTCATGGGCTGGGCCCAGCGGCCCCATCCTTTATGCAGCCTAGAGATATGGTGCCCTGCATCTCAGCTGCTTCAGCTCCAGCTGTGGCTAAAAGGGGCCAACATATAACTCAGGTCATTGCTTCAGAGGGTACAAGGCCCAAGCCTTGGCAGCTTACACATGGTGTTGGGCCTGTGGGTGCACAGAAATCAAGAACTGAGGTTTGAGAACTCTGCATAGATTTCAGAGAATGTATAGAAATGCCTGGATGTACAGGCAGAAGTTTGCTGCAGGGATGGAACCCTCATGGAGAACCTCTACAAGGGTAGTGCAGAAGGGAAATGTGGGGTTGGAGCCCCCCCAGAGTCCCCACTGGGGCATGGCCTGGTGGAGCTGTGAGAAGAAGGCCACAATCCTCCAGACCCCAGAATGGTAGATCCACCAACAGCTTGCACCATGCACCTGAAAAAGCTGCAGACACTCAATGCCAGCCCATGAAAGCAGCTGGAATTAGGGCTGTACCCTACAAAGCCACGGGGGCAGAGCTGCCCAAGATCATTGGAGCCCACCTCTTGCATCAGTGTACCCTGGATATAAGACGTAGAGACAAAGGAGATCATTTTGGAACTTTAAGATTTAATGACTCCCCTATTGGATTTCAGATTTGCATGGGGCCTGTAGCCCCTTTGTTTTGGCCAATTTCTCCCATTTGAAATGGGTGTATTTACCCAATGCCTGTAGCCCCATTGTATCTAGAAAGTAACTAACTTGCTTTTGATTTTACAGACTCATAGGTGGAAGGGACTTGCCTTGTCTCAGATGAGACTTCAGACTTGGACTCAGAGTTAATGATGAAATGAGCTAAAACTTTGGGGGACTGTTGGATGGGCATGATTGTGTTTTGAAATGTGAGAACATGAGATTTGGGAGGAACCAGGGGTGGAATGATATGGTTGGGCTGTGTCCTCACCCAAATCTCATCTTAAATTTTAGCTCCCATAATCCCCACGTGTCATGGGAGGGACCCTGTAGAAGGTAACAAAATCATGGGGTCAGTTTTTCCCATGCTATTCTCATGATAGTAAGTTCTGACAAGATCTGATTGTTTTAAAAGGGGCTTCCCCTTCACTTGATTCTCATTCTCTCTCCTGTCACCTTGTGAAGAAGGATGTGTTTGCTTCCCCTTCTGCCATGATTATAAGTTTCCTGAGGCCTTTTTATCCCTGCAGAACTGTGAGTCAATTAAACCTCTTTTCTTTATAAATTACCCAGTCTTGGGTATGTCCTTATAGCAGCATGACAGTGATCTAATACAACTATACCTGTCCCCATAACTTTGTTGTAAATATTAGATGAGATGCTATAAAATATTTAACGTATTTCCTGAAATACAGTAGCATTCAATAAATGTTGAATAGTATTTCTATTAATATTACTATTGGCATTATTATTGATGTTCCCACATATGTGAAAATGTGAGGTACATTTAAAACAGCCAAAACAAGAGTGGACAGTAGTACATGCCTTCTGCTCTTGTGAGAGCTGGATGGGAGTATATATCCAGGGTTACAAAGCAGATATTGTATGTATTCCAGGGCCTGACCTGTGCAAAGAGGTTAATTGGAGCAGAATGAACTAATGAAGTCTTGTCTATCTGAGGGCTTCTGGAGGTGAACAACCTATGTATCCTCAGACTTATGACAAGTAGATTCTAAGTCACTGTCACTCTGAGATAGAGCACAGGAGGAATAACATTCTTAACAAGCACCACAGATGCTTCTAGTACACATGATTTATTGTTTTGGACTGAATTGTGCCTCTCAACAACCTCCACTAAATGTATATATTGAACTTCCAAACCCCAGTGCCTCAGAGAGTAACTCTATGTGGAAACAGAGCTTTTAAAGAGGTGATTAAGTTAAAATGAGGTCACTAGAGGGGATCCTAATCCACTTTGACTGGTGTCCTTATAGACAGAGGGGAATAGGACATAGACACACTCAGAGGGAAGACTGTGAAGACACAAGGAGAAGACAACTACCTGCAAGCCAAGGAAAGAGGCCTCAGAAGAAAGCAACCCTGCTGAGACCCTGCTGATCCTGGACTTCTAGTCTCCAGAATTGTGAGAAAATTAATTTCTGTTGTTTAAGCCACATAATCTGTACTAGACTGCACACCAGCCTGGGTGGCAGAGTGAGATCCTGTCTCTCTTTCTCTCTCTCTCTCTCTCTCTCTCTCTCTCTCTCTCTCTCTCTCACACACACACACACACACACACACACACACACACACGAGAATAATAACTGTGGATAACAGCTCACTGCTGGGTGGCTGAAGCAAAAGTTAAAGCAAAATTCAAATCATGGTGATTTTTCTTAAAAGTTTTTGGTGACTTTCACTGCTCTGAAGATACAAATCCTTTCTACAGCCTCCAAAGCCTTTCATGGTATGGCATTGTTAACCCTTCCAGCTACTCTCTCTATTCTCTAACAATAGCCACTTGGCCTCTATCAGATCTACGGTAGTCCCACATTCCTGCCCGTTTTGTGATATTTGCACATGCTATTCCTTTGGCCTGTAAAACTTGATCCCCTCCTCTTAAAATGAGCCCTGAAGAGTAAGGAGGAGTTAGTTAGGAGTTGCCTAACTAACTCCTCCTTACTCTTCAGGGCTCATTTTAAGTGTCACATCCTCTGGGAAGACTTCCCTGATTTTCTAAATTAGGAAAATTTTCTTCACTCTTTGTTTTCTAGCACTTTCCTATCTTCGCTCATGGTATTTATTAATGTCTGACTCTCCCATTCAATTGTGAGCTCCATGAGAGCAGAGGCTATATCCACTTTGTTCACCATGGTCTCCCCAATGGCTGATAGGATGTAGATGCTCAATGAAAACATCAATCTAAGGCAGGCAGGCACAACACTCCAGTTATGCCCTAGGAGTGATGTCACCCATGGGAAGACTGGTAAGAGAAGTGACCTAACTACCTCCTTGCGTTTGTCACTCTGCCTTCTCAGCAGTTTTGCCCAAGTTCTCCATTCTTAACCTCACCTATTTTTAACCCATCTCTATCTTTCAATTTTTAAAGCACAACAGTCCTCTCCCCTTACTCTAGCTTTTGTTTCCCAATTTTTATAAAAACTGGGCACAGAAAAGTTTCTCACTTTTTTCTTAATGTCACTATAAGAATAACAATGTCAGTTCCATGAAAAATGGTAACCAACTTTCAGGTTCAACATCAAGTTGATATAATAAGGGCAACTACTGCTCAGTTTGTCAGTTGTTACCAGATTTCATTTTTCCAGGAGAAATCAGGAATGTATATTTTTGTATGAACCTCCCTATTTTTGAAATATTGGCAACTATTTTTTAATGTAAACTTGTGTTAGCCAAATGAAGCATGTCTATAGGCTAGAAGTGTCCTATACAATACCATTTTGCATCCTCAAATTATAAATAACTATAATACAAGTCAGAATAAAATCAGTGGTACAATGGAAATAGAATCAGCATAAGATCATGTAGAAAAGAACAATTACAAAATGTACATTGCCACATAAACAGATAAATTTTTGTAACAAATAGGCCAACTGACCCATTCATTTGCTTAAGAGCACAGGCAAGGCAGGTGTCCGTGCCCCGAACTTTGTTTGGCCTCCCGAGTCACGCAGCTTGTCCAGTCATCGACTGTACTGCTCTCTTGCCTATTTTTTGCCTCCTACGTCTTGGCAATAAACAGAGTAAGGGCAGAATGACAATCAGAACAAAGAAAAATAAGCTTAGAAAAGAGCACAGTGTTCTTTCAGAAAAGCCCTACAGGAAATGAGTTCAATAAAGATGATTCTTAGGGCTGTGTATGTATTAATAGATCATTCCTAAGTGCACCCCTTGAGTTTAGGCATTTTGATTGTAATGTCCAATATTGTACATTAAGACCTTCACTTAAGTCCCTTGCCTCATCTCTTCAGTCTCCTAATTTATCAAAACACTCAAACCTGTGTTTGCCACGTAATGCTATCTTACCTCAATAGTCTACTTTTCATTTAGTGAAAACATTCCTAATTGCTATTTAAATCTAACCACTTCCTCAAGATAGTCAAGCTTATCTAAACTATTCCGACTAGCTCAGCTCATTTCTCCACTCATCCTTCATGATAATTAATTAATTGGGAGGATCATTCCAAACTGATATAACCTGTGGTAAGAGGAAAAAAGTCTAGGGGAAGGAGGAGGAATAAATAGAAACTTTACATTGTGTTGGATATACATAATTTTGTTATTTTTTTTGTTACTTTATTAACTGTATGACTTTTAAAATACAGGGCCCATAAGAATCAGACTTAATTTTTTAACATTTAAAAAATTGTTGTAAAATTCACATAACATAAAATGTACCATTTTAGCCATCTTTAAATGTTTTTTGACTGTTTGTTTAAAGACAGGCTCTCGCTATATTACCCAGGTTGTACTCAAACTCCTGGACTCAAGGGATCTTCCCACCTCTGCCTCCTGAGTAACTGGGATTACAGGCACATGACACCAGGTCTGGCTCATCTTAGCCATTTTTAAGTGTACAATTTAGTGGCATTAAAAACATTCACATTATTGTGCAACCGCCACCACCATCCATCTCCAGAACTCTTGTCATCTTGCATAACTAAAACTCTGTTTCCATTATGCAATAACTACTCATTACCCCTTCTCTACCCCTGGCAACTGTTATTCTACTTTCTGTCTCCACGTACCTCATATAAACAAAATCATGGCCAGGTGCAGTGGCTCATGCCTATAATCCCAGCACTTTGGAAGGCCATGGCAGGTAGATCACCTGAGGTCGGGAGTTTGAGATCAGCCTGGCCAACATAGTAAAACCCCATCTCTACTAAAAATAGAAAAATTAGCTAGGCGTGATGGAGGTGCCTGTAATACCAGCTACTCTAGAGTCTGAGGCAGGAGAATCACTTGAAACTAAGAGGTGGAGGTTGCAGCGAGCTGAGAGATCATGCCACTGAACTCCAGCCTGGGAGACAGAGTGAGACTCTGTCTCAAAAAAAGAAAACAGAAGGCCGGGCACGGTGGCTCATGCCTATAATCCCAGCACTTTGGGAGGCCAAGGCCGGTGGATCACGAGGTCAAGAGATCGAAACCATCCTGGTCAACAAGGTGAAACCCTGTTTCTACTAAAAATACAAAAATTAGCTGGGCATGGTGGTGCGCACCTGTAGTCCCAACTACTCGGGAGGCTGAGGCAGGAGAATTACTTAAACGCAGAAGGCGGAGGTTGTGGTGAGCCGAGATCGTGCCATTGTGCTCCAGTCTGGGTAACAACAGCGAAACTCCATCTCAAAAAAAAAAGAAAAAGAAAGAATACACTATTTGTCATTTTATGACTGGCTTATTTTGCTTAGCATAAAGCCCTCTCAAGTTTCATCCATGCTGTAGGAATTTCCTCCCTTTTTAAGGCTAAATAACATTCCATTGTGTGCATATACCACATTTTGCTTACCCATCCCTCCACAAATGGACATTTGGGTTGTTTCTACTTTTTGGCTATTGTGGACAATGCTGTTATGACCTTGGGTGTAGAAATACCTCCTTGAGTCCTTGCTTTCTATTTTTTGGGGCATATACACTGAAGTGAAGCTGCTCCTTGATTCATGATGGGGTTACATGCTAATAAACTCATCATAAGTTGAAAATATGTCAAAAATGCACTTAATGCACCTAAACATCCTAACCTCATAGCTTAGCCTACCCTACGTTAAATGTGCTCAGAACACTTACGTTAGCCCTCAGTTGGACAAAAGTCATCTAACACAAAGTATATTTTATAATAAAGTGTTGAATAGCTCATGTAATTTACTGAATATGGTACTGAAAGTAAGAAAAAAAACAGAATGGATGTTGTGTTAGTCTGTTTTCATACTGCTATAAAGAACTGCCCAAGACTGGGTAATTTATAAAGGAAAGAGCTTTAATTGACTCACAGTTCAGCATAGCTGGGGAGGCCTCAGGAAACTTGCAATTATAGCAGAAGGCAGAGAAGCAAGTCACCTTCTTCTTCCTGGCAGCAGGAAAACGAAGTGCCGAGAGAAGGGGGGGAAGGGCTCCTTATAAAACCATCAAATATCATGAGAACTTACTCAGTATTAGGAGAGCAGCATGGGGAAAACTGCCCCCATGATTTAATTTCCTCCACCCTTGACACGTGGGGAGTATGGGGATTATGGGGATTACAATTCAAGATGAGATGTGGGTAGGGAAATAAAGCCTAACCATATCAGATGTATAGGTACTTAAAGTACAGTTTCTACGTAATGCATATAGCTTTTGCACTCTCAAAGTAAAAAAAATCAGCATTCTCAGAATTCTTGCCCATGCCTACTTCCCAGTTCCTGCTAGTACATATTGACTAGATGCTGCAGTTTCAGAATATTATCCATTTCTCATCTTAGCAGGCAAAGCATGTCCCCAGGTGGGTTACATTGTGATTTAACCCTAGTTAAATCCAACCCTATGTCCAGGAGGAGGGGGTGCAGGCACGTGTTGTCTTGCAAGAGAGAGGCCTCTGTATTGTCTTCAAGCAAATAGAGCATCCTAGTTCTTGATAGGGAGGTGCAGGCCACTTCTACAAGCTCAAAGGTCTCAGGAAAATCTGGGGATTCAAGATCTTCAGGCCCAGACATTCCCTATCCCATGTGTCAGGGTCTCTGTTTTTCAACCACATCCTTGACCTTTGCATAGCACATTTGTCTTAGTTGATATGTTAGCTACATTTGGAGCTTGACTACTCTAGCAATTAAGTCCTAGACCTGGTCCTTAGCTTTCTCTGTTATCCTGCTGCAAGATGCAAAAGCCTCTTTATACACTACCAAATAGGTTCCATGGATTTCACTCTTAACTTTAAATTGCTAATCACTTTCAGCTTTGTGTTATCTTTGTTCAGAGTAGCTCAAACTTAAGAATAGCTTCCAAATTCCATCTTTTTTAAGATTACTAGTCCCCCCATATTTCTCAAATGCCTAATATATCCCAATAACCACTGTATCCCCTTCCACCAATGAAACTTTTGCCTGCACTGCTACCTATGTCAGGGAATATCAGTGTTGCACTTACCAACAGTAATGATGTCCTTGATGTCATCTAGGAGGTGGTTGATCCAGATCCAAAATCCCATTAAGGTATGTGCTTTCTCAGACCACTCTTGGCACCAACTGTCCCAGAGCCTGGGTTCCCCAAGAAACAGACCCTGAGATGGGGACCAGTGTGCAGGATGTTTATTAGGATGTCCCCCTTGGGATCAACACTTGTAGAAAGGAGGTGAAAGGAAAAGGAACGGTCAAAGGGAGAAGTGAAGCCATGGTGCAGTTCCAACCAAGGCCTCAGCCAACCCCACGGGAGGCTCTGGAACTACAGTGACTGCTTGTCCCAAATTAGGTTAAGAGGGCTGGGCCTTTGTATCCCAACATTGACTAACCATTGGGCATGGGCTGCCCTTGTAAAGAGGTATGAGGTATCAACTGGGTGAGGCAGTTTTCTTCAGCTGAGGTAATCGCTAATGAGAATTGGCACCCACAGGCCATCTTCTAGATGTGCTTTCGGCAGCTGGAGTAATAACATCTTCATTGCCGAAGGGAAATCTGCGTGCCCCATTATAGCATGCACCACATGTGCTGATGTCCATACCATGTAAATGCAAACTGTTTCTGATCCACCTTCTAAGGGGTGTGGAAAATAAAACATTTACTTGATCAATAGCCATATATATGTCTGTTAATCTACTTTAGTAAAGATATGACATCTAACACAGCTGTTACAGTTGTTACTATTACTTAGTTAAATTTGTGATACTTCATTGTCATTTGCTGTGATGTATCTGGTTTTCTCAGGAGCCACACTGGTGAATTAAATAGGTATCTGATGAAGACTGCATTACATAAGTCTTTGAAGGACTAAATTCTGCAGTTCTTCCTGGGATGTGATGTGGTTTGTCAATTTTATTAATTTTTTACATACTATCTTGGTAGGAGGAGATGAGAAATTTCTGAGGCTTTTGCTTGCCCTTCCTTCTACAACAGATCTTACTCTACTGTTCAAGGAATCAACATAGGGGTTCTGCCAACTTCTCGGTTTGGCCAGTCCAGTTATACATTCTGGAACTAGGGAAATGACCATCAGGTAAGTCCATAGACCCAGCAGACCCACGATGGCCTGTTCCTGTGACAGGGGAGACCCCCTTGCCCCCTTCTATTTCACCTCCTCCCTCCCCCACTTCCACATGGGAAGGAGAGTGAAGAAGGAAAAATAAAATAAAATAAGATACAAAAAAGCTGGGAAAATGACTCCCTTTTTTGTTCCCAGCGTCTCTGCTATCTGTTAACCTTGAAAGAGCTGCAAATAAATGTTATCCCTGCCGGCTGGAGCCTGGCACTAGTTCACGCCCCCATGTCTCCACGGACCAGCCTCCCTCCTGGAAACACCTCTGCCAACAAACAGCTTGTTGCTTTTGTCTTATCTCTGTAAGCCCCCTCCCCTGCTGGTCCCCACTCATGCTGCATATTAATTAGCAAATCAATGAAGCCAAAAGATTGTAAAGTGGGACGTGCAGCAAATGGACAATGACAGCGTTCCACCTCAGTTTCCCCTTTAGCATTGTAAGCCTATGAAAGGGGAGAGAAGCTGCAGCTCCAGGAGCTCAGTGAATGAGGCTGTCACCCCCACCCCGAAGCTCCTGGCTGAATAAAAAGCCACTTCCTTCCTCAATTCAGTGTTCAAAAGGTTTGTTCCCTGCCCCTCCTGCTTCACCTGGACCAGGACTCCATTCATTTATTTCTTGTCTCTTGTATGTTCCCACTCAAACAGAGGGGACTGAGTTTCTCTACTGAAAAGTTACCATTTTTTTTCCTTGTAATCAGTAAATATCATGGAAGAGATACTTGGAAACCTATTTCTTCTCAAACTTTCTCCTAATTTTAACATCCATTTTGTCCACAACAATTATGGTGTTTGTCCAATGATTTTGTGTTTTTCTCATTTCTTCTACATTTGTTAATCGAAATTCTTCTATTAAACCTGCACATACATTCTCCCCAGTGTTTAGGTAATTTCTTTTTTCTTTTTCTTTTTTTTTTTTTGAGACAGAGTCTTGCTCTGTTGCTCAGGCTGGAGTGCAGTGGTGCGATCTCAGCTCACTGCAACCTCTGCCTCCTGGGTTCAAGCGATTCTTCTGCCTCAGCTTCCCCAGTAGCTGGGACTACAGGTGCCCGCCATGTTTAGGTGATTTCTAAGCTCACGTAGAATTGACATTTTAATGTTCATTGTATTTGTCACAATATGAAATAATTCTGTTTTTCCATCTGACTGATATGGATCAGCTCTGTCCCAATTTATCAAACAGTCAAGCCCCTTAAGCAACAGTGCATAGTTGGCTGCTAGACTGGCTTAGCACCCCTCCATAGATTCAGCCAATAAGAAGACAATGAGCCCAAACGGATATAGTTTATTACTAACGCAGGCAGCAGAACAAGAGCAGCACGATGTCCCTAATCCCATAGGATGACACTGAATTGGAGCGGTCAGATGACAAATAACACAAGCAATGGGTCACTCTGGTGTGCAGAAGCCAACTCCAAATTATAGCCAAGCAATTTATGCTTCAGCTCTACTGAAGTGGGCTGTGTGTGTGTGTGTGTATGTGTGTGTGTGTGTGGGTGTGTGTGTGTGAGAGAGAGAGAGAGAGAGATGGTACAAAGCTCTATGTTTCACTGGAGCCAGGGAGGCAAATGAGAAGCTACTTCATGGCACCCTCCCACAAGATAAGGAGCAGATACGAAATGACCTGTGACAACGTATCACAATATTTCTTCTCTTGCCATGTTCCAGAGAGATCACAGGGCATTCCTCCAAGACTTGAGTCAGACCATGGTTAAACCTTGGCTGTGTGACATGTGAAGGTGTTCAAGGTCACCAGGGCACCACAGCAGAACCATTCATTCCTCTACACTCACAACTAGAATGAAAGTTCCATAGGTCTGATGTCTGTATCTGGCTTGCTATATTGACAGTACCTAGAATAGTGTCTGGCACATACTAGATGCTCAGTAAATATTTGATCTAGGAATAAATGAATGAATAGGGGTTTTAGTGTCTACTGTTATGAGGTGAGAAAGAAGTGTCTGCTATTCCTCTCCCAACCTCAAAGTGGGATCCATGTCCTTCTCTTTCCTGGTTCTTCATCTCTAATGATTTACCTCTATCAACTGCTGTTCAACCTACTTGCGCTACTAAATCAGATTGAACAAATGACATTTCTAAGATACTTCTTTTTTTTTTTAATTTTTTTTTTTTTAAAGACAGGGTCTCACCATGTTGGTCAGGCTGGTCTTGAACTCCCGACCTCAGGTGATCCTCTCACCTTGGCTTCCAAAGTGCTTGGATTATAGGCATGAGCCACCACACCTGGCTCTAAGATATTTCTTTACTCCTCTTCCTTTTTCCTCACTGAATGCTCTTGGTATTTGCTAGGACCAGTCTCTAGAAAAGTTGAATTGACTATGTTAAAATGTTGGGTCACTGAATTTTCTGCTAGAGTAATGTGGTTCTCAACCCTGACTACACATTAGAATTAACTTTTCAAAAGAAATAAAAAACTTTTTCTCAGGCTCCACTGCCAGAGACTCTGATTGAATTACTTTCTTAGGGGGCCAGAATGTGGGTAATTGTTTTCTAACTTCCCAGGTATTGTTATTTTACATCCAGCGCTGAGAACCACTGCATTACATAAAGTTTAGGCTTGTAGCCTGCACCCAGTGTTTTTTAGTATACCTGCTCTTGAGACCTTAAACATAAAACAAAATATTTCATTCCAGAAAAGAAAGGGAAAAATCAAATGTGAATACCCCCAGGAGAGGAATTAGACTGACCTAAAGATAGTAGTGTGTGAGCCCTTGGTTCCTAAATCAGATGATCTGAGTTGAAGTGCAGACTCTGCCACTTAACAACAAAGATGATTTTGGAAAACTAATTTAACTTCTCTAACATGGGAAAGTATCTATCAGTATGCCTGGAATGTAACAGATCCTCAATATATTTTTGTTGACTCTGTATATGAATCTCTGAATTCCATTTGTAAATTGAGTGTAATAATGCCTGCCTATATCCTGGGTTTGCTGTGAGACTGAAAATAGATAATGAACACAAAGGCACTTTTTAAAGATAGTGATGTTTTTATTTATTTATTTATTTTTTTCGAGACAGAGCCTCACTCTGTCACCCAGGCTGGAGTGTGGTGGCATGATCATGGCTTATTGCAGCCTCAAGAGATTCCTGGGTTCCAGAGATCCTCCCACCTCAGCCTCCTGAGTAGCTGGGACTGCAAGTGTGCACCACCTCACCCAGCTAATATTTTTATTTTTCTTTTCTTTTTTTAAATTTTATTATATTTTATCTTTTTTTATTGTGCTTTAGGTTCTGGGTACATGTGCAGATCATGCAGGATTGTTGCATAGGTAAATATGTGACAAGGTTGTTTGCGGCCTCCATTCCCCTGTCACCTATATCTGACATTTATCCCATGTTATCCCTGAATCCCCAGCTCTGCACCCCCTGCTGTCCCTCCCCTAGCACCCCCAACAGACCCCAGTGTGTGATGCTCCCCTCCCTGTGTTCATGTGTCCTCATTGTTCAACATCCACCTATGAGTGAGAAAATGGGGTGTTTGATTTTCTGTTCTTGTGTCAGTTTGCTGAGAATGATGGTTTCCAGATTCATCCATGTCTCTACAAAGGACACAAACTCACCGTTTTTTATGGCTGCATAGTATTCCATGGTGTATATGTGCCACATTTTCCTTGTCCAGTCTATTTTCGGTGAGCATTTGGATTGCTTCCAGGTTTTTGCTATTGTAAACAGTGCCTCAATGAACATACATGTGCATGTGTCTTTATAATACAATGATTTATAAACCTTTGGATATATACCCAGTAATGGGATTGCTGGGTCAACTGGAATTTCTATTTCTAGGTCCTTGAGGAATCGCCACACTGTCTTCCACAATGGTTGAACTAATTTACACTCTCACCAACAGTGTAAAAATGTTCCTGTTTCTCCACATCCTCTCCAGTATCTGTTGTCTCCAGATTTTTTAATGATCGCCATTCTAACTGGCATGAGATGGTATCTCAGTGTGGTTTTGATTTGCATTTCTCTAAAGACCAGTGATCATGAGCATTTTTTCATGTTTGTTGGCCTCATATAGGTCTTCTTTTGAAAAGCATCTGTTCATACCCTTCACCCACTTTTGAGTGGGTTTGTCTGTTTCTTTTCTTGTAAATCTTTTAGTTCTTTGTAGATTCTGGATATTAGCCCTTTGTCACAAGGGTAGATTGTGAAAATGTTTTCCCATTCTGTTGGTTAGCAGTTCACTCTAATGATTGTTTCTTTTGCTGTACAGAAACTTTGGAGTTTAATTAGATCCCATTTGTCTATTTTGCTTTCGTTGCCAATGCTATTCGTGTTTTAGTCATGAAGTCCTTGCCTATGCCTATGTCCTGAATGGTTTTGCCTAGGTTTTCTTCCAGGGTTTTTATGGTGTTAGGTCTTATGTTTAAGTCTTTAATCCATCTGGAGTTAATTTTAGTGTATGGTATTAGGAAGGGGTCCAGTTTCTGCTTTCTGCACATGGCTAGCCAATTTTCCCAACACCATTCATTAAACAGGGAATCCTTTCCCCATTGCTTGTTTTTGTCAGGTTTGTCAAAGATTAGATGGTTGTAGATGGTTTTTTTATCTTGCTCCTCTAGCTCTTTCAATTTTGGCACTTGAGTGTCTCGCTTTGTTGCCCAGGCTGATCTCAAATGCTGGCAGAAGACAAGAAATAACTAAGATCAGAGCAGAACTGAAGGAGATAGAGACACAAAAATACCATCCAAAAAATCAATATCAAATGCTTCGGCTTCAAACAATCCTCCTGCTTTGGCCTCCCAAAATGCTGGGATTACAATAGTGAGCCCCCACCCCCGTCATGACTGCACTTTAAAATGCTCAGGTGCTGAACAACGAAAAGGATAAACATTATTTTTCTTTTGTAGTATTGTTAAACATGGATGTCACTTTTTAAAAATGTTTTAAAGAGCCTTCATGCCTGTGGTCCTATAGAGTGTCATGACAGCCCTGGGAAGTAAATTAGGCATCAAATTAACTGATGAGAAAACTGAGATAAGAGAGATTGTGTGATCTGCACAAGGTTGTTCAGCAAAACTAAGACTGGACCCCAGAACTGTTAACTCAAAAGCAGTCATCCTCAGCCAGGCGCAGTGGCTCTTGCCTATAATCCCGGCACTTTGGGAGGCTGAGGCAGGTGGATCGCTTTTGGTCAGGAGTTTGAGACCAGCCTGACCAACATGGTGAAACCTTGTCACTACTAAAAATACAAAAATTAGCTAGGCATGGTGGCGTGCACCTGTAGTCTCAGCTACTCAGGAGGCTAAGGCAGGAGAATTGCTTGAACTCAGGAGGCAGAGGTTGCAGTGAGCCGCGACTGCGCCACTGCACTCCAGCCTGGGTGACAGAATGACATTCCATCTCAAACATAAAATAAAATAAACTATTTCAGTAACTATGCTGTTGGTACATTGAGCAAAAGAGAAAGAACCCTTCCCCATTTCACCATCATCGCCTTAGTTTCTTACCATGTGACACTTTTCTAATTTCAACAGTAAAATAATGCAGTGAAAATGACAACACTAAAGACTAATAACCACAAGATGGCAGAGTTTACCATTTCATTTTTTTCTTGTTTATATCATTTATTCATTTATTCATTCATTCATTCATTCAAGAATTATTTGAGTGTCTACTTTTTGTCTAGTGCTTTTCCAAGAGTCCAGAAGATTATAAAAGAGGTTTACATGCGATATAGTTCCTGCTTTTGTTGAGCTCGTGGTGGGGGGAGTCTGTGGGAAAGACATCCCTGAGAACATTTAAATGAAAATACATGGTAATGTGTGATTAACGGGCAAATGCAGAGTGCTGTATGAGTTTGCAATGAGCCAGAGAGGTCTGTGTGGACTAGGTGAGAACCGAGCTAGGGCTTGAGGGATGAATAAAATAGATCTATTGAGGAAAAAAGAATAAATACCCGGCAAAGGAACCAGTGTGGGCTATGCCAGTTAGGTAGAAATAAGCAAGACACGGTCCAGGTTAGTGACGTGACTAAACTGGTTATAATAAACAGATATTGGGTAAACAAGAATGATATAAATTAGATTTCCATTGATTTTGCTAGGATGATGCCCACCATGAAAGCTAAACTTACCTATTAAGTCTGCCACTGACTTATTGCCTTTGGACAGAGAATGTGACTGATTCAGCTTCGGAGTCCTCCTTTGTAAAATGTGCAGGTTGAACAAGATGACCTCTAATATCCCTTCCAGATCTTAGAAGGAAAGAAGGAGGGAGGAAAGGAAGGAAGGAAGGAAGGAAGGAAGGAAGGAAGGAAGGAAGGAAGGAAGGAAGGAAGGAAGGAAGGAGGGAAGGAGGGAAGGAGGGAAGGAGGGAAGGAGGGAAGGAGGGAAGGAGGGAAGGAAGGAAGGAGGGAAGGAGGGAAGGAGGGAGGGAGGGAGGGAGGGAGGGAGGGAGGGAGGGAAGGAAGGAAGGAAGGAAGGAAGGAAGGAAGGAAGGAAGGAAGGGAGAGAGGGAGAGAGGGAAGGAAGGAAGGAAGGAAGGAAGGAAGGAAGGAAGGAAGGAAGGAAGGAAGGGAGAGAGGGAGAGAGGGAGAGAGGAAGGGAGAGAGAGAGAGAGAGGGAGGGAGGGAGGGAGGGAGGGAGGGAGGGAGGGAGGGAGGAAAAGAGGAAAAAACAGGAGGGGGAAAAACTGGTTCTAAGTTCCCTAGCAATTACTCTATGGCCTTTGACATGGTTCAGTTGCAAAAAGAACAGCGGTAGTCTAGTATGGCAGTTAGAACTTGGACTCTGCTATTAGCTAGCCTTAGTTCAAACCTTGGATCAGTCATTTCATAGCTGTTTAACAATAAGCAAGTTAGCTTAGCCTCTGTAAGTTTCACTAATTTATTCACCAAATATGCATGTAACACCTTACTGTATTAGTCAGGGTACCCCAGAGAAACAGAAACAATAAGATATATTTATATCTGTATATGTATTAATAGAAAGAAAGAGAGACTTAATTGTAAGAATTGGCTCACACAGTTATAGAGGTCAAAGAGTCCCATGATTAGCTTTCTGCAAGCCAGAGAATCAGAATGCCAGTGGGGTAGTCAATGCAGTCTGAGTCTGAGGCCTGAGAACCAAGGGGCTCTGATATCTGAGGGAAGAAGACAGATGTCCCAGCTCAAGAGAGTGAATTGACTCTTCCTCCAAATTCTGGCCCTGAATAAATTGTATGATGGCCATCCACATTAAATGAGGATAACCTTCTTTTTACACTCTACCAATTCAAATGCTAATCTCTTCCGGAAACACCCTCACAGGCACACCCTAAAATAATGTTTTACCTGCTCTCTGGGCGTCCCTTAAGCTAATCAAATTGACACATAACATTAACCATCACATTTACAATATGCTAAACCCTATGTTAGTCATTGGGAATAGAAAGATAAACAAGACAGTCAAGATCCCTACCCCGGAACTATAGTTTTGTAGAGGAGATAGCCCAAACCCAGAATATCTAACAGCCTGTTACAGCATGCTGAGAAGAAATAAAACTCCCTCATGAGTCCTGATTGCGATTGAATCTTCCTGTAATCTTGAGAAACAAAGGGAACTTTCAGGGATGCAGGAAAGGCTACAGAAGAAGGTTGCAGTCAACCTTCTGAGAATTACAATGTATTATTTACTTAACATGCTGGCAAGGTCATCTGGAATGCAAAAACAAAGAACTAGGCCCCAAAGGACTGGCTTTCTAAACAGTAAACCTCTAAGGGTACCAATATAAAATTTATTCTTTGCCAGTGGGGAAAAAATATATTAAAAAGTTAATCTATCCTTTTTGGACCTTTGTGTCCTCATTCTCCAAAACTGATCACCTTGAGAAAACCGAATTAATTACGCATGTCCTTTGTTTGAAGGATTTTTTTTTTTTTTTTGAGATGGAGTCTCTATCACCCAGGCTGGAGTGCGGTGACAGGATCTCAGCTCACTGCAACCTCCACCTCCCAGGTTCAAGCAATTTTCCCTGCCTCAGCCTCCGGAGTAGCTGGGATTACAGGTGCCCGCCACCATGCCCAACTAATTTTTGTATTTTTTAGTAGAGACGAGGATTTCACCTTGCTGGCCAGGCTGCTCTTGAACTTCTGACCTCAGGTGATCTGCCCGCCTCGGCCTCCCAAAGCACTGGGATTACAGGTGTGAGCCACCGCACCCGGCCTGATTGAAGGATTTAGATAGCAGCCCATTTTTCTCTATTCAAATGTTATCTGATGTGTTAGCTGATGATAAACCATTGCTGCTCCTTTAGATAGATTCTTTTTTTTTTTTTTTTAGAGATAGGGTCTTGATCTGTCACCCAGGGTGGAGTGCAGTGACACAACCATAGCTCACTGCAGCCTTTGCTTCCTGGGCACAAGCGATCCTCATTCACCTCAGCCCTCCAGGTAGCTAGGCCTACAGGTGCACACCTCCATACCCAGCTAATTTTTTAATTTTTTTGTAGAGACAAGGTCTCACTCTGTTGCCTAGGCCAGTCTTAAACTCCTGGCTCAAGCTATCCTGCTGCCTTGGCCTCCCGAAGCACTGGGATTACAGGCGTGAGTCACCACACCAGGCACCAGATTTATTTTTTTTAAAAGATATTTGGTCTTTGGCTAGAGTCACGGAGGGAGCAAAAATAAAAATAAAAATAGAAAAAAGATATTTGAATAGGAAAGCCTTCATGATCCAAGGGATTGAATATCAAATGGTGGAATCTGAGAAATTAAGACATGCAATGCAGGAAATAGGTTCAGTAATGTCCATTGCCCTGTGTGTTTTAATTCAGGAAGTGGTTAAGAGCAGGTGTTTGAAATCAGGTAAGTGGGCTTTTGAATCCAATTGCAAATCCTAGCTCTGCAACATACTGGCAGGGTGATCAAGGTAAATTAATTCAGTTTCCTCAACTGTAAAACAGTGGTAAGAAGGACCTGTCTTACAAGGTTGTTATGAAGATTAAATGTGATAACATATGGCCATTCAAGAAGAGCCTGGCATAATTTTTTAAGTGCTCACATACTTTTTTTATTTAGTCACATTTGGTGATTAAATAGAGCTGGCTGTTGTCTCTTCTTTTCTGAAACCATGGAGGGCTCCTCCCAAAGAGCCCTGGGGCATTTATAGTCCCCGCTCTGTGTGCATTTCAGACCTAGAATGAAAAGAGCTGCAATGGACAGGAGCCCAGACCTCTGGCCTTTGGTCCCATGTAACTGGTAACAGCCACTGCAGGACCTAAAGGGGAAAACTTGGAAAGACAGATTAAACCCGTGCCTTCCCTCCCCCAAATAAAAAATGAAAGCACGGCCAGGCACTGTGACTCATGCCTGTAATCCCAGCACTTTGGGAGGCCAAGGCAGGTGGATCATAAGGTCAGGAGTTCGAGACCAGCCTGGCCAACATGGTGAAATTCCATCTCAAATTTTAAAAAATACAAAAATTAGCTGGGTGTGGTGGTGGGCGCCTACAATCCCAGCTACTCGGGAGGCTGAGGAAGAAGAATTGCTTGAAACCAGGAGGCAGAGGTTGCAGTGAGCCAAGATGGTGCCACTGCACTCCAGCCTGGGTGACAGAGCAAGACTCTGTCTAGGAAAAAAAAATAATGATAATAAAATAGATAAAAGCACAGTTGAGCATAATCCTGCCCAGACTTCTGCTGGGAGAAAATTTGCACACTACATACTTTTCTATCCCAACTGCTTACAGTGAGTAGCAGGAAGCTGGAAGCCTTATTTCCCACCTACCCACTCCCCATCAAATACCCTGATGCCTCAGACATTTTCCCTTTCCAGCAAACTGATTGAGTGAGTGCACTTCACAAGTGCACGCTCTCTCCTCTTTATAGACTCCCTCAGTCTACTCCCAGAAACCTCTGGTGATTTCTGCTTCCTACTTTAGAGCCTCCAGATTTTTCCCAGGTCTTTTCTCTCTATAAAAATGTGCCTGTCCCATTCCCTCAAGACCTTACTGTTTACTAGATGTCAGTGGTATAATTCAGGGTCAAAGCACACTAACATTTTGTTTACTTTGTTTCCCACCAGTTCCAGATGCAAATTTCAAATAATACATTATGAAAAATATTAAATCAACAAATATTTCTGAGAGCCTAATATGTTCTCAGCATTGTGCTAGATCTTATAGCACTGGGCTAAGGAGCAAATGAATTGGCAGAGTGGGTCCATCCAGCTTTGTTACTAACATCAGCAACCAGGAATGGGCTCTGGACAAAAATAGGTGGAACGTTAATATAAACTTTCTGGCAGGCAATTTAGCCAGATGTAGCAAAAGCTTTAAAAATGTATGTAATCTTTGACCCAATAATTTTGCTCCAAAGAATTTATACTAAGGAAGTAATCAGGGATATATACAAAGATGTGTGTATAATTATATGTATTGCAGCAGTATTTATAATACCAAAAACTTGAAAACAACCATGAACATGGAATGTTTCTCCATCTGTTTGTGTCCTCTCTGATTTCGTTGAGCAGTGGTTTGTAGTTCTCCTTGAAGAGGTCCCTTACGTTCCTTGTGAGTTGTATTCCAAGGTATTTTATTCTTTTTGTAGCAATTGTGAATGGCAGTTCGTTCTTGATTTGCCTTTCTTTAAGTCTGTTATTGGTGTAGACGAATGCTTGTGATTTTTGCACATTGATTTTATATCCTGAGACTTTGCTGAAGTTGCTTATCAGTTTCAGGAGTTTTTGGGCTGAGGTGATGGGGTCTTCTAGATATACTATCATGTCGTCTGCAAATAGAGACAATTTGGCTTCCACCTTTCCTATTTGAATACCCTTTATTTCTTTTTCTTGCCTGATTGCTCTGGCTAGAACTTCCAGTACTATATTGAATAGGAGTGGTGAAAGAGGGCAGAAATGATGAGTTTGTGTCGTTTGTAGGGACATGGATGAATCTGGAGAACATCATCCTCAGCAAACTGACACAAGAACAGAAAATGAAATACCGCATATTCTCACTCATAAGCGGGTGATGAAAAATGAGAACACATGGACACAGAAAGGGGAGTACTAAACACTGGGGTCTATTGGGGGGAAAAGGGGAGGGCCAGTGGGAGGGGGAGGTGGGGAGGGATAGCCTGGGGAGAAATGCCAAATGTGGGTGAAGGGGAGAAGGAAAGCAAAGCACACTGCCATGTGTGTACCTGCGCAACTGTCTTGCATGCTCTGCTCATGTACCCCAAAACCTAAAATCCAATAAAAAATTTAAAAAAAAAAAAGAAAAGAAAAGAAAACAACCTAAATATTCAAAATAGGGGCTTGAGTAAGTCATTAATTCTGCATCCATATGATTGAATACTATATGTACATTAAAGTTACATTAATAAATGATTCTTTCTTATCCAGCCTGGCTCAAAATAAATGATTCTTTTTTTTTTTTTTTTTTTTTCTGAGACGGAGTTTTGCTGTTGTTACCCAGACTGGAGTGCAATGGCACGATCTCGGCTTACCGCAACCTCCACCTTCTGGGTTCAAGCAATTCTCCTGCCTCAGCCTCCCGAGTAGCTAGGACTACAGGCGCGCACCACCATGCCCAGCTAATTTCTGTATTTTTAGTAGAGACGGGGTTTCACGTCGTTGACCAGGATGGTCTCGATCTCTTGACCTCGTGATCCACCCGCCTCAGCCTCCAAAGTGCTGGGATTATAGGCGTGAGCCACTGTGCCCGGCAAATAAATGATTCTTTAAAGACAAGAAAAAAAAAAGTATTGCTGCGTGTGAAAATTTTTGTTTTAATTTTATGCATAGAAAAAAAGACTGTTACTCCTAGAACTACGGTAAAACAAAATAAAAAGGAAAAAAATGATCAAACCAGTGCACTCCAACCTGGGCAACAGAGAGAGATTCTGCGGCTAAAAACAAAACAAGCAAAAAAAAAAACCACTCTAAATATTGAAAAATAATGGTTATCTCAGATTGTTAGGGTTATTAGTGCTTTTGGGTGCTATATGTTCTACATTTTCCATAAGAAACATTCTTTTTTAATTGGAAAAACAATGGAATTTGTCTGTTTTTAAAATGCAATATTCGCAGCCTGGCACAGGGGGCTCACACCTGTAATCCTAGCACTTTGGGAATTTGAGGCAGGCAGATCACCTGAGGTCAGGAGTTTGAGACCACCTTTGCCAACATGGCAAAACCCCATCTCTACTAAAAATACAAAAAAAAAAAAAAAAGTAGCCTGGCATGGTGGTGCACACTCGTAGTCCCAGCCACTAGGGAGGCAGAGGCAGGAGAATCCTTTGAGCCCAGGAGGTGGAGGTTGCAGTGAGCTGAGATGGTGCCACTGCACTCCATCCTGGGCTATAGAGTGAGACTGTGTCCAAAATAAAATAAAATGTAATATTCCCTAAAATTGTTTGTCTTCCTTGTAACATCAAAGATTAGCTATATTCCCAGGTTCTCTTAATGTCACCATTTATAGTTTTGCATTTATAAATGTGTCTGACATTTTTAATCCCTTTGCTTTCTGGTTAGCAGCTTCTTATACTATTATTTTTGAACCAATTATAGATTCACAGAAGATTACAAGAAAGGTATAAGGAAGTCCGGCACACCTTTGCCTCCGTAACCTCCAATGTTAGCATCTAATACAACTATAGTGCAATATCAAAAGCAAGAAATTGACATTGGTACAATCCACAGTGCTTTTTCAGATTTCACCAGTTCTACATGTATATTTGCATGTGGTGTGTGGGTGGATGTTTATTCTATGTAATTTTTTCCATCACCACAGGATCCCTCATGTTACCATTCCATAATCATACCTCCCTCCCTCACTCGCTCTCAGCTTCCCTAATCCCTAACAACCACTAATCACTCTTTCATCTCTATAATTTTGTCATTTCAAGATTACATAAATGGAATCATACATTATGTCACCTTTGGGGATTAGCCTTTCTCACTCGTCATAACATAGTCTGGAGATTCATTCATGTTGTCATGTGTATCAATAATTCATTCCTTTTTCTTACTGGGTAGTATTCCAAGTTATGGATATACCACAGTTTGTTTAATCATTCATTCTTTGAAGGATGTCTGAGCCGTTTTATTCTTTGCTATTACAAAGGAAACTTCTATGAACATTCATGTATATCTTACTACATATATATATGCGTGTGTGTGTGTGTGTGTGTGCGTGTGTGTGTGTGTGTGTTTTGAGACAGAGTCTCACTCTGTCACCCAGGCCAGAGTGCAGTGGTGCGATCTCAGCTCAGTGCAACCTCTGCCTCCCAGGTTCAAGCATTTCTCCTGCCTCAGCCTTCTGAATAGCTGGAATTACAGGTGCACGCCAACATGCCCAGCTAATTTTTGTATTTTTATTAGAGACGGGGTTTCGCCACGTTGCCCATGGCTGGTCTCGAACTCCTGACCTCAAGTGATCTGCCTGCCTTGGCCTCCCAAAGTGCTGGGATTACAGGTGTGAGCCACTGTGCCCGGCCTCATCTTACTATTTTTTTAAAATCTTCAATTTATGTCACCTGAGATTCCAAGAAACACTCCTCCTCCTATATACAAGGACTTGTTGAACAAATCCATGTTTATCTTACCCATACTGACACAATTTTATGAGAAACAATCTAGATTAGAAAAAAACATGGCGTTATACTGTATTTTCTTGATCTTTGCCCCTCAACTATGAACTGAGGAATAGGGTCCATGACTGGATTTCCTGTACTAGGGCAAGGCATGGGCATAGCAAGTATACATAGTAAGTATTTAGAAAATGTTAGGATCTCTAGGAGTGGGTGAGGTATAGGGATAGATGTTTTATAACAAGCACCATAGATTATAATGTGCAGTCAGAGTTAATTTAGCCGAATAAACAAATTCACAAAGAGAAAGAAGAAAAGCTCACTACAGGAGAGGGCAGACACAGGGCAGGGAATATAGATGTCCTATTATCTTGTTTTTACCTAAGATAGAGAATTTTTTGACCACATTACTAGACTGCATGGTAGGGAATCAGTGATTTCCAATTCTGTGTTTGAGAAGTGCTATTATTAATCCCTATGGCTGACTGAAATAAAGAAAAGGCAGCTTTCATCTGCTCTGTGGGGTTTTACCTATTTGAAAAACTGCCCTATACATCTTTTCAGCCCCAGACACCCTCCAGGGTTTTACAGAAAAGGCAATTGGTGATATGAATTACTCGCTTGTTTTGATGACATAATTATATTTGGTGGAGCTTTGGAGGAGAGGAACGATTGCTCCTCCTATTACTGGATCACCTGGGAAACACAACCTAAAACTGTCCCTTGACAAATGCCAGTTCTGCAAGACCTCATTAAAATACGTTGGGTAGATATGTTTCAAAATCAGTTAAAACAAGCTTTGGAACAAAAATTAATGAGTTGGATATACAAAATCACAGCAGGAGCTGGGCATAGACCCTGGAAATATCACTGAATGGTCAGGGCTCAACATTTTAAGAGATTTGGGAGATTCAGCAGATACTACAGCAGCTATTTGAAGGACTGTTCAAAGATTACAAAGCTTGCCAATGAGTTGACTCAGGATGGTCAGGTCAGAATTGGAGCACACATGAAAAAGAACTGTGGATTTGAAGAGGAAGGAAAAGGCATGAAAATGCCAAGGTCTGGCAGCGAGGAAGAGTGCTTGGGGCTCAACTATGTGGCATATCAAAACAAAGCTCCTCCTGCTGGGGGACCCACCAGAAAGCAAACTAACAAATGAAGGAGTTTTCACCTGGGCAAACTTCTCTCATGTGCTCCTCCTCTTACTTGAACCTTTTGGAGATTGTCAAGCTGTTTGGCTCAGGGTTCTGTTTTAGTATATGCTGTCCACTGCCTCCAAGGCCTTTGACAAATGGATGCCAATTTTGATGACTTGGAAGCAGTGCTATGTCATAAAAATACAGTGGAGAAAATAACCACTGATTTTTTACAACTAGAATAGGTCAGCTGGTGAGACTTGGAATCCAGTTCAAAAATTGGAGTTTGTAGCACAAAAGTAGACAAGTACAGAAACATCCTCAGGTGCGTGGTGCCTTGGAAGGCAGGGATGCTGATTTCAGTCTCCTGCTGCCCTACTGAGAGGGTCAAGTTGAAATCTCATATTGGAACATGAAAAGGCTGTGACACGAAGGTCTTTTGTTGTCCCCCAACCTGAGAAGTGAGGTAAGAACTAATAGGATTCATGTATGTGCCTTGAAACAGCATCTCCCCTTCGAAGACTTTAAGAGGGATCAAATGAATCCTGGCAGCCCAGGTTCTGACAACCGTATTTGACACCACTTAAATAGTTGGAAAATGTAGTAATGTTGCCAAAAGCAGGATTGGTGATAGTAAGGGAAGAAGTACAGGGTTGCTGTGTCGACACAGTGCCTGTGAGCCCTCAATGGTAACTGTGAGTACGATCCTGAAGAAGAGGCCAGAAAGTTCTTCGGTTCACCATATTTAAGCCTCCCATCTAACAGGAACACCACAAATAAGCAGCCGAGATTAGCCTCAGAGAGGATAGAAGTGGGCAAAGGCAATGGCAGAACACTGTCTAGGATTTGCGGAAAGAGACATCTAGGGCATGTGGTTCATATTGGCATGCTAAAATTTGTGGGGGAAGGATTTGATCTTCTGCTCACATCTGGATCAAAGAAGGCACTATCCTCTCTGTACTCATCTGGAGGTTGATGGAAGGAAATAGTAAGTCAGTCTTCCCTTGCAGGAACTCCAAGTTTTTCTCCCCAGGCAGTTTGTAACATAGTTGAGGCTTTAGACTCATGTAAACATGAATTCAAATCCTGGTTTTCATCCCTTACTAGCTGTGTGAGCCTGAACAATTTAATTCACTTCTCTGAATCTTAGTATTCCCAACTGTAAAATGAGGATGATAATACAGAGAGTCATTGTGCAGTTTCAATGAAATAGTATTTATTGATGCCTGACACCTATTAAGCACTCAATAGATTGTTGTTATTACTACGATTTGTGTTGATTACCATAAATTTTCATCCGGAAGAAGATAGTTTAAGATAGTGAAGAAAACATAAGCTTTGAAGCCAGGCAGACTCCTAATTATCTATGCTAGCTTGGGCAAGCCAGTGTCCCTATCTATAACATGGCACACTCCAAATGACCATCACTATTTACCTCATAGGTAGTGACAGATCCAAGTTTTGTGGGGCAGAAGTTTAAATCATATGGGTTAAATAAGTTTCTTTTTATTTTTTTAGTTTTTATTTATTTATTTATTTTTTGAGATGGAGTCTCAGCCTCCTGACTAGCTGGGATTACAGGCACCTGCCACCATGACCAGCTAATTTTTTGTATTTTCAGTAGAGACAGAGTTTTACCATGTTGGCCAGGATGGTCTCAATCTCCTGACCTCATGATCCACCCACCTCGGCCTCCCAAAGTGCTGGGATTACAAGTATGAGCCACTTCATCTGGCCAAGTTTCTTTCTAAAGAATAAAATTAGGTAAAACCCTCAACATTTACTTAGAGTGAGAAAACGAATCACAAGAAACTTCAAGTTTTAAAACCGGCAAATACCACAAACATCACAAAATCAGGAAAAATAACATAATATTTTCATTATATTAGCTGACACACCTCTATGCTACCTTTTTTCCTATATTTTTGTCTGCATATCTTTTGATTACCTCTTCATTCAATACTACTTTTGTAATGTAATTTCTATGGAGAGACTAGGAAAACAATCTAGTTTTTCCCAAGAGTTTACAAAAGCCTCTTTCAGCATGGCAACCCATTACTGGTTAATGTGATATAAAGTTCTGGATTCTTGTCATATTTAAGAAAATCTCTATCAAACCTCTATTTTTTTTTTGTATACAAGCTGTAAGATTTTAGGATATGCCGAGTCTTTTATGTAATGACTAATACTGTAAAAGCTTTGAATTGACTACTTTAAAAGTATTACCACAAGTCATTGCTACACTGATAGAGCCAGCAATAACAACTATGTACACAGGTGACACCACATCACATAAATATATTCCACTAACCCCAAGTAAATGTATCTGCAACTCAATTTCACTTCAGTCTTGAAGTGCCTACGTGTCTGTGGCTGGGCGCAGTGACTCACACCTGTAATCCCAGCACTTTGGGAGGCCGAGACAGGCATATCATGAGGTCAAGAATTTGAGATCAGCCTGACCAACATGGTGAAACCCTGTCTCTACTAAAATTACAAAAATTAGCCGGGCGTGGTAGCCCACACCTGTAATCCCAGCTACTCAGGAGGCTGAGGCAGGAGAATTGCTTGGACCCGGGAGGCAGACATTACAGTGAGCCGAGATTGCACCACTGCACTCCAGCCTGGGCAACAGAGTGAGACTCTGTTTCAAAAAAAAATGTTATTCACATTACAAAAGATTATTAGCCCCAATAGAGAAATCAATTAAAAATTTAAAAGCATAAGCAACTCAATAGAACCTAACAAAGAACATAAACAAGTCATTCACAGAGGAAGAAATACCAAAGGAAAAAAGTAAAAGAATTGGTAGCTACTTGGGATGGTGAGGCCAGTAGATAATCTTGGGTCCAGGAGTTAAAGACCAGCCTGGTCAACATAGCAAGAAGCCTGTCTCAAAAAAAAAAAGTAAAAGAATTAGCAAGGATTTAGGGAATCCATGCCCTCTTATCTTGCTCTTGGGAATGTAAATTAGTTCAAGCTTTACAGAGCATGATTTGACAATATAAAAATAACACTAACATTTATAAGAAGCTCACTATTTGCCAAGCACTTGGTGAAGTACTTTACATTGACTGACTCATCGAATTCTCACTTAACATTATTGATATTCAATGTCCATCATTTGTTGTTTTTCTTTTGTTTGTTTTGTTTTTCTGAGACAGAGATTTACTCTTGTTGACCAGGCTGGAGTGTAATGGCACAATCTTGGCTCACTGCAACCTCTGCCGTCCAGGCTTAAGTGATTCTTGTGCCTCAGCCTCCTGAGTAGCTGGGATTACAGGAGACTGCCACCACGCCCAGCTAATTTTTTGGTATTTTTAGTAGAGACTGGGTTTCACCATGTTGTTCAGGCTGGTCACAAACTCCTGACCTCAGGTGATCTGCCCATCTCGGCCTCCTAAAGCGCTGGGATTACAGCATGAGCCTCTGCGCCCGGCCCTCGATGTTCATCATTTGTGATAATGAAAAACTCAGGGCTACTCTGGACATACTACCTATAAGGTAGCCCTACTCCGCAAGGAGCAGTATTTAAACAAAGACAAGAAAGAAGCAAGAAAGGAAGGGAGGGAGGGAGGGAGGGAAGGAAGGAAGGAAGGAAGGAAGGAAGGAAGGAAGGAAGGAAGGAAGGAAGGAAGGAAGGAAGGAAGGCTCTCAAGACACTTGGGACACTAAAAGATTGGATTTTGGTTAAATAGAACATGTAATCTCTATACAATAGGATTAAAATGGTCTAATTTGCTAACCTAGAAAGCTCTCTAAAATGTAGTACGTTTTCTTTAAAGGCTACAGAAGGCCAGGTGAGGTGGCTCACACCTGTAATCCCAGCACTTTGGGAGGCCAAGGTGGGTGGATCACGAAGTCAGGAGACCAAGAACATCCTGGCCAACATGATGAAACCCTGTCTCTACTAAAATGCAAAAAACTAGCCAGGTGTGGTGGCACACGCCTGTAGTCCCAGCTACTTGGGAGGCTAAGGCAGGAGAATCGCTTGAGCCCGGGAGGCAGAGGTTGCAGTGAGCCAAGATTGCACCACTGCCCTCCAGCCTGGTGACAGAGCAAGACTCCATCTCAAAAAAAAAAAAAAAGAAAACTATAGAAGAGAATGTACAATATACGATTTCCACAACATGAAAAAAAAACTGTATGAATATGTGTCCACATGTATATGGAAAAATTTCTGGGACATATACAAAAAGGGTAACAGTAATTGTTTCTAGGTGTTGAGTGATATGATTTAGAGGTTTGTTCCCTCCAATGATGGATGAGTTCTCTGAGTTCATGTAAGAGCTGATTGCTTAGCAGTGTTTGACACCTCCCCCACATCTCTTGCTTCTGCTGTCACCATGTGATATGCTGGCTCCCTGCTGCCTTCTGCCATGATTGTAAGCTTCCCAAGGCCCACTCCAGAAGCAGATGCCAGCACCATGCTTCCTGTATAGCCTTCACAACATGAGCCAATTAATCCTCTTTTCTTCAAACTTACCCAGCCCCAGGTATTTCTTTACATCAATGCAAGAATGGCCTAATACAGTGGGATCATAGATGACCTTGATTTTCTATGTTACGGTTTTCTATTATATCTTCTGAATGTTTGCTATCACTGCTCCTGCTGCCCAGGAGTAGGGTTGGTGTCATGGGTGTACAGCCTGTGCAGTAACAGAGACCCATGCTTAGAAGAGCCCAGGTTTGGTTTAATGCTTTACTGTCACTGATTTGAAATTCCTTTTTTTTTTTTTTTAGATCGAGTCTCAATCTGTCACCCAAGCTTGTAGTGCAGTGGTGTGATCTCGGCTCACTGCAACCTCTGCCTCCTGGGTTCAAGCGATTCTTCTGCCTCAGCCTCCCAAGTAGCTAGAATTACAGGTGCCTGCCACCACACTCCACCAATTTTTTTTTTGTATTTTTAGTAGAGAAGGGGTTTCACCATGTTGGACAGGCTGGTTTTGAACTCCTGACCTCAAGTGATCTGCCCACCTCGGCCTCCCAAAGTGCTAGGATTACAGGTGTGAGCTACCATGCCCAAACAAAATTCTTAATAATTCTTGAATAGGGTGCCCCACATATTCATTCTGCACTCAGTCCTGAAAATTAAATAGCTGGTCTTGTCAGGACTATACTTTACCTCTTAAGCTCTCACCCTGAAATGTGTTCTTCTGCACATTTTTACCACTATGAGAACTTGATACTCTCATTTTCCTTCCTTCAACTAGAATTGAAAAACATCTGAACAAGGAGAATTTTGACTCTTTTTTTTAACCCTTTCCCTGGAAGAGAAGGGAAAACCTCTGAAGGCGGACTACTTTTTCTACAATCTTTCCAGGCCCTGACAGAATAGATTGTGGGTATCCATATTAGGGTATCTGCCCATATTTTCCAAATTGCCAATCCCTCTAGCAAAAGAAAAATTTGTTCTAGGCTTCCACAATCAATACTAACCTAGTCATTTGCATTTATATAAATTTACATATGTAAATTTTCTTTATGTCATTTAAGGGTTTTGTTTGTTTGTTCTGGGACAGAATCTAGCCCTGTTGCTCAGGCTGGAGTGCAGTGGTGCCATCTCAGCCCACTGCAACCTTCAATTCTCAGGCTCAAGCGATCCTCCTGCCCAGCCTCCCGACTACCGGTGTGTGCCACCACACCTGGCAACTTTTGTATTTTTAGTAAAAATGGGGTTTCACCATGTTGGCCAGGCTGGTTTCAAATTCCTGGGCTCAAGCAATCCTCCCTCCTCAGCCTCCCAAAGTGCTGGGATTACAGATATGAGCCACCACTCCTGGCCTCTTTAGATAATTTAGCAATGAGCCTTCATGCCTAGGGCCTTTCCATGCAAGGTTCCCATGATATCCCTGAGTAGTTTAGCAACAACTAGAGCCAATTTTCATAGCTACCAGTGAATATACCCATACCCATGAGATTTCTTATAGTTTATTCACATCAACTAAGCCTTTTATTTTATAAAAAATAAAACTACCTCATAGCTCAAGAAGAATTTAATGTAATCGTCAACTCAAAGATGTCACTGTGCATTCCTTCATATTTTTCGCAGAAGTATATTTATTAAAAATATTGCTCCACCCAATCCTATCCCTAAGGAATCTTCCTTTTGAAATGTCAAAACAATCCTTTAACCTCCTTTATCTTTGTTTCCTACTTCTCAGGCAATATCTACTCAGACAAGAGCCAGTTATAATCCTATAGTGACTCAATTCCTTTAAAACAGGGGTTATGCACAGCTGGGCACAGTACCTTATGCCTATAATTGCAACACTTTGGGAAGCCAAGATGGGAGGGATCATCAGGAGTTTGAGACCAACCTGGGCAACATAGTGAGATCCCATTCTATAAAAATAAAATAAAAAATATTAACCAGGTATGATGGCATGTGCCTGAAGCCTGTGGTTTCAACTACTCAGGATGTTGAGGCAGGATAATTTTCTGGGTCCAGGAGGTTGAAGCAGCAGTGAGCCATGATCATGCCACTACATTCCAGCCTGGGTAACAGAGCAAGACACTGTCTCATGAAAAAAAAAAAAACAGAACCAGTGGTTGTGATATCCTGTTAGAAGCCTTTTGATGACTTACAAATCCCTTATGAATTAAAAAAAAATACAATTTTTTTTTGTTTTGTTTTTTTCTTTTTTTCTTTTTTGCCCTTTTTCTTCCTAGACCATCCACACTCTTTTTTTTTGAGGCAGTGTCTCCCTCTGTTGCCCAGGCTGGAGTGCAGTGGCATGATCTTATCCCACTGCAACCTCCACCTCCAAGGTTTAAGCGATTCTCCTGCCTCAGCCACCTGAGTAGCTGGGGCTACAGGTGCATGCCACCATTCGTGGCTAGTTTTTTAAAATTAATTTTAGTAGAGACAGGTTTCACCATGTTGGCCAGGCTGGTCTTGAACTCCTGGCCTCAAGTGATCTGCCTGCTTCATCCTCCCAAACTGCTGGAATTACAAGCATGAGCCACCGCACAAAGCCAAGAAAAAAATTTTTTTGAGATCAACTTATATCCACTGAATATTTTAACTGCTTGCCATATGCTATATAATCTTTCAAGTAAATCCAGTTAACTAAATAAACATTCTAGAAATCACCATAATTTCCTCTAATAAGTTATATTGGCTCAGATATGCTCTGCTAGCTTTTCTGACATGACAATTGAACTCCTCAGTTCTTGACCTCTATTGTCACATACAAATCTTTTAATTATGGATATTTTCAGATACACACAAAAGTACAGACAATCACACAACGAAGTTCTGGGTATCCATGACTCAGCTTCAGCAATTACATTCTGCCAATATTAATCATCACTTTTTAATTTTGTTTCTTGATTTCAAGGAAAGTTTGAGCATTAGGATCTAACTAGGAAGACAGCCATATTCACATTCTCACTTGAAATAAAGCTGTAACCTACATAGCAGTTATCTAGATAAAGTCTAAAAGCATCACTATTCCCATATTTTCCAACTCTAACAAACCTACTCTTCACTCTCTCTCTTCCCCACCCCTGAGCTGCAACCAGGATTTGTCCCAACCAACTGATCTAATCCTTTCAACTATGTAAATATAGGGCAGGAGAACGTTGGGAACAGAATTGCTTAGCACACTACATACGAGGCAAAATTGCCTTCTGACAAGTTTATATCAGGGCAATCCCAATTTCAATTATTAACTTCCTAGAAACGTGAACAAATAACAAATAACAGAACAAAAAAGTTGTTAGAACACAAACTTATTTTTTAGCACTTTAGTGCAAAGATTTGTTTAAAAGCATGCTTAGGCCAGGTGCATTGGCTCACCCCTGTAATCCCAGCATTTGGGAGACTGAGGCGGGTGGATCACCTGAGCTCAGGAGTTCGAGACCAGCCTGGTCAACATAATGAAACCCCGTCTCTACTATAAATACAAAAGTTAGCCAGGTGTGGTGGCTCATGCTTGTAATCCCAGCTACTTGGGAGGCTGAGGCAGGAGAATTTCTTGAACCCAGGAGGCAGAGGTTGCAGTGAGCTGAGATCACACCATTGCACTCCATCCTGGGTGACAGAGCAAGACTGTGTCTCAAAATAAATTAAATAAATAAATAAATAAAAATAAAAGCATGCCTAGTGTCTATGCATGTAAAAGTGGATGTTAGGCAAAGAAGGCCAGAAGAGCCATGCTCAGAGTGAATACCATGAAGGATGATTAAGTTACAGATAATGCGAAGTGGAGCAACAGTTCTAGGATCCCTCTGGGAGCCTACATCTCTTCTAATCTTCCAAACAACTTCAGGTATAATCTAATTCCCATATTACATATGAGGAAACTGACAAAACTAAAACCTCAGGAGTCCTGTGGCTCAAGGCACCCAGCTTGGGAGAGTTGAAGGAGAGAATTGAATCTTATCTGACTCCAAAGTCATTTTCTTTTTGTTTGTTTTTTTTTTTTCCGAGACGGAGTCTCACTCTGTCTCCCAGGCTGGAGTGTAGTGGAGCATAGTGGCGCAATCTCGGCTCACTGCAACCTCTGCTTCCCAAGTTAGAGTGATTCTCCTGCCTCAGCCTCCCAAATAGCTGGGATTACAGGGGTGTGCCACCATGCCTGGCTAACTTTTGTATTTTTGGTAGAGACAGGGTTTCACCATGTTGGCCAGGCTGGTCTCAAACTCCTGACCTTGTGATCCACCCGCCTCAGCCTCCCAAAGTGCTGAGATTACAGGCGTGAGCCACTGAGCCCAACAAGTCATGTTCTTTCTACCTAAGTGGTAGGGTCAGGAGTGCTAGACCCTGGCACAGGGAATTGGTTGAGGTCTTCAGGACAATCTCTTTTGAGGTCTGAGCCTAAAACAAATGCCACTTTGTAAAGAGAAATCTTTCTTACCAGATGGTCCCCTAAATTAGTTGAAGCCTGTGGGCCTTAAATATAAAACAGGAGGATGTATTTTGATTATAATACAGCAGTTTGGATTTAGTTACGAGTGTTATGCTTAAAATGGTAGAATGTGATTGACTTATGGCATTTTCTTTTTAAAGGATAAGATGGTTCTTTGTGCATGGTCAGCCCAACTCCTAAAGGTTTGGCTGCTATCCATAACAAACAGAACTACACTAGCCAGACCTTGAAAAACAAGGGTTCTACAGCCATTTCCCTGAGACATCCCTGGGCTACAGCACCTTCACCCAATCTACACGGCTGATATTGATTCTATGAGATCCACTGATGGCAGCTCTTGCTGTTCACTGCTTGACTAGAACTAGGCAAGAAGTATTTCCTCAAGAAGCTCCCAGCTTACTGGAATAATATCCATCCATCTCCTTCTTCAGCATTAGCATTTACCCTATCCTGCCTGGATCTAGAAGCTGATCCCTCTGAACTAGATATCTTTCCTTTTCTTCCCAACTGAGTGGGGTGCAGGGGGGGGCAAGAAGGAGCTTTAAAACTTGTTTCTTGGCCAGGAGGGGTGGCTCACACCTGTAATCCCAGCATTTTGGGAGACTGAGGCGGGCAAATTACGAGATCGGGAGATCGAGACCATTCCGGTCAACATGGTAAAACCCGTCTCTACTACAAATACAAAAATTAGCTGGGTGTGGTGGCACACACCTGTAGTCCCAGCTACTCGGGAGGCTGAGGCAGGAGAATTGCTTTAACCTGGGAGGCAGAGGTTGCAGTGAGCCGAGATCGTGCCATTTCACTCCAGCCTGGGCAACAAGAGCGAAAGAACTAAGTACTGGCCAGGCACGGTGGCTCACGCCTGTAATCCCAGAACTTTGGGAGGCCAAGGTAGGCAGATCACCTGATCTCAGTAGTTTAAGACCATTCTGGGCAGCATAATGAAACCCTGTCTCTACTAAAATACAAAAAATTAGCTAGGCATGGTGGCGTATGCCTGTAGTCCCAGCTACTTGGGATGCTGAGGCATGAGAATCACTTAAGCCTGGGAGGCGGAGGTTGCAGTGAGCTGAGATGGTGCCACTTGCACTCCACCATGGGTTACAGAGTGAGACTCGTCTCAAAAAAAAAAAAAAAAAAAACTAAGTATCAATCACTATGCTAGCTAGATTTTTGATATGCATAAAGTAAGGAGGAACTGGAAATTCGGAGAAATGTATGTATGCTATTACACTATTTCAGGCAAGAAGTGATGAGGGACTTAATAAAGTGGTGGCAGTTTGAAAAGAAAAAAAATGGATGCAAGATTCACTGTGAAGGGAGTCTTGACCTGATTAGCAACTGACTGGATATAGAGGTTACGGAGAAGGAGAAAACCAAGAGAACTTTGCATGTTCACAGTAACTAACTGGGAAGATAGGAGGACATTAGTGGGGAAAACAATTGTCAGGAGATGGATGTAGGTGAGGTTGATCAATTTGGCTTTGGATCTATTTAATATCTTTGAACCTTTATTATGCAAATTTTCAAACAGAGAGAAAAATTGAGAGAATAGGATATTGAAGCCCTACATACCCATTACCTAGCTCAACAATTATCACCTCATGATCAATCTTGTTTTATCAATCTTACCTGTTCCCCACCTTCCTGAATTGAACTTTGAACTTCTTTTTTCAAATGTATTTTGTTGTGTTTTGTTTAGATGGAGTCTCGCTCTTTTGCCCAGGCTGGAGTGCAGTGGTGCAACCTTGGCTCACTGCAACCTTTGCCTTCCAGGTTCAAGCAATCCTCCTGCCTTAGCCTCCTGAGTAGCTGGGATTACAGACGCATGCACCCATGCCTGGCTAATTTTTTGTGTTTTCAGTAGAGACAGGGTTCCTCCATGTTGGCCAGGCTGGTCTAGAACTCCTGACCTTGTGATCCACCGGCCTCAGCCTCCAAAATTGCTGAGATTACAGGTATGAGCCACCACGCCCAGCCTCAAATATAATTTTTTAAGTTGACATATAAAGTTGTTTATATTTATCATGTACAACATGATGTTTTTGAAGTATATATACATTATAGAATGGTTAAATCCAGATATTAACAATACAGTATCTCACATAGTTAATCATTTTTTGTGGTGAAAGCACATAACATCTACTCTCTTTAACATATTTCAAAGATACAATATATCCTTATTAACTATAGTCACCTTGCTGTACCATAGATTTCTTGAACTTATTCCTCCTATCTAACTGTAAATATATACCCTTTGACCAACCTCCCTTGAACCCTTCTCCCTCCTAATCACCCCAGCCCCTGGCAACAACTATTCTACTCTACTTCTATGGGATCCATTTGTCTTCCTGTGCCTGCATTATTTCACTTAACATAATGACCTCCAGATTCATCCATACTATCACAAAAGAAATAATTGCCTTCTTTTTTGTGGCTGAATAGTATTCCATTGTGTATACATACCACACTTGACCCATTCATTCACTGTTGGACACTTAGATTGGTTCCATATCTTGGCTATTGTGAGTAGTGCTGAAATGAACATGGATGTTCAAATATTTCTTCAACATACTGATTTGATTTTTCTTGGATAAATACCCAGGAGTGGGATTGCTAGATCATATAGTAGCTCCATTTTTAATTTTTTGAAGAACTACCATACTGTTTTCTGAATTGAATTATTTTGAATTAAATCCCAAACATTATATAATCCTCAAACGATTCACTATGTATTTCTACTTACAATTACGTAAAATTAACTCGTCTACAAATTTTTTTGAGACAGGGGCTCACTCTGACCCCCAGGCTGGAGTGCAGTGGCAAAAACATAGCACACTGCAGCCCTGACCTCCTGAGTTCATGTGATCCTCTCACCTCAGCCTACTGAGTAGCTGGGACCACAGGTGCATTCCGCCACAGTTGGCTAACTTTTTAAGTTTTCTGCAGAGACAGAGTCTTGCATTTTGCCCAGGCTGGCCTCGATCTCCTGGGCTCAAGCAATCCTCCTGCCTTGGCCTCCTAAAATGCTGATATTACAGGCGTGAGCCACCATGCCTGGCCTCACCTAAAAAATTAACATTAAGCCCGTAATGTAATCAAATATCCAGTAAGCATCTAAATGTTCTCCATCATTTACTTGTTTGTTTATAGTTGATTGTTTTAAATCAAGATCCAAATAAGCAGATTCATTGAATGTTGGATTCTTTCTGAAACAGTCATATGGAGATCAAGCAGGCAATTTAAATTTTGGGTCCAAAACTCAAGGAAGAAGTAGAGGCCAGAAATATGGATTTGGAAATCATCCTCCCAGAGGGAGTAGTTGAAGCTATTTGAAAGATGAAGCTACTGAATACATATCATAGGGGGAGAATGTAGCAATTAAAATGACCCAAGGATAGAAATTCAGAATGACTAAATTTGGGAAGAGGAGAAAGAGACACCAAGAATGGGGATAAGGAGGGAACAGTTTGAAAGAAACAAGAAGTTGAAAAGTTGGATTGGATTCAGTGGCTCATGCTGGTTAATTCCAGCACTTTGGGAGGCCGTAGTGGGAGAATGGCTTGAGGCCAGGAATTTGAGATTAGCCTACATAGTGTCTCTGCCAAAAACAAACAAACAAACAACAACAACAACAAAAAACTATAAGTAAACAAGTAAATGATTGAGAAAGAAAAGATAAGAAGAAAAGTTGAAAAAGAAAACAAGACAGTGGTGTTGTAACTGGAACCAAGAAATGAAATCTTTGCAGAAGGGAAGACCTATTTTCCATCAAAAGACCCCTGGGCCTGCTGGGCGTGGTGGCTCATGCCTGTAATCCCAGCTCTTTGGGAGGCCGAGGTGGGTGGATCCCCTGAGGACAGGAGTTCAAGACCAGCCTGGCCAACATGTTGAAACCCCCCATATCTATTAAAATAAATAAAAATTTTTTTAAAAGACCCTTGAGCTAAGACGTACTCCCCGCTCTATTGTGTGACTTTCTGGATGTGTTATATTTAGCAAATTGCTTCCCCAAGCCCAAGGTTCTTCAGATGTAAAAAATTAATAAAACCAGTCTTTCTATTTTTTTTTTTTTTTGAGACGGCGTTTCATTCTTGTTACCCAGGCTGGAGTGCAATGGCGCGATCTCGGCTCATCACAACCTCTGCCTCCTGGGTTCAGGCAATTCTCCTGACTCAGCCTCCTGAGTAGCTGGGATTACAGGCACGCGCCACCATGCCCAGCTAATTTTTTGTATTTTTAGTAGAGACGGGGTTTCACCATGTTGACCAGGATGGTCTCCATCTCTTGACCTCGTAATCCACCCGCCTCAGCCTCCCAAAGTGCTGGGATTACAGGCGTGAGCCACCGCGCCCAACAAAACCAGTCTTTCTGGTTAAAAGTGCAGCTATGAGGATCAAGTGAGAATACATGTAAAGGCCCTGTTGACTGTAAAGCACTGACAAATATGAGAGACTGCTCATTCCGTAAACTTTCATTATTATTTTTATAAACAGTGTGAAAATGTAATTTAACTGTTGAATAGAGGATTTGAATATTGGAAAATTCCAAATTTGAAAGGCCATAATTCTTCAAGAATCTAATGAGATATAATACCTGGCTTTTATTGAGCATCTACTGTGTGCTAGTCACTGTTCTAAACCCCCTACATACCTTACCTTATTTAACCCTCACGAAAAGTTTATGAGATAGGTACTATTATTAGTCTTGTTTTACAGATGAAGAAGCTACAGCTGAAAGAGCGAACTGATTTGTCCCATGTCACACAGCTAGAAAGTGGCAGGACCAAATCTCAAAACCAAGCCTTTCCCATATCAGAGCAGGACCTCTTAATCATGACACTAAGCTTCCTCTTTAAAATATTCCTTGGGGCTTGGTATGGTGGCTCCCACCTGTAATTCCAGCACTTTGGAAGGCCGAGGAAGGTTGATTACCTGAGGTCGGGAGTTCAAGACCAGCCTGACCAACATGGAGAAACTCCATCTCTAAAAAAAAAAGAAAGAAAGAAAAATATATATGCCTTGGAAAATTAAATCACTATGTTGCAACTCTAGTGAATTACCAATCTAGATATTGAGCATCAAAGGCAGCTGTCATCACAAAGAGAGACAACCAGACATTATGTGTCTCCTGAGTGAAACACACACCACTACCTATGAAGCAATTTTGCCTTTAAAAAAAATGGCCAGGCACACTCATCTTTCAATTGGTCTCATGAGAAAAAAAAATGGCCAGGCACAGTGGCTCACCTCAGTAATCCCAGCACTTTGGGAGACTAAGGTGGGTGGATCACTTGAGGTCAGGAGTTTGAGATCAGTCTGGCCAACACGGTGAAACCCTGTCTCTACTAAAACACAAAAATTAGCCCAGCATGGTGGTGGTCACCTATAATCCCAGTTACTTTGGAGGCTGAGGCAGGAGAATCTCCTGAACCCTGAAGGCAGAGGTTGCAGTGAGCCTAGATCACGATATTGCAGTCCAGCCTGGGTGTCAGAGCAAGACTCCATCTCAAAAAGAAACAAAAGAAAAGAACCTGGGCCAAGCTCTGTGGCTCATGCCTGTAATCCCAGCACTTTGGGAGGCCGAGGTGGGAGGATCCCTTGAGCCCAGGATTTCGAGACCAGCCTGAGCAATATAGGGAGACCAGGGAGACTTCGTCTCCACAAAAAATAAAAATAAAAATAATAGATGGGCATGTTGGCTACTCAGGAGGCTGAGGCGGGAGGATTGCTTGAACCCAGGAATTTGAGGCTGCAGTGAGCCATGATAGTGCCACTCTATTCCAGCATGGGCAGCAAAGTGAGACCCTGTCTCAAAAAAACATTGGTCCTGAATCTAGCATAGCCTTGAGATTAAGCTTGGTGTTGCCAGATAAAATTCAGAATGCCCAGTGAAACTGAATTTCAAATAAACAATAATAATTTTCCTTTTTCTTTTTTTCTTTAGTTTAAGCACGTCCCATGGAATATTTAGTATGCCCCATACATTATATTTGGGACATGCTAATACTACAACAGCATTCATTGTTTATCTAAAATTAAATTTAACTAGAAGTCCTGCATTTTTCTTCGCTAAACCTGGCAACCCTACATTACTTTTTATTTTATTTTTGTGTTTTTGAAACAGAGTCTCACTGTCACTGGAATGGAGTGCAGTGGCAGGATCATAGGCTGAAGTTAGCTCACTGTAGCCTCCACCTCCTGGGCTCAGGGAATCCTCCCACATCAGGCTCCCAAAGTACCGGGATTGCAGGAGTGAGCCACCATCACACCCAGCCCAGCCCTACTTAAGATCCAGCTACCTGTTTATGACAAACACAAAAGACAGAGAAACATATTGAAGGAACCAGGATGAAGCAATCAGCACCAGACTAGGTAAAAGTACAAGAAAACAAGGCTGGGTGCAGTGGTTCATGACTGCAATCCCAGCACTTTGGGATGCCGAAGCAGGAAGATCACTTCAAGTCAGGAGTTCAAGACTACTCTGGGCAACAAAGTGTATTTCTACAAAAAATTTTTTAAAACATTCTGGGCATAGTGGCATAAGCCTGTAGTCCTGGCTACTTGGGAGGCTGAGGCAGGAGAATCACTTGAGCCCAGGAGTTCGAAGCTGCAGTGAGCTATGATTGAACCACTGCACTCCAGACTGGGTGACAGCATGAAACCCTGTCTCTAAAACAAACAAAAAAGACAAACAATCAGATTTCTTCAATAAAGAAATGTCAAGGGGAAAAAGAGAGAAGAAACCTATAGACAACAGAGAAGTAAGAGACACAAAAACAATCACAGTGTGAAGACTATTTGGATTCTGATTCAGGCTATTAAAAATCACATGTGTGGCCGGGCGCCGTGGCTCACGCCTGTAATCCCAGCACTTTGGGAGGCCAAGGCGGGTGGATCACGAGGTCAAGAGATGGAGACCATCCTGGTCAACATGGTGAAACCCCGTCTCTACTAAAAATACAAAAAATTAGCTGGGCATGGTGGCGCGTGCCTGTAATCCCGGCTACTCAGGAGGCTGAGGCAGGAGAATTGCCTGAACCCAGGAGGTGGAGGTTGCGGTGAGCCAAGATCACGCCATTGCACTCCAGCCTGGGTAATAAGAGCGAAACTCCGTCTCAAAAAAAAAAAAAAAATCACATTTGTGATATAGGTAATTTGAACAGTTTGATTATATCAAGGAATGTTTTCATTGTTCTAGTGGTATTGTGGGTTTTTCTTAAGAATTCCTTATGTCTTATAGGGACATACAGAAATGTTTATGGATGAAATTGTATAAAATTATATAACGTCTAGGAGACACTTTTGAATAATCTAGAAAGGAATGAAATAGGGGTACAGATAAAATTAGACTGGCTTTGAGTTGACATTAAAGCTACATAAAAAGTGATTTCATTATAGTTTTTTTTCCTACTTTTGTATATGTTTGAAATTACCCATAATACAAAAAGTTTTAAATAATGATTAACATAATGCAGGATATATTGTAAACAATATATGTTTGTTGGAAGGTAAACAGGTTTAATTTAAAAAAAGAAAGCTCTGGTTGGGTGCATTGACTCACTCCTGTAATCCTAGGACTTCGGGAGGCTGAGGAGGGCACATCACTTGAGGTCAGGAGTTTGAGACCAGCCCGGCCAACATGGTGAAACCCTGTAGCTATTAACAAAATAATTAGCCAGGCATGGTGGTGCGCACCGGTAATCCCAGCTACTCAAGAGGCTGAGTATTGAGAATCACTTGAACCCAGGAGGTGGAGGTTGCAGTGAACTGAGATGGTGCTACCACACTCCAGCCTGGGTAGCAGAACAAGACTCTTGACTGAAAAATAATAATTAAAAAAAACCCTCTCAAATGGCCATAAAATTTTTAAAAATTCTTTTTTGAAATGAAATTACAAGCATGAATATGCCTGAACACGGAAATGAGATTCATTTAAAGATTACACTATACACAAATGGAAACAATAATAAATTTTCAGACAAGGGAGTTTGTTTACTGAACATGAACAGTTGAGAAATTCTGGGCAGAAGAGGTACATATATTATAGGTACTTTATTAAGGTAACCACGGAAAACATTTTTAACCCTCCAAAAAGATGTTATGCAGAAAATCCACCATAAATGTCCTTTAATATTTTTTATTCCAGTGAACTCCAGTGGAAAGATGTGTTAATTTCCTAAAAGCCTTTGGGCAGATTTGAGTGCTCACATGCAAGTGAATCATTAATTACTGGAAATGAATGACCTCTCATGCTGAAAAATGCATTCACTTGATAGAAGGGCCTTACCCAAAATGCAGAGTCATCAGTTTTTAATGTATTCTTGCCTTGCCTGCTGTGTACATGTAGGCAACCAAATTCAAAGCAACCCTCCCACACAAGGTGTAACTTACTGTGTTTAAGAAAGTGTTTAGTGCAGGTTACTGAAATAAGCTTTCTATTTTATGCTTAATATTCCATTACATGAATTTACCATAATGAATTCAAACATTCAGTTATTAATGGCTATTTCCCACTTTTGCTATTATAAACAATAATACCCAGTTTCAATTTTCTGCTTATGGCTAGCTAGTTATCCCAGCACTATTTACTGAAAAGGGAGTCCTTTCCCCATTGCTTGTTTTTGTTGACTTTGTCAAAGATCAGATGGTTGTAGGTGTGCAGCATTATTTCTGGGCTCTCTGTTCTGTTCTGTTTATGTGCCTGTTTTTGTACCAGAACCATGCTGTTTTTGGTCACTGTAGTCCTGTAGTATCGTTTGAAGTCAGGGAACTTGGTGCCTCCAGCTTTGTTCTTTTGCTTAGGATTGCCTTGGCTATTCAGGCTCTCTTTTGGTTCCATATGAATTTTTAAATTGTTTTTTCTAATCTGAAGAATGTCATTGGTAGTTTGATAGGAATGACATTGTAATGTCAATCTGTAATTAATTACAGATTAATGAATGAATCTGTAAATTTCTTTTGGCAGTATGGCCATTTTAACAATACTGATTCTTCCTATCTATGAGCATGGAATGTTTTTCCATTTCTTTGTGTCATCTCTGATGTCTTTGAGTAGTGTGTTTTAGTTCTCTTTGTAGAGATCTTTCAGCTCCCTGGTTAGCTGTATTCCTAGATAGTTCATTCTTTCGTGGCTATTATGAATGAGATTGTGTTCCTGATTTGGCTCTCAGCTTGGATGTTGTTAGTGTATTGGAATGCTACTGATTTTTGTACATTGACTTTGTATTTTGAAACTTTGCTCAAGTTATCAGATCAATGAGTTTTTGAGTGCAGACTACAGGGTTTTCTAGATGTAGAATCATATCATCCACAAACAGGGATAGTTTGACTTCCTCTCTTCCTATTTGGATGTCCTTTATTTCTTTCTCTTGCCTCATTGCCCTGTCCAAAACTTCCAATACTATGTTGAACAGGAGCAGTCAGAGAAGGCATCCTTGTCTTGTGCCACTTTTTAAAAGGGAATGCTTCCAGCTCCTGCCCATTCAGTATGATGTTGGCTGTGGGTTTGTCATGTATCGCTGTTATTATTTTGAAGTATGCTCCCCTTCCTTACACCATACACAAAAATCAACTCAATGTAATTCCAGCACTTTGGGAGGCTGAGGCAGGTGGATCACCAGGTCAGAAGTTCCAGTCCAGCCTAACTAACATGGTGAAACCCCACCCCATCTCTACTAAAAATACAAAAATTAGCTGGCTGTTGTGACACATGCCTGTAATCCCAGCTACTCAGGAGGCTGAGGCAGAAAATTGCTTGAACCCATGAGGCAGAAGTTGCAGTGAGCTGAGATTGCGCCACTGCACACCAGCATGTGACAGAGCAACACTCTATCTCCCAGAAAAAAAAAATCAACTCAAGATTAATTAAAGACTTAAATGTAAAACCTAAAATTATAAAGACCCTGAAAGATAACCTAGAAAATGCTAAAAGGCATAGGCCCTGGCAAAGATTTCATGACAAAGATGCCAAAAGCAATTGCAAGAAAAAATAAAAATTGACAAATGGGACCTAATTAACTAAAGGGCTTCTGTATAGCAAAAGAAACTCTCAACAGAGTAAACGGATAACCTATGGAATGGCAGAAAATATTTGCAAACTATGCCTCCATCAAAGGTCTAATATTCAGAATCTGTAAGGAACTTAAATGATTTTACAAACAAAAACAACACCATTAAAAAGTGGGCAAAGGACAACCATGCTCTGTGTCTCCACCCAAATCTTACCTTGAATTTTAATTGCATGTGCCCAGGGAGAGATCTGGTGAAAAGTGACTGCATCATGAGGGCAGTTCCCCCATGTTGTTCTCATGATAGTGAGGGAGTTCTCACTAGAGCTGATGGTTTTAAGTGTGGCACTTCCTCACTCTTCCTCTCTCTTTCACTCTCTCTCCTGCCACCATGAGAAGTGCCTTACTTCCCCATCACCTTCCACTATGCTTGTATGTTTCCTGAGGCTTCTTTAGTCATGCAGATCTGTGAGTCAGTCCTGGCACGGTGGCTCACATCACCTGGGTAATTTATAAAAGAAAGAGGTTTAATTGACTTACAGTTCTTCTCTTTTTTTTTTGAGACAGAGTCTTGATCTGTTGCCCAGGCTGCAGTGCAGTGGCACAATCTCGGCTCACTGCAACATCTGCCTCCCAGGCTCAAGCGAGGAGACTGCCTCAGTCTCCCAAGTACCTGGGACTACAGCTGTGCACCACCATGCCTGACTGATTTTTTTATTTTTAGTAGAGACGGGTTTTCACCATGTTGGCCAGGTTGGTCTCAAACACCTGACCTCAAGCAATCCTCCCACCGTGGCCTCCCAAAGTACTGGGATTACAAGCGTGAGCCACTGCACCCAGCTGCGTGTTCTCATTTATAAGTGGGAGTTAAACAACGAGAGCACACGGACACAAAGAAGGGAACAACAGACACAAAGAGATTACTTGAGGGTGGAGAGTGGGAGAAGGAGAAGATTTAAAAACTAACTATTGGGAACTATGCTTATTACCTGAGTGACAAAATAATGTGTAGGCCAAACTCCCAAAACCCACAGTTTACCTTTATAACCAACATGCACATTTACCCCTTTACCTAAAATGAACATTTAAAAAAAAAAAACTACTGGCTCGACGCAGTGGCTCACAACTGTGATCTAAGCACTTTGTGAGTCCAAGGCTGGAGGATTACGTGAGGCCAGAGCTCAAGACTAGCCTGGGCAACACAGCAAAACCTCGTCTCTACAGAAAGTTATCCAGGTGTGGTGGTGCATGCCTTTAGCCCCCACTACTTGGAAGACTGAGGCAGAGGGATTGCTTGAGCCTAGGAGTTTGAGGCTGCAGTGAGCCATAACTGCACCACTACACTCCAGCCTGGGTGTCAAAGTGAGACCGTGTCTCTAAAAACAAACAAACAAAAATAATGCATTTGCCCTTATTTCTGTGACAGAGATTACTATAAGTGGGGGTTTGCTGGGCAAAAGAGTATGAGCATTTTTAATTTTAATAGATACCAGTTGCATGTATTTTTTTAAATTAGGGCTGAGATATGGAATGTTGTTTAAAAAATGTCATTACTGGCTGGGCATAGTGGCTCATGCCTGTAATCCCAGCACTTTGGGAGGCCGAGGCAAGTGGATCACCTGAGGTTTTGAGTTAGAGACCAGCCTGCCCAATGTGGTGAAACCCTGTCTCTATTAAAAATAGAAAAATTAGCTGGGCGTGGTGGCATGTGCCTGTAATCCTGGCTACTCAAGAGGCTGAGACAGGAGAATTGCTTGAACCTGGGAGGTTGAGGTTGCAATGAGCCAAGAACACATCACTGCACTTCAGCCTGGAAGACAGAGTGAGACTTTGTCTCAAAAAAAAAAAAGAAAAAAGAGGCTAATGCCCTTTTCAACCTTAGTCACTGCACTTCAGCCTGGAAGACAGAGTGAGACTTTGTCTCAAAAAAAAAGAGAAAAAAGAGGCTAATGCCCTTTTCAACCTTAGCCCACCTGCACCCAGGTGAAAAAAAAGAAAAAAACAAAAAAAAAGCCCTACATTAATCATCTTACTAACTTTATTTAAAAGGCTAAGTATATTTAAGTGATGCTTCAAGTTAAGAACTGGGTTCTTAGACAATCTCTCACTAACAGCACTTTGGTGTTGAAAATCCTATGGTTTATTCTGTTTCAGAGCATCTTACGTCATTTTTAAATAAGTGAATTCAGCAAAGTCTCAGGATACAAAATCAATGTGGAGAAATCACAAGCATTCCTATACACCAATAACAGACCTAAAGAGCCAAATCAAGAACAAACTGCCATTCACAATTGCTACAAAGAGAATAAAATACCTAGGAATACAACTAACAAAGGATGTAAAGGACCTTTTCAAGGAGAACTACAAACCACTGCTCAATGAAATAAGAGAGGACACAAACAGATGGAAAAACATTCCATGCTCATGGTTAGGAAGAATCAATATCATGAAAATGGCCATACTGCCCAAAGTAATTTATTGATTCAATGGTATCCCCATCAAGCTACCTATGAAACTCTTCACAGAACTGGAAAAACCCACCTTAAACTTCATATGGAAGCAAAAGAGAGCCTGCATAGCCAAGACAATCCTAAGCAGAAAGAAAAAAGCTGGAGGCATCATGCTACCTGACTTCAAACTATACTACAAGTTTACAGTTATCAAAACAGCATGGTACTGGTACCAAAACAGAGATATAGAACAATGGAACAGAACAGAGGCCTCAGAGGCAACGCCACACATCTGCAACCATCTGATCTTTGACAAACCTGACAAAAATAAGCAATGGGGAAAGGATTCCCTGTTTAATAAATGGTGTTGGGAAAACTGGCTAGCCATGTACAGAAAGCAGAAACTGGACCTCTTCCTGACACCTTACACTGAAATTAACTCCAGATGGTTAAACATAAGACCTAACACCATAAAAACCCTAGAAGAAAACCTAGGCAAAACCATTCAGGACATAGACATAGGCAAGGACTTCATGACTAAAACACCAAAAGCATTGGCGACAAAAGCGAAAACAGACAAATGGGATCTAATTAAACTCCAGAGCTTCTGTACAGCAAAAGAAATATCATTAGAGTGAACCGGCAACCAACAGAATGGAAAAAAATTTTCACAATTTACCCATGTGACAAAGGGCTAATATCTAGAATCTACAAAGAACTAAAACAGATTTACAAGAAAAAAAAATCCATTCAAAAGTAGGTGAAGGGTATGAACAGACACTTTTCAAAAGAAGACATATATGGGGCCAACAAACATATGAAAAAATGCTCATCATCACTGGTCACTAGAGAAATGTAAATCAAAACCACATTGAGATACCACTTCATGCCAGTTAGAATGACGATCATTAAAAAATCTGGAGACAACAGATGCTGGAGAGGATGTGGAGAAATAGGAACACTTTTACACTGTTGGTGGGAGTGTAAATTAGTTCAACCATTGTGGAAGACAGTGTGGCGATTCCTCAAGGACCTAGAAATAGAAATTCCATTTGACCCAGGAATCCCATTACTGGGTATATACCCAAAGGACTATAAATTGTTCTATCATAAAGACACATGCACACGTATGTTCATTGTGACACTGTTTATGATATCAAAGACCTGGAAGCAACCCAAATCCCCATCGATGGTAGGCTGGACAAGGAAAATGTGGCACATATACACCATGGAATACTATGCAGCCATAAAAAACGATGAATTCATGTCCTTTGTAGGGACATGGATGAATCTGGAGAACATCATTCTCAGCAAACTGACACAAGAAGAGAAAATCAAACACCACATGTTCTCACTCATAGGCAGGTGTTGAACAATGAGAACACCTGGACACAAGGAGGGGAGCATCACATACTGGGGTCTGTTGGGGGTGAATGGGGAGGGATAGTGGGGGGTAGGGAGGTTGAGGAGGGATAATATGGGGACAAATGCCAGAGATAAGTGATGGGGGAATGGAGGCAGCAAACCACATTGACACGTATGTACCTATGCAACAATCCTGCATGTTCTGCACATGTACCCCAGAACCTAAAGTGCAATCAAATATACATATATATATTTATATATAATATACAAATATATATATATAATATATATATTTATATTTTATATATAAATATATATATTATTGCACTTTAGGTTCTGGGGTGCATGTGCAGAACATTATATATATATATATATATAATTACCTACCACTATAAGAAGCACTGCTCTTGTATCATTAATATTTCCAGTTTGGTATACAGTACCTTCCTATACTAAAAGAAGAATCATTATATTTTTTTCCCAGCTTTATTGAGGTATGTTTGAAAAACAAATGTATACGATTAAAGTGCACAATGTGACAATTTGCTATATGTATACATTGTGTAAAGATTACCAAAATCAAGCTAATGAACATGCCCATCATCTTAAATAGGTATACTTTTTTTCTAGGAGAAACATTTTACATTGCCTCTTTGTCACAGTCTGAATTTTGGGTGTCATTTCTGTCCTGCCTGGTCCCTTTTTGCAAGGACAGACTGGTTCTTTACACTCTTTAAAACATATTTTTGGCCAGGCATGGTGGCTCATGCCTATAATCCCAGCACTTTGGGAGGCCGAGGCAGGAGTATCACGAGGTCAAAAGATGGAGACTATCCTGGCCAACATGATGAATCCCTGTCTCTACTAAAAATACAAAATTCAGCTGGGCATGGTGGTGTGTGCCTGTAGTCCCAGCTACTCAGGAGGCTGAGGCAGGAGAATCGCTTGAACCCATGAGGTGGAGGTTGCAGTGAGCCAAGATCGTGCCACTGCACTCCAGCTTGGTGACAGAGCGAGACTCTGTCTCAAAAAAAAAAAAGATATTTTTATTGGCATATTTTCCTCTTTTTCTTTTTGTCCCTATAATTTTAGAGATCCCTTTATTTGCTGGTCTTCAAATTCAAAAGTAATAGGTGCTTTTTTATACCAGTGAAACAATTGTACCAGTGAAACAATGCAATACAAAGATGTGTAAAGACAAGGCTAATCATCCCCACCGCAACCTTCTGATGTAATCAATATTAAGAGCTTGCTAAGTATTCTTCCACAACTCTCTTTGTTCATATGAACAGATCAAACCTATGTGCACATGTTTGTTTCCACCAAAACCTAATCATATCATATACAGTATTTTGCAATTTGTTTCACTTTTTATGTATATATATATATACACATACACACATAGTTTATATAATACATGAAATAAACAGACTGCATTACTTAACAAAATATAATGGAAATATTCTGCAGTCTTAAATTCTTTTCCAGTTCTAAAATTCATTTTTTCTTTTCTAGAAGGCCCACTGTCAGAAATAAATTTCAGGCCGGGCGTGGTGGCTCACGCCTGTAATCCAAGCACTTTGGAGGCCAAGGCGGGTGGATCACCTGAGTTCGGGAGTTCAAGACCAGCCTGACCACCATGGTGAAACCCCGTCTTAAAAAAAAAGAAAAGAAAAGAAAAGAAAAGAAAAGAAAGAAAGAAAGAAAGAAAGAAAGAAAGAAAGAAAGAAAGAAAGAAAGAAAGAAAGAAAGAAAGAAAGAAATTTCATGTTGGTATTGTTTAGAAAACATACCACCATTAAAATTATTGGTAATAAATTAATGTCTTTCTTCCCATTTCACTGACAGCTACATGAAGTCAGGGTACTTATTTTGCTAACTACGTATCTCCAGATTTTAAGGTAGTGTTGCCAGGATAGCAACTGCCTACAGTATATTTGTTCATTGTTTCAGAGCTGCCTGAAACCTTCAGTCTACTTAAACTAGGTCACTGCCAACAATCAAATATATGTGTGTCTTTAGGAACTCAGGCCAAAGTAAGTCACCACTCAGAACTATCTGAAAGGAACCTAGTAACGATACGTTTTAAATAATTATAAAAAATTGTGCTTTATAGCAAAAGGCCTTCTGCCACAAAAATGATTTCTTTTTTGAGATAAAGTCTTGCTCTCTCTCCCAGGCTAGAGTGCAGTGGCACGATCTTGGCTAACTGCAACCTCTACCTCCTGGGCTCAAGCAATTCTTCTACCTCAGCCTCCTGAGTGTCTGGGATTACAGGCACGTGCCACCACACCCAGCTAATTTTTGTATTTTTAGTAGAGACGAGTTTTCACCATGTTCATCAGGTTGGTCTCAAACTCCTGACCTCAAGTGATCCGCCCTCCATCCCCACCCCACAGTGCTGGGATTACAGGCATGAGCCAAGCCGACTGGCCAAAAATGAATTTTAAAAGACAGATCTGTCGGGCACAGTGGCTCACGCCTGAAATCCCAGCACTGTGGGAGGCAGAGGCAGGCGGACCACCTGAGATGAAAAGTTTGAGACCAGCCTGGCCAACATGGCGAAATCCGGTCTGTACTAAAAACAAAAAATTAACCAAATGTGGCGGCATATGCCTGAATCCCAGCCACTCAGGAGGCTCAGGCGGGAGAATCACTTGAACCTGGGAGGCAGAGGCTGCAGTGAGCCGAGATCGCACCAATGCACTCCAGCCTGGGCAAAAAAAGTGAAACTCCGTCTCAAAAAAAAAAAAAGAAGAAGAAGTCTGATTACATATTTAGTGGAAAGACAGCTCTGCACTCTTAATTAGGAGACCTGGGGACCGGGAGCAGTGGCTCACGCCTGTAATCCCAGCACTTGGGGAAGTCGAGGTGGGTGGATCACCTGAGGTCAGGAAATCAAGACGAGCCTGGCCAACATGGTGAAAACCCGTCTCAAGCAAAAATACAAAAATTAGCCTGGTGTGGTTTCATCTACTCAGAAGGCTGAGGCAGGAGAATCGCTTGAACCCGGGAGGAGGAGGTTGCAGTGAGCCGGGATTGGACCATTGCACTCCAGCCTGGGCAACAAGAGCGAAACGCTGTCTCAAAAAAGAGGAGGAGGAAAAAAGGAGACTTGAATTCCAGTCCCACCTCTGCCACTAATTTTCTATGAAATAGGCACTACTGTAACATTTTCTGTAGTTTACAAATGAGGGAACTGAGGCACAGCGAGGTGAAGTAATTTTCCCAGCATATCAAAGGATGTGGTGAAGACAGGATTGGATTCCAAGCAGGGGACTTCAGATCTCATTCCAATAATCATAGGGAATGCATGATGCCATAATTCCATGACTATTTCAGGGGCTTGCATTTTTGTCCCAGCCCAGGAGTACTGGGGGGACACCGTCTTGTGAATATGAGGGTTCAAGGACACAGGGGTACATCAGAGAAACCATCAAGAGATCCGATAACAAGCGACAAGGGAGGCAAGAATCTCTCACTCTCACAATTTCTAAGCCAGTAAGATGAAGTGGGAGGTGTCAGTGAGTCGTATGCACGCCGTCCTCTCTGGTTGGGTACAGGCGAGCGTGCGGGTCACGCCAGGCGAACGCACGTCTGTGAACTCGGCGGGAGGCGGGGAGAAAGGGCACACGCTGTGCGCGCAGCGTGCGCGCTAGCCCTTCTGACGCCTGCGCGGGCGGGCAAACGGACGGCTCCGCCCAGCCGCGGGCTCTTTTCCTCCACCCCACTACCCCCGCCTTCGCGGCGCGCGCTTCCTCGCCCTCCCCACCTTTAGCGATACCAACGAGAGGACACCGCCTGCATCTAGAGCAGCCCGGCCAGGAGCGAACCCGAGTGGCGCGCAAACGTGCGAGGAAACCCGTGCGCGGCTGCGCTTTCCTGCCCCAAGCCGTTCTAGACGCGGGTGAGTGGCGGGGCCTCGACCCCCACCCCAAGCGCACCCTGACTCCCCCCATCTCTTGGGGGAAGCCTGGGCCCCAGCCTGCTCCCAGCATGCTCCACGCGGGATGCTCGGGCAGGTGCAGCGGGAGGATTGTCCGCACTGGAGACGGAGACCCTTCTTCCTGGGGGCGCTCTCTTGATCCCTCAAAGGGATCTTGAGGTGACCATCCCTCTCACTTCTCTTCTCAATTTCGTCTTCCTCCCTTTTCCGCCCTTCACCCCAACTACCTTCACCCAAAAAGGTTAATCTAAAAACCACCGGGGTAGTTTCTGCTTCATTTGTGCTCGCGTGCAGTTTTAAGTTTCCCTCTGCACAAAGCACAAAATATCCTATCATATGCATCCCTCGTGTTACATTTTTTGCCTCACTGATGGGAAAAATATCTCCTTAGAATAATTTGTGCAAGTATATTTTTATTTAAAATGTGTAGACTTACTGAGTTTTCATCACTATTTTTGCAGCCGGGAGTAGGATCACCATCAGGAAGAATTCTGGCACATACGCCATAATTGAGCAAAGAGACGTATGTGAATCATATATTGGCCAGAAATAATGAAAACTGCGTGACATGAAATACAAAAATCCTGTATAAATTAATTTTAGAGCACACCTGATAATTCTTATTTTTTCTTTCCCTTTTTTTTTTTTTTTTTTTTTTTTGAGACAGTATGTCGCTCTTGTCGCCCAGGCTGGAGTCCAGTGGCACAATCTTGGCGCACTGTAACCTCTGCCTCCCGGATACAAGCAATTCTCCTGCCTTAGCCTCCTGAGTAGCTGGGATTACAGGCGCCTGCCACCACGCCCAGCTAATTATTGTACTTTTAGTAGAGACGGGGTTTTGCCATGTTGGCCGGGATGGTCTGGAATTCCAGACCTCAGGTGATCTGCCCACCTCGGCCTCCCAAAGTGTTGGTATTATAGGCGTGAGCCACCGCACCCGGCCAATTCTATTATGCAGAGCTTTTTTTCTGACATTTCTCTTACTTCTTGGAACTGTGTTTATTGACATCTGTGAGTGACACAGGAAAGCCTTTTTGCCTTTTGCCCCACCCACCGCTCAGAAATTAGTTCTGCCGAGCTATTCCACACATTGTCCTTCTTGTAGAAGTCAAAATCCCATTTTCTCTAGAGGAAAACCATAGAAATTGGTTTCCTTGTAGCAATATGGTGCTGCTGGGTGCAAAACATCAGTGGTCAACAGATCCCACTTTTCTTTCCATTTGTATGAGAACAAGGATATTCAGTAACCCCTTTATTAAACTCTAATATGGTAGAAGCACTATGGCAATTGTTATTCTGCAATGAAAAAAACATTAAACTGATATCGAGAAATGTGGTTTCTAGTCCACTTCTACCACTGTCTAGCAGTGTGACTGAGTCAGTTATTTAACCTCTGTGGACTTCCATTTCCCTCTCTGTAAAATGAGAAAAGTGACTGACATTGGGTAGTTTTCTAAGGCTCCTTTCAACTTTAAGAGACAATGTCAAAATCTAAGTAGCTCAAATATATATATATATGAGGTGGAGTTTTGCTCTTGTCACCCAGGCTGGAGTGCAATGGCGTGATCTTGGCTCAGTGCAACCTCTGCCTCCGAAGTTCAAGTGATTCTCCTGCCTCAGCCTCCTGAGTAGCTGGGATTATAGGCGTGTGCCACCATGCCCAGCTAGTTTTTGTATTTTTAGTAGAGATGGGGTTTCACCATGTTGGTCAGGCTGGTCTCAAACTCCTGACCTTGTGATTTGCCCATTTTGGTCTCCCAAAGTGCTGGGATTATAGGTATGAGCCACCACACCCGGCCAAAGTCCATTATATTTTTAGAGGTATTTAAATAATGCAAGCTTGTGATGTGAAATTATTTAAAGAGAATGGTGGATGGATAACCTCTGTAACACTGGTTTCAAGGATTAATTAAACCCCCTTAGATGAAGTACAAAACAAATTCTCCACAGAGGAGTTGTTGCAAAGTTCCAGTTTATACCAAACAGTAATCAGATATCATTGGAAGCTAAAGATCCTGAGAGACTTTGATATTATATGCAACTAACTTGATTTCAAGCTTGGGAACCTTTTCTTTTAAGAAAAAAAAAAAACATCAAGAGCAAAATGTAAGTATATAAGGAATGCCAAATCAAATTTATAGACTAATCCTTTTCTGTTAAGTATTTTAAGAGTCTTTTTCTTCTTTATAGGAAAAATGCTTTCGGAAAGCAGCTCCTTTTTGAAGGGTGTGATGCTTGGAAGCATTTTCTGTGCTTTGATCACTATGCTAGGACACGTTAGGATTGGTCATGGAAATAGAATGCACCACCATGAGCATCATCACCTACAAGCTCCTAACAAAGAAGATATCTTGAAAATTTCAGAGGATGAGCGCATGGAGCTCAGTAAGAGCTTCCGAGTATACTGTATTATCCTTGTAAAACCTAAAGATGTGAGTCTTTGGGCTGCAGTAAAGGAGACTTGGACCAAACACTGTGACAAAGCAGAGTTCTTCAGTTCTGAACATGTTAAAGTGTTTGAGTCAATTAATATGGACACAAATGACATGTGGTTAATGATGAGAAAAGCTTACAAATATGCCTTTGATAAGTATAGAGACCAATACAACTGGTTTTTCCTTGCTCGCCCCACTACATTTGCTATCATTGAAAACCTAAAGTATTTTTTGTTAAAAAAGGATCCTTCACAGCCTTTCTATCTAGGCCACACTGTAAAATCTGGAGACCTTGAATATGTGGGAATGGAAGGAGGAATTGTCTTAAGTATAGAATCAATGAAAAGACTTAACAGCCTTCTCAATATCCCTGAAAAGTGTCCTGAACAGGGAGGGATGATTTGGAAGATATCTGAAGATAAGCAGCTAGCTGTTTGCCTGAAATATGCTGGAGTGTATGCAGAAAATGCAGAAGATGCTGATGGAAAAGATGTATTTAATACCAAATCTGTTGGGCTTTCTATTAAAGAGGCAATGACTTATCACCCCAACCAGGTAGTAGAAGGCTGTTGTTCAGATATGGCTGTGACTTTTAATGGACTGACTCCAAACCAGATGCATGTGATGATGTATGGGGTATACCGTCTTAGGGCATTTGGGCATATTTTCAATGATGCATTCGTTTTCTTACCTCCAAACGGTTCTGAAAATGACTGAGAAATAGTAGAAAAGCATGAATATTATCACTGTATAGGACATGTGTTGTCATTATTTGTAGTAGTAACTACATATCTAATACAGCTGTATGTTTCTTTTCTAATTTGGTGGCACTGGTATGATCACACATTAAAGTTAGTACATTTTTAATGGGGGTGTTTTTTTTTCTTTAAAACACATGAATATTGTAAATGTGTTGGAAAGAAAAGTTTTAAGAATAATTTGCAAATAAAGGATATATTAATAAATATATGTGATAAATTCTAAATTATGAACTTTAGAAATTGTGGCACATATTTTTGCTGATTGGTTAAAAAATTTTAACAGGTCTATAGCATTCTAAGGTATGCAAATGATGTCTCTAGTTGTGAATTTGTCATTAAAATAAAACTTTTAGCTGTGTGTTACCTTTACTTCTAATACTGATTTACGTTCTAAGCTTCCCCCGGTGCCAATGGATTTGCCTTCTCAAAATGTACAACCAAGCAGCTAAAGAAATATTAAAGTGAAAGTTGAAAAATATCCCTGAGAAAAAAAAAACTGAAAATTACTTGTTGAAGTTGAGTAATTTTCCTGGAAGCTAATTTAGTGTCATTTCTCAGAGCATACGCAATTTCACTGTAACTGTCGGTACTTCAGCGTGTACATACTGACATTTGGTGCCTATGAAGAATGTCATGTCATTTAATTTTGTTCTCAGTTAATCAAGCTCCCAGCTGCAATTTGAATAAAAATGTACTACTGCTAGGTCAATGAGTTCTGTGGAAATCTTTGAAGAACTTGTTTTGGCCATCTGGCAGTTTCACTTACCTGAGTTGAATCCATTCTGGATTTTGGTTTTTTTGTTTGTTTTTTGAGAGAGTCTTGCTCTGTTACCCAGGCTGGAGTGCAATGGTGTGATCTTGGCTCACTACAACTTCTGCCTCCCTGGTTTAAGCAGTTCTCTTGCCTCAGCCTCCGAAGTAGCTGGGATTACAGGCACCCACCACCATGCCTGGCTAATTGTTTGTATTTTTAGTAGAGATGGTGTTTCGCCATGTTGGCCAGGCTGTTCTCAAACTCCTGACCTCAGGGGGTCCACCCACCTCAGCCTCCCAAAGTGCTGGGATTACAGGCATGAGCCACCATGCCCAATTGGTTCTGGATTTTGTTTCCTTGTTCAAGTTCAGGAATTTTTTCCCATGTTCATTGCTGTACCATATCTTTTTTCAGTGTGGAAGGCCTAACCTGTCTACTTTGCGTTACCATACCTTTTGCCAAATTTCCATGGCTACCCAGAAACTTAATCCAGTGGTAGATGCAATAGCTCCTGTACTGATAAATGTGTGAAATACTTAGAGCTGACTTGTTCTATAATCTGGCCACCACATGCTGTGAGGCCCTATAGGGTATTAGAGCATGACATTTTAGAGTAACTGGCCTTATGATGGTAATGGTCTCCTATAGCCTTAGCAAACCAGAAAGAAAATTTCCTTAAGATGGCCTTGGGCTTGAAGTTACTGATCCTCAGAGTACTATGTAAAACTTTGCTTTATTTATCTGATTTTTCTCATTGAGGGTTTTGGTTAAGATGAAGTGTTACTAGCTTTGAAGAGTAACAAAACCCCTTTATCAAGCACCCTAATATGTGGTCTCAGATGCAATTACCACAATCAAATTATGTTCAATGTGAGTACACTAATAAACAGTATCTCTCAGAGTGTACAGCTTATGTCACCTTGCCCCCAACACCAGTATATTTTAAATTTTTCTTTTTTTTGAGACGGAGTCTTGCTCTGTCACCAGGCTGGAGTGCAATGGCGCCATCTCACTGCAACCTCCGCCTCCTGGGTTCAAGCGATTGTTTCTCCTCAGCCTCCTGAGTAGCTGGGACCACAGGCGCGTTCCACCACGCCCAGCTAATTTTTGTATTTTTATTGGAGATGGGGTTTTACCATGTTGGCCAGTATGGTCTCGATCTCTTGACCTCATGATCCGCCCACCTCGGCCTCCCAATGTGCTGGGATTATAGGCATGAGCCACCACGCCCGGCCTAAATTTTTCGATTGTGTTTATCATCTTTACTTAGTATATCAAAGTATCATAATAAACATGGCAGAATGCATTGAATTGTTTGTTTTGCTAATGAGTGCTAAGGTAACATTGCCTTTTAAACCAAATTGATGCTCTTGATTGTATTCTTATACATGAGTATTTTCTTAATGAAATGTTAGGTGTCTTAAATAATATGCTGTCTCTCTGAACTTATTTGCAGCCAGTCGTGTAGATGAAATCTAATCAATAACAGAGAAAATAGTACTACTGAGGTTGTAGTTACAGATTTGATCACCATATATGACTGTTAGCTTTACATAGAAAAATAACATACTCAGTAACCAAAAACAAGAACCCTAACCCCACTCTTGATGGTAAGAGAGGTGGAAAGAATGGAGGTCTAATGGAAATTGGTCAGGATTGTGAATATACTCTACATGTAGCTAGTGACTATCATATTGGATAGCACAGGTCTAAGAAATTCTAGACGCAAGATCCCACTCCTGGCTGAGACGTGAATAAGAGAAAACTTGAGCCCTCCCTCCCTCCCCCCAAAAAAGAAAAATAAAATAAAAATTTTTAAAAAAAGAAAAAAATAAAACTTGAAGTTTCCTCTAAAAGTTGTGTTTGGTTGTCTCAAATGCAATGGAAATCACAGCATGACTTTTAGCAGACTCCAGCCCATTGCCTTGTGTGAGTTCAATCACTGAATCTTCCTTCTCAAAAGTAAAACATTGGATCTGGAGCAAAATACAGATTTAGACCCCTTGGCTACTTTCTGGGAGTGGGGGACTGGCAGGGAGTAAGCTAAAAGGTTGCTTGTGTGCCAAACCTGATTCATAATGCCAGGATTTTTCTATAATGCACTAAGACAAACTCAGTTATTGGGTGTTCTTAAAGCAGGGCACACCTGTAATAGAAAAGTTACTGAAAATAGAGTCTAATGATGATATACCACTACTTTCCCTTTCATTTGTTAAGAATATTGTGTTCTGGCTGGGCATGGTGGCTCACTCCTGTAATCCCAGCACTTTGGGAGGCCAAGGCAGGTGTATCTATCACCTGAGGTCAGGAATTCAAGACTAGCCTGGTCAACATGGTGAAATTCTGTCTCTACTAAAAATAAAAAAATTGGCTGGGCACAGTGGCTCATGCCTGTAATCCCAACACTTTGGGAGGCTGAGGTGGGCAAATCACCTGAGGTTGGGAGTTTGGGACCAGCCTGACCAACATGGAGAAACCCTGTCTCTACAAAAATACAAAATTAGCCGAGTATGGTGGCACATGCCTGTAGTCCCACCTACTCAGGAGGCTGAGGCAGGAGAATCACTTGAACCTGTGGTGAACCAAGATCATGCCAGTGCACTCCAGCCTGGGTGACAAGAGCAAAACTCCATCTCAAAAAATAAATAAAAACACAAAAATTAGCTGGGTGTGGTTTTGGGCGCCTGTAATCCCAGATACTCAGGAGGCTGAGGCAGGAGAATCACTTTAACCTGGGAGGTGGAGGTTGCAGTGAACCAAAATTGTGCCATTGTACTGCAGCCTGGGCAACAAGAGTAAGACTCTGACTCAAAATATATATATATATTGTGTTCCTTTTGGTATGAACTGACTTTGATGCACTCAATGCTTGCCTGAGTGGTTATGTGAGAAGCATATGTTTATAGAAGTTAGCTTTCTTTTGGCATGCAAAGACATTCAGAAATGTTTATCAACTCCCCCCCCACTCAAAAATATTGCCCCAAATTAAAAAACTATACTTGACAGTTTTTACAAGTTTGAAAATATTTACAAAAAATAACTGTACTCAATAGTTCTAATATCACAAAAAAATACTATAAAGCGTAATGGGAAAATGACTTGTTTCAAAAAGTATAAAATGATGAAATGGTTTATCTCTAGGGTCTAGGCCTGATGCTTTGTGGAAAGCAAACGGAGCCCAAACTGTAATTCATCATAGACTCAATCATTTCACATAAGGTTTGCATGAGCAGTAAGACAAACTGTAATTTTATAATGTATTACTTAAATATACTGGTCAGCTCTTTTGTCTTAAAATTCTTGGATTTGATAAATGCTATTTCTTTCTTTCTTTCTTTCAAGGCAGAGACTTGCTCTGTTGCCCAGGCTGGACTGCAGTGGCACAGTCTTGGCTCACTGCAACCTCTGCCTCCCCGGTTGAAGCATTTCTCCTGCCTCAGCCTCCCAAATAGCTGGGATTACAGGCGTGTGCCACCATACTCGTCTAACTTTTGTATTATTAGTAGAGACAGGTTTCACCATGTTGGCCAGGCTGGTCTCAAACTCTTGACCTCAAGTGATCCACCTGCTTCAGCCTCCCAAACTGCTGGGATTACAGGCATGAGCCACTGCACCCTGCCTGATTATTTCTTCTATCCCACATAGGTCCTTTTTTTTTTTTTTTTTGAGACGTAGTCTCGCTCTGTTGCCCAGGCTGGAGTGCTATGGCAGGATCTTGGCTCACTGCAACCTCCGTCTCCCGGGTCCCAGTTCAAACAATTCTCCTGCCGCAGCCTCCCAAGTAGCTGGGATTACAGGCACGAGCCATCATGCCCAGCTAATTTTTGTATTTTTAGTAGAGCTAGGCTTTCACCATAGTGGCCAGGCTGGTCTTGAACCTCTAACCTTGTGATCCACCTGCCTCGGCCTGCCAAAGTGCTGGGATTACAGGCGTGAGCCACCACACCCGGCCTCCCATTTCTTTGTTTCTACTGATTACATGCAAGAATAGCCACATTGGTTATGCCATTGCTTTGGCAATTTAGCAAAAACCCTGACAGAAAGAACAGGACTTAAAAATAAGACTCAAGTTTTAGATAAATAGGAAGGATAACTGCCTTTAATGAGTGACAGACTTACATTAGAAAAATAATGCTTTGTTCTACTGAGTGAATGATAGTGACATCCATCTAGTTACCCAAAGTGTTGAATGGGGATGTTCTAATAGTCAAAATACCACCCCTGTACCATCTGAGGAGAAGATGGAAAAACTGTTCCTGGCTTGATGGAAGACTGACTGCTGGCACTGAGAATCTTTTTCATACCACTTTAAAGCACTCGCCTCTAGCAGGAAGCTTCAGGGAATACTGCCTATTCTCCAATTCTCTGCCATCCAATAGTTATAAGCCATATATAATTTCACATTTTCTAATAGTCACATTTAAAAAGTAAAGACACAGGTTAAATTACTTTTAGTAATTTATTTAACCCAAATATATCCAAAATATTATCATTTCAACATGTAATCAATGAGAAAGAATAGTTTACATTATTTATTAAGTCTCTGAAATCCAGGGTGTATTTTAGTTACAGCACATCTTAATTCAGACTAGTCACATTTCAAGTACTCAGTAGCCACATACGATGGGCAGTGGCTACCATAGTAGACAGCATAGGTCTAAGCAAGTCCAGAAGTATGAGACCCCAAAGTTTAAATGTGAATGGGAGAAAACTTTAAAAGTTTCTTCTAAAAGTTGTATTTATTTTTCTGATTTTCTTGAATGCAATGGAAACTACAACCTGACTTTTAGCAAGCCCCAGGACATCTCCTTGCATGAGTTCAATCACTGGATTTTTCTTCTCAAAATTAAATCATTGGATCTGGAGCAAAACATATATTAGGCTCCTCAATGTTTTTTCTCTTAAATTATAACTGAACCCAAACTGTTTCTGTCATTGATTTTAATATCCACTAATCTTTTTCCTCAGCATTTTTTTTTTGAGACAGTCTCGCTCTGCCACCCAGGCTGGAATGCAGTGGCATGATCTCAGCTCACTGCAACCTCTGCCTCCCAGGTTCAAGTGATTCTCCTGCCTCAGCCTCTTGAGTAGCCGGGATTATAGGTGCATGCTACCACATCCAGCTAATTTTTGATTCTTTCATAGAGAAGGGGTTTCACCATGTTGATCAGACTGGTCTCAAACTCCTGACCTCCTGTTCCGCCCACCTCAGCCTCCCAAAGTGGTGGGATTACAGGCCTAAGCCACCACGCTTAGCCTTCCCCAGCTATCTTCAAAGCAATTGCTAGTCCTGCTTTTGTACATAACACTCTACATTTTCATTGCCCCACTTAACTAACCTTCCCTCGTGTCCTTTTCTAAAGATGTAGAAAAGACTTTGAAATAGCATAACATTTAAATGATCACAAATCACCTGGCTTAAAAGTGACTAATGATAGGAAAAGCAGACCTCAGGACTGAGTTCAATTTCAAGATTCTCCTACTATACTTTCTGTTGAGACAAACAGAAAAACATTACTCTAGCCACACAAATACAATACTGTGCAAGCATCTCACTCTTACCTCACTCAAATCCTACCCATATTTTCCCATTGTGGAACAGAGCCTTGCCAACTTATACCTCTCTCCAATAACCCATGAAGACGGTGATTTGAGTGTGGGCCAAGATTTAACATTTTATGAAATACAAGGGGAGCGTTTTCTGCAAAACATAGGCGTTGCAAACAAGCAGACTTAGGTTCAAATTCCAATTCTGTCAGTTATTAGCCCTTACAACTTCAGGAAAGTTCTATGACCTCTCTGAGCCTTAGTTTCCTCATTTGTAAAATGACAATTAAAATCTACCTCATGGAATCATGGTTAAGATTAGGCAAGATATATAAGTAGAGCTTGTGCACATGATAGGCACTTGGGGAATGTTATTTCTCTTTCCCTCTTACTCATCAGGACAAGTTTAACTAGCACTCTAAATAGTTAAATATGTATCAATCCTTTGTATTAAATATCTTGATGGTAAAATATTAAAATATTGATGTGAATAACAGCTGATATTGAATATTCAAATTAGCAGAACTTTCATTGTTTTAAATAACATCTGTACATTTAATCTGTGCCATGCAATAAGCTTTTCCTGAAACAGCTTTTTAAAAAATATTTTTAAGTAGAAATTCTTAAGTTAACTTTTAAGAACATTAGCTTAGAACATGTTCCCCTTTCACAAACAAATTAAACATTAGAGCCCAAATTGCTCAAATTAGTATGGTCTCTAACTCCCTACACTTTAATCAAGATATCTGTCTTTATATCAGCAAAAACCACTGCTTAAGTGAGATTCCTGCAACCCAGTAAATGTATCTGGGCATTTGGTACTTGAGAGGGAATTGGGTTTGACAACACCCAGAAGCTAATGAGGCCATGTGCCTTCTCTCAGACCTTTGCATTCCGGAGCAAGAAAGCAGAAATACTTTGTGGACTCCTTTTCAGACACTTTACCAAATATAAAGTGTTAACCTTATGAAACACAACATAAAATAAATGCTGTATAAATGTCCAAACATTTTAGCCCCCACTATTTTTGAAACTGAATAAAGCCATGCCAGTGAAAAATATTTTCCAGTCAGTGCTTTTTGGAAGCTATTTAGTAGGTATTTATTTCATGGGTTAGAGATTGCTATTAACCCATTAAATGAAGCTGTTTCTACTTTATATTCAAATATATTTCAAGTTGAACTTGCTTAAATCTAAAATGCTTACACAGGCAAACTGTAGAAAGAACTTAGTCATGCAAAAGCAAACTCTTTCTTAATCCTGGGTAAGTCAACTCTCTAGGAAAGCTGTCCAGAGCCTACAGAGCACAAAGACTTTCCTTCCAGCCTCCTCACCATGTCCAATCTGGTCCAGATGTGAAGAGTCAATTTTAGTTTCAAAAAAATAAAATTTGAATGCAGCAGCATTAGAACTAATGAAAACAGTATCCAGACTAAGACGTGCATACAAAATCTTTCAGATCATGAGAAACTAAAAATTTGTCTGAACCAGTCAGCAGGAAGAGACATTTCAAGCTCCACTGATAGGGAAGCAAAACTGGAACTACATGCTGCTTTTAAAAGTGTCTGAAATTTAAGCTCACTCAAGGACTATTAATAGACAGCATCAAACCAATCTGCAGTTTCATTGTTAAATCATCTTATTGGTTTGCAAGTTTCTACGCCTCAGGGCTTCATTATGCATCAGCATAGGACAACCCCACAATTTGGGGACAAAGACAGCACCCCTTTTTGAAAGAGGTGGTAAGAATAAAAACAGGTTGCTCAATCTTGAAAGTCACCCCAATATAGCTTCCTGTGAAGCAAAAAGGGAACAAATTTTGTTTTCAAGGCATATGTTTGGGAAAACAGATCTTTCTCCAAGCATGTGCTTAGTTAGAACAAATGATTTATTGCTTAAAACCCAGTCTTTTACTCACATGCTTGTGAAAATAAGAAATTACTTATTTCACCATAGATTATTAAATGGAAGTTAACAGTTACTGACAATTGAGTCATGATAAAAAATTAAAATTATAAAGAAAATCTTCCTGTCTTTAAATTCTAGGTGGTAGAGTTCTGAGAACACTTACAAGGAACTTGAAGGGGGTAACTGATTATGCCTTTGAAGTCTCCTATATTCACATATTGGCTGAAATTCAAGCATTTTAAAATTGGAGAAACAAAAAGCAATCAAATTTGTGATATGAAAACTGTGGTTTTAATTTTAAAATGGGATTTAAAAAATGTATGAGTTGGGCTGGGTGTGGTGGTTCATGCCCATAATCCCAGCACTTTAGGAGGCCGAGGCAGGCAGATCACCTGAGGTCAGGAGTTCAAGACCAGCCTGGCCAACATGGGGAAACCCCATCCCTACTAAAACCATGAAAATTAGCCAGGTGTGGGGACGCATGCCTGCGACCCCAGCTACTCAGGAGGCTGAGGCAGGGGAGTCGCTTGAACCTGGGAGCTGGAGGTTGCAGTGAGCCAAGATCACACCATTGTACTCCAGCGTGGGCAACAGAGAAAGAATGTCTCAAAAAAACAAACAAACAAACAAGAAGTATAAGTTGGATGAGTTTTACCTTTTGCTTTCTGTTTCTGCCTAAAGATAAACCAATTTAGCACATTTTGATATTGTCTGCCATATTTTGAACAATGGCCTGTTGATTTACAGTTTTCCATAAAAGACTGATGCCTGAAGCTCAATTTTTGGCTTACTACTTCTGATAGTTACACACCTTTTCCTACCTTCCTCTCATCCAAGTCTGTTTAGTCATTTGAAATATCAGTTTTTGGGCCAGGTGCGGTGGCTCACGCCTGTAATCCCAGCACTTTGGGAGGCTGAGGTGGGTGAATCACCTGAGGTCAGGAGTTCAAGACCAGCCTGGCCATCATGGTGAAACCCCATCTTTCAAAAAAAAAGAAATATCAGTTTTTACCTGTTAGTATTAGTAGCTGTTTGCTATATTTCACAAATACATTTCTAAAACAATCAACTTAATTAGAATTGGACATTAATAGTGAGGCATGTTATTCTCTGCAACAACTAAGATTTTCAGTAGAAATTATTTCACTAATTCATCTTTTATTTCCAAAGTGTTCAAGGCTAAAATCTGGATTTCTTTAATTTTCATTCTAAGAGGCAAATATTAATTATATTAATGAGTTTAAAAGTTTTTATTTTTCCTCCCAATGACCTATTCTTAATGAACATAGTATTATTAAGAGAAATTCCAGGGAATCATTTCCTGTATTTTTTTACATGCACAAATTATATTCCCTAAGGCCAGCCTCTTAAACAGACAAATGAACCTAACAGTCTCAACAATGATTTAAAAACTGGCCCTCAATTTTGTTCATTAATTCCTGATCTGGTGGAGTTGTGGTCCTTTACTTGGTTTTAAAACAATATTCAACAAATTGGTGTTATAGTTGATAATATCTGCTCATTCTTTTACCTCTGTTTAAAACGTATAATAAAATATACAAACTATAAAATACATACAAGTATAAAAAAGTACAATACAATGAATTTACATGTATCAGTCTCTATGATAACAAGTATGATTCTTTAGAAACTGCTTCTGAAACACTTTGATATTGAGTATAGTCTAATTTTACTGCCTTAATATGATTAATAACATATTAAACATAAGTGTTCTACAGGGTTTCCAAAATATATCTTAATGGCCTAATTCTTATAGGTTATTGAATAACTTGAGTAAGTTTCTGATTGCTTGAGACCTCAGAAGTGATGGTTAAACTGACATAGGATGCATACATTTTCACTCTTTTTCATTATACATAAGTTTTAATGGATACTCCTTAGAAGTTGGAATCATTTTGAGTTTCTTGAAGAGGCTTGATAGTTATATTTTCAAAATTAAGGAACCTAGGTAAACAAAGTCAAAATATTTACATTTTGTTTGGGCATACATTCATATTTCCATAAATATATAATTGTGACATTATTAAGTGAAATATTTATTATAATTTATTATAATCTCCACAAATTTGGAGAACTGTAATTCTTATGTCTTCCTCTCAAGTATTATACTTAGAAATACTGTATCTTTGGTTACTGATTTGTGTACAGAGGAGGAACCTGGCTAGATATAGTAATTATTTAACAAATGCCATATAACCTTCTGTTTGGGGAATATAAAATCCCTCAAATTGGAAATATGAATGACTACCCATGGGATAAATCCAGCTATTTTTGTTTTGGGTCCAGAGCATAAAAAAAAGGAAAGGAAAAATGCAGCTTGCCAACAGACCACTACCAAATCACCATAACAGTCTGCTAGAAGAGAACTGATCAGGCCATTATACTACTGGACAACAGGACAATCATGTGAGTTGGAATGCTGAATCACTGCAACTCCAAGACATCTGGGATTTTTTTTAACCTCACGTTGCATACAATCTATGGAATATTATTATATTTAGTTCATTTGCAATTTATAATTTTTGATGACTAAAATTAGAAAAGTATTAGTATATTCCTACTGGCTTTATATATTAGTATTGGGCTGTCACTATTACCCAGATTATTTAAAATGTAAATTTTCTTTACTCACTGGATTGGAAGCTCCTTAAGGGCAAGGGCTACTTCTGTATTATTCATCTTCATGCCATGTCACTTAGAATCTAGTAGATAATAAATATCTATTGAGCTGAACTGACTTTGAGTAAAAGTGAGTCCAATACACGAAGATTAATAGATTGTAGGTTGGTTTGACACAAACTTCATTTTGAAACGAAAAAATGAACACACTGCCTGAGAGAAGCAGGCTCTCTATCCCTGTATACCTGCTCTCAGGAATATGGGTAAACTAAGTTTCCCTTAAGCACAATATCTAAAGACCCTGATATATCTGCTAGTTTAACCTCTTTCAATTGGCTTTCACACATGACCTAATGTTTAGAAAATGACAAGGCTCATACATGTAGAGTGGCATCCCTGATTAACAGCGAACAGCAGAGGTCTCAGACTCGGGATGCAGGGAACATACATATTTAGTCCATATCACCAAGGCAACACAGTCAGCGTACCTCAGCAAAGTAGAAAAACCGGCACAGATGTTGATGTTGAATATTTAAAAAGTGTTCCTTATACCCACTTTAACAGTGGTTTGACACAAGGGGATGAATTTTTTCAAAAACCAAGCTATTAAAAGTTTTTACTTCTCTAATGTGTGTATGTGTGCTTTGTTTTCCATTGTTAATACTCCATAGACATTCTTAGTCAAGTAACATTATTTTAACACCATAAAGAAAGGTTTAAAGCTTGATTTTGACATAAATGACTCATATATTCTCTTTTTAAGAACATAAGGAGCTACAGGCCTCAAATAGGGTACCTCCTTCCCCAAATAGGACGACATCTGAATTTGAAGCCAGTAAGTCAGCAAAAAATGAAACTATCTGTTGAAGAAACCTCCCTGGGAGATGACTTACAAATGAGCTACTGATGAGACTATTTATACTTTTATGGACCAGGAATAAATATGGTAAGCTGCAGAATAAAACTGTCACAACAAAAGGAAAACTACATGGGCTAGGAAAGAGACAAGATTTTGGCAGAAATAAGCATTCTAATTAACGATGAAGCAGGAAAAATTCTCCAAGTCTTACCTCAGCACAACTGAAATAGTACCCCAATTTATCAACCTTCCTTTGCTAGTATCTATGTTTACCAAGAAGCTTCCTGTTTCCTAATTGTTTACCGTAGGCAGACCTATCACCATGAATTAATACATTTATATTCTAACTGGGGAATCTCCAAGTCTTACAAGTTTCGTCAGTGGGAAGTGATTTCTCAAGTTGAGAGTCAGACCCTGGATCTATATACATCTATGTTGCATCCTGGGAAACCCAGCTGGAACAGCCAGCCAAATGATCTCTCTCTTTTTACTATCCACCATCACCTTTCTCACCAACTTCTAACTGTAACACAGGTCACCACAATCTTGTAAATGTCTGTATCCATCTGAAAAATAAAACCACATGTCATATATTGGTAAACAACCAAATGAAGATGGCTAAGACATTGGAATAACAGCAAGGTAATTAGGAAGAAAAATGGTTTTTATCAATAAATAAATCCACAACTGCTCTTTTAAATCCCAAAACAGATTACTATTCTTAACTAAAGCAGGTCCATGTCCCTTATATTCCACTTATAGGAGATATACATTATTTGAGGAATCCAGTGGGGACCTAAATCTAGATGTACTGGGCATCTGTTTGGTATGACTTTACTCAAAAGAAGGCACTAAAAAAACTGAACCTGAATCTGATCAATCTTATTTGTTTACAGGATATACAAGAGGCATAAAAACAAGTTCATGACTTCACAGTGATACAATCAACAAAATCCAGAATATGTGTGGAAACTTTAAAGACAAAACAACTAGATTTCTTAAGTAATTTAAAGGGGAAAAGAAAAGGTAACATAAATTAAATAAACTTCAATAAATAGCAACCAAATCCAACGTACGGACCTTGTGTGGTACCTATTTTAAACAAACCAACAGTTAAGAAGAGACAATCAAGAGAATATGAATAGTCTAGACAGTTGATCATATTAAGAAACAGTTAAACTCCAATCACGAGAATTTGAACAGTCTAGACAGCTGATTATATTAAGAAACAGATAAACTTTTTAGGTGTCATAATGACATTGTGGGGGTTGTTAATTTTTAAAGATAGATACTAAAGTAGTTATGACTCCAGGCATGGTGACTCATGCCTGTAATCCCAGCACTTTAGGAGGCTGAAGGGGAGTGGATCACTTGAGGCCAGGATTTCAAGACCAGCCTGTCCAACTACTAAATATACAAAAATTAGCCAGGCACAGTGGCTCATGCCTGTAATCCCAGCACTTTGGGAGGCTGAGCGGGGACGGATCACTTAGGGCCAGGAGTTTGAGACCAGTCTGGCCAAAATAGTAAAACCCCATCTCTACCAAAAATATAAAAATTAGCTGGGCATGGTGGCAAACACCTGTAATCCCAGCTACTCAGGAGGCTGAGGCACAAGAGTAGCTTGAACCCAGGAGGCAGAGGTTACAGTGAGCCAAGATTGCACCACTGCACTCCAGCCTGGGCAACAGCACAAGGCCCTGTTTCAAAAAGAAAGAATAAAGTAGTTATGGATGAAATGATAGGATGTCTGGGATTTGCTTTGAAATAATTGGGGAGTGGGGAGAAGTAATTTAGGTACAGATGAAATAAAACTAACCATAAACTGAAACTGACTGATGTATATGGAAAGGTCCGTTATACTATTCTCCAGACTTCTGAATATGTTTAGAATTTTCCACAATAAAAAGGTTTAAAAACAACAACAACGAACAAAACACAGACACACACACACACACACACACACACACACACACACACACACACACACGAGGAGCACTGCTGGGTCCCCCGGAGAACAGAATAAAATTCCTAGTCTAGTTTCTAGCCCCATTTACTAGACAGTTTCTCTAGAGGTCACCATACAGTGGCAATCCATTGACCAAGTCCTGCTCTTCATTCTTATATCATTAGCCTGATAAAGGAGGTTAGGTTGTCTGAGTTTGGTTACTTACCAAATACCTTTTAATGTCCAAGTTTGCTACCCAATTTTAACTTGAATTTAAGAAAATTTAAAATAATTTCTGAAGCTAACAGAATTTTAGCATCTGGTGAATTTATTCAGCATAATCACAGGCATTATCTTCATGCTGTCACACACAGACACAAACACAGATACAGCACAATATCCATATTTAGCCCAAGTGCATTCCTTCTGAGGCTCATTTATATGTCTTCATATGCCACAGCCCATCATTTAAATAATGGATATTTTCAATGCCAATTCCTTTGTTGACTTTCTCACTGTAGAAGGGAAAAAAACACATAAACATAGTAATACATCTTTATAGTGTTACTTATGATAAATATAATTCAAAGGACATTGTTATTTTATAATTATTAAGCTGCAAGTAAAAAACTTATTGCTACCACAATTACATTGTTGTTTATATTAAACTACATTACTCTGTGGCAGCTTATATCTTAAAGTGATTTTAGTGATCTAACTAGTGGGTCTACAGAAGCAGAGTAACAATGTCCCAAGACTAGGGGAATATCAAAGTGCTACATTAACCCTGAAACAAAAGTATTAACACTAATTTGGTCATCAAATGGGTTCTAAAGTTTTTAAATATATCGCCTATGTTTTGTAATTTATCTTTACTAGTTCTCTAAATATTCTATATTTCTTGTATTAGCAGGTCAAAATATAAGATAAATACTGTGTGGTGCTGAGCTATATCAGTTTTTGTTTCTGTTTTTGTTTTTTTGAGCTATATCAGTTTTTAAAACTAATAGTAATGGCCAGGCTTGGTGGCTCACGCCCGTAATCCCAGCACTTTGGGAGGCCAAGGTGGGTGGATCACTTGAGGTCAGGAGTTTGAGACTGGCCTGGCCAATATGGTGAAACTCTGTCTCTACTAAAAATACAAAAATTAGCTTGGCATGGTGGCATGCGCCTATAATCCCAGCTACTTGGAAGGCTGAGGTAGGAGAATCACTTGAACCCTGAAGGCAGAGGTTGCAATTAGCCAAGATCATGGCATTGCACTGCAGCCTGGGTGACAGAGTGAGACTCCATCTCAAAAAAATAAAAATAAAGTACCACATACATACATACAAAACAGCTGTGTTGGCACACAGGTTCTTTTCAGTGCTTAAGACAGACTACAATTCTGAAGACAAAATAGATTTCACTGGCTTCCTAAGTGTTAGGAAATATCAGAAATGAAGCTTCTGTGCTTGGATTATTTGTACAATGCAGTATGCATGACAGCAAATTTCACCTGTAATTCTGATGCTTCCTGCATTGGTTACCCATATCTCAAAAGCTAAGTGGGCCTAAAGTAAGACTTACATATCTTCTGCAGACATCTTCATGACTCCAACACATAGAGCATGTTGTTTTCCTTCTGCCATGATAGCCTGAAAGAACACAGCTAAGAAAACTATTTATCAAAATGCCTTGGGGCCTCCCCACCAAGGGAAGGGTGTCAAATAATGATCATGTTACTGGTAAAGCCACTTGAAACCCCTCTTGTGTCTTCTCCTAGATGATAAACTCCTTGAGAGCAGAGACCTAGCAGAGTCTGTGGGTATACTGTAAATACTCAGTAAATGCTAAATGAATAAGATCTAAGAATCATTTTTCTTTTTACTTTTTTTTTTTTTTGACATGGAATTTCATACTTGTTGCCCAGGCTGGAGTGCAATGGCGTGATCTCAGCCCAGTGCAACCTCCACCTCTCGGGTTCAAGTGATTCTCCTGCCTCAGCCTCCCAAGTAGCTGGGATTACAGGCATCTGCCATCATGCCCAGTTAATTTTTTTTTTTTTTGTATTTTTAATAGAGATGGGGTTTCACTATGTTGGCCAGGCTGGTCTGGAACTCCCGACCTCAGGCGATCCACCCATCTTGGCCTCCCAAACTGCCTGGATTACAGGTATAAGCCACCGTGCCTGGCCATAATCATTTTTCTTTTAAGTCAAATGTTAATACTATAACCCCATGCCAACAAAACCAGAATAAATCACACAAAAAAAGGAGTAAAAGTTCTTGTACATAAATACTAAAAGCTGTGAGATCAAAGAATATTAATTGTTCTAGTATTCTGATCACTGAATGGTGGGTTTTTTTGTTGTTGTTGTTGTTGTTGTTGTTGTTTTTGAGACTGAGTCTTGCTCTGTCACCCAGGCTAGACTGCAGTGGCATGATCTCCACTCACTGCAACCTTTGCCTCCTGGGTTCAAGCAATTCTCCTGCCTCAGCCTCCATAGTACCTGGGATTATAAGTGCATACCACCATGCCCAGCTAATTTTTGTATTTTTAGTAGAGACAGGGTTTTGCCATGTTGGCCAGGCTGGTCTCAAACTCCTGACCTCGGGTGAACCTCCCACCTTGGCCTCCCAAAGTGCTGGGATTACAGGCACGAGCCACCACACCCAGTCTAAATGGTGGTTTTATATAAAAGATGTTTTAAAATAATAGTTAAATTCCCAGTCTATTTTTAAGAGCCTGATAAAACAGTTTCAACATTTCTAGAACAACCAGAGTAGTCTTGGTTATCATTTGAAGCTTCTGGAATGTTAAACACTGCAGTACATATTTTAAAAAGTCAAGATTCACGGTACACAAGATCTCTCTGTACCACTTTTTTACAACTTTCTATAAATCTGTAACTGTTTCAAAATAAAAATTATTTTTAAAAGTAAAAACTGTGTACTAAGAAAATTTTCCATTTAAGGGAAACTCAGGAACTTTAAACTTACCAACACTTACAGGAATGATAAATATTAAAACGCAACAACAAAAAAAAACAATAAAAAACACCTGTCCTCACTTTTCTCCGTTGGTTTTCAATTTGTTTATTCAGTGTTCCAAATACTTGAGCACCTATGATGCAAAAAGCACCTATGTCAACATAAGCTGTTCCTAGAATATAAACATACAACTTATATTACCCCTTGTCCCCTTGCTGCAACAGAGAATTTTTTTTTTTAGCACAGGATATAATCTTAAATGTATTCCAAGCTGGGCACAGTGGCTCACGCCTGTAATCCCAGGACTTTGGGAGGCCAAGGCAGCTGGATCACCTGAGGTCAGGAGTTTGAGACCAGCCTGACCAAAGTGGTGAAACCCCATCTCTACTAAAAATACAAAAATGAGCCAGGTGTGGTGGTGGATACCTGTAATCCCAGCTATTAGGGAGGCTGAGGCATGAGAATTGCTTGAACCCAGGTGGCAAAGGTTGCAGTGAGACAAGATCATGCCACTGCACTCCAGCCTGGGCAACTGCACTCCAGCCTGGGCAACAGAGTGAGACTCCATCTCAAAAAATAAAATAAAACAAACGCACTCCAAAAGTAATTTCCCTATTCCCACCAAGTACCATTCCTTTTGTCTATCTGAGGCAAATGGCTGCTTTGGCTATGATAAAGGAAAAGATGGCCTCCTGCCCAGAATAGTCACAAAAATCTATTTAATCCAGAATATAGCTGAAACAGCATGGTAGAAATGGAAATAATGCAGAATTATTCAGCCGTATCATTAGTTGAATCAATCTTTAAGGATCATGTGGGACTCTGACATTTCTCTTTGACAAAACATGCTCTCAGGCCCCCAAACCCAACCTTTCACATAATTGATTTTCAAAATAAAAGTTGGGAGGTTGCCAATATTTCCCATTACTCACTCCTAACATGAAATTGTTGCTTGGGAAGAGATACCTATACCCGGTACCTAAATTCTTTTCCCTTTTGAGTGCTTTTACTCCAGTGTATGTCAGTAAGTCAAAATGAACATTACAGTGGCAAGGTGATAGCCAAAAAGCTGAACCAATTATATCACCTATATCCTTTCCTCTAGTAATCAAGAATTCCCTTTTGTGTCCTAAGTCTGATAATAATAGGCCCTAACTGGGCTGGAATGCAGCTGAGACTCTTTTGTAACTTGTTCTCATTTAACTTCTAAGAAACAACCTAAGATGAGATAATTTAGCAGCAACAAATAAAATTACTTTGCACAACTTCAAATGTAATCAGAAAGGCATGAGATAAGAATAACAGTAACCTTCAAAAAAGTAAATCTAATGTTCTCTTGGATGATACATCTTTCGCAATAATGATAAGAGCACAATGAATTTTTCAGCAGTTTTAGCCTGGGAAGGATACAACAATGGTATCTACTGCAGCAGGATAAAGCTTAGCTCCAGGAGAAGTTAAGCCTGGACACATGATATTTGCTCCACTGAGTACAAATTTGATGGCTCCTTTATCAACCTGCTGGTGTGGCAAGATAAAAGGATCTATAAGAAAAGAAATACGTTATATGAATAAAACTAATGACTCAACAGAAAAAGGCAAAGGATATGAACAAATATTTCCCCAAATTATAGTAATCTGACAGATACAAAATAAAACTCTGAAACGTTATATTTTGTTTACTCAATTGGTAATCTTTTTTGTTTGTTTTGAGACAGGGTCTTGCTCTGCCACGCAGGCTGGAGAGCAGTGGAGCAATCATACCTCACAGTAACCTTCGGCTCCTGCAATCTGCCACCTCAGCCTCCCAAGTATTCTCCAAAAACCATAGTTTCAAAACCATGTTTTTGGAGAATACTTAATACATCCCGGGAAAATTTTATGATACAATGTTAAGTGAAACATGCAGAATAAAAAGCAATTAAAAAGATCAGTGGTAGCTGGGCATGGTGGCTCACGCCTGTAATCCCAGCACTTTGGGAGGCCGAGGTGGGTGGATTACAAGGTCAGGAGTTCAAGAACAACGTGATCAATATAGTGAAACCCCATCTCTATTAAAAATACAAAAATTGGCCAGGCGCGGTGGCTCACGCCTGTAATCTCAGCACTTTGGGAGGCCGAGGCGGGTGGATCACGAGGTCAAGAGATCGAGACCATCCTGGTCAACATGGTGAAACCCTGTCTCTACTAAAAACACGAAAAAATTAGCTGGGCATGGTGGCGCACACCTATAATCCCAGCTACTCGGGAGGCTGAGGCAGGAGAACTGCCTAAACCCAGGAGGCGGAGATTGCGGTGAGCCGAGATCGCGCCATTGCACTCTAGCCTGGGTAACAAGAGCAAAACTCCGTCTCAAAAAAAAAAAAAAATACAAAAATCAGCTGGGTGTGGTGGTGAGTGCCTGTAGTCCCAGCTACTCAGGAGGCTGAGGCAGGAGAATCGCTTGAACTGGGAGGCAGAGGTTGCAGTGAGCTAAGATCACTGCACTCCAGCCTGGGTGACAGCAAGAAAGACTCTGTCTCAAAAAAAAAAAAAAAAAAAGATATGGAGCACAAAGGATGTTATAGGGCAGCAAAATCATTCTGTATGATACCGTAACAGTAGATACTTGATATTATGTATTTGGGAAAATCCATAAAACTGTAGAATACAGTGAACTCTAATATAAACCAGGGACTTGCATTAATAATAATGTATCAGTACTGGTTCATCAATTGTTACAAATGCATCATTCCAACACAAGATGTTATTCATAGGGGAAACTGAACTGGGGAGAAAGAACTCTGTTGTTTCTGCTTTCTTTTTCTGTAAACCTAAAACTGCTCTAAAAAATAAAGCCTATTAACTAAAAAAAAAAAAACTACAAGGGGATGAAGAGAAGTTGGTTAAGGGGTACAAAAATACCAGTAAATAAGTTCTAGTATTCGAGAGTACAGTTAAGGAAAATATAGTTAACAATGATTTCCTGTATATTTCAAAATAGCTAGAAGAATTGTAGTCCTCTCAACAAAAAGATAAACATTTGAGATGACAGATATCCTAATTTACCTGATTTGACCATTACACGCTGTATAAAGGTATCAAAATATCATATGTACCCCTAAAATATGTACAACAACTATAAATATATACAGGTGGGAGGGGGGTTGGATACAGGCACCACAACATCAGACAATGTAGAGTTATTATGTATTAATTTTTACAAACTATGTAACAGCCCAATTTTTAAAATTATATGCATTTACACATATCACAGAAAGTAACTAACTGGATGGAAGGACATTTAGCCAATGCTTTCCCATATATAGACTTTTCTCTATTGGGCAAATAGATATAAATATAAAAGACGAAAATGCTCACAATGTTTATCACAGTTTGTAAATACATGTTTGTATAATTACCTAATTGTTGTTTATTCTCCAAACTAGACTATTAGTTTCATTAGGACAGAGACAATGTCTTTGCTTCCCATTGTATTCTCAGCACCTAGTGAGTGCCTAGCACACAATAAGTTCAATAAATATATGTTGAATGAATGAATGAATGAATGCTCTTTCTTGGGCTTTCTGGAATGCATGAGCATTTTTCAGATTTACCACAAGATGGGCATTCATTTTAGTTTTACATCCCTTATTACCTAGTACTAATAAATAATGAGTTAACTATCAGAAGCCACTTTAAACTCTTTTTGTGTCTTTCAGTATCCCCAAATGCATATTTCTGTTTTTTCCCTGCAGTGGGGTCTCATCTGATTAAATGCATATTTCTTACAAGACTTTACATTTGAATTATGCAGTAAGAGTAAATAGTTCAAAAAATAAAAATAAAGAAACTTACATTTGTGAAGTAACCTTAGGGTTGGATAAAAAGGCCCTTCTCTTTGTCTAAAAAATAGTAATTCTCCATTTACAGTAAGGATTTCTATATGTTCATGGCTGTAAGACAAATGTCACAAAGAACCAAGTTAGATATTTTTCAAAAATTCACAACATAAAAATGCATATATAGTGATAAAGTAAACTTTAAAAGAAGTCAGTAAAAATCCTGGCCAAAAAATATTGTTTACATTGTTTTTCCTATCATACAAGTACAGTAGAGAAGAAAAATATGACCTGCTACAACCAATTTTATTTCACATTTTATTATTTTAATTCCATTGTTAGATAATTCAATAAAACAATTCTCTAAAGAACAAACTGAAATAAATTAAATCCAACTCTGAATTAAAACATTTAACTCTTTAATAAAACAATACACAAAGCCACATTTTTTTCAGGGACATAGAAAATCTATGAAAATACAAATATTGGAGTTTTGGAGTTATTCTGTGTCTATCCCCATTATCAATCTATCAATAGTTAATCTGAAAATAATTCCATTTAGTATGAGTGCAATCTAATCATTGAACATTCAGCTACTCCAAGCTTTACACAGACAAAAACAAAGACTTACCATCGGACTATTTTGACAGGATCTTTCTTAGGCATGATCTGATTAAGCCATGGTTCAATACCTGGAAATTGCTCTATCAACTGATTCTTAATACCCTTAATAACTGAGGTTTTCAACTGGATGCAGTTGGACACATTTTCTTTTTCATCAAATCTGCCAAGTAATTTTTGCAAGAAAAGAAAAAGGGATTTCTAAGTAGAGGTATCATAATACCTAAAGGTATTGTTCTGATTAGTATTCCCAAGCAAGTATTTAGATACTTAAAATAATTATGAAATAAGTTGTTTTTTTAAAAAAAAATACCACCTCCCTTTTACTCTGTCCAGCACAAAACTAATGTCTTAATACAATATTGAAATTAACTGTCAAGTATACAGCAATTAGCTGGGGTTGGGGAGAGGAATATAAGACACACTTTGCACCATAATCTCTAATTAGCTACACAAATGCCTTTCCTGGAAAATCTTATTCAATTCTACCCAGGAAAAACACGGGCTCCCACCAATAATAAAACCTGTGATCAAAAAACAAAACCCTCAATTGATACAAAAGACCAACCCAAGCATAACATAGAAAATCGGCCCCTGCTAGGCTATGCAGTCTGCTGAGACTTTTTTTAAAGTGATGATTTATAAGATCCCTATTTATTTTTGCTCAAAATTTCATGCAAAAAACCCACCTTCCTTTGCCCATGTTCCCCCTTTGCTTTTTGCGTCTACCAAACCTGGAAGGCAAACCCACTAGTAGGTTCCCAAGGAATTTTTGTCTTCCTTACACTGAATAGCTTATGGGGCAATCACGTTATTTTCAAGGCAAGGTTAATCTGGCAGCTAGGCAATAGGCATGACAGGCCGCTTGCTTCCTGTCACCCAGACTCCTTCACTCCCATGACCCAGGAAGTCAAGCCTTCCTTTATTCAGTTCATAACTAATAAACATATGGCAGTGAGCGCAGGGCTCCCCTCTCAGCTAAAGAGGATATGCCCCTAAATCACAGTGCACGGATGTGATTGGTAGAACCCTAGGAATGGAGACGGAATCGGGGGAGGGGGCAAAAGAGAAAGAGGGATAAGGAGAAAAAACAATGGGAGTGAAGGGAACGAAACCCGATTGAGGACTACGGATGGAAAGCTTAAAGAAGTGTTCAAGTTGCGAGTTAGAGCATAGTACTATAGAAAACCTTAGGGAGTCAGGATGGCAGGGGCGGGGGAGAGAGAAAGCGGATCTTAGCTCTCGCCCTCTTCCCCACCCCCACCCCACCGCCTTTGTGAGCAGCCGATGGAGGCCACAGCATGTCCTTACTTCTTGAACATGATCCAACGTGAAGGGGGCGACGATAGGGAAGGGCCCGGAATGGGAACGAAATTGAATTTGCAAGGGTCCGGCAGATCCCTTTACACGAGGAAGGCCGGCACTGACAGTCGGAGGTGTAGTCGTTATCCGGAAAACGAGAGCCAGCCGCGCTTTACGGCTCTCAGTCAAATCTGACTACTTCCGCTCCTCTGGCCTCCACGTAGGCGCTTTTGCCGGCTCCTTTTAAGCAACCGGTTCCTCTGCAGTTGGAGGTAGCTGAAAGGGCGGGACTTGAGAGGGAAGAAGTGATAGAACAATTGCAGGAAAAGAAGAATGGAGGGGGCGGGGAAATCAATCAAAGTAGCATTTAAGGCACTTGCGTCTGTTACGGGTTCCTCAAAGGGTCAAGTTTCTTCCGTGCTTCGTTGCTACCTACCGTCACACTAAAAGATTCTTTTTTTAGGGAGAATGGCTTTTGTTCCGTCTGAGGCAACTGAATGGATTGGTGCTTACCTACCAGCATGAATCCAGACAAACCTCATAGCTTCATGTTAAAGTGCTGGTAGGATTGCCAGGTTTGACAAATGAAAATATAGGATGCCTACTTAATTTGAATTTCAGGTAAACAATGAATACTTGTTTTAGTGTAAGTATACCTCAACAATATTTTGGACATACTTACACTAAAAATATACAGTCCTCGTTTAGCTGAATTTAATTGCGCGTCCTGTTTTTTATCTGGTAACCCTTATTCACTGGCAACCATACGATGCCCCCATAGTTTTTTGTGGGTTTTTATTGAGACAGGGCCTCACTCTGCTGCCCAGGCTTGAATGCAGTGGTGCTGTCTTGGCTTACTGCAGTCTTGACTTCCTGGGCTCAAGGGATCCTTCCACTTCAGCCTCCCAAATACCGTGGACTACAGGCACACGCCACCATGCCCGTTTTTTGTTTTTTATTTTTATTTTTTGGTAGAGACAGGGTCTACGTTGACCAGGCTGGTTGCAAACTCCTGGGCTCAAGCAATCCTCCTGACTTGGCATCCCAAAGTGCTGGGGTTACAGGCGTCAATGACTGCCCTCCTGTAGAATAATTCCCAAAGAATTATTACAGAAGGTAATCTGATTAAAGAGATAAATAACTAAAGATACATGTTTTACTTATGTAATTTTTTAAAAAGAAAGCTGATAGAGAATATTTTGCCAGTCAAGGATTTTACTTTGTTTTTGGTTTTAGACACAGCATCTTACTACTCGACCCAACCTGGAGTGCAGTGGCATGATCATGTTTCATTGTAGCCACAACTTCCCAGTCTCAAGTGACCCTCCAGCCTCGGCCTCCCGAGTACAGGCATGCACCACCACAGGGCTGGTGGGAAGAACCCCTTATAAAACTACCCGATCTCGTAAGCACTCACTCACTATCATAAGAACAGCATACGGAAAACCACTTCCACCATCCAATCACCTCCCACCAAGTCTCTCCCCAGATATGTGGGGATTATGGGGATTACAATTCAAGATGAGATTTGGGTGGGAAAAAAATCCAAACCATAAAAGTCACCCTATTGCCCTATTGCACTGTCAAATAGAAGATCTCTTTTTTTTTTGAGACAGAGTTTCACTCTTGTTACCCAGGCTGGAGTGCAATGGCGCGATCTCGGCTCACAGAAACCTATGCCTCCTGGGTTCAGGCAATTCTGCCTCGGCCTCCTGAGTAGCTGGGATTACAGGCACGCGCCACCACGCCCGGCTAATTTTTTGTATTTTTAGTAGAGACGGGGTTTCACCATGTTGACCAGGATGGTCTCGATCTCTTGACCTAGTGATCCACCCTCCTCGGCCTCCCAAAGTGCTGGGATTACAGGCTTGAGCCACTGCGCCCAGCCCTAGAAGATCTTACTCATTCTATTTTTTTGTACCCATTACCCAACCCCACTTCTACTACCCAATCCCCCACTATCCTTCCCAGCATCTGGTAACCTTCTATTCTCTGTGTCCATGAGTTCAATTGTTCTGATATTTATATCCCACAAATAAGTAAGGACATGTGATGTTACTCTTTCAGGGCCTGCGTTATTTCACTTAACATAGTGATCTCCAGTTCCATCCATATTATTGCAAATGACAGGATCTCATTTTTTTTTTTTTTTGGCCAAATAGTACTCCATTGTGTATATGTACCACAGTTTCTTTATTCAAACATCTGTTGATGGATACTTAGGTTACTTCCAAATCTTAGCTGTTGTAAACGCTGCTGCAAGAAACGTAGGTGTGCAGATATCTCTCTGATAAACTCATTTCCTTTCTTTTGGGTATATACCCAGCAGTAGGATTGCTGGATCATATGGTAGCTCAATTTTAGTTTTCTGAGGAACCTCGAAACTGTGCTCCATAGTGGTTATACTAATTTACTTTCTCACCAACAGTGTACAAGTATTCCCTTTTGTCCACATCCTCACCAACATTTGTTATTGCCTGTCTTTTGGATATAAGTCATTTTAACTGGGGTGAGATGATATCTTGTAGTTTTAATTTGAATTTCTCTGATGATCAGTGATGCTAAGTACCTTTTCATATGCCTATTTGCCATTCGTGTCTTCTTTTGAGAAATGTCTATTCAAATATTTTGTCAATTTCTTGATCATATTATTATATTTTTGCCTATAGAGTTGTTTGAACTCCTTATGTATATATTCTGATTATTATTCCCTGGTCAGAGGGGTAGTTTGCAAATATTTTCTCCCATTCCGTGGGTTGTCTCTTCCCTTCGGTGATTGTATCCTTTGCTGTGCAGAAGCTTTTTAACTTTATGCAATCAAGTTTGCCCATGTTTGCTTTGGTTGTCTGTACTTGTTGGATATTGCTCAAGAAGTCATTGCCCAGACCAATGTCATGGAAGTTTTCCTCAATGTTTTCTTGCAGTAGTTTCACAGTTTGAGGTCTTCGATTTAAATCTTTAATCCATTTTATTTATTTATTTATTCTTTTTCTTTTTTCTTTTTAAAGATGGGATTTCACCATGTTGGTCAGGCTGGTCTCGAATTTCTGACCTCTAGTGATCCGCCCACCTTGGCCTCCCAAAGTGCTGAGATTACAGGTGTGAGCCACCACGCCTGGCCCTAATCCATTTTAAATTGACTTTTTTATACATCAAGAGATAGGGGTTTGGTTTCATTCTTTTGCATATGGATATGAAGTTTTCCCAGCACCATTTATTGAAGATACTATATTTCCCCACTATGTGTTCTTGGCAACTTTGTCAAAAAATGAGTTTGCTATAGGTGTGTGAATTTATTTCTGGGTTCTCTATTCTCTTCCATTGGTCTGTGTCTGTTTTTATGCCAGTACCGTGTTGTTTTCATTACTATAACTATGGAGTATAATCTGAAGTCGGGTAATGTGATTCCTCAAGTTTTGTTCTTTTGGCTTAGGATTAACTCTGGCTATTCTGGGTCTTTCGTGGTTACATATAAATTTTAGGATGGCCTTTTCTGTTTCTGTGAAGAATGTCATTGGTATTTTAATAGAGATTGCATTGAATCTGCTAATTGCTTTGGGTAGTATGGACATTTTAACAATATTGATTCTTCTGCTGGGCGTGGTGGCTCATGCCTGTAATCCCAGCATTTCGGGAGGCCAAGGCAGGTGGATCACGAGGTCAGGAGTTCGAGACCAGCCTGACCAACATGGTGAAACCCCTTCTCTACTAAATATACAAAAATTAGCAGGGCCTGGTGGTGCACACCTGTAATCCTAGCTACTCAAGAGGCTGAGGCAGGTGAATCACTTGAATCCAGGAGGCGGAGGTTGCAGTGAGCTCAGATTGTGCCACTGCACTCCAGCCTGGGTAACAGAAAGTCTGTCTCAAAAAAAAAAAAAGTTAAAAAAATAAAAATAAAAAAACAGTATTAGGCCAGGCGTGGTGGCCCATGCCTGTAATCCCAGCACTTTGGGAGGCTGAGGTGAGTGGATCACCTGAGGTCGGGAGTTTGAGACCAGACTGACCAACATGGTGAAACCCTGTCTTTAAAAAAAACATTTTTTTAAAATATTGATTCTTCCAATCCATGAACATGGAATCTTTTTCCATTTTTTTGGTGTCCTCTTCAATTTCTTCAGTGTATTTTACTTTTCTTTTCTTTTTTTTTTTTTTTTGAGATGGAATCTCACTTTGTCACCAAGGCTGGAGTGCAGTGGCATGATCTCAGCTCACTGCCACCTCCGTCTTCCAGGTTCAAGCAATTCTCCTGCCTCAGCTTCCTGAGTAGCTAAGATTACTTACAGGTGTGTGCCACCACACCTGGCTAATTTCTTTGTATTTTTAGTAGAGATGGGGTTTTACCACGTTGGCCAGGCTGGTCTCAAACTCCTGACCTTGTGATCTGCCTGCCTCAGACTCCCAAGGTGCTGGGATTACAGGTATGAGCCACTGCGCCTGGCCAGTGTATTTTACTTTTCATTATAGAGACATTTCACTTCTTTTGGTTAATTCCTAGGTATTTAATTTTATATGTAGCTCTTGTAAATGGGATTATTTTTTAAATTTCTTTTTCAGATTGTTCACCGTTGGTATATAGAAATGCCACTAATTTTTGTATGTTAATTTTGTATCCTACAATTCTAATAACTTTATCAGGTCTAATAGTTTTCTCTTCGAGTCTAGTTTATTCTAAATATAAGATCATATCATCAGCAAACGATGGTAATTTAACTGTTTCCTTTCCAAATTGGATGCCCTTTGTATCTTTCTCTTGTCTGATTGCTCTAGCCAGGACTTCCAAAATAACAATGATGATGGTGGGCATCCCTGTCATGTTTCAGATCTTAGAGGAAAGGCTTTCAGTTTTTCCCCATTCAGTATAATACTAGATGTAGGTCTATAATACATGGCTTTTATGTTAAGGTATGTTTTTTCTATCCCCTGATTTTGAGAGTTTTTATCATGAATAAATTTTGAATTTTATCAAGTGCTTTTTCAGCATCAACTGAAATAAAAGGTTTTTATTTCAAACTGAAACTGGAGATTGTTATCCTTCATTCTGTTAACAGGCTGTATCACATTGATTGATTTGTACATGTTAAGCCAACCTTGCATCCCAGGGATAAATCCCAATTGGTCATGATGAATGATCTTTTTAATGTATTGTTGAATTTAGTTTACTAGTATTTTGTTGAGATTTTTGCATCTATGTTCATCAGAGATATTGGCCTTTGTTTTTTTTTTTAATTGATGTGTCCTTGTCTGGTTTTGGTATTAGAGTAATGCCAGTCTCATAGAATGAGATTGGAAGTATTCTCTCATTCTCTGTGTTTTGGAATCGTTTATTTATTTTTGAGACAGAGTCTCACTTTGTCACCCAGGCTGGAGTGCAGTGGCACTATCTCAGCTCACTGCAACCTCCACCTCCCGGGTTTAGGCGATTCTCCTGCTCAGGCTCCTCAGTAGCTGGGATTACAGGTGCGTGCCTCCACACCCAGCTACTTTTTGTATTTTTAGTAGAGATGGTGTTTCACCATGTTGGTCAGGCTGGTATCGAACTCCTGATCTCATGATCCACCTGCCTCAGCCTTCCAAAGTGCTGGGATTACAGGCATGAGCCACTGCACCCTGCGAGTTCTTCTTTAAATGTGTGGTAGAATTCCACAGTGAAGCCATCGTGTCCTGGACTTTTCTTTACCGGGAGACTTTTTATTACAGCTTTGATCTCATTACTTACTTTTGTGCTGTTCAAGTTTTGAATTTCTTCCTGATTCAATCTTGGTAGGCTGCATGTGTCTAGGAATTTTTCCATTTCTTCCAGATTTTCCAATGTATTGGCATACAGTTGCTCAAAGTAGCTTCTAATGATCCTTTGAATTTCTGTAGTATCAGTTTTAATACCTCCTTTTTTATTTCTGATTTTGTTTATTTGGATCTTCTCTCTTTTTTTCTTAGTTACTCTGGCTAAATGTTTGTCAATTTTCTTTAACTTTTCAAAAAACCAACTTTTTGTTGCATTGATCTTTTGTATTGTTTTCTTCATCTCAATACTTGTTTCTGCTCTGAACTTCATTATTTCTTTTCTGCTACTAATTTTGGGTTTGATTTGCTCTTACTTTTCTAGTCATTTAAGATGCAGCCTTAGGTTATTTATTTGAAATTTTTCTTCTTTATTTGATGTAGGCACTTATAGCTATAAACTTTCCTCTGAGTACTGCTTTTGCTGTATCTCATAGGTTTTGGTAGGTTGTGTTTCCATTATCATTTGTTTCAAGATATTTTTCAATCTTCTTTTTTTTTTTTTTTGAGACAGAGTTTCACTCTTGTTACCCAGGCTGGAGTGCAATGGCGTGATCTCGGCTCACCGCAACCTCCACCTCCTGGGTTCAGGCAATTCTCCTGCCTCAGCCTCCTGAGTAGCTGGGATTACAGGCATGCGCCACCATGCCCAGCTAATTTTTTGTATTTTTAGTAGAGATGGGGGTTTCACCATGTTGACCAGGATGGTCTCGATCTCTTGACCTCGTGATCCACCCGCCTCGGCCTCCCAAAGTGCTGGGATTACAGGTGTGAGCCACTGCACCCGGCCCAATTTTCTTCTTAACTTCTTCATTGATCCACTGGTCATTCAGGAGCCTACTGTTTAACTTCCATGTATTTGTATAATTTCCAAAATTCCTTATTATTAATTTCTAATTTTATTCCTTTGTGGTCAAAGAAGATGCTTAATATTATTTCAATTTTTGAATGTTTTAAGACTTGTTTTGTAACCTAAAATATAGTCTATCCTTGAGAATGATTCACACGCTGAGGAAAATAATGTGTATTCTGCAGCTCTTAAATAAAATGTTCTGTAAATATCTATTAGACCCATTTGGTCTACAGTGCAGATTAAATTTGATGATTCTTTGTTGATTTTCTGTATGAAAGTTTTGTCTACTGATGAAAATGGGGGGTTGAGGTCTCCAGCTGAGATTGGTGATTCCCCTTTGGCTAGGGCTACTTTAAATGCTCCCTTCATGGGCAGGCATCAACTGAGTTTTCTTTCTGCTCTAACAGGACAGCACTGAGTTCAATGCCTCACGATTGCTGTATTTTCCCTCCCCCAGCACCCAGAGATGTTCTCCCCACCACGCCATTGCTGCTGGGGGTGGGAAGGGGTGGTGTATGCAATTCCAGGCTGTTTTTTAATCTCTTCAGTGCCTCTTTTAGCAATATGAAATTAAAATCAGGTACTATGATGGCTCACCTGATTTTTGGTTCTTATGACGGTATTTCTTCTATGTAGGTAGTTGTTAACCTGGTGTCCTTGTGGGGGCGGGGTATGATCAGTGGAGCTTTTTATTCTGCCCTCTTGTTCCATCCTCCTCCAGCTTTTGTCTGTCAGGATTCTTGCCAAACAGCTTTCCTCTCCTGGCAAATGTCACATCACCCTGGGAGCCTGCCATTTAACAATAAATACGTTATAAACAGCAATAGTCCAGGCACACTGGTTCATGCCTGTATTCCCAGCACATTGGGAGACTGAGGCAGGAGGATTGCTTGAACCCAGGCGTTTGAGACCAGCCTGGGCACCATAGTGAGACCCCCATCTGTAAAAAAATTTAAAAATTAGTCAGTCCTGTTGGTGTATGCTTATAACCCCAGCCACTCTGCAGGCTGAGGTGGAAGGATCATTTGAGCTCAGGAAGCAGATTACAGTGAGCCGAGTTCATGCCACTGCACTCCAGCCTGGGCAACAGAGTGAGACCCTGTCTCAAAAAAAAAAAAAAATGACAAAAGTATTACGCTGAAAATCTGTAGTGCTAGAAATAATAGTTAATAAGAGTTAACTTTTTTTGTTTTTTTTGTAGACAGAGTCTCGCTCTGTCGCCCAGGCTGAAGTGTAGTGGCGCAATCTCAGCTCACTGCAACCTCACCTCCTGGGTTCAAGAGATTCTCATGCCTCAGATTCTTGAGTACCTGGAATTAGATGCATGCCAGCCCAGCTAATTTTATTTTTGCATTTTTAGTAGAGACAGGTTTTCACCATGTTGACTAGGCTGGTCTAAAATCCCTGACCTCAAGTGATCTGCCTGCCTTGGCCTCCCAAAGTGCTGGGATTAGCTGGGATTACAGGTATGAGCCACCGTGCCCAGCCAAGAAACAATAAATTTTAGTTCTTTTTTTTTCTTTTTCTTATTTTTGTGTCTGTGTGTGACAGGGAGTTTTGCTCTTATTGCCCAGGCTGGAGTGCAATGGCATGATCTTGGCTCACTGCAACCTCTGCTTCCTGGATTCCAGTGATTCTCCTGCCTCAGCCTCCCAAGTAGCTGGGATTACAGGCACTCACCACCACGCCCAGCTAATTTTTTGTATTTTTAGTAGAAATAGGGTTTCACCATGTTGGCCAGGCTGGTCTTAAACTCCTGACCTCAGGTGATTCACCCGCCTCAGCCTCCAAAAGTGCTGAGATTACACGTGTGAGCCACCACACCCAGCCCATAAATTTTAATTCTATAAAAATTATACATATGCTATCTAAGTTATGACAGATCTTACAAGCATGGGAACTGACATATAACCATATCCACATATGTATTTTAATCTACTTCCATACATTCTGACAATCACAGAAACTAAATCTGAATGATGACAAATGCTATGTTAGGTCATTAGTATTAATGAGCTATTCGGATCAGTACATGTGCATAAGTACCTTCATTCATAACCCATCTATACAGGTACCTAAGCAGGGCACTTTTCACTGCAATGCATTTCTGGACATTGTGTTGTAAGCGATATCAGCATAAAGTGGATTCTGTTTTTCCAAGGCTGTAGTTGAGGGTTTGCTCCTGACAAAGAACTCATCTTCAAATAAATCATTGCTACAACTAACCATATATCATTAAAAAAGAAATGCTTCAAAATAAACCTCTTCAAAAATTAAAACAATACCTCATTTATTCATGTAATAGTTATAAATGACCTTTATGTTTTAGACCTTCATGTTATCTGTCCTATAACTTGTATGTAAAGGTTTTGTGAAATTTATCTTACAAGGGTCCTTGGTGTACATGTGTAGCACAGAGCATAGAAAACCAAGTCTATCATACATTTTACTAAAATAAGTAATGTAGCTGTAATAAGCATTAAATATCTAACAATTGTGTTTGCCCTCTTAGAATTCTGAAAGGATTTTACAGGGTCATCTTGACACAAGGCTCTGAAATACTGCCCAAGGAAGTTTGCAGTAAGCCCTCCAGTTCTTTTTTATAAATTTCCTTGAGCACCAAGCGTGGCACCCAAACCCTTCAGACTGTCTAGCAAAGAAAGGTTTCTTTAGGAGCTAGGCCAAACCTTTGAACACTGGAGGAGATGCTTTCACTGCAAGAAAGAATTGGGCCACTACCAGACCCCTGCTGGGCCTCATATCTCTCAGAATCTTCAGCCTGTGAAGTCTTCCAGTAGGTTCACATTTCCCACAAACCACCTCTCAGCCTTATATCTTTTTTTTTTTTTTATTGGAGGTTTCAGTGGGACGGGAGAATCACAAGGAATCAGGTGTTCAGAGGAATGTATTGAGTAGAGGTGAGGAACTAGGATGTTGAAAAGTAAAAAAAGGAGAGAAGGAGAGGAAGAAAGAAGAAGAAAAAGAGGGAGAGAGAACAGGAATATTGCTTCATTCTAAAAATGGGTATTAATAATGGCCGATCAATATTTTGTGTATTTAAAATGGAGAACTCTATAAATATTTATTGAGTTTACTTGTTCCGGATCTGAGTTGAAGTCCTGGATATCCTTATTAATTTTCTGTCTCGTTGAGTCTAAATCTCGTTATGGGTCTTATGTATCTGGGTATTAAGATCTCTAATTTTTGCATTGATCCTTTTACCACTGTATCTTTGTTGCTTTGAAATCTATTTTATCAAATGTGAGAATTGCAACTCCTGCTTTTTGTTTATTTATTTATTTTTGCTCCCCATTTGGTTGGTAAATTTTTCTCCAACCCTTTGTTTTGAGTCTTTGTGTATTTTTGGATATACCATTAGGTTTTGGCTGTATCTTTTGATTGGGGGATTTAGTCGATTTAAATTTAGGGTTACTGCCATTTGATTTTAACTGGCTATTTTATCCATTCGTTGATGTAAATTCTTCTTTATGTTGATGCTCTTTACTTTTTGGTATATTTTTAGAAAGGCTCATACTGGTTGTTCCTTTCTATGTATAATGCTTCTTTCAGAAGTCCTTGTAAAGCAGGCCCGGTGGTAATAAAATCTCTGAGTACTTGCTTGTTCATAAAAGATTTTATTTTTCCTTCAATTGTGAAGCTTAGTTTGGCAGGATATGAGATTCTAGGCTGAAAGTTCTGTTCTTTAAGTATGTTGAATATTGGCCCCCACTCTCTTCTGGCTTGTAGGGTTTCCGCTGAGAGATCTGCTATAAGTCTAATAGGCTATAGTCACCCTACTCTGCTATCAAACATAGTAACTTATTTCTTCTATGTAATTGTATGATTGTACCCATTAACCAGTCTTTCTTCATTAACCCCTCCCATCCACATATATTTCTCACCCCCTCTGGTTTCTATCAGTCTACTTTCTACCTTCATGAGTTCCCACATGTGAGTAAGAACGTCTCTTTGTCCCCGGCTTATTTCACTTAAAATAATGACCATCCACGTTGCTGCAAATGACAGGATTTCATTTTTATGGCTGAATAGTATTCCATTGTGTATACATGCCACATTTTTTTATATCATTTGCCATTAATGAACACCTAGGTTGATTCTGTATCCTGGCTATTATGAATACTGATACAATAAACATTGGGGTGCAAGTAACTTTTTGTTATACTGATTTCTTTAATTTTGGATAAATAGTCGTGAGATTGCTTGATCATATGGTGGTTCTATGTTTAGTTTTTTTGAGAAATCTCCACAGTGTGTTCCATAGTGGCTGTACTAATTAACATTCCCACCAACAGTGCATATGAGTTGTCTTGACTCCACATCCTTACCAGCATCCGTTTATTTGTCTTTTTAATAACAGCCATCCTAACTGGGGTCAGATGAGATCTAATTGCGGTTTTGATTTGCATTTCCCTGATGATTACTGATGTAGAGCATTTTTTATATACCTTTTGGCCATTTGTATGTCTTCTTTGGAAAAATGTTTATTCATGCCTTTTGACCACTTTTTAATATAATTACTTTGTTGTTGTTGTTTTTACTATGGTGTTGAGTTCCTTACATATTTTGAATATTCGCCTTTTATCAGATATATAGTTTGCAAATGTTTTTCCAATTCCATAGGTTGCCTTTTTATTTTGTGTTTCCTTTGCTGTGCAAAAGCTTTTTAGTTTAATTAAGTCGTATTTGTCTTTTGTTTTGTTTTGTTTTTGTTGCCTGTGCTTTTGAGGTGTTATCCACAAAATATTTGCCTAGATAAGTGTCCAGAAGTGTTTCCCCTGTGTTCCTCTAGTAGTTTTATAGTTTCAGATCTTATGTTTAAGTCTTTAATCCATCTTAAATTGATTTTTGTATATGGTGAGAGATATGGGTTGGGTTTCATTCTTCTGAATATAATATCCAATTTTCGCAGGACCATTTATTTTAGCGTGTGTGTGTGTGTGTGTGTGTGTGTGTGTGTGTTTCCCAATATATCCATATAATAACACCAGCACCATTTATTGAAGACAGTGTCTTTTCTCCAATGTATGTTCTTGGTGCCTTTGTCTATAATCAGTTGGCTGTAAATACATGGATTTATTTCTGGATTATCTATCCTGTTCAATTGGTCTATGTGTCTGTTTTTATAACAATACCATGGTGTTTTGGTTCCTATAGCCTTGTAATATAATTTGAAGTCACATAGTATGACGCCTCCAGCTATGTTCAGAAAGCTGCTCCTTCTGAGACTCCTTCACTGATTCCTTCTTTCCCAGAATGCTATACTTGGCATTCTCTTCTCTGTCCACACTCCCTCTCTTGATAATTTTATCTTGTCTCCTGGCTTTAAACACCATTTATATCTCCACCCTAGACTTCTCCCTTAAACTCTAGACTTGTATATCCAAGTACATATTTGACTTCTCTGCTTGAATATCTAAAAGACATCTCATATCACATGTCTAAAACTATCACCTGTTTCCTAAAAACTACTGAAACAAAATAAAAAATAAATAAAACAGTACTTCTAGTCTCTCTCCAGTCTGCCTCCCCACATACATCCCAAAACTGATATTACTCACAGCCTTCAGTTGATGACAATCCCATCCTTTCATGTGCTTAGATCCAAACTCTTGGGTATTTCTTCAACTCCTCTCTTTCTCTTACACTCTATCTTTGAATAATCAAAAAATCCTATTTACTCTTCAAAATACATCAGTAATTCACCCACTTCTCACAGCTTTCGCAGCTACCATTGTGGTTCAAGTCATCATTATCTGTTGCCTGGATTATTTCAATAGCCTCCTAACTGGGGTTATACCTTTGTCCCCTACCACAATCTACTTTCAATATGAGTCAGATTTGCCTATTAACAATGAAAGTTAAACATTTCCAGCCCCAGCCCCGGACCCTACAGCCACTGAGATGTTGATGCCTAAGAAGAACTGGATTGCCGTTTATGAACTCCTTTTTAAGGAGGGAGTCATAGTGGCCAAGAAGGATGTCCACATGCCTAAGCACCCGCAGCTGGCAGACAAGAATGTGCCCAACCTTCATGTCATGAAGGCCATGCAGCCTCTCAAGTCCCGAGGCTATGTGAAGGAACAGTTTGCCTGGAGACATTTCTACTGGTACCTTACCAATGAGGGTTGGAGACATTTCTACTGGTACCTTACCAATGAGGGTATCCAGTATCTCTCATTGGTAAGGCACCAGTAGAAATGTCTCCAGGCAAACTGTTCCTTCATATAGCCTCAGGACTTGAGAGGCTGCATGGCCTTCATCTGCCCCCAGAGATTGTGCCTGCCACCCTATGCCACAGCTGTCCGGAGAGTGGCAGGCCTTGGTCTAAAGGTCTGGAGGGTGAATGACCTGCAAGACTCACAGGAACAGAAGCTGTCAGAGAGACCTATAGATGGAGTGCTGTGCCGCCGGAGCCGACAAGAAAGTGGAGGCTGGGGCTGGGTCAGCAACCTCAGTAAAATTGGAGAGGATTATTTTGCATTAAATAAACTTACAGTCAAAGAGACTTGAAAAAAAAAAAACAAAAAAGAAAGTTAAAGTCTCTTTTCTGCTCAAACCTCTCCAATTGTTTCCCATCTCATTTAGAGGAAAACCAATGTCTGTACAATCACTTACGAGGTCTTCAATTGTCTGGATTTCTGTTACCTATTTAGCATCATTTCCTACTACTCTCCCCTACTTTCTTTGACTCTTCTCTAGTCACACAGTCACACTAACCTCCTTGCTTCCTTGCTATTCTTCTTTTTTTTTTTTTTGAGACAGAGTTTTGCTTTTGTTGCCCAGGCTGGAGTGCAATGGCGTGATCTCAGCTCACCACAACCTCCACCTCCCAGGTTCAAGTGATTCTCCTGCCTCAGCCTCCCAAGTAACTGGGATTATAGGCATACACCACCACACCTGGCTAATTTTGTATTTTTTGTAGAGATGAGGTTTTTCCAAGTTGGTCAGGATGGTCTCGAACCCTGACCTCAGGTGATCTGCCTGCCACAGCCTCCCAAACTGCTGGGATTACAGATGTGAGGCACTGTACCCAGCCCCCTCCTTGCTATTTTTCAAGCACACTATACGTGTTCATACCTTAGAGTCTTTGCACTGGCTGTTCCTTCTATCTGGGAGGCTCTACTCCAGATCTCCAATGACTAAACCCCTCCCTTCCTTCAAGTCTTTGCTCAAATGTCACCTTCTCAATAAGGTATTGCCCTAGTCACTCCACTAATAAATAATGTCATTTGCCCTCCCATCCCTTTTGCTCAGGGATGTAATTTTTCCATAGCATGCATTACCTCCTAACATACTATAAAATGTATTATATTATTATTTATTGTGTCTCTTGTTAACCATGTAAGCTCAATGAAGGCAAATATTTGCCTGTTTTTGTTCACTGGTGTGTCCAAGATCCTGGAACATGGTATACATTCAATAAATATTTGTTGAGTGAATAAATGGAACACCACATTAACTACCATTAAAGTTTCCTATTTCCCATTATAGCAACAATCCTGGAAATAGTTTTCTATATTCACAATCAAGGTTAATGTCATCAGCAATAGGTCATGTACCTTTGATATAATGTGATAATGGCACTTCACCTCTCTAATTTTCCTTCCAGAAATCCATAACCCCTGTCTAACTATGAAACAAGCATCAGACAAACCCAAATGCTACAAAATACCCTCAACAAACTTTTTTAAATGGTCTAAGTCATCAAAAACAAGGAATGTTTGAGAAACTTTCACAGCCAAGAGAACCTAAGGAGACATAGTAACTAAATATGATATGGTATCCTGGATGAGATTCTGGAACAGAAAAAAGAATATTAGGTTAAAAAAAAAACCTAAAATAATCTGAATAAAACATTGACTTTAGTTAATAATAATCAATATTAGTTCATCACTTGAGGCACATGGCCTTTCCACTTTCTCTTTCTGTGTAGCCTAATTCCTCTCTTCTTAAATCTGAGCTCATCTTAGGGACTTGCTTAACCAAAAGAATGCAGCAGAAATTTGGCATTTACAATGGTAGGTCATAAGAGGCCTCGTAGCTTCCACCTGGGCGTACTGGGATACTCCCTCTTGGACCTTTGAGGCAACATGTAACAAGTCTGTCTACCCCGAGTCTGTCATTCTATGAGGAGATCCTAGCTAGCCACAAGTAGGGATGTCTGGAGACAGAGATGACCAACCTGCCCCCAACTGGTCTAGTCCTTCTTCCTCCTTTCCCCAGTAAATGGAACCATCATCCATCCATTTGCACAAGCCAGAAGCTAGGAAGTCATCCTTGTTATGTCCTGTCCCTCATTTTGCCCGCTAAATGTCTCTTAAGAGCTTGCTTGGGCCAGGCGCAGTGGCTCATGCCTGTAATCCCAGCACTTTGGGAGGCCGAGGCAGGCATATCACTTGAGGTCAGGAGTTCATGAACAGCGTGGCCAACATGGTAAAACCCCATTTCTACTAAAAATACAAAAACTAACAATAATAATTAGCCGGGCATGGTGGCGCGTGCCTGTAATTCCAGCTACTCACAGAGATGGAGGTTGCAGTGAGCCAAGATCACGCTACTGCAATCCAGCCTTTAGATTGAGCAAGACTCAATCTAAAGAAAAAAAAAAACAGCTTGCTTGTTCTTGTTCTTTCTCAAAGTCTACCACTCCCACCACCTCTAAGATATTTTCTTTTCTCAGTAATAGCCTTCTAATTGATCAAACTGCTTTGACTTTTGCCCCTCATCCAATACTTTTTACACTCAGCGTGGTGGTCTTTTGCACTTTTAAACTTTTTTTTTTTTTGAGACCAGGTTGTCACCCAGGCTTAAGTGCAGTGGTGTGATCATGGCTCACTGCAGCCTTGACCTCTTGGGCTCAGGTGATCCTTCCACCACAGTCTCCCAAGTAACTGGGTGCACAAGCATGCACCACCATGCCTGGCTAATTTGTTATTATTATTATAATTTGTAGAGATGGGGTCTCTCTATGTTGCCCAAGTTGAAAACTTTTCAATGATTCTTATTGCTCTTACAATAAAAACAAAATCGTTAATATAGCCTCTGAGGCCCTGCATAGCATGGCCATTATCTACTTCTTTAGCCTCATAAAATTCTCTTTTAACACTGTTGGCTCTAATTTTATTTTTATCTGATTCAAATATTACCAGTTGAGTCATGGGTCAGTTGGTTGCCAGAAAAATCTGAAAAAAAAAAAAAAAATCTCAAAACACCGATTTTAGGCTTTACAATAGGGACGCTATTCATAGGAGCAATTGGGGAAGTCACAAATCCTTTGGCCTCTGGCCACATAACTCCTGAGCAGTAAGGGATTATACAAATTACACCTACATTTTTGCAGAATTTAAGTCCTTCCCATAATCTAATCTTGTCGCCTTTCATTTGTCTTACAAAGGCAGTTTTCAGGCCCTCAGCAAGAAGCGGGTTAGTTTCAGTAAGGGACTATTATCCTTACTGTTAAGTTAAACTGTAAACTAAATTTTTCCCATGGTTAGCTTGGACTATGCCCAGTAGTGAGCAAAGACAGCTTAGAGGTTAGGAGCAAGATGGAGTTCTCCATGTCAGACTTCTTTTGTTATAATTTTGCAAAGCCGGTTTCAATCCCCCCTTTGGATTTCAGTACACTTCAATCCTGAAGTTTGAGTTACAGAGATGGGAAAACACCAATGACTACTCTAACTTCTTCCTGCTGATAGGGGATCGTTGGAGTAGGGTTTGCCCCAGGGTAAGAGGAGTGAAACTGTCTTGCAGTTGTTTGCATGTATTCGCAAGTGCCTAGTTAAGATCCCAAGGTCTGCATAACAAAACATTAGCACTCTTATCTACAGCTTTAGTATTGTACTTAAGTGAACAGTAGACTTAAATAATAAGCCCTAACATAGGAACTGAAAATCCTAGCTTCAGGTGTCACTGTAGAAATGATGTGAAGCCTTGAAGGATCTAGGTGAATGACCTTGAGAACCAATCAAATACTGGGTCATCAGCAGAGACTCAAAAACAATGGACTGGAATCCAAAAACAATGAGCTGGAATCTAGTAACAGGTATACTACAGTTTTTCCAAAACATAATTTTTCTCTCTCCAGTTTTCCAATTTTAAGCAAAAAATCATAAAAAGATAATTTCAATCTTCTATTAGCTCAGTCCACGTGATTAACTCCTGTTCTATTTGATATTGGGTCAAAAATCCTTCTGGACACAAGCTCTCCATGTGAGTCCTGGAAGTTTTTTTTTTTCTATTCCAATGGCACAATTTCTAAAGTCATCGGGAAACTGCATTCAAAAGCCCCTGTCAGAGTCCTATAGCTGAATATAAAACCACCTTTTGAAAAGGATCAAAGCAATAAAAAATATATATAAAAAAGAAAGAAAAGGAACAAAGCAAATCAATTGTAGATGACAAGAAAATTGAATACCTATGGTTAAAGACACAATTAACAAAGAAATTTGGATATTTTGTAGCTTATAACAATCTAACATAATAATCATAATTATTAGTGATAATATGCATAAGTCACATTAAAATTATGAGTCTCACATAATTCTAGAACACACATTAATAACACATTCATAGATATACATCCCAAAGAAAGCCAAATGCCATTTCACACTTGACAATGCTCCCTGTATGACTGTAACATACCAAATAAGCCAAATATGTCTCTTTTGGACATCAAGGGATGCAATATCTAAAAAAAGTTAATGAGGACGAAAGGACTGAATTTAGAACATGAAAGTTTGATCTTGGAAGATGTGTCAAATATCAAAGATTTAAAACACTTGATATCACAAAATAGGATCACAGGTCATTCAATTAGCCAAAGTGATAACTAGAAAAATTTCAAACAGGTAAATATCTTTACTCATTGATAAAGGGGAGACCCAGCTTTACAAACAACGAGAACCAGTGAAGACAGCATGAGACCAATTGACTCTGTCTCTTCTCTCTCCTTTCGTTTTTCCTTTTGTCCTGCAGTTTACCCCAAAGGCAAACAAAAATCTTTTTTATTTCAATATTACATAAAAATCTTGTTCAAAAGAGAAAGCCAAATTTTGCCTTTGCATTAGCATACTATTAATGTTAAACCTATTTTAATAAAACTTTATAAACAAATCTATGCAATCTTAATCAGTTTGACCGTAAGTTAAAATTTTCATAAACCTTTTACGACTCTTTACAATTTTCTATTAAACAGCAGATCGATGCTCCACAGAAACCCTGTTATTCTGACACATGGAACCAGATGTGCTTTTTATCTGCTCACGACTCCTGGGGTTCCATGAGGAAAACAGAGGTTCTTCCCAAAACAGAGTCTGTGGTGCCTTCTGTTTTTCCTGAGGGGTCCCAGGCTGTTAGGAATCATCTTAGGTCCTCATGTGGGCATCAAGGGTGGCAAGAGGGCAGACAGAAGTAAATGGAGAAACATAATTCAGTCAACTGAGAAGAAAAAAACCTTTTTCTCAAAAAAAAAAGATCTAAGAAGGGAAAAAGCATAAAGGCCTCTTACCGTCATAATTTTGCAAAGGCAGTTTCACTGGTGTGTATTACTCAGGAGAGTATTTCTCTCACAATCAAAATTGCTTCTGTTTTTTTTTTTTTTGTTTTTTTTTTTTGCCTATATTTCTTGAAAGTCCAGATTACACAGAGGTCTGTTCTGTTAGTTTTTCTAGGATCCTATGCTCACATTAGTAAACTTTTAGAAGCAAGTAGTGTAAAAAAGAAAAGGGAAAAAAAAAGCAAGTAGTTCACTTTCTTTAGTGTGAAATTTTAAGTTTTGACTTTGGAATAAGTTGGGGGAAGAAGGGACAGGAACAGCCACAGAAGTGACCCTTTTTTTTCTGAATACAATTCTTGTTTTTTTTAACTGCTCCATTCCAATTGTAGTGAATGCAATTGTTCAATTAAGTGCAAGTTCCCCCTTTCCATGCTTTTGCATTTATTAAATCTGAAATTTGATTTTCTCTGAATTTACTGCCGTAACCTTCTCTTGCAGGTTTTGGACGAGACTTCTCTTCCTCTCTTATCAATATGATTCTAACTGATATCTATTCTCAGGGGATTCATCACAATTTCTGGACTGCTGATGATACACTTTAATTATACTGCTCTTGTTTATTTTGCCTTTGTACTGTTTTAAGGGATTCAGAGCGGGGAGAATGAGAACAAAGTTATAAGTGTGTTGGCTGCCATTTTGATCTAATCTGACCAAAGTAATTTTTTTTTGTTCTTTTTTTTTTCTCTATTGCTACAAAGACCTCTCCAACCAAAGTCATTTTCTTATGTCAATTTGCCTGAGGTGAGGAGACTGGCCAGGGCTCACTCAGAGAGGCAAAGAAAAAGGGCCTCTTCCAGGGAAGGCTTCTGATTACTGAGGATTTCTTCTTCTTTTTTTTACCGTTGTACAATATTTATATAATGATTACTCAGGACCTCTGATAAAGGACCATTAGGACTTAAAGACCTATAATCTGCATATCAATGCTTTAGAAGAGCAAAGGCTGCAGCTAACGCACAAGACCCCTTAGGGCAAATTAGGAAAGGTCATGACCTTCAGACCAGAAACACTGCAAAAAATAGTCTCCTCTTGGGATAGATTCATTTGAAAAAGGCACCTCTTTAGATACGCCAGGTATATGAAAGTTTGCCTTTCTCTGCTGACCGTGGCACCCCTGAATTAGGACATGAGCCTTGGTTGACTAGTCGGGTATAAGCTGGATTTCATTTTTCCACACATAACTTGGGGGGTGGACACAGCCTGCAGAACCCTATTACAGATTACAGTGGCCTTTACTGAGGCTAATCACAATGACCGGAGATAAGGCCTCTGCCTTCTGGAGCACTTCCCAATTCCACACACAAGTCTGAAAGGTCAGTCGAAGCTCAGAGAGTCTTTGCTAAATTAGGCCTTCTATCACAGCAGTCTTTGCTCCCCACTTTCCACTGCACCAAGAGAGAGCCTTGACTTCCTGAGTCCCAGCAAAGCCAACATTGCAGAGCAGCCCAGAGATCATCCTTCTAACAACCAGTGAACCCTTGAGTTTAAAGACTAGGCCCTCATCACTTAGGGATCTAATAGAGTCACGCTCAGCACCAAGAGGAGAGGTCGTTAATGCAAATGGCGTCAACAACTCTTAGAGACCATCAACCACTAGGACTCCCTAGGAATTGTCCTCAGGACTTAGTGTTGCTCTGTTGCCCAGGCTGGAGTGCAGTGGTGTGATCTCTGCTCACTGCAACCTCCACCTCCTGGGTTCAAGCAATTCTCCTGCCTCAGCCTCCCAAGTAGCTGGGATTACAGGCGTGCACCACCAAGCCCAGCTAATCTTTTGTATTTTTGTAGAGACAGAGTTTCACCATGTTGGCCAGGCTGGTCTTGAACCTCTGACTTCAAGTAATCTTCCTGCTTTGGCCTCCCAAAGTGTTGGTATTATAGGCATGAGCTACTGCGCCTGGCCTTTTTAATGTTTTTATTTGTTCTCCGCATTGTTTATATTTTCTCCCACCTCACCTTTTCTGTTTTTTGGGTTTTGTTTGTTTCACTTCTGGCTTTCACGTTGGAACGTTCCTCGAATTGTTTGAAATCTTTAGCGATATGCTCATATTTAAGAGTGAGGCACTAAAAAGCTGGCTGGAAATTCTGAATGCCTGGGAGAAGGGGTGGGCTTTGAGGTATGGCAACTGGATGGCAGGATGCTCTTTGGTTGAGGTACCTGTATCAGTAGACTATTCTTTGATGTGGCTCAGTTCTTCAAAGAAGGATCCTTTAAATTTCCTATCTGGGATATAAACCTGGCTAATCGTATTCCAGGAACTAGATGTGAGAAATAGAATCCCAGACTTTATTCCTCTTATTTTCAGTCTAGCATACTCTACTATCCCTACTTGTCTTCAAGTCTATAACCTCTGTGGTTTATTTTCACTTATTTGCATTTTAGTCAGTTTTAAAAACATTTTAGCGATAAATAACCTACAGAAATGCACAAATCATAATTGTACTGCTCAATGAACTTTTACAAATAAAGCTACATTACATAATGAGCATCCAGATGTCTCGTTTAGTTTCTATAAATAATAGACCTCTTTTGCTGGAGTAACATACATAAAGCACTTACAACAGTCCATGGCATTATGATGAGTGCTTCTACTGGGGCTAGCTAAAATAATTTAGTCACCTGTCCATCTGCTTTCCATCTGATCTGCCTAAATAGTGTTTTCTTTCCTTCTTTCTTTCTTTTTTTTTTTTTTTTTTTTTTTTAAGATTTCATCTCACTCTGGCTGGGGCTGGAGTGCAGTGGCACACTCATGGCTCACTGAATCTTTGACCTCCTGGGCTCAAGCAATCCTCCCACCTCAGCCTCTCTAGTAGCTAGGACTACAGATGTGTGCCCACCACACCACGCTACTCTTTGTATTTTTTGTAGAGATGAGGTTTCACCATGTTGCCCAGGATGGTCTTGAACTCCTGGGCTCAAGTGATCCTCCCTTCTCAGTCTTCCAAAGTGCTGGGATTACAGGCTTAAGTCACCATACCCGGCTCTAAGTAGTGTCTTCATGAAGCATTTTCCTCTCCTAGTTTCATGGAAGTGAAGCCTGCATCACAGTTTCTCCATTTTCGTGTTTTCGAGTGATTTCTATACTTCTCTATCCTCCTTACAAAAATTTTAACTTTGATGTAGTCTTATCTGTTAATGGATAGCCAAAAGGCACTGGATAAAAATCAGCAGTTATTCCTTATAAATGAGTACAATGAGTATAGAAAGTACAACGAGAACCAGAATAAAACTTTTGTTTTTTTGTGTGTGTGGTGATCTCTGCCCACTGCAGCCTCCGCCTCCCCAGGCTCAGGTTATCCTCCCACTTTAGCCTTTGGAGTATCCAGGACTACCGACACGCACCACCACACCCAGCTAATTTTTTGTATTCTTTGTAGAGACTGGGTTTTAACACATTGCCCACACTGCTGTCGCACCCAGGGCTCAAGCAATCCACCCACCTCAGCCTCCCAAAGTGCTGGAATTACAGACATGAGCCACGGCACCCAGCTAGAAAACAACTTTCTAAACACAGTAAAGAGTACCAAAAAACCATCAGAAAGCATCATAATCAGTTCCCCTGAAATTCAGGAATAAAGCATAGATGTCCACTATAGTGTTTTGAAGGTTCTGGAATGTGAGAAAACAAGAAAACAAAATAAGCTGTATAAGTCTAAAAGCAAGAGAAAAGAGGAAAAAGTATAGTTCTTTGTAGATGTGATTATATGCATTGAGAATCCAAGAAACCTAACTTAAAATCATTAAAACTAATAAGTCAATGTAGTGGATATCTGCTATTTTCCTTTGCCCAGCATTCCTTCCTCGCTGCTTCTAGCAACAACATTCTTCTTCCTTTGGATACCTTCTCCTACTTTATCCTTTCAATATAGTCCTGGTAGGACACATAATCATAATAGCCTCCTCCCCTGCCTATGGCTGGGCACCTAACCCAGGATGAACTAATCATAATACCATAATCATATTATCCAACCCCATTGGACCCAGTGGTAGCTCCAAGTGGTAGGCATGAGACCCAGGCCAGAGATACAAGACCTCCCTTGGAATTTCCCAAATCAAAGGTGAAGAAATAACTTTCTCTTTTCCTTGGATCTTGAACTATAAGGATGTGACCCCAGAGCAATTGGTAGCCATGTTGGGTCTCTACCATGTAAAAGAGTCTTAGAGAATTAGGTGATACAGAAAGAAAGTAGAGATGAAAGATGAGATGGAGTGAAAGGGTAGATACCATTTGTGTCCCTGGATCTAGTTAGGTCTGAGATCTGCCCTATTCTTTTCCCAGTTACATTAACATATAAACTCAATTTTCTTCTTAAGCTTATTTAAGTTGGGTTTCTGTCACTTGCAAACAAGAGTCCTAACTAATACAAGCCAGATGTAAAATAAATATACAGAATTTCATCGTTTTCATTTTTTTCTTTTCAATGTATTATTAAATAGCTCCCTTTTATTTTCCAACATTTGTTATAAAAAGCATCAAACATGCAGAAACACTGTAAAGAATTTTTACAGTGAACACCAATACACCCGCCACCTAAATTTTACAATTAACATTCTTTTGTATATTCCAATAATTTTCTCTTATTCTAATAATAACAGAACTAAACATTATGTGTGCGTATATATCCCATTCACAACAGTGAGAAAGGCCAACAGACACAGACTAAAGCCTTAACAAAACTCGTCTCTCAAGACAAATGACCAAAGATGAGCAACCAAGCAATTGAGAAAATTTTAGATAGCTAATCTAGTCAAGCCAAACACCATGGGAAAAAAGAAAAACTGCAGACTCACCTTTACCCACGCCAACAATGGCGGAGCATGAGCTTAGACTTCTGCTCTTAGAAGGCTCCAGTCCCCATCTCCCATCCCCCACCTTTTCCCGCTCAGCAGAGACCACGTGGAGAGCCTGATGCCCCTCCCCCTCCTCATGGGGATGAGGTCAGCACTACCCTGATGCCCCTCCCCCTCCACGTGTAGGTGATGTCAACACTACCCCATTGTGAGGACACAATCTCTCCCCAGCAGTTCAGTTTAGGAACTGCCAGTCTTGGTACAGAACAACCTGGGCTTATCTGTTGAAGTCCCACAGGTAATATTTTTAAACAGGGAATAACCCAGATTTGGGAACTGTAGAATTTGAGATTTTTTGGAATTTTCGTTTTGTTTTTGCTTTTCTTTTGGCTCCAACCAGGCTGCTGTTAGTGGAGTGGGTTTTCCCCCAGCAGGAATTGGTCAGATCTGCTGTCTATCAACCTTGAAGGCCTTAAATACACACGAAGTCCAGCCTTGGTGGTTAGGACATAGCCTTAAAGGGCGGGCATTGCTAATGTGTTTTCAAAAGGTCTTCCTGGCCCTCTTCTTTAGACAGATGGGACCATAAATGGAAGAAAACAACGGATCCTCCGATGACTGAAGGTGAGCTAAAACATCCTTTTGAGATTTTTGAATGCAGGGAGGATCTTGTTTAGGAACATACTGAAGGTGGACCTGGGTATGTACCTGGTTACAGGTCACAAGACCCAAGCAAAGCCACATTTTTAGGCACTTTTAAGTTATTCTCAATGTCGTACTAAGTTTTGTTATTCCCAAACATTTATAACAGGTATGTTAGAAGTTACAACCTTTACTCATATGTGACATGGAGAACTTTGGGAAAACCTCGTTAGAGTCATAGTTACTTGTGTTGAAGATCCTGCCCAGTCAAGTGGTGATCACAAAATGGTCTTCAAGGATCATAGCACTGCAGCTTAATGAAGAAGCAAGAACAGAAGAAAATTTGTGACCAGATTCAGATCGTAAGTGAGATAGTACTTTGAAGAACCTCCAGAAATAGCTGGAGGACACTTTGAGGGGAATCTGTTTTGCTGACTTTCTAGCCGGTAGGAATTCAAGCCATTGTAATTTAAAAGAGCGTGTCAGGCTTCCAACTTAAGACAGTCCTAACAAATGTGTTTTCCTACCCAAATCAGCTTTAAATGCCAGAAGAAAAAAAACAAGTAAAAGAATAGCACTATAATTGCAAGGGTTAGCAGGGAAGGATGTGATTAGCAGACCAAAATTTTGAAGATTAGATATAGAATAAATAGGATAAAATTGGCTGGGAAACCAGAGTCAATGAATTCATAACATTATACAGATATGGGAGAGGACTGCTGTAAAAGTGAATTTTCTCTTTTCTATCATAGACTCGAAGGACAGATGTCACAGTCATCTGGAGCAGGAAATGGGAGTGATGATGAGGCTACTACCTCAAAACCCGGTGGTGAGTAAATGAACTAATAAAACTTAAGAGTTAAGTCTAAATAATTGTTAACATGTCTAGGAAGCTTGAGTAAATTATGAAATTATTCCTCAGGGTGGGGTGGATCACCTGAGGTCAGGAGTTCGAGAGCAGCCTGGCCAACATGGTGAAACCCCATTTCTACTAAAAATACAAAAATTAGCCAGGCGTGGTGGTGGGTGCCTGTAATCCCAGCTACTCGGGAGGATGAGGCTGGAGAATTGTCTAAACCTAGGAGGTGGAGGTTGCAGTGAGTGGAGACTGTGCCATTGCTCTCCAGCCTGGGCAACAGAGTAAGACTCTGTCTCATTAAAAAAAAAAAAAAAAAGGAAAGAAAGAAATTATTCCTCAGAAGATCAAGTGTAATGAAACAATTACTAAAAAATAGCAAGGTAGAAACAAATTAATTACAATTAATAGCAAGGTAGAAACAAATTTTCCCAGAAAGAATTGGGATCAGGGGATGGTGGTCAAGAGGGCACTCCTGTTTTTTCTGTATTGTTTTTGTTGCTTTACAGTGAGAATAAATTCATGTCATACTTTGGCAAAAACATTAAGGTTTGATAAAATTTAGTGTTGCTAAGGATATGGGGCAATTAGTGGTCATTCAGAAGGTAGGGATCATATGCTGGCACAACAATTCTGAAGGGTAAATGTGGCAGTCTATCAACATTTTAAATATACCTTCCCCTTGAGCCAATTCTACTTCTTCATATATATCCTCAGAAATGCTTTTATACATGCACAGATTTTTGATATAAGGATGTTCATTGGAGCATGTTTGTAGTCAGAAAAATTGGAAATATCCAAATGTCCAAAAATAGGGGAATGGTTTAATAAAATGTGGTATATTTTTACTGTAAAATTGTATACAGCCCTTAAAAAGAATGAGGTAGATCTCTATATACTGTCATGGACCGATCTCTAATATACCTTAAGTGAAAAAAGCAAAGTGTAGAGCTATATATACAGTAATGATGCCATTTTAAAAAATACCAAAGCTTCTGTTTGTATGTATACAAGTATATATGTACATAAATGCTGAGGAAGGTGATACACCAAATTTAACAGGGAAAAGACTTTTAATTTTATTTATTTTTCTTTTATTTTATTCATTTTTCTTCTTGCTCATCTGACCACCAACACTTACACTTTTTAGCCCATATTCTTCTATATTGTTTAAGTTTTATCTTATGAAAAGAATGTTTATATATCATTTGCATAAGTAAAACTGAAAGGTGACCATTAATAGAATGTAAATAGTATGTAGGACTTCCCAAACACTAATAGTTGTAAAAAAGAAACAAAGAAAATTGTCAGTCCATCAACATAAGGTAAGAGAAAAAAGCAACAATAACGTGTGATAATTGGTTTTAAGTGATAGGAATATGTATCCATATATAGTATACTGCGTTATCCTTAAAAATAGTGAAATAGTGTATAGTGACAAGGAAAGATGTTTATGATACAGTAATAAGCAAAAAATGAAGTCGCCAAAAATTCATACTGTGTGATCCTTTTTTTTAAAAAAAAAAAAGGCAAAAATTGTGCATGTTGGTTAAATATATAGAAAAATATCTTTAATCAGCAAACTTAACTGAAGTTATCTTCAGAGTCTGGATTTAGTTGGGGAACATGGACTGAGTGGAGATTTCACCTTATTTTATAGTCAAAGGTTGTTGAGACCTAGACATGTCTTTTTCTTTTTTTCTTTAGAGACTGAATCTCACTCTATCACCCAGGCTGGAGTGCAGTGGCACGATCTTGGCTCACTGCAACCTCCACCTCCTGCGTTCAAGCAATTCTCTTGCCTCAGCCTCCCAAGTAGCTGGGGTTACAGGCATGTGCCACAACATCCAGCTAATTTTGTATTTTTTTTTAGTAGAGACAGGGTTTCACCATGTTGGTCAGGCTGGTCTTGAATTCCTGACCTCAAGTGATCCTCCCACCTTGGCCTCCCAAAGTGCTGGGATTAAAGGCATGAGCCACTGTGCCTGGCCAAGACCTAGACATTTCTGACTGTACCTCTGGTTATATCACTCCCTTCCATTTTTGATGCCCTTCAGTGGTTACCCATGACCTACTGGATAGAATCTAAACACTGGAGGATGGCATACAGTACTGCCTGAACCCAGCCCACCTCTGTCTTCATCTCTCACCATTCCTCCATAGGCTTACTAAACATCAGTCACACAGCAGGGTAATATGGTTGTTGTTCCAAGGTATCCGCAGGGAACTGGCTACAGGAACCCTGCAGATACCAACATCTGCAGGTGCATATTCAACTCCCACAGTCAGCTCTGTGGAACCCACAGATAGAAAAAGTTGGCCCTCCATGTACAGGTTTCCAATCCTGCAAATCCTGTTTTCTATCCCTGTTTGATCGCTGATGTGGAACCTGCCCATGCAGAGGGCAGACTGTATTTATTGAAAAAATACACTTATAAATGGACCATCACAGTTTAAACCCCAATTGTTCAAGGGTCAACTACACTTAAACAGTTGCTTAAATGGGCCAAGATCTTTCTCATGCCTCCATGTCTTTGCATACACTGTTCCCTTTTTCAAGTAATCCATAGATCTCTAGATCTCACTGTCCTGATACTACAAATTAAGTTTGGATTTGTATAATTAATATACAGATTACAACATTAAGCCCCCGTATTGTGGGCCATAGAGAGTCCATTATTCTACCAGGTTCTAGGGCATCCCCCACCCTTGAGTAATTTCCAGAAATCTGCAAGGTATGCTTAAATATTAAAAAAAATCAATCCTAGTTGTCATTTGTCATCTCTGCCAGCTATTCTTTCTGCATACTGCCATGGTCTGCCTTCAAGTCACCACTTCCTGTCTTGAAACTTTTTAAAAAATACCTTTTTATGGCCGGGCGCAGTGGCTCACACATATAATCCCAGCACTTTGGGAGGCCAAGGTGGGCGGATCACAAGGTCAGGAGATCAAGACCATCCTGGCCAACAGGGTAAAACCCAGTCTCTACTAAAAATATAAAAAATTATCTGGGTGTGGTGGCACATGCCTGTAGTCCCAGCTACTTGGGAGGCTGAGGCAGGAGAATTGCTTGAACCCGGGAGGCAGAAGTTGCAGTGAGCTGAGATTGCACCACTGCACTCCAGCCTGGGTGACAGAGAGAGACTCTGTCTCAAAAAAAAAATTAAATTTAAATTAAAAAAACCTTTTTATTATGTAATTTTTTTAATTTTAAAAAATTTCTGAAAACACTATGGTGACTTGTATAATTTTAATACATACAAAAGATATATGATGTGTAATTTATAGAGCATAATTATTAAATAAACATCCAGGAATCTATCATATGTGTATAAGAACTAGAATATTACTGATGCTTTTGAATTTACTTAAATTCCCCTTCCCTAAATTTTCTTCCTACACTTTCCCTAGAGCAAACTCCTATCCTGGATCTTATATTCATTATTTCCCCCCTCCTCTTTTTTTTTTGAAGATGGGGTTTCACCATGTTGGTCAGGCTGGTCATGAACTCCCAACCTCAGGTGATCCGCCCGCCTTGGCCTCCAAAGTGCTTGGATTACAGGCGTGAGCCATCACACCTGGCCCACCCCATCCCCCTTTTTAAAAAAATCTCCCTTTGTTGCTCAGGCTAGTCTTGAACCCCTGGGTTCAAGCGATCCTTCTGCCTCAGCCTCCCAAGTATCTGGGACTACAGATACACGCCACATCACCCAGCTATTTCCCTTCTATGCTTTAATACCCTTACCATATTATATATCTATAAGTTTTTCTTACTTTTGAACTTTATTTAAAAAATTATCAAATTGTATGTATTCTTTGGTGATTTGTGTTTTTCATATAACATTGAGACTTATTCACATGGCTGTAATTTATTCACTGTTCAATGCTATATAAGATTTCATTATATAACTATACCACAATTTATTTACCCATTTTCCTATCAAAGAATATTCTCTTGCCATCCTTTGAAGTCTGCATACAGACTAGGAATAGAAAATCCTTAGCATGTTCTAAATCACTTCCTCCTTTCTGCCATGTGTCTATTTTTTTGTTGTTGTTGTTGTTTTGTTGTTTTTTGTTATCTATTTTTAACAATTACTATATTCAAATGCAAGGATTGGTAGGGTTTTTTTTCTGTTAAAGACTAGTAGGAACTATTTAGGCTCTGTGGGCCATACGGTCTCTGCCAAAACTCTTAACTCTGTTCTTTGAGCATAAGAGCAGCTACAGAAAATACATAGACAAATATTGCAATGTTGCAATAAAACTTTATTTACAAAAACATTAAAGGGCCGGATTTGGTCCATGGGCTGTAGTTTCCAAACCATGCTGTAGTTCATCTGAATTTTGTGTGTGTGTGACGGAATCTTGCTCTGTCACCAGGCTGGAGTGCAATGGCGCGATGTCAGCTCACTGCAACCTCCACCTCCTGGGTTCAAGTGATTCTCCTGCCTCAGCCTCCATCGTGGCTGGGACTACAGACATGCGCCAACAGGCTCAGCTAATTTTTGTATTTTTAGTAGAGACGGGTTTTCACAATGTTGGCCAAGATGGTCTCAGTTTCTTAACCTCGTGATCTGCCCACCTCGGCCTCCCAAAGTGCTGGGATTACAGGCATGAGCCACTGTGCCTCACCCTGAATTTCTTTAGTGTTGCCCAGTATTGTGGTCTTATTATCACGTCTGCCCTTGTCTATTCTGCACGCGTCAAACCCTATTCTCCCTTTGTGATTCTCACCTCCTATATCTAAGAGTGAGCCTGATCTGTAAATCCAATCCTGAACCAGTGTGGCTCAAAGCAAAACGTATTATGAGTAGCCACAGCTCCAGTAGCAAGTGAGGTATATGAGTATGATTTGGTGCTAAGAGGCCTAAGATTTCTGTGTCAGACTTGAGATTGAGATGCTGTCTTGATTTCCTTCATTAGCTCTTCAGAATTTCTGGTTAGGACTGAAGTTACACTCTAATAAATAGTCTCCTTGCCATGTCCTGAATGTGCCTTATTCTCTCTTACCTTTAGGATTTATATGTGCTCCTTATCTTCCTTCTTTATGCCCCCTGCTCCCTTTCACTCCCTTTGCTGGCTAATTCCCATAGAAGCTATTCTTAACTCCCTTCCCTTCCTCCACTGCACCCCACCTCACCCTCCTAGGCTGGGCCAGGTGTCCCACCTCTGCGTTCCCATAGTGGCTTTTATTGCTCTGTCTTGTAATTGTCTCACCCACTAGGCCAATTGAGAACTGAGGGCAAGGGTTGTCTTTGTATACTCAGGGAGTAGATCACCATGGGTCTTCGGGCAGAGTTCATTCAGTTTTCCTGGATTTGGCCAGGGGAAGCAGTTGGTTTCTTTCTCCTGTGAAGACCAGCCACTGGCTGAGGGTCCAGCTAGAGAATAGACTAATTCTGTAGAAAAAAATTGCCACAATCTTCTTAAATGTGCATTGCCTGCTATTTTGTCCTACCTGCTTGATGATGGCCTGAACTGCATGCAAGCTTGGTCTCCTTTTGGGCATTGTGATTTGGCTCATTTCAATAAAGGAGTTTTTTTATTATTCTTCATTTTTTTCTCTTGGTGAGTGGGGCTCTGAACATCTTTTTCTAACTTGTCTACCACTTGACACTATTTTATTGTGAATCTCCTTATGAAATTGTAAACTATGGGAGATACTATATTTGGAGTCAGTGAAGAACTGGATTTAGATCTGTGTGCTTTGTGGCTTTAGCAAGCAATTTTAACCTCCTTTGCTGAGCCTATTTCTCATCTGTACAGTGGGGATGGTACTTGATCTATCTCACAGTGTGTTTATGAGAATAAAATAAGATTGTATGTGAAAGTGCTTTGAAAAACTGTAAAATCAACTACAAATTGAATTTTGTGTTATTCTGTATTCCCTCACGGCATCTATCACCGTGCCTTGCCGAGAGTAGTTGCTCAATACATTTTTGTTGAATGACCAAAGAAATTGGAGAGAGAAATAATGCTTTTGGTGGAAATAAAGGACATTTAGTAAAAAAAGCAGGAAAAATAGTTGACTTGGTAATAGAAACTTCTCTTAGGTGAGGGATAATTTAAAAGTTGGGCATTTAGGCATAGCTCTAAACCTACATTTCCCAATGTCTGCTCTCTGCTTTGCTTATAAAAATATTTCAATTTTCTTTTGGTATGATTTTAGCAGCTGAGATAAGCTGTCACACTTGATTAGGTTTTAAATATGCAGTCATCAAAAAGCATGATTGGCCCTAGGCAATACTGTGAGGTCAGCAAAATGTACTCTCAGAAATCTTTCCTTCCTGGTTGGTAACCTTACCTCTCACCACTCCCTAATGCAGTGCCTTCTCCTAGTTCTGTTTACCTCCAGGCTCCTAGGACTTTCATATTAGCCTTTTTCCCCAAGAGGCATTCACCTTAAAGTGTTAGGAACCAAGTTTCCTTGGCTAATTTGCACTTTAAAAAAGGATTCCTAGAGAACGAGGCAATGTTTTATCCAAATGAGTGAATAAATAATCATGAAATTTCAGGCATTAAAGGGAGTACAAGGGCTTATCAACCCCATTGAAATCACAAGACATACTTACTTCACTTACAACTATGGTTTCTCAACCTTGGAGGTATGTAGAATTACCTGGAAAGCTGCTTTTTTTTCCTTCAGTCTCACTTTGTCACCCAGGCTGGAGTGCATTGGCACCATCATACCTCACTGCAGCTGGAAATCCTGGGCTCAAGCAATCCTCCCACCTCAGCCTCCCAAAGTGCTGGGACTACAGGCATGTGCCACCACAGCCAGCTAATTTTTCATTTTTTTTTTTTTAAATAGAGACAGGGTCTCACTTTGTTGCCCAGGCTGGTCTTGAACTCCTAGCTTCAAGCAATCCTCCTGCCTTGGCATCCCAAAGGGACTGGGATTACAGGCACAGGCATGTGCCACCACACCTGGCCAAGAGCTTCTTAAAAATACTGATAATTGAGGTCCTACTCACAGAGATTTTGATTGAATTGGACTGACTAGGTTTGGACCTGGGTAAAGATTTTTTTAAAAAACAACTCCTAGGTCATTCTATTGTATAGTGAGCTGGGAAGCCCTGATTTAAATCTAAATTGGCGCTGGGTGTGGTGACTCACGCCTATAATCATAACACTTTGGGAGGCCAAGGCGGGAGGATCACCTAAGGTCAGGAGTTTGAGACCAGCCTGGCCAACATGGTGAAACCCAGTTTCTGCTAAAACTACAAAAAAAAGTTAGCTGAGCATGGTGGCTCACACCTGTAATCCCAGCTACTTGTGAGGTTGAGGCAAGAGAATCACTTGCACCTGGAAGATGGAGGTTGCAATGAGCTGAGATCCCACCATTGCACTCCAGCCTGGGTGACAGAGCAAGACTCTGTCTCAAAGGAAAAAACAATCTAAATTGGCCTTGTCTGTGAGTAAAAGAAAAGCTAAGTGTCATTAGAAGATCAAACATTGAAACAGGGTGGGGTTGGGGGGACTTTGAGAGTCACTGATAAAGTGAATAGAATGTTAAAATAGGCCATGCCATGACACATCACCTAGCAAAAAAAAAAAAAAAGGCCCAGCAACTCCATAATAAGCAAGTGCTGGGCAGCACCCAAGGGAGAATTCATCTGTAGCTGGACTGGCTCCTCACTCCCAAACCCCCAGGGAAAACGGCCTATCTCTAACTTTCAGTCCTTAAATCTGCTTTCCAGATGGTTCACAGGTATGACAGATACAATCTCTGAGCTAAAGAACGAAGTACTTGAATGATTGATGTACCAAGTCAGTAATACTTCAGGCAATGAGAACATTTTACATGGAAGACAAACAATTTTGTTAAATATATGAAAGCTAGGTTGGGCACGGTGGCTCATGCATGTAATCCCAGCACTTTGGGAGGCCAAGGTGGGTGGATCACGAGATCAGGTGTTCAAGACCAGCCTAGCCAAGATGGTTAAACCCCATCTCTAATAAAAATACAAAAGTTAGCTGGGCATGGTGGCAGGCACCTGTAATCCCAGCTACTGGGGAGGCTAAGGCAGGGTATTGCTTGAACCTGGGAGGTGGAGGTTGCAGTGAGCTGAGATTGTGCCATTGCACTCCAGCCTGGGCAACAGAGTGAGACTCCGTTGGTAGGTAGGTAGGTAGGTAGGTAGGTAGGTAGGAAGGAAGGAAGGAAGGAAGGAAGGAAGGAATGAATGAATCTGTGTTATCTATTTACATTTTACTTAGCACATAGGTTCAGCACGTTATTACTTTCCTTGCTTTTATAAAGCAACCCCAGGATGGGAAACGGATGAATTCACATTGTGTAGTTAGATTATTTTCGCTTGAGCTTTGGACTCCTCAGCAGCCCATTGGTGTTGATAGCATAACAAAGGCCTTGTTATGATACTATCTTTACTACCTCAGCATTGCTTGGTTTGCCTTCTCTGTACTTTCCTGCTTCAAAGATGGTCCTTCAGAAAAGTGGATGAAGAAAAAACTGCCTTTTACCTAGCAGGGGTTTTTTTTTGACACATTCCTTTTTTTTTCAACAAGGTCTTACTCTGTCACCCAGGGTGGAGGGCAGTGGCACAATCTTGGCTCACTGCAACCTCTGCTTCCTGGGTTCCAGTGATTCTCCTGCCTCAGCCTCCCAAGTAGCTGGGATTGCAGGCATGTACCACCACGCCCAGCTAATTTTTGTATTTTTAGTAGAGACAGGGTTTTGCCATGTTGGTCTCAAACTCCTGGCCTCAAGTGATCCACCCACCCTGGCCTCCTAAAGTGCTGGGATTACAGGCATGAACCACAGCACCTAGCTGTTTTTTGTTTTTGTTTTGTTGATACATTCTTAAACAATGCTTACTTCAGAAACATCTTCAGATTCTCCTGGGCAAGCAGTCTCTCCTATTCCAAAGGAAAAACCCACCCATTGGATAGGAAGGCTTCTAGGAGTATCTATCTAGTGGCAAGCCACTGCTATATCTGAAGAGGACCTAAAGCACCCTGGATGGCTATAACTGTATGGTGTCCTATATTACATTACACATCCTGATTCCCCAAGCACCCTGGGGAATCCCTGTGATCAAAAAGGGAAACGGGTTACACTCTGCCTTTTTAGGGAGATGTCCACAGAAATAAAGGAATGGACATTATAGGATCTAGTCCCTGTCTTTATATTTCTTCCTTTATCCACATACTTACCTTTATAAACAACTTGGTTAAAAGGTGGCCGATAATAACTATACCTCGTGTGGTAGCATTGTAAAGTTTAATTAATGTTTCTAAGGTATGAGTTGAACTCATAAGATGAAAGATCCTAAATATGAAATATGTGTTAAGTGCCCAGTCTGGTTGAGTCTGATAATGGCTATAATTGTATGGTGTCCTACATTACACATCTTGATTATTGCGTTCAACCTTAAAAATGTATTTTAATGTTGAGAATGTGTTTAATTGGTTGGCAAACATTTGGGTGTATAGAATATATGCTTATGTTCTTCAGCTAGCCTCAATTAGTTGGTTCTTGATGTAAAAGATATTTTACAAATCAACTTGGTAGGTTTTTGTTTTTGTTTTTGTTTTTTGAGACAGAGTCTTGCCCTGTTGCCCAGGCAGGAGTGCAGTGGCACAATTTCAGCTCACTGCAACCTCCACCTCCCGAGTTCAAGTGATTCTCCTGCCTTAGCCTCCCAAGTGGCTGGGATTACAGGCACTCTCCACCACCCCTGGATAATTTTTGTATTTTTAGTAAAGATGGCGTTTTGCCATGTTGGCCAGGCTGGTCTTGAACCCCTGACCTCGGGTGATCCACTCGCATCAGCCTCCCAAAGTGTTGGGATTACAGGCCTGAGCCACTGCACCTAGCCTTTTTTTTTCTTTTTGTAATAAGGTCTCACTATATCACCCAGGCTGGAGTACAGTGGTGTGATCTTGGCTCACTGCAACCTCCGCCTCCCGGGTTCAAGCAATTCTCCTGCCTCAGCCTCCTGAGTAGCTGGGATTAGAGGCGCACATTACCAGACCTGGCTAATTTCTGTATTTTTAGTAGAGACGGGGTTTCGCCATGTTGGTCAGGCTGGCCTTGAATGCCTGACCTTGTGATCCTACCACCTTGGCCTCCCATAGTGCTGGGATTACAGGCATGAGCCACTGCACCTGGCTTGGATCTGTGCTTTTTAAAACCAAACTATAACTCAGAAGACTGAAGGGCTTAGATAACCATGAGAGATTGAGAACTATTATTACTAGAATGTAGTTAAATATTAACAGGACTTAGCTATCATGTAGGTTAGTAGAACAGTTTATCTTTGTATGGCAAAAGCAGCTTTCTCTTATGTCCATTCCCTTTCAGTTGCACTAATATTTGTATTTTTTAAATGGCTACCACTTCACATAGCGTCCTAAAGAATTTAACTACATGAATTAGAACAACCTTGTTCATTAAATCCTGAAAATGAGCCAGTTAATCCTCCCTTATAAAGACACAGCATGATTTTATTCACATTCAATTCAATAAGCATTTACCCTGCATTTACAGTTGTTCAGCGTTTTGTAAAATATGAGACATGATAAAGGAAAGCTCAATGTTTTAATGCATCGTTCCTGGCCTTACGAGTTTACTGTTTCTATTTGGGCAGCAAGAACTATATGGTAGGCCCAGCACTTTGAGAGGCTGAGGCTGGTGGATCACTTGAGGTCAGGAGTTCGAGACCAGACTGGCCAACATGATGAAACCCTGTCACTACTAAAAGTACAAAAAAATTAGCAGGCGTGATGACACATGCCTATAGTCCTAGCTACTCAAGGAGGCTGAGGCACAAGAATCGCTTTAACTTGGGAGGCTTGGGAGGCGCAAGTTGCTATGAGCCAAGATGACACCACTGCGCTCCAGCCTGGATGACACAGCAAGATTCTGTCTTAAAAAAACAAACAAACAAAACTATGTGGTATATTCAAAACAGATAGGAGTGCTTCCGTCTGTCCCTTTTCAGTGCTTCCCCTGTCTCCCTTCTCAGGGGCCTTGGGTTCTAAGTTCCAGTAGAGCCTTGCTTTTAGCAGGCTGTCATCAAGTAGCGATGATATTGTTTGATAATGCCCAAGGTTGATTTGCATTTTAATCAGGGACTTTTCAAGACACAAAAACAAGTGGGCCTGTTTAAACAAGGTTAGAAAGTTGATTTATTTGCAGGGTTCTGATTCACCTATCACAAGCTATGCCATACAAGCTGCTTTTACTCCACTCACAATCCTGTCACTCCTGGTTTGTAAAAGCCCTGCTTGCTGGATTGTCCCCTGCTATCTATGATCGCCTACCGAGTAGACTCCAAATTTTTGGCTTGGTGTGCCAGGAACTTTTGAACCTCCTCTTCCTTACTTCCAGCCAGACATCCTACTTTCCAGCCTCACTGCACTTTCCATGCTTCTATAAACAGGCCAGGCCTTTTCACAACTCCTTGCTTTGCTCTTGTTTCCGTTTCCCAGAATGCCTTTCAACCTGTTCCCTCTTGTCCTTTTGGCAACTTCCACTTTGAGACACAGCATCAACATAATCTCTGTAGAATTCTTCCTGATTATTCCAGGTTTCCCCCAAATTTCTTGTTTTGCCTATTGTGACAGCACTTTGTATATTTATAATAGTATTGTTATGGAAATTAGCTTTGAAACTATCTTACCCTACTGGCTTCTCAAGGGCAGAGACCTTGCATTGTGCCTTACCATACATGCTCACTGAATGCTTCTGCAGTTAGCATGATCATCAACAGGTTGGCAAATTGAGTTTTATTTGACATTGTGTTACCTCCCTCTGAGAAAGCCTCAAGGTTAAGTAAAAACTCCCAACAGGGAATTTACAAGGTTTATTGTTGCTAATTTAACCAAATTTAAAGATTTTTAAAAATCAGTAATCAAATTTAAAGCGTGAGCTCATGAAACACATTGGTAGAGAACATTGACTTTTGCCGATATTGTTCTAAAATGTCTCTCCTTTGGGACAGCGTGTAAGCTAAGATTTGGCAAAAAGAGGAAGTGGGTCTTAGCTTTGTTTGGTCTATAAATTACTGAGTTAAGGACTGATGGAGTCGGGGTTAGGAGGGTCTGGGCATAGTGCTGGGTGGGTGAGGGGTTAATTACGTTCCTATTTCTTCACCTAAGAATGCACCCTCAATTTGGTCAGCCAGCTTAGAAAATGCTCGTGGTAGGAAGGTAAAAGGATTTACAGCTAAAAGAATGAGAACGGCATCAAAACTCAGGCCTGATTCAGCCTTGGGTCTCTGGTGCCTTAAGATAAAAGAGAAACAATTAATAGCGGCACCAAATCGAAAAGTCCTTTTCTTCCTATCTTAGCTCCTTTTTTTCTCCTTTCCTATGTTAACATCGTGACATTCCTCTCCAGAAACGGGCATAATGGCATGATGATGTTTTCCTCTATTTAGGGTTACTCCCCTAGCCTTGCAACCACTCCTTATTATTCTTTTATCTCTTTCAAAGTTTCCATTCTCCCGTACACTGACGTTTTATTCCGTCCCTCCCTCTCTCCTCTTCCACCACCTCCGTTTTCCCAGCTACCTCACTCCGCCCCTCGCCGTCACTACCTTCCCTCCCCCTCAGACTCCTTCCCGCTCCTTCTCCCGCCGCCCCCACCCCCTCGCCTCAGAAAGCTCCAATCAGGAGCTCCGAAGGTGTCTCGAAGGCCCGCCCCCTCCCTATCCACTTTTCTTCCCCCCCATTTCTCCCTCCCTCACCCCCCCCCACTCAAGTCCTGCGGACCTGGGGGCTTCGGGATCTGGGCGCTATGAAAAGTGTCTGCCCGGTCACTTCCGGTAAGGGCGCAGTGGCGCGAAGCTTCCCGCGGGACCGTTATGTAGGGAGTGGGAGTTCCCGGTGGGCCAGGGAAGGAAGGCGCTGACAGGAAAGGGGAGCGCGAAGAGGAGCAGAAGCAGGAGCGGACAAGCGCGAGCGTCTAGGGTGCTTCAGCCGCCCCTTTCCCGCCGCCCCCACAATGCGTGAGCTCCGCCGCCCCCCCGGGCGGCTGCAGCGCTTCCCTCACCCCCACTCCCAGAAACTGACGCCGCCCCTCCCTCAGCTCCGCGTGACCGGAAATAGCGCCATCTTTAGCCTCTTGTGCTATTGACAATAACAAGCCCCGGTTCTTTCCCCCTCCCCCTTTCCCCCAACCACTGCCTCTCGCCTCTCCCCTCCCAGAGAGAGGGAGAAAAGGAGGAGGAGCTGCAGCCTCACAGACTCGCTGAGTCGCTCCTGCAGAAAGGGGGGAGAGAGATCGAAAAGCAGGGGAGGGGGACGGCAGGGCCGTTTACCTGTCTGCCTCCTCATTCGCTCTCCCCCCTCGTTCTGCTCACTCCTGGTGTCAGCCTACCCGCCTTCCCAAACCCTCCCATTCCCCCGGTGTAGCCCCCCCTTCACTTTCCTTCTCGTCCGTCCTCTGTGTTTCTCCTCTCTTCTTTCTTCCCTTCCCCCTCTAGCATTGCCACCTTCTCTCCTACACGCACGCAGGCATATAAACGTAGGTTTTTGATGCTCCTCTGCCTGTTGACCCCGCTATTTTCATGTTTCCAACAGGTTTTTCTTCCCCCAGTCCCTCAGCTGCTGCTGCTGCTCAGGAGGTCAGATCTGCCACTGATGGTAATACCAGCACCACTCCGCCCACCTCTGCCAAGAAGAGAAAGTTAAACAGCAGCAGCAGTAGCGGCAGTAACAGTAGTAACGAGAGAGAAGACTTTGATTCCACCTCTTCCTCCTCTTCCACTCCTCCTTTACAACCCAGGGATTCGGCATCCCCTTCAACCTCGTCCTTCTGCCTGGGGGTTTCAGTGGCTGCTTCCAGCCACGTACCGATACAGAAGAAGCTGCGTTTTGAAGACACCCTGGAGTTTGTAGGGTTTGATGCGAAGATGGCTGAGGAATCCTCCTCCTCCTCCTCCTCATCTTCACCAACTGCTGCAACATCTCAGCAGCAGCAACTTAAAAATAAGAGTATATTAATCTCTTCTGTGGCTTCGGTACATCATGCAAACGGCCTAGCCAAATCTTCTACCACCGTCTCTAGCTTTGCTAACAGCAAGCCTGGCTCTGCTAAGAAGTTAGTGATCAAGAACTTTAAAGGTAACCAAGGCCAAAATCCGTAATCACCTACTAAGGATTTGACACTCGAGGGGTCACGTGCTCTATTTATGTTAATATATTAAACAGTTTGGAGGTGGCCTAATGTTTTATGCATAATCAATGAGGTGGAGGGGAGGTCCTTTTTTGGTGGAGGGTTCATTTTCCGGGGGTGGTTAGGATCCTTGTGCTGAAGCATACACCGGGTGTTTCTGTGCAGTATTTTGAGGTCTTTCTCAACCTATTGTATTTAATCTGTTATTCCTTATAACACTGACAATCAGTATGATTGATCCGGATTTTACAGGTGAGAAATTTGTATTCTAAAGAGGTTTATTTATTTCAGGTGCATAGCAAGCCTTGGCACTGCTGGGATTTTTGTTTTTATGCTTCAGTAGGCCACATTATCCAGTGCCTAGAAATGCAGGTAGCAATGGTGATGTTTTAATGCTCAAATAAGATTTATAATTAGATTTATACTGTATTCATGAAACTCATTTGGAAGCAATATTTGGAGAACAATTTATTTATGTTCTCTGCATTTCTTTCCAAAGATAGGGTTTGGAAGTGAAAAGCATTGTGTATACACAGAAGTAGTAACTCTGTGTACCACTAGTCTAAAGATAGGAACAATAACTACATCTATTTTTCCATCACTAAAATGGATTTTAAAGTATCGACCTGCAGCTTTTAGGAAAATTTGTTCAGACTGTGAGATATGTGATGGAGAGTATTATAAATACATTGATGCAAATATAGAATCAGAAATTTTTTAAAATGTATTTGAGATGAATTAATTTTTATCTGTTGATTGTGTTTCTTGTTTTTCTGACTTACTTTTCAACACCCTTAACTGCCAGGTAATCAGTGCTTACAATGTTCATTAAATAGAGAAGTAAATGAATGAACTTAAGTAATATATATGAGATAAGTGCTTTGTGGCTAAATATTAGTGTTGAGAAGATTAGGTTCTCTATGCTTGTGTTTCCAACATTGTGTGGAAATCAGGAATATGGTTTATTTTGTCTCAAGCAGATGGCTATGGTGTTGTCTATTTTTAACCCTTTCTTTTTTATATCACTACCTTCCCATACCCAGGCTCTCAGTTTCTGATTTAATCGTAGAGCTTTCTGAAGTCGATATGAATTGTAATTGACTAACATGTTCATGATTTCACTTAAAAATATATGGATTTAATAGCCAAAGGTTTTTAAAGAAATTAGTAATGATCCTGATTGCATTTGCAAATTTGTTTCAGAGATTTTTTTTTCTCTCCCTCCTAAAATAAAGGCACATTATTAAGGCATTTGGTTGGTCCAATTAAACTTTTCTTCCCCTGCTCATTGCTAGTCAATGAAGTTTAAAGCCTACAGTAAGATGTTTCTTTCTATTCTGAAAATGCAGCTATTTTCTGGAGTTATTTGGTGGTTTCAATCTTTAAAAATTTCACTCTGATCATAAATGTTAAGATGTATATATTTCTGTAGATGTTGCATAAATTTGGGGGTCAAATGGACATGAATTAGAATCCCAGCTTTGCCATTGACTAGCTATGATGACCTTGGGCAAGCTCACTAAATGAGTTCCAGCCTCAGTTTCCTCGGTTGTAAAATAGATTCCTCAGGGTATTGTTGGGAAGATTAAGAGGTTTATAAAATACTTTGCACATAGACATAATTTTAAATCTCAGGTTAAAAATTCATGTCGACTTAGGTTTTACACATGATGAAATAAGATCAGGATTGTTGTTTTTTATGGTCATTCTTGAATTTTTATTTTTTTGAAGCAATACAATCAATAGGAGAAAAACCTCACCTTCAGTTTTAATAGGTGAGTCAAAATGACTTAAACAGTATTATGGCATTTCAAATTTTATTCTTTATATTAAGCTTAAATACAGTGGTTACTTTAATGATTAGGTGTAATAGTTATATAGATCACAATTTACCCTAAAAATAGTAATACTATTGTATTTTATGGATCTTTGGTTACTATATCTGACATAGTATTCTGATACCAACCTTTTACATATCATCTAGATAAGCCTAAGTTACCAGAAAACTACACAGATGAAACCTGGCAAAAACTGAAAGAAGCAGTGGAAGCTATTCAGAATAGTACTTCAATTAAGTATAATTTAGAAGAACTCTACCAGGTATGTATTAATGTGGATAACCAGATTTGATTACCATAAATTGAGGTGGGATGTATGTGGATTTTGCTTTCCAAAATAGGTTCTTAAGTAGACTTTTGGTTCCCTTCTAATTTTAGTTTCTCCATTATTTGATGAACTCTATTATTAGACCACGTATTCTCACAGAAACTATGGGTACAGTCATACCGGTATAAGTTGTGCTTATCTTTGACCATTCTGATTAGGAATTACATTTAGGTGTACCTTGGTATAATAGAAATTCTACCTATAATGAAATCCTGTAGCATGGATCCGAAAGATGATTTCTAGTGACATGTCATTCTAGTGTGATAATTCTTTTTTTTTTTTTTTTTTTTTGAGACGGAGTCTCTCACTGTGGCCCAGGCTGGAGTGCAGTGGCGTGATCTCTGCTCACTGCAACCTCCACCTCCTGGGTTCAAGTGATTCTCCTGCTTCGGTCTCCCAAGTAGCTGGGATTGCAGATGCATGCCACCACACCTGGCTATTTTTTTTTTTTTTGTATTTTTAGTTAGAGACGGGGTTTCATTGTGTTAGCCAGGATGGTCTCAATCTCCTGACCTCATGATCTGCCTGTCTCGGCCTCCCAAAGTGCTGGGATTATAGGAGTGAGCTACTGCACCAGGCCAATCTTTCTTAGGAAAGGCCTCAAGACATGCAGATATTATTCATATCGTTTATTTTACCTTCTTCTTAAGAGTAGACATTTCTTTTTTCTTGATCTTTATGTTTTCTTATATCCTGGGCTACAAGACACACCTTAGCCCAGAAATGAGCAGCACTTTGTAGTCCAGTAGCTTAGTTTGAGTTTTATTCTTTACTTAGCAAATGGGTTCTTACTGAAATGTTTAACTTAAATATAATGGTAAGGGCAGTTACTAAGGGCAGTCTCTTGCTACCAAGAATTTTTTCCCTACTGTATATTTGACACACAACTAATTCAATAAGTTACTTTCCGGCCTTCAGCCCCTGAGGCTCTCAGCTCGGAAGGCTGTTGGCCCTAAAAAAACAAATAAATAAATAAAATTTAAAAATAAAGAAGTTACTTTCCATTAGAGTGTTAGGGATTTGGTGTTAAAAGATACTTCAGAGTACAATCGCTTGAATTTTTGTATTGATGAGTACCTTATAAGAAATGATGTTGGTTTGATTTATCAGTATTTGTTTATTTTAGTTGCAGAGCTAGTATGGTGATAGGCAAATCCTGGATTAGGAGTCAGAAGATGGGTTTGGGATCTAGTTTTGACTGCTGTTACCCTCATAATCTTGGGCAAGGTACTAAACCCCTCTCAGTTTTTTTCCTGTTTTTCTAAGAGATGGGGGTCTTGCTATGTTGCCCAGGCTGGTCCTGAACTCCTGGGCTACAGCAGTATTCTTGCCTCAACCTCCCAAGGCACTGACATTACAGGCATGAGCCAACACACTCAGCCACTCTTCTCAGTTTAAATTTCCTCCTGTTTAAAGTAGAGGAAATAATATTTGCCCTACCTCTCTCACAAGGTTGCTGATAAGCATCAAGTAAGATATTTGTGGAAAACATCTCTAGGTACTATAATCTTACAAATATAAGATGATATCACTAGTCAAACTTTTTCACAAGCCACAGTATAGCTTCTTCACTTGTTGTATATCAATTGAGATCACCAGTTTCTGTTGCTGTGAAAATTAGTCAACAACACATAGTAATAATGCCATGTAATATTATAAGCATTATAATGCTGTGTAAATGTCAGCTAGTAGTTGTAGTACTAAGCTATTAAGAATAAGCCCATTTCATTTTGCTCCTTTGGCATAGTATATATGTGGCTTCTAAGACGTACAACAATAAAAGTCAAAATATGAAACCAGCCCATATGGTCCAATATTTTTTTTATGGTGTATGTGACAGCCTGCAAAGGGGATTTATCTTACAGTATCTCATATAAGCATTTCAGAAACCCATTCTGGAGTATGTAGGGTAGTACTTATTATCCCCACTTTTTTTTTTTTTTTTTTTTTTGAGATGGAGTCTGACTCTGTCGCTCAGGCTGGAGTGCGGTGGCGTGATCTCAGGTCACTGCAACCTCCGCTGCCCAGGCTTAAGTGATCCTCTTGCCTCAGCTTCCCGAGTAGGTGGGATTACAGGTGCCTGCCACCATGCCCTGCTAATTTTTATAATTTTAGTAAGGACAGCATTTCACCATGTTGGCCAGGCTGGTCTCAAACTCCTGACCTCAAGTGATTCACCCACCTTCACCTTTCACAGTCCTGGGGTTACAGGTGTAAGCCACCACGCCTGGCCTATCCCCACTTTATTGATGAGGAGACTGAGTCTCAGAGAAGTTGAATAACCTGCACAGAGTCACATATTGGCAGAGCAGGGGCAACTCAACCTGAGATGCAGGATTTCTAGTTCAGTGCGCTTTTACTGCTGTTCCAGCTCACTAATACACCCTGGTACTTTGAACACCACCGTAGTACAGTGTTTGAAGCAATTAAATTGTTTTACTTCAGGAAAAAACTCTTTATCATTGAAAGTGTTTTTATCTGTGCATGTATATAAGTGGTGTTTATTTGGATAGTATATGGTGTTTATTTGGGTATGCTGGTATACAGCATATTTAATTTCAGTGTGTTTTATATATTACATATTTATAACAAATGTTTATTGGAGTTGTTAATGAACCCTATTTACTTTACCTTGAATATTTTTGATTTGAAAATATTTTTCCTGATATATTGATTCTGTTAAATTTTTTTATTTCAAGAGCATAGAGCTTGCATCTTTTGTTTTTGTTTTCTTGTACTTTGTAAATTTTACCTGCTGTTGTTCAGTTGCATTTCTTTAACCTAGTCACAAGTCTTATAACTTCACTGTTTGCATTTTATTAATACCTAACTGCTTTTGCTAGAATGAATTCAAAAGCATTGGTTTTTAGCTCTTTTATAGTTTTTGACCTTAATTTTATAAATGCTCCTTTGGCTTATTCTCAGAAAGATTATTTTGGGCTGTTCAAGTTCAAAAAGGAGGATAAAGGGGGTAAAGCTATTTCATATAATCTGGACTTCAGGTGCTTGTTTGATTTTGACTCGTTGAAATGTAATTAGAAGTACTCTCTCAATCTACCTGCATGGGAAATTAGAAAAGAAGAAAAAGTACTCTCCTGAAATAGGAATAATATGGAAATATATAGTTATACATACAGAAGTTCTCCAAACCCCTGTCCCACCCTTTTTCTCTGAAGTAAACACTTACTGGCATATATCTACTCAGAACTTACGTCTGCATGATAAAACATTTTGCTTTAAAGCTTTAAATATGGAAGTCCCTAGTGTTGCGTGTACTGCCTACTAAGTTTTTAATTTCTATAAAAGAACATGCTGTTCTTAGTATACTTGCAGTAAGCAAACATTGTCTTTTTAAAGTAATTTTAAGTGGGAATTTGACCTGAGTTTTAAAATTATCTTTCCTCGGCAACCTTGATATCCTGTGGGTGTGAGGCAATGATTAATGTTTTCATTTGACTTTTTTGTTTGCTTGCTTGCTTGTTTTTGATTGACTGCAAGTAAGACTGATTAAATGCACTGACTTTTGAGTTGTTCAGCCTGCCTTAGGTTACAGATCTGTGACTCATCATATGACTTCTGGCGAGTTACTTCTCTAAGTCTTGGTTTCCTCATTTACAAGATGGTGAGACTAACCACTACCTATATGGCAAGGTTTTTTTAGACGTAAATGAAATATTGCAAAAAAGTAATTATCACAGTCCTTGCTATATATTGGTATGTGTCATCAATCATAGTTTGAGTCTTTAGAAAATAAATCTTTATTTAAAAATTTCATTTTATTTTAGAGATCTGAAGCTACCCATTTTTAAATTCTAAATCTACACTGGGCCAGAACAACTGGCTGATAAATAGATTACATTCCAATTGTACTTCAGCAGACACCATTAGCGAAATTAAAAAAATAATAGAAAAAGACAGAAAATCTCTAGGAACAGTATCCCTCTATGCTTATAAAGAATGTGTCCTGTTTTCACATGTGGTATCTAAAGTTGGAATTTCGGTTTTGGTGTGCGTTTTTGTTTTTTGTTTTTTGGTTTTTTTTACTGTTAATAAGTAAAAACACTCCTGCTGCAGTGTTTTATTTATTTGTTTTTAAATAGAGATACGGGGGGTGCGGTCTTACTATGTTGCCCAGGCTGTTCCCAAACTCCTGGCCTCAAGCTGTCATCCCCACCTTGGCCTCTCAAAGTGCCGGGCTTACAGGCATGAGCCATCATTCCCGGCCTAGTACAGTATTTTAAGATCAGCTGCCTTTTTTGGAGATGCTGGAAGTTTGTACAGGAGAGTGTAACATTTATCTTTACTATAAATCTCTAGCTGTTTTAAAAGTCAAGCCTAGTCCATACTTCAATTTTGATGATAATGATTTTATTTATTATTAATAATGGGAACTCTGGTTATCTTTTTGTGAAATAAACCGTAAATAATGAACCTTTCTATTAATGACTCATTTATAGAGTAGATGACCACAGGACTAGAAGCAAATAGAATAGGTTATCATCCATTGTAAAATCTGGTTGCTTAAGCAGTCAGTGGTTATAAGAAAACAGTTAGATTCTTAGCAGTGTTGATGACTAGCTGTTGGATTCTGTGTAACTTTTGTCACCCTATAGATGTCTTAAAGCTTAGTCTATTATGTATTTCTCTTTTTACTGAATCATTAATCAGTACTATTGTTGCTGTTATTTTATTTTATTTTATTTTTTTATAAGATGGGGTTTAACCATGATGGCCAGGCTGGTCTTGAACTCCTTACCTCAGGTGATCCACCCACCTTGGCCTCCCAAAGTGCTAGGATTATAGGCGTCAGCCACCATGCCCAACCCTATTGGTTGCTGTTTCTTAAAATGTGCAATTAAAATTCTACTCTTAGTTGTTTTGAGATATACAATAGATTATTAAATACTGAGATTTTTAAAAATGTGTGCACTTACAAATTCTTAGCCTTTCATAATTTTCATTCTTTTTTAAACCCCATTCACTAGAAGTAAAAAGAAAAGTTTGTTTCGTTGTATAATTGGTTTTCATTAAAAAGATTATTAGTTTTTGAATATTTAGAGTATCTTAGCCATTTTTACTTGACATAAAAAGAGATAATGTATCTCTTACTGCTCTATCGTTGTTGAAAAGTTTTGTTTTGTGCTTTACTTACTGTCTCCAAACATAGCTTGAAAAATAAGATTCTACTCTATAGATCAGTGACCAGAGTTCAACATCCTGGTGGAAATTTAGTATCTTTTTTATTGTCTGTTGTTCAGTAAACATTTGCATACGTCATTTGCTACACATTTATATATATTTTTGGAGTGTGTTTTTTTTTCCAGACACTTTTTTTTAGCTTATCTTTGTGAAGATACACAAACACATTTTTGATGTATCCTGTGGCTTTTGGAGGGGAAGGCCTGGGATTTGGAAGAATAAAGGTTAAAAGCTTGCTAGAATGTCTGTATTTTATACTTTAGTTCCTTCAAAGGATTTAAGGCATCATATTTACTGGTAATTAGTGGAAGCGTAAGTTAAAAGATAGTTTTATTTAAAAGACTTGTAAGGCCAGGTGCAGTAGCTCATGCCTGTAATCTCAGCATTTTAGGAGGCCAAGGTGAGCAGATCACCTGAGGTCAGGAGTTCAAGACCAGCCTGGCCAACATGAAACCCCATCACTACCAAAAATACAAAATAGCCAGGCATGGTGGTGCGTGCCTGTAATCCCAGCTACTGGGAAGGTTGAGGCATGAGAATTGCTCGAACCCAGAAGGCAGAGGTTGCAGTGAGCTGAGATCGCACCATTGTACTCCAGCCTGGGTGACAGAGCAAGAATCAGGTTTTTTTTTTAAAAAAAAAAAAAGGCTTGTAAAGTTATCTAGAATCTCTTTATTATAAATAGTAATAATTACGCTATTGAATTTCCAGATTTTGTTAGTATGAATAATGAATATAATATGTAAAAATACATAAATGATAAATACATATTTAAGACAATATATTTTTAAAAGTACTTCCAAAGATCTAGAGTAAAATAGAGCTTATCTTAAATACCTTCTTATTCCTGTTTCCATCCCAGCACATAATAGGATAAAGAGTACTTAGTAAACAGTCATTCCTTGTTCAGTCTGTGACTGCTTACTGTGTCCAAAACTGGACTGATGTCTTGGGGTTATGGAGAGCACTTAGTACTTGTAAGAGAGCATAAGTACCCTACTTATGTTCTAATAGATTCATGAAATTAATAGTTCGTGACCAGCATTTTTTAAAAAGAAAGTAGCAAATATCAGAATGCATCACACAGAGTAATGATGTATAGGTTCATGAAGATTTTAATTACATTAATTTATGTACAATGGATTGTGATGTAAGATAAATTTCCTACTGTGGCTTTGGGTCAAAACATTTTGGGAGCCACTGTTTTAGATACACCACTCCAAATCTTGCTCAGAAGTGAGAAAAGTAGACTACTCAGATCAGAGGATGTGTAAAAAGTTATGATCAGGGGCGGCCAAGGTGGCTCACACTTGTAATCCCAGCACTTTGGGAGGCTGAGGTAGGCAGGTCACTTGAGATCAGGAGTTTGGGACTAGCCTGGCCAACATGGTTAAACCCCAACTCTACTAAAAATACAAAAAAAAAAAAAAAAAAAAAAACTAGCTGAACATGGTGGTGCATGTCTGTAATCCCAGCTACTTGGGAGGCTGAAGCGGGAGAACCACTTGAACCTGGGAAGCAGAGGTTGCAGTAAGCCAAGATTACACTCCAACCTGGATGATAGAGCAAGACTATCTCGAAAAAAAAAAAAAGTTATAATCAGACATGAGACAAAAATGGTAAGATTGGCCTAGAACGCCATGCTAAAAAGTGTGGTGGTGCGGAAGTTACAAAGGCTTTTATTGGGGAAGGCAAGTATTTAAGTTTTTTGAATACCTAATATATTCCTCTGGTTCAAAGCCCCAAAAGTATTGCAGAGCATGTAGTGAAAAGTTTCACTTCCACCCCATCCTCCAACCCCCTAGTTAGTTCTCCTTGTGACAGACGTTATTAGTTTTTTGGGTATCTTTCCAGAGATGTTTTATATATGTAAAAACAACTGTGTATGTTTTTATTTTGTCCTTTTTTTACATAAATGATAGCAGACCATGTACCATATAATTCTGGCTTTTTTTGTTTGTTTGTTTGTTTATACCTGTTATGGGATTGCTCCATCACAGTACAGGAAAAGCTTGATGGAAAGTTGTTGAGGAAGGAAAATCACTAGATCTGATCTATAGGTTAAGCAGTCAAGGCTAAATTAGAAAAACAGAATGTTCCCTTCGAACTTGACCTCAAAACTCACCTTAGATGCTGCTCCCTTTCTTAAAGTTCTTAAACCACCCTCCAGCTAAACACAGGTGAAGCTGTGTGTTACAAAGCCCAGCTTAGTTCTCGATTTCTCACTATTTCCACTAACTTTTTATCTGTTTCCCTCTGGGTCTTTGGAACTCTCTCCCTTTGCTTCTTCACAGGAAGGCTTTTCTGACTTGCCCTCCCCTAAATGTTGGGTTAGGGGCCTCATCTCTCTACTTAGCCTTATCATAGCATCTAGCACACTCAATTGTAATTACATGTTTTCTAGCAACTTTTGTCATACTAGAAGCCCTTCCTATGTGCAGGACACATTGCTAGGGTTTTTTTGAATACTTCATGTATTCACTTGGTTCAAAGCTCAAAAAGTGTTAAGGAACTTACAGATAATGACCATACAATCTGTCATTAAGGGGTCAGAGAGACAAGATATACACATAAAAAGATAAGTAGTATTGTGGAAGAAGTATCCAGTGGTTGGGGGGAGATAAATAGTATTGACTCAATGACAAGTCAGTGTGGTAAGATGGGTGCAAGTGCCATGTGAGTCTCTGGTAGCTGAGGCAATTAGGAACTTAGTGGAAGGAGTGGGATCTGATTGATTAGTAAGAGAATATGGTATCTTGTGTGAGAAGATAAGTAGATGTGTCGAGAACTGTTTTATGTGAGAAGGGAACATAGCAGAAGGAAATGGGATAAATAGGACTTAGAAAAGTACTGGAAATGGGAAATGCGGAAAGATGAAGTACGCACTAAGTCATATGACAAAATCTAAGCAGAGATATAGATGTGAGTCATTCAAAAGGAATGGTGAGATACAATGAGAGGAATAATAAAGGAGAAAGGGGGCCAGTCCACAGAGGACCTGTGTGAACAGAGAAGCACATGAAATAAAGGTAAATTCCCTTAGGCATTTGTGACCTAGCCCCAGGTCACATGAGAAGTGGGCAGGCCAGCAGAGTCTCGGCCTTATTCCTCCATAGCTGCTCAATCTAATTGGCCTGCTGTTTCCTGATGAGGTGTGGTGACTTCTCTCTTGTGTAAGAGGTTTCCTTTAAGCTTTCTTTTCTTTATGTTTTTTGAGATGGCATTTTGCGCTATTGCTGGGCTGGGGTGTAATGCTGTGTTCTCGGCTCATTGCAACCTCTGGCTTCCAGGTTCACATGATTCTCTTGCCTCAGCCTCCCGAGTAGCTGGGGTTACAGGTGCACACCACCACACCTGGCTAATTTTTGTATTTTTAGGAGAGATGGGGTTTGACTGTGTTGGCCAGACTGGTCTCGAACTCCTGACCTCGTGTTTGCCCTCCTCTGCCTCCCAAAGTGTTGGAATTACAGGTGTGAGCCACCGCGCCAGGCCAAGCGTTCTTTTCATTTGCTAATTTACTTACTGGACCTGCATATTGGGAATGTGACTTCTAACTACATATTTATAAAATTCCACTCTAACCCACAGAACTTGGATGCCCCCCCAGAGTCCATTTTAGTGGAATTTTTTTTCTTCTGTTGTGGTTAGAAAGGAATCCTGGTATTATATTTAAGTTATTACCACTTAGAATTGTAGATTATATCAGAATTTTCTTCCCATACCTGTTGTTTTAAATTTGAAAGTCTTTGATATATACATAACAAGAAACTTACTGAAATCTGAAGGTCATCCTTCTGGAATCTGAGTATGAAAGAAGACCAATTCAGTTATTAGAATGAAGTAAAAATGCAGTCATTTCTTTTGTACTTGGTGTCAATTCAGTTGTACAAATGTTATTTATTTTTTTGAGATGGAGTCTCACTCTGTCGCCCAGGCTGGAGTGCAGTGGTGTGATCTCGGCTCACTGCAACCTCCACCTCCTGGGTTCAAGCGATTCTCCTGACTCAGCCTCCTGAGTAGCTGGGATTACAGGCACGCACCACCACACCTGGCTAATTTTTGTATTTTTAGTAGAGACGGGGTTTCACCATAGTCAAGCTGGTCTTGAATTCATGACCTTGTGATCTGCCCACCTTTGCCTCCCAAAGTGCTGGGATTACAGGCATGAGCCACCATGCCTGGGCACAAATTTTAAAATCTATATTTAACTATTCTTAAACTGAAATGTTGGCAAAAATTTCTTGGTATTATATCATACTCATTATCATACTGTTAGCAGTAATTTCTGCTTTGTTCTGTTCAGGAAAACCCAAGAAAGTTTAAGTAAACCTTAATTCAGTTGTAGTAGGACTGCCTGACCCATTTGATACATAAACAATTGGTGAAATTCTTTTTTAAACCCACAATGAAGCTCTGCTTGTGAAAATGATTAGCATTTTAAACAACAAGACAGCTTTTTTATTTTTGAGACAAGGTCTCACTTTTTCCCCAGGCTGGAGTGCAGTGGCATAATCATAGTTCATTCTAACCTTAAACTCCCGGGCTCAAGTGATCCTCCTGCCTCAGCCTCCTGAATAGCTGGGACTACAGGTGCACACCGCTATGCCCAACTAATTTTTAATTTTTTTGTAGAGATGGGGTCGTACTTTCTTGCTATATTAGGCTTCTCTTAGAAGGATAGAACTAGTAGGAGATGTATATATAAAGGGGAGTTTATTAAGCATTAACTTACACTATCACAAGGTCAAACAACAGGCTGTCTGCAAGCTGAAGAGAGCCAGTCTGAGTCCCAAAACTGAAGAACTTGCAGTCCAACGTTTGAGGGCAGGAAGCATGCAGCACAGGAGAAAGATGTAGGCTGGGAGCTTACGCCTGTCTCTCCTTTTCACGTTTTTCTGCCTGCTTTATATTCACTGGAAGCTGATTAGATTGTACCCACCAGGTTAAGGGTGGATCTGCCTTCCCCATCCCACTGACTCAAATGTTAATCTCTTTTGGCAGCACCCACACAGACACACCCAGGATCAGTACTTTGTATCCTTCAATATTAACCATCACAGTTGCCTAGGCTGTTCTCCTAGCCAAGCAGTTCTCTCACCTTGGCCTCCCAAAGTGTTAGGATTACAGGCATGAGCCACTGCACACAGCCCAAGTAGCATTTTCTTTGAGAATCATGTTGGCATTCAAAAAGTTTCAGATTTTTGAGCATTTTGGATTTCAGATTTTTGGATTAGAGATGTTCAACCTGTAATTTGTTCTTTTTTGATACAGTATATTTGTTATGAAAAAGTTTGCCACTCACATTGATATATTTTGTTCTACCTTGTGTCTTAAGTGGATGAATAACCCTTTTTAATAAGCTGATGTGATAGAAATATCAAATTAATAAGAATCTGATATAAATAGTTGAGAAATCCTTCATCCTCTCCTCAAGAAAGTATGTGTTTAACTTGCAGGCCGTAGAAAATCTCTGTTCTTACAAGATTTCTGCAAACTTGTACAAACAGCTGAGACAGATCTGTGAAGATCACATCAAAGCACAGATTCATCAATTCAGAGAATATCCTTTTTAAAAAAAAATCTTAAGTAGCTTTGTATTCCTCTCTGTCCCTACCCCTCACTATTTAACCCAGGTTGAAGTAGAATGCCTGTGTTTTGTAGGTTTGATATTTTTTGTGCCTTGTGTTTTTTGAGAAAGAAGAAATACATTTTGACTTTTCAGCCTTAATTCGTATCCAGAACTACATGTGGTATTCATGTAAATATGATGTCCTTATGTCTTTACCCTTTTTACCCTAATAGATTTCTACTTGAGGAATAATCCAAGGGAAATCATAAACTGAAAACACGAGGTTCAGTTACGTCTAAGACTTGTTTTTAAAGGTGTTTTTTAGTATAATCCACTTTTTTTTTTCTTTTACAAATAAAGTAATAGCACTTTGGTTCATAAAAAAGTGCCATTTGGTTTCATTTAGTATACAAGGTATTCATATTTAAGACTAATGTGCTGTCTGTCACATGGCACATATTACTTGTATTAAATGCTTTAAAATATCCTTAACATATGTTTCAGGGATTCATTGGATAGTGTTCTTTTTCTAAAGAAGATTGATAGATGTTGGCAAAATCATTGCAGACAAATGGTAGGTTGGAAAAGGTATTATATTTCAGCTAAACACCGTATTAATAGTTAAAAACATTTCTTCAAATGCAGGAATGTTAATTTTTAAAACTTGACAATAGGGAGATTGCTTCAATATCTGTTCCGTTTTTATATTGGAAACTAGTTTTGGTTGAGTTTTCTATTTTAAAACCACAGGTTACAGGTAAACTTGCATTTCAGAATGACTCGCACCTTAGGTTCATTTTTATTTTTGTCACACCAAAAATGTATTTATCTCATTCATTAAAAAGCTACATTTTGTCTGTCACTCTTATTTTTTTTCCTCTCTTGATGGTTTTCCTGTTCAATACTTGATTACCTGTTAAGTTGCCTGATGGTCCTTATTTTAGTTTATTCAGATGACAACCTTTTCCATTTTCCTTAATCTGGTATTAGTTTATATCTTATATTCTACAGATCAAAATCCTAAAATCCATCCCCCCCACCCCCAACTGAAAACTAAAAACCTCACATGTGTAATGTAAGGCAACTTCATTGCCTAGCACTGTGGCTAAGGAAGAATTATATGAGTGTCCCCTTGATTCCCTGTTATTTTTCAATTACTTCTCAGGTAATAAGTCAGAGGGAGGGTCATTTTAAGTGCCTTCCTTTCTAGAAAACACAACAAGGATTAAGACAGTCAAATAATAAAAATGATATGGGCCTATTCTCAGATAGATATGTTTATCTGCATATTAGATCCTAGTAATTAATATATATACAGACGAACCCTTCAGTTTTATTCTTACTGAAAGCAAATATTTCAACTTCACAACGTATAAAAATTGTTTGATTTCTTTTTTTTTTCCATTGGCAGATCATGATCAGGAGCATTTTTTTGTTTCTGGATAGAACTTATGTTCTTCAGAATTCAATGCTACCCTCCATTTGGTAAGGATGCCGGTAAAACATGAAAAGATTGTTCCAAATCATACTCAGATCTTAATTACACTAATGAAAGAGTATAAGCAATACTGTGAATATTCTAAAAATTCACATTTGGCTTCTAGGCTTTCCTTTGTAGCAGTTTTATCTTCCTAATAATCTGTCTTTGCTAATATTGAAGATAGCTAACATTACTATATAACCCTGGGCATATATTAATTTATGAAGACTTTTTTTGTTAAGGGGACTAAAATTTGCTCTGGAATGTCTATGATTGTGATTCAGTTTGCTGCTGATCATCAAGAGTTCACTCATTTAACATTATGGAAAAGTCCATGTATACATGAAAATAGAATGGTATCATGAACTCTTCCCCCTATCATGTACCTATCATCTGCTTACAGCAATGACAGAATTCCCTGCTTCTTGAGTATTGAAACAAATTGATAAATAACCAAATAAGCTTTCAATGCCAGTACAGTGAAAATTGTTTTATGTCTTTGAACTAATTTTGTCTCTTTATTTGAGCAAGAAAGAAATCCATAAAAAGAAATAATACAACAAAACTTAGTTATGGAGGAAAATAGGAATTTAGCTTCAGTTCTCATTAAAGACAAAATGAGTTTCCTGTATGCTTTAATCTAATAATGTTATTCAAAATTAAATATGTGGATTTTATTCTTTTACAATTGCTGCTTCAAAGCCTGGGACTATAATTAACATGGCAACATGTGGTAAGAAGTTAAGCAAACCTCTTCAGAAGTGGTATTGTCAAGTAATTTAGATTATATGTGTTTTTTATTTTAGGGACATGGGACTGGAGTTATTTAGGGCTCATATTATAAGTGATCAGAAAGTCCAGAATAAGACAATTGATGGCATCCTTCTCTTGATTGAGAGGGAAAGGAATGGTGAAGCAATTGATAGAAGTTTACTCCGAAGCCTTTTAAGCATGCTGTCTGATTTGCAAGTAAGTTAACCACTACACATATTTTACAGAGTTGATTGCTATTCCTAGTTTTTTTCCCCCCACATAAGACAGGTAATGTGCTGATGTCATAACAAGGTTTGAAGGAAGCACATCTCATACATGAGCATAAAACCCCAATCAGCATGCTTCTAAACTACAAAAGGATCCTAGTTTGATGTTTAAAAACCAAATCCATAATGCTGTTTACATAGACATATAGGACATTTAGTAAATATTTACTAAGTAAATCATATCCTTCATTTTGTTCTCCCTCCCAGATTTATCAAGATTCTTTTGAACAACGATTTTTGGAAGAAACTAACCGGCTCTATGCAGCTGAAGGCCAAAAATTAATGCAAGAAAGAGAGGTATTTAAAAATCATGACTAATAAATTCACTGTCTCTCACAGTAGACCTTACTTTGTAGAATATAAACTTCCCTTTGCATTTATCTTCCCAACATTGTGATGCTCTTCTCTCACTTAGGTGCTCCTTTCTTTTCTCTCTTCTTAAAGGCCAGAATTCTGGATCATAAACTCTACCTATAATTTTACATATGATTCTACCCTGTCACATTTGACAGGGCTGCTCCCAGGATCTTTTGGACTTGACATTTTCTGAGTGATTTATGGGGAGGAAAACAATAATATAAAAAACTATCTTTGTAGGTTCCTGAATATCTTCATCACGTTAACAAACGTCTAGAAGAAGAAGCAGACAGACTTATTACTTACTTAGATCAGACCACCCAGTAAGTATTACATGCTTAATGTAATTGTCTTAAGCTGTTGTTAAATGACTTGTAGCACTTTAGGCATCCTAACAATTAACTGTTTTCAGTTGTGATTTGAAATGTTAACAGTTGTTTTCATAATGCAAGCTTCAAGTTATTCTTTCCCTAGTTAGTTTTCATCAAGGATTCAATTATTAGGGGGGTGTGTGTGTGTGTGTGTTTAGAATGTAATTTAGAAATAATATTAGAGATTGATATGAACATTAAACTCTTCAGGCCAGTTAAAATTCAGTGGATTCTCCTATTTCTGTGCTCTCCTAAGTATTGTCAATCGAGGGGCTTCTGTAAATAGTATATCTTTACCTTCCTGATAAAAGTAGCAAAACTTGGAAAAAGCCAGCTACAGCAAGATCATGGAGATATTTATTTCATGATGTAAATCGAATTCTAAAAGAGGCATTTAAAAGAATTTTTCCCATCAATTCCTTTGTGTTTTCTTCTTTTAGGTATAAAGTATAGTAACTCTAAGTGCCAATAAATGTATACATAGGATAGGAATCTTGAAATTAACACAAAATGAGCTATTTGATTTTTTTTTTCCTCAGGAGAGGCTTTACATTTTCTGGAATTCAAACGTCAATAATACTAAACTTTTTTTTTTTCCTTGCAGGAAGTCATTAATTGCTACTGTAGAAAAACAACTCTTAGGTGAACACTTAACAGCAATTCTTCAGAAAGGTAATTGGCAATTTGTAAATTAAGAGATTACTTTTTAAATGGTAGTGGCAAACTAGTAGGGAATTTTTTAAAGATGTTGCTCTTTTAAAAGTTTGATAGCATGTGGCTGCATTTCTGAGGATGGACATAATCCTTATTAATCACAGTAAACTTCCTGGAGGTGCCAATTTTCTTATCTGAAAGATACAGGAACTAGAAAGAAGAAAGGGATCCACCAATACCAATAAAGAAACAGTGGTTGATATGTGCCTGTAGTATCAGCTATTTGAATGGCTGAGGCAGGAGGATTGCTTCAGCCCAGGAATTCAAGGTCAGCCTGGGCAACATAGTGAGACTCTCATCTCTTTAAACAAAAGAAAAGACAAAAAATGGGAAATTCTTGACTTAATTTGTAAGCTTTCAGTAAGGAAAGGTATTCCATCTTATACTAAAGTGGTGAGTGTTTTCTCTTGTTCATGGCATGTAAAACCAAGCATTTCTAATCCCAAATGATCATGAGAGTATACCCTGCATTTTACTTTGAGAATGCCACAGATAGGTAAAAGCCTTACCTTTCTCTCCAACAATATTTTCTTTTGTATAAAAATTTATGTATTTAGACATTTAATACAGTTATACTGTTATTTCATCCTGAAAATCAAATGTTTATTAGAGCCTCATTTAAATTTGACCTATTTATGCATGGCTTTTGACATCTCACAGGCCATTTCCAATATTCTGAAATGTAGCTATGTACATAATATGGCTACTATATATATGAGGTGTTTATAATGTATATTTATGTGAACCAGTTTTTATAAACTTGTTTATGCCTCTAATCTATCATTCTAAATGGTACAAACCCTTATGCGGTTAATGATTTTTATTTTAAATTTTTTTTTAACTTTTTAAATTAAAATGGGGGTGAGGTCTTACTATTTTGCCCAGGCTGGTCTCAACCTCCTGGGCTCTATTGATCCTCCTGCCTTGGCCTTTCAAAGTGCTGGGATTACAGGTGTGAGCCACTGTGCCTGCCTATTTTTATTTTTATAATGACTAAAGTTGCTAAATTTTGTTTTCATCCAGAGAGATGGTTGGGTTTAAGTCAAAGGACATTACAACTCACATACAGACTAGGTGTAGTTCAAACCAGTATCACAATGATTACAACTCAGATTTTATTAAAATGTCTGATAATCTTATTCACTATATTTTAATGCCAAAATGTTTTAAAATGCAGGTTTAAATAATCTCCTTGATGAAAACCGAATTCAAGATTTGTCCCTCCTGTATCAGCTCTTCAGTAGAGTTCGAGGTGGAGTTCAGGTTCTTTTGCAGCAGTGGATTGAATACATCAAGGTATTAACAATTTACCTGTGATTTTCCTCTCTTATGGCTTATCTACACATCAAGAATGCATATTGGCAAGCATTTCTTGCTTGATCCAATTTTATTCTTTTTTCTTTTTTGAGACCGAGTTTCATTCTTGTCACCCAGGCTCAAGTGCAGTGGTGCAATCTTGGCTCACTGCAACCTCCGCCTCCCAGGTTCAAGCAATTCTCTTGCCTCGGCCTCCCAAGTAGCTGGAATTACGGGCATACACCACCATGCCTGGCTAGTTTTGTATTTTTAGTAGAGACAGGGTTTCACTATGTTGCTCAGGCTGGTCTAGAACTCCTGATGGCAAGTGATCCACCCACCTCGGCCTCCCAAAGTGCTGGGATTACAGGTGTGAGCCACCGCACCTGGCCTTGATCCAATTTTTTTAAGGGAATTTTAAATTTGTTTTGAAAAGTAATGGGAATTTTGAGAACAGTTAACCTGAGAATGGTAGCTGTGTGGCATATCAGCTATAAAACCTGACTGATGTTTGACATGATTTCTATCTCTAGCACTTAAAGTAGTGAGTGTAGAAAAAGAAAGACGACTTTGAACCCCAGATTTCTTTCCTTTCTTCAATCTTACACTAAAGCCAGATTGCCATTTTAAGGAAATTGAAAGCTGACTTCTTTAAAAATAAGGAAAAGATCCCAGAGGCTTTTAATAATACCCTGTTATGATATCATATGCACTGTGATCATTCCTTATTATTTTTTATTATAGATGAGTGGTTATCAGTCTGGATATTTTAGCACTTTATATTTTTTTCCTCATTTCACAAACAGCTTTATTTTGCCAGGTGCAGTGGTGCATGCCTGTAACCCCAGCTACTTGGGAGGCTGAGGCAGGAGGATCCTTTGAGCCCAGGAGTTTGAGACTAGTCTGGGCAACATAGCAAGATTCCATCTTAAAAATAGCTTTATTTTACTTTTTTGAGATCTTTAAATATATGTGCCACTTAAAATATGGTTCGGGGATTGTTTTCCTTATAGATAATTCATTTACAATTTCATTGTAGACAATTAAGTAAAAAGTGGGGATTTTTTTTGTTGTAGGCATTTGGCAGCACTATTGTAATTAATCCTGAAAAAGATAAAACCATGGTTCAAGAATTGCTGGATTTCAAAGATAAGGTTGACCATATAATTGATATCTGCTTTCTGAAGAATGAGAAATTTATCAATGCCATGAAAGAAGCATTCGAAACATTTATTAACAAAAGACCAAATAAACCGGCTGAACTTATAGGTATGTTTTCCAGTCCTTTTTCCAGTTGTTTAATGATGTTCTTTGAAAATCTTAATCAGTCTGAAGTTTTTACAAGGTTGTAGTATTGCTAATTCCTCATTTGTTTGAAGTTGCTTAGCCAATATATTAAGTTTGAAAAGTACTTCTAAAAACCTAGATGTAAATACTGAATGAAAGTCTACATGTCAAACATAATGTGCTTCTTTGTAAGTATGTTGGGCCCTATTTACCTTTATTGATAATAAGCTTATCTGTTTTCCAAGCCTAAAGTGATTTATAAATGCGGCAGGGTATTATTTCAAACTGTAAGAAAGGGCAGCATGAAATTACAGTTGTCAGTGAAAAAGGAAAAAGTCCAGAGCAAAAATAAACCTAATAATCTGGGTCCATTTAATGTAAGGATCTGGTATATACTACAGTGCTTCTCAAGTTTTTCCACCCAAGTACCTTTAGTGTCAGAGGAGGAGGTAACCTGCAAGGTCTAGGGTCCTCTGCCAAATGGATGAAATTTTGTTGCAGCCTATCTATTATTTATCCTTAAACATGTAGCAAATTTTACCTTCTACTCTATGATGTGTCTGGTTTCTTTTAATAGAAAAGTAATGTTTAAGATTGCTTATTATCCCTGTAAAATAGACACTCCAGAAGATGTCCCATGTCTTTCAGTGGCTTTGATTATGCCTTCATAGGGCCACATGAGGCCTACCCCACAGGATATCCATAAACATCAGAATAGTGGAAAGTAAATTTGATCTGGAGTCAGCACACTTGGGTTTGCGTTCAGGCCCTGATCTTAGCTGCATGGCATTGAACAAGTCATTTGATCTCCCTGACTTTGGAGACTTTAAAAAGTGCATATAAGTTTCTGAAGTATTGAAAAACTGAGTGTATGATATTCTTTGGGTATAGTGCCCAGTATTTCATGTATTCCCCTGGTTATTAAACAACAAACTTCTTTCCCATTTTAGCTAAGTATGTAGATTCAAAGCTTCGTGCGGGCAACAAAGAAGCTACAGATGAAGAACTTGAGAAAATGTTGGATAAAATTATGATCATATTTAGATTTATCTATGGTAAGTATTTACTAATGTTTTAATATTTTTCTTTTAAAATAGCACTCAACAGAGAAGCTAGCACGTATATTCAACCTGGAGGGAATATTTATTTGGGAATTACAGATTTAAAATTGTTTTTAATTCTTTGGGGGGATACTTGAGGAATGTTACCTAATTGTCCTATGCTTTGACTCTTCTAGTATGAAGTGCCTTAGTTTGTGCTACTTGGTTTAATCTCTCCAATATTTGCACCAAAGCTACCAGTCCACAAAAGCTTTTCTGAAGAAAAATTAATGCAATAAAGACAGTTAAATGCAAAAAAGTTTTACAATAAAAACTTTGAAATGTCTGACACTAAAATGCATCTTTACTGTTACTTGCATTTAACAAACTTAGATAAAATGTGTAAAGTAAAATAACTTGGAATAATGGTGTGATTTATTAAAGCACTTTGAAGCAGTTTTGTCAGAACTTTTTATTGAAATATTATAAATTTTGCATGTTTTTTACATAGGGAAGGATGTTTTTGAGGCCTTCTATAAGAAAGATTTAGCTAAGCGCCTGTTGGTTGGGAAGAGTGCATCTGTAGATGCTGAAAAATCAATGCTGTCCAAACTTAAACATGGTAGGTTTCTCATTCTTCCCATTCCTTTTCTTTGATTTTTGAAGGAGAATGTTACCCTTTTACTCTTTCAATTAGTTTCCTCTTGTGTCAATCATGTCTATGTATATATGATGAAAACATAAATTGAGCAAGCTCCTGAGGTTTCCAACTTACTGTACATATATCCAGAGCTGTCGTGTTTTTGAAGATAAAACCTTGTTCTTGGTTTTATTATTTGTATAAAAATTTCCCATTTATTTTATACCTAAATAGTAGATAAGGTTACTACAGGATTAAAGAGTTTGACTCTGAATTAATGGGGCATACACTTTGGGGTAAGGATTTCTTTTTATTCTTATGAATAGTTACAGATCATACTTCATACTAAAATAAGTTTTGTATTTCATGTTTACCATTTTAAACCTCTTTTGTTTTTACCATTTTAAAATATTATACATGTACAAACACCTTTAATAGAATGCGGAGCTGCTTTCACCAGCAAACTTGAAGGAATGTTTAAAGACATGGAACTTTCTAAAGACATCATGATTCAGTTCAAACAGGTAAAAGTGAGTTAAACTCTTACTTAGTTCCTCAAACTTAGTTATATTTAGTTATCTGCTCGCCGTGATTTCTACAGAAGAGGATAAATAGAAACATGTTTGTTGTAATTACTTCATGGCAACTGAGGTGATATTCACAGTAGAAAAAAATCATCAATGAAATAGAAGTATATTTGACCTACTTTAGGATTTATTTTTAACAAACACCCAGAATAACACAAAAATAAAAATAAAATGAGTTGAACTGAGGTCAGTACAAGAAAAGCTATAGGTAGATAGTGGGAACAGGGCTTTCCCCAGCATGTTACCATTTGGTGATTTGCATGTTCAGAGCTTGCAATGGGGAGAGGAGAAGTGATAATGTAGCTGTATAAAGTCTTTGGGGACATTGGGAATAGAAAGCTAGATCCACAGTTTTGAAGATGTAGGTAGAAAGTAGTTTTGAAATATTGAAGAACATAGGTGATAGTGATGGCAAATTAAATTTTCCTCTTTTGGGGTTTTAATAGTGACTTCTGTACCCCACAGTGTTGCTAAGTTGGAAAGTGGAAGTGAAAGTATTAAGAAAAAAATCAGGGCCAGTAAGATTATAGATCCTATAGTAGCTACAGAATAGGGCTTACCTGCTTTGCCCTTTTCCCCTCTTCTTCCTTCCCTACTCCAGGTCTCTCCCTGCAGACAGGCAGTGGAGCAAGCGAAAAACTGGAGACTTGGGCTGACTGGTGGGGTGAGGAATGGGGGTTGCTGCAAGGTGTTTAAGCCACACAGGGGTATTTAAAGGTGGGGACTGCAGGTGTTATTGGGGAAAATAATGGAGAAGAGATCCTATAACAGCCCAGCTGTATGTGAAAAATTATTTAAGTTGACTGCCTATAATGAGATAATGTGAGCCTTGTATGTCTTTGTATCAGTGTTAACCTCTATACTTGCCTAGTGCATTTTGTGTAGGCTTCATTTAAAGTCCTCTTAATAGTTGCGTTTTATTTTAAGGATGGCCATTATTTGCATGTAATTTCAAAACAAGGAACTTCTTAACTAGGTTATTATGATAGGAAATGTATACAGTTTTAACATCTCAGTGTGTGTGTTGATCTTCTTTTAGTATATGCAGAATCAGAATGTTCCGGGTAATATTGAGTTAACTGTGAATATCCTGACAATGGGCTATTGGCCAACATATGTGCCTATGGAAGTTCATTTACCACCAGAGGTAAGAGTTACTGTTCAGAACCTTAGTTATAGGCATAGAAGTCATAGCACTTCCATTTTGCTTATCATTTAAAAGTAGATATTTAGAAAAAATCAGAGATCCAGGGTCTCGTTGTATTGCTCAGGCTGGTGTTGAACTCCTGGGCTTAAGTTATCTCCCCTGCCTAGGCCTTTTAAAGTGCTGGGATTACAGGTATGAGCCACCAGGCCTGGCATAGATACTTTTTAAAAAGTGTATGTCAGTAAACACATCAGCACCAAATACCAACTGCTTTAATGTTTTACTTTTGTACTTCTAAGTCCAGTTAAGCACATAGCTGACAATACCAAATTTCTGAGTGCAGGGTCAGTTTCCCTGGCTCTTCTTCCATCTTTCCAGATTATATTCCTCATTCTACCTAGCTATTAAGAATTCTTGTGCATATTTCACCCATAGGTGGGATTGCTGAATGGTGGGTGCTTGATTAAATCTGTCCTGACTCCCAGGAAACTGTCTAGCCCAGGACTGAAGCCCATAAAAGGGATTAAGGCTAGACAGATAGATGTTGAGAATCCTCCATGGAGATGATTATGAAAGCCAGGGAGGAGATCTCTCTCAAAGAGGAAGAAAAAATGGCAGCGGCAGAATTTTTAAAAAGGCTCACATTTGGCAGATGGTAGAAAGAGGAACCTGTGAAGGAAACCAATGCAGAAGCAACAGTCAGATAAAGGAACCAGCATAGTGCAGAGGCACAAAATCTGCTGCAGGTGAATGTTTCAAAAAGGGATGATTAAACGGTAGAGAGAGAGCAAAGGGTATAAATCCTAATAAATCCCATTTGATTTGGTGGTTGGGAGATCATTATTTGTCATTAAAGTAATGGTGGACCTACTGGATATAGTCTTAAAATTTTCCAGAAATTATGTCACATGATATAAGTATAAAAGGTGATAAATGTGGTATTGGATACTGAGCTTAAGTAAAACCTTATTTTATTTACTTTATTTAGATGGTAAAACTTCAGGAGATTTTCAAGACATTTTACCTAGGCAAACATAGTGGCAGGAAACTTCAGTGGCAGTCAACCCTAGGACACTGTGTGCTAAAAGCAGAATTTAAAGAGGTAAGTAGATGTTCCCAAAGCTTTCAGTTTTCATCTTTATCTTTAATATTTAGGTCATCCTTCTTACCTGAAGGTTTAAGCTATTGTTTTATAAATGTATCCTAGATATCTATATGACAACAGTGATACCTTGTCACAGCTTTTATATATTTTTAAGTAATTTTAGGTGTGTGGTATTTCCACAATTGATTTGGCCCTTCTGCAAAACGAAATGCATTGAACTTCCCCCGTCCTTTCCTCACCTGTGGATGAAAACTTCACACTGCCACTTCCTATTTTGATGTATTTGTTTTTTAGAGACAGGGTCCTACGCTGTCACCCAGGCAGAAGTATGGTGGCACAATCATAGTTCACTGTAACCTCAAACTCGTGGGCTCCAGCTATCCTCCTGCCTCAGCTTCTTAAAGTGCTGGGAGTACAGGCATGAGTGACTACACCCAGCCTAACACTGCCACTCCTTGACAGAAATCTTGTTGCTGGCAGCTACGAATAAGTGGGAGTTAAGGGGAACAATGCGCATATCTAATCTCAAAAAACGTCAGCTTTTCATGACTAATCAGAATCAAACAAATCAAAACTACATTTGAAATAGTGATTTCTTACTGCTTGTGATGAATACCTAGAATGACACATAAGGCTGATTAATTTTCATTACTTTATTCTTTTTAATTATAAGGCTTTAAAAAGACCTATTAAAAAGTCAGCTAATCCTTCCCCTTATATTAGGTAGGGTCACACCTAGAATCCCACACTGAAATACTGTTATTACCACCTCAACTGGCTTTGCTGGATAAGGCTACTCATGTTTCTGAATCCACTAATTGAAAAATGCTTTTCCTATAAGAGATGATTTGATTAATTTTTCATGCATTTTTAAAAAAGTGATGGCTAAATACCTTTATTTCTCCAACAGGGTAAAAAAGAACTCCAGGTTTCTCTTTTTCAAACACTGGTGCTGCTAATGTTTAATGAGGGAGAGGAGTTCAGTTTAGAAGAGATCAAGCAGGCAACTGGAATAGGTTTGTGTTGAATCAGTTGATTAGCAAACATTTAAGTGTTCACTATGTGCACACCACTATGTTAAGAGGTCTGGGAGATACATGTATAGGAGTAATCCCTTGCAACAGAACTCTTTTGAGGGCTTTTTTTTTTTGAGATAGGGTCTCACTCCATCACCCAGGTTGGAGTCCAGTGGTACAGTCATGGCTCAGGCTCAAGTGATTCTCTTGCCTTAGCCTCCCAAGCAGCTGGGACTACAAGTGCGTGCCGCCATGCCTGGCTAATTTTTTAAAACTGTTTTATAGAGACAGGGTCTCACTATATTGCTCAGCCTGGTTCTCGAGCTTCTGGGTTCAAAGGATCTTCCTGCATCAGCTTCCCTAAGTACTGCAATTACAGGCATGAGCCCCTGCACCCAGCCAGAACTTCCCTCCTACCCGCTTCATGGAATCTTGCTCTGTCACCCAGGCTGGAGTGCAGTGGCATCATCTTGGCTCACTGCAACCTCTGCCTCCCAGATTCAAGCCATTCTTTTGCCTCAGCCTCCCAAGTAGCTGGGATTACAGGTCCTCACCACCATGCCCAGATAACTTTTTTTATATATTTAGTAGGGATGGGGTTTTGCCATGTTGACCAGGCTGGTCTTGAACTCCTGACCTCAGGTAATCCACCCACCTTGGCCTCCCAAAGTGCTGGAATTATAGGTGTGAGCCACCGTGCCTGGCCCAGAACTCTTAATTTATATAGGAAAAGGGGGAAATGACACTTGAAATATGTCAAAACCAGTAAGTACTGGCTTGTAATGCTGACTACAAGTGTGTTAAGAATTTGACAAAGCAAGAGATCTCTGTGGACTGGTGCAATTGGGAAAGCTGTCATGAAGAAAGTGGGATCTGAGCTGGGCCTTCAAGTTTGGGTCAGGGAGAAGGCATATACAGCAAGGGGAAATATTTTGAGACAAGATTTGGTAGTAGGAATGGGCACAGTATAGGCCCATGAAGAGCTTAATTGTAGCATAGAATCATAAGAATCATGAAGAGTTTAATTGTAACATGGAGTAGTGAGTTACAAAATTAGGTAAGATGAGTAGGTACTGATTGTGGAGAACCTGATAAATCTAGCAAATGAAACTTACATTGTAGTGTCTCAACTGTGTGGCATGGTGGAAGTAATTATTTGGACGACTTACTGAAATCAATATACAGGACAACTGGAAAAATGAAAGGATTCCAGTTTAGATGGTATTGGGATAATTGAGGCATAAAGTGGAAAGGACTTAGACTTAGAATGAGGCCATGAGAATGGAGAAAACATGTCCCTGGAAGCAGTGGCTAGCTATTATGTTGAGGATGACAGAGAAGGAAAAGTTAAAAGATTATTTCAGGGTTTCCCAACTGAGAAGGTTAGTAGTGTTACCACTGACAATTGGAAAGAGGACACAGTTGTATGGAGAAGATGATGAATCGAAATTTGGATGTAACTACAGTTGGTAGTACAACAGAGAGGTGGAATTGCCCCTTAAACGTGCGGAGAATTTAAGAGAGAAGTGAAATGTCATTTTGGAAGATTTGGTAGTTGCCCACATGGTATGATAATCGACACCTTTAGAAGAGGACTAGGGGCCGGGCGTGGTGGCTCACACCTGTAATCCCAGCACTTTGGGAGGCCAGGTAGGTGGATCACTTGAGCTCAGGAGTTCAAGACCAGCCTGGACAACATGGTGAAACTCCATCTCTTTTTTTTTTTTTTTTTTTTTTAAAAAAAGAAGAGGACTAGGAAAGTCCTAGATAGAATGAAGAAACGTTGATGACAACCTTGGGGAAAAAAGTGAAACAGTTTTAATAGGGGGATGGAGTGGAAGCTCGATTGAGATAGAATGTAGTAGTTGTTCATGCTAGTAACAAATAACTATACCTCTGTTTCTTCTTCAGAGGATGGAGAGTTAAGGAGAACACTGCAGTCTTTAGCCTGTGGCAAAGCTAGAGTTCTGGCGAAAAATCCAAAGGGCAAAGATATCGAAGATGGTGACAAGTTCATTTGTAATGATGATTTCAAACACAAACTTTTCAGGATAAAGATTAATCAAATCCAGATGAAAGAAACGGTATTTCTTTCACTTTCTCCAGTCCTACCACACTGGAATTATACATGTTAATCGCAATAGATAAAGATTTTATAGCTGTAATACTACCAATACCATTAACATTTTCTGTGCCTGTGTTGAGCTAAATATATTTCTGCATTTGATTTTGGGTTTTTGGTGGAGTGGTGGTACAGGATTGGGTTGATATTCAACATGGTTTTATATTCTACCTTGTTTATTTAATATTCAATCTTTAGAATTTTTCCATGACATTAAATAGCTTCAAAAAATGGCAAATGGCTGTGTAATATTTTTACATGGCTTTTACAATTTATTCAAGCACTGTTCATTTTGGGGCAATTAAATTCATGACTTTTTAGTATTATAAATAAAATTGCAAGAAAACTGTTTGAACCTAAATCTTAATCTCTTTGATATATGATAAATTTGAGGAAGTAGATTTTTTGGGTTAAGGGTGTGAACATTTTAGGAGTCTTAGTATATAATGTCATATCATGTTCCAGAATGGCTGGACCAGTTTATACTCTGTCCAGACTATATATTATCCACCAGCACTAAAGATTATATTTTCTTTTTCCAACTTGCTTGGTGAAAAATCTGAATGATTTATTCAGTATTTCTTTGATTAACAGTGAAGGTGGGCCAGGTGCGGTGGTTCGCACCTGTAATTCCAGCCCCTTGGGAAGCCGAGGCAGTCGGTTCACCTGAGGTCAGGAGTTTGAGACCAGCCTGCCCAACGTGGCAAAACCCCGTCTCTACTAAAAATACAAAAATTAGTTGGCCATGGTGGTACATGCCTGTAATCCTAGCTACTGGGGAGGCTGAGGCATGAGAATCACTTGACCCTGGGATATGGAGGTTGCCGTGAGCTGAGATCATACCACTGCACTGCAGCCTGGGTGACAGAGTGACTCTGTTTAAAAAAAAAAAAAAAAAAAAAAAAAACGTGAAGGTGAATATTTTGTTTGTTTTTGCCATTTGAATTTGTGAGATACTTCTATTAATGAAACTAGCTATAGTATTCTGAAACTGATGGTTTCAGTTCCAGTAAAGTTTAATGCAATATTTTTAAAAAAAGTTTTGTTTTGTTTGAGATGGAGTGTCACTCTGTCACCCAGGCTGGAGTGCAGTGGCACAATCTCGGCTCAGTGCAGCCTCTGCCTCCCAGGTTCAAGCGATTCTCCTGCCTCAGCCTCCCAACTAGCTGGGACTACAGGCATGTGCCACCATGCCTGGCTAATTTTTGTATTTTTAGTAGAGATGGGGTTTCGCCATATTGGCCAGGCTGGCCTCAAACTCCTGATCTCATGATCTACCCACCTCGGCTTCCCAAAGTGTTGAGATTACAGGTGTGAGCCATCGTGCCTGGCCGAAAAAAGAAAGTTTTAATGTAGGATAGCAACCACTATCTTCAGACAAGTTCCTGTCTTTTTCACATACACATCAAAGACATGATATTTCCTTAAAGGATTACCATATGCTTTTAGAACATTTATGCTGTACCAGGAAGAAACTGTTGCAAAAAGCTCAAACGGGTTTTTTGGTTTAGTTGCTAAAGATGAACATTTTTACTTTAGCTTCAGGATTGGTAAACCAACTCCTAAATGCCTACATTTCTGTAAGTCTTGAAGGATTGTAAGCACGAATGACATGCATGTCTGATTTACATATTACAAAATAAAAATTAATTTTCAAAGAGTTTGACTTCTAACTAGTTTGCTTAGCCAGTTAGTACCATGCGTTGAGTCAGAGGTCAAACAGAGTTAGTCACTTTATAAACAAGCTACTGTCCTAGAGAAATCTGGTTAACAACCCATTGAAACTGATACACACTTTTAGAAGATATCAAAGATGGAGTAAAAAAAGAAAATGGTAAATTCCGCAACAGCTGTCTCTACTTTAGAAAAGCAATTCAGAGATGATGTTTTTCTATTAACTAGTATTGGCATTACTTCATTGGCATAGGACAATATAATCAGAACAGAAAAAAGTTATGTTTGTAGGTTTTTTTCCCTCTGTCAGTGTCTATAAGACCCCATTTAGATAACTCAGTACCTTTAAAGCAATAACAATGTCATGTCCCTAAAATGCATAATTTATGTAGTCACATTTTGCTTCTGGTATAATTCTTAGGTTTAAAACTTTTTTGTTAGGTTGAAGAACAAGCAAGTACTACAGAAAGAGTATTTCAAGACAGACAGTATCAAATTGATGCTGCAATTGTTCGAATTATGAAGATGAGAAAGACACTTAGCCACAATCTCCTTGTTTCAGAAGTGTACAACCAGTTGAAATTTCCAGTTAAGGTAGGTACTTCCATGTTTTCCTATTGAACACATTATAAATAAAAGTACATAAAATATAAAATTAAAGTATAAATAAAAAATAAAAGTATAAATAAAAAGATAAAATTAGATTTTCAGACACAAATGTTGCAAACAGAGATTAAAACATCATGACCATTTAGAGGGAGAAAAGTTTTAATTTCCCATGTTGATGCCTATGATTTCCAAAAAAAATTTCTTAGCATATGTGAGCAGCAGTGACAAAAGGGGAAAATAACTTATAAAAACTTGGATACCTGAAAGTCTAGCTGCTAAATGAGTCTTTGAAATTTACAGGTTTATTCACTGTATTTCTTTTGAACTTCTTGGTTGGTTTATTTACTTCTTTGCCTCTTGAAATACCGTCGTATTCACAGATTTGGTTATTGTAGATTTAGTTAAATCTTCTGTTTAGATAGCTTACATAAGAAATGATCTATTAAAAACCATACAGATAACTAGTCATCATTAAGCATCTTTTTGAAAAGTGTAGTGGTAGTTCTAGTAAAGTGAAATTCGTTATTAAATGGAAATGTTCCAATATGAATGCCCAATAATAAAGTCACTTAATGTGATGTTGTACTGGCCTATTTTCCAGGTTTTAGGAGGTAGCTAACCAAACCCTTGGATGATAAACATTGGTAGAGTTTGGATAGATCTGCTTTTAGGGTTCTTATGAGCGTTGGACTTCCATAAATCTCTTAACCTTGCTGATCTTGTTTCCTCTTTTGTAAAATGGAGATAATAGTAGTACTTACCTTGTGGGGTTATTGTGAGGTTTAAATGAGATCATGAATGTAAAAATCTTAGCACTGTACTTGTTACATAATAAGCACTCAGTAGCTCTTAGTTCTAATAAGGTAAGCATTTTATTTTCTCCAAACCTAGTATTGCCTCCTCATTACTGCACTTTCACCCTCATGCTCTGCCTAACAATCATTTCACCTCAAGCCAGAGAGATCACTGATGCTAGGGAAATTAGGGGATCACTATAGTTAATATTGTGCTGATATTCTAAGTCTTTCACCATAAGGAGAAAGTCATTTGATTTCCAAACCTTGGGATTGCTAGATAAAATTTTCACTGCTGCATCAGACGGTCTTCCCTCTTTTCCCTTCTTGAACAAGTGGTCATTTTACTTATCCTGAAAAACCTTCTATTAGCAAACAAGATTATATTATATTTACAGGCTAGATACATAAGACATACAGCGGTTGTCATCCAAGAACTTAGAATGCAATCATGAAGATAAAGCTACAAGCTTTCTTGATTACTTTTAAATCTCAAGATACAGAAATCCAAGTCACTTAGATGCATTAAACCAGAAATATGAAGACTATGAGATGCTTCATTTATCAAGCCATTTCATGTAGTAGTCTTTTTTTTTCTTTTTGAAATGGAGTCTTACTCTGTCGGCTCACTGCAACCTCCGCCTCCTGGGTTCAAGCAGTTCTTCTGCCTCAGCCTCCTGAGTAGCTGGGATTACAGGTGTGCACCACCAGGCCTGGCTAATTTTTGTATTTTTAGTAGAGACTTGGTTTCACCATATTGACCAGGCTGGTCTCGAACTCCTGACTTCATGATCCACCTGCCTTGGCCTCCCAGAGTGCTGGGATTACAGAGAGCCACTGTGCTCAGCCAGTTATTCTTTTAAATAGTGATTTTGGTTTTTGTTGTTGTTGTTGTTTTGAGATGGAGTCTTGCTCTGTTGCTCAGGCTGGATTGCAGTGGCGCAATCTCGGCTCACTACAACCTCCACCTCCCAGGTTCAAGCGATTCTCCTGCCTCAGCCTCCCTAGTAGCTGAGACTACAAGTGCGCACCACTGCACCTGGCTACTTTTTGTATTTTTAATAGAGATGGGGCTTCGCCATGTTAGCCAGGCTGGTCTGGAACTCTTGCCCTCAGGTGATTCACCCATCTTAGCCTCCCAAAGTGCTTGGATTACAGGCGTGAACCACCGCACCTGGTCTAAATAGTGATTTCATCAATATATTTTAAATCTTAATTTATGAAAATGAAACCAACTAACTCTTGCCCAAAGTAAAGGTGTCCTTCACAAACTATCTTGACAAAACTAGTATTCTGTGTCCTTAAACTACCATTTAGTCCTCATGTGAAGTTACAATAAATGTAGTCTTTTGTATTTAATCAGGCAAAGGGCAGCTTCTTCTGGGAAGACCTCTTTAAAATAGAAAAGCATAGAAAGTATTGCTTAACAATATGACAAAGGTGTGACAGTTTAATGTGTGTATAGTATATAGTACAGGTTGAACACCCTTAATGTGAAAATCCAAAATCTGAAATGCCCTAAAATTGGAAACTTTTTGAGTGCCAACACGATGCCACAAGTGGAAAATTCCACACTTTACCTCATTTGACAGGTTGCAGTCAAAATTTTGTTTCATGTATAAAAGATATAAAGTTATATCATTAGGCTATTTAAGGTATGTGTGGAACATAAATGAATTTTGTGTTTAGACTTGGATCCCATCTCCAAGGTATCTCACTATATATATGCAAGTATTCCAAAATGAAAAAATCAGGACCAGGCATGGTAGCTCACACCTGTAATCCTAGTACTTTGTGAGGCTGAGGCTAGGGGGATCACTCAAGACCACGAGTTCAAGGTCAGCCTTGGCAACATAGCAAGACCCTGTCTATTAAAAAAATAAAACTACAAAAAAAAATAAATCAAAAACACTTAGGGTGTTAAAGAATCTTCAGTGCATATGACATTTATTAATTTAGTTTACTTTCATGATACTTTTTTCTAAAAAAGGGATTTAAATAACTTTTTTAAAAAGATTAAGTTCATGAGCCAAAATGTTGTCTTTTTAATGGGGTGTTAACTAAATGGACTTGAGCCAATGATAATGAACTTTACATTGAAAGTTTGCCTTCTCTTACAGCCTGCTGATCTTAAGAAGAGAATAGAATCCTTAATAGATCGGGACTACATGGAAAGAGATAAAGAAAATCCAAACCAGTACAACTATATTGCATAAAATGTCGGCCTTGCATTTGGTGTCATACGCAGTAGCCAGTGGATAAACTAACCTGTTGACTCAATATTATTTGACTATTTGACTCCTTTTTTACTACCGTTGACCAAATGAAGCAGTGTAATTAATGGAAATAGTTGAGTGGACTTTTTCTCAGTGGTTAACATGCCCGTTTTAAAGAGTAATACTTACCTTTAAGAAGAATGTTGTTGAACTCTTTGCATGTTATTTAGTATGATGTGCAGAAAACACTTAAGAACGTACCTGGTCTTCATGAGTTCCTCTTTGGAACTGGGAAAGAGATCCCTGTGGCTATTAAAAAGGGGGGAGGGTTCTTATACACCGTTAAATATGAAGCAAAAAGTTTATTTGCTTAAAATGTCATTTAAAGACACTTAAACTGCATGCAAACTTTATTTACTGTACAGAGTTCTGGATGTATTTATCAAAAAGAAAAACCACCCTTGACTTGGTTGTTCACCCATTTTGTGGTTTCCCTTGAAAAGAGAAATGAACCGTCATAGCTATTGATATTTTACTAGGTAATGTTCTGTCACACTGAAAGGGATGTTTTTTAAAAAGAAAAATTATTTGGAAACAAGTTTTCAAGTAGGGGGACAGTTGCTTATGTAATATCTTGTTTATTCACATCCTAAAAATTTCCATTTATGAGTATGGGATGTGTATATATGGCTTAGCCCTGAGTTTACTGTGCTGATTAACACATACTTATAAAAATAGCTAAAATAGAAAATTAATGATCAGTTGTACTAGAGGAACGTCATAGAAGAGAAAAAATCCAACTCTTTCTTTATATTAAAAATGAATACAATAAGAAAATTGCAAAAGAGACCAAAATGAACGTGTTTTGTAAACTGTTACAGGAGCAAAACCTTGTCAACTAGTTTTCAACATATTTTAGACTTTAAATGTTGTTAGGACAGTTTTGTTTCAACTTGGACCAACTGTAGATTGTTACAGGCTTCCTAGGATTGAGCATTCTATTTTCTCTACCAAAGTTTTTTTTGAAACATCCCAACTCTTCTCTTTGTTTGATAAATAAGCCTTTCTTGTCATCCTCATTTTAACTTCCTAAAACCCTAGACATAGGGAGGTAAAGGTCCTCCCTCATTTTTCCCACACAGCCTCTGTTGGGGAATTTGACATTCTGTGTCATGCTGGTCTTCCTTTCAAAATTGCTTGAAGTTGAGTTCTCTTAGCCATTGGACACCTGCTTTTCAGGAAAATGTCCCAGGATTGTTTATATATACAAAATGGCAAAAGTACTGTTTTTCAAATTGATAATTTGAGCAAAAGGCTTCCCTTTACCATCAGTGTTTTATTGTTTATGTTTTGCTTCCTGCTATTTCCTTGAAGCATTGAAGGGAGGAGAAGCAGAAAATTTTGGTTTTGTTTTTTAAAAATCAGAACTACTTAATGCTTTTTGCCACAGCATATTACCTTGCCTGTTGGAGCCGTTAGGAAGATTATCTATGTCCTGATATTCAACCTGAGGAGATTTTTGAATCTTGAATCTTATGTCTACTGTTGATTGTTTTCTTGACTTCTCGAAGACCTGTGGCCAAGTATTTTTGAAAGTTGCCTATTTCTTTCTAATTGCATCAACTTGCACACTGGTATCTAACTATATGTGGTATTCAGAACTTATAATTCTTATTGAGCAGCCATTGCCTGTATTTTCTCAGCTCCTCCCTGATTTCTTTATATGAGCTCAGCTGACAAGCAAATGCAGCTATTTTGTTTGCCATCTCTTCATACCGGACCATCAACAACAGTGTTCTAACATCCCTGATGGTCTCTGAGATGTAGACTATTACACAAGATTTGAGTTATTCTTAAGCAACTTTTAGATAGAGTTGGTCCTGTTACAAGGAAACTCTTGATGTCTCATTTTTGTTATCTTGAAAGCAGGTCTCCTCCCTGAAGCTTTTAAGTTTTTGAAAACTTGATGCTGTTTTAGCTGAAAAATTAGCAAGACTGTTAAAAAAACAAGTTGATGGGAGCTGTTTAAGAAACTGAAAAGTAATAGCAAACTACATTGGATAATTGTGATTTTCAGTTGTTGTTCTGTATCAGTTGAATTTTTGTGCTCTTTTCCCTGTGTATGTGGTGGTTCTATTTTTCTCCAATAAAACTTTTATTTAAAAAAAAGTTTCTAGAGATCTTTAAAATTCAAGTATTGTAAGAAAGTTATAAAACCACAGGATTTAAAACCTTCCTAGCAACTTCTAATGAACTCACATTTGTCAATTTTGTTATTTTTAAACTTTTTAAAATTTTGCAATTGTTTTGTGGTGATACTATAAGAGTATGGGGAGGGTATGGTTAATAAGATGAGGAACATTCCCAGGAATCCTCAAGGTGAATAATTATTCATGAACATCATTGTAGAAAATGTAAATACAACTATAAACGTGGCTTCATTCAAATCCTCAATGTCAAATTGTTTCATAAAGTCAGTATGAAATGAGTCTAGATTCGAGTTCAGGGGAGAAGAAAAAATTACTCTTATTTTATTATGGCATTTGATCTTCCTTTTCTGTTAATACTTTTTTGAGTTCTGGGCCAAATACTCATAGTAAGATTTTTCAGAGTTTTTGAGCCCAGTTCCTGAGTCTGCTTGAATAGTCTTAACATGATGTTTAGCCACACTCTTGAAATTTTTGCTGTGTACATGAGTGTACAGTTCAGAAAAACAGCTTATTTAGGCATCTGTATCTAAAGATTTGAGAAGTTTGTTTTTTAATCTTGATGAAATTTTTTAAAATTAGCTGGTTTTTGTTTTCATGACCACTCTGTTTAATGCTGTGAATGGCAGGAGTGTTGTAAGCATGTTCTGTTCTCTTATTTACATAAAATTGCCAAAACAAATCGTTAATTGAAAAGAGCAGTACTAATGAAAATTTGCAGTTATGCTTTGTAAAGTGATATCTTGTTAATGCTTCATTAATGAATATTTTTCAGTGTCCTACAAAAAAAACTTGTCTTACATTTGAATAGTGAAGTTTGTTCGCCTGTAAACACTTGATCAAATCAAACACTTTTCTCAATTATTTTCCTTTTTCCCCTTTCCTCCTTTATAAAAAAGGATATTTCTTCTTTTGAATGGACACATAGTGTACCTTTATGTTTAACAATCCTTAGAAGTTATCTCTAGCATAGTGGAAAAAACCCTAACCTTTCTTTTGTAAAACCCTTTCTATTTGATGTAGAATGTAAGAATGTGTTGCATTGGCACGTTAGAACTTAATAGTTTTGTCAGCTATAACGACACAGATCCTCATTTATTCTCAGATTTCAAAACTGTTTAAGTTTTTTATTGTGGTAAAGTACACATAAAATTTACCATTCTAACCATGATAAAGTGTTCAATTCTGACAGTACATTGACAGTATGCAACCACCATTATGTAGTTCCAGAAGTTTCATAAACTCTAAAGGAAACTCAGTACTGTTAAGCAGTCATTTACCATTCCCCCTTTTCACCCAGCCTCTGGAAAGCATCGCTTTCTGTCTCTCTGGATTTGCCTATTCTGGGTATTTCCTGTCAATGGAATCATGTGACTTTTTGTATCTGTTTTCTTTCACTTAACATGTTTTCAAGGTTCCTCCATGTCATATGTCTTGTACTTCATTCCTTTTTATGGCTGAATAGTAGCATGTATATACAATATCTTGTTTATCCATTCATCAGTTGTTGGACATTTGGATAGTTTCCACCTTCTGGCTATTGTACATAATGGTGCCATGAAGATTTGTGTACTATTATCTGTTGAGGTCCCTATTTTTAAATCTTTTGGGAATATAAGAGTGAAACTGATGGGTTATATGGTAGTTCTGTGCTTAACTTATCAATGAACCATTAAACTTTTCCACAACAGCTACACCATTTTCTATTCCCACCAGCAATGTGTGAGGTTTCCAAATCTTCAATACTTGCTGTTTTCTGGTTTTCCGGTATTACAATCATCTTAGTGTGAAGTGGTAGTTCATTGTGATTTTGAATCTCATTTCTTTAATGACTAATAATGCTGACCATCTTTTCATGTGCTTATTTGGCCATTTGTACATTTTCTTTGGAGAAATGTCTATTCACATTTTTTGGCTTTTTAAAATAGGTTGGGTTGTCTTTTTGTTGAGTTATAAAAATTATTTTAATATTCAGGATATTAAATAATTTGCTAATATCTTCTCCAGTTCTGTGAATTGCCTTCTTACTGGGTGGTGATGTTTGCACATAAGTTTTTAATTTTAATGAAGTCCAGTTAGTCTGTTTTTTCTCTGTTGCTTGTGCTTTTGGTGTCATTTTTTTTTTTTTCACTTATAAGCTCTCTACATGTCATGGTGTCATATTTAAGAAACCATTGCCAAATCAATGCTCATGGTTTACTTCTGTGTTTTCTTATAAGAGTTTTACAGTTTTATTTCTTATGTTTAGGTCTTTGATCTCGAGTTCGTTTCTGTATATGATATGAAGTAAATGTTTAACTTTATTTTTGCATGTGGTTATCCAGTTATCACAGCACCATTTGTCAAAGAGACTATTCTTTCTCCCATTGAATGATCTTATCAACCCTTGTTGAAGATCAGTTGACCATAGCTGTGTGGGTTTATTTCTTAAGTCTATTCCATTCTTCTTATATATTAATCTTACACTGGTACTACACTTACACTGGTACTACACTGGTACTGTTTTGATTACTGCAGCTTTTTAGTAAATTTTGGAATCAGAAAATGTGAGTATTTCACCTTTCCGCTTTTTCAAGATTGTTTTAACTGTTTGGGTGCCTTACATATAATTCCACATGGATTTTAAAATCAGCTTTTCCATTTCTGCAAAAAAAGCAATTGGGATTTTGATAGGGATTTTATTGAACCTGTATATCACTTTGGGGAGTATTGTCATCTTAACAATATGAAGTCTTCTAATCCATGAACAAAAGATGCCTTTCTCTTTTTAGGTCTTTAAACTTTTTTTTTCAGTAAAGTCTTATACATGTCAGTGTACTTTTCTTGTATCTCCCTAGTTAAATATACTCCTAAATATTTTGTTCTTTTTGGTGCTACCATAAATGTGATTGTTTTCTGAATTTACTTTTCATGCTGTTCACTGCCAGTGTATACAACCGTATACAACTGATTTTTGCATGTTGATCTTGTATCTTGCATTTTTGCTGGATTTATTAGCCTGTAAGAATTTTTACGGATTTTTAAGGAGTTTCTATTTATCTTTGCCATCTACAGTTTACTTCTTCCTTCCATTTTGAGTGCCTTGGATTTCTTGCCTAATTTCTCTGACTGGAGATTTCAACAATGTTAAATACAAGTAGCTAAAGTGAGCATCCTTGACTTGTTCTTGTTCTTGGGTGGGAAGCTATCAGTCTTTCACCATTGAGTATGATGTCACCTGTGGGTGTTTTATAAATGCCCTCTTTCTTACTGAGGAAGTTTTCCTTCTCTTTTATTTAGTATTTTAGAGATGGAGTCTCACCCAGACTAGCCTGCTATGGCACAATCATGGCTCACTGAATCCCCTACCTCATGGGCTTAAGCATTCCTCCCAAGTAGCTAGGACTACAGGCACCTGCCACCACACCTGGCTAATAAATGTTTTATACATAGAAAGAGAGACAGGGGTCTCACTGTGTTGCCCAGACTGGTCTCAAACTCCTGGTGTCAACTGACCGGCTGCCTTGGTCTCCCAAATTGCTGGGACTACAGGAGTGAGCCACTGTGCCCGGCCCAAAGTTTTCTTTCATTCTTAGCTTTCTGAGTGTTTTCATCATTAAAGGGTGTTGAACTTTGTCAAATGCTTTTTCTGTATCAATTGAGATGATCATGTGGCTTATTTCCTTCATTCTATTCATGTGGTGTAGTACATTGATTTGTTTCCATATGTGAATCACCTTCGCATTCTTGGCATAAATCCCATTTGGTCATGTTGTATAATCCTTTTGATACATTGTTGGATTTGATTTGCTAGTATTTGAATATTTTTGCATCTATATTCATGAGGAATATTGATCTGTACTATTCTTACAGTATTTTTGTCCAGCTTTGATAGCTGGTTAATGCTAGCATTATGCAATGAACTATCAAGCATTTGCCCTTCTGTTTTCTGGCAGACTTTGAGAAGAATTGGTGTTCATTCTTCTTTGACAGAATTCGCCAGTATGAAAGTCAGAGGATGGGGGGAAAAAAAGAATTGACTAGTGAAGCTCTCCAGTCCTAGGCTGTTCTTTTGGGGGGATGTTTTAAATTATTTAATATCTTACAGGTCTGTTCAGATTTTCTATTTCTTTTTGCATCAGTTTTAGGTCATGTGTATATTTCTAGGAATTTGTTCTTTTTTTTTTTTTTTTTTTTTTTTTCAGACGGCGTTTCAGTCTTGTTGCCCAGGCTGGAGTGTAGTGGCGTAATCTCAGCTCACTGCAACCTCTGCCTTCCAGGTTCAAGCAATTCCTGCCTCAGCCTCCAGAGTAGCTGGGACTACAGGTGGGCACCACCATGCCAGGCTAATTTTTGTATTTTTAGTAGAGACAGGGTTTCACCATATTGGCCAAGATGTTCTCAATCTCCTGACCTTATGATCCACCTGCCTTGATTTTATCTTAGCTATCTAATTTGCTGGCATACAATTGTTGATAGCATTCCTCTTTTTTTTTTTTTTGATACAGGGTCTCATCTTTCACCCAGGCTGGAGTGCAGGGGCACAACCATAGCTACTGCAGCCTAGATCTCCCAGACTCAGGCAATCCTCCTACCTCAGCCTCCCAGGTAGCTAGGATCACAGGCATTCACCACCACACCTACCTAGTTTTTAAAAAAAAATTTGTAGAGATGGGGTCTTGCTGTGTTGGTCTCAAACTCTTAGGTTTAAGCAATCCTCTCTCACCTTGGCCTCCCGACATGCTGGTATTATAGACATGAGCCATTGTGCCCAGCCGCATAGCAATCTTTTATCATCCTTTTTAATTGTGAGGTCACTTTTATTTCTGATTTTAGTAACTTGAGTCTATTCTATGTTATTCTTTTTTTTTAAAAAAAAAAAACAGGGTAGCGCTCTGTTGCCCAGACTCAAGTGCAGTGGCACAGTCACAGCTTACTGCAGCCTCAAACTCTTGGGCTCAAGTGATCTTCCTGAGTAGCTGGGACTACAGGCGCATGCCACCATACCCAGCTAATTTTTAAAAATTTTTTTGTAGGGATTGGGTTTCTGTATGTTGCCCAGGCCAGTCTCGAACTCCTGGCCTCAAGCAATCTTTCCACCTTGGTCTTCTGAAGTGCTGGGATTACAGGCATGAGCCACCATACCTGGTCTATTATTGATTTCTAATTTTACTCCATGTGGCCAGGGAAGATGTGTATGATTTCAGTCTTGTTAAATTTATTGAGAGTTGTGTGCCTAACATGGTCTGTCCTGGAGAATGTTTCATGTGGAGTTGAGAAGAATGTATATTCTGCTGTTTTGTATGGAATGTTCTGTATATGTCTACTGAGCCAAGTAGGTTTGTAGTGTTGTTCAGTTTTTCTGTTTCCTTATTGATCTGTCTAGTTCTATCCATTATTGAAAGTGGGATATTGAAGTCTTCAATATTATTGTAGAACTGCCTATTTCTCCCTTCAATTCTACCAGTTTTTACTTCATATATAGTGGGACTGTTAGGTGTGTCTATGTTTATGATTATTAATATCTTATTGATGTATTGACCACTATATCAATATATATTATTGTTCTTTGTCTCTTGTAACAATACATATTTTTACTTAAAGTTCTATTTTATCTGACATTAGTGGAGCAACCCTAGCCCTCTTTTGGTTTGCTTGCAATGTCTTTTTCCATCCTTTCTTTCAACTTGTTTGAATCTAGAACCTGAAGTGAGTCTCTTGTCGACAGTCTATAATTAGATCTTGGTTTTAAATCCATTTTACCAATCCCTGACTTCTGAAATTGGAGAGTTTAATTATTTTACATCTAAAATAATTACTGATATGGAAGGGCTTCTGTCATTTTGCTATTTGTTTTCTATATATCATCTTTTTTGTTTCTTAATGGCTTTATTACTGCCATCTTTTGTGTGTGTTTCTTTTTAAATTCATGGGTTTTTTTGTTTTACTGCTGTGTTTGATTTATATGAAGTAATGGATACTGCATTTTTACTTGTACATTTATTCTTAGGTCGAATTTAATTTTATCATAAACATCTGGTAGAAATAACATAGGCTTATTTGACTAGTAATCTCAGATAGAATAAAAGTTGTGTGTCTGCATTATATTTAATGCTGATGCCGACAACCCTGAAGGCATTTTTTGTAACTAAACCAACAATATTTACTAAAGATTCCTAGTCAAGTGAACTTGAAAACATTTGGGTTAGTTCTTCTGTTTTCTGAAAAAATACACACTTTATGTCAGTTTCTCTTTTTTTTTCTTCTGTCCTTTTGTTTGATTTTGGAGACAAGTTCTCACTCTGTCACCCAGGCTGGAGTGCAATGGCACAATCTTGGCTCACTGCGACCTCCGCCTCCCGGACTCAAGCAATTCTCCTACCTCAGCCTCCTGAATAGCTGGGACCACAGGCGTGTGCCACGGCACCCGGCTAATTTTTGTATTTTTTGTAGAGATGGGGTTTGCCACGTTGCCCAGCCTAGTCTTGAGCTCCTGAGCTCAGGTAATCTGTCCACCTCGGCCTCCCAAAGTGCTGGGATTACATACAGGCTCGAGCCACTGTGCCCAGCCACTTATTATTATTATTATTATTATTATTATTATTATTATTTTGAGACATAGTCTCTGTTGCCTATACTAGAGTGCAGTAGTAGGATCATAGCTCACTGCAGCCTGGAACTCCTGGACTCAAGCAACTCTCATGTCTTGGCCTCCTAAATAGGACTACATGCACCAACCACCATGGCTAGCTAATCTTTACATTTTCTTTTGTAGAGACAAGAGTCTCGTTATGTTGCTGAGGCTGACCTTATGCAATCCTGTTTCGCCTCCCAAAGTTCTAAGATTACAAGCCTAAGCACCACACCCAGCCAAGTTTATTTTTCTTAAAGCCAGTGAAATTGAGCTTGTTTACAAACGAATTTAGGTAATACCATGGGGATAGAAAAATGTCACATGTGCATAGACATACACAAACATACAGATACAAACAGGTTTTACAGCTTTCATTTAAAAATTTTAGCCATGTGTCAGGTACAGTAAGATAAAACTCGCTAGTTTGTAAAAGAATAGCTGGATCTAAATTGTGTTTCTGGCAGAGAGAATAAGTTAAGGTTACCTATTCAGATGGCTAAAGATTTTTACAATTATCTGTGGAAAAGACAAGATTTTCATTTGCCCAGTTTCCAAATAGCTCCTTTTTTTCCCTTCAGGTGAGAGTCATCTTGAGATTTTCATTTCAAAAGAGATAGCCCTCAGGCCCTAGAGAAGAAATTTTATATCTCAAAGGCACAGAGAAAGGATGAAAGTTCTCTCCTAGGAGTTTTGTATATTTGCCTATTTTCAGGTCACTCTTAAGAAGCTGCAGACTGAAATGTAGATGACTGAGGAGACATCTAGTGGTTGTCTATCTCCAAAGCCCATCGGAGTGGATGAAATGTCCAGTCTATTTCTAACTAGCCTTTCTATTCAGCCTCAGGTAATTGCTTCTGGAGGTCCCTAAGTCCCTTGAGAGCCAGACTTCTACAGTTCAAGACTAAGGGGCTGGAGTGGGAAGGTAAAAAGTCTGGCAGTGGTAGACAGAGGGACAGAGGAGGTAGGAGCTTGGAAGGGGAACAGATAATGGTTCAAAGGAACCGAATTAAAGATCGAAAGTGGCAGAAGGTGGAGCTGAAGCAATGGGGAAGTAGAGGTCTCAGAACCAGTTTGGGGAGATCTTTCAAGAAGGCAGTGAAGTTTCAAGTTACTTGCAAAATTGTGTCAACAAAAAGAAGGTGGCCAGAGTCAGCAGAGCATATAGTCCGCAGGATTTTGAGAAAGGAATTTTAGTTGACTGAGGTTTCCATGGGGGGAGCAGGATCAAAAAGAATAGAGAATACTCCTGGCGTAATTGAACTCTTTTTTTTTCTTTTTCTTTTAAACCAAAGTTGTAACCATGATAGGTTTCTTGCCCAATGTACACACAAGTTGATATGCTGAGATGCTGGGTTACAGCAGAGAAGGAGGGGTTTTTGTTTGTTTGTTTTGGGAATGGAGTCTCACTCACTCTGTTGCCCAGGCTGGAGTGCAGTAGCACAATCTTGGCTTACTACAGCTTGTGCCTCCCAGCTTCAAGCGATTCTCCTGCCTCAGCCTCCCATGTAGCTGGGATTACAGGCCTGCGCCACCACGCCCGGCTAATTTTTGTATTTTTAGTAGAGGCGGGGTATCGCCATGTTGTTTCAGTCTCAAACTCCTGACCTCAAGTGATCCGCCCACCTTGGCCTCCCAAAGTGCTGGGATTATAAGCGTGAGCCACTGTGCCCGGCTGAGAAAGAGGATTAGTGGTAGGATAACCAAAAAAAGAAATGGGAGAAAACCTCAAGTCTGTCTCCCTGAGGAATTTCAGGTTAGGGTTTTAAAGAGTTTTGGAGTGAGTGGGCCAAAGTGTGGAGATTGTTGATTGGTTGAAGAGTGCAGGGTGAAGTCATAGGACACAGAGATGGAGAAACTATTCTTGGCCAGGCTCACGCCTATAATCCCAATCCTCAAGGTGTGAGGATTGCTTGAGGGCAGGAGTTCAAGACTAGCCTAGCTAACATAGGGAGAGTCCATCTCTATTAAAAAAACTGTACAAATTAGCTGGGTGTGGTGGTATGCATCTGTAGCCCCAGCTAATAAGGAAGCTGAGGCTGGAAGATAACTTGAGCCCAAGAGTTTGAGGCTTTAGTGAGCTATGAGCATGCCACTTCACTCCAGCCTCGGTGACAGAGCAAGACCCTATCTTAAAAAAAAGAAAAAGAAAAAGAAAGTATATTCTTATGCTGATTTGGTTCTTGTCTGAGGGTCTTGAAACTGGTTGCCTTCAGCCTTTCCACTGGAATTCAGGATCTGAAAAATATCTTAAGTAGTCCTTAAACAAAAGCCTTATGATTGCAGTGTCAGAGAACCTATCTGTACGAAAAATGTAAATGCAAATAGCCAGTATCTAGTACTACATGACTTTCAGCAAGAGGAAAGTGGGCCAAAGGGCAGCCTGAATAATTTTTAATTATGGGGAGAGAGATCCAAGATGGTTGATTACTAGCAGCTCCGGATTGTAGCTCCCAGTGAAAATGCAGAGAACGACAGGACGCCACACTTTCAGTCGAATTTTTGTTGCTCACGGACCAGGAGATTCTCAGTGGAGGAGCCCCACGGGTCGCCAGCATGACTCTTGTGGCCAGCGTGGCAGTTCTTGGTGCAGAGTAAACGGGACTGGCTCCCCTTTTGGTCGACGTTTGGAGCTCTGGGAAGGCAGAGTCACCTATTCAGCTGATTGAAAAAGGGACTCAAAAGGAAGCCAGACCGGAAATTCCCGGGCACAAAAGCACCACAAATCTTAACACTGCCGTTTTAGCCGGCACAGTGGGTTGCTCAGATTCCAGCGCTGGGAATCAACAAGTTGGATGTCCACTCAGAGACCTAATTAGGAAGTCGGTAATTACAAAGGTGGATAAATTTACAATGATGGGAAGAAACCAGCGTAAAAAGCCTGAGAATACCCAAAATCAGAACGCTTCTCCCTCTTCAGGGTATCACAGTTCCTCATCAACAAGGGAACAAGGCCTGATGGAGAACGAGTGCGTTCCAATAACAGAATTAGGCTTCAGAAGGTGGATAATAAGAAACTTCTGTGAGTTAAAAGAACATGTTCTAGCCCAATGTAAAGAAACTAAGAACCTTGAAAAAAGGTTTGATGAAATCCTAATGAGAATAGACAATCTAGAGAGGAATATAAGTGAATTAATGGAACTGAAGAATACAATATGAGAACTCCTCAAAGTATGCACAGGTTTTAACAGTTGAATTGATCAAGCAGAAGAAAATATATCAGAGGTCGAAGACCAACTCAATGAAATGAAATGAGAAGACAAGATTAGAGAAGGAAGAGTAAAAAGGAATGAGCAGAGTCTCCAAGAAATACGGGACTATGTGAAAAGACCTAATTTACATTTGATAGGTGTACCTGAATGTCATGAAGAGAATGAATCTAAGCTGGAAAATATTCTTCAGGATATTATTCAGGAAAACTTTCCTAACCTAGTAAGGCAATGCTCAACTCCAGGTAATACAGAGAACACCACAAAGATATTCCTCAAGTAGAGCAACCCCAAGACACATAATTGCTAGAGTCACCAGGGTTGTGAAATAAAGGAGAAAATTCTAAGGGCAGCTAGAGAGAAAGGTCAGGCTACCCATAAAGGGAAGCCTATCAGACTCACAGCAGATCTCTCAGCTGAAACCCTACAAACTAGAAGAGAGTGGGGGTCAATATTCAATATCCTCAAAGAAAAGAATTTTCAACCCAGAATCTCATATTCAGCCAAATTAAGCTTCATAAATAAAGGAAAAATAAAATTTTTCATGAACAAGTAAGCACTCAGATTTCATCACCACCAGGCCTGCTTTACAAGAGCTTCTGAAAGAAGCAGTATACACAGAAAGGAACAACCAGTATCAGTCATCCCAAAAACTTACCAAAAGGTAAAGAGTATCTCCATAATGAGGAATCTATGTCAACTAACAGGCAAAATAGCCAGCTAGCATTAAACGACAATATTAAACTCACAAATATCAATATTAATCCTAAAGTTAAATGTATTAAATGCCCCAATCAAAGACACAGGCAAATTTAATAAAAAGTCAAAACCCATTGGTACACTGTATCCAGATCCATCTCATAAGCAAGGACACACAAAGACTCAAAACAAAGGGTTGGTGGAAGACTTACCAATCAAATGGAGAGAAAAAAAAAAACCCAGGAGTTGTAATTTTCGTCTCTGACAAAATAGACTTTAATAGTAACAAAGACTAAAAGAAACAAAGAAGGACATTACATAATGGTAAGAGGATCAATGCAACAACAGAAGTCAATGATCATAAATATATATGCACCCAATATAGGAACACCCAGCTACATAAGACAAGTTCTTAATGACTTATAAAGAGACTTGGACTCCTTCATAATAATAGCGTGAGACTTTGACACTACATTGTTAGTATTCGATGGATCAACGAGATAGAAAATTAACAGGGACATCTGTGATTTGAACTCAGACCTCGAACAAGTAAACTCAGTGAATATTTATAGAATTCTTCACCTCAGGTCCACAGAACATACATTTTTTTCAGCATCACATTACACCTATTTTGAAAGTGACCACATAATTGGAAGTAAATCACTCTTCAGCATTTGCATAGCATTTCACAGACTTAAATGAAATATTGGTTGGCTGTTTATTATTTTCTTCCCTTATTCCTTACTGTCTCTGCTGTTAAGCACAGCTATCGGCATAAAAGAGGTTTTTAATACCTATTTTTAGATTGCATTTCAGCCTAGGCAATAGAGCAAGACTCCTGTTCTTTCTCTCCCTTTGTCTTTCTGTTTCTTTCTTTTTTTTAAAAAAAAAAAAGGTTGTTTGTTGATGACATCAATGTCTTTGAAGTATCAGAGCAAGTTTATGCTTCCAAAGCATTATCAATAAAAAAAAATTTTTTAATTATAACTATTTCTGTCCAGAACCTAACATGCAATTTTTGTCACCCCTCTGGGGACAATTTCAAAGATATATTTATCAAGTGACTTGACCAAAACCAATAAGCCCTTAATGGCTTAACTGTTGTCGCAAGAGGTGTCTCCATAGAGGGTACAAAGATACAGTCCTCCCAAGATGTGGAGCCACTCCCAGAGATAGCCAAAAGAGAATCCTCTGAGAGCTGGCAACAGTTGGTAGGACCCTAGCTACAAGCAGGATACAACCCCCATTTCTGTCCAGCCATATTATTGGGGGCTGCCAACCTTTTAGTTGGCTGCCTGCAAACACAGGCTTGATAACCTGTGTGATCAGACAGGTAGAAAGCCAAGCTAAGCTTTCAGGAAACAAGATGAGACCAACAGGAAAGCAAAAGCTGTCTCTGAGAGGGAAGGGATCAAGCCAGAGTAATAATCCAAAAAATCAATTTGTACAGATGTTTTTCTCCTGCTAATCAAAAGTTAGAAAGTAAGGAACAAGGAAAAGTGTTTGCCTTCCTCTTCTCTACTAGGTCCTGCAGACAGATCCAGGAGAGTTGACTTTGGTAACCCTTAGCCAGTTTCTATCAGTTTTCTCCCAGGATCTCGTTGGCAGGTTCCAGAGTGAGCAGGGTACTCCAGAGATCCTATCCTTATTGCCAGAATCTCTAGGGGAGGAAAGATACTTTTCTCTCTGTTCTTCATACTTTCTAGTTGTGGTGGACTCCTGTAACAAAAGATGGACTCACAAGAGAAAATGCTTAATAGCTTGTACAGTGGTCCCCCTTATCTGAGGAGAGTGTGTTCCAAGAACCCTGGGGCATGCCTGAAACCACAGGTAGTACTAGACCCTATATATACATGTTTTTCTATAAATACACACATATACTTCATTTATAAATTAGACACAGTAAGAAATTAACAACAACAATAAAATACAACAATTGTTACAATTTGCCAGCATCACTACTCTTGTACTTTGGGGCCATTATTAAGTAAAACAAAGGTTACTTGAACAGAAGCACTTCAGTACTACAACGGTTGATCTGATAACCAAGATGGCTACTAAGTAACGGGTGGTGTATACAGCATGGATCTGCTGGACAAAGGAATGATTTGCATCTTGGGTGGGATGGAGCAGAATGGCATGAGATTTCATCATACTATTCAGAATGGCACGCAATTTGAAACTTATGACTTGTTTCTGGAATTTTCCATGTAATATTCTTGTACCATGGTTGACCACAGGTAACTGTACCCAGGGAAAACAAAACTGCAGATAAGTGGGGACGATTGTATACCTCATGTATACATGGGAGATAACCATGGAAGGATGAGTAAATCTCCCCTTCTGTTGTGTTGATTGATTTTTTTTGTAGTATACCATTTTGATTCTCTTCTCATTTCCTTTTATGTGTATTTTGTTTAATAGAGGCAAGGTATCACTGTGTTGCCCAGGCTGGCCTAGAGCTCCTGGGTTCAAGTGATCCTCCCTTCTCAGCCTCCTGAGTAGCTGAGAGTATAGGTGCATGCCACCTCACCTGGCTTCTTTTCATATGTATCTTTTAGGGGTTTTTTTCTTAGTGGTTAACCTGGGGGTTATGATGGGCATCTTAAGTTTACAGCAAACTAGTATGTACTAATACTAACCTAGCTTCAATAGTACAGTATATACAAAAACTGCTTCTATACAGCTCTACCTCTTCTAATGTAGTTATTGTCTCAGAGTACATCTTTATACATTGTGTGCCTATTTAGAGATGAAATCTTTCTCATATTTCTTAGTCTGAAATAGCCAATGAGACATTCTTAAGTTGAAAGCAATATAAATATCAGAGTGAGTTGCTTTTAGGTATTCAATTGTTTTGTGGTAATATAAAAATCCCTTCTGTGCATAAACGCATTTTCTTTTCATTTTCTATATGTCAGAAGTTTGTTTTTTTGGTTTTTGTTTTTGAAACAGTTTCACTCTTTCGCCCAGGCTGGAGTGATGTGGCACGATCTTGGTGCACCGCAACCTCTGATTACTGGGTTCAAGCTATTCTCCTGTCTCAGTCACCTCAGTAGCTGGGAATACAGGCATGCGTCACCATGCCCGGCTAATTTTTGTATTTTTAGTAGAGACAAAGTTTCACCATGTTGATCAGTATAGTCTCAAACTCCTGACCTCAAGTGATCTGGCCACCTTGGCCTCCCAAAGTGCTGGAATTATAGGCTTGAGCCACCGCACCCGGCCTATATGTCAGAAGTCTTTATTTTTAACAATTGGCAGATAGTAAGAAATTTTTATTAAGTACAAAGACATTTTTCGTTTGGTTGTTGATTTGTTTAAATCATTGGTCTGTGAATATCTTGTAAAAGCATTTTTAAAAGTGGTCATAAGAGTCTTCATAATGGTTAACATTATACCTAAAAGGGCAGTATGGAATTTGCCGGATTTTTAAAAGATAACACAAGTGAGAAGCAAGGACAGATTTTCTTACAATCAGGCCTACATAATGAATTACACTTTTGTCCTAAGACACAAGCACCAATTCAGACTGTGGAGTTAGCATCTTTCAAAGGTTTATTTCTAATTCCTCTTTGAGTTAAGGATTATCAGAAAGAGAGATAACTGTATGCACATTTTCCTCTATCTTCCAAACATTGAATTTTTAACACAATTTATATAATGTTCAGGAATTTCAAGTATCCTACTTAATCAATATGGTTTTGCATGTGATTGTTTTAAGAGGAAATTAGATATAAACAAGTCAAATGTTTTAACCAAAGGTAAGAGTAATATGAAAACTTCAAGCCTCTTTGAATGCATGAGGCTTATATTAGCCTTTTCACCCTACTGTTATGTAGGAATTAATAAATGGAGGGTCACTTTTTGCAATTAAAGGGAACGAGAAAATATTATTTCAAACCAGCATATATAATTCCTACCTAAAACAGATCATTAGATTCTGTCATCTGGGAATGAGTATTTTGGGGATATCAGGCTCTAGTATAACACTAAAACATTCTGCTAATTTAATTTCCAATTTATATTCTAAAGCACGCCATTAAAATGTGCTTATTATTATTATTATTATTTGAGACAGAGTATTGCTCTGTCACCCAGGCTGGAGTGGAGTGGCACAATCTCGGCTCACTGCAACATCTGCCTCCTGAGTTGAAGTGATTCTCCTGCCTCAGCCTCCTGAGTAGCTGGGATTACAGGTCCCTGCCACCATGCCTCACTGATTTTTGTGTTTTTAGTAGAGACAGGGTTTCACCATGTTGGCCAGGCTGGTCTCGAACTTCTGACCTCAAGTGATCCGCCCACCTTCGCCTCCCAAAGTGCTGGGATTATGAGCATGAGCCACTGCACCTGGCCTACATGTGCTTTTTAGAAGAAAGGAGTGGGATGCAAGAAGCAATGATGACCAAAGTAATTGATGAAATATATTCATAATACCTAAATAAGCATTGACTAAAAGTAAAAATTACTGATTTTGTTGGGGAAGATTACAATAAGAGTAGCACTAAAATACTAGATAAGCTAAGATAGAAGATAAAAGTTTGGAGTTAAATGTATTAAGATCTTTGTTTTGTTCAAAAGGGGAATAAAGATACTAACTTTGGACTGTATGCATATTAAAATTTAAGGGTACCCAGAAATCCCACCCCTAAGTATTTACCAAGAGGAATTAAAACTAATTTTCACACGAAAGCCTATATGTAAATGTAAAACCTGAAACAACCCCCAGCTGGTGAATGGGTAAATAATGGTACATCTGTGTAATGGAATACTACTACTTAGTAATATGCAGGAATGAACTATTGATACATTCAATAACATGAATACATCTTCAATTCATTATTCTAAGTGGAAGAAGCCAAAGTCAACAGGCTACATACAACATAATTCCTACATTACCTTATGCAGAAGGAAAAACTAAGAGTGTAAAACATATGAGTAATTAGTATGGGTTGGGGTGAAAGGAGGGATATATAGAGGGGTACTAAGAGGGAATTTGAAGCATGAGGAAACTCTTCTGTATCTTAATTGGGGTAGTGTTTACACAGCTCTGCATTTGTCAAAACTCAGAACTGTACACCAAAAATGAATTATACTGTATATAAATTTAAGAATATATTTTAAGGGTGACTCTAAAAGAAGTAGAATGTGTAACATCCAAACCAATAGAAGGGGGAAACATGATCAGTGAAACAGGGGAAGAAGGAAAGAAACATAGAAAAAGCAAAATTAATACAAAGCACAAAAATAATGTAGTAGAGATACTTTCAATATAACTAATCAAAAGGCCCCATACAAATCAGAAAGACAATCCACAGACTGGGAGAAGACATTCATAGTGCATGTAACCAACACAGGATTAATATTCAGAACATATAAGTAGGTTTCATAAGTCAATAAGAAAAACAGGTAAATTCAAAAATGAGCAAAGAATATGAGTAAGGAATTCACAGAAAAGGAAATCCAAATGATCAATATATTTATAAGATCAATCTCACTATGATCAGAGGAATGCTGAATAAAACTGTAAGGTATTATACTTCACATGCATCAGATTACCAAAAATGGAAAAGCCTTACAGCATGAAATGATGGTGGTGATGAGCAATGTAATCTAATTCATGGTAGGAATAGAAATTGGCACAACTACTTTGAAAAGCAATAGTAATATTTAGTAAGATCAAAGCTGCCCACATCTTATGACTAATTCTAATCTTAGATAGGATATATATCCCACACCTTGTTTGAAGAGAAATCTACGAGAATGTTTATTTCTGTATTGTCTGTAATGGGGGGAAAAAAAAAGGAACAAGCTATGTGTGTTCAACAGCATGGATGAATTGTTTACATTTATAAAATACAGTGTTATATAACAGTTGACTGAATTAGTACTATATGTATCAACACAGATAAATGTCTAAAACAATGGGGTGCAAAACAGGAAAATACATCCACTGTGATACCATTTATTTAAATTTTTAGAAGTGTATTAAAACTAAATTACTTTAAAAAAATTTTTAAATGTTCATAATATTTGAGGACACATATTTACCTATTATCAACAAAGTGAAGAGACAACCCACAGAATGGGAAAAAATATTTGCAAACTGCCCATGTGACCAAAGATTGATAACCAGAATATATAAGAAGCTCAAACAACTCTATAAGAATAAATATAATCTATCAAAATAACGGGCAAAAGATTTGAATAGACGTTTCACACAAGAAGACATACAATGGCAAAGAGGCATATGAGAAGGTGCTTAACATACAATGATCATCTGAAAAATGCAAATGAAAACTACAACGGTATATCATCTCACCCCAATTAAAATAGCTTATATCCAAAAGACAGGCAATAACAAATGCTGACAAGAATGTAGACAAAAGGGAACCCTTGTACGCTCTTGGGAGTGTCAATTAGTACAGTCACTATGGAGAACAGTTTGGAGGTTTCTCAAATAGCTACAAATTAAGCTACTGTATGATCCAGCAATTCCACTGCTGGGTATATACCCAAAAGAAAGAAATCAGTATATTAAAGAGATATCTGCACTCCTGTTTCTTGCAGCAATGTTTACAATAGCTAAGATTTGGAAATAAGCTAAGTGTCCATCAACAGATGACTGGATAAAGAAAATGTGATACATATACACAATGGAATACTATTTAGCCATGAAAAAGAATGAGATCCTGTCATTTGCAATCACATGGATGGAACTGGAGGTCATTATGTTAAGTGAACTAACCCAGGCCCTTAAAGACTAACATCACATGTTCTCAGTTATTTGTGGGGTCTAAAAATAAAAACAATTGAACTCATGGACATGAAGAGTAGAAGGATGATTACCAGAGGCTGGGAAGGGTAGCAAGGTCCTGGTGGGGAAGTGGGGATGGTTAATGGGTCCAAAAAAATTAGAATGAATAAAACCTACTATTCGATAGCACAACAGAATGACTATAGTCACTAATAATTGTATATTTTAAAATAACTCAGAGTGTAACTGGATTGTTTGTAACTCAATGGATAAATGCTTGAGGGGATGGATACCCCATTATCCATGGTGTGCTTATTTCTCATTGCATGCCAATATCAACATATCTCATGTACCCATAAATATATACACCTACTATGTACCCACAAACATTTAAAAAAGAATAAAAGGAATACTGTAAACAACTTTATGCTCATGAATTCAACAACATAGAAGAAATGAACCAATTATTCAAACTATAAGGTTGATCACGAATGATCAAAACTGAACCAATATAAAACAGATAATTGGAATTTTCCTATAATCATTAAATAAATTGGATAGATAACTATAAAGCGCTGAAAAAAATAAATTTCCAGGCCCATGTTGTTTTACTGATAATTCTACCAAACATTTGAAAAAGATTTTACACAATATCTTCCAGAAAGTAAGAAAAGGAAACACTTCCAAACTCATTTTATAAGGCCATTATTAACCTGATACAAAATTCTAAGACAGGAAGGAAGGAAGGAAGGAAGGAAGGAAGGAAGGAAGGAAGGAAGGAAGGAAGGAAGGGACACGGAAGGGAGGGAGGGAAAGGGGAAGAAGGGAGGGTGAAAGGGAAGGTGGGGAAAAAGGAAGGAGAAGGGAAGGGAAGGAGGGAAGAGAAGGGAAGGAGGAGGGAGGGAAGGAAGAAAGGGAGGAAGGGAGGGAGGGGGAAGGGAGGAGGGAGAAAAAGGGAGGAGAAGGGAAAGGGAAGGAGGGAAGAGAAGAGAAGGGGGAGGGAAGGAAGGAAGGCAGGAAGGAAGGGAGGGAGGGAGGAAGGGAGAAAGGGAGGGAGGGAGGGAGGAAGGGAGAAAGGGAGGGAGGGGGAAGGAAAGGAGGGAGGAGAAGGGAAAGGGAAGGAGAGAGGAGAAGGGAAAGGGAAGGAGAGAGGAGAAGGGAAGGGGGAGGGAGAGAAGGAAGCTACAGATCAATATTTGTTATGAACATAGGCAAAAAACTACTCAACAAAATATTAGCAAATGAAATATAATATTTTATAAAAACCACTATACACCATGATCAAGTAGGATTTATTCCAGATATTTGTACTTGTCAGGGTTCTCTAGAGAAACAGAACCAGTAGGAGATGAAAAAGAGGGAGAGAGAGACACATACAAGGAACTGAGAAATTGGCTCATTGAATTATGGAGGCTGATAAGTCATCTGTCATCTGTAAGCTGGGAACCCAGGAAAACCGTTAGTGTAATTTAATCTGAGTTGAACGTTTCAGAACCAGGGAGCCAGTGGCGTAAATCCCAGCCCAAAGGTTGGAGAAGATGAGATGAGATGTCTCAATTCAAGCAAGCAAACAGGAAGCAAAAAGGGCCATTTTTTTTCTTTTTCCACCTTTTGTTCTGTTCAAGCCCTCAATGGATTGGACCATGCTCACCTACAGGAGGGCAGGCAATCTACTTATTGAGTTCACTGGTTGAAATGACAACCTCACCTGGAAACATCCTCACAGATCCAGACATAATGTTTAATCTGAGCACCCATGGCCAGTCAAATTGACACATAAAATTAGCCATCACAGTACAGGCAGACCTGGGAGAGGATGCAGGTTCAGTTCCAGACCATCACAGTGAAGCAAATATTGCAATAAAGTGAGTCACAAAAGGAAAAGGCAGTGTTACAGCTCTTTTAGAATTTGTCAGCAGGTTTTCTGGAAAGCCTTCACAAAAAAAGGCAAAAGAATACATATAAAATGCTTATGTTTTCCAATGCAAGACAAAAAGGAAGAACAAAGCAAAAAACAAGAAAGAAAGAAAAGAAAAAATGCTTATGTTTACACCATATTGCAGTCTATTAAGTGTGCCATAGCATTATGTCTAAAAAACAATGTGCATACTTTAAAAATACTTTATTGCTGAAACATGCCATCACAGAGACACGAAGTAAGCACATGCTGTTGGAAAAATGGTACTGATAGACTTGCTCATTGCAGGATTGCTACAAACCTTCAATTTGTAAGAAACATAATATCTGCAAAACACAGTAAAACAAGGTATGCCTGTATTCAAGGGTGGTTCAACACTCAAAAAACAATGTAATTCACCATATCAATAGGCTCAAGAAACAAAATCATATTCATTGACACAGAGAAAACATTTGACAAAATCCAACACCCATTGATATTTTTAAAAAATTTAAAAAAAAAACCTTTCAGCAAGGTAGCACAATAGGGGAACTACCTTAACTTGATAAAAGGCATCTACAGAAACCCTACAACACCACAGTTAATGGTGAAAGAATAACTGGCTTCCACTTGTTTAGAAACCAGGCATGGATGCTCACCCTACCACTCATTCAACATAGTACTGGAAACACAACACAGTAAGACAAGAAAAAGAAATAAAAGGAATGCCGATTCGAAAGAAGAATAAATCTGTCCTTATCTAAAGATGGCATGCTTTTTTATGCAGAAAAGCCCAATACAGTTACCAAAGAAATAAACAACAAAAAAATCCTCTAAAACTAATAGGTGAGTTTGAAAGGTTGCAGGATACAAGATTAACATGCAAAAGCCAAACGCATTAACAGAGAACATGTGGAAACCAAAACAAAAAACGCAGTATCAGTTATAATTGTTCCAGAAAAGTAAGTTCTTAGATATAAACTTAACAAAACACATGCAGGATCCATATGGTGAAAATTACAAAACACTAATGAAAGAGATCAAAGAAGACTTAATAAATGGAGTGCTATAGCATATTTGTGGATTAGAATACACAACATAGTAAAGACAGCAATTCTTCCCAAAGTGATCTGTAGGTGTAATGCAACCCCTATCAAAGTCCCAGCAATGTATTTTGTAGAAATACACAGGTTTATTATTGAAAAAGAAGAATAAAGTGGGAGGAATTACTGTATTTGACATTAAGCTCTACTATGTAGTTATAGTAATAAGGACAATATGATCTTCATAGAAATATAGACATACAGATCAATGGAACAGAAGAGAGAACTCATCTGTTTTCTTCTTTTTTTTATGGCAAAGTACACGTAACGTATAATTTGCTCTTCAAACTGATTTTTGACAAAGATACCAAAGCAAATCAATGGAGGAACAATAGCCCTTCAAACAAATGGTGTTGGCACAATTGGACAAAAGAAAATGAACTTCAATTTAAATCTCACACCATATACAAAAATAACTCAAAGTGGGCCACAGACTTAGATGTCAAATGTAAAACTATAACACTTTTAGAAAAAATATGGGAGAAAATTCATGGGGTTTAGAGCAAAGGCATGATTCAAAAAAGGAAAAAGTCAGTGTTATAGTTCTTTTAGAATTTGTCTAGCGAGTTTTCTGGTTTTCCACAAAACCTCCACAAAAAAAGAAAAAAGCAATAAATTAGTATTAAATGAGCATTTTAATGATTCTATCTTATTACCTTCATTGGCTTATTAAATATAACTCTTTGTCTTGTTATTTTAGTAGTTCCTTTAGGTTTTATAGTAATACGTCTTTAACCTGTTACAGTCCACCTTCTTTTTGTTTGTTTGTTTTGGAAGCAGGGTCTCACTCTGTCACCCAGGCTAGAGTGCAGTGGCACTATCACAGCTCACAGCAGCCTCAACCTCCCAGGATTCAGCTATCCTCCCACTGCAGCTTGCTGAGTGACAGGGATCACTTAAATCACCACCATGCCCACCTAATTTTTGTGTCTTTTGTAGAGATGGGGTTTTGCCATGTTGGCCAACCTGGTCTCAAATTCCTGGGCTCAAGCGATCCACTCGCCTCAGCCTCCCAAAGTGCTGGGATTATAGGCATGGGCCACTGAGCCATCCCAGACCTTTTATATGGCACTAATCTATTCATGAGGGCAAAGCCCCGATGACTTAATCACTTCCCCCAAAGTCTCACCTCTTAATACCACCACAGTGGAGATTAAATTTCACCATGAATTTCTAATGAAGCACATTCAAACCATACCACTATTTTTGCCATGCATTTTTTCTACGTTATAAACTGCACAATACAATGTTATTATTTTTGTTTTAAGCCAAATATCTAATAAAGAGATTTAAATTATAAGAAAAAAATTTGTGCATGTTACCCATGTAGTTACCATATCCATTGCTCTTCATTGCTTTGTGTAGTTCTAGATTTTTCTCTGTTATCATGAAGGACATCCTCTAACATTTCTTGTAATGGGGTATCTGCTGTTCCTTCTCTTATCCCAACAGACCAAGCCGATCCCTCCCTATCTCAGGCACATACTTCACAGCCACTAAGAAGGACTAATACCTGGAAAAGCTCCAACCACAAGCTTTAACCAAACAATGAAGACATAAAGACATGGTGGTCTGGAAAGACCCTGAACTTAGGGACACAAGATGTGAGTTCACTTCTATCTCTACTCACCACTTAGTGAAACTGCGGACATTTCTGGGTTTCACTGTTTTCATCTAAGAAGTGGGGGGAATAATTTTCTTAACTTCATTCACATGATTGCTGTGAGAATGAAATTAGATAATAGAGGAAAACTGGAGCATATTGGATCCTTCCAATTCCAACATACACGCTTCCTAGTTTTGCAACCTTGGGAAAGTTACTTAATTTTCAGGGCCCAAGTTTCCCAATCTGTAGAATGAGATCTTATCTGTCTCACAGGAATGTGTGAATAAAATGAAAAAAAAATGTTTAGAAGTGCCTGACCTCAGCCGGGTGCAGTGGCTCACAACTGTAATCTCAACACTTTGAGAAGCTGAGGACAGTGGATCACCTGAGGCCGACCAGCCTGGCCAACATGGTGAAACCCTGTATCTACTAAAAATACAAAAATTAGCTGGACATGATGATGCTCACCTGTAATCCCAGCTACTAAGAAGGCTTAGGCAAGAGAATGGCTTGAACCCAGAAGGCGAAGGTTGCAGTGAGCCAAGATCAAGCCACTGCCCTGCAGCCTGGATGACGGAGTGAGACTTCTTCTCAAAAAAAAAAAAAAAAAAAAAAGTGCCTTACCTGTAATAGCCATTCAGGAGATGATAATACATTGCAAAATCTAGATAATACTTCTAAAATCCTATAGAAATGGGGCAAGGGGATACACAATAGGAGGAATTCTCTTTTTGTTTTCTGTTTTATTTTTTAGGATGCACCTTCCTTCATAAACATTGATTATTTTAGCTCTTTAAATGCAAGATGTCACACTAACAGTTTTCAGAGAAACTCTGAGCTGTCCTGTGTCATAAAGGATTAAAAAAATACTTTTGGAAAGTGGACAGAGACCTCTAACTCCACCTCGACCCGCCAAAAATAAGTGCTCTACAGGGGACTTGGGCCAAGATGGCTGCATACGAACAGCTCCGGAGTGCAGCTACCAGCTAGAGAGACTCAGAAGACGAGTGATCTCTGCATTTCCAACTGAGGTACCAAGTTCATTTCAGTCGGGGACTTTACCCTCTCAGCACTCTGGTTCAGATACTGTGCTTCTCCCAAGCCCTTTGCAACCCACAGTTCAGGAGAACACTGCTGGGCTGAGAAGCACTGCAAGTTGCCAGCACAGATCTGAGTGACAGCTCTGGCCAGCCCAGCACCATAAGTTGTTGGCACAGAACTGGGCAGAGGTTTTGGCTAGCACCGAGAGCACCTGCAGGACGGATCTACTCACCCCCCAGAAAGACAGAAAGCAGGGAGACAGATGATATGGCTTGGCAAGTCCCACCCTTACAAAGACCAGCAAACTGAAGCCCTCTCGCTTGAGACTTTCACAGCCAGCACATCAGTTTGAGCTTGACCTGGGACGATCGAGCTGGGTGGGGGAAGGAGGGCATCTGCCATTGCAAAGGCAGGTCTAATCTCACCTGTGTAAACAAAAGCCAAAGGAGGTCTACACAGCAGTAGGGCTGAGTCCGAGGCAGCCCAGCAGTTCCTCCGCAGGCAGACAAGGGACAGATGGCCTCCTCAAGCAGCTTTCTGACCCTGTATAACAAACAAACAAACAAACAAAATGCCTCATACACCAAAGGGGCCTATTAGAAGGAAAACTAAAAAACAAAAAGAAATAGCTTCAACATCAACAGAAAGGACGTCCACTTGGAGATCTCAATCCAAAATCACCTTCTTTAAAGATCAAAGGTACATAAACCGACAGAGATGGGAAGAAACCAGTTCAAAAAGGATGAAATCATCCAAGACCAGAAAGTCTCTCTTCCTCCAAGGGATCACAACTCCTCACCAACAAGGGAACAAAACAGGATGGAGAATGAGTTTGACAAACTGACAGAAGAAGCTTCAGAAGGTAGGTAATAACAAACTTCTCTGAGCTAAAGGAACATGTTCTAACTCAATGCAAAGAAATTAAAAACCTTGAAAAAAAGTTAGATGAAATGCTAACTAGAATAACCAGCTTAGAGAAGAACATAAACGACTTGATGGAGCTGAAAAACACAGCACAAGAACTTCATGAAGCATACACAAGTTTCAATGGCCTAATAGATCAAGCAGAAGAAAGAATATGAGAGATTGAAGATCAACCCAATGAAATAAAATGAGAAAGCAAGAAAAGACAAAACAGAGTGGAAAGAAATGAACAAAACCTCCAAGAAATGTGGGATTATGTGAAAAGACCTAATCTACACTTGATCAGTGTACCTGAGGGAGACAGGTAGAATGAATCCAAACTGGAAAACACTCTTCAGGATATGATCCAGGAGAACTTCTCCAACCTAGCAAGGCAGGCCAACATTCAAATACAGGAAATACAGAGAACACCACAAAGATACTCCTCAAGAAGAGCAACCCCAAAGCACATAATTGTCATATTCACTAGGGTTGAAATGAAGGAAAAATTGCTAGGGGCAGCCAGAGAGAAAGGTCAGTCACCCACAAAGGGAAGCCCATCAGACTCATATCGGATCTCTTGGCAGAAACCCTACAAACCAGAAGAGAGTGGGGGCCAATACTCAATATTCTTAAAGAAAAGAACTTTCAACCCAGAATTTCATATCCAGCCGAACTAAGCTTCATAGGTGAAGGAGAAATAAAATCCTTTACAGACAAGCAATTACTGAGAGATTTCGTCACCACCAGACCTGCCTTACAAGAGCTCCTGAAGGAGGCACTAAGCACGGAAAGGAACAACCAGTACCAGCCACTGCAAAACCATACCAAACGGTAAAGTCTAACAATGCGATGAAGACACTGTGTCAACTAATGGGCAAAACAACCAGCTAGTAACAAAATGGCCTAAATGCCCCAATCAAAAGACACAGAATGGCAAACTGGATAAAAAGTCAACTATATTCAGGAGGCCCATCTCACTAGCAGAGGCATACATAGACTCAAAATAAAGGAATGGAAGATTTACCAAGCAAATGGAGAGAAAAAAAAGCAGGGTTTGCAATCCTAGCCTCTGATAAAATGTACTTTAAACCAACAAAGATCAAAAGAGACAAACAAGGGCATTGCATAATGATAAAAGGATCAATGCAACAAGAAGGGCTAACGATCCTAAATATATACACACCCAATACAGGAGCACCCAGATACATAAAGCAAGTTCTTAATGACCTACAAAGAAACCTAGACTCCCGCACAATAATAGTGGGAGACGTTAACACTCCACTGTCAATATTAGACAGATCAATGAAACAGAAAGTCAGCAAGAATATCCAGGACTTGAATGCAGATCTGGACCAAGCGGACCTAATAGACATCTACAGAACTCTCCACCCCAAATCCACAGAATATGCATTCTTCTCAGCACCACATCGCACTTATTCTAAAATTGACCACATCATAGGAAGTAAATCACTCCTCAGCAAATGCAAAAGAATGGAAATCATGACAAACAGTCTCTCAGAACACAGTGCAATAAAATTAGAACTCAGGATTAAGAAACTCACTCAAAACCACACAACTACATGGAAACTGAACAACTGGTTCCTAAATGACGACTGAAATAAAGATGGTCTTTGAAACCAATGAGAACCAAGACACAATGTAACAGAAACTCTGGGACACATTTAAAGCAGAGTCTAGAGGGAAATTTATAACAATAAATGCCCACATGATAAGCGAGAAAAGATCTAAAATTGACATCCTGTCATCAAAATTGAAAGAGCTAGAGGAGCAAGATCAAAAAAACTCAAAAGCTAGCAGAAAACAAGAAATACCTAAGAGCAGAGCAGAACTGAAGGAGATAGAGACACAAAATACCCTTCAAAAAATCAATAAATACAGGAGCTGGTTTTTTGAAAAGATCAACAAACTAGACAGACCACTAGCCAGACTAATAAAAAAGGAAAGAGAGAAGAATCAAATAGATGCAGTAAGAAACAATAAAGGGGATATCACCACCAATTCCACAGAAATACAAACTACCATCAGAGATTACTACAAACAACTCTATGCACATAAACCAGTAAATCTAGAAGAAATGGATAAATTCCTGGACATTTGCACCACCCAAGACTAAACCAGGAAGAAGCTGAAACCCTGAATAGACCAATAAGGGCTGAGGTTAAGGCAGCAATTAATAGCCTACCAACCAAAAAAAGTCCAGGTCCAGATGGGTTCACAGTCGAATTCTACCAGATGTACAAAGAGGAGCTGGTACCACTCCTTCTGAAAATAAAGGATATTCAATTAGGAAAAGAGGAGGTCAAATTGTCTCTATTTGCAGATGACATGATTGTATATTTAGAAGACCCCATTGTCTCAGCCCAAAATCTCCTGAAACTGGTAAGTAACTTCAGCAAAGTCTCAGGATACAAAATCAATGTGCAGAAATCACAAGCATTCCTATACACCAATAACAGAGTTAAAGAGAGCCAAATCAAGAGCGAACTCCCATTCACAATTGCTACAAAGAAAATAAAATACCTACGAATACAACTAGCAAAGGATGTGAAGGACCCCTTCAAAGAGAACTACAAACCACTGCTCAAGGAAATAAGAGAGGACACAAACAGATGGAAAAACATTCCATGCTCATGGTTAGGAAGAATCAATATCGTGAAAATGGCCATACTGCCCAAAGTAATTTATAGATTCAATGCTATAAATTACTTTAGGCAGATGCTACCATTTACCTTCTTCACAGAACTGGACAAAACCACTTTAAACTTCATATGAAACCAAAAGAGAGCCTGCAAACCCAAAACAATCCTAAGCAAAAAGAACAAAGCTGGAGGCTTCGTGCTACCTGACTTCAAACTATACTACAAGGCTATACTAATCAAAACAGCATGATACTGGTACCAAAACAGAGATATAAACCAATGGAACAGAGAAGAGGCCTCAGAAACAACGCCACACACCTACAACCATCCTATATTTGATAAACTTGACAAAAACAAGCAATGGAGAAAGGATTTCCCATTTAATAAATGGTGTTGGGAAAATTGGCTAGCCATATGCAGAAAGCAGAAACTGGACCCCTTCCTGACACCTTACACTAGAATTAACTCCAGATGGATTAAAGACTTAAGCATAAGACCTAACACCATAAAAACCCTAGAAGAAAACCTAGGCAAAACCATTCAGGACATAGGCATATGCAAGGACTTCATGACTAAAACACCAAAAGCATTGTCAACAAAAGCCAAAATGGACAAATGGGATCTAATTAAACCTAAGAGTTTCTGTACAGCAAAATAAGCAATCATTAGAGTGAACTGGTAACCAACAGAATGGGAAAAAATTTTCGCAATCTACCCATGTGACAAAGGGCTAATATCCAGAATCTGCAAAGAACTAAAACAAACTTACAAGAAAAACAAACAAACAAACCCATTCAAAAGTAGGCAAAGGATATGAACAAATGCTTTTCAAAAGAAGATGTATATGAGGCCAACAAACATGAAAAAAATGCTCATCATCACTGGTCATTAGAGAAATGCAAATCAAAACCACATTGAGATACCATCTCATGCCAGTTAGAATGGCGATCATTAAAAAATCTGGAGACGACAGATGCTGGAGAGGATGTGGAGAAATAGGAATACTTTTACGCTGTTGGTGGAAGTGTAAATTAGTTCCACCATTATGAAAGACAGTGTGGCAATTCCTCAAGGATCTAGAAATAGAAATTCCATTTGACCCAGCAATCCCATTACTGGGTATGTACCCAAAGGACTGACTATAAATCATTCTATTATAAATCGTCTGTTGCAGCACTGTTTACAATGGCAAAGACCTGGAACCAACCCAAATGCCCATCGATGATAGACTGGACAGGAAAAACGTGGCACATATACACCATAGAATACTATGCAGCCATAAAAAATGATGAGTTCTTGTCCTTTGTAGGGACATGGATGAATCTGGAAACCATCATTCTCGGCAAACTGACAGAAGAACAAAAAACCAAACACCGCATGTTCTCACTCATAGGCAAGTGTTGAACAATGAAAACACATGGGCACAGGGAGGGGAAGATCACACACTGGGGTCTGTTGGGGGGGAGGGGCTAGGGGACAGCGGGGGGCGGGTAGGTTGGGGAGGGATAACACTGAGAGAAATGCCTGATGTAGGTGACAGGGGCGATGGAGACAGCAAACCACCGTGGCATGTGTGTACCTATGCAACAGTCTTGCAAGATCTACATATGTACCCCAGAACGTAAAATACAGTAAAAAATAAATAAATAAATAAGTGCTCTGGGAATTAGCCTAGGACATGCATTTCCCCAGTCAAAATATACAGTTCTTATAGATGATTTTTGACCTTCATAGATGCAGGTTTCTTCACATGCTGCATGATTTACTGTTCATCCATCAGAATGTTTACTTCTCTTAACTATTCACATATATTTTGTACGATCCTTATAATTTACATATTTATTTATTTCTAATTTCATTTCTTTTTCACTTTTTTGAGAGACAGGGCCTCACTTTGTCACCCAGACTGGAGTGTAGTGGCGTGATCTTGGCTCACTGCAGCCTCTGCCTTCTGGGTTCAAGGCATTCTCTTGTCTCAGCCTCCTGAGTAGCTGGGATTACAGGTAATCACCACCATGTCTGGCTAATTTTTGTATTTTTAGTAAAGACAGGGTTTCACCATGTTGGCCAGGCTGGTCTTGAACTTCTGGCCTCTGCCTCTGCCTCTCAAAGTGCTGGGATTACACGACTCACTGCAGTCTCAACCTCCTCGACTCAAGTGATCCTCCCACCTCAGCCTCTCAAGTAGCTGGGACAACAGGCATATGCCACCATGCCCAGCTAATTTTTAAAGAATTTTTCCTAGAGATGGGATCTCATTATGTTGCTCAGGCTGGTCTCTAACTCCTGGGTTTAAGTGATCTTCCTGCCTTGGCTTCCCAACCTGCTGGGATTACAGGCCTGAGCCTTTGCACCCAGATCTAATTTCATTTCTATCGTAATCCTATGTCACTTTTTACTGGGACTTTCAACACTCTTTATATGTATCAGATATATAATATGTTAATAACGTTCATTAAATGACTCAAACATAAGCAAAATCACAGCAAACATGCCTGATGAACCACCAAAATGACAGCCAATAACTATCTGTTGGTGGCAGAGTTGATGACATTTGCTTTCCACATGTGGTTCTCTAAGAAATATTTCAAGCAGAGGAGACTCTGTGTATAGAGAACTTACTATGTGGCAGGCACTGTGCCAGGATCAGGAAATGCAGTGGGGAGCAAATCTAGTCTCTACTCTCCCCAAATTCCCAGTCTAACAGAGGACACAGATCAGGAAGTGGACAATTGCCATGCAGTACGGTGAGATGATGGCGAGCCAAACACCCACAAAGAAAGGTCACCTAATCCAGGCTTGGAGAACAGAGAACACTTACTGCTGAGTCTTCTAAGTGATGTCTAAGCTGAGCCAGAGGACGAGTAACACTGAGTCAGGCAAAGATGGGTCTTTGCAGGGAAGTGGGTCCTAGGCAGGGATCATGGTCTGTTCAGAGAGCTGAGTGATGAGGAAGGCTGGAGAAGTAAGTGGAAAGAGGCCACACAGGGCTTTAGAATCCATGGGAAAGAAGCAGGCAGTGGTTGGGTCCTCTGGAGGAAGACCTTGAAGTCTCAACTGTCTCTTCCACTTAGCACTGTGAACTTGGACAAGTTACTTAAGCCTTTAAGCCTCAGTTCCCTCATGTGTAAAATGAGGACAAGGCGGGCACAATGGTTCACACCTATAATCCCAGCACTTTGGGAGGCTAAGATGGGAAGATCACTTGAGGCCAGGAGTTCCAGACCAGTCTGGGCAACATAGCAAGATCCCACCTCTAAATTTTTTTTTTAAATTAGCCAGGCATAGCGGCACATGCTTGTAGTTCTAGATACTCAGGAGGCTGAGGCAGGAGGATTGCTTGAGCTCAGGAGTTCTAGGTTGCATTGAACCGTGATCACGCCACTATACTCCAACCTGAGCAACAAAAACCCTGTTGAAAAAAAAAAACAGAAAAATGAGGACAGTATTCTAATAATAACTACTTCATAAGCTTAAGTGTTAAAAGTGGACACAAGGTAGCAAATACATAGTATGTGCTCAATAAATATCAATATTTATTTTTTAGAGATGGGGTCCTTAGCAATTATTCTAAATTATTTTCTCTAAATATAAACTTGACATTTTGGCTGTTGGAGACTTGGTAGTCTCATAGATTTGTACAGGTTATATGTATGTATGTATGTATGTGTGTATATATTGTATGATTATAATATAAAATTAATTACATATGTATTTAATTATAATTAACATATATCTTTATACATTAAAATTAAATTATAAGTAACATGTTTATAATATGCAAAATTATATATATAATTGCATATTGGCTTATCATTCCTATGCGTTAAAAACTTTTTTTTGCGTTTACATTTTTTTATTTATAATCTTTAGTTTTTTGTTTGTTTGTTTGTTTTTGTGACAGGGTCTTTGCTGTGTTGCCCAGGCTGGAGTGCAGTGGCATGATCTTGGCTTACTACAATCTCTGCCTTCTGGGTTCAAGCGATTCTCCTGCCCTAACCTCCTGAGTAGCTAGAATTACAGGTGGGCACAACCACCCCGGCTAATTTTTGTATTTTTGGTAGAGACGGTGTTTTGCCATGTTGCCCAGGCTGATCTCGAACTTCTAGTCTCAAGTGATCCGTCCGCCTCGGCCTCCCAAAGTGCTGAAATTACAGACTTGAGTCATCACGCCCAGCCTATAATCTTAGTTTTGTTGATTACGAAACAATTTTGTGTATTGATATAGTGCTATTCGGTCTCCCTTTCTTTTCTAACTTCATGGCTTTATATCTTTTTTTTTTTTTTTTTGAGACGGAGTCTTACTCTGTCACCAGGCTGGAGAGCAGTGGTGCAATCCGGCTTTATATCTTAAACCTTATTATGCTTCCCCCAGGAGCAGTGTTTTATCTCTTCCTCCAACTCCTTGAAACTTGCTGTTTCTGTGCCTTCCTGCTTAGGGACTCTAAATTGGTACCGCTTAGGAAAGAGCGCCCTCTGGCATTCATCTAGTGTCAGTTCAAAAGACCATTTTCCATTACTGTGGTCTGTGGTCTCTGCCTATTGCATACGAGCGAGCGGAAACCTCCAGTGCCAAAGGGTGTAGAGGTTGTTAAAACCGTAGGTTTCACAATTTAACAAAACCAGATGGGCGTGGTGGCTCACGCCTTTAATCCCAGCACTTTGGGAGGTCGAGGCGGGCGGATCACCTGAGCTCAGGAGTTCGAGACCAGCCTGGCCAACATGGTGAAACCTCATCTTTACTAAAAATACAGAAACTAGCCAGGTGTGGTGGTGCACAACTGTAATGCCAGCTACTCAGGAGGCGGAGGTTGCAGTGAGCTGAGATTTTGCCATTGCACTCTAGCCTGGGCAACAGAGCAAGATTGTCTCAAAGAAAAAAAAAAAGAAAGAAAGAAAGAAATGGAAAGAAAATGCTAGTCTATGCCACTGTAGAATTTGGCAAATCTTCCTGATCACTGGATCCCTTTGCTAAAGACAAGGCAAGGCAACCAATCTGCTGTTAGGACATCAAGTCAATGGTAAGGAAAATCCAACAATAATCATGAATATAGCCTCTTAATAATAACAACAGCAATGATAATAGTTCATGTTTACTGCGAGTGCAACATGCCAAGGCACTGTACCAAGTGCCTTACACACATTATTTCATGTCATCCTTGAACAAACCACTGAGAGAACTTCTATTATTACCATCACCATGTTAAAGATGAGGAAACTTGAGCCTGAGATGGGTGGATCACCTGAGGTCAGGAGTTGGAAACCAGCCTGGCAAAACCCCATCTCTACAAAAAATACAAAAATTACGGCCAGATGTGGTGGCTCACGCCTGTAATCCTAGCACTTTTGGGAGGCTGAGGTGGGCGGATCACTTGAGATCAGGAGTTCAAAATCAGCCTAGCCAACATAGTGAAACCCCATTTCTACGAAAAATACAAAAAAAATTAGCTGGGTGTAATTTTTACAGGTGGCACATGCCTGTAATCCCAGCTACTTGGGAAGCTGAGTCAGAAAAATTGCTTCAACCCAGGAGGTAGAGGTTGCAGTGAGCCAAGATTGCACCACTGCACTCCAGCCTGGGCAACAGAGAGAGATTCTGTCTCTTCTGTCTCCAAAAAAAAAAAAAAAAAGATGAGGAAACTCAGTATGAGAGTGATTGAATAACTTACTTAAAGTCACAAAACTACTAAGTTTTAGAACTGGGATTGAAATCCAGGCTGTCTGCTGCAAAAGCTGATATGCTGAGTATGCTATAGTTAAGGTGACCACATAACTTCTTGTCCAAGATACACTTTTGAGTGAAGAGAGCTCTGAAACCAACTACGTAACTTTTCTGAAATATTTCTTTGGTACCAAACATTGATTTTATTATATTAGTGGCAAAAACCATTGTCAAAAGTAAGATGCTTTATTTAAAAAACAAAGATAACATCCGTCTGTGTATATTAAAGCAAAATATTTATATTGATTATCTGACAGTTTTTAAATAGCAGGAGTAATTATTATTGGTACATATTCACATAGTCTGATTAGTTTCTTAGTCCTGTCTTATAATGCATCACTGGTATTTTTGTGAAGAAGGTACTATTTCAATATGATTTTGTTATTTTTATTTTTATTTTATTTCATTTTTTTGAGACAGAGTCTTGCTCTGTCAACCCAGGCTAGAGTGCAGTGGTGTGATCTCCCAGCAGCCTCTGCCTCCTCTGTTCGAACGATTCTCCTGCCTCAGCCTTCCAAGTAGCTGGGATTACAGGTACCAGCCACCATGCCTGGCTAATTTTTGTATTTTTAATAGAGACAAGATTTCACCATGTTTGCTAGGCTGGTCTCAAATTCCTGACCTCAAGTGATCCGCCCGCCTCCACCTCCCAAAGTGTTGGGATTACAGATATGAGCCACTGCGCCTGGTTGATTTTGTTATTTTTAAACTTTAAAATAAAATGTTCAGCAATCAGATTCAAACTTGCATTTAAGGGTGGGTGAGGTGGCTCATACCTATAATCCCAACACTTTGGGAAGCCCAGGAGTCTGATGACTTGAGCCCAGGAGTTCGAGACCAGCCTGAGAAACATAGTGAGAATTTGTCTTAAAAAAAAGAAAAGAAAAAAAAGAAAAGAAAAATTTGCATTTTGTGGTTAAGAAATTTGAAATTGTTCATACCCTTCGATTGCCTTGTACCTGTAAACCATCTTATTTTTAATTTAGAAAATACTATGTCTGCAGGTGCTGAGGTACCATGCACCTCAACTTCAATAAATGGTATACATCTTAACTATGGCACACTTAGTCACAATTACTATTTTTTTTTTTAGATGGAGTCTTGTTCTGTGACCCAGGCTGAAGTGGAGCGGTGTAATCATGGTTCACTGCAACCTTCAACTCCTGTGCTCAAGCAATGTTAACACCTTAGCCTCCTGAGTAGCTAGAACCACAGGTGTGTGCCACCATGCCTGGCTACTTTTGTTTTATAACATGTTGTTGTTGTAAAGATAGGGTTTTTAAAGTTGCTCCAACAGGTCTCAAATTCCTGGCCCCAGTCTATCCTCATACTTTGGTCTCCCAAAGTGCTGGGATTACAGGTGTGAGCTACCTTCCCCAGGCTCACAATTACATTAAAAATAATAATAAAATGGGGGTTGGGTGCAGTGGCTCACGCCTGTAATCCCAGCACTTTGGGAGGCTGAGGCCAGTGGGTCACCTGAGGTTGGGAGTTCGACCAACATGGAGGAACCCTGTCTCTACTAAAAATATAAAATTAGCTGGGCGTGGTGGCACATGCCTGTAATCCCAGTTACTTGGGGGGCTGAGGCAGGGGAATCGTTTGAACCTGGAAGGTGAAGGTTGCAGTGAGCCATGATTGCACCATTGCACTCCAGCCTGAGCGAAACTCTGTCTCAAACAAATAAAAATAAAAATAAAATAAAATGGGTAATTATTTTATCACAAATATATATATGTATTTTTTTTTAATAATAAGACAGGGTTTCATCATGTTGGTCAGGCTGGTCTTGAACTCCCGACCTCAGGTGATCCACCTGCCTTGGCCCCCAAAATGCTTGGATTACAGGCATGAGCCACCGCGCCCGGCCAACTATTGCAAATATTATTAAAGAAACTCTCTATTCAAAATGTCATTCGTCAACGAATACTGTCACAAGATAAAATTCATTTAAATCACGCCTGTAATCCCAGCACTTTGAGAGGCCAAGGCGGGTGGATTTCCTGAGGTCAGGAATTTAAGACTAGTCTGATCAACATAGTGAAACCTCATCTCTTAAAAAAAAATCATTTAAAAAGTTGTATCTACGTTTCTTTTGAAAATTTTGCCAAATGTGGATGCTGAGAATCATAGGCCTTCTCAATTACATTCCATTCAGGTACAGAATATTAATCTAATAAAAATTTTATCAAATTAAATGTCTCCAACTAAAAAAATTAGAGCCCTATCAACATGACAAGTGTTTTCTCTCAAGCAAGTATATTCCGAAGCACAATTATAGAATTTCACAATTAAATCCTGTTTGTTCACCATTACAGCTCTAGTTTGTTTCAATCCTTTTTTTAGAAATACATTTTGATGCCTTTCTGTTTTTCAGGCTTTGTTTTCAATAACTGCAATCTGCTAAAAGCTTCAAAAGCCAACATTTTTTAGACACTCTATTTGTTGACTATTTTGATTAAATATTACCTACTGATGTTCAACAAAATAACCCAATCTTTGTGGAAAAAAAAAAGGTCAGTGCGCAATTTAGGACACTTAGGTGCACTATCAAAGGAGCCCTTCAAAAGCTCTCTTTAATTTTTTTTTTGAGTCAGTATCTTGCTCTGTTGCCCAGGCTGGAGTGCAGTGGCACCATCTCGGCTCACTGCAACCTCTACACAGCTTCGAGTAGCTGAGACCACAGGCACAGGCCACCATGCCTGACTAATTTTTGTATTTTTTGTAGAGATGGGGTTTCACCATGTTGGCCAGGCTGGTCTTGAACTCCTGACCTCAAGTGATCTGCCCAGCTTGGCCTCGCAAAGCGCTGGGATTACAGGCGTAAACCATTGCACCCAGCCGAGACTTAACATTTAAATGTATTACAATTAGGCCCTAGACACAAAAGATCTTTTCAGGACATGCAAGCATGCAAGTGCACAGCCTCTGTAAACCAGACAGAACCAGTCCATGGTGGGTGATCTGATCAGGAGAAAGTTGCTAAAATCAGCCTCTTGTCCAATTAAAGCTATAGTCGTGGCTGGGGGAAGAGAGGTTCAGTTAGCGTCTGTGAGCTAGAGGAGTTGTGGTTGTTTTAATATTTTAATATTATCTCAAGACCAGTGCTTGTTTAGCTGCTACAGAAGAAAAAACCTTGAGACAGAGCATAGCTTATTCTCTTTTTTTACTTCTATTTTCTAATCAACACCTTGCAACATAGCTTATTCTTTAAATGTATGGTGTGTGATTTAACCCTTGCCTGGCATGGCCTTAGGTCCTGTTTATAATTTTGTATCTTATTGCCACAAAGGGTCTATTCTGTCAGTCTTATGATCTATATTTTAACATTAGTGTTGGTCAGTTGTGTCTAAACCATAAAAAGGAGAGGGTATAACAAGACGTGTCTGACCTATCATCCCTTCATGGCCAGGAACTCAGTTTTAAGATTTTTCTGGGGTTCTTTTGGCCAAGAAGGGGTCTGTTCATTCAACAGGAGGCTTAAGATTTCTTTCTTTCTTTTTTGAGAGGGAATCTCGCTCTGTCACCCAGGCTGGAGTGCAGAGAGCTGAGATCGTGCCTCTCTGCAACCTCTGCCTCCCAGGTTCAAACAATTGTCATGCCTCAGCCTCCTGAGTAGCTGAGATTATAGACACCTGCCAGAATGCCTGGCCAGTTTTTGTATTTTTTTTTTTTAGTAGAGATGGGGTTTTGCCTTGTTAGCCAGGCTGGTCTGGAACTCCTGACCTCAGGTGATCTGCCTGCCTTGGCCTCCCAAAGTGCTGGGACTTAGGATTTTATGTTAAGTTTACATTACAAAAGCATCTATAATGCTGTCAGATGTTTTATCTTCATCAGAATTCAGTTCGAAAATAGTTATTTTGATTTCATGCAACGAATGAAATAAATGTATCATTATTAATTTAACTTCTATTTGAAGCACCTGAGGACACCGATATAAAGTTGGCATTATTTAACTATTTGTTTGGCTAATGCAGCCAACACCTTAATAGCTACAGCTTCACTTTTTGTATGTGCACAAGGAAAGTTGGAATTTATATTAAGCAAAATGAATTTAGAAGAACAGACATTTGATCTACATGAGAATCATGTTGAACAGAGTTATATGTAAACCTGTGGTCCTTAAGCACATCTTAAGATAACTACTATTACCTTATGAGGTATATGCTGATGCTTCCTCAGCAGACCATTGCCTTCTGGGTTTTGTGTGGTCGGTTATGTCACTCTGGCCCTCACAGTGGTAAACATCAATAGACATTTTGTGCAAGTTACATGTTCATCACCAAATTTAATACCTATGGTGCAATCATACTCACTGCAGCCTTGAACTCCTGGGTGCAAGTGAACCTCCAGCTTCAGCTTCCTAAAGCACTGGGATTACAGGCATGAGCCGCCATGCCCAGCCAGTACCTACATTTTCAGTAAACATGTACTTTCATTTGTTTGAGCTCATTACTGCTAAGAAGGTTTGTAACAAAATAAAAAGGCATTATCAATCAATACATAGTTGTACCTCTACACCATGCATAAATTACACAACCACTGTGGTATGGATTTTCAGACTGCTCTGTATATTCTCTGTGGCTGGTCTGCTCAGCCTCTATGTCCTATGTCTATACAGGCGCACTTTACCTGTTATTGCCCACATTTCCCATTGATCCTGCTAACTGGCGACACAATGGCTGCTGCTGCTGCTTCTTTAATTTTACTTTAAGTTCTGGGATATATGTGTAGAATGGGCAGGTCTGTTACATAGGTATATGTGTGACATGGTGGTTTGCTGCACATATCAAGTGATCATCTAGGTTTTAAGCCCCACATGCATTAGCTATTTGTCCTAATACTCTCCCTCGCCTTGGCCCCCACCACCTGACAGGCCCCAGTGTGTGATGTTCCCCTCCCTGTGTCCATGTGTTCTGATTGTTCAACTCCCACTTGTGAGTGACAACATGCAGTGTTTGGTTTTCTGTTCCTGTGTTAGTTTGCTGAGGATGATGGCTTCTAGCTCCATCCATGTCCCTGCAAAGAACATGATCTCATTATTTTTTATGGCTGCATAGTATTCCATGGTGTATATGTGCCACATTTTCTTCATACAGTTTATCATTGATGGACATTTGGGTAGCTGCCAAGTCTGACCTGTTGGCTTCTGAAACACACATAGAACTCAAAGGCCAAAGAATCACTGGCCAGTACACCAAGTGGCAGGCAGCTTAACAGTGTCAGATACTGCCTCCATCACTACTCAAGATCTGAGGTTGTTAGCAGTCCCTAACTGCTGATGTCTGGGCATATTTCCTTTTATCAGTGAGTTCCTCTGCCTGCTTTTCTTGATGGGGAGGTTAGTTATTTAAATCTGGAAAGGGTTAGGAAAAGAGAGATTATCAGTGGTTGTCTTTCAGATTTAACCAGGTGAAAGCCAAAATGCGAACTCTGTAGAAACTGGAAGTTCAAAGTGGAGATCTACTAAACTCAAACCAAATTATTTTAGTGCAGCTATTGATAGTAACATTAACTTCAAAAATGAAAAAATGTGAGACAAATGCTAAATTGGATGAGATGTGGAACAATGGATATAAACTGAGACTGTCCTAGGCAAAATGGGACTGGAGAACCGTCCTGGTTATACTGCTTCTTACTAGATTATCATTTCTTTCTGTTTGTGTTTTTGAGAAAAGGTTGTACTCTGTCACCCTGGCTTGAGACTACCACACCTGGCTTGCTTATTTATCTATCTATCTATCTATCTATCTATCTATCTATCTATCTATCTATTTATTTTGTAGAGATGGAGTCTCATTGTATTACCCAGGCTAGTCTCAAACTCCTGGGCCCAAGTCATCCTCCCACCTCGGCCTTCTGAAGTACTGAGATTACAGGCGTGAGCCACCAGGTCCAGCCTATTACTTCTTAAGCTGGATCCCATTTAATAACTCCACCTGTTCTTAACCAACATCCTAGAATAGAAATATCATGATGATGATGATATGGATGATGAACTTTTGACCCAGTTGATTACATATCCTCCTTAAAATGTTCTTCCCTCTTTTGGCTTCTGCAGGGGTGGGTGTTTCATCCTTACTCTGTGTTCCTCCTCCTCTAACCAAGTCTAACTGTTAAGAGTGCTTCAGGGCTTGGGGCTTGGGCCTGCCTCCCTTCTTTTCCTGCACTCACTCTTTTCTCTGTGGCAGCTGCTGTTGCCACACATGTACAGTTGTCTGGTGCACAGACATTTCATCTCACATTTCCCACTATCCTGTGTCAAGAGATGGCTGCCACTCCTCCTCCTTACATGTTGAGATATAGTTGCAATTCACCGTTCGGAACATTCAACAGTTTTCCATGTGTTACTACACTGTTGCTTTGCCCCCAGGGTGGTGGACACAGGGAATACGCCATTCTGATACCCCTGCAAGGAAGGACTTGCTGCTCAGCTGTGAAGAGTATGCTCAGAATCAGATGTCAGCTACTGCAGCGTCTGCTTCCACTTCAGGTCATGAGGTCATGCTCTCTCCAGGGCAGCCTGCTTCCAGTGATGGAGGGGGGGATGAAGGCCCAGCCTTATCAACCCACTGGGGACACTCTGATGGCAACAGTCACTCCAGACCTTCCTGTGGGGTTGGCCAAGTCTTTGTTGGGCTGGTATCACCGTTGTTGGGATGCATCTTGCCTCCTACCCCTTCCTATCACAGGTATTGATTTCTAAATAAACATCTTTCACTGCAAATTCTACCTCAGGATGTTTTGGCAAAACCCAACCTGTGACAGCCCCCTTCCTTCCCTTACAGCAACTACAACTGAACTATACAAAGTCCAGGGCAACACCTTGGTATAAGCTTAGATGCTTTCCTGCAGCTCAGTGCAGCGGAGCCAACCCAGCTCTCCCACAATACCCTGCACTTGGCAATGTCGGTTCTCTCATCCTATCCCATAGCCACAGGAAAGGCCACATGTGTGGACTTGGGAAATGTGAAGCAGGGAAAACTTCATGATGAAGGCTGGATTTGAGCTGAATGCTTCAGAGTAAGGGAGAAGGAAGGGGAAATAAAACTAATACTGACTGAGCCTTATGTCTCAGGCTCACTGCTAGGAGCTCTACCTTCTTTCGTTCATTCATGCTCTGCTCACAATAATACTATCAGGTAGGTAGTTCTATTGCCAATGAAAATTTTAAAAAAATAAGTACGATTGTTGGTGATTATACCACTGATGATAACGATAAAATAGAAATAAGTACCATTGATTACATAGTAGTATGTAACAGGTGGTTTCTGGGCCTTCATATTCATTATTATCTCATTTAATCATTAAAAGTCCTCCAGACCTGGGAAACTTTCAGTTATTGTTTTTTTGATTTTTGTTTTTTTTCCCCTTTGGAGATGGAGTTTCGCTCTTGTAGCCCAGGCTGGAGTGCAATGTCGCGATCTCAGCTCACTGCAACCTTTGCTTCCCAGGTTCAAGTGATTCTCCTGCCTCAGCCTCCCGAGTAGTTGGGATTACAGGCATGCACCACCATACCCAGCTACTTTTTGTATTATTAGTAGAGACAGGAATTCACCACATTGGCCAGGCTGGTCTCAAACTTCTGACCTCAGGTGATCCACCTGCCTCGGCCTCACAAAGTGCTGGGATTACAGGCATGAGCCACCATGAAACTTTCAGATTTTAAGGATGCTCACCGACTTCCTATTCTCTTACTTTCTAGTACCAGGGCTGATGGATTTCACTTAGGATCAACTTTTGTGAGAATCATTCTCCCAGCAATTCTACACAAATTTATCATGAGACAGCAGCCCATGTTCGAGGCCCACATAGAGTTGAGGATTCCCCCAAATAATCTCTCCTTTTCCTGCCTTGCTGACCCTGATTCACTCAGGAGCTCTGTGACAAAGCTGAGGGTCAGAGAAAATGAGGAATTCAACTTAGCTAACACAGCTGGCAAATGGTAGTTTACAACGTTGACCTGACCCCTTAGCCAGGGTTCCTGACCTCTGTGCTGGGTTATCTCCTATGGGGCTATGATTGTTTTCTTTTCTTTTTTGAAGCATAGTGTCTTTGTGTTTTCTTGGGTGTCAGGGCAACAGTAAATAAAAAATTAATTTAGATGCAGGGAGGCATCTAAGCTTATCAGGAAAAACTTTGCAAGGAAAACCACGTGCCTATATTTACAGAAATTAAAGACTTTAAAATAAATGGCAGTTAAATAACAAAATTGGGCAATAGATGTGATTTGTTTCTCTATTCAGTGATGTAGATAAAAGAAACACATTTTTGTATTTTATCAGTTAATTTTAGTTACCGTTTATTAATTTTCTGAATGCGTTTCTTTTAAACAACTTTATTGAGGCATAAGTGACATATAATGAGCTACGTATATTTAAAGTGTACTATATTTTTAGGAAACTTCACTAGCAGGAATAAAGTGTACAATGAGTTACGTTTTGACAAGTGCGTATGTGAAACAACTGTGTTGCTTTATGCCGCTCAAAGTCATTTATAGCTACCGTGACACCCACAGACATGCCAATCCAGGACAGGTACTAAGCCTAGTGGCTTTGGTGCAGGTTCTTGTTCGCATAAAGGCCACCGGGGGAGTAGGTTCGCTGAAGAAAGACTTCAACGCACCTACTACCAGCAAATCCGAAGCGGCACCCTTAGGGATAAAGGGCAGCACTTCATCGTTCTTTTTTCCGCGCAGAGGCCATAATTAACTGGTAAGGACAGCAAGTTACTCTTGGCGCCAAAGCCAAGAATAGAGCAGTATCATGCAGTAAAAACAAACTGCATTTAAAGCTGAGGCCTCCAGGGGGAGAAAAGTCCTGGAGGAATGCCTAGAAAGCGGCTAAGCCGCCAGAGTCACTAGCTCAAAGTACAATAGTGGCTTTGCTGAGCAAGGTCGCCTTGACCGCTGGCAGCAAGTGCGGCGTCACACAGCTGCAGCCGGCCCTCAAAAAGTACCAAACGCAAGAGACACAAAAGGCCAATGTTTCGCCCAGATCTAAGTGTTCCTGGTCCGCAACCCTGGCCCACGTTCCTAAAGGCGCGCCAGCCCGGCCCAGATGCCCCTCCTTCCGCCACCCTCTCAGGGCTCCGCCCAGTGAAGAAACCAAAGGATTGATGAAAACCGACGCTCCTCTTCCCTTTAAAAACGCCAAAAGTGGGTGGAGAGGGAAGGGAAGGCTAAACACGTCTGCTTAGTTTCGTTATTATTAAAATCTTCACGTGATTGACCGACTCTTGACTCAGCGGTTTCTCCAAACAGCCTCCTTTATTTATTGGTTTGTCATCACCGCCTTCATCTTTTCTTGTACAGTCCTACCTACAGTTTTGAACGTTTAAACGGAATTCCTCCATTCTATACAAAGAGCAAATAAATTTTAAACCTTTAAAAATGAAGATCAATATTTGATTTCTAAAAATTCAATTTACTCAGTTCATTTAGCCTAATTCATTTCAAGTCCACAAATGACAAGATTTGGGTTTTAAATTATCACTTGACACGAGGCTACTTCCTCATTCCCGATAGAAGCAACTGCCACACATTTTCTTTTCTTTTTCTTTTTCTTTTGAGACGGAGTTTCGCTCTTGTTACCCAGGCTGGAGTGCAATGGCGCGATCTCGGCTCACCGCAACCTCCGCCTCCTGGGTTCAGGCAATTCTCCTGCCTCAGCCTCCTGAGTAGCTGGGATTACAGGCCCGCGCCACCATGCCCAGCTAATTCTTTTTTTTTTTTGTATTTTTAGTAGAGAAGGGGTTTCACCTTGTTGACCAGGATGGTGCCGATCTCTTGACCTCGGGATCCACCCGCCTCGGCCTCCCAAAGTGCTGGGATTACGGGCGTGAGCCACCGCGCCCGGCCCACACATTTGCTTAAAAGGACCATCAGGGCTGGGAGAGGTGGCTCACGCCTGTAATCCCAGCACTTCGGGAGGCAGAGCCTGGCGGATCATGAGGTCTGGAGATAGAGACCATCCTGGCCATGGTGAAATCCCGTTTCTACTAAAATACAGAAAATTAACTGGGCGTGGTGGCGCGCCCCTGTAGTCCCAGCTACTAGGAGGCTGACGCATGGGAATGGCTTGAATCTGGGAGACGGAGGTTGTAGTGATCCGAGATCGTGCCACTACACTCCAGCTTGGTGAAAGAGTAAGAAGAAGTAGAATAATAATAATAATAATAATAAAGCACCATCAGCTTTTCTCACTCTTGTACCTTGGTTCTGGATTATTATAGACTTCTTCCCTTCCTTCCTTTCCTTCTCTCCCTCTCTCTCCCTTTGTGCCTCCCTCCCTCCCTTTCTTCTGTCCCTCCCGCCCTTCTGCCATTGATGAATAAAAGTTGTAAATATTAACAATGACATTTTGATATATTTGATACATTTATACATTGTGACATGGCTATATAAAGCTAATTAGCATATCTATCACCTCCCATATGTTTTTAAATGGTTCAAGCACTTAAAATCTATTTAGCGGCCGGGCGCGGGGGCTCACGCCTATAATCCCAGCACTTTGGGAGGCCGAGGCGGGTGGATCACAAGGTCAAGAGATCAAGACCATCCTGGTCAACAAGGTGAAACCCCATCTCTACTAAAAATAAAAAAATTAGCTGGGCATGGTGGCGCGCGCCTGTAGTCCCAGCTACTCAGGAGGCTGAGGCAGGAGAATTGCCTGAACCCAGGAGGCGGAGGTTGCGGTGAGCCAAGATCGCACCATTGCACTCCAGTCTGGGTAACAAGAGCAAAACTCCGTCTCAAGAAAAAAAAAATCTATTTAGCAATTTTTTCTGTTCTTCTCTTTTTTTGAGACAGTCTCACTCTGTCGCCCAGGCTGGAGTGCAGTGGTGCGATCTCGTCTCACTGCAACCTCCATCTCCCAGGCTCAAGCCATTCTCCCACCTCAGCCTCCGGATCAGCTGGGACCACAGGTGTGTGCCACCACGTCCAGCTATTTTGTGCATTTTTTTGTGGAGATGGGGTTTCACTATGTTTCCCACACTGATCTTGAACTCCAGGGCTCATGCGATCCTACCGCCTTGGCCTCCCAAAGTGCTGGGGTTACAGATGTGATCCACCACGCCTGGCTACTTAGCAATTTTCAACCCACAACATATTGTTATTAACTACAGTTACCATGTTGTTGAATAGATCTTATAGACTCGTTCTTAAGCAAATGAGTGATTTGATTAAAAAAACTTGATAAACAGTTGTCCTAGAATTTTTTCTCCTTCCACAGTGACAACTCAATAGTCACCCCAATAATGACAATTCTGAAAAGTTTTGTGCAAATCAAATTTAAAAAACAAACCTTGATTATGTTTTTAAAGTTTATTCTAATCTTTTTTAAAATTTAATTTTATTATTTTGTTTTGAGACAGGGTCTCACTTGGTCACCCAGGTTGGAGTGCAGTGGTGCAATCTTGGCTGCTTGCAACCTATGCCTCTCGGGTTAGAGTGATTCTCCTGCCTCAGCCTCTGGAGTAGCTGGGACTGCAGGCACACCCCACCACGCCCGCTTAATTTTTGTATTTTTGGTAGAGATGGGGTTTCGCTATGTTGGCCAGGCTTATCTCCAACTTCTGACCTCAAATGATCTGCCCACCTAGGCCTCTTAAAGTGGTGGGATTACAGGGGTGAGGTACTGCGCCTGGACATATTTTTTTTCCCCCAGGAAGCCTTTTTGACAAAAGGGGAGCACCTGGCCATATTTTAATCTTGACAATATAAGTAATATACACCCATTATAGAAAATGTAGACAGAAAATTCGAAAGAATAAAAGGAAATTATTTATAATCTTTTCACTCAGAAACAATCTGTTAATAATTTGGTGTCTTTCCTTCCAGTCTTCTTATCATGGATTTTGATTGTTTTTCCTTTTTTTATAGCCCTTAAATTGGTATATAATATTATGGATTTTTAAAAACAATTGTAATTATACAATTTTGTTTTAAACTTTTCCCCCCATTACAATGTTAGCATTTTCCCATTTTGTTAAGAACATAACCTTTAATGACTGTTTAGTAGTTCATTGTATGAATTGAACATTGATCATTTAATCTCAGTTTCTCCATTTTCGGACATATGAGTTCAATTTTTTTTTTCAACTGAGCAAGCTATTTAAAATAACTGGCTGAACGCGGTGGCTCATGCCTGTAATCCCAGCACTTTGGGAGGCTGAGGTGGGCAGAGCATTTGAGGTCAGGAGTTCCAAACCAGCCTAACCAACATGGTGAAACCCCGTCTCTACTAAAAATACAAAAAAATTAGCCAGGCGTAGTGCTGCATGCCTGTAGTCCCAGCTACTCCGGAGGCTAAGGCAGAAGAATTGCTTGAACCCAGGAGGCGGAGGTTGCAGTGAGCTGAGATCGCATCACTGCACTCCAGCCTGGACAACAGAGTGAGACTCCGTCTCAAAACAAAACGAAACAAAATAAAACCCCTGTAGTAAGTTCTTTATATGAAGTGACACATCCTTTGAAATGTGAAAAGCCACTCCCAAACCCAGTCTACTTTTATAAGTTTGAGTTCTCATTTATTGAAATTTGCCTAAGGTAAAAACACATCTGAACTTTGTTTTCCTGTTTTTTAAATGTTGGAGTTGTTTGAGGTTTTCCTACAAATTTATGTTTTAAGAATAAAACCCCAAAATTATCGTTCTAAGCATCTGTTGTGTTTTTCTGAAGCATTTCAACATCATATATATTGGTAAGTACCTAGATGAAAAGAGTGATTTTACTCCCTTCGTACTTATCCCTCCCCAGTGACGAGAGAAGAGAAACTTGGAGATAATTGGGTGCCAGTAGAATAGCAATTAGGGTTGGGGCTTGGGGTAGGGAGGAAAGGGACTGAGTGGACATCAGGTGAGTTGAGGCAAGAGAAAGGTAGTATACCTGCCTCCAAAAGTTTACAGCCTAGCCAGCCAGAATAAAAACAGGTGTGTAATATTTGGAGAAGCATATTCTAAGTCACACAATGTCTTATTCTCTTATAGCCCCACTCCAGAATCTGGCTTAGTAATAGGCATCAAGAAGATAACAAATTAGTGAATTTGACAGTATTTATTGAGTATCTACTATGTACCAGGCACTGTTCTTGGTGCTTAGGGATATATCAGTGAACATAAAACACACCAATCCCCTCACTTTGTGGCATTAACATTTTATGAGGAAAGACAGATAGTCAGTGCACAACATTAGTAATTAAATTCTATTTTGTGTTAGAAGGAGGTAAGAGCTATGAAAAAATGGACAGGAAAAGGGAGTTTGAAAGTGTTGAGGGGATGGCACGGGTGGGAGGGGGTTCTCAGTGTTAAATAACTTAGTCAGGATAGGCTTCATTGAGAAAGTAACAGTTAAAGCAAAGACTTGAAGGAAGTGAGAGCATTACCCATCCGGATACCCGAAGAAAGAACGTTCTAGGCAGAGTAGTCAGTGTCAAGGCCCTGGAAGTGCAAGTGTACCTGAAGAACAGCCGGACAGCCAACATGGTTGGAGAGGAGCCAAGCAATTGATTAAAGAAATAGATGGCTAGACACATGATCACAAAGGAAAATGTTAGAAGTATGAAGAAAATCCTACCCGTACTATAAATGATAAGGGATAATGAGAGCTGGGTGTGGTAGCTCACGCCTGTAATCCCAACAATATTGGAAGGCCAACGTAGGCAGATAACTTGAGTTCCAGGACTCGAGACCAGCCTGGCCAACATGGCGAAACCCCATCTCTACTAAAAATATGCAAATTAGCTGGGCGTGGTGTTGTACACCTGTAAGCCCAGCTACTAAGGAGGCTGACTCACGAGATCGCTTGAACCCAGGAGGTGGAGGTTGCAGTGAGCCAAGATCATGCCATTGCACTCCAGCCTGGGTGACAAAGTGAAACTCCATCTCAAAAAATAAACAAATAAATAAATAAAGGTCTGAGTACTTGAGCACCTGCTGAGTTGGAAGGAAGTTATCGGGTAAGTTCTAGGTATGCACCCTGAAACTTGAGTTGTAGAAGGGAGGGGAGGATGCAGAAGGGATGTAAAATGCAGCCAGAGCCTCAAACTGCCCCACAATCATCATCCAGACTTACAGGTTTCTGGTGGACTAGATAAGAAACCACAGTCTTGAAACTCTGGGACTTTTGTTAACTGGCGAAGAAAACAAAAGAATGCCCAAAATAATTAAAAAAAAAAAACGCTGCATTTTAAATCAACATTTGCTTTCTTTTTTTGTTTTTAGATGGATTTTTTTCTTTAAGACAGAGTCTCGCTTTGTCACCCAGGGCGGAGTGTTTAACCAATATTTTCTAAATGCCGATTTCAAGGGCAAAATGCTTGAAGCCCCACCTCCTCCCCCTTCACTCCCTCCCTCCCTCCCTCCTTTCTTTCTCTCTCTTTCTCTCTTTCCTTCCTTCCTTCCTTTCTTTTTCTTTTTTCTTTTTTCTTTTTGTGAGATGGGGTCTCACTCTGTCACCCAGACTAGAGTGCCCTGGTGCAATCATAGCTCACTGCAGCCTCCATCTCCTGGGCTCAAATGATCCTGCTGCCTCAGCCTCCCAAGTAGCTGGGACTATAGGCGTGCACCACCCCACCTGGCTAATTTTTTTTTGAGACAAAGTCTCACTCTGTTGCCCAGGCTGGAGTGCAGTGGTGTGATCTTGGCTCACTGCAACCTCCGGGGTTAAAGAGATTCTCCTGCCTCCCAAGTAGCTGAGATTATAGGTGTGTGATACCATGCCTGGCTAATTTTTGTATTTTTAGTAGAGACGAGGTTTCACCATGTTGACCAGGCTGGTCTCCAACTCCTGACCTCAGCCTCGGCCTCCCAAAGTGCTGGGATTATAGGCCATTCTGATTGATGTGGAGAGAAAGGGGCAGGGTACCTCACCCACTCTGAGATACCAGCCCTGAGCCCAAGGACTCCATGGAACACACTTTGAGAAACACTGATATAGTTCAAATCCTTAGACAGCGGAGGAACATGTGCTCCAAAGAGATCAAGTGGCCTGAACAGGCCACAGAATGAGTAGTGATCAAACAGGGATGAGAAACCAGCTCCCCTGATTTTGATGCTGAGGAGAGTGAGCAACTCTTGGTTGTGAGCACTATGCTAGATGTGGTATCATGGTGATGCCTCAGCAGGGCCTGTGAGATCCAGTGCTTAGGTTTCATCTGGAGGACTGATATCTCCATCCTGGTTTACAGGTCTTCCAGTGGATGTGCCTCTCCCTGGAAGCTACCCAGGATTTCAGAAATCACTACATCTGGGAAGAAAGGATTCGAAAATATGGTCTGGGAAGGGATAGAATCAAGTAACTTGTATTTATTTTGTGTGTGTGTGTGTGTGTGTGTGTGTGTGTGTGTGTGTGTAAGACAGACAGAAACAGGGAAACAGCATGAGAAACACACACACCCAGAGAAACAAAGAAAGAAAGGGAAATAAAGGAAGGAAAGGAGGAAGGAAGGAAGAAGGTAAGAAGGAGTAAATTCAAAATCAGGGGAGCTGGTTTCTCATTTGTTTTTTTTGACATGGAGCCTCGCTTTGTCAATCAGGCTGGAGGCGCTGTCTCGGCTCACTGCAACTTCCACCTCCCGGGTTCAAGCGATTCCCCTGCCTCAGCCTCCCGAGTAGCTAGGACTACAGGCACGTGCCACCATGCAGGGCTAATTTTTTTTTAACGGGTTTCAGCATGTTAGCTAGTTGAACTCCTGACTTCGTGATCCACCCGCGTCAGCCTCCCAAAGTGCTGGGATTACAGGCATGCGCCACCCTGCCTGTCAGGCTCTTCTTAACAACCACAGTGTACTGTCCCTTTGTAAATGATCAATGCGATGCACACAAGAGACCAACTAGTATTTCATTTATTTATGTATTTTGAGATGGAGGCTTGCTCTGTCACCCAGGCTGGAGTGCAGTGGTGCAATCCTGGCTCACTGCAACTTCCACCTCCCAGGTTCAAGTGATTCTCCTGCCTCAGCCTCCTGAGTAGCTGGGATTACAGGTGCACCGCCACACCACCAAACACAGCTAATTTTTGTATTTTTAGTAGACATGGAGTTTCTTCATGTTGATCAGGCTGGTCCTGAACTCCTGACCTCAGGTGATCCACCTGTCTCAGCCTCCCAAAGTGCTGGAATTACAGATGTGAGTCACCGTGCCCAGCCCCAACTAGTATTTTAATTTTGAAGAAGCAAATTCCTGCCATCAGCTATGTCCCCATCTCCTCCAAATTGGAGGGACAGGGAGAGATATGTGTCTTAATTTGTATGTGGAGAGGGAGATCAGATGCACGAAGGGGATAAAGTGACTTTCCTAAGGTTGCATAATAATCTGATGGCTGGCCAGGCACGGTGGCTCATGCCTGTAATCCCAGTACTTTGGGAGGCTGAGGCGGGCATATTACCTGAGGTCAGGAGTTCGAGACCAGCCTAGCCAACATGGCGCAACCCCGTCTCTACTAAAAATACAAAAAAAAAAAAAAATTAGCCAGGCATGGTGGCGCACATCTGTAATCCCAGCTACTCGGGAGGCTCAGGCAGGAGAATTGCTTGAACCTGGGAGGCGGAGGTTGCAGCGAGCTAAGATCGTGCCATTGCACTACAGCCTAGGTGACAAGAGCAAAATTCCGTCTCAAAAATAATAATCTGATGGCTGAATGGGTTCCAAAAATCTAGTTCAGCATCACAACTGCTGGCCAGATGAGCAATGCTTATCTTGTGGCATGTTTCCAGTTTTCAAAACAGTGACATAAGTCTAAATGGCTCATTAAAATTCTCTATAAAATAAAATGGTGCTGTTCCGTGATGCAATCCCTATGCTAACCACATGATGATGCTGCAGACAGATCTAGAGATTTGAGGAGAGGGGGTTTAAGAATATTTTTTATGTTTGTAAATTATGGTACAGTTACACAATTAAGATTATGCAGCCTTTTAAAAGAATGAGGTAAAGCTACAGATTTGTAAGAAAAATCTTCAAAATATGCCTGAGAAAAGTAAGTCACTAAACAATATAAAGAACACACTCATATTGGACTATTTTTTTTAAAAGAATATAAATATATATGCTGATACATACATGATGTTTTTCCGCAGAGTAGGAAAAAACGACCAATAACAGTTGTTACTTTGGGGAGTGGGACTGATGTCCAAGAGAGGGGAAAGGGTGGCTTTTTGAATAACTTTTTGTGGGTGGCGGCTGTTCAAGCGATTCTCCTGCCTCAGCCTCCTGAGCAGCTGGGATTTCTGGCATGCACCAACACACCTGGCTAATTTTTGTATTATTACTATAGACAGGGTTTCACCATGTTGGCCAGGCTGGTCTTGAACTCCTGACCTCAAGTGATCCACCCGACTCGGCCTCCCAAAGTGCTGAGATTACAGGCATGAGTCACCTTGTCCAGCTCATAACTTTCAAAGTGATTTGATTTTAATAATTTGCATTAATTTAAAGACCATTATTACAAAAAGTCCATTTGTTGTACAACTTTAAATACTGCAGAAGTTAATAAAAATCTCTTTCTTTCAGTTTTTTTTTTTTTGAGACAAATTCTTGCTCTTGTTGCCCAGGCTGGAGTGCAATGGTGCAATCTCGGTTCACCGCAACCTCCGTCTCCCAGTTTCAAGCGATTCTCCTGCTTCAGCCTCCCAAGTAGCTGGGATTACAGGCATGCAGCACTATGCCAGGCAAATTTTGTATTTTTTTTAGTAGAGACAGGGGTGTCTCCATGTTGGTCAGGCTGGTCTCGAACTCCCGACCTCAGGTGATCCGCCCGCCTCGGCCTCCCAGAGTGCTGGGATTACAGGCATGAGCCACCACTCCCAGCTTCTCCTTCGTCTCTTAATCCCATTCCCCAGAGGCCAGAGAACTCCTGCTGAGAGTCTGAGACCTCATTTCTCAGAATGTGGTCTCCAGACCAGCAGCATCAGATCACCAGGGAAGTTGCTAGAAATGCAGATTCTTGTGTCCTACCCCACACCTGTTAAACTCCACTGTGTGGCCCAGTAATCTGTGTTTTAAGGAGCCCTCCAGTGAGTGTGTTGCATGAACCGTTTTGTTTTAGCAGATTGGATCAGATCTTTCGGTAGGAGAGGTTGAGAATACTACCTGCTGGGAGAACTAACAATTCAAAGTGGCATGTTTCCATTTATCCAGGGAGCTCTGGCTCAAGAGTTGGCAGCCCCTTGAGCCCACTGTGACCCTGATGTGGGGTTGAGCGATAACCATACTGTCATCCAGACAGTAGGTTTTATCCAGAAAAAAGGAAGCGCCAGAAGGAGAAAGGAAAAAGAGGGAGTGTAGGAGAAACTAAAAGAAGGATGAGTAGGGAAAGGAAAAATGGGGCAGAGGAAAAGAGAATGCAAATAAGAAAAATAAAGATTCTATGGTGGCAAATAGATGACACCAATACTGCAGGGCCACTCGTTTATTTTTTTATTTTTATTATGTATTGTTATCTTTGAGACAGGGTCTCACTCTGTCACCCAGGCTGGAGGGCAGTGATGACATCTTGGCTCACTACATCTGTCTCCCAGGTTCAAGCAATTCTTGAACCTCAGCCCCCTAAGTAGCTGTGTTTACAGGCATGTGCCACCACACCCAGCTAATTTTTGTATTTTTTTGGTAGAGACAGGGTTTCACCATGTTGGCCAGGCTGGTCTTGAACTCCTGACCTCAAGTGATCCTCCTGCCTCAGCCTCCTAACGTGCTGGGATTACAGGCATGAGCCACTGAGCCTGGCCCATTATTTAATAACTTTTTATTATTCTTCCATTCTAAACCTCTGCACCTTTAAGTTCATTTCCTCTACTCATTCCCACATTTTATTGACTATCATTCACCAAATCTGATAGGGTCATTTTTTACACCATTCAGTATGTTAACATTCAGGGAAATGTTTGCCAGTGAGGCCCTGCTCTTTAGTTAAAAAGTCATGCACTCTCAAAGCTGCTGAAAAGAGTCTAAATCTACCTATGATGGTAGGGGACAGTGTCGGAGGACTGTTGAGGAGGTATATTCAGGAGAACGAATAAGAGCACCCTAGAAACAGCAGTATCAACAATCACGTCAATCCAGGTGAAGCATAGATTGGAGGGGATCTCACAGATTTCCTCAAACACTAATCCCAGTCTCACGTATACATGTGCATCTACCAGTGAAAGCCAAGGAAAAACTCCTTCAATCTGAGGCAGGGCAATGGGAGACAGTACACAAAAAGGGATTTTTCTCACAGTGTTTTTGTGGAGAAAACATTAAACAATTCTAAGTGTGGGAGCTCAGAGCAAACAAAGATTTGAGAATTTTTAGCCTATTTATTCTGATAAAATACTCAGCACGTGTCTACAACTTTCAGAACATCGTTGTGTCTCACGACAGTGCTGTCTCAATCAAGGAGCCAGCATTTGCTATTTGCCTGAGGGAAAGGTTGTGATGGGGGCGAGAGTGGATTTCGCTTGGAAGGCTGCTCATATTTCACGGTGTTCCTTTATTTTTTTTAGTTTGATGACACCTTCAAGAGCTAAAGGGCAACAATTTATTACACCAGATATTTGACAAATTGGGACAGCATTTTATTTTAATTAATAGAGACAAGGTAGCACTCATTTGCACAGGCTGGAGTGCAGTGGCGCCATCATAGAGTACTGCAGCCTCAACCTCCTGGGCTCTAGTGATCCTCTCGCCTCAGCCTCCCTGGTAGCTGGGAGTATAGGTGTGCACTATCATGCCTGGCTATCCTTATGTATAAATATAAATACGTGTGTGTGTGTGTGTATATTTTTTTTTTTGCTTCAGTGACAGCATCTTGCTCTGTCACCCAGGCCGGAGTGCAGTGGTACAAACATGGCTCACTGCAGCCTCCACCTCCTGGACTAGAACAGTCCTCCTGCCTCAGCCCCCAAGTAGCTGGGACTACAGGTGCACAGCACCACACCCAGTGAATTTTTTATTTTTTGTAGAGATGGGTTTTCACCATGTTGGCCAGGATGGTCTCAAACTCCTGAGCTCAGGCAATCTGCCTGCCTTGGCTACCCAAAGTGTTAAAACTACAGGCGTGAGCCACTGTGCCTGGCCAATTTTTAAAATACGAGCATTTACTCACAAGAATCCTTGAATTATAAAGTTGGCACCACCTTCACAGATCATCTGAGGCCCATCAATATTGCTTTGGGGAATTTTGAGAAAAACACCGTGCTCAGGCCTGACTCTGGGCAAACTGAATCTGAATCTCAAGGAATGTGACCAAGGGGGATTTCCACTTTTAAAGCTTCACAACTGATTCCAACATGCAGCCAGGATCAAGAAACACCTTTAGTTTCACTATTTCATTTTACTGATAAAGGTATAAGAGTTCAAACAGATGAAGTGACCTGCCTAAGGTCACACTACCAGTAAGTACTGCCTGACAACCAACTCCTCTGACTGCCAATGCAATGTTCTTTCCACTATGTTCTTTTTTTGTTTCTTCTTATAGAAAGAACTTAGGGTTTTACTGAACATTCAAGTTATGCAATTTACAATTGAGAAAGAAGAGCTAGAGTTCAGTAGGTATTGGTGGGGCATCTTCAGAGGCCTCAACTCAATTGTGAGTTTTCTGAAGACTACTATGCCCAGGGCATTGCTCCTGCCGAGTGTTACTGATGGCAGTCAAATGATGTTTTGCTAAAGGCAATGATTAATACTGTATCCAGTGTTCATTAGTCTTGTGTTGGGCAAGTCACTTGCTCTTGAATTAGTTTCACCTATGGTAGAAAACATTCATTGACAAATGTTTTCACTTTCAAGAATTAATTACATTAAAGCAAACAATAGTGGGGGAGATCAGTGGTTCTTAATATTTAAGTTAGGGTGGGGGTTAGGGTGGGGAGTCATAGGTCCCATTGGAGAGCTAGTGAAAGCTACAAACTTCCCCACAAAAAGACACATAAATGTTGCATGTAATTTCTGAGGATTCACCAACACCTCCCCCAGTCTGTCTAAACTCATACATACACTCTAGATTAAAATCTGAACTAGATGATTTTTGAAGCTCTCTTTTAGTGTTTCTCAAAGTGTGGCCCATGGACCACAGAATCAGAATCACTTGGGGTGTTTGTTAAAGAAAAAAAGAGATTCATGAGACTGCCACACACCTACTGTTTCAGAATCTCTGGGGAATGAGGTACAGGAATCTTTATGTTAAAAAAAAAAAACCCAAAACCAGATGGTTCTTTTGGAAACTAACACTTGAGAATCAGTGCTTTATTCCTACTTGAGATTTTTAAATGCTTTCGTCTGTTGAATATTTTAGGTTTTGTCTGTTCATCTATCAAGTATAGCAAACAGTATGCTTAGTATGAACTCATTACAGAATATTTGTGCGTATGTACATAGGAAAAACATCTAGAAGTATAGATGTGGGTGTGTGTATATATATGTGTAAATATATATAACAATGTTAATAGTGGGAATATAGATGATCTCTATTTTTTCCCCTTTATCCTTCTGTTTTATTTCTCTCCCTTTTTTCCCTGTGTTTTAAAAAAGATGCTTCTTGTTTCTGAGCTTGATTTCCCCATCTGAGAACAGGGTGCTGTAAGTAGGTGAACTTCAAGATCATGTCCTGTTCCAATGGTTCGTGACTCTTTATACTACCCTCTAGGCTCCCTTGTCCATCTCACAGCATGAACTGCATAGGTAACAACAGTGTTTGGAGAATAAGCATGTATTATTTTTGTATATATTACGTTTGAGATGCCTAGCAACCGTTTTTGCACCAGCAAAATTTTTCTCTTCTTTGTCAAGGAGCCAAAACGGAAATAGTCTACTATCTACAGCCCTCAAAAGTTCCTCCTCTCTCCTTAGCCTTACAAAATGCCATCTGCCATGGGCATGGGCAAAGACTTCATAACTAAAACACCAAAAGCAATTGCAACAAAAGTCAAAATCGACAAACAGGATCTAATTAAAACAGCTTCCACACAGCAAAAGAAACCACCATCAGAGTGAACAGGCAACTTGCAGAATGGGAGAAAATTTTTGTAATCTACCCATCTGACAAAGGTCTAATATCCAGAATCTACAAGGAACTTAAATTTTGAAGAAAAAAAACATCAAAAAGTGGGCAAAGGATATGAACAGACACTTCTCAAAAGAAGACATTATGCCAACAAAAATGAAAAAAAGCTCATCGTCACTGGACACTAGAGAAATACAAATCAAAACCGCAATGAGATACCATCTCACGCCAGTCAGAATAGCGATTATAAAAAAGTCAGGAAACAATAGATGCTGGGGAGGCTGTGGAGAAATAGGAATGCTTTAATACTGTTGGAGGGAGTGTAAATCAGTTCAATCATTGTGGAAGACAGTGTAGCGATTCCTCAAGGGTCTAGAACCAAAAATACCATTTGACGCATGCACATGTATGTTTATTGCAGCAGTATTAAGAATAGCAAAGACTTAGAACCAACCCAAATGCTTATCAATGATAGACTGGATAAAGAAACATGGCACATATACACCATGGAATACTATGCAGCCATAAAAAGGAATGAGATCATGTCCTTTGCAGGGACACGGATGAAACTGGAAGCCATTATCCTCAGCAAACTAACACCGTCACAGAAAACCAAACACTGAATGTTCTCACTCATAGGTGGGAGTTGAACAATGAGAACGCATGGACACAGGGAGAGGAACAACACACACTGGGGCCTGTCAGGTGGTAGGGGCCATGAGGAGGGAGAGCATTAAGACAAATATCTAATGCATGTGGGGCTTAAAACCTAGATGATGGGTTGATAGGTGCAGCAAACCACCATGGCACATATATACCTATGTAACAGACAGGCACATTCTGCACATATATCCCGGAACTTAAAGTAAAATTTATAACAATGAAAGAAAGAAAAAAAAAAAAAAAAGAAAATGCCGTCCGCGCATATCTCTTAGGAGCATAGGAAGTGTTGTGAACCAAAAAGCCAGGGCGTGGTATCCCCGCCCACCTGCCTCTACATCACCACCCCTCTCGCCGCTTTCAAGCGCGGAGATTGGCTGTAAGCAAGAAAGAGCCCCGCCCCTAGTCTTATGACTCCCGCTGAAGCGCCGATTACTGGTTTTTGCAACGCTGTGGTCGGTGGTCACCCGTGCTCTTGACCCAGGTCTAGCGAGCCTTTTCCCTGGTGTTGCAGCCCTTGTTGTACCTCCGCCGCCGCTTGCTCTGCGGAATCATGTTGTGCTTCCGCCTCTTCCCGGTTCCTGGCTCAGGGCTTGTTCTGGTCTGCCTAGTCCTGGGTGAGTTGTCGGGCCCTTCCGATTAGTCTGTGCGCTTGGGCCTGGGGCGCCAGTTCTACAACCTGAAAGACTGGTCCGAGGGTGAGGGGGTTGAGAGGCTCAGCAGCAGACACTTGGCGGCGGCGGTTGGCCCGGGCAGGCGAGGAATGACCTAGAGAAGGCCTGACCGAGGGATGGCGGGGAAGAAGGGCCCAGGAGAGTAAGAAGGGGCCGGTAACGGGGGTGGACGCCGAGGGAGTAGGCTGGGAGGAGTGACGCGTGGAGAGGGTCGGGGTGGAAAGAGTAACTTGGGGAAAACACTGAGGAGTGAGCGTAGGAGGGTGGTACATGCAGATTTTGGGTGCCAGAGACAATTAGGAGAGTCCTGGTTTGTTGAGACCACGGAAGAGTTTTGAAGATGGTGGAAAAACTATGGGGTGAGATAGGAAATTAAGAGGGGAGACCATGCCTGCCAGGAGTAGCTTGGTGGAAGAATGTGGGTTGGGGCAGATAGGACACTAGAGCCTGAGGGGCAGGGGCAGGGACAGGGTTGGGCATTTTGTAGGTAGGAATTTGAGGCTGTGAAGAAAGGGTGATCAAGAGATGAGGAGTGATACTGGGTTTGAGTTTGGCAGTCACAGTTGTTGAGGGGGAAGGAACCTAAGGTATCTGGGGAGATTTCCAGGAAAGAAAATTTGGACTCAACCTCTGGGGACTAAGGGGTTCAGTGGGAACTTTGATGGGGAGTGCATATCTACTTGGAGGTATTGAGGATGTCGATTTTCTCCCAGTTTTGCTACTTCCTCCCAGCCAGGCACTGACAAAAAAATCCCCAGACGTTTCAGTTGGGAGGGCCTCCCACATGTGAGGTTTTGCGGGTGGAGTATCTGAGTTTGGTAGACTACCTCTTTGCCTTCAGAGTCTCTTGTTTTTTTCATCATCACACAACTAGCCTATTACCTCATTTTTGGGGGGTACAGGGAGCAGTTAGAAAAATTGCTAAGGATTGAGTTGTTACCAGGGCCTAAGAATGGCTGGATGGGACTCATTGCAGTGGCTCGAACCTGTAATCCCAGCACTTTGGGAGGCTGAGGTTGATGGATCACCTGAGGTCAGGAGTTCGAGAAAAATACAAAATATTTTTCTCTACTAAAAATACAAAATAGCTGAGTGTGGTGGTGGGTGCCTGTAATCCCAGCTACTTGGGAGGCTGAGGCAGGAGAATGGCTTGAACCCAGGAAACAGAGGTTACAGCGAGCCGAGATCGTGCCATTACACTCCGGCCTGGGTGACAAGAGTGAAACTCTCTCTCAAAATAATAATAATAATAATAAAAGAATGGCTGGATGACTGTTTGCTGATTGTGTTGTACCTTAATAGATAATGGATCCCTAACAGCTTTCATTGCCTAAAGCTGAACTTTGACCAGAGTGTCTCTTCCTGACCTGATTCATGCTGTGCTTGTTGCTACCCACCTGCTCTTGCTATTTCTGACCTAATTAAATAACATAAGGAGCAGACCCAGATGAGAGTGGGGAGGAAATAGACCTATTAAGGGTCTGAGAAAGCAGTGAGAGATATACATTTTGTAATTCACATTTCAGTAGAATAAAATCAACACCCTGGAATAGTGATTCTCAACCAGGGGACATTTGGCAGTATCTGGAAACATTTTTGGTTGTCACAACTGGGGGATTGCCTTTAGCATCTAGTGGGTAGAGGCCAAGGATGCTGCTAAACATCCTAACCAAGCACAGGGCAGGCCCTCACAACAAAGAATTATCTTCCTGAAAATGTCAGTGGTGCCAAGGTTGAGAAGCCCTGCTCAAAAACCATGGTATTGAAAGAGTTCCTGATTATCTAAGTCACTGACTCGCAAGGACTTTTTATAGGTCTGTGAAATCAAAACTTCAGAATAATGTTAAGAAGGTATTTGTCCTTTTTGGCTGGGTACAGTGGCTCACGCCTGTAATACCAGCACTTTGGGAGGCCAAGGCTGGCAGATCACCTGAGGTCAGGAGTTCAAGACTAGCCTGACCAACATGGTGACACCCAGTCTGTACTAAATATACAAAAATTATATGGGTGTGGTGGCACATACCTGTAATCCCAGCTACTTGGGAGGCTGAGGCAGGAGAATCTCTTGAACCCGGGAGGCAGAGGTTGCAGTGAGCCTAGATCACACCACTGCACTCCAGCTTGGGTAACAAGAGTGAAAGTCCGTCTCAAAAAGGAAAAAAAAAGACGGTATTTGTCCTTTTCACTCTTATCCTCTCACCAGTGTACAGCAGTTTTCCAGAAGCTACACAACCTGTGATGTCCTCACCACTCTGACGTTCTTGCATTTTATTCATTTCTCAGTTTTAATTTCTAATACTGTAATACCAATACATATGACTCACTTAAACCTCCATGAGGTCCTCAGTGGATAAGAAAGTAAGAGGGTCCTGACACCAAAATATTTGGGAATCCCTGATGTACTCCAACGGTTCACATGGTGCAGGAAAGTCTTCTGTACCACTTCTGAAAGGGGGCCATGAGGCTTTGCTTGAATACTTAATTCTAAGCCTTAACTGTATCTTGGAGCACTTACTGAGGGCAGACTGACCCTAAGAAAGGATTGTTTACAATGGAAAGTACCTTATCAGTGACTAGAACACATCTGACCAAGGCATCTGTTAATCAGTAGTTCCCTGCCAATTGAATCTGTGCACAAATACAACACTGTTATTGTTTAGAGAAAGTGAAAAAAATAATAGTTGTCCTACTTGTTGGCTTTCATATCATTAAATTTTTTTTTAATGAAAGCTTTTTTTGTTTTGTTTTTAGAAAAGCAATGCTTACTCATTGCAGAAAATAAACATGCAAAAAGAAGCACATTAAAAAATCAGCTCATCTGCTAGTTTGTCATTTATTGATCAGGACTAACTAGATTTATCCTCTTAGAAAATTTCCAAGGTTGATTCCCTCCTCCTTCAAGTTCAGAGCAGGATTTGGAGGAATAAAAGTTAATAATGTACCTAGATCTGATTTTTAAGAGGTTCTAGGATGAAATAGAAACCACTTTTCTATACAGCTGCTTTTTTCTGATAGCTCTTGGTTCAGTGTGGAGCCCAAAGTCCTCCCGTATAGCTTCTTCTCTCAAAAATTTAGCAGTTGCTTGGTGGGTTTTATGCAAGTTACTTTTCTATAACAGAATGGATACCAAGGACAGGTTTTTGAAAACTCAGTGAATATTTGTAAAGTACCTACTATGTAGCTAGAACTGTGCCTGGGTACTGTAGAGGGCGACAGTGAAGGAGGATTGGTCCTGAATTTATAGTCTTATTAGCACTAGTGCTCTAGCTGTGCCAGTTTGATTTCGTAACTTTATAATTCTATCCCAGCTTTACCTGTAACCTTTTAAAAACAGCAGCTTTAGAGTAAGTACAGAAAAGGGTTCTTAGAGGCTATATATTGGTCTTTGTCATAGAGATTAAATTATGCTGGTGTTTATTTGGATGAATTGTCACTGACCAGCCAAGTTTCTGAAGAAAAGCTGTATGATTTAAAGGTGTTACAAAGTAGATAGTAAGTGAAAATCCTTTCTTTATATAATTGCCTAATTATGGTCCTTTTGTGACATCATAGATTTCAGGATTCTTCTGTGGTTATTGATTCTTGTAATTGCTTGACTTCTGTTTGTTGTTGTTGTTTGTTGTTAGGGTTCAGAATTTTTTTAGGTTTGAGTATTTTCTGGGTGGGAAAAGCATCACAGAATTATTCTAGTATATGTCACTGGTAGGAGCCTCTCCCTTCCACATGTGTTTACTGAATGCCTATTGTGTCCCAGCCACTATACTAGGTGAAAGGGACAGAGCAATGGATAAGACAGATGAGGTCCCTGCTCTCATGGAGCTTACATTTTAGTGGGAGAAGAAAGCTCAACAGTTAAATAATATAATCTCAGATAGTGATAAACACTATGAAGAGACTGGGCATGGTGGCTCATGTAATCCCAGCACTTTGGGAGGTCAAGGCAGGCAGATCTCCTGAGGTCAGGAGATCATTGTGAAAGAATTCTGGAGGCCTGCGAAACACTGCTCAACAATTAGTATTTTCCATTAGTTGAGTAGTGTTTAATCTTGTTTCCTTACCCACTCTCTGACCTTAAAGAATCTCCTGAGGTCAGGAGATCAGCCTAGTCAGCCTGGTGAAACCCCGTCTCTACTAAAAATACAAAAATTAGCTGGATGTCATGGTGGGCACGTGTAGTCCCAGCTGCTTGGGAGGCTGAGGCAGGAGAATTGCTTGAATCCAGGAGGTGGAGGTTGCAGTGAGCCAAGATCATGCCACTGTACTCCAGCCTGGGGGACAAGAGCAAAACACTGTCACAAAACAAAACAAAATCGCTATGAAGAAAATTATGCAGATAATGAGAAAGGAGAATGAATAGATGATAGGAATGGGTGATGGGGGATGATCCTTCTTTATAGTATGTGGTCAGAGGGCCTTCCATTATTGGGTGACATTTGGGCAGAGACCTGGGTGTGGCAGGAGACCAGCTATGTGACCATCTGGGGAAATAGGAATAAATCTTAACATTTGCAGAATCTTAGGTCACTAACCTATTTTCCACTCTTTTTTTTTCCTCCTGATTTTAGTCAAGACTCTCCTATGGTAGCAGTCTCTAAGAGCAGCAGCTATCTTATGTACTGTTATTTCCCATTGACTACCTAGTATAGGGCCTGGTACGTTGTCAACCATTAGTAAATTTTTGTTGAGGATATTCATTGGTGGGCACTAGGGATATGGTGGTAAACTAGACTAATTTAGTCTCCTTTTTCTTCCATGAATTTTAAATGATGTTTTGCAAGAAGTTCTTTTGGATTGAAACCTTCAATATCAGTGCGAAGTAGTACATATAATTATGAAGTAATTTACTAAAGTATAATCTCATATAATAATGCTAGTCTCTTACCTGTACTCCTTCAGATATACCTCCATAGTCTTGAAGGGGGTGATACCGAGAATTAGGAGGTCCTTGGTGAGGAGAATTAGGTTTTCACAAAGAACTACTCTCTCTCCTTTGCAGGTTATCTGAGAGAGAGAAAATAAGCACTAAGATTTTTCTATAGACTTAATCACATTTCATTTAACTGATAACTTTGATTTTGAGGTTCTGCCAAAATTATTCTAGCTATAATAGAGTACTGGAAAGGACAGGCTTGTCATCAGTTCATTAGTCACTGATTATCATATCTGATCGGGTTACAGATATTCAAATATGTCCCAAAAGAACAGTTTTTTTCCCCTATATCTTTGGGTAGATTTTATCTATAACCAAGGATTATTTTGCAACACTGGAGCTGATTTAAAGGACCTCTGATGCAGGAAGACTGCTCTTTCTTCTATAGTTCAAAAGGATTCTGATCATAATTTCTTATTAAAGTGCTCAGAGATCCCCTCAGATCCAAAAGTATACTTTATAAGTACTTGTTGGTATCCTGCTGTGCATTGTGAAAGAATTCTGGAGGTCTGCGAAACACTGCTCAACAATTAGTATTTTCCATTAGTTGAGTAGTGTTTAATCTTGTTTCCTTACCCACTCTCTGACCTTAAAGAATTAAGTCATTTTATAGCTTAAAAATATATTTTTATTAACTTTTAATGCTCCTTTTCATGTATTCAACATTCCTAGCTTGAAATCATATTACTTTTCTGTTTTAAGAAACTTACCAAAAAGCAAGGGTGTAAAGTACCTAAATGCAATGAGGGTATCAATTATGAGGAATTATAAAGAAGAAACAGTTAATCTGACTTAAACCTATAGGAAAACTATCACTCTGAACAGAAAACAAAGATAAATTGGTATCTAACTTGCTTGGCAAATTTCTTTTAGCTCTGAAGGGTTTATATGCTTTCAAAGAACCTATTGGAGAAATATACACTATAATTCTTAACAAGGGTAACTTCCCCAAAGTCTCATAGCTAGGAAGTAGGACTGCCTGATTTGAATCCTAGCTCTTCAACTCCAGGAATGGGGACTCTTAATCACTTCATTATATAAACAATCCATCATATCTTGGATGATTGTTTGATTTTTTTATTGGTTTTGTTTTATTGCTAGCATTATGTTCTTCCCCTACCCCTGATTTTGTGTATTTATATTTTTTCAGCTACACTTAGGGTCAAATAGACTTGCAAAAACCTAACTACTTTTTGCAGCATCTTACACTTGGGGAAGTAAGGTCTGTGTTCTCATTCTCTCCCCGCCCCCGCCGCCTCGTGTGTGTGTGTGTGTGTGTGTGTGTGTGTGTGTGTGTGTGTGTTTGAGACAGGGTCTTATTCCATTGCTTCAGGATGGACTGCAGTTGAGTGATCTTGGCTCACAGCAATCTCTGCCTCCTGGGCTCAAGTGATCCTCCCACATCAGCCTCCCGAGTACCTGAGACCACAGGCACTCACCACCACACACGGCTATTTTTTTTTGTATTTTTAGTACAGATGGTGTCTCACCAGGTTGCCTAGGCTGGTCTTGAACTCTTGAGCTTAAGTGATCTGCCCCCATCGGCCTCCCAAAGTGCTAGGATTATAGGTGTGAGCCACTGCCCCAATGAGGTCTGCTTTCTAAAATAATCTACAGGCTGGGTATGGTGGCTCATGCCCGTATTCCCAGCACTTTGGGAGGCCGAGGCGGGCAGATCACCTGAAGTGGGGAGTTTGAAACCAGTCTGACCAACATGGAGAAATCCCGTCTTTACTAAAAATACAAAATTAGCTGGGCATGGTGGCACATACCTGTAATCCCAGCTACTTGGGAGGCTGAGGCAGGATAATTGCTTGAACCTGGTAGGCAGAGGTTGCAGTGAGCCCAGATTGCGCCATTGCACTCCAGCCTGGGTGACAAGAGCAAAACTCTGTCTCAAAAAAAAAAAAATCTACAAATGACCTTTCTGGAAACAGGATTGAGAGGAAATTTGACTTTCAGAATGTTGATTTTGAGGCATACCTTTTTCTTTTATTTAGAGAATAAACTCTTGGCTCTAATTACTCACTAATATATATTCATCTATGGTTTTTTAATGTCATCAAGCCTTTTAAAAATTGGGTGTTCTAAAATCAAGCACAGCAATAAGGATGGAAACTGCTTACTGGAGACTTTTTAACAAAATATAAATGTTTCAACTGTAACTTACCTTTTGGGAAAAGCTCTGTTCCTAGCTTGAAATCCATGTCAAGATTTATTGAGGTGAAAACTGACATGGGGTTTGAGGGAATATCCAGAAGACTGATAGGTTCAAGATTTGGAAGAGCTAAAGGACTGGCCTCCCTGTAATTAGATTAAGCTATGTTTTGGGTCCCTATTGCAGTATGTTTTCACCTTGATATAATCAATCAGTATTCATTGAAAATCTAATATGCATTCAACACTACTTGGAATGATAGGAGATAGAGGAAAAGTAATACGCATTGTGTCCCCTACCATGACACCTATGATAGATGACATTCATATAAAAGACACACTGCTACGGGTTGTAGCATAGATCAGATCATCTGATCAAGGGAGCATATTGGAATTCAAATGAGTGACAGAAATGTTATCTAAAGGGAATCTTGACTCTATCCATATATATCATTCATTCACAGACTTGGTACTTTTTTTATTAGTAACAAATTACTTGCTGTATACTATAATTTATCTGGCACACCAGTTTGTTATGAAGTGACAGTTGAAAACTGCTGTGTTGGAGCTCATGACAGTAGGAGGGACAGGATTTACTGCCATAAAATAACTAAATAATTCACAATAATATGAAATATGCTGAAATGGGATATGCATTATGACTGCTCCTTGAGAGCTTTTATAGTCAAGGAAAGCTTTGTGGAGAAAATGGCTACTGAAAAAACAGATAGCATATCAGCCTAGCTTCTTAATTGCAAGCAAAAGAAATAAAATCTGATTGATTTTAAGCAGAAAAGAATTTATTAAAAAGATACTGGGATATAATGTATACCCTTTGGTCCCACAGTTGTATTCCTAGATATACAGCCAACAGACACACATACATGTGTTTACCAATATGTGCAAGAATGTTTCCAGCCGCGTTTGTAATAGAATCAAACTAGAAACGATATAAATGTCCATTAAAGGCAGAATAGATAAATCGTTTTTTTGTTTTGTTTTGTTTGTTTTTGAGACGGACTTCCGCTCTTGTTGCCCAGGTTGGAGTGCAATGGCGCGATCTCAGCTCACCGCAACCTCTGCCTCCCAGGTTCAAGCGATTCTCCACTCTCAGCCTCCTGAGTAACTGAGATGACAGGCATGTGCCACCAGACCTAGCTAATTTTTATATTTTCAGTAGAGCCAAACCCATGCCATGGTGGCCAGGCTTGTCTCAAATTCCTGACCTCAAATGATCCGCCTGCCTCGGCCTCCCAAAGTAATGGGATTACAGGCGTGAGCCACAGCGCCTGGTCTGTATTCACCCGATCATAAAAAGTTATACAGCAGTGACCACAGACTGCAATTATGCACAACATGGGTGAATCTCACAAAACCTAAAGTTGAGTGAAAGAAACCAGACACAAAAGATAGCATCGTGAATGATTTTATTTATATCAAGTTGAAAAATGGATGCAATTAATCTGTGTGTAAGAAATCAGGATAATGGTTACCCTTAGGAGGGAAATAGTAACTGGAAGGGGAAAGGAGGAGAGCTTTGGAAGTATAGTTGACCCTTGAACAACACAAGTTTGAACTGTGTGGATCTACTTATACATGGGTTTTATTTCACCTCTCCCACCCTTGAGACAACAAGATCAACCCCGCCTCTTCATCCTCCTCCTTATGATTTTCTTTTCTTTCTTTCTTTCTTTTTTTTGAGATAGAATCTCTATCTGTTGCCCAGGCTGGAGTGCAGTGGTGTGATCTCAGCTCACTGTAATCTCTACCTCCTGGGTTCAAGGGATTCTCCTGCCTCAGCCTCCTGAGTAGCTAGGATTACAGGCACTCACCACCACACCCAGCTAATTTTTTATATTTTTAGTAGAGACAGGGGTTTCATTATGTTGGCCAAGCTGGTCTTGAATTCCTGACCTCAAGTGATCTGCTGCCTCAGCCTCCCAAAATGCTGGATGTGAGCCACTGCGCCTGGCCCTCCTTATGATTTTCTTAACATTTTCTTTTCTCTAGCTTTGTTGTCAGAACACAGTTTGTTTTATATATATATATATATATATCTCATACAAAATATGTGTTAATCAACTATGTTGTTGGTAATGCTTCTGGTCAACAGTAGGATATTAGTAGTTAAGTTTCGGGGGAGTCAAAAATGCTATGCAGATTTTCAACTGTGTAGGGGGTCAGCACCTGTTCTGGTAATGTTCTGTTTCTTGATACAAGTGGGTTCTGTTTGTGAAAATTGTTTGAGCTGTAGACTTAATGTTATATGCACTTTTCCCTATATCTGTTATTCTGTGCCTGTTTCTATACATATGTTACATATCAAAATATTTATTCAATGGGGTATATTGGGTAACTCAGAATTTCTGGTGCTCCTGACTGTATATACCAAATCCCAATTCAGGATTCAACACCCCAGATCATGCCGCTGAACTGCACTACCACTGCCAAGTGTGAAATTGCAGTTTACTCTGCCTCCCTTGCCTGGGAGCTTGATCCTGCTGCTGCTGTTCCACAACTGCCTCCCACCTCGTTCCCTTCCTGGCTTCATTTGCAGCCCTCCTTTCAAAGCGTGGGGTGGATACCTTTGTTAGGCAGAGCCTAGCACAAGTGGTCCTCCATACTGCAAAGGAGTCTGGGAAAGCAAGTATCCAGTGTTTCAGTTTTTATAGTGGGTGGTGATTTCTGCCAGAAAGGAGACAAGGAGTGTTTGGATTTTGGACAACCAAACAGAGAGGAAAATCCATCTTTGAGGTGAGCATTTAGGCCAATAGAAGAAAGTAGATTTCAAGTGTTAGGAACAATAGAAGCCCAGGGTAGAGGCTGAATGGAGTATGGCATTTGAGCTCAGTGGAAACAAGTTTAACTGGATTAAAGGATGTGCTCTGGGAAAAGAGTTTGAGAAAATTTAGGGAATAGGATGAGACAAGATTAAAGATTACTTTGAAAGTCAGGCAGAGGAATTTAAATTTCATTTGGGAATTTTGGAGCTAATAAAAGTTTTTGAACAGGAACGTGTCCTAAAAGGAAATGGTACTTAAGGATTATTAATCTGGCAGCACTTTTAGGGGTATCTAGGAGTTGTCTGTCAGAATTTAGGAATGGGGTGTGGAGATAAAAGGCAAAGATTGGATTTAAGAGAAGATTTGAAGGAAAAAAATCAATAGGACTTCTAGAAGAGAAAGAAGTAGAGGCTGTTTCTGAAACCTAGCTTGAGTGACTGGTCCCACTCTTCATTTAGAGCCAGCAAGGCTGAGGAGGGGCCCAGTTTGGAGGAAGTAGAATAATGAATTTTAGTTTGGGAATTGCTGAGTTTGAGGCGAGAAATATTGAGTAAAGGTGGTCCCTGTGCAATTAGAGTTGGGGACCAAGAAGTGGAAAGAATTGCACTCCCAGGCAGAAAGGCCGTGAAGGGAATGGAACAGAGTATGCCAGAACCCTCAGGGTATTTCTCATCTCTTGTTTACGGGCCACCAGGTATACTATCTTGATTTGGATTTTAAATGATAAGTTTGAACCCCAACCTGTACCTTCTGCTTCATAAAACTTCAGTTCTCACACTTCAGGACACATTGATACTATTACTATTTTCCATGGTCTTCTTCCTGTTATTCTAATGTCTTTGGAAAGAAAATGATTAATGTATGTGAGGCTTTTCTTGGTTATTTTCACTAGTTTTGCATGCTTTGAATACAAGGAGAATAGAATACTAAAGCTAGAGACCTTAAACGAGACTGAGAAAGACTACATAGAAAAAGCAAAGCCTCCAGTTCATTAAAATTGTAAGTTGGAGTTCTTGGCTCCACGGCAGGGTAGCCTTGGATCAGTAAGTATGACAGCTGCCTTCCATATTGTACTTAGAAAAGAATGATCATAAAACCTACCTAGGCCTCACAAGGTCTTTTTGAGTCTTAGCCAATGCATTTAGTCACTGTCAGTAACTACAAGCTTTAGTATAATATTCTGGCTTTCAAAGCAGCCAGGACTCCAGAGCATGACGATAGGCTCTTGTATGCAACTTGAAAGCTGTTGCTGAGGCATGCCTTCTTGATATTCCTCTAAAAATGGTTTAATGTATTTTAATAGCAAACTTACAGGAACAGCACAGAAGACAGACAACATTAAAAACATGTACTTGCATGTAGGGTAACTCAGAAAAGTAAAGTGAATGGATGGAATCTACTTTATGATAAAAATGCTACAAACACCATTTAGTTGCCATCAATAAGAAACTCACTTGTTTTTAAAAAAAATCCAAATGCTGATATTGTCCCGAAAAATTTAACAGGTTTATTTATAATTATTATAAAGTTGAACTGCTGAAACTTGTTCACTGAAACATTTTAACTTGCTTTAACGCTTTACATCTTTGCATTTATATTAAGAATTCACACACAAATGAAAATGGAGAAACTGCTGATACCTGACTTCTGTCCCCTAGTATTCCACTCAGTCATATACTTAGGTACCTTTTGACCCCATGGGAAAAAAATATGTAATGTTCAGAACTACCAATAACAGGAAGAAGAGAACATTTTTTTTTTTTTTTTGAGAATGAAATATTTCCCATCATAGTGGATTCTTAAGCACATTATCCATGTATGCGGTGTGCTAACTGAATGTCTTTTGGCGTAATTGTTACACGTTTGGCATGGATAGCACAAAGGTTGTTGTCTTCAAAAGGCCAACCAGATAGGCCTCACTTGCCTTCTGCAAAGCACCAATAGCTGCCTCTAGAAGCGCAGATCTGTTTTAAAGTCCTGAGCAGTTTCTTGCACCAGACGCTGGAAGGGAAGTTTGCAAATCAGAAGTTCAGTGGACTTCTGATAACGTCTAATTTCATGGAGTGCCACAGTACCAGGCCTGTAACGATGAGGTTTCTTCACCCCTGCAGTAGAGGGCACACTCTTGCGAGCGGCTTTTGTAGCCAGTTGCTTCCTGGGTGCTTTACCACCGATTGATTTGCTGGCAGTCTGCTTTGTACGAGCCATGGTATAGAGACCTCCTGACTTACCCTTCTCCTTCAGCTGGAGCTCAGCAAGTGAGAGGCAGCGCTGGCACTGGACAGCAACAACAAATAATTCACGTTTTTCTTATGGATTTAACAGCCCTTTGCAACTCTGCTTCTTTGGTTACATGATACTCAGAGTATCTGAACACATCAGAATAAAATCATTTGGGAAGACATCCACGTGTCATAGGTTATGTAGATTGCAACAGGATTTAAAGCAACTAGATGATAGCATATCAGATCTATCATTATCTTTGCAGAGAATATTTCACCAGCTGGTTTGAGAGAAGTTTTATACCCCTACCAGCCTTCCTCTTACCTCATTTACCTCAAAAATCACAAGTCCTAACAGGCAAACTGTAACTGTCTAAAACAAAACTAGTAAGGTGTAAATGCATGTGGAAATGATTATTTGAAAGTAGAAAGCAAATAAATGTCACCAGTGTGAGCCATTACCTAAGCATCCTAGGTCTAGTAACCATTCTTTTGGTAAGGGATAATGCCAACTTTATCAACAGGATTCTGTTAAAAAGAAAAAGAAAAACAATCAGCAGGATACTATACACACACACACACACACACACACACACACAAAACACACACACACACATATACATATATGTATATATGTACAGATATAAAATGCTTTTGTTTCATTTTAGAGCTGGTTGAACTTCAGTGGTGGATAGAGCTTGTTTTTATTTTATATATTCTTTTGTAGTATGATTTTAAAATCTTATTTTTAAAAAATGAATCCAGGAGCCTTGCGGTCTTACGCATTGGAACTTACTCTGCAAGATTCAGGAAAAGCCACTTGCCTTTATGCAAAATGGCAGATGACCTTCAGAGTACGCTATGAAACTACAAACAAAACTTATGTAAGTAAATATTTTAATTTTTCTTTGAGTTTTATAGTAGAAATTTAATTGACTTTTTTATCCTTTAGATACATGTATAAAAATGAAATTCCATATTGACTGACTTAACGCTTAAACTCTGGGATTTTTTTAGCATACACCCTTAGAAGTTATTCTGTTTAATGTTAGAATGAATATTTCTTCTGATTCATTGGTTCTTGGGAGTTTTTGTAGGAGTTGGTTAAGGGCAAATAATCTGAAGACTATATGGTGTTCAGGTCTAACTATTTCTGTAAAGTGTTTAAAATGTACTAGCACCAAAGCTCGCCCTTTTATAAAATAGCTTCCCCTCTGGGTGTGGTGGCTTACGCCTGTGATCCCAGCACTTTGGAAGGCCAAAGCAGGAGGATTGCATGAGCCCAGCCTGGGCAACATAGTAAGACCTCATCTCTACAAAAAACTTTTAAAATTGGCCAGGCATGGTGGCACACACATGTAGTTCCAGCCACTCATCAGGCTGAGGCAGGAGGATTGCTTGAGCCCAGGAAGTCATGTCTGTAGTGAGCCATGATTGTACTACTGTACTCCAGCCTGGGCAACAGAGCGAGACTCTATCTCCAAAAAAGAAAAAAGAAAATCGCTTACTTAGGTTGGTGCAAAAGTAATTGCAGTTTGTGCCATTAAAGAAACAAAGTACAATTACTTCCGTACCAACCTAAGTAAGCGATTTTTTTTGGCACAAACCACAATTACTTTTGCACCAACCTAATACTAAAATCTCCCCCTTTTTGGAATCTCTTCTCTTTTTTGAGATGGAGGCTTACTCTGTTGCCTAGAGTGGAGTGCAGTGGCATGATCTCGGCTCACTACAACCTCCATCTCCTGGGTACAAGCAATTCGCCTGCCCCAGACTCCCGAGTAGCTGGGATTACAGATGCGCACCACCATACCCAGCTAATTTTGTGTATTTTTAGTAGAGACGGGGTTTCACCATGCTGGCCAAGCTGGTCGCAAACTCTTAACCTCATGATCTGCTCGCCTTGGCCTCCCAAAATGCTGGGATTATAGGCGTGAGCCACTATGCCTGGCTGGCATCTCTTCTTAATCCCTTTGTCTTTTGATTTTCTTTTTGTTAAGGTCCTGAATACTTACAACCTAATTTTAAAAAAAAATCAGTTTAAGAATAGCAGTTCAAGCCAGCTTTTCTTTGTAGATATACATGGATTTGTCCAGAGGAGAGGTTTGTACCTGAAGAATCAGGGACTGGTTTACACAGGAAACCAGGCAAAGGGCAACCTGGCCATGGAGACTGTATGATTTAGGCCAAAGTGGCATTCCCTGCATAAATGCTTGGTGCTCCTTGCGGCCTGTTTGTTTCTCACCCCCAAACTTCTATTTCTTTTAGAAAACCCAAACCATTTCAGACCTTGGTGCTGTGACATATAATGGAAGCATTTGTGGAGACGATCAGAGTGGTCCCAGAATAGCTGTGCAGTTTAGATCTGGCTTTTCCTGGATTGCGAATTTTACCAAGGCGGCATCTACTTATTCAATTGACAGCATCTCATTTTCCTACAACACTAGTGATAACACAACATTTCCTGATGCTAAAGATAAAGGTAACCTTAAGAATGGATTTGTGTTATGTTCTCTTGCTTTCTATTAATGATAAAAATGTAAACAATTTAAAAAGTGTTATGAATGTCTATCTTCCTAACTAGAATGGAAACTTCATGTCTTTATACCCCTCCCACCGACCCCATGCAGAGCACATATGACACCATCCAACACAGTGATGATATTTGCTGTCACTGCTTGAGTGCCTTACTGTGTACTAGACATTACCCTAACAGTGTTACCTGCAGCATCTCACTTAATCCTTTTTTTTTTTTTTGAGATGGAGTCTCGCTGTCGCCAGGCTGGACTGCAGTGGCGTGATCTCGCTCACTGCAACCTCCACCCCTTGGGTTCAAGTGATTCTCCTGCCTCAGCCTCCCAAGTAGCCGGGACTGCAGGCGTGCACCATCACACCCAGCCAATTTTTGTATTTTTAGTAGAAACGGAGTTTCACCATGTTGTCCAGGCTGGTCTCAAACTCCTGAAGTGATCCACCCACCTCGGCCTCCCAAAATGCTGAGATTACAGGCGTGAGCCACCACACCTGGCCCTCACTTAATCCTTAACAGCAACCCTGGAAAGTAGACGTTGCTTCATTTTTACAGGTAAAGGAAATGATACAATTAAATGACTTTTCCAAACATCACAGAGTCTAGTAAGGGGGTGAGCTGGTGTTTGAAGCAGCCTATTGACCTGCAGAATTCATATATTTAACTATTATTTCATTCAATAGTAGGCACTAAGCAAAGTTTTGATGAATGAGAAAATGCTTTACTAATAGTTACTTTATTTTCGAGATGCGGGGCATCTCACTATGTTGACTAGACTGGCTTCGAACTCCTGGATTCAAGCGATCCTCCTGCCTCACAGCCTCCTGAGTAGCTGGGACTATAGGCATGCACCACTGCACCTAGCTGCTAATAGCTATTTTAAATGTGTACAAGTTAAGTAACCTGAGACTAGGAGAAATGCCTCCTGTTCAAATCTTTTTCTCGTTTAGGTCGGATTTTGATTGAAAAGTAAATGATTAGTTAAAGGTATAGTAGTAGTCCCTCATTACACTCGGGGGTATCATTCTGAGACCCCCAGTAGATGCCTAAAACTGCAGTTAGTACTGAATGCTAAACAGTAAATACCATGGTTTTCTTTTTTTTTTTCTTTTTTTTTTTGAGATGGAGTCTTGCTCTTGTTGCCTAGGCTGGAGTGCAGTGGCATGATCTCGGCTCACCACAACCTCTGCCTCCTGGGTTCAAGCAATTCTGCCTCAGCCTCCTGAGTAGCTGGGATTACCGGCATGCACCACCACACCCAGCTAATTTTGTATTTTAGTAGAGACGGGGTTTCTCCATGTTGGTCACATTGGTCTCTAACTCCTGACCTCAGGTGATCCACCCACCTCAGCCTCCCAAAGTGCTGGGATTACAGGTGTGAACCACCGCGCCTGACTATATTATGTTTTCTTTTTATCTGATTACCAAGATGGCTACTAAGTGGCTAACGGATACAACGTGGATATACTGGGCAAAGGGATGATTCATGTTCCTGGTTGGGCAGAGCGGGACAGCAAGAGATTTCAACATGCTACTCAGAATGGCATACATTGTAAAACATATGAATTGATTATTTTTGGAATTTTCCATTGAATATTTTCAAAGCTCAATTGACCATTGGTAACTGAAACCAGGGAAAACAAAAACCATGGATAAGGGGAGACTAAAGTCAACATTTGCTATTATTTTAAGACAATTTCAGGTCAAAATGAACTTGGGAAGGCACCGGCAACTAGGCCATTCTAGTAATTCCCAGAATTGAAATGCATGTTAAAATATTTTGAAGATATAGAGTGTACAGATTTTAATTTTTTTTTTTTTTTTTGAGATGGAGTCTTGCTCTGTCACCCAGGCTGGAGTGCAGTGGCCTGATCTTGGCTCACTGCAACCTCTGCCTCCCGGGTTCAAGCAAATCTCCTGCCTCAGGCTCCCGAGTAACTGGGATTACAGGTACATGCCACCGTGCCTGGCTAATCTTTGTGTTTTTAGTAGAGATGGGGTTTCACTGTGTTGGCCAGGATGGTCTCAAACTCCTGAGTTCAGATGATCCTCTCACCTCGGCCTCCCAAAATGCTGGAATTACAGGTGTGAGCCACCACACCTGGTCGAGATTTTAATTTTGTTAGGGATATAATTCTCTTCTTTCTCCCACCCCCTCCACCCACTGAGATTGAGTTAATATGGTATTTATATAACTTAACTCTTCTCACAGGCAATGTTTCATTCTGACCCTAGAAACACAGGTAGATGAGCTTTAGTTGCCTAGACCTGGGGATTAATAACTCATTTGGACTTAGGGATATCAAAAGATCATATTCAAAAGAACCAGAAGTAAATAAGCTCATGTAAGACTTGGTAGGTATTGCAGAAATCGAATCCTAGCATTCTTTTTATTAATCTAGTTTGAGAGTATAACTAAAACAAATGGTTATTGGCTCTTATCAGTTTATCTTTGTGCCCTAATTTTCCTTTCAGAGCTAGTATAAGATTTGCCCCTCACTTTCAAGTAGCCTATGAATGAGCTGGGGAGACAAAGCTAAATGCGATTCCCAAGTTACATGGAAAAATTGGAAAACGTTGAGCTCAGTCTGACTTTGCTGTTGTTTGCATTTTTGTTTGAAGGAATAGAGGGTTCATAAATCTTTTCTGACAGTGCAAGGAAACCTTTAGACTCTCTCTCAAAAAAGAAAAAGTATGCAGTAAACTTTGCATATGGAACATAGTCCCTGAGTCCAAATGTGGATCCCTGTGGTTAAGAGTGCCTGATTTAGGTTGGGCACAGTGCCTCATGCCTGTAATCCCAGCACTTTGGGCAGCCAAGGCGGGCTAATCGCTTGAGCCACGGAGTTCAAGACTAACCTGGGCAACATAGTCAGACTTCGTCTCTACAATCAAAACAAAACTGGGTGGGATGGTGTGTGCCTGTGGTCCTAGCTAGCTGGGTGGCTGGGGCGGAGGATCGCTTGAGCCCAGGAGGTTGAGGCTCCAATGAGCTATGATCGCACCACTACACTAAGCCTGGGTGACACACAGCGAAAGAGAGAGAGAGAGACCCTGTTTCAAAAACAAAAAAAAAGAAGACTGGCTGATTTAAAAGTGTTCCCACATTCCCACAAGTGGTCCTGATTAGGAGGAATGATAAAGGAAGACTCAGTGTGTGTTAGAGTAGTGAGAAAGCATGGTAGAGAAGTAGAACCTGAGCTGCAACTCAGCTAATGGTAGAATTTAAGTAAGCAGAGGATTTTGAGCAGGATGTTTCCAGCAAGGGGAAGCAGAGCATATGCAGCAGTAATTGGAGAACTAACTGCCTGCTTAAAACGGAAGTTGTGTGTGTAGCAGAAGAAAAATAAAGTTGGCTAAGGGCAGTGGGCCTAAATTATAGGGGGCCTTGGAAGCCAAGGAAAGATATTTAGCTTGATGGGGTAGGCACTGGGGAACCATTTTAGGTTTTTAAAGCAGGAGAATGATATAACAAAGCAGAGACAGTAGCTTATAAAGAAATTCTGCAGGATTCGTTGAGAGGTGAGGAGACTGCAGGCAGAGATGCCAGCTTAACAGACTGTTATAATAATCAAGGGCCGATGTAACAAATGACTGGACCACGGGGGCAGCAGTTGTTAGCAGTTATTAGGAGGTGTTTAATCTGACATATTTGGATAGAAAAACTATGGACCCTGAAATGTTAACACTTCTCTTTCTCCCCTTTTATTTAAAACAAAGATTTTAAATTATTACTTTCTATGTAATAAGATATTTGAAACTATTTGGAATGTTAAATGACTTCCTGAAATGGACTATTGATAGTTGTTTTTGATACAGTTCAGAGTTTCAAGAATACTAATTTATGGCCTGGTGTGGTGGCTCACACCTGCAGTCCCAGCACTTTGGGAGGTTGAGGCAGGTGGATCATTCGAGGTCAGGAGTTAGAGAGCAGCCTGGCCAACATGGTGAAACCCTGTCTCTACTAAAAACACAAAATTAGCTGGGCGATAGTGGTACGCACCTGTAATCCCAGCTACTTGGGAGGCTGAGGCAGGAGAATCAGTTGAACCTGGGAGGTGGAGGTTGCAGTGAGTTGAGATCACGGCACTGTACTGTAGCATGGGCAACACAGTGAGACCTTGTCCCCTGCTTCCACCCCCCCAAAAATACTAATTTAGGCCAGGTGCAGTGGCTCACGCCTGTAATCTCAGCACTTTGGAAGCCCAGGCCGATCGCTTGAGCTCAGGAGTATGAGACCAGCCTGGGCAACATAGTGACCCTCATTTCAAAAAATAAAAAAACTACTAATTTATTTTTAGGCATCTGATAATTTGGTAACATTGAAGCTGCTTTTTTCTTTTTTAAAAATTTTGCATGATTAAAATATAGAAATGTACTGGCTGTGTGCAATGGCTCATACCTGTAATCTCAGCACTTTGGGAGACTGAGGCAGGTGGGTCACCTGAGGTCAGAAGTTTGAGATCAACATGGTGAAACCCCGTCTCTACTAAAAATAGGAAAATTAGCCAGGCATGGTGGTGTGTGCCTGTAATCTCAGTTACTGGGTGGCTGAGGCATAAGAACCATTTGAACCTAGGAGGTAGAGGTTGTAGTGAGCTCATATCATGCCACTGCACTCCAGCCTGGGACACAGAGCAAGAGTCCATCTAAAAAAAATTATATATATGTAAATTATATATATATAATAAGGGTCTTTTAAAGGGCCCTACCTATATGTGTGTGTGTGTGTGTGTGTGTGTGTGTGTGTGTGTGTGTGTATACACACACATACATAAAGATTATGTATATGTACAGAGAATAATATAGCAGACCTTTATGTACCCATTATCCAGAATTAATAAGTGCTGTTTTTTTATTGTTTGTGTCACTTTTTGAATAAAAAGATAAAATGTTGAAGATACGCTTGATATTTCTTTTGTCTCCATTCCCCAGACCCATTTTCCTCCTTGCCTGCTAAGAGGCAAACACTCTCATGAATTTGGGGTATAAGCTTTCTATCTTTATGTTTATTTTTTACTACGTAAGTACATGTTCATAAGCAATACACAGTTTAAAAAAGCTATTCATTGTATAACTCCAATATATCTGCAAGTTGTTTTTTCGCTCATTTGTGTTTGACGGCTGTCTATATACAGCCAGTTCATGTATCTATTCATTTTTGTTAACGGTGAGAAGCAGTTCTGGGAAAAATGTTCTAGTTCATTGTTTTTTTTTTTAAAATCCCATGGCCATTAGGGGGTGCCAAGGCAGCATTATATGGCTGCTTGCTAAGTGATGGAGAGGCACAGAAGGCAGCCGGCCTGTATTAAGGACCTTGGATAGTTTCCTTTCTTGCTACTTCTCCAAACGAAGCCAAACCACTTGGGTGATCATTTCATTTGAAGTTTCGCTATAGGGAAGCTAATAAAAACTATACAAAATGGCTGTAACTTACTGCTTTCATATTCTGAAGATTCCCTGAAATGGGATCATCTTTAAATTTCATCCAGGAAGAGGTTCTATAAGCTTATTGGAGTTAATATGACTTACTTGGGAACAGTAGCATAAAAATAAGGGTTTACTCTACAAATCCATGATTAATCCATCGCTTTTGTTTCCTTTTTTTTTTTGAAACAGAGTTCCACTCTTGTTGCCCAGGCTGGAGTGCAGTGGCATGATCTCAGCTCACTGCAACCTCCGCCTCCTGAGTTCAAGCAATTCTCCTGCCTCAACCTCCCGAGTATCTGAGATTACAGGCATATGCCACCACACCTGGATAATTTTATATTTTTAGTAGATACGGGGTTTCTCCATGTTGGTCAGGCTGGTCTTGAACTCCTGACTTCAGGTGATCCTCCTGCCTCAGCCTCCCAAAGTGTTGGGATTGCAGTCATGAGCCACTGCGCCTGGCCTCTTGCTTCCTTAGTTATAGTCTTTAAGTCCTGTTGACTCTTTGTTTTCAGTTTGGCTTCTTTGTGCTCTTTCTACTACCTCACACCATTGTTTAGGCAACCCTCCCTTTCCCTTCACCTTAACCATTACCCTTCTGGTTTCCCTCTTAAGTGGCTTGCCTGAAAACGTTTCCTTCCTGCCTATCCCCTACAAATTTGCTATCTTTCTTAAAATAAATTATATATGTGTTATTTCCTGCTTTGAAACTGAAGCTAGCCCTCCACTGCTAAAAAGAAAAGCCCAAACTGTCCTCAGATCATAGAAGATGCTTCAAAGAATGATCACCTGTAACTTATCTTCTTTCCTGTCTAACCCCCATTTCTTTCTTTCCTTTTATTTCTTTTGAGACAGAATTTTGCCCTTGTCATTTCTTTCTTTTTTATTTTTTTCTTGAGACAGAGTTCTGCTTCCAGGCTGGAGTGCCATGGGCGATCTCGGCTCACTGCAGCCTCCGCCTCCTGGGTTCAAGCAATTCTCCTGCCTTAGCCTCCTGAATAATTGGAATTATGGGTGTCGACCACCACGCCCAGCTAATTTTTGTCTTTTTAGTAGAGACGAGGTTTCACCATGTTGGCCAGGCTGGTCTCAAACTCCTGACCTCAGGTGATCTTGACCTCTTCAGGTGATCAGGAGACCTCGGCCTCCCAAAGTGCTGGGATTATAGGCATGGGCCACTGCGCCTGGCCCCTAACCCCCATTTCTTCTTTCCCCTTACTCCTTATGTTTTAGCCACAGTGAGCTGGTCATGCCCTTGAGCATGCTATACCCTTTGTCACTTTGGGCCTGGGGTGGGGCAGGCAGAGAGAAGAAGAAAGCCTATACAGATATATTTATATTATTCCTTCTCTCCCACCTTCTTAGAAACAGCCATTGTTAATCTTGTTTTATAGGAATGCATACTGTTTATCAACCTCTGGCCATCAACATTCCATTGAATGAGCTTTTTAGATGCAATAGTTTATCAACTTTGGAAGATAATGATGTTGTCCAGCACTATTGGGATGTTCATGTACAAGCTTTTGTCCAAAACGGCACAGTGAGCAAAAATGGTGAGTACTTGAAGTATGTATTTCTATACTTGGATCCTAAGTTAATAGTAGAGTATACCAGGTAGCCTTCATTGAAGTTGTTATGTGAAAGCATTTATATATTAAGGTTTATTCATAGCTTCTACTAGGCTATAAAGTTTTTGTAAATAATAGCAATTCTTATTCTTGTGGAACTTACCATTTAAAGTCTTTGGTGTACGCGTTGTGGAGTGGTCTTTTAAAAGGCCCTACACATACTGTTCTCAGCTGGTAAAACCTAATCATTGTTTGAACAGATCTCAGATAGCTTGATTATCAACTTTTTAGCAGTTCTAAGACCACAGCTTAGAAATCAGATTGATGTTCTAATCTTGAATTTTTAAAGTTGATTTTATAATTTTTACCTAGCTTTATGGAAAGGTAATAATTTCTGATTTACCAGTTCCAGAAAACGACTAACACTTCCTAAAAAGAGGTTGAAATGTTTATGATTTGCCATAGGGCTAATGCAGATAAATGGTTCATTTGTATTTAAGTCCTTTGATGGTTTCTAAGCTTTTTTCTAGTAAACAGTATCCTTCCTTGTGGTGGCTGTATGTAGGAGTAAAGAACCAGAAGATTCAAGACTTAATATCTCTGAATTTCATATCAGAGGCAGGCAGAGTTCTTTGGGAATGAAAAGATTTAAGGGTCTGAAAAAGATGAGTATATGGCCATGTGTGGGTAGGTAAAACATATGGCTGTGTCCTGAGTTTGCCTGCTGTGTCCTAACTCAGGTAGATTGTCTGTATATGAAGCAGCAGTTTAGGAACTTCTGCCTAATTTAGTTTCAAATATCCTAACAAGATATTCTCTTCCCCTAATCCAACCCTTTTGGATTCTATTATGAGAATTTGTTTTGTTTTGTTTTCCCTGGCTTTATGAATTAAGAAAAAGTCCACTTTAGTTTCTTTTGTCCCTTTTGCTTGTTTTAGAGTTCCTGTGTGATAAAGACAAAACTTCGACAGTGGTACCCACCGTACACACCACTGTGCCATCTCCTACTACAACACCTACTCCAAAGGAAAAACCGGAGGCTGGAACCTATTCAGTTAATAATGGCAATGGTACCTGTCTGCTGGCTACCATGGGGCTGCAGCTGAACATCACTCAGGATAAGGTATAGATGTCCATTTTTGTCAATACATCCTTTTCGTATTTCATTTCAAATATTGTGTATCCTACCTTCAGCCCAAGGGTAGTGTTACTAGAATGATTCCAGTATTTTCCTTTTTTTGGTTCTTTTTTGGTTTTTATTTTTGAGATGGAGTCTCATACTGTCACCCAGGCTGGAGTGCAGTGGCATGATCTTGGCTCACTGCAACCTCTGCCTCCAGGGTTTAAAGTGATTCTCCTGCCTCAGCCTCCTGAGTAGCTGGGATTACAGGTGTGCACTGCCATGCACAGCTAATTTTTTGTGTTTTTAGTAGAGATGGGTTTTCACCATGTTGGCCAGGCTGGTCTTGAACTCCTGACCTCAAGTGATCTGCATGCCTTGGCCTCCCAAAGTGCTGGGATTATAGGCATGAACCACCGTGCCTGGCCCGATTCAGTTTTTTTTTTTTTTTTTTTTTTGAGATGTAGTCTTGCACTGATGCCTGCGTAGGAGTGCAGTGGCGCGATCTTGGCTTACTGCAACCTCTGCCTCCTAATTCAAGCAATTCTCCTGCCTCAGCCTCCCGAGTAGCTGGGATTACAGGCGTGTGCCACCATGCCTGGCTATTTTTTTGTATTTTTAGTAGAGATAGGGTTTCACTGTGTTGGCCAAACTGGTCTCGAACTCCTGACCTTGTAATCTGCCTGCCTCAGCCTCCCACAGTGCTGGAATTACAGGTGTGAGGCACCAATTCAGTTTTAAATGGAGATTTCATGTTGGCTTGTTGAGCCTGATTAGTTAGGAGTCACTATAACCATGAAGTGTTAATGTCACTTTCAGGTTGTCTTGGCTAGCAGAAAACCTAGCAGTTTAAAGTACTCATTGGGATTTAGATTCTGTTTACCATCAGTGGATCAGAGTACAAACAGTTGGCCTTTATTTCGGTCAGTTTAAAATATAACTTCTTCACACTTTGATCTGAAATGCATTGTAGGTTGGCATACAGGAATGGCACAGCTATCCATTTCTCCAGCTATTTGATGACTCGGATCGTGTAGATGTGTTCAAGTACATGATGGCACTGAGAGCATAGAGGGAGTGCCAGGGAACATCCGATTTTCAGGATCCTGTGACTTAAACAAGCGAGACAGATGGCTCTTGTGCTCCATAAAAATGTGTGTTTTCATTTGGCTCATTACTGTAGAAGCTTCCCTCTTGTTTTTTTTTTTAAGTTATCTGAGTCATAGCTTGAGGGCCCATGCCAACTTTGTTTGAAAGTTAAGACACCATGAATTTAAGTATCCAGACAAAAGATTTTTTTGTTCTACGCTGAAGTTGGTTTTGTTAGAGTATAAGGCTTTGCTGGCCACTTTGATAGCTAACCTGTACCTTTTCCCTTTCTTCTTCTCCTGAAGGTTGCTTCAGTTATTAACATCAACCCCAATACTACTCACTCCACCGGCAGCTGCCAGTCTCACACTGCTCTACTTAGGCTGAATAGCAGCACTATTAAGTATCTTGACTTTGTCTTTGCTGTGGTGAGTAACAGATTTTTCTAAAGTTATGTTCATTCTCTTAGAAACACATCTGAAAGTCTAAATCGTTGCATGGAGGGCGGGGGATATTTAGCTTTAGTTTCCAGTTCTACAGTATTCAGTTATAAAGTATAGTCCATTCATCCCTGTTCATCACTCAGAGCCTGGGTAGTGGTCTGTGGACTGGACTCTTGCATTAATATTCACCAAGAGTGGCCATTTTGCCATTATATAGACTCTAGGGTAGGAGTAAGAATTAACTCACATCAAAAAAAAAAAACCACAATTGTCTGATGTATCCATATATAAGTAATTTCCATGATAATTTTTCTCCGTTATTGGTTAGATATGCTCATGTTTTTCTATGATACTATTTTAAGCCTCTTGGGGGTTATATTATTTGTAATAGTGTCAGTAATAAAAATAGGTAATATCTATTGAGTACTCACTATGTACAAAGCTCTGTGTAAGTGTGAGTATGAAGTCATTCAATCGGGACAATTTATGATGGCAGTTTTCAGGTTTTTGTTGTTGATCAAGAGCTGGAACCTAAAAAGAAGTTTTCGGATTAAGCATACCTGTTCTACTTCTTGCTAGCATAAATTAATCATTGGAGGCCTTCATTTCCACCTTCTTAGAAGCAATTATTATTCCCATAATTCTGTGAGGGGATGTATATGTGAACATGTGGTAGCAAATGGGAGTGGTGGAATAGAAGGTAACTGTCAGTGAGGGAAACTGTTGAACTACCAACTGTTTTAAAACTAAAAACATTGTATAATTAGATAAAAACCAATTCTGCTTTTAAGTCAGATTACTGTGTTTGGGGATGGGGAAATAATCTCAACATCTGATATATAAAAAGTAGGTATGTTGCTATTTCATATGTGAACTTGGTATTTTGAGTCTATAGCACTTTTTCCTCTATAGAATATATGCTGAGTAATTGAGGATTACATTAGGCAGTTATATTTTGGAAAGGCTTGCAAAAATCTTCCTTTTTCCAACATTTAAATAATTCCTCTGTAAACATACCATCTGACCAGTGAATTACTACTGAAAATGTCTAATTAAACTTGTCCTCTCCCCTATGGTAAAAGAAAGCTTCAGGCACATTCTCAAACTCCTATACTCTCTCTCTCTCTTTTTTTTTTTTTTTTTTTGAGATGGAGTCTCACTCTGTCACCCAGGCTGGAATACAATGGCATGATCTTGGCTCACTGCAACTTCAGCCTCCCAAGTTCAAGTGATTCTCCTGCCTCACCCTCCTGAGTAGCTGGGATTACAGGCGTGCACCACCACGCCTGGCTAATTTTTGTATGTTTAGTAGAGACAGGGTTTCACCATGTTGGTCAGGCTGGTCGCAAACTCCCGACCTCATGATCCACCTGCCTCAGCCTCCCAAAGTGCTGGGATTATAGGCATGAGCCACTGCACCCAGGCACATTCTCTTTTAAAGTTACCTCATAGAGGTTATGGTCAATATGAACAAGGAAAGTAGTATTTGGGGTTTATTCCTTTCAAGTGATTGAGTTTGATCTTTCTAGCTGTGGTAGGCTCCTAAAAGGAACATGATTTCTTTTGACTCTCATAGGGCAGTGTTTGGTATTTAAGAATTACAATATTTCATTTACCCAGCAGGCTATTTTAAAATGTAATCCAAAATAGTGACATTTTAATCATGCTCCAGGCACTCTGAAAAATCAAGAGACACCTGCAGTATCCCCAGAGTTCAGTGGGGCCTGTTATTGCCTTCAGCCCTGTCATGATAAATGCTCATTAGGAGAATTTATAGCATTCAAGCACGTTATATGCAGGCTGCTATGGTAGGTTACGAAGAAGTAAGTCAGTATTCTTAAAAGTACCCACAGTTTAGTGATAATGGGAGAAATCCACAAATAATACCATTCTTGTGAAAGGCCTACATGCCATGCCAAGGCTTTTGAACTTGGTTCTGTGGGCAGTAGAGTACTGTGGAAGGTGTATGTGAAATGGGATGAATGCCAGACCAGAGAAGAGTACAAAGTGCTGCAGGAGAATGGAGGAGGGAGAGGCTCATTCTGGCTGGAGGAGAGTCAGGAAGGTTTAATGGCAGAGATGGCATTTGAGCTGGCCCTTCAAGGATGGGTCAGATTTGTATATAGGGAGATAAGGAGAGTAAGTGGGAAAGTGCAGATTATCCCTGGGTAAAGGGCATAATCAAGAGCAGCTGGGAGAATGTTATATGTTTAGTGAAGTATGGAAAAGTCATTGGGACAGATTGTGGAGAGTCTTGAACGCTACGCCGAGATGTAGCCGAAGTAGAGGAGGGATGTGATAAGGGTATGAAGTCCTCCTTGATGCTTCCTCCTGAAATTTCTCTCAAGTCTGTCCCCTAGCTTTCACTCTCCATTGCCTTTGCTCTGGGTCCAGTTCACATTACCTCTCACCTGGACCATTCAAACAGCTCCTGCCTGATTGCTCCTCCTCCTCACCTTCTCCAATGTTCTGCATCAGCTTGACGATCCTAAAGCACATTTCTCCTCAGAAACCATCAATGTTTCTCTTTTACCAACAAGGTAACATCTGAAGTCCATGGCCTGGTAGTTCAGGCCCTCCTTTCTCCCATGGAACGCAGCCTGCATTTTTAGCCTTCACTCCCTCTTTATGAACCTTAGGCTTCCTTCAGTTCCTTCAAGGGTGTTTCCCTCACTCTGTCCTCTATGTACTTCTTGTGAGGTAGGAGAACATAGTAATCATCATTACATAGACTCTGCAGGCATATTTTTGGGATTTAAATTCCAGCTCACTGACTACTAACCATATAGCTTTGGGGGAAGTTACCTAACATGTCTGTTCTTCAATTATTCCATCCCAAAATGGGGCTGATAACAGCACCTATTGCATAAGAGTGTTGTAATTACGCAGCGAAGTGTCCTATGTAAAGTTTTAAGAACAGTGCTTGGCAGTTAGTAAGTACTCAAATGCTAGCATAAAAATTTGTGATTATGCATATTTTCTAACTGCCTTTATTTATGCTGTTACTCTCTTGAATATCCCTTTTCCTACATTTTTCCTAAGAGAATCCTGCCGAGTTCAAAATGCCTCTTCCGTAAGCTGGCATTACTTTTTCTCCTCCCTTAGTTGGAAGTGATTTCTCTCCTATTTTTATGATTTTTCACTTTCTCTTTTGTAATATGGTTATTTATATGTTTATCTCAGCTTCTCTGGCAGATTGCAAACAGGGTAAAGGCAGGATTGAAGTGTGGTTCATTTTGGTAGCTCCTGGAGTATTCACACTCTGAAATGATAAGAATGACTGGCTGATCGGATGAGTACTTCAGAAAGGTAATAGCAGTGAAAAGGGAGGATTAGGCTGGAGGAGCCCCCTTAAGAGGTTATTGTGATCCAGGCTAGAGGTGGTGAGGGCTCAGCAAGTGACAGGAGGATAAGGGATAAACCTTCAAGTGTCCAAGATCCCCATGACTATACTTTTGCTCCAAAAGTTGGAACAAAATACAGAGGAAAGGGGTTTCTGTTAGATTTTGAGTTCTCTTTTACTTGGTTGCAGTTTATTCTAATGCATGGTTTCTTCTTCTGTGTAATAGTGTTAGATTGATTTTCTTCTGTAGATATTAACTGTATCTGTTATCTGTAGACAGTTGTCGTATGTTGATTAACTGGAAGCTCTTTTTCAAACAGAAAAATGAAAACCGATTCTATCTGAAGGAAGTGAATGTCAGCATGAATTTGGTTAATGGCTCTGGTAAGCAAAGCATTGGCCTGGGGGGAAAAAAAAGTGTGGGTTACCCCAAAGGATTAGAAATCATAATGTTCTTATTACCAAATAGTGCCTTATTTAATGAGACAGAAGATGCTATGTAAAAAGTATACCTTGGTCACACCTTAAAATTAGTAACTTAGAACTATGATGTTCTGTCTTTTCCTGTATCTCATCTTTTCAAAGTATGGTAGATAATAATTAAGGATAGGACTGATTTTTAGACTATAGAAACATCTATAGAAAGATAAGGGAACCTACTGATGGTAAAAATTGCTTTTTGTGGGTTGATCTTGTCCCCCAGGCTCTCATACTTCCCTGAAAAACCCTGAGGACTGTCACTTTTTGTTTGTTTGTTTGAGACAGGGTCTTGCTCTGTGCTCAAGCTAGAGGGCAATGGCGCGACCACAGATTAATCCCAGATTCAAGCCAACCACCCACCTCAGCCTTCCAAGTAGCTGGGACTACAGGTGCACACTATCATGCCCAGCTAATTTTTTTTCTTTGTATGTTTTATAGTGACAGGATTTTGCCATGTTGCCCAGGCTGGTCACGAACTCCTGGGCTCACACTATCTGCCAACCATGGCTTTCCCAAAGTGCTGGAATTACAGGTGTGAGCCAGTGTACCTGGCCCTTTCCCATTTTTGATGTTGATAGGATAAGAAGTCACTAACCTGTTTCTTTTCTTTGAAGTTTTCAGCATTGCAAATAACAATCTCAGCTACTGGGATGCCCCCCTGGGAAGTTCTTATATGTGCAACAAAGAGCAGACTGTTTCAGTGTCTGGAGCATTTCAGATAAATACCTTTGATCTAAGGGTTCAGCCTTTCAATGTGATAGAAGGAAAGTATTCTACAGGTAAGAATCAAGCAAACTTCATTAATAATTTATGTTATTCTGTTGACTGATAGGTAGCTTTTCCTTTGAATCATAGACATTTAAACGTTGAAATAGAGGAACATGAATTCACCAGACGTCTCATAGCCTTGAGCACATTGTGCGACTCTGTATTTAGCTCATCATTTTGCTCAACTGAGATGATTTTTTTTTATCTTAAAATCATTTGCAACGAAGTTCTTAAAGCTAAAAACGGATAGAAGCTTTATTTGAGGTACGGGTTTTAGTTTGTAGGGAAGATGGTACTTGGGAGTAGCAATTTTGAGCATCTTGCCTCTGCTTCTTGGGGCCATCTTCTCACTGGAGAAACATTTTCATACCTGAACGAAAGCAGTTGGGTCTGATTTTGTTAAGACAAAAGATAAAGAGCAGTAGCAAAGCCTCAAATATCATGAACTATGTTTTTGCCAGCCAATATGATCTGAAGAGTTTTCAAAGCATATGCCAGTGTGAATGAGGCTTTTTGAAGATCACTCAGGGCTAATGGTGGTATTTATTAGATTTTTAATGAAACCTTTGTGAAGGGCTCATTATAATGTGTTCATATGAATATGAAAGACATATTTGGCATTACAAGATTAAAATCTGCATGAAGAAGAAAAGTACATAAAGTTCCTTAATTGACTTATCCTTTTAAGCCCATTACCTAAAATTGGGGGTTTGTGGATCACAACTCCATTGAGCAGAGCTATTCAAATCATCCACATCCTTTTTAACCATTAATTCTGTGGTTTGGAAGGAAATGTGGAAGCTGTGTTTAAAAGCAGATATACTGTGAGCCATTCGACCGCTTTTGCAGTGGTGTTGACTACTTAGTCTGACTTGGTTAGATCACAATAAATTGAGGTCTCCACCCTACCATTCTTGTGACTGAAGATGTTAGTTACACTTTTAAAATATTTTCAATAATTAATTTTACCTTTTGCCTGTTTTGCTTATGTACTTCAATTATTTTGATCCTTTACTAGCTTTATTTTTGGACTTTTTATCTGGCTCCCCTTCATTATTCCCCTAATTTTAAGTCCAGATTTGTGTTTACAGTTTAAAATTATTTGCAGTATTAGTATCATCAGTTCAAGCCTTTTATCTAGTCAGCTGTAATAGAGATGAGCTGTGCTCTTTCTCTTAATTTGAAACTTTGGTTTTTATGTACATAGAATTAAAAATATCACACAAAGAGATATGCAGCATTTAATACTGATATTGAATGCATAATCCATTTGTGGAACTAGATTCTTGGCTGTATATAAATACAACGCATAGGTAATACTTGACTGTATGGGGAAAGAAATAGAATTGCAGTAAGGTAGAAGAGTGTTGATTGGATTTTACTGGATCAGACCACTCTCTAGAAATAGAAGAAAATAGCCCCCTTAGGCTGCCCACCCCTGACCAGATAACAAATGTAGTAAGCACACTCAAATTAGTAAGAGGTCCCAGTTTCTTGACTTTGCAGCCACTAAAATCGTATGTTCTAAGTCACGATCTGCAAACTTTTCTGTAAAGTTCCAAACAGTAAGTGTTTTAGGCTTTGGGGCCATATGGTCTCTGTCGCAACTACTCAAATCTGCTATTGTAGCACAAAAACAGCAACACATAAACAGATGACTATGGCTGTGATCCAATAAAACTTTATTTATGGACACTGAAATTTGAATTTTATGTGCTCTCATGTGTCACAAAATATTTTTTGCAACCATTTAAAAATGTAAAAGCCATTTTTAGATCTTGGACCAGATTTGGCCCATGGGCTACAGCTTGCTGACCCCCTACTCTAAAGGGACTCCAGAGCCAGCCTGGCTATTCTCATCATATGATACCTTCCTGATACTGTTTCCACTTTCCCAAAAGACAATTCACTGTACCACTGAGAGCTAATCTGCCTATGTGAAAGTGGGCTAGATTAGCTCCCTTTATTACTGATAAAGTAATACTCCTCTTTTGGAAAGGATTTGGAATATAAACAAACATATACACATGTGTGTGTATACATATTATATGTACACTATATTATATATAATTGTACATATACATATATATATACACATGTGTATATGTATAATATGTACACATATATAATGTGTGCATATACACATTATAATATGAGCTGCATTTATAGTTGTAAATGAATATATGTGTATTCATATATATGAATATCTGCAATATATACACAGAAACAAATGAAAGGACAAAGTAAGTCTTAGGATTTTAATTCTCGAACAGTTCTCAATTTTCTATAGCTTTATCATAAAAGTATACCTGTCTTAGTTACTTGAAGTTGATCTTGTAAGAACATTTCTGACTTTTGAATCAACATCTTTTACTTTGGGACATTCTTTTTTGATTATACTCATTATTTGTTACACACTTTTTCTCACCTACAGCCCAAGAGTGTTCGCTGGATGATGACACCATTCTAATCCCAATTATAGTTGGTGCTGGTCTTTCAGGCTTGATTATCGTTATAGTGATTGCTTACCTAATTGGCAGAAGAAAAAGTTATGCTGGATATCAGACTCTGTAACACTAATCCATACGTGATCTCTGTTACAAAAGAAAAAAGCAAGTACAAGTTCCAACATGCAATACTGGTCAATTTAAGGTATATTTAGTTGCAGTCCGACTCTTAGAATGGGTAATATGGGGGATTTCAAACTTAAACAAAAAACTGTAAACTACAAATTAGTTGCCCGATTTTGGTTTCTCCAACCAAGGAATTAAAAACTGTTATTTCTACAGCAAAAGATGTACAAAATCACTGGATTATAGGTTCTATTTTACTGTCTTGAGTTAGTATTTCAGTGTTTTCATTTTAGACATTTAGACTAAAAATAGTTTAGGAAAAACAATTTTTGAAAGATATGTTTTTCCCTGCATGTAGTCGAGTTGGAACAACATGTTCTACAGTGGATTTGTACTTGCTCCTTTTGCTTTTTTTTTTTTGGTGATTTTTGTTTGCAGGTTAACTTAGCTAATTTGACATTGCTGCATATTCGACCTATGAGAGATATACTAGTAGATTGGAACAGGGGCTGCTATTATTATGTTCTTAGCAATAAATGCTTTTCTAATGTTTTTTGAATACATTTGTATTTATGTAGCTGTAATAACAAAAGATACAGAAGCCTTTTAAAATTTAGAATAAGTATTAATCTTATTGTTTAATTCTTTTTTAAAAAATTGGATATTTCAATATTTTAAATTGCAAGATATGAGACTATTCCAACTGGGCATTTCAATCCATTTTTTTAGGTGCTTTAGAGATAATTGCTTGCCAGTGCCAATTGAGGGCATTAGTATTTTGTGCTCATAAATTGGCCTCTGCATGCAGTATTAAAATTATGCAGATTTCTCTTTAGTCTTCCAATATTTCTTGTTGGTAGTGATATATTTTATTCTTTTCTTTTTCTTAAGAAATGCCAGTAATGTTCTAGAACCTAGATAACAAAGTGCACTTATACTTATAAAATAACTTGCATCTAGGCCAGGCACGGTGAGGCTGAGGCGGGCAAATCACTTGAGGCCAGGAGTTTGAGACCAGCCTGGCCAACATGGTGAAACCCCGTCTCTACTAAAAATACAAAAAATTAGCCGGGCGTGGTGGCGGACGCCTGTAGTCCCAGCTACTCGGGAGGCTGAGGCAGGAGAATCGCTTGAACCTGGGAGGTGGAAGTTGCAGCGACCCGAGATCACGCCATTGCACTCCAGCCTGGGCAACAAGAGCGAAACTCCGTTTCCAAAAAAAAAAAAAAAAAAAACTAACTTCTAACTTAAAAGTCTTAGTCTTCTCTTAATCCATTAAAAAGTTGTTCTTAGTTTCCAGCTTGCATTGATTGCTACAACATTGCTAATTTGGCTTCACATTTAAATGCTTCTGTGCTAATCAAAACTTTCATTGTTATTATTCATTAAGGTAGAATCAGTATTAATTCATGTACTTTGTGTTTAGTTTTGTGCTCTGAAAGATGCACCAATTGTCAAATTACCGTGCACCACCTAATGTTTATAGGAGAAAGCAAAATATATCAGCTTGATAGTTAACACATCAAATATTTCTTGCTGCTTCTAGAAGTTTTTTGGTGTGTGTTGCAATGTATGAGCAAATATTAAAATTGTTAATATACAGCCATATATGAAAGGTTCCTTTGGGGGTTTTTTGGAGGGGTGGATTATGTGCCTCCCATTCACTAGAAAGGGTTCCAAAGTACTGATATTGAATGGATCAGTATGCACATACAGATGTATATATATGCACACATTTATAGGCAGTTGCATGCTGGCATGTGTATTTCTATAACAATATAACTGAGTTATAAATATTTTCTGTCACTTAAATTTGCTCTTTGTTTAGGCTGAAAACCATTATGGCTCAAGATCAGATTCCTGACTAACCCCTCTCTTAGAGCTACAGCTAGCTGCATTACCAGCTTAAAACACTTCTTAAAGATTAAATATAGATGTGATTTTTCAAAATTACTTTTTATTTAAACGTGTTTTAGTGTAAAATTGTTAATCTTATAAGATGGATAATGCGTATAAGAATGTAGGCCTTAACTATTTCACATGAGTCAAAACAAAGCTTTAAAAAAAAATAATTGGAAGCACAAGTGCGTGGCACTGACTGAATGCTGTTAATATTTCTAGAAGTTTCTACATTCAGATTATATGCCTGATTCATAGTAAAATACCTCTAATAAACACTGTTTTATAGAAAACCTGACTTCAGTGAATATTTTTGTATTTTACATGGGCCAGTTTATATACTGCTATTTACACTATTATTTTTTCCTATAGCTACATGTTCTTTGTACCTTTTTTAGTTTTATTTGTTTTACTGGGTTCATACCTTAATGGTAACCCTCTTTGGTTTTGGGTGTTTTTCCTGTGTTAGCATTTATATAAAGAAACTGGCCCATGTAAATACTTTCCATGTTTTTTCCTCAAATGTTTAAACCACTAGTTGATGTATGGTATCTTTAGATATTTGCCTGTCTGTTTACTCAAAATTGCTTCTAAAACAATAAAGATTTTTTTTATTTCTTAAGGCAATTTGCTCACATTTTTTCCCGTTGGTTAAAGTCAAGATTTTGAATGTTACATAATGGCAATCTCTTTCAAAAGAAAAAACTTTAGAACTGTTTAGAAGTAGAACTAAATTATTTGCAAAATGTTCTGATGTTCCGTCTGTATATTACTATCTGGAAGAATGGTCCCATACATAAGCTTTGACTGATGGTAGGCAGGCTATAGAATAAAGATTCACCTGGGAAGTGTTTTATACAAATAGATTCCAGGCCCCATCCCTAGAGGATTTAACGCAGTGGGTCTAATGAGGAGACAGAGAGAGAGAGAGACAGAGAGAGAGAGAGAGAGACAGAGAGAGAGAGAGAGAGAGAGAGAGAGACAGAGAGAGAGAGAGAGAGAGAGAGAGAGAGAGAGAGAGAGAGAGAGAGAGAGAGAGAGAGTGTGTGTGTGTGTGTGTGTGTGTGTAAGCTCCCCTGCTGAACCTGATGCATAGCCAGTTAGGGAACCAGTGACCTAGAATATTTATTTCATAGTATCTTTTTGTACACTGTTCTCAACTCCTAAGTTGAAGTTGACATTTAATATCTCTTCATAATACACAATAGCTTTCCGTTGCAGCTTTCCATTTTAGCTTTACATATTGAGCTATTGATTTGAACCAGTGTAGGATTGTGTGCTGTCTCTCTCTTACTTAGATCACCCTAAAATACTTGAGCCTTCCAATTTCCGTATACTAATAGTTTCCCAGTCCCTTTACTATATCACATAAGAAAACTTAGCAATGTAGCTGGTAACTTTTCTCTGCATTACCCAGTTAAGCCATGTGAATGCCAGTTAGTCATCATGACTCCAAACTCTGCAGTTAGCTACCATATGTCTTTGGCCAAGTTGTTTCTGGTATCTTAGTTTCTTCATCCTGGGGGTGGGGGCTTTAAAATCCTGCTACTCATTTCTTTGAGTGATAGTTTGCATTTCAGAGGAATGCATCTTAGTATTTCATACTAGTATCTTAAAAGGAATCTGATAAGAAGCTACTTGTTACGTATCAAGAACATACTATAAGTTCAGTGTAAGATGCACCACTTAAGTTTCCTGCAGTTTTTCAGGAAGAATTCTTACAAGACTCAGACATTTTTAAGATTATAGCATTTCATCTGTTTATTTAGGTAGAGAATGTTAAATTGTCTTGGGCTCATCTTCCACCCATCTAGTCTTCTTTTACCCTGGTAGCTAACTTTCTCCATCAATAATTGCCATTTCTTGTCTTTGAAACTGGTATAGATATTCATGAATGATACTGAGTAGCTTCCTGAATCTTTTCAGATGCATGTGATTTACTTAAAACAGTTTGATTATAGATATAAAATGTATATACCAAATAAGATGTCACCTAAGAATGTGATTCACCTAAGATGTCACCTAAGAATTTTGATTCTTCCAAAAAGAGTTTTGACTCAATTTTTTGTTTTGAGATGGAGTCTCTCTTTGTTGCCCAGGCAGGAATGTAGTGGCTTGTTCTTAGCTCACTGCAGCCTCCTCCTTCCAGGTTCAAGCAATTCTTGTGCCTCAGCCTCCCGAGTAGCTTGGCTTACAGGCAAGCACCACCACATCCGGCTAACTTTTGCATTTTTTTAGTAGAGATGGGGTTTTGCCATGTTGGCCAGGCTGGGTTTGAATTCCTGACCTCAAGTAATCTGCCTGCCTTGGCTTCCCAAAGTGCTGGGATTATAGACGTGAGCCACTGTGCCCTGCCTTGGACTCCCTAAGTAATGGGATTATAGGCATGAGTCACCATGCCTGGCCTCAGTTGGTTTTTAAGAGGAATTTTATTAGTTTTTGTTGTAAATGTATACCTCAGCTTTCCAGTTCTTGTGCTGAAAATTGTATTTGAAAAATACCTGAACTAGCAGAAAATTGAAGATTGACAGCATTTTTAATCTACATGAAACTTCTCATTGAAATTTTAGTGGCAATGGAACTTTTTAATCTTTAAAAATCGTTATTGCTTCTGTGGCTATTAAATTCTTCTGCAAATACACTTTTCTTTTCCCCGGAAGCATTTTCAATACAGTGTTAAGTATACATTAGGCAAGTAGATCAGGTTAAAACGACTTATAGAGTGAGATTTTCTTTTCTTCAGAATGTGATCCCTTTAAAGTTACTGTTTTACCAAAATTTTTTTCCATTACCCAAAGAATTTTTAAAGGTTGAATTCATGAAATCAATAGTTATTATAAATTAATATTTCACATACTAATTGAGAGCATTTTAAGTAAGTGACAGTGTCTAGAAAGATCTTTGTATTAGTGGAATTGCCTTTTTGAGCTACTCTGGGAATATCTGTCTTACATGAAAGCCTTATTGGCAGTATTTATGAAAGTCGTTTCAGTACTAGGTCAAATACCCAATTTGGGAAAGAGAGAACTATGAGTCTGTTGCCAGAATAAGAAATTAATCTACTAATGAATTTTTTAAAAACCAAGTTATATTAAACCCAAGGCATATGCTTTATGGTACGTGTCATCTAATAGTTTATGGGCTTGGTGGTAATTTGGGAAATTGAAGGGGAGGTGCTAACTGGGGACTCTTAACACCATCTATTCACAGGTTACATCTGGCAACCTCAGCTATCTGGATTCTTAACAGAACCAAGAAGCAAGTTAAAAAAATGATAATTGAACTGGCAGCCAAAGTCGATGTCAGAAAAGTTCATAAACTCCAGGGTTGCATTTTGTTCCTAGTTATTGCCCCAGAGGCTAGTGGGGCGGGGTGAGGGAGGGAAAGCTTGGCACATTTCTTGAACGCAAGCACAATCAGAATTGCCATGCAGCCTGTTTGTCCTATCTTTGACCCAATTCTAATAAGCTTAGTTATCTGATTTATCAGTCCCTGGTAGATTGCAAGCTAGGAGGAGAACTAGGGCAACAAGACAGGAAATGTGAAGTAGAAGTAGCAGTTAACATCCTTCCTGCAAGTGTATCCATCTGTGCCCTTCCTTCCTTCCTTCTCTCCAGTCTCAGAGTAGGTTTTCTTTTCCTGATTAAACTGAGGCAAACAGTTATGTCAGCAAGGTCTGTTTATATATCTTTCCCCATGACCAAGTGACCCCAGATTGTTATGTATTGAGTTCTTATGTCTTATGCTTCTGAAATCTCATTTCTCTTACCTTGTAGGAGACCTTGTATCATTCAGCATCTTCTATCTCTCAATTGCTAATGGCTCTTTCCCTCATCCTATTTAAGTTCTTCTAACCTGAAGCTATCCCTTCTTGTCCCTGTGTCCCCCTTCTAATTACCTCCCTTTTGTCCTCTCTTAATCATCCTAAACTTCTCAAAATGAGTATTGTATTTGTTACCCTGCCCAAGTTCTTGATGTCCTAACCAGTCACTTCCCATTTCCTCTTAAACCTGCAGCAGTTTTACTCATTATCTCCCACCCTTCATATTGCTAGAGCAAGTGAACATGTTTCAAAGCTCTCTAATATTATTTGCTCTCTTCCCACCCGAAATGAAACTCTCCTTCTCTGTTTTCATTTTCTATTTTTTTTTTTTTTTGAGACGGAGTTTCGCTCTTGTTACCCAGGCTGGAGTGCAATGGCACCATCTTGGCTCACCGCAACCTCCACCTCCTGGGTTCAAGCAATTCTCCTGCCTCAGCCTCCCGAGTCGCTGGGACTACAGGCGCACACCACCATGTCCAGCTAATTTTTTTGTATTTTTAGTAGAGACAGTGTTTCACCTTGTTGACCAGGATGGTCTCGATCTCTTGACCTCGTGATCCACCCGCCTTGGCCTCCCAAAGTGCTGGGATTATAGGCGTGAGCCACCGCGCCTGGCCTCTGTTTCCATTTTCTACCTCCCCTTTTACTTCTTTTTCCTACTCCATTGTCTATCCTACAGGTATTGGTGTTCCCAAGGGTTTTGTCTCTGGTCCTCTTTTTATTCTGCTTCCCCTTACTGAGAAGTGTTCTTGCTCATGTTTTAACTACTACTTAGGTTCATACAGCCACTTGGTTAGGACATAGTCTTTTTTTTTTTTTTTTTTTTGAGATGGATTCTTGATATGTTGCCAAGGCTGGTCTCAAACTCCTGGGTTCAAACAATTCTCCCATCTCGGCTTCCCAAGTAGCTAGGACTGCAGGTGTAAACCATTGTGCTCAACTAAGGACACAGGTATCTTAAACTCACGTATCCAAAACTGAGCATCTCTCTCTTCCACATAGTCTTTCACCCCCTGCCCCATAGAACTACAAAAAACTGAAATACATTTATTCTTCCTCTTCTCTTTTCTGTTATGATGAATGGCATCAGCATCTACATAATCGGTCAAACGTGGAATCAGAAACCATTCTATTACCTCTTACTCCTATACCCCGTACATCCATTTAGTCAATGTTGCCTTCTAATTTGATCTCCAGTCTATGCCTTCTGCTTTTCTTCTGCACTTCATTAATCCAGCTCAGAACAATATTATTGGTTACCTGAACTCTAATGATAGAGACCCCTCCTACCTTACCACTTCCATCTGCCATAACTTCTGAAATGAAATCCTGCTTAGTACCCTGCTGCTAAATCTTTTTTTTCATCAGGATAAGGCCAAACTACCTAAGGGCGTATAGTACCTTTGGGATCTGGGTCCCTGTACACTTTTTGTGCCTTCTCTCCTGCCAGGAATAGCTTTTGATCCATTGTTCTAGCTATGCCAGCCTGCTTGCATTTCCCTTGAAGTGCTGTGTCTTTTTACTCTCCATATTTTTGTCTTTGCTATTTCTTATACCTGAAATGCCCTTCCCCCATTACTTGCATCGTTAATTCCTACTCATCCTTAAAATCTCAGCTCAAGTGTCACCTTTTCACAGTGTGTCTTATGTAATAAGGCTGAGCTTGAGTGTGCCTCTGAAATTTTAACATGGCACTTGGTGTTGCCTGCTCCTACCACAACACATTTTGAAATTATAACCACTGATTTTTCTTGTCTGACTCTTCACACTAGACTCAGCATCTTGAGGCAAACAATCATGTCATCAGGTCCCACTTATATCTCTTTTCCCATTAGTAAATGACCCCAGATTGTTATGAGTACTTATCTCTGCTTTGTATAGTTGTTCATTCAGTGAGTTAATACTTAACAATCGGCAGTATTTGAAGCACTATGCTTCTTCGACATCATTAACAGTTTGCCTCTGAAAGCTCATGGCCTGATCATCAAGAAAGGCTCATTATATTTGTTCATTATGTTCTGTTTAGGAAATCTGGGAAGTATGTGACCATGTTATATATTTTTTCATCCAAATGACTACATTTTGACTTGGTAATTAAAAGTGTATGATTTGGTTATTTGGAAAATCACTTTTGTGGAACATCTCATTTGCTGATAATGAATGCCAGTGACTTGTTACCTTGGTAAATAAAATATGCTTGTCAGGAAGTGCTGTCATTTTACTCAAAAATTCGCAGATTTGAAAGTTTGTCACTGTTTCTGTTCTCAATTGTCCTTTCTCCACATCTAGCTCAAGACTGCAGTGCAGATGACGACAACTTCCTTGTGCCCATAGCGGTGGGAGCAGCCTTGGCAGGAGTACTTATTCTAGTGTTGCTGGCCTATTTTATTGGTCTCAAGCGCCATCATGCTGGATATCAGCAATTTTAGAATCTGCGAGCTGATTGATAATATTAAAATACATGCAAATAACAAGGTTTTCTTACCTTTCAGTTGTTGGAACACTTTGCTTCTTAAATTTGATTTGTTGAAACTTTAATCTTTTATCAATCCCAGCATTTTGAGATCAGTGTTTGTCAATGAAACCTGTTCCCTTTGATCAGCTTAAAATCCAAAGTGTAATATATACTAGTCCTGGAGACAAACTTGTTCAAAAGAACATTGATGTGCAATGTTTGAAAGTCTATCTTACGAAGCCTTGGCCAAATTTTGATCCTAACCTTGAAGTATGCCTTGAACTTACATGGCCATTATAAAAATAAAATATGTAGTTGTGTCTTAATAGAATTAATAAATATCATTTCACTACTGGTGTTCCGTTTCAATGTATAAGGTCTATCATGATTTAAACTCATCACTGTGCCTTTGCATAAAGTTCATTAAATAAATATTGATGTAGTATAAATGCCCATCAGATATGCTTAAACTTGGTTTTCAGTTGAATGAAGTAGGGAATGTCCTCAGGACCATCAGCATTTTAAAGGTTATGTGACTTTTGCTGATTTCTCTGAGTTCAAGTTAAGGACCAAGTTGGTACCTCAGGTTTGTGATTTTTCCCTAGGGATGATACAGACCCAAGAGGCTCCGACGGAACTTAAACTGGCTTCAGAATTAGAGTTTTTAAGAGAATTGTTTGTTTTTCAGCAATATAGAGTGAAAGGATTCAAGCATATTTAACCACTTACTTTTTTGTTTTTGTTTTGTTCTTCTTTGGATGCCTGATTAGTACTGAAAGATAGAAATATTCTATGAATTAATTAGGGCAGATTGTGTTGTGTTTCTCTACCTCATCTTGTTGATCTCTGGAGCATTAAAATCTATTTAGTGTTGTCATCAGAGTGGTACTTATGAAATGTAAGCTACCAGCAATCTCAGAAGGGAGGCAGTGAAGCACAGCAACTAGACTCTTGTTTCTTCAAGATGGCCCCGGTGGGGCAGTGCATAGATGGGGGTGTAAAGAGAAGCTGTTGGCATTAAAATGAGCTAGACAATCAGCCCTTGTTGAAACATATTCCATGGTATAAGAGTAGCACAGATATGAAACATAGATAAAAAAGAAATATTAATAGACGAGAAGACGTCTGGGTTGAGGTATTATTAACGCATTGTATGTGTATATTGGCATGATCAGAGTTTCTGTAACTTTCTGATTAAAAATTCAGTGTATCTTGTTGCCCAGCTCTCAGTCTCTGAGAGCTTTCAGTAAAATACAGTAAGTTCTTCCAACATAGGCTAATGTAGTTACTGAAATGAATGTTATATACTCAGAACCATAACAACATTTTTATAAATGGCAAAAGTACAAGAGGAGGAAAAGTTAAAATTAGAGGAAAAATACAAGTTATCACTCAGTCATAAATCACACCAGATAACACATTTTGTTAATTTCATTAGCTATTACTGGAAAGGACCTTAAAGATTATTTAACCCCATAATTTTACAGAAAGGGGAGTGAAATTCATCGAGGTTCCATATCAAGTGGGCAACAAAACTATTATTAGCATTTTGATAAAAATTGCCCCCAATTAAATCTAGTCACTCAACAGTAAAATAGCAATCTGGTTTACACTTGAAATTAGGAGACCAGAATTGGGCACTTTGGGCTTCTGTACTATGTTTTAAGTTTTTTTTTTTTTTATACTGATATTGGCTTTTTCAGTAGTAACATACCAAAACACTCCTATTTTGATGTCTGTTTGCTACTTCAAAACCTAATCCTCCTCAGATAGGATCATTAGCATAAGAGGAAAAGAGAAGAGAATGAACACTTGTTGACCTCCTGATGTGTATCAGATGCTTTCAAAATATAATTGTATTTAATCCTCAAATCCCTTATAGGTATTATTATCCCCCTCTTGCAGATGAGGAAAGTGAGGCCCAGTTTAAATAACTTCCCCAAGGTCCTTTCGCAAGTACTTGAAGGAGTCAAGATTTAAACTCAGTTCTGTCTGAATCCAGAACTCAAAATCTACATTGCATGGACTGCAATGTGTTAGATTCTGGTGTTATTCTTCCAGGCCACTGCTCAGCTAAAAATAATTGTATATAATCTGATAACTACCTAATGCCTTTGCAAAAAAAAAAAAATATATATATATATATACACACACACACATACACACACATAGTGCATTCTCGATCCTAAGTCTTTTTTTTAACTTAAGTTCTATTACTTATACAGAATTCTTATTTATGCTTTAATTATAGGTGTGGCAAAGGAGAAAGAGAGTAGGGAAATACACAAGCAGTGGTTTTAAGTGTAGATGATGGCTCCTTTCCCCAGTGTTAGTAGACAATCAGACCTAAAGTCTTCCCATATTAGGCAAGCACCGTTATCTATTTTGGACCCTTTCCCATTCTTCCCTTACCTTCTGCTTTTTGTGCTGAGGAATTTCATGTGATTTTAGATAAAGTGATAATGAGTTATTAAGCAAATAAGAAAATAGAGGTAATGCTATAAAAGACTAAGCTATGTACGCTTTCAAAATGTTTGTTTCTTGCATGCTTTTTCCTACTTAATTGCATTCTTTACTAATTTCCTTGCTGTCTGTTCTTTTCTAACAGCTGAAGAATGTTCTGCTGACTCTGACCTCAACTTTCTTATTCCTGTTGCAGTGGGTGTGGCCTTGGGCTTCCTTATAATTGTTGTCTTTATCTCTTACATGATTGGAAGAAGGAAAAGTCGTACTGGTTATCAGTCTGTGTAATCAATTAAATCTAAAGCTTTTTGGGTTTCTTTGTAATTAGAAGTTACTTTTTCATTGGCTAAAAGCCAGGACCAGCTGTGCAATAGATTGTTTAAGATATGCAGACTAACTTCAGTGGCTTGCTAGCTGACTTGGGCATGAGTACACTTATTTAAGACAAAATATATTAGGACCAATTTTTTTTCTGTTTTTTCTTCCTTTGTTAAAGTGTAATTAAAAGAACAATTGTGGCTTAGAATTTTTTAAGTAAATAATGATTTTAAGCCCTGATCCAGTTATGAAAGCATTTTTACTGATGTGTAATTTTATATGTTACAGTTGCTTATATTTTACTACTTTGATGTTACTTGTAATATCAAAGTTGTTAGAGAATTTAACTTGCTTCAGGAAAAAAATTTAAGAACATAATGAATTCATTTTCATTGGTGGCAGACATGAAACTCGGTTCATGATAAGACTTCTTTTCCCCACCTCCTGATTAGCATTATATAAATCCATATTTTTCTGTTAAGAAAGAAATGGCTTCATATTATATTTAATAGCAAAAAGTCTGGCTGTATTCTCCATTACTGTTAGTAACTACTATATTTTAATAAGGAGATTTCTTTTTTTAATATTTTTGTTCTGGAGTTTGGAATATACTTATTATCTCATACTTGACATTTACACTGAATGATGAAGTAAGACCTTCAGCTTTTTAAAAAAGGTGTTTATTTGGAACACCTATATGGGTTATGGTTTATTAAGGTTGTGATTTAGAAAGTTTTTTCCCCTCAGAGCCTTAACTTGTTGAGAAGGTTCATTTATCCTGCACTGAAAACAAAAACTCTATATACTTTGTTTATGTGCTTCCTGTACTCTCCAATTCCCTACATGAATATACTCTAGCTGACATTTTTCATATACTGATTTCTTTTTTCTCTCAGCAACAAGTGCTTACTCTAGAGGCTAGTGGGCCCTGATGTGTCATCAATCAGATGGCTGCCTAGCCAAAGCTGGACCAAGACTATCCTGTAAATTTGTTGATCTTGATGTAGACTTACATTCCTATAGGAAACTCTGATGGCTCTGGCTTCTGGGGTAAGGTACTAGAGACTGCTCATCCCCATGTCTGCTTCACTGGTTCAGCTGTTGAATGGCCCTTTTATTTGGAAACACAGTGTTGAAGTTGTCTAGGGTCCAAATGGCTGCTTTGTACACCTATCATTAGTGTAAGTCAGATGTTTATTTTATCAAGCTATTTTATCTCTACATTTAACTAAAAACAAAAGTTCCCAAAGATCTGCCTTCACTTCAGAATTTTTTTTTTTGATTGAAAAAGTTAAACCTGAACCTTAACTAAAGTGAGTTGGTTATTAAATCCAAGGATTAAGTCCCAATCTACCTCTCAGCACAATGCAGATGCTCACCACTGTATTGCTGCCATGAACTCATGCCAGAACTCTTTGCCAATAACTGGAATTATAAAATTTTGTTAAAGAAAATTTATCAAAATCTTCCTTTACTGTCTTGTCTATATGTACATCTCAAAAACATATATTCCAAACTGGAGTAGAAAGTTAGATTGCTCAATTACAACTCCTCTAGAACTTTATAGCTCTGACATGCAGATTCACACTCTCCTCTGTTTGCTAAGTACGTAAAGAATGTTTTCTTTTAACATGTTCTCTTTAGAGAACAACTGCTTGTTTGTTATAAAAGCATTTGGTTAAAATGATGGCACCATAAAGAACAGTGGCTTCATTTCAATACATATTTTTAACATGATTGTCTAGAAGCCAGATTAATTAAATCAGCTTGTGACCTTGCTAAGCGTATACATTGGAAATTCAGATACATTCAAAATTATGGGTTCATTTACAAGCATTCTGCATTTTGGGTATGAGACTAATATCACTAATTCCTCAATAGTTATCATGGCTCTATCTTAATTAGAAAATATGTATGTTTAATTCTTTGAGAATTAAAATACAGAATATTAACAGAGGGGTAAAAACTGCTTCATCTTCAATAAGATACAGAAAGCTCAAAATCTATGAGCTGAGTGATCGATTAGCTTTGCTTGCTGAGTTCATTTTTATGTCAACACAACAGTGGATCAGACAGTATGACTTTGAACTCGTGAATGTAAAGAATTGTTTTTCACCCAAGCTGCTTTGGAAGAACTGATACTTGCTGCTAACTAAAGTTTTGGATGTATCAATTTAGAGAACTAATTAATACCTGCAAAATAAAACATACTGTGGCACTCCTGTTTGATCTAGTATGTGTGATTTTAGATTGATGGATTAAAAAATAATAAAGATCATACATTCCATGCCACTATGGATAACCTCATTTTTATTCCATATGCTCAGCCTTAAGAGCTTATACTTATTTGTGTAATCTAAGTTCCTTAAATCCTAGTCTCTTGGATTGTCAACAGGAATCATAGGATCTCATAGGTCTGCAATGTAACTAAGTCCCGTCATTAGGAAGGCACTAGTACAGAACTTTTTTCGTACAGACACCTCAAATAGGGGGGCCTACATAGTCATGGAAATTACAAGGAATCATCGAAAACAAAATATGGAAGTCTATCAAATGTAAGAACATCTTAACAAATGTACTTTCAGCATATTTCTGTCTGCATTGACGAAGTATACTCATTGTTGAAGTTTATTTCACTCTGGGTGAGACATATCAGGGATATGGTGTGGCATGGGGAGCAGCTATCCATTTTCTGAAAAATTTTAAAAATTCCTTACAATCCAGTCTAGTGCTGAATTTTTATATAATTGGATAAAATGACACCACATACATAAACATACTCCTTTTTACATAAGGGGTATTTTTGGTGGGAGAAGGAATTAGACATTGGCTTCCTCCATAGTTCCAGAATAATAGGGTTTCATTTCCTGAAAGACGTTTAGCAGCTTTTAATTAAGTCAAAAAATGGCCTTCATAACTCTGCTACCTCACAAGGCCTCTGAAAGCAGCACTTTAAGATGACTGATATCAGGAAGAGTGGTTCGATATACATTGCTGTGAGGGTTACCATGTATCTAAGAAGTCAACTTGGAGTGTCATCTTTTAAGTTCAATGTGTATACTTTTTGAATGCCAGAAGTGCCTTTGGAATTCTGATGAAATGTTTTTTCTTTGTTTTTACTGTCTGCATGTATTTTGATAGCAGTGTAAGTTTGGGTCCCTTTAATTTCAAGAGGTATGCATGATGAGCAGGAGAAATCTTGCCATACGATGCAGCTTTAGTAGGAAAAAGCCGTAATTTTATTGAGCAGCTACAGTATTGTGCGCCTTAACCACACTATTTCATTTGATACATCAACTCTCTGAGGTTGGGGTATCATTCCCAGTTTCCAGATGAGATGACTGAGACTTCAGTTGGTTACTTAACCAAAGTCACACAGGAGTAAGTGGCAAAATGCACATTTGAGCGCAGTTCTATTTGCCCTCTAAAGACCATGCACTTAACCACTATACATCCTGCCTTTCACAGAAACAATAGATTTGTTTAAAAGCAAATGCCTTCCATTAAATGGTTACAGAAACCCTACTTCTGTACTTTTCTATCTTGTATGTAGTTGCCTTATAAATGTTTTCCAATATTCTTAAAATAACTTGAGTTTTATCCAGCCCATTTGTGGGGCCGACGGATGTTGTGGCACCATGCCTTTTAGAAGATCAAAACCAAGGCCCGTTTGCACTGTACCTCATCAGTAATATTAAGCCCTGAATGTCATTTTTTTTCAGGGTAGCCTTATCTAGTTATTCTGATCACGTATCATTGTCATTCCGCCCTCAAACTCTTCTGCACCATGAATCATTTTGACTGTGCATTAGTGTGAAGAGACTAAATGTGTCTCTCTTCTCACTTTCCTTAAATAAATACCATTCATACTCCTTCCCATTGTCCCTCAGCTTTAAGTGCAGTGTAGCCATATCACTCAACTATCTTTGCCAGGTGGTTCTGAACCTTATTAATACACAGTTCCTATTCCCAAATTTAAGGCCTTCTGGGAAGGGTTTCAAGAAATTTGTTTTTTGTTTTTGAGACAGTCTCTTTCTGTCACACAGGCTGGAGTGCATATTCTCATAAATGGGTGTTAAACAATGAGAACACATGGACACAGAAAGGGGAACATCACACACCAGGGCCTATTGGGGGGTGGGGGGCTAAGGGAGAGATAGCAGGGGGTAGGGAGCTAGGGGAGGGGTAGCATTAGCAGAAATGCCTAATGTAGATGATGGGGTGATGGATGCAGCAAACCACCATGGCATGTGTATTCCTATGTAACAAAGTTGCATGTTCTGCACATGTAACTCCAGAACTTAAAGTATAATTTTAAAAAGGGCTGAACTTAAGATATCGGTAAAGTTTCACTTTCAGCAAACACACAAAAAATTTTTTTCTAGAAAGAGTCTCGTTCTGTTGCACAGGCTGGAGTGCAGTGGAGTAATCTCGTCTCCCAGCAATCTCCACCACCCAGCCTCACGTGACTCTCATACCTCAGCCTCCTGAGTAGCTCCCAAGTAGCTGGGATTACAGTCATGAACCACTATGCCTGGCTAATTTTTGCATTTTGAGTAGAGACGGGGTTTCACCATGTTGGCCAGTCTTGTCTCAAACTCCTGACCTCAGGTGATCCACCTTCCTCGGCCTCCCAAAGTGCTGGGATTACAGGTATGAGCTACTGTGCACACAGTTGGTTTCAAGAAATCTTTACCTGTAATGTTTCCAGCCCTAATCTTCGACAGCCCCCATGCCCCTCCCTACTCATCTACTACTTTCCTGTACTTACTTCAGCCATACTGACCCCCTTGCTACGCCTGGCTAATTTTTGTTTATGTTTATATTTTTGGTAGAGACGGGGTTTCACCATGTTGGCCAGGCTGGTCTCCAACTCCTAACCTCAAGTGATCTGCCCGCCTTGGCCTCCCAAAAAGTGCTGAGATTATAGGCATAAGCCACCACACCCGGCCAATGTTAGCTTTTTATTTATATCAGTCTGGACTTCTTCCTAAAGATGACAGAGATCAGCTGTTTAGATAAGATCATAGAAGGAGGAAGTAGAGAGAGAGAATAAGGCTGAGATAAAACCTTAAGGAACAAAAATCTACTCAGACTGGGTTAAAAAGAAAAAATGAATTGTGAAGCCATAGGGTAAAGCTCACAGAATCCAGTTGAAGGAAGTACATCTTGGACTCGAAGGAACACAGAATTAGATCATAAAATTTCAGCTGAGAGAATACATGGGTGTATTCTAGACTACGAAGAAAGTTTAGAAAAAAAATGAAAAATGAGTAATAACTTGCACTGTATTTGTTAAAATGTATTATAAAGCTATAATCACATGTTAGGGGGGTATAAGAATAGACCAACAGTTCAAAGGATAAGACACAATACACACACAAATATATACACTAGGAGATATATTTATGTTTGGTATTTGATAAGGATGTTCTTTTTAGGTAAGTGGGGAAAGAATGGAACATTTGAAACTGATGCTGAGGGCCAGGCAAGGTGGCTCATGCCTGTAATCTCAGCACTTTGGGAGGCCAAGGCAGGTGGATCACTTAAGGCGAGGAGTTCAAGACCAGCCTGGGCAAAATAGCAAGACTGTCTCCAAATAAATAAATAAATAGCTGGACATGGTGGCACATGCCTGTATTCCCAGCTACTCAGGTGGCTGAGGTGGGAGGACTGTTTGAGCCTAGGAGTTTGAGGTTGCAGTGACAGTGGGAGACCCTGTCTTAAAAAAATAATTTAAATTTTTAAAAATATGATGCTAAGATACTAAGATACTAGGTTAGTTATTTGGGGGAAAATACACTTAGTCTCCTACCTCACAATACCAAAATAAATTCAAGGATAAGTAAAGTTTAAAAAAAACCTATAAAAGATATAGAAGAAAATATAATAGCTGTTTATTTTATCTCAAAATAAAGACCTTCCTAAGAATAGAAGAAAAAGACGAAATGGCAGGGGAAAAAAGATTTCAATATATAAACATTTAATGTATCTGATCACTAAAATGCTACCAGACACAAATTTACAGGTAAGCTACAAACAAGGGAAAATATTTGCAATCTTAAGTATGCCAAAGAGTTAAGGTGATACTTTTACTATCAAATAAATACAAACAAGATAAGATGAATACTCCCTAAATAAGCTGGAATAAGGACATGAATAGCAAAATTATGACAGAAGAATTGAAAACAGACAAGCAACTTGAAAAAATGTTCCATCTCCCTAGTAAACAAAGAAATACAGTTTGAGTATCCCATATCCGAAATGCCAGGGACCAGAACTGTTATGGATTTTAGATTTTTTTAAGATTTTGGAATATTTGCATTGTATTTGCCAGTCGAACATCCCCAATCTAAAAATCTGAACTGCTCCAATGAGCATTTCCTTTGAGTATCATGGTGGCACTCAAAAAGTTTTGGGTTTGGGAGCATTTCAGGTTTTGGATTTTTGGATTACAGATGCTCAGCCTGTATAAACTAAAACAAGGTATTTTTCAAACTGGCTAAAATATTTTTAGTGATAATATTGACTCTTGGCCATGGTACAGAAAACTGTATATTAACAATGTTGGGAGTGAAAATAAAAATTTGGAAACAATCTTTAAGTGCCCAGTAAGATTGAACTAGGTAAGTATATTGTGAAACATTGACATGACCAAATGTTACAAAGCCATTTAATATCACAATATGAAAAATAAAGAATGTGAGACTGTGGTTGTGTCTTAATGTTAAGTGAAGAATGAACATCAGAAAGAAATACATACCATTCTGTTTTGGTAAGTAAATCTCTCTACCTCTATCTCTCTACATATCTACAGCTAACTACTCATCTACCACCCAAAAAGTGTTTCTCCCTATCCTTATACCTTACCACATGCTTGGTACAGAGTCCACCACAGGAGGTTCCAGATTGGAGCCATTACTTCTACAGTTGAGGAGGCCACAAAAGAATGTGTACTGTGTCCTGTCTTGGTATATATCTATGTATATCTGTAAATATGTGTGTGTATATAAATACATCAAAGTATAAACGGCAGTCACCTCCAGGTTTTTGGATTATGGGTGGTGTGAATTGCTTTTCGTAGTTCTTTTTTGATAAATGCAGTCTATTTTGATCATCAGAAGGGCCTCAGGAAAATGATTTCCCAAGAGAGTGGATTTAAATCTTTTTGGTTCTTTCCTGTGTGTCTTGGTTTTTAGTGTTGGTGCTAGAAAACGAGATAGTGGAAGAAGATTGGGGACATGGCTCCTAGGGGTATTGGCCTGGTTCTTTCTTGCATTCTGCATGTAAGTGAGAGCTGGCCCCATGAGATGACAAAGCCTCCACCTCTACCAGATATCAGGGCACGCTCCTCATTTGAAACATGTTTTTATCAAGAAAAATTCCTTTATCTTACATTGTTTGTTAGTCCAGTCACTTAGTCTTGATCACGCGCAGCTCTCCCACCCCCTCAGGAATACAGAAGCACACTCATCCATCAGTCTATTGTTCTCTCCCGTGATGCCTGAAAGGTGCTTCTCCCCATTCCTACATATTGTCTGCCAAGGTTTCCACAGCAAGAGTCTGAATTGGAGCCACTACTTGCAGCTGAATGAGGCATCAGAGAGAACTGGGTTCAAATACCTGCTCTGTGCAACCTTGAACAAGTTTCTGAATTTCTCCAAGCCCCAAAAAGTGTTCCCTTCCCCTGTCCTCGGGGTTCTGCTTTGTGATGCTGGAGTAATGAATGTAAGGGATGCCTCCCGATTGCCCATTCATACCATTGAGTGTTGATGGGTCTTAGTGGGGGTGGGGATGGGGACATGCCAACCATTGCATGCTGTCCATCTCCTGCATCTCTGTCTCAACACCACTAGGAGATATGTACCCAATCCTCTCCTGCCATTTCCTTTCCTAGCACCAATACGATCCATAGCAACAAAGCCTGACTGTTTTGGCACCTCAACCCTCTTTCCTTTCTACCATACTCTCTCTACGACTCAAATTTCCTCCCTTATTGTCGGTTCTATGGGTCAAGGTATTGACATACCCTATTAACTGCTATTAATTGGTAAGGGTAAAAGGTTAAGGCACTGTGTTATAGTAGAAAAAGCATGGAGTTTGGTGCCAGGCAAATTGGAGTTTGAACCCAGGCTTCACCCCAATTCCCAAATGAATGACTTTGGGTAGGTGATTAAGTTGCCCCATCTGTAAAATAGAGTAGAATATCCTCCTTGAAGAAGTGTTAATGGGGGTAGCCATTATACCTATAACTTTACAGAGATATGATGGTTACCAACAGGATAATGGCCATAAAGTCTCACATACAAGACACTCAATGGTGTGAGTAAGCAATCGGGAGAGGCATCCCTCATATTCATTACCCCAGCATCACAAAGCAGAACGCTGAGGGTAGGCGAAGGGAACCAATACTTTTTGGGACTTGAAGAAATTCAGAAACTTGTTCGAGGTTGCACAGCTAGTGAATACAGAGCAGGTATGTGAACCCAGTTCTCTCTAGAGTCAAAGCTCAGGCTCTTCCCACAAACGCCTCACTTACAGCCTTTACCTGCATGTGCCCATTCCCAGAACAAAGGGAGAATTGACAGCCAGTGATTCTGTGATTCTGGTGTGTTACCGTGAAAAAAGCCCTGATACGTTGGGTAATCACACTGAGCTATATAAAAAGCTATGCACAGACCTTTAGACATTTCAGTGGACATCAGAGTATATTGTGAAGCTCTAAATAAACCAACTATAATGAGAACTAGGGTGATTTGTTCACATTACACTGTGGATAAAAACAAAAGTTCTCAAACTTCAGTGTGCATCAGAAACACCTGCTGGGCCCCACTTCCAGAACTTCTGGCGTCAGGAAGTCTGAGTGGGGCCTGATAATTGGCATTTCTAACAAGCTCCCAGGTGATCCTCATGCTTCTGGTCCAGAAACTACACATTGAGAACCATATAAAAATGTACTATAACACTCCCAAGTCTCATCTGTGTCTCATCTTCCAAAAATTCCAAGGAGCTATAGGTACATGAGTATCACAAAATCTTAGCTGCCAATCCAGAAACCCTAGCTTTGGGTTTGCTGTCCCTGATGGACCCTTTCCCCTCCAGTGCTCCAAAGTAAGTAACCAAAGCACTTCTGGTAATCATGACTCTCAGGGAAGTGTGAATGCTGCTGGTGGGGCAGGGCCACTTTTGTTCTCTGTCCCTATTCCTGTGCCCATACCAAGCAGCTAGCTGGCCTCCACTCCCCTTCACCTTAGGGAACATTTGTCTTGTGAGCAGACAGGCTACAGCCTGACTGCTTTCCAGAATTCTAAACACCTTGATAGGATTATGCGTAGGAGAGAGGGGACATGCCTTGGCAGGCAGAAATGCAGGAGGGAAGTTTCTGCACATGAGACATCAGGGGACTTTCTCAGGGAAATGACTTATTGGTGTACAGGAGGTACACCAATCAGAGCTCCAAGCCTAGGTAGAAGCATCTTCCTCACCTGACCCCTCATGCTCCAGCACCCCTGGAGCAGTCTGCCCTGGAGCAGTCCCACCTTCAAGGGACCATGTGGACAGTGAGGGTAGCAGGGACAATCACGATGGGCTGAAGATCCCACAGAGGTGCCCCTAATCCTTGGGTAACTCGTCGGGAGAGGAAGAGTCCTCCAGTAGTGAATGAGACTGAACTTCAGTGGGATGGAGGGAAGATACAGATTTAAGCTGCCACCTCTGAGAAAACCTGCCTTGAGATACACACTACATAGAAGATACAGCAGTCAAGTGCACACTCTTTATTACCAGTTAGGATCAGAAAAGCCTTGACAAAGGTTGATCTTGGTGAGCTGGGTGGGATCCTGTGGGGAAACTCGAGGACACCTTTAGCTCAGATTGGAGGTAAATCTAACCAACCACCCCTGGCTCCCTTCTTGCTTTTCAGCAGCTGCCTTGGGGAGCAGAGAGCCTGCAGAGAACACACCAAGAGGGAGAGAAGGGGCCCAGAGTCATTCCCATGATTACTCACCCCAGTCCAGTTCTATTTTTAACCCACTTAGTCCTCCCAAGAGAAGCACCATCCAGAGCCTGGTGCCCCTGAGGTCTGTCCTTGGAATCCATTTTGTTCTTCATCCACTGTTGACTGGAAAGGGACTTGGGATGGGAGTAGCCCGAGGCTGAGGGATAGAGTGCATAGCCAATACCCCTTGCCCTCAAGCACTGTCTTTCTTCAAGATACCCCAGTGGTCTTTCAGTCAGGCTGGTGGACAACCAAGAAAATGCCTGTTCCTCTCAAGGGTGGAAATCAGTAGACAATCAGAAAAGCCCTTCCTGAACCAGCCCTATGGCCAATAAAGCCAGACCCCTGTATCCTTGCCCATGTGTGGCTAAGATCTGTGGCTAGTGGCTCCAGTCTGGGCTGAGCAGCAGGAGAGAGACCCAGTGACCTCTGTGTGAGTAACCTGGCTGTGAGCCCTGACCCCTGGGTAGGGCTGGAGCATTGCAGTCCATGCCCCATTGCCTAATCCCTCTGACTCCAGTGGAACCTAGAAGGAAGGAATAGGATGACTCTTACCTCAAAAAGGGGTGTTGAAGGAAGAAGAGGGAAGATGGCCAAATAGCCCTAGGGTGATGGAGGTTCCTGTTCTCCCTGTCTCCTCTCTTGGGAAAGTCAAGGCATTACAGTTCTTATAGATGTTTAAGAGGATGATAGGATCTTTCTAACCAGAAGCTAATGACCAGCCTGTTAGTTTGTACAAAAGAAAGTAATTTAATTAGGAGCTAAACCATCCTGGATAGGAGAGGAAAGGGGATCTCTTAGGAGCCCTAAGAATGGAAAGAAGATTGAAATCCCTCTGTTACTTGGCACAAAGGAATATTTGGAAGCCAGGCCTCCCTGTGATATAGACACTGCTTTTATCAAATTGCCATCTTTTTCCCCTGACACAGGTCAGTCTCTCAAGGCGTTGAGAAAAGTAAAGAGAGAAGTCTGCTGGCTTACTAACTCACATGAAAAAAAATTTTTTTTTTCTAATTGTCACCTAGGATATTTTCCAGATATTTGACCCTTATACCGTTGTATTTTCTCCTGGGGAGGGGACCCAGCAATTGCACATAAAATAAATTCATGAAACCTTGTGAAAAAAAAAAAAAAAAAGAAAAGCCCTTCCTGTGCTTTCCTAATATTTGCCACTGCCCATTCATTTCAATTGAGATTAAAGTGATGAGCAGTTCAGTCACTCAAGGCCTTTCATGAAAATTTCTTTGACTCTGCCCTGAGAGTTACAAGAATAAATGTTATTTCAATTGGGTTTAACCAAAAGCCACACTATGTGCATGGCTACAAAGACACCCCTGATCTGCACTGTATTTCAAATTAGGCTTTCTTGGCCGAGCGCAGTGGCTCATGCCTGTAATCCCAGCACTTTGGAAGGCCAAGGTAGGTGGATCACCTGAGGTCAGGAATTCGAAACCAGCCTGGCCAACATGGTGAAACCCCATCTCTACTAAAAAAAAAAAAACAAAAAATTAGCCAGGCATGGCGGTGGGTGCCTGTAATCCCAGCTACTCAGGAGGCTGAGGCAGGAATATCAATTGAACCCAGGAGGCAGAGGTTGCAGTGAGCCGAGATCATGCCATTGCATTCCAGCCTGGGCGACAAGATTAGTATTTTGTTCTCTTATCTAACCAAACTCACCCAATTGGATTATAATGTGTGCAACAGATGACAACATATAATTATAGTTTCTAACACATGCTATGCCATCAGTGACTATTTGGTCAATCAATTAATGAATGAAATTAAACAAACTTGCTATAATCTCTAAAATTTAATGCTATTTTTCCAACCCCCTTTGAACTCAGCTATATCAATCCCCTTTCTCCAATAGGATTAAGTTCTAAAGAAATCTGTCTGCTCTCCCTTGTTCCAAAATATATGCAGCACATCTCCTCCCTGATTCTTTTGCGTTATTTTCAGCACCAGCCAGTTGAGGTCTCACTGAGGTGAAGGATGCTGAGAGTCAGAAGGGTATTTCATGAGGTTTCACCTGCTGGGAGCCAGATCATCTTCAGCTTTATGCAAGATTCCTGGAGCTTAGAGACACAAAAAACAGGCCCTCACCTATGAATGTTATAAAATCAAACAAATATGAACACTGCCATAGTTTACAATATAACAATGGCAATCTCAACGAAAAAGCAGTGTTCTAGAACATAATGTGTCTTATGTTCTAAAAGCATGGCTATTCCCAGCCAAAAACCTGGTGTTGAGGAGAGAGGAGGTTAGGAGAATCCAGAAAGAGAAAAAGAGAACGCTCCATAACATCAGCTTCAGGGTGTCGACCAGTTAGTAGCAGCCACCCAGAGTCCACCACCTGCAAACTTAAATGCAATTGGACAGATTATCCTTTTAAAGATTGGTGTATTCAATAGAATCTCATCTTTCTTGAAAACAACACTCAGCTGGGCATGGTGGTTCACACCTGTAATCTCAACACTTTGGGAGGCCAAGGCAGGTGGATCACCTGTGGTCAGGAGTTCAAGATCAGCCTGGCCAACATGGTGAAACCCTGTCTCTACTAAAAACACAAAAAATTAGCTGAGTGCGGTGGCAGGCACCTGTAATTCCAGGTACTCAGAAGGCTGGGGCAGGAGAATCGCTTGAACCTAGGAGGCGGAGGTTGCAGTGAGCCAAAATTGGGCCATTGCACTCCAGCCTGGGTGACAAGAGCAAGGCTCCATCTTAAAAAGAAAAAAAAAAGAAGAAAAAAATACTAATTATTTACACACATATACATTCACAATACGAAACTGGGGAAAGAGGTCCATATGTAGAAATAGATATATTAATGTGTTAAAAATGGTTATTGCTTGATGGTGGGATGATGAAAATTTTTGTTTGATAGATTTCAAAATGTTCTATGATGTAAATAAAAGAATGAGTTTTTGATCAGAAGGGTATCTCCAGAAATTTATTAATCTTTGGACTATGTCTCCATTATTTTTCTACCTTCTTGAATTCAGTGAGGAACTTAAGTCAAGACTTCCCACCTCAACTGGTATTTAGATATTTTTTGCATTTGTAGCAGGCCAAATGTCAAGAAAAATGAATCACATTGTACACCATGGGCAGTCTCAATCCCTCCTCCTGAGGTCTGGGGCAAGTCTCCTCTTGCTAGGACTCAAAGGCTTTATTACCATTTGGTGGCCTGGCTATCTGTCCCTGAGGTTGTTACTTCCTTGGGTCTCCTTGGTTCCAGCTGTGCTCAGAGGTGTTTCTGAAGTGGTGTCTCACAGGACTTTCCTCCTGGCCTTGGCTCCTGCTGTCACTCAGGGGGGCCAACCCCTGAATACTGGCAGGACCTTCAACCTGGCTTTGGCTTCTCTGGTCCCATGGTGAAGTGGTCTCCTCCTGGGGCCCCCACTGCAGCTGACTGCAGGCCGGGTGGGTAGATGCCTCCAGTAGGCATCTGGGGTGGAATTGAAACTCCTGCCACTGCTTCCATTACTGTAATTACTCTGGGTTGGTGGGGTGGTATGTGTGAGAATATCACTGGGAATGGTTGGAGAAATGGTGTTGGTAGAGGGAGTGGAACAACTGTGGCCCAGGGACTAGAGGATTTTAATGGGAAATGCACACTGGTCACAGATGCCATCTAGGCCTCCTCCCTCTGGGACCTTGCATCCTGCCCACCCGGTGACCAAGTGGTCAGCACCTAGCTCCACTTCTTTGCATCCCCAGGCCACTCCTTAGTCTCATGCTCCTCATTTTGCACCCAGGGTGTGACTTCCTGGGTCAGCGGTTTGGCCCGGGGCCAACCTCTTGGCCCGCAGCAGCTACCACATCAGCACTTCACCCTCGTCCAGCATGTGCTGCATGCTCTCTTGTGTGCGATGCAAGTGGGAGACAACCTCCTTGTGCTCCTCAGGCAGCCGCTGCAGCTTGAAGCACACAGCCCAGACAGCTGCCTCTTTCTCCTTCACGTGCTCCTGTAGCTGCTGGACCCGGTGCTCCTGCTGTTCCTGGTGCCTCATGACCACCTGCACACTCAGGACCAGTGCACTCCAGGCACAGGCCCTCTTGATGGCGCACGACACCCATGGGTCCATCACTATGGAGCACAGTTGGTCCTCTATCTCGTTCCGGGACTGCGAGTTGCAGGTCAGGTGGAAGTTCAGATCACCACGGTTATTGAGGACCTCCTGATTGATGAACTCAACCACCTCACTGTGGCGGAACTGCTCCCAGGACCTCCGAAGTCAATGCTCATGACTGCTGCTGCCTAGTCAGATGACCCACGGCAGTTACTGTAAAACAGTGGGCTGTCAACTGGTGCACCCCTCATTACCTCCTCGCTTAGTCCTATTACAGTCTTTGCCCAGTCCTGGCCCCCTCCTCGGCCTCCTTCTTCCCTTTCCCCATCCTCCTCACAAAGACTGAAGCCCTGAAACCAGTTCCTTCCCTCCAACCCTTACCAGAGCAACAGGAGAGCACGTCACACATATGGGCGCTGAGTCTTGGCGCAAAACCCGATGGGACCAATCTTCTTCAATAGAGCTCCCCATGCTGAACAGGCAAGCTGGGATCTATTTTCCTTGTCACATCGCCCTTTACAGGGCAGGCCAGCTGGATGACTGTACTGGGATCTGCAGTGAGCCCAGAGAGAACTCTTGTTTCCAAGAGTTTCTGAAGGACAGCACTCAGGCACATGGCATGCATTTCTAATCTGGGGGGCTCTTTTGGGGAGCCTCTTTTTGGCTTGGCTTCCTCTCCCATAACTCTCAGTTGCTATATCAAACCTTCTATATACTCTTCCCTCCTCATCTTAAGCAAATGAATGACCTTCGACTCCCACTCAGCAAGGAAATCATGTGATTGAGTCATGAAGTCCCTCCGCTTTATTTGCTAAGCCCTATCTCCATGCTCTAGATCCCAGTACCTCCTATTCCATTTCCTCAAGGACTTTAACATATCTTAGTCTCCCTATCTTTCCTGGATCTCCGCCATCTCCTGTGCTGCTGGATATTTTCCCCCATATAGTAAACCTGTTCAAGTTCCTTCCATGCTTAAAATCATTTCCTCCCTCTACCCTACGTCTTGCTCTTCTCAACACCATCCTTCCTCTCTTCTCATTAGAGAATAGCCTATGCTATGTCCACTTCATTGTGCTCTTTTCACCATTCAACCTAGTGTACTTTGTTTTTCACCCCCAAAATACTAGTGAAAATTCTCTGATAAGGTCGCCAGCAGTCCCTACTTCAGTACAAAAGCTAGTGGAAACTTTGACAGTTCTTACATGATCTTTCAGTAGGGGTTGATCCTGTTGAACATTCACTCCATTCTGTCTTGGTTTCTGCAACATCAAATTTTACCGATGTTCCTCCTATCCCTCTGGCTCATCTTTCTGAGTTTCTTTTCTTATTTTTTCTTTTTAAATTTTTTCTAAGACATCTTGTCATATCATCTCAGTTTCTTTGAACTGCTTTCTCTTCTGTCCAAGGCTCCAAAGTTGGTGTTTTCCCAGTTTTGTCCTCAGACCACTCCTCTTCTCATTTTATATACTTTCCTCGGATGGGCTTACTTACTCCTATAATTTTAAATGCTACCTATATCACAACTCTGTATTTCCAGCTTAGATCGTTCCTGATGATCAGATCCATATCTTTTTCTTCCTTTGGCAGATAATTATTGGATGCATAGTAAATCCACTGGACAAAAAGTAGTGCAAAATATTGAAAAGTCCTAGCCTTCATGCTGTTTATATCCCATTGGTGGAACAATAAATGAAAAAAGTAAATAAATAGGTAAGGTAATAATAAATTGTGGTATATGGCCAGGTGCAGTGGCTCACACCTGTAATCCCAACACTCCGGGAGGCCAAGGTGTGTGGATCACTTGAGCCCATGACTTCAGGACTAGACTAGGTAACATGGCAAAACCCTGTCTCTAATTTTTGAAAGTGCAAAAAATAGCCGGGCATAGTGGTGTGTGCCTGTAGTCCCAGCTACTCAGGAGGCTGAGGTGGGAGGATTATCTGAGCCAGAGAGATAGAGGCTGCAGTGGGCCATAATCACACCACTGCACTCCAGCCTGGGTGACAGAGTGAGACCTTGTCTCAATAAATAAATAAGTAGATTATAATATGTGCTGGCAAGATAATATATAAGTTGATATGAGAGATAGGGATTCTATAGGGGTTGAGGTTGTACCATATATATATAAGGAATTTACGTCTCTTTGAGATGACATTTGAGCTGAGATCTAGAACTCCAGTAGCAAAAGTCTTGGTGTAGAAAAAGTTTCAAATCTCCAAGAAATAGAGATCTCGGCTGGGCACAGCTGGCATTACCCCAGCACTTTGGGAGGCTGAGGCAAGTGTATTGCTTGAGCTCAGGAGTTCAAGGCCAGACTGGGCAACATGGAGAAAACCCATCTCTACTAAAAATACAGAAAATTAGCTGATCATGGTGGCACATACCTGTGGTCTCAGCTGCTTGGGAGCCTGGGGTGGGAGGGTAGCTTGATCATCCCAGAGAAGCAGGGTTGCAGTGAGTTGAGATTGCACCACACTCCAGCCTGGGTGACAGAGTGAGACGCTGTTTCAAAAAAAAAAAAGAAAAAGAAAAGAAAGAAAGAAAGAAAAGATCTCTGTGTGACCAGAACATGGTAAGTTTGGAAGAGAGTGAAATGAGACAATGTTGAGAACATACATAAGCAAAGATGTTATCTTGCTTGGTCTCAGAAGCAATAGTAAGAAGACTGAATTTTATTCTAGGTGTGAGGAGGTGACATTGTAGTGTTTTTAGTGATAGCATCATCATATCTGAAACATTTTACTCTGAATGTGGCATGGAATAGAGATTATATGGAGATTAAGAATATAAATTGGGATAATAGTGTGGACGAAGCTGTTGCAATTGACAAAGCAAGTAATGATAAAGATTTGCTTTAGTCGAAAGTGGTGTTATTGGAGATGAACACCATCTCCAGTAACATGTGGAATGGTGCTTATCTGGAAAGAGGTTGAGAATATATTTTGAAAGTAAACTTGACAGGCATTATAGATTGCTTGTCTAGGGGGTGTAAAGATTGAGAGAAAGAAAGGAGATAAAAGTGACCTATAGTTTTCAAGTTTGATCCAAGTGGGTAAATGGTGGTATCATTTCTGAGATGGAGAAGATTGGGAAAAGGAAGGAAAAAGCAAGAGCACTCCTTATATATTTTTATATTTTTTAGTTTTAAATTTATTTAATTTTGTTTTTTTTAGATAGGGTCTTGCTATGTTGCCCAGGCTGGTGGCAAATTCCTTGGCTTAAGCAGTCCTCCCACGTCAACCTTCCAAAGTGCTGGGATTATGGGCATGAGCCACCATGCCAAGCCAAGAGTACTGTTTCAGAGATAATGGTTTGTGATGTCTCTTAGCAACCAGGGTAGAGCTATCAAGTAGGCCTTCTGGGATTTAAAGGTCTGGAGCACAGGTAAGAAATTTTGTTGGAAATATAAATTTGGAAATCTATTGATGGTATTTAACAACCGTGGACCTGAATGAGACCCCCTAGGGAGAAGAAAGTCACATAGAGATGAGTTGAAAACAGTGGACTGAGTCCTGGGGCACTCCAAATGTTAGAATCATAGTTACAGTCAATCATTAAAAGTGCAAAGATGATTCCATGTTAATTTTTATTTAACCTTTAAAATCAGATAATTATGGTGATGTATGCTATTTCAGTCATTGAGAAATATGAAAAACTCCCCAGATAATTTTATGTAACTCTAATCACACCCAATGAGAAAAATATTATCAAAAAGAATGCTATTGGCCCATCTTATCTATAAATATAACTACAAAGAGATTGTACTGACATTTCTATGTTATTTTTGTTTAATATCCAAAAGCAATTCCTTGTGAGATTCTTGCATTATTCATGAAGTAGTATAACTTTTGAAGGTATGTTATGATAAGTTAAAGATGTACATTGTAAGTTAAAGATATCTATTCCACACCATAGAAAAAGATGGACAACTCCCACATTCATTTTGTGACGCCAACACAATTTTAACAGCCAATCAGAAAAATAGTGTACAAAATATACTGATACATCTGCAAAAAACTACATAAAATATCTGTAAAGTTACTGTATCAACGTTCCTGTGGCAGATATTGTTGGTTAACAACTACAACTAACAACAAAGCCCACTCTTTTGCTAACACAACCTACACGTTGCTCAGTGAGTGGCAAGCCCTGGATAGCACCTCCTGATTGGTTTCGGCCAATGTTCTTCTTCTTTGTCAGTGACTGGTTTAGGGGTAGACATGTAACCCTGTGATACTCAATAAGGTACATCTGGAATTTTTCTGGAGGTTTCCAGGAAAGATTTTTCTTTGTGATTAGAGGATAAATAAAGTGAAATCCATTCGCCATGAGTCCCAATCCTTTATGTTTGTGATGCAAGCATAAGGGCACGTTGACTGGAACTGCAGGATTTACCTTGAGACCATGAGAAGAGATATGTCAGACATATATTGTGACCATCATACAGAAATAGGGTGAATCCCCACCCAAAATTTAGTTCAGAGGTCAAGACTGATGGTAGCACACATGCACTAAGAAGGTACAAGAATGTTTATTACTTACATAATGCAGTTTTCTGGAGAGAGCAGCTAGGTCTCCCAAGTTGATTTAAAAATTGCTTGAGAGAGCAAAGAAAGGGGTTTGCACTTTTAATTGTGGTTGGGGATGGAACTCGGGTGAGGGTTTCTGTGTGTGGGCAGAGGCTTATATGCTTTGAAACTCCTGCTGGCACCAAAGCAGGGAGCACTAAGGCTTTCTTATCAAGTTGCCCAGATGTGAGGCATAAAGGGAGAGTGAAGGGTGAGGTTTAAAAGCTGTGAGCAGTCAAACATCAAAAAATGGAGTCAGGCTCTTCATTATAATTTATCCCTGATGTTTGAGTGATGACAAAACTATAACATGCTTATTTAATTGAATTTGAACTTGTTTAAATAAGCTGTTGTGGGACTTTATAAGACCTGAAGCCTGTAACCTATAAGGAAGGTGAAAATTTCATTGAGTGCCTTGTTTTAGATGCCAACATTTGCCCTCATGGAGAACCTCTGTTGGGGCAATATGGAAGAAAAATGTGGGGTTGGAGTCCCCACACACAGTCCCCACCGGGGCACTGACTAGTGGAGCTGTGAGAAGAGGGCTACTATCCTCCAGACCCCAGAATGGTAGATCCACTAACAGCTTACATGGTGTGCCTAGAAAAGCCACAGACATTCAACACCAGCCTGTGAAAGCAGCTGGGAGGGAGGCTGTACCCTGAAAAGCCATAGGGGTGGAGCTGCCCAAGACCATGGGAGCCCACCTCTTGCATCAGCATGCCCCAGATGTAAGACATGAGGTCAAAGGGATCATTTCGGAGCTTTAAGATTTAATGACTGTCCCGCTGTATTTCAGACTTGATTGGAGCCTGCACTCCCTTTGTTTTGTCCAATGTCTCCTATTTGGAATGGGAGAATTTATCCAATGCCTGTACATCCATTGTATCTTTGAAGTAACTAACTTGCTTTTGTTCTTGTAGGCTCCTAGGTAGAAGAAACTTACCTTGTCTTAGATTAGACTTTCGACTAGGACTTTTCAGTTAATGCTGAAATGAGTTAAGACTCTGAAGGACTATTGGGAAGTCATGATTGGTTTTGAAATGTGAGGACATAAGATTTAGCAGGGGCCAGGGGTGAAATGATATGGTTAGGCTTTGTGTCGCCATCAAAATCTCATCTTGAATTGTAATCCCCGTAATCCCCATGTGTCGTGTTGAGGGAGACACTTGCAGGAGGTAATTGGATCTTGGGGTCAGTGTTCTTCGTGCTTCTCTCTTGATACTGAGTGAGTTCACATGAGATTTGATGGTTTTATAAGCATCTGAGAGTTCCCCTGTCACAAATTCACTCTCTCTTTTACCTGCTGCCATGTAAGACATGTCCCTTCCCCTTCTGCCATGATTGCAGGTTTCCTGAGGCCATGTGGAACTGTGAGTCAATTAAACCGCTTTTCTTTAAAAATTACTCCGTTTTGAGCAGTTCTTTATAGCAGTGTGGGAAGAGACTAATATGGAAGAGACTTGTTAATTAAAATCGTCAAATAGTAACTGCGTTTCAAACAGTGACAGCTCTTCCATCACACAAACAACAGCCCAATGGGCCTGTATATTGCACAAGGTATAATCTTTCCCATTAGCACTCTATAGAATAGTGGCCAACGCTTGGTTGAAACCCATAGTCAACAGTCTCAGGATATGACTAGTTCCCCTAAGCCTGGCATCAGTCACAGTTGATGCTGGAATCAAGACAGATGATTCATTCTAAGATGCACAGACAGTTCTGAGCCAAGACAGAAGCCAGAGTAACTTTAAGGATGGCCTCAGTCCCATGCTCCTGTTTCTAAACATCAGTTGATTATTGAAACTTCTGACTTAGGTCTGTTAAATCTATAACAGAAGTTCAGTAGAACTCAGCAAATCCAGCACAACTCGGTAAATCTTTGCACAACTCACAGTGCAAGCTAGTCAGCAGGCAGTAGCTTGGAGTGCATGCTTACCACCAGGCAGCAGTCAGTTAGGAAATCAAAGTAAGAGAAGAAGGATACCTGGTAGTGGTGGTCATTGTCTCAACCTCCTGCTAACTGTACTGACTATTGACAAAAACAGGATGGATTGCCACCCAAAATTTGGTTTTAATGTCAAGACTAATGATGCCATCAAGAGGATATGAAAGGTTTATGACTTACATAATGAGACTTTCTGGGGCAACCAGAGCAGACATCACAAGATGATCCATAAGTGGGTTGATAGAGCAAGGAAAGGAGACTGGATTGAGATTTTTATGGTGGGGAGTGAGCAGGCTGAGGTGAGTGTTCCTGTGTATGGGATGGAGCCTGCATAGTTTGAATCTATGGCCAGTACCAAAGGAGAGAGATCTAAGGCTTTCTTAACAGCTTGCCAAGATGTGAGGCACAAGAAGAAGGGGGAAATGAGCTTTAAAAGCTATTAGAATTTAAGCTTCAAAAAATGGAATCGGACTCTTGATTACAACATACTTCTGATGACAGCATGGAAAAGTGAGAGAACTGGGGTCCTTGATCATGTTATTCAACCTCTAAAATGACCTTGGAACCACCTGCCTCAGATTTCTAGTGCTGCTTAATAATTCAGTGTCTTTATGGTTGAGGATAATTTTAGCTAGGCTGTCTGCTACTTGCAGTCAAAAGAACTCTGGATGATACAATGTCGAAGATATAATCAATTACTACTATGTTGGATATATTCAGGGAATACAGGGACAATATAACAAATTCATGAATGTAATTCATAACAAAAATAAATTAAAAGAGAATATCATAGTGTCATATTAATAACATACTTAAAATGCTTTCACAAAATCCAGTAACTATCCTTAATAAAAACACAAGGTAAAGAGAAGCAGAAAGCACCTACCTAAAAACTCCTTACTAAAACTAACAACAAATATCAGTCTAAAGGATGAAACAATAAAAATGTTTTAAAGATAATCAGAAATTACACAGGAATGCTAGTACAATTACTCCACATATTCTTTGAGGTTCCAATAAATGCAATAAAGGAAGAGAATGGTATAGCATAACAACTACTGAGAAAGATATAACTTTTTCTAGTATGAGTGAATGCCCAGAAGATGCAAGAGACATTATAAATACCATTACAGTTAATACAGTTGTCAAGATTGCAGGACATAGGGTAAACATTAAAAATGTGTTCTCCTGGCTGGGCGTGGTGGCTCATGCCTGTAATCTCACCACCTTGGGAGACAGCGGGGGGAGCGGGTCATGAGGTCAGGAGTTCGAGAACAGCCTGGCCAATATGGTGAAACCCCATCTCTACTAAAAATACAAAAATTAGCAGGGTGTGGTGGTGTGTGCCTGTAGTCCCAGGTACTGGGGAGGCTGAGGCAGAAGATGTCGCTTGAATTCCGGAGGTGGATTTTGCAGTGAGCCAAGATTGCACCATTGCACTCCAGCCTGGCCAACAGAGGAAGACTCCATCTCAAAAAAAAGTTCTCCTATAGTAGGAATAAGTGGAAATAAATAGAAATGGGAGAAATATTTTATTCACCAAAATGGCTTAAATTATAAAATACATTATGTAGTAAGTTTGTAATAGGCAAGCTTCTTTAGGTTCAGCTACATTTCTCACAATTTTCTTTCCTTTAGGTTTGTAATTAGGGTGAGTCACAAGAGAGATTATTGTGGGAGAATTGGAGGACAGAAGAGATACAGCAGCCATTTTGGAGCTTGAACACATTACCTCTTTTCTGCCGGCTCACCACATTGGCACAAGACATTAGCTGGGTTTGGAACTCCTTCACCTTCCTCTGAATTCTCCTTTAGCTTCTTCAACTCCTGGGCCAGGTGTGTGAGTTTGGCTCTATGACAAAGTGTCTTGGCTTTTACAGGATACCCATACTGTTAAGGTCAGAGGAAACAAGAACTGATATGGGTTTTAGTCCATCCTTGGAGATGCCAGCTTGCGCTTATGGATTTCACCTTGTTCTTGTCTGCTCCCACTTTATGTCTATGTTTATCTTGCTTCCTGACTATCTGCACTCTGGACTTCAAGTTCCAGCAGCACATGTGGAGACAACACTGTTTAACCAGCTTCCACAATTGTGTAAAGTAAAATCTCTGGAACAAATGTCTTTGAAAATTACACACACACACACACACACACACACACACACTCACAGAGTAGTTCTGCTACTCTGATTGAAGCCTGACTGATGCACTTGGAAATAAAATTTCACAAGAAAAGCAAGCTGATTTCCACTACTGGACAAGTTGGTATAATATAGACTGAATTTATGCTCCCACTAGAAAAAAAACTTTGAAAGTGGACAAAATATATGAAATGGTGGTTTTCTAGTCACTGAGCATTAAGTAATGAAGGACAGTGATCCCTGAAAAATGAGAAAGAAATGAGGTGAGACCCATGTTTGCTCAGTATACTGTCTGGAGAGAGTTTCTAGGCCATGGCGCAGGGAAGAGGAACTCAGGTGGAGTCTGGAAAACTCCATGAGTTAAAGAGGGAGAGGGAAGAATCTGGGAGACCAAGGTGGCTAGGGTTTGTTAGACAGAGTGCCAGAGAGGGGAAATGTAGATAGCATGGATTCCAGAAACCTGCACAGGGTCCCTTTGAGTAGAAATGGTCCCCTGAAGAACTGATGGACTCATGGCTCAAGGATGTCAAATTAAAAAAAAAGAGAGAAGAAGAACTGATGGACACATGTGAGGAAACTACCTCGGGCTAAGAAATTAACCACACATAAGAATTGGCACACACAGAGCTGGAAATAGTGCCTGTCCCCTTTAGCCAGACTAGTAAAACCTCATAATCCATGGAACACTGGGTAGAGTACTAAAAATGCTCTTGCATTAATAGTGGAGAATATTTGGACTCTGAGTGCAAAGTGCTCTTGATCTATCTGAAACACCATAAATGCAAGATTCTAAAGCATCAAACTGTTTCAAGAATATTTACAAGAATACAAACGGAACAAATACCCCAAAGTTAAAATTCAGCAACACTAAGCATTCAATCAAAAATTACCAAGCATGCAAAGAAACAGAAAAACATGACGCATAATGAGGCAAAACACCCAGCAATCGAAACCAACCCCAAAGCAACATAGATGTTGGAATTACCAGACAAGGACATTAAAACAGTTATATCTATATTTCATATGTTCAAAAAGTTATGTAAAGACAGATAATATAAAAACAGATAATGTAAAAAGGCAAAAATAAAGTTTCCAGAGATGAGATAAAATGTGCTAGATAGATTAACTGCAAATTGGACATTGCAGAAAAAAATAGTCAACTTCAAAATTTAGCAACAGAAACTCTCCAAAATTGGATATCCAGAAGAAAAACCATCTCAAGAAATGAGAAAAGCATCAGTTAACTGTGAGAAAACTATTTGTTTTCTCAAAAAACAAACATATATTCCCAAAAGGGGAGTACAGAAAATATTTGAAGAACGAATAGATAAAAATGTTTTCAAATTTTACAAAAAATATAAACTCACAGATCCAAGAAGCTCAATAAACCTCAAACACACAAAAAGCTGAACACTACACCAGGTCATATGGTGATTAAATTACTCACATGAGAGACACAGACAATCTCAAAGCAACCAGAATAAAAAGCATGTCACATAAACAGATGACAAAAGACTTAAGTCAGAAATAAAGTGAGGTGATGAGAGGGTAAAATTTTAAATTATGTAAAGAAAATATAATTTTTAACCTAGAATTCTATACTCAGTGAAAACAGCAAGAAAGAAGGTAAAATAGATACTTATTCAGACATATAAAAACTGAAATACTGCATTATTAGCAGGTCCATACTGCAAGAAATGTTAAAGAAATCCCTTCAGGCAGAAGAGAAATGATAGGTGGAAATACAGACCTACACAAAGGAACAAAGAGCACTGGAAATCTTTTTGACAAGAATATATATCCTCCTTTTAAACAAAGATTTTCCTATTATTTAAATCTCCTTAAAATATAGTTGACTGCTAAAACAATAACAAATAGCATAGGGTTGATAATATATGTAAAAGTAAAATGCATAACAACAATAGCTCAAAGGCTAGGAGAGGAGAAATAGAAATTTACTAGTATTGTAAAGTTCTCATATGATGTAAAATGATGTAATATCACATTAAGGTAGACTGTGATAGCTTAAAAATGATACTATAAACTCTAAAGTGACCGTAAAACAACAAAGCAGAGAGCTAATGCTAATAAACCAAAAAAGGTTAAAAAATTTATGTCATAAACAATATGTAATTTATCCAAAATAAGGCAAAAAAAGAAGAAAAATGAAACGATAGATAAGACGAATAGAAAACACATAGCAAGATGATAGATTTAAACCTAACCATATGAATAACCACATTTAACATCAATGGTTATGCCCCAGTTAAGTAAGACATTATCAGAGAGTAGATTTGTATATGTATGAATGTCTATTTTGAGGCAGGGTCTCAATCTGTCACTCACGCTGGAGTGCAATGCTGTGATCTCATATCACTACAACTTCTGTCTCCTGGGCTCAAGCAATCCTCCCACCTCAGCCTCCTGAATAACTGGAACTACAGGTGCATACCATCATGCCCAGCTAAGTTTTTAATTTTTTGTAGAGATGAGGGCTCACCATGTTGCCCAGGCTGGTCTTGAACTCCTGGGCTCAAGTGATCTGCCCACCTCAGCCTCGCAAATTACTGGGATTACAGATGTGACCCACCTCACCTGGCCCAGAGAGTGGATTTAAAAGCAAGACCTAACTACATGTTGCCTCCAAGAGACACAATTTAAATATAAAGACACGAATAATTTAAAAGTAAAAGGATGGATTTGGCAATGATTTCTCGGATATGAGACCAAAAGCATAGGCAATAAAAGAAAAAGTAAATTGGACTACATCAAAATTGAGAACTTCTGTGCACAAACGAACACGATCAGCAGAGCGAAAGGGCAAAATATTTTTTCTAGTCACGATGGAATGAAACCAGAGATTATATGGTACAAGGACAATACTGTAAGTTAGAGATTGTCAGTACAAAAAAAAAAGCAGAACCCCTGGTTATTTCAGAAATCAATGAAATTGATAAATACCTAGCCAGACCCATGAGAAAAGACACAAATTATCAACATAAGGAATGACAGAAGAGACGTCACTGCAGATTCATCCTGGCATTATGAGGACTATAGGGGGATATTATAAACAATTTTAAAGAAGTGAAAGAAAACATTCCCAATCTAGAATTCTATACGCCTCAAAAAATTGTTCAAAAACAAAGGCAAATATAAAAGCTGAAAGAAACCACCATCAGCAGTTCTGCACCATAAAAAATGTTAAAGGACATTTTTCAGGCAGAATGAAATGACACTGTTTGAAAATCTGGATCTACACAAAAGAATAAATACAACTGGAAATGGTAACTATGTGATTAGATATATAAGAAATTTGCCTTATAATTGAAATCTCTTTTTTTTTTATTAGCCAGCTCATGACTGTGATCCTGGAGATAGAGTGATATAATTGAAATCTCTTTAAAAGATAATTGTTGGCCAGGCGCAGTGGCTCACACCTGTAATCACAGCACTTCAGGAGGCCGAGATGGTCAGATCACGAGGTCAGGAGATCGAGACCATCCTACCCAACATGGTGAAACCCCACCTCTACTGAAAATACAAAAATTAGCTGGGCATGGTGGTGCGCACCAGTAGTCCCAGCTACTCAGGAGGCTGAGGCAGGAGAATCGGTTGAACGTGGGAGGCAGAGGTTGCAGTGAGCCAAGATCGCACCACTGCACTCCAGCAAAAAAAAAAAAGGTAACTGTTTAAACAAAACTATTAACAATGTGTTGTGGGGCTTATAACATATGCATATGTGAAATGTATGATAACATTAGCATAAAGTTCTCGAGGAGAGAAATGGAAGTATTCTATTGTAAGGTTTTTATGCAATGCATGAAATAGTATAAATAACTTGAAGGTAGATTGCGATGTTAAAGACATAAACTATAAACCAGTGGTTGTCAATCAGGGTTGATTTTGTCCCCTCCTAGGGGACATTCAGCAATGTCTGAAGACATTTTTGGTTTCCAAAACTGAAGGGATTATGTGATATTGTGAAATATGTATTTGTTCTTCATACCAGTTTCCTAGCATATAACTCTTAAAATCCTTGGGATCTTCAAAATGGTGTGTCTTTTTGTATGTTTTATTTTCGTTAAAATTTTTTTCTCACACCATTCTCCATAACACTTGTATGCTAATGAGTACACTAACGGCTGGCAGCCCCTAGGATGGAAACACTAGGTTAGGATTAAAATGTTGGGACCTTTAGCCCCACTCTGAGCCTCTAGGGAGGGAAGAGCAATGAAGGTTGATCACAAATCGCCAGTGATGTAATCAATCATGCCTACTCAATGAAGCTTCCCTAAAAACCCAAAAGGACTGGGTTCAGAGAGCTTCTGGATAGCCAAACACATAGAGGTCCCTGGAGGGTGGCATGCCTGGAGAGGAAGTGGAAGCTCTGTGCTCCTTCCCACACTCCTTGCCCTATGCATCTCTTCATCCTTTAAAACATCTTTTGTAATAGACAAGTACATGCAGTTAAATGTTTCCCTGAATTCTGCGAGCTGCTCTAGAAAATTAATAGAACCCAAGGAGGGGGTTGTGGTAACTTTGATTTATAGCCATTTGGTCAGAATCACAGATAAAATAATCTGGGTCTTGCAATCAGCATTGTAAGTGGAGCTTAGTCTTGTAGGACTGATTCTTCAACCTGTGTGATCTGATGCTATCTCCAGGTAGATACTGTCAGAATTGAATTAATTAGAGGACACCCAATTGCTGATGTCTGTTGTAGTATTGATTGCTTGATTGCTGGTGGGGAGAAATCCCCATATATCTGATAGCAGAAGTGTGTTGTGAACTTACAGGAGAAACCGAGTTTTTTTTTTTTCTTTCTCTTCTTTTTATTTTTAGAGCAAGTCTCTCGCTCTGCCACTCAGGCTGGAGTGCGGTGTTGTGATTATAACTCACTGTGACCTCAAATTCCTGGGCTCAAACGATCCTCCCTCCACAGTTTCCCAAGTATCTAAGACTACAGGCAGGCACCACGGTGCCCAGATTTTTTTTTTTTTTTTTTTTTTTGAGACCGAGTTTTGCTCTTGTTACCCAGGCTGGAGTGCAATAGCGTGATCTCGGCTCACCGCAACCTCCGCTACTGGGTTCAGGCAATTCTCCTGCCTCAGCCTCCAGAGTAACTGGGATTGCAGGCCCGCGCAACCGTGCCCAGCTGAGTTTTTGTATTTTTAGTAGGGACGGGGTTTCACCATGTTGACCAGGATGGTCTCGATTTCTTGACTTTGTGATCCACCCGCCTCGGCCTCCCAAAATGCTGGGATTATAGGCGTGAGCCACCTTGCTCAGCCTCCAGATAATTTTTAAATTTTTTTAGAGACAGAATATCACTATGTTGCTCAGGCTGGTCGACATCTTGACCTCAAGTGTTCCTCCCACCTTGGACTCCCAAAACGTTGGTATTACACATGTGAGCCACTATGCCTGGCTGAGTTTGGTTTTTGTTTTACATGGGGTACTACTGGTAGCTATTAGATAGAGGCCAGGGATGCTGTTAAATATTCTAAAATGTACAGGAAAGCCAAAACAAAAAATTATGTGGCCCCAAATGCCAGTAATTCTGAGGTTGAGAAAACCTACTATAAATCCTAAAGCAACATTGAGATAGAACTTTTCTTGAAGAAATTGACAAGCAGACCCAAAAATTCACATGGAAATTCAAGGGATGCAGAAAAGCCATCTGTTGGACAAGTGATTGTTAAAATAATCCTAAAGATTATTTCCTGATTACACAACTCACTGCAAAGCTACGGTAATTAAGTGTGGTAACTCAAAATGGTTGTAGATCTAAATGTAAGAACTAAAGCTACAAAACACTTAGAAGAAAACATTAGAGTAAATCTTTCGTAACCTCGAGTTAGGAAATGGTTTCTTAGATGTAACACCAAAAGCACAAGCAGCAAAAGAAAAAAAGATAAATTAGACTTAATAAAAATGTAAAACTTTTGTGCTTCAAAAAATACTATCAAGAAACTGAAAGGACAACCCACAAAACAATAGAAAAATTTTGTGAATCTTTTATTTGATAAGGGTCTGGTATCCAAAATAGATGAGGAATTCTAACAAATTAATAATAAAAAGATAAATAATCCAATTTTTAAATGAGTAGAGTATTTAAATAATTTCCCCAAACAAGCTATACAAATGGCCAATAAGCACATGACAAACTGCTCAATATCATTACTTATTAGGGAAATGGAAATCCAAATCACAATGAGATGTCACTCTACACCCAGTGGGATGGCTATAATTTTAAAAAATTTGAACAATAACAACTGCTGGCAAGTATGTGGAGAAATCGGAACCCTCACACATTGCTAGTGAAAATGTAAAATGATGGAAGTACTTCGGAACACAGTTTGACAGTTCCTCAACAAGTTAAAACATAAAGCTGCCATATGAGAATTTTCTCCTTCTTTCTTCCCACATTTTGCTCTGTCTTAGTCTATTTGTGCCACTGTAACAGAATACCACAGCTTGGGTAATTTATAAAAAAATAGAAATTTATTTCAGACAGTTCTGGAGGCTGAGAAATTCAAGATCAAGACATCGGCATTTGGTCTGATGAGAACTTTCTTGCTGTGTCCTTACATGGCAGAGGGCATGAGGACAAGCTAACCAAATGCTGCAAAGCATCTTTTATAAAGGCCTTAATCACATTAACAAGGGTGCAGCCCTCATGGCTTAATCACCTCTTAAAGCCCACCTCCATATATATGTATAATCATCCCCATTAGCAGTCTCTATTCCTCCTTCTTCTAACCCCGGGTAACCACTGGTCTATTTTGTATTTTATGAATTGGCCTATTCTAGACACATCATATAAATGGAATTTTACAACATGTGGCCTTTTGTGTCTGATTCTTTTCACTTACCATAATGTTTTGAGGTTCATCTATGCCAGAGCATTAATCAATGTTATATTCCTTTTATGGTTGAATAATACACCATACTTTGCTTATTTATCTGTCAGTCGATGGACATTTCAGTTGCTTCTACTTTTGGTTATCATGAATATTGCTGCTATGAACATTTGTGTACATGTTTTTGCATGGACATATATTATCAATTACCTTCAATGTATATCTAGGAGTGAAATGGCTGAGTTCTATGGTAACTCTATATTTAACCTTTTAAAGAACTGCCAAACAATTATTTCAAAAGGGCTTCACCATTTAAAATTTCCTCCAGCACTGCATAAGGGTTATAATTTCTCTACAACCTCAAAAACCCATGTTATTGTTCAGTTTTAAAAATTATAGGCATCATAGAGAGTGTGAAATGTATCTTTTTTCAGCTTTACTGAAGTATTACTGACAAATAAAAATTATATATATTTAGGATGTACAATGTGATGTTTTTGATATACATGTATACACTGTAAAATGATTAACACAAGCTAATTAACATATAATGTGTGTGTGGTGACAACACTTCAGATCTACTCTCAGCAAATTTCAAGTATACAATATATTATTACTAACTATAGTCATTATGCTTTACATTTGATCTCCAGTATTCACTCATCTTACAACTGAAGGTTGGTACCCTTTGACCAATGTCTGTTTTTTCCCCCTATGCCCTAACCCCTGACAACCACCCTTCTACTCTCTGTTACTATTAGTTCGACTTTTTTTGTTTTCAGATTCCACATATAACTGAGATCATGCAATATTAGACTTTCTGTGTCTGGTTTATTTTGCTTAGCATAATGTCCTCAAGATTCATCCATGTTGTTGCAAATGGCAGGATTTACTTCTTTTTAAAGGGCGAATAACATTCTATTGCATATATATGCCACATTGTGTGTATTCATTCATTTGTTCATGGACACTTAGATTGTTTCTCCATCTTGGCTACTTTGAATAATGCTGCAATGAATATAAAAGTGCAGATATCTCTTTGTGATAGTGATTTTATTTCTTCTGGATATATACCGAGAAGTGGGCTGCTATATCCTGTGGTCGTTCTATTTTTAATTTTTTGAAAAACCTCTGTACTGTTTTCCATAATGGTTGTACCAATTCACATTCCCTCCCAACAGTGAAAGGATACAGCAGTGAAAGGGTTTCCTTTTCTCTACATCCTTACCAACATTCCTTATCTTTTGACCTTTTTAATAGAAAAAAAAATCCTAAAATGCATATAAAACCACAAGAGGACCCACATAGCTAAAACAATTTTGAGCAGTAAGAACAAAGCTGGAGGCGTCATATATCCTTATTTCAAACCATAATACCAAGATTTGGTAATCAAAATATGGTACTGGCATAAAAACAGACACATAGACCTATGGAACGTAATAGCACAGAAATAAATCTGCATATATATGATCATCTAATCTCCAACAAGGTGCCAAGAATACATAATGGGGAAAGGATAGTCTCTTTAATAAATGGTGTTGGGAAAACTGGATACGCATACTCAAAAAAATAAAATTGGACCCTTATTTTACACCATTCGCAAACATCAGTTGAAAATGGATCAAAGGCACATAAACATTCAACCTTATTGTGGTTTTGATTTCCATTTTTCTAGAGTGAGGTCGATGAGCATCTTTTCATGTGTTTATTGACCATTTGTATATCTTCTCTGAAGAAATATCTATTTGGATTCTTTGTAGATTTTAGTTTAGTTATTTGCCTTTTTATTGTCTAAGTGTAAGAGTTCTTTACATATTCTGGATACTAGACCCTTAACAGATATATAATTTGCAAATATTTTCTTTTATTCTTTGGGCTGTATTTTCTTTTTTTTTTTAGTTTTTTATTGGATTTTAGGTTTTGGGGTACATGAGCAGAGCATGTAAGACAGTTGCGTAGGAACACATATGGCAGTGTGCTTTTCTTTCCTTCTCCCCTTTACCCACATTTGGCATTTCTCCCCAGGCGATCCCTCCCCACCTCCCCCTCCCACTGGCCCTCCCCTTTTCCCCCCAATAGACCCCAGTGTTTAGTACTCCCCTTTCTGTGTCCATGTGTTCTCATTTTTCATCACCCGCCTATGAGTGAGAATATGCGGTGTTTCATTTTCTGTTCTTGTGTCAGTTTGCTGAGGATGACGTTCTCCAGATTCATCCATGTCCCTACAAACGACACAAACTCATCATTTCTGATTGCTGCATAATATTCCATGGTGTATATGTGCCACATTTTTCCAATCCAGTCTATTATCAATGGGCATTTGGGTTGATTCCAGGTCTTTGCTATTGTAAACAGTGCTGCAATGAACATTCGTGTACATGTGTCCTCATAGTAGAACGATTTATAGTCTTTTGGATATATACCCAGTAATGGGATTGCTGGGTCAAATGGAATTTCTATTTCTAAGGCCTTGAGGAATCGCCACACTGTCTTCCACAATGGTTGAACTAATTTACACTCCCACCAACAGTGTAAAAGTGTTCCTTTTTCTCCACATCCTCTCCAGCATCTGTTGTCTCCAGATTTTTTAATGATCGCCATTCTAACTGGCGTGAGATGGTATCTCAATGTGGTTTTGATTTGCATCTCTCTGATGACCAGTGACGATGAGCATTTTTTCATATGATTGTTGGCCTCATATATGTCTTCTTTCGTAAAGTGTCTGTTCATCTCCTTTGCCCACTTTTGAATGGGCTTGTTTGTTTTTTTCCTGTAAATCCATTTGAGTTCTTTGTAAATTCTGGATATCAACCCTTTGTCAGATGGGTAAACTGCAAAAATTTTTTCCCATTCTGTTGGTTGCTGATCCACTCTAGTGACTGTTTCTTTTGCCGTGCAGAAGCTGTGGAGTTTCATTAGGTCCCATTTGTCTATTTTGGCTCTTGTTGCCAATGCTTTTGGTGTTTTGTTCATGAAGTCCTTGCCTACTCCTATGTCCTGGATAGTTTTGCCTAGATTTCCTTCTAGGGTTTTTATGGTGCCAGGTCTTATGTTTAAGTCTTTAATCCATCTGGAGTTAATTTTAGTGTAAGGTGTCAGGAAGGGGTCCAGTTTCTGCTTTCTGCACATGGCTAGCCAGTTTTCCCAACACCATTTGTTAAACAGGGAATCCTTTTCCCCTTGCTTGTTTTTGTCAGGTTTATCAAAGATTGTATAGTTGTAGATATGTTGTGTTGCCTCCGGTGCCTCTGTTTTGTTCCATTGGTCTATATCTCTGTTTTGGTACCAGTACCATGCTGTTTTGATTACTGTAGCCTTGTAGTATAGTTTGAAATCCGGTAGTGTGATGCCCCCCGCTGTGTTCTTTTTGCTTAGAATTGACTTGGCTATGCGGGCTCTCCTTTGGTTCCATATGAAGTTCATGGTGGTTTTTTCCAGTTCTGTGAAGAAAGTCAATGGTAGCTTGATGGGGATAGCATTGATTCTGTAAATTACTTTGGGCAGTATAGCCATTTTCACGATATTAATTCTTCCTAACCATGAACATGGAATGTTTCTCCATCTGTTTGTGTCCTCTCTGATTTCGTTGAGCAGTGGCTTGTAGTTCTCCTTGAAGAGGTCCCTTATGTTCCTTGTGAGTTGTATTCCAAGGTATTTTATTCTTTTTATAGCAATTGTGAATGGTAGTTCGTTCTTGATTTGCCTTTCTTTAAGTCTGTTATTGGTGTATAGGAATGCTTGTGATTTTTGCACATTGATTTTATATCCTGAGACTTTGCTGAAGTTGCTTATCACTTTCAGGAGTTTTTGGGCTGAGGTGATGGGGTCTTCTAGGTATACTATCATGTCGTCTGCAAATAGAGACAATTTGGCTTCCACCTTTCCTATTTGAATACCCTTTATTTCTTTTTCTTGCCTGATTGCTCTGCCTAGAACTTCCAGAACCATATTGAATAGGAGTGGTGAAAGAGGGCATCCTTGTCTAGTGCCGGATTTCAAAGGGAATGCTTCCAGTTTTTGCCCATTCAGTATGATATTGGCTGTTGGTTTGTCATAAATAGCTTTTATTACTTTGAGATACGTTCCATCGATACCGAGTTTATTGAGGGTTTTTAGCATAAAGGGCTGTTGAATTTTGTCAAATGCCTTCTCTGCGTCAATTGAGATAATCATGTGGTTTTTGTTTTTGGTTCTGTTTATGTGGTGAATTACGTTTATAGACTTGCGTATGTTGAACCAGCCTTGCATCCCCGGGATGAATCCTACTTGATCATGGTGAATAAGTTTTTTGATTTGCTGTTGCATTCGGCTTGCCAATATTTTATTGAAGATTTTTGCATCTATGTTCATCATGGATATTGGCCTGAAGTTTTCTTTTCTTGTTGGGTCTCTGTCGGGTTTTGGTATCAGAATGATGTTGGTCTCGTAAAATGATTTGGGAAGTATTCCCTCTTTTTGGATTGTTTGAAATAGTTTTAGAAGGAATGGTACCAGCTCCTCTTTGTGTGTCTGGTAGAATTCGGCTGTGAACCCGTCTGGACCTGGGCTTTTTTTGTGTGGTTGGCTCTTAATTGCTGCCTCGACTTCTGACCTTGTTATTGGTCTATTCATAGTTTCAGCTTCCTCCTGGTTTAGGCTTGGGAGGACACAGGAGTCCAGGAATTTATCCATTTCTTCCAGGTTTACTAGTTTATGCGCATAGAGTTGTTTGTAATATTCTCTGATGATGGTTTGAATTTCTGTGGAATCTGTGGTGATTTCCCCTTTATCATTTTTTATTGCATCTATTTGGTTGTTCTCTCTTTTATTTTTAATCAGTCTGGCTAGTGGTCTGTCTATTTTGTTGATCTTTTCAAAAAACCAGCTCTTGGATTTATTGATTTTTTGAAGGGTTTTTCGTGTCTCAATCTCCTTCAGCTCAGCTCTGATCTTAGTTATTTCTTGTCTTCTGCTGGGTTTTGAGTTTTTTTGATCTTGCTCCTCTAGCTCTTTCAATTTTGACGATAGGGTGTCAATTTTGGATCTCTCCATTCTCCTCATATGGGCACTTATTGCTATATACTTTCCTCTAGAGACTGCTTTAAATGTGTCCCAGAGGTTCTGGCATGTTGCGTCTTCGTTCTCATTGGTTTTGAAGAACTTCTTTGTTTCTGACTTCATTTCATTGTTTACCCAGTCAACATTCAAGAGCCAGTTGTTCAGTTTCCATGAAGCTGTGCGGTTCTGGGTTGGTTTCTGTATTCTGAGTTCTACCTTGATTGCACTATGGTCTGAGAGGCTGTTTGTTATGATTTCAGTTGTTTTGCATTTGTTGAGCAGTGCTTTACTTCCAATTATGTGGTCAATTTTTGAGTAGGTGTGATGTGGTGCTGAGAAGAATGTATATTCTGTGGATTTGGGGTGGAGAGTTCTGTAAATGTCTGTCAGGTTTGCTTGCTCCAGGTCTGAGTTCAAGCCCTGGATATCCTTGTTGATTTTCTGTCTGGTTGATCTGTCTAATATTGACAGTGGAGTGTTAAAGTCTCCCACTATTATTGTGTGGGAGTCTAAGTCTCTTTGTAAGTCATTAAGAACTTGCCTTATGTATCTGGGTGCTCCTGCATTGGGTCCATATATGTTTAGGATCGTTAGCTCTTCTTGTTTTATCAATCCTTTTACCAGTATGTAATGGCCTTCTTTGTCTCTTTTGATCTTTGTTGCTTTAAAGTCTATTTTATCAGAGATGAGAATTGCAACTCCTGCTTTTTTTTGCTCTCCATTTGCTTGGTAAATCTTCCTCCATCCCTTTATTTTGAGCCTTTGTGTATCCTTGCATGTGAGATGGGTTTCCTGGATACAGCACACTGATGGGTTTTGGCTTTTTATCCAATTTGCCAGTCTGTATTTTCATTTTCTTGATAGTGTCCTTTAAAGCACAAAAGACTTTAATTTTAATAAAGTCCAAGTTATCTATTTTTTGTTACTTGTGCTTTTGGTGTTATATTTAAGAAACCATTGTTTAATCGAAGGTCATGAGGGTTTATATTTATGTTTTCTTCTTAGAGTTTTCACATTTTTAAATTTTAATTTTGTTTTTATAGGGACAAGGTCTCACTTTGTTTCCCATGCTGGAGTGCAGTCGTATAATCATAGTTCACTGTAACTTTGCACTCCTGGGCTCAAAAGATCCTCCCACCTTGGCCTCCCAAAGCACTGGGATTACAAGCATAAGCCACTACACCTGGTGCCTATAGTAAAATTTTAAATTGTAAGTCTTTCAGCTTTGTTCTTCTTTTGAAAGATCGTTTTGGCTATTCTGTGGCCCTTCCATTTCCATATGAATTTTAGGATCACCTTGTCAATGTCTGGGGGAAAAAAAGGGTAGTTGGAATTTTGAAAGAAATGTATTGATTTGTAGATCAATTTGGTGAGCATTGCCATTTTAATAATATTAATCTTCTAATCCATGAGCCCAATGTCTTTCCCTTTATTTAGTTCTTTATTTCAGTAATAGTATGTAGATTTCAGAGTATAAGTCTTAGATTTCCTTTGTTAATATTTTCCTATTTTATTCTTTTTATGCTATTTTATTTGTTTATTTTATACAGATGATGGGATCTCACTATTTTTCTATTTCTTTTTATGCTATTTTTAATGCTATATAGATGGGGTTTTGCTGTGTTGCCCAGGCTACTCTCAACCTCCTGGTCTCAAGCAATCCTCCTGCCTTGGACTCACGAAGTGTTAGGATTACAGGCATGAGCCACTGTACCTGACCTTAAGCTAGACTTCTAATGCAGAATTTAATTATAGAATTTTCTTTGACAAAGGCAAAGCACAATAAGTCAAGAAGGCTTCTCTCTCTCTCTCTCTCTCTCTCTCTCTCTCTCTCTCTCTCTCTCTCTCTCTCTCTCTCTCTCTTCCTACCCCTTCTTTCTTTTGAGAAAATGTGAAAAAAAAATGCTAGGGTGGGATAAAAAACCTGTTCCTTGGAGATTTTCATGTTAAAATTTTGAAAATATTTTAATCTAAAAGTTCAGATATAACCATAGGTGTAGAATGTGACACGGAACTGTTTGACAAAATGTAGTGAACACCTATTCTATCTGCCACTTCATATTCATTCACTCCTCATTGGTCACATCACCTCAATTTTCCTCAGGGGATTACCTGACATTCAATCCAGGCGGTTTGAGTCACATCGATATCACTCTAAGCTCCAGGGGTGGGCATGTAACTGAAGCCTGGCCAATCAGAGACATTTCTTCCAGTGGCCACAGAGATTGGTTTACGGATTGGCACAGGATCAAATTCAAGCCAATGGGAGACTCAGAATTTTTATTTTTTGTAAAAATATTTTTCTATTGATACATACTATTTATGTATCAATAGTACATGTAAGTATTTGTTACATGCATCGAGTGTATAATTATCAACTTGGAGTATCCATCTTGAGTATTTATATTTTTGTGTGTTGGGAACATTTCATATCCTTTCTTCTAGCTACTTTGAAATATACAATACATTATTATAAAGTATAGTCTCTCTACTCTGCTATCAAATATTAGAATTTTTTTTTATTTAACTGTACAATCATTAACCAACCTCTCTTTATTCCTCCTCTCCCACCCACACACCCTTCCCAGCTTCTGGTAACTATTATTCTAATCACTATCTCCATGAGATCAAGTGTTTTATCTCTCACATGAGTGAGAAAATGCAATATTTGTCTTTTTGGGCCTTGCTTATTTCAAGTAACATAATGGCCTCCAGTTCCATCCATGTTGCTGCAAATGACATGATTCCATGTTTTATGGCTGACTAGTATTCCATTGTGTGTGTATGTGTGTGTATCACATTTTCTTGATCCATTCGTTCTTGGATAAACATTTAGGTTGATTCCATATCTTTGCCATTGTGAATAGTGCTGGGAAATACATGGGGGTGCAGGTGTCCGTTTGATATACTAATTTCTTTTCCTTTGGATGAATACCCAGTAATGGATTGTTGGATCATTTGGTAGTGCTATTTTTATTTTATTGTTATTTTTATTGTTTTTTTTTTTTTTTTGCATTTTAGCTTTTGGGGTACATGTGAAGAACATGCAAGATTGTTGCATAGGTACACACATGGCAGTGTGATGTGCTGCTTTCCTTCCCATCACCTATATCTGGCATTTCTCCCTGTGCTATCTCTCCCCAACTCCCTACCCACTGCTGTCCCTCCCCTATTTCCCCCTGACAGACCCCAGTGTGTGATGCTCCCCTCCCTGTGTTCTCATTGTTAAACACCCACCTGTGAGTGAGAACATGTGGTGTTTGATTTTCTGTTCTTGTGTCAGTTTGCTGAGAATGATGGTTTCCAGGTTCATCCATGTCCCTACAAAGGACACGAACTCATCATTTTTAATGGCTGCATAGTATTCCATGGTGTATATGTGCCACATTTTCCCTGCCCAGCCTATCATCAATGGGCATTTGGGTTGGTTCCAGGTCTTTGTTATTGTAAACTGTGCTGCAATGAACATTCATGTGCATTTGTCCTTATAGTAGAATGATTTATAATCCTTTGGATATATGCCCAGTAATGGGATTGCTGGGTCAAATGGAATTTCTATTTCTAAGGCCTTGAGGAATCGCCACACTGTCTTCCACAATGGTTGAACTAATTTACACTCCCACTAGCAGTGTAAAAGTGTTCCTATTTCTCCATATCCTCTCCAGCATCTGTTGTCTCCAGATTTTTTAATGATCGCCATTCTAACTGGCTTGAGATGGTATCTCAATGTAGTTTTGATTGCATTTCTCTAATGCAACCAGTGATGATGAGCATTTTTTCACATTTGTTGGCCTCATGTATGTCTTCTTTTGTAAAGTGTCTGTTCATATCCTTTGCCCACTTTTGAATGGGCTTGTTTTTTTCTTGTAAATCTGTTTTAGTCCTTCATAGATTCTGGATATCAGCCCTTTGTCAGATGAGTAGATTGCAAAATTTTTTTCCCATTCTGATGGTTGCCAATTCACTCTAATGACTGTTTCTTTTGCTGTGCAGAAGCTGTGGAGTTGGATTAGGTCCCATTTGTCTAATTTGGCTTTTGTTGCCAATGCTTTTGGTGTTTCAGTCATGAAGCCTTCTTTTCAACTGGACATTAGCCTTTAAGGATGTAGGCCTGGCAATGCAGGCAGCCATCTTGCCTATCTTGATTTGTGATGGAGAGCAGAATACAGAGGTGGAGAGAGATTGATTCCTAATGACATCTTTGGGTTCCTGGACCTGGCTATGCCTGAATCCAAACTACTACTAGACATTTCAGTTTTTTGATTTGGAAAATCTCATTTATCCTTTAGTCAATTTGATTTTTTTTGTTCATTTCTTTGTTTTGTCACATGCAAGCAAAAGAGTTCTAAATAATATACCAAAGGATACTACCAGATTAGGAAGGAAAAGGGAATGAATACTAAAGAATAGAGAAAAAAGTTTTATAATGGAAAAGCCTAATGCCTTCGACCCCACAGCCACGGATCAAAGTATGTATGACAATAAAATTGCCCCAGTCCCTGAGGTTGTTTCAGTAGATGATTCCAACAATATACCAGGCTCCAAAGAGTCCACTCAAAGAACCTCCACTAGATGACTGTGTTAGATGTCGCCAGCTTGCCCCTCCAGATGCACTCTCTACCTTTCTCCACCCTGCTTTCTTTTTTATTTTTATTTTTCATTTATTTATTTTTTTGAGATGGGGTCTTGCTCTGTCACCCAGGCTAGAGTGCAGTGGATCAGTCTCAGCTCATTGCAACTTCCACCTCTTGGGTTCAAGCAATTCACCTACCTCAGCCTTCCAAGTAGCTGGGACTACAGGCATGCACTACCATGCCCAGCTAATTTTTGTAGTTTTAGTAGAGACAGGGTTTCACCATGTTTGCCAGGATGGTCTCAATCTCTTGACCTTGCGTTCTGCCCGACTTGGCCCCCCAAAGTGCCGGGATTACAGGTGTGAGCCACCTTGGCTGGCCCCACCCTGCTTTCTTTTTTAGGAGGCTGACCTGTATGGACCGCCTCAATAGTTTTTTTCCCCCTCTAACTTTTGGTTGGGTTTGGCTAGTGAGAAAAATTTAGTTTCAGTATTTTTTCTACCTAAAAGTCCACCTTAGGGTAGCTTAGTCCTTCAGCAAAGCCACCAATCCTCTCAAGGCAGCCAAGTGTACACAACTCATTCCTTCTGAGTTCTAGTAACGATTTCTTGCTCCTATACCTTAGGGTCAAGAGATGGGAAGAGTTCGGCTCTTACTTGGGTGGGTTACTGTGCTATTATTGGGTCCCTATATGTATGCTTTTATAAGTAATCCCTTTGTAAATAAATCCTCTTCTAATTATCCTTTTTGTCAAGTGTGTATCTATTTCTTGTTGAGTTATAGCCATATAGGGGTCTGCAAGGAAGTACATTCTGCAGAGTAAGCTGTCAGACTGAAAGCTTACTGTATTCTGCTTAAAACTTTTGGACCCCCCCCCCATCAACCCTTCATCCATTCTAGCTTGCAACTAAAGAACTTTGTGAAATAGTGTTTCCATTTATTTTTCCTTGCCATTTGCCTCCATACATCCTATTCACTCTCTTTCCTCCCAACACATGCATATAAATACCCAAACCTCTATTTTCTGCCTGAATATAAGTACAGTGTAAATCATACTTCCATATGTTTTGGTTATACCACTTTATTATGTATGAATATTTTAAGAGGGAGTTAGTAAAGAAAATGACTCTAATGAAGAATGTAGACAGGGAGAAATATGTTGGGATAATGGATCTGTTGCCTAGTAGACTTTAGGCCAGGGCAGCTTCTGAGGAAAGAAGGAAAGATTCCAAGGAAAGATTCCTGCTACAGTCTAGCATCTGAGTTGAGTAAGGGATTGGAAATATTTCTGTCTTTAATTGCAATTGCCATTAGAGATTTGCTCTGGGAGACAGTCTGTGGCTAGATGTGTCTTAAAGGCATTTAGCCAGACTTTCATCAAACAAAGTTTCTCTTTGAATTTTGGTTCTGTCCCTCCACCTGAAAGTTTATCTTAGTGTTCCTCTCCTATACAAACAAACAGAACAGTTTATACCAGGGCTCAACCTTGATAAAGAAAGGCTGCTCTCACAAAGCCATCTCCTCAGGAACCAGAGCACAGAGACTGCAAAAGAAAAAGTGCCCAGAAATGAAACCACTTTTAGTTTTATCCTCCTGTAACTAAATCCCAAGAGTCAAAAAGAGGGGAGAGAAAAGAAAAACAATATTTAACTAACAGGTTGTCAATTGTCAAGTTTTCCACCCACATGGCTGCCCAATATTCCTTTGGGAAAATTAGCGATATGGTCTAGAAGGAGAAAAATCATACATTTCTTTTTTATTTCCATTTATTGTTGTTGACAACTCCTCAACACAACAAAAATGTTTTTACATGTTGATTCCCAGAAAATAGATGCCTAAGAAAGGTTACTTTAGGATAATGATTGCAGGGGGGTAGAAGGTGAAAAATCATAACGAAAGTCCAGCATGGGTAAAACCATGAAGATATTTGGAAGTGGTATTTCTCATTGGCACTCAAGTAAAACCAAGTACATTGCCACAGATGGCATACAAATAAAATCCTGATGCAGCACAGTATGGGGAACTATTTAAATTAATCTACTAGAAGTTTATTAAACAGTTAGAACATTAATGAATCCAGTTCTGTATGATAACCCTATTTTTTTCATGTCCTAGCTGACAACCCAGACTATCTTAGTACTCTTCAATATTGCTTTGCAATTGTGGACACAATGGATTCCATTGAAAGAGAAATATTGTTTGATAAATGATTCATAATTCCTTGTCTAATAGTCAATGCATTTAACAGGATAATGTATTATGTATAAAATATAGCACCAGTAGTTGAATTCCTGTGAAATGTTAACTGTTTTAACTCAAATTTGACATATGTTTCAAAATGTTTGGGATATCATTCATCGATTTTTAAAAAGATGGTACTTTCTGGTAAGCAGCAGCTCAGAATAGAAAGAGCACTGGACCTGGAGTCAGATGCAATGCAAGTTGTTTTTTCTAAACACTCTCTAATATCCTTTCCAGATCTAACATTCTATTATCTTTTACTACTGAATCTTGAGAGTTTGATTGTTTGAGGTAATTTTCAAATAGTCGAGTTGTTGTCTTTTTTCATTTTGTTCTTTGTCTTTTTAAAGGTTAGTTTTGTAAATTGAATTTGTTAAAAGAAAATAGTTGAAAGGAGGCAGCTTCATTGTTTGTTTGTTTGTTTTGTATTTTCAATTAACCTGCTATAGAAGATCTTATATCTTCTATTACTTGCCAATAGTGCTGGCCCCCCCTCTACTCCATCAATAAGACTTGCAAGGTGTCTGGGAAGGAGATCCAAAGAGGAGCAGCTATTCTTTCTGCCACAATGCCAAGAGAAAAAAAGTCACATCAGGGATTAGATTGGTGTAGGATGTTTACATGACTGGTTTTAATTCTCAAGATTAAATAGCTTAAAATTTCCTTAGTGAATTCACTTAACCCAATGTTGCTTTTGTTCTCATCTTTCCTTCTTTCCAACCCTACATGTGTTTACATCTCCATATCAATGTCTGATCAATAGAAAATCACGTCTAAAATGTTCACAATTGATCTCTCCAAACCTGCTTCTCTCTTGTATTTCCAGTCTTGATCAACAATGTCACCACCTTACCAGTTCTAGCCAAGCTCAAACCTTTGGAGTCACTTTACAAACTCCTCCTTCCTTATTCCCCTTTCTCCAGTCTTGTCCCTCTCCAATCACCCTTCACATAGTGGTTGCCAAGTGCTCTTTCTAAAATGCAAGCCGGACGCGGTGGCTCACACCTGTAATCTCAGCACTTTGGGACGCTGAGGCAGGAGGATCACTGAAGGTCAGGAGTTCGAAACCAGCCTGGCCAACATGGTGAAACCCTGTCTCCACCAAAAAATACAAAGATTAGCTGGGCGTGGTGGTGAGCACCTGTAGTCCCAGCTACTTGGGAGGCTGAGGCTGGAGAACTGCTTGAACCCAGGAGGCAGAGGTTTCAGTGAGTTGAGATTGCACCACTGCACTCCAGCCCAGGTGACAAGATCGAAACTCCGTCTCAAAAACAAACAAACAAAATAAACGACAACAAAAAATAAAATAAAACACAAATGTGACCACAGAGCCTCCCTGATTAAAATGCTTTAATGACTCATTTTCACCTATTGGATAAAACTCAAAGTTCTCTTTCCATCCCTGAATACCTCTCTAGCTCGATCTCCTGACATTCCCTGCCATTCCTCTGAGCCCTTGTCATTCCAGCTACATATACTGCTCACAGTTACCCAGACACATCATGGTCTCTTCATGACTCTGGCTTTGCATGTGAAATTTCGTCTGCTACTTTCTCAGCTCAGGATATTTTTCCTCATGTTCCCATAGCTTTCCACATACTGGTTTTATAACGCTCATCAAACTATACTATATAACTTCTCCACTTGCTTGTCTTCACTACTAGACTCCCAGATCCCTGTTTTGGGAGAAAGTAAACATCGTAGAGGAGATTCAGACTTTGGATGCTCCTACGTGGCATTTAAACTTGCTTCGGACCCTGAGACACTACTATTGGCTGATGCTTGCTCTTTTTCTCCTTGTCCCAGCCCTCCCCCTGGTGGAGGTGATAAGAAGCAGTGGAGTGATCAGGTGACCAAAGATAAGACAAAGTGACCTAGCTGATCCACATTCTGGATAAGCATCTGCCTCATGTCATTTTTAAAGTAAATGCTAAACTGGCTAATGGACTTGGCTTTTGCCTGGCCTGGCAGGGACGTTCTGTCTTGTCATGTATTCATTGACAGACTCTGATTTCAATCTCCAGATCTGTAATTGCAGGTCAATGTAACCAACCCTGATGGTCTCAGAAAACATCATGCTACTGTCAAACAAATAGTCCAAGAAGAATTAGCTGGTGGGGATCTTCTTCCATGTTGTCTCCTCTGCCTGCAGCTGACAAAAACCTGTTTGCAGGAATGTTTGCCTTTAGAGAGCAAGGAATCAAACACCAATCACTTCCATATGCTAAGTGTTCTCCCCAGTTGCAGTGAGCCCCACCTCTTAAAAAAGTCAGAAGGACGGTCTTCATCTCTATCCCAGAACAATATCCTGTTAGCACCGGTTTTTTCCCCAGTTGAAAATAACCTAGTTTTCAAATCAGCATTTAGTTGTCTGTGGGAGGCAGCAGTTTCTTAAGCCCCTCTGGATATGGAGCTCTATAGGTACAGTGGTCTAGGTTGTCTAGGTTGGTCTGAGTGGTGATTCCCAGGGAAGGACCTTGCCAGACAGGTATCTTTTTTTCCTTCGGAGACAGGATCTTGCTCTGTCACACAGGCTGGAGTGCAATTGAGCTCACTGCAGCCTCGACCTCCCAGGCTCAAGCAATCCTCCTGCCTTAATCTCCCGAATAGGTGAGAATACAGGTGCATGCCACCACACCTGGCTTAGACAGATTTTTATAAAATTGGTTAGATTATTAGCCTGGTTGGGAGGAATCTGACCTCTAAAACTAGCATAATTTTAGAAAACATGATGAATTTATAATCATAATAGAAATTCTCCTTCATGGCTATTGCACAGCTATTGTGAATTTTATCAGATACTATGTTTATGCTACAGGGAGACTACTAGCAGCAAGAATAGGTTTTAGTTTTAAGTGGAAGGAAAGGAAATTAATATACTCTATTTGTCATCAGGAGAGACTACCTTTAAAAAAATCAAACAGCTCCCATAATGTCATTTTATACACATGTCACAGGCAAGGAAGGATGATCTGCTGTCTTAGATGTCCATCTGGCTGTGTCCTAATTGAAGAAAAAGAATTCAGGTGCTACCAGAGATACCATGAGATAAAACAGAAACAGAACTGGTAGGAGTGGCCCCCTGAGGTTCTTAGGTTTCTATGTTCAGGGTAAAGATTACCCTGCCCACAAAACGATCATTGATGACATCATTTATGATGCCTTTGCCCTTCAGTTGGCACTGCACAGGCACTGCTTGGTTCTTCACCACGTCTGTAAAGTGCATTGCCACCAGCGGGGAGGTATAGTTAACCTGTAGGTGGAAGAACAATGAATTCTAAGTGTGGGGAGGTGGTATGAGGGAAGTGATCAAATAATCACAGCAGGATGATAACTCTCACACAGAGAAGTGAGTAAATCCTGTGATGCCGATTCACAAATGGCCAAAGCAACTGACATACTCTCCTTGAGCTGGGAAAGTGTGGGAAAATCATACATTTCTCTAATAAGTCACTTTCCGATATCTAATTGTGCTCTAGGGAAACCAATTCTGACTCAGCATGATATGATTTTTCTGGAAATCACCTCATGAATTAAACCAAAACTAGTGTCTATCCAGTCCCTATGTTGGCGACTTACCCCAACGCTTCAAATGGGAGAAACAGAAGTGTGATTATTAGGGCATGTTTAAGCACAATGGTAGTAACTCATCTGCTCCTGGCTCTGCCACTAACTAGCAGCGTGATCTTGGGCACATCACTTTCTCTTTCCAAACCCCAATTTTCCCATCTGTAAACTTAAAAGGTTAAACTAGGCCACATATAAGATTCTTTCAGATATGGAAAGGAGTGTGGTTGTGATAAGAATTGGATGAGGGAGCTCCTGGTTATGGCCAGCAGCTATTTACCCTTGTACTAACTGCTGCCACCTGATTCTCATAGATCTCAGCCAGCCCTTCCTTTGTCACTGAGCCCTTTCTGACAGCAATGACTAAAGGGGATACAGCTTACGTGAGTCAGTTTGCCGTAGTAAGGGTAGTAGCGGAGGTCAAAAGAAGCCGACTCTGGGTAGTACCTGATGGATCGGATGTCATTTTCATCACCTCTCTGTAAGCAAAAACAGGTATATGTCAGGTGCTGGGTCACAGAGTGGGTTAGAGTCTGAGTTAAAGGGAGTTGTACCCCAGGTGAAATCGCTGTGCGACCTATAACCAGCTGTTCCAGGAAGACCATGAAAGCAGAATGGGGCAGAGCTCAGCCCAGACCTATCCCCAGTGGAGCGTTTTTACGGAGTGACTATGCCTTGGCTTTTCAGTTCAAAGAATACCAAATGGAAGGCCTGAGCTGAGGAGGCCAAAAGTGCTCAGTTTGGCTCTCTTGGCGTCTAGGGGACCCAGACAGAAGCAATCTAAAGGGCTTGCAGTACCTGATGCTGCTCTGGAAAGAGGCCCTACAACTCCAGCCTTTCTCCAAAAAATCATGCTGGGCCTGGCACCCAGTCTTGGACTTTGGAGCTGAGGGAGGTCAATGTTTAGTAAATCCCACTCCACGATTTGCACACCGCAGGCTCGGTTCTATTGGAAGGCAGATCAAGTGCATAGGCCCCTGATACATAGGCACACAGCCTACAGTTGGCTCACATAGAGTCATGTCTCTGACCACATTCTCCGTAGTACTTAATCACAGTAGGTGAGGTCAGAGGGGTCAGCAAGATGAACCTGGGTATGGAAATAAGTAAACAACTCTACCCTCATCACATTATGTCAGGTAGGGGGCTGCCAATTCTGCGATACATTAGGCTTGCCCTAAATAGCAGAGGTCTAGGGGCTAGTAAGGACAAATAGTGCATCACTACTAGCAAATTATTTACTAAGGTCATGGGATTGCTTTTGTCAATATACTGTAATTGTTATTGGTACAAACTAAACCCTCCTTAATTTATTCTAGTCATTACCTCATCCTGCTTGATTTCCACAAGTGGGTGTGGATTCAACCAGTATTAATTATTATAGAACGTATAGAGATTCTTAATTTATTTTTTTAAAAAAAGGACATAAAATTTGTAATAAGACAGCTAAAACTAATAATTAAAACTTTAAAAAATTTTAGAAAAGACAGTTCTCAGCAAGGTTTGATGCAAGCTGAAAAACAAACAGCTTCCGTTAGGGAACTATAAGTAGAACTCTGTCCAGTTAATATGCTAGCTCAAGACTAAGTTGGTCTTTATGATTTACTTTTAATACATTCTTCTAAAAAGCAATGACATTCATTTTTCATGAAAGCCTGGAGAATCAGTTCAGATAGTTTGTAATCACACCTCACATTGTGAATATTTACATATATATACACATGAGAACAGAATGTTCATTTGGCAAGTACAGCCTGACCTTTCAGAGCTTATCTTCACTTTTCACAGCGTTTGTCATACTTGACTGTCTTGATTTCAGAGACACAGTCATACTCTTACCTCAACACTTCTAACACCTAGCAGAGGACTTGATATATAATAAGTGATCAATAAATGCTTGCCGAATGTGGGATACTGGCTGAATAAATGCTGCCTTTGGCTGTTTTCTGATCTGCCACCATGAGAACTGAAGTTTTCAACTGTATTTCTCATACTGAGAATGGAATTACCAGGCCTCACATATTTGCAAGACAACTATCCAGGGCTGGGGAAGCAGTTGATGCCACAGAACAGGAGAGAGCTGCTTCCTGTTTAAGAAGCAAACCCAAGATCTAAGGGCTTTTTCCTACAAGGGAGCTAATTGGTGCAGATGAGATAGAAGTTAATGGTCCCTCGAAGGGCAGTTAATTAGCATATTAATGGAGTTCTGTTTATACTTCCCTTGTAGTCATTTGTTATTGCAACACCCAGAGCTACTGGTCATTGCTGCAAAATGTGAAATTCAATTTTAAAATCTGGGAACTAATGACTCTAATGAAAGCTGTTTGTTTAGTTCAAAGAAACAAATAATTAGAGCTAAAAGCAAAAGTGTAAACAGAATCCCAATTAATGACTTTGCACATTGTTGTTCCCTGCTGTGGCCCCTAGCTGAAGTTCATTTGATTTTCACAAGTATTAATCATGACACACTGACTGACACACACTCATACACACACATACACTATACACACAAACACACATGACTGAATGCTTTCTGAAAAGAGGAAAACCTGAAAGAACTAAAGAGAGGTGCAGTTATGAAAAGATGAACTTTTCCCTAGCCTACCATCCACATGTATGTCCCTGAAAGGGATGGAATACATTTTTGCATGAAACAGATGTGCTAACAATGCTTACTCAAAAAGGCTCTTTACCTGAACTTTGCAGGAAACCTTCACAGGATCTCCAAGCTCAGGACGAAAGCCTACAATCTATCAAAAGAAAACCAGTGGTTTTTTTGTTTGTTTGTTTTTGTTTTTTAGCAAAACATATTTGACAGTAAAAATTGGGCTTTTCTAAACCTCCTCCCAATCATCCTTCCTCAGGCAAATGCTTCATCTATTTTGCCTTCTCAGAAATGTTACAAAAAGCAAAAATGAAAAATATCTTCAGAGCTAAGCAGCTTACTCCATGTTGTATTTATGCCTGATATTTACACACGGGAAACCAGAGCAAAACAAGTCTAAAGATGTAAATAACTTTCTAATTTCAAGAGAGGTGTGACTGATAAGGCTCCTCCACACCTAAGGCACGACAGGTTGGAAGAAGAATGCATTTTTTTATGATATAAGAACTGTCCCCCATGCCACCCTCATGTCAATCCCCTGTTCCAGACAGTCCAGTACTTCATTCTTTATTAAAAAATGCTTTTTAAAAAATTAAAGATGAGGTCTCACTATGTTGCCCAAGTTAAACTTGAACTCCTAAGCTCAAGCAATCCTCCTTCCTCAGCCTCTCAAGTAGCTTGGATTAGAAGCTCAAGCCACTGCACTTGGCTAGGACCCCATTCTTGACAGAGGCCATCAAGGGACAGGTTTAGGGGTGAGGCAGAAGAATGGCCATAGGAAGTGCTCGGGGGCGGGGGGGGGACGAAATTGATAGATTTGTCTGGTTGTTTGTATTTCTGATGCTGTCAGTAAAAATGACCAGCCCAAGACAAATGGAGTGGCCAGAGCCCTCCTATCTAATTCATTCACTTATCACCACCAGATATGAAAAGCCAATATACCCGGTTCATCTTTAGAAGGATGCATGGCTGTCCAGTAGAGTATCCAAAAGTTGGGTCCTCCAGACCAGAGCAGTTCTTTAGGAAAGAGCGCTTAAATTGGCAGGCCTTCTTGTCCTCATCCTCATCACCATCTTGGATGAAGTACTGCCCCGGGGGACAATCTACATTCATTTCCTCTTGAAGACTGTCATTATAACCTAAAGCATGTGTGAGTGGCAATGGGTTATGTTAGACAGGTGATACAGGGGAAGGCCATGCATTCAGTAGTCTTCCCTCCCAAGCTTCCTTTCTCCAGCTTGTTTGTACTCCTCTGAAAGCCCATTCAGTCTACCTGTGACCTGGCATCAGGGGTGCCCAACAGCCTTCATCAGCAGCATCCCTCTAGGAAGTCTCCCTAACTAGTCACTTCAGCCCAGTTTGATTGCCTGTTCCTTTGCTTTTCATTCCCATGGAACTTCTGGTTATCCATCTCTGGGTCCTTTGTCACTTTATAAATTTTCTCCATTTACCACCATTTATTTTCAGATATGATAAACTGTAAACTTGGAATGCTGTCCCTTCTACTTCTGAGAGAGAAATAGGCACATAGTTGGTAGATTTTGGAAAAGCGACTGAAATATTCAAGGTATGGTATATATAAGGAGGCCAAGTTCTTGGGTTAAATCTCCTTAACTTTACTGAGGGTTCAAGGTGAACCAGTTGGGTGGTTACAAATTTGGGGGCTCATTTGGAATTGCCCTTGTGGCTACCTGCTCGTGGTTCAGCAGCCCCCATACCTGGCAGTGGATCCAGAGGCCACCCCAAGCAGCCACCTAGTTCTCTTGGGCTGGGAGCCGACTCTGGTACCGTCTCTACTGGCAGAGCACTGGCAACCCAATGTGCATGGATTTGATTGCAATATAGAAATAGTCCTCGGGAGGCCGGGTGCAGTGGCTCACATCTGTAATCCCAGCACTTTGGGAGGCCGAGGCAGGCAGAATACGAGGTCAGGTATTTGAGACCAGCCTGGCCAACATGGTGAAAACCCGTCTCTACTAAAAATACAAAAATTAGCTGGGTGTGGTGGCGCACACCTGCAGTCCCAGCTACTAAGGAGGCTGAGGCAGGAGAATCGCTTGAACTTGGGAGGCAGAGGTTACAGTGAGCCGAGATTGCACCACTGCACTCCAGCCTGGCAACAGAGAGAGACTGGGAAAAAAAAAAGGTCTGGGGAAACTGATTAGGGTAATAATAAAACTCCAGTCTCCCTCACAGCCAGCTGAGTGTTAATTACCCTTTCTCTATTGCAATTCCCATGTCTTGATAAATCAGCCCTGTCTAGGCAGTGGGCAAGGTGAACCCATTAGGCAGTTACAATGTCTCCCTTTGAAGTCAATAAGAGGCACCTGATTGCAAGAAAGTGTGAAGTATGAGCTGTGAGACAGAAGCAAAGTGGAAGAAGAAGAGGAGGAGAAGGAGGTGGAGAAGGAAGAGGAGCAGGAGGAGGAGGAGGGGTGGGGGAAGGCGGAGGGAATAAGCCAGCTCTTCATCCTTTACAGAGGGAAGTTAGCACTGAAAAATAGAAGCATAAGTTAAAAGAAACCAGTGACAACCACAAGGTCTCTGAGGGGAAGGTGAGGGCATGAGATCTTATCTACTGAAGCCTGAGACATTCAGGGTCAATGTCCCTTTACATTGGATGCAATGTAACATGTGTCCAAGGATATATATATATCAGGGAGAAAGCTTAAAGGGACTAACTGTGAGGTAACTCTTTCGGCTACCAAATTCCATACATAAAACTAGGCTATAGAAATTACTGCATTCTTTCCAATTTGATTCTAGATGATGGAGCCCAGTTAGTCCTGTTAGACTCAATCTCATGTATTAATGTTCAAAGTAGCTCAGTATTTCAGAGGAGATTGTGCACCTATGATCTACCAGAGGTAAAACTCAAAATGTACTGCCGAATCCTTATCTAATAATAGGTTCACAGGTTGTGACTTGGGTTTGATATTATTAATTGGCAACTGGGAATTTTAAATCTATTCCAATTATGGCTATGCTTTTATTTTTCCTTTGACAAAGCTGCATTTAATTCAAGGCTTTGTTTTAATTTTTTTTTTTAGAACAAGAACTATGCTCAAGTAACTTTCTAAATAGAGGCTGCAATCATGTGCTCATTGTTTCTCTTGAGGCAGTTCCATTAAAAATAATGTGACATGGGCATGACCTTTATTGCAAAATCCCAGTCCTCGTGGGAATGAAACTGATACTCTGGGATGTCTATTTCAGAGATGTGCTTGTTTTTAGCAGGACACATTATCTACTCTTAGGAACTAAAAAACCAGTGCTTTTCCTAACATTCCCTGCTTCCATCATCAGGTCAGAATGGATATTTCTCTGTCTACCAGCTTCTTGGAGGGATTTTCTTAGTAGGGATTCTGGCAATGTATCTGCAATAGCTTGCAAGCATTCTGAAACAAAAGAAGATATTGTGCTGGCCAAGATGTCCAAAACATTTCTGTGGCTAAAAATAAAACTACATGGACTCAGAAAGAACCCAGCCCCATCTTCCCTCATTTCACAGGTAAAGAATCTGAAGCTCAGACTTACCAAAATAACACTGAGCCTTACTGATATAAAGCTGAGTTTCTAACGCTTGGTCATATGACAGCAGCATAGAATTATGAAAAGCAGCATTTCTCAAACTTTAAAGTTCCTACAAATCACCTGTGGATTTTTTTAAAGTGCAGATTTTGATTCAGCAGGTCTAGGGTGTTGTCTGAGATTTTGTATTTCTAACAAACTCCCAGGAGATGTCCATGCTGTTGGTTCCCGTATAACATTTATAGCAGCAGGAGTGTCAAGAACATGAAATGTGGATTCAAACACTGGTTCTGCTGCCAGAAGACTTTGATCAAGCTACTTCCCCTTTTTGAGCCTCAGTTCTCTCATTTATAAAATGAGGACGATCAACTTTATTATGCAGAGTTAAAGTTAAATGTCAAAATTTATGTATTTAAATAACACTTCCTAGCACATGATAAGAGAGTGTTCTCCTAATTCAGTGCTGCCCATAGAATGGATCAACCCCACTTTAACCAGGCCAGGACAACCAAACCAGGTGGAGAAATGCAAACCCCACTGGAGCTCCTCTTTGATAGCTGCATAAAGAACCTGTGTGCTCTATTAATCTAAACCAAGCCACTACCTCAGATTTTACCTTGTGGAAGGGTCTCCCACAAAGCCATTCATTTGCCTCTGAAAATTTGTCTGATGACACTGTAGAGATAGGCACCTCAAAAATACTTGGGATCAGAATGTTGGAGCAACACCCAGTGATTCTTCCTTTCTGGAATGCTGTTAAATAAAGACACTTGCCTCTCCCTTCAAGTTAGCTCATCTCCAAGAAATGACTTCTTTTACTTTGAGAAAGTTTAGAAGATAGGAATCTTCCAGCTCTGGAAACCGTTCTTCTTTTCCCACCACTCTCTTCCTCACAGAATTATCATCTATAAATGATCATTATTGAGCCATCCAGATATGCTCAGGACTTAACTGGGTGCTGTATCATGTTCAAGAAAAGAAAAAAAGTTCTCTACCTCAAAGAGCTTATCTTGCTGGAAAATTGGCTTGTATGCTTTCAAGGCATCATACAATCACACACTAGAGCAATTCTGATTGTATCTACAGGTGCTAAGGATGATGCAAAGTAAGGAAAGATCATAATGAGTTTGGGTTCGTAAGACTGGGATTCCTGGGCCAGGTGAATTTTGAATTTTGGATTCCCACCCATCACCTTTCAAAAGAGCTTCCCACTATTCAGAGAAACTTACTTACCCTGGAGGAAGCCATTTAGGCTAATCACATAATGCTGCCAAGTGTCAGGTTCAGAAACGTTGAAGTTGAAGTTAAGGCTATGGGCGAAGGGTCTGATCATAACTCCTGGCAAGGAAAACAGGTCTTGGATATATTAACCCATTCTTGGGATTTTTTTTTTTGTATTGATTCCCATGAAACCATTTCCCCCCAGGCAATCAAAATGAAAAGAACCATAATTTGCCAAGTACCATTTTACTTTTCCTCTTAATAATTGAATCTCTAAGTCATTACCAGGAAGAGCCAAAGTTAATTGAGGCTGAACATGCTGCGCAAGCATATTTCTGTCCAGCAAGTTCTGACAACACAGGGCAGCTGGGCACACTCACCAGGAGGATTTACCCGCTCCGTGAAGGTTGGTATATAAGGACTGATGGTCAGAAATAGTGTGTACATGCAGAGGGTGATCACAGCAGCCAGGGAGGCATAGAAGAGGAAGTAAGTGAGTAAGATCAGGCCTGCAGAGCAATCAAAGATGAGGGTGGTCAGTGCTTGCCAACAAGCCCTTCCTCCCTGCCTGGACTCATGAACCAGAACCAACCCAAACACGAAATGGCTCTTTAAAAATTTCCCCAGATTCAGTGTGTCCTTGCTTATTCAGATTTCACCAATTTGGAGTCAGTGAGGATTGTGCCAGGGGTCTGATTGCAGCTTACCTTTACAGCATCTCTGATGGAAGGCCTTGCTGAGCAAATGATGACCATGGACAAGATTACAGGGAGTGGAGTTTAAAGTACTGCAGAGGGCAAATTGCTTGAGAGTCCTCTGGGCAACAGTTGATGTCCTAAGTACAAATCATTCTTTGCTATTCATGAAAGTGGGTGCCCTGAAGAGTCCTAACAGCTTGGTTCCAATGATTATAGGTATTTGCAAGTGATGAAAACAGCATTTCTTTCCACATAGTCTATAATTCACACTTTTGATGAATTTCCACTGGACTTGTCTCCAATCAAGGCAAAGTGAGGTTTTTGTCCTGCTTATTTCAAATTTTATTCATCTTTAGCAAAAGTTTAAATGGCTCTGCTTTTCAAAAAGAATACTAACACAGGGTGGGAAAGGGAGGAGGAAGAAACAGTACCTAATCACTGACACTTGCCTGCAAACTTAGGCAAGTTACAGAACTTTCTTTCATCTCCAAATCTTCACAGGTAAGATGGGGATAAATTTAGCACTCACCTTATATTCTTATCTATATCCCTAACAGTATCTTAAATTCGGTCTTTCCTTACATCCTATCCTGACTATATCACTTCCTAGCTGTTTAATCTTGGACATGCTGTTCACCTCTCTGGACTTCAATTTCCTAGTCTGTACAATAATAGTACTTACTTCTTAGCATTGAATAATGCATATAAACAGCATAGCAAGGAGCCTGGAAAACACTAAATGCACTATAAGTGGCAGTCATCATCAGGTATTGTTAACATTATTATTAGTGCTGTAGGACCAGAAGCATAGTTGTATGAATTTTCCCTCTGTGGGCTGTATTAGGACTAGGTTTGTCCCAGGTTAGGCAAAACCAAGTGAGGTGAATGAGCATGAGATTGATACTGAGAAACTCTTTTTAAGCCCTCCTTGGGGCTCTCTCAGGCAACAATATTCGGCTCTGTTCATACCAATGACATGATGTCGGAACTACAGATTTGCACTGAATCATGAACCAGAAACTGGAACAAACCACTTAACTCTGCAGTACCCCAAACTGAATCCAAATATTAATTTTTAAATTGAACCATGAATCAAATAGAACTAACCAGAAAAAGTATTGTGGAAGGGAGAAAAAAACCCATAGTAATCCGACTGGAAATGGAACTGACCCTTTTTATTTTATTAGATGAACTAAAGCAGAACAGGAACATAAACGCATTGATTCAGTTGGAGTCCCTGGAGAATAAATGACAGCACTTGTGTGCCTGTGATACTTGGCTGTCACCCACTGGCTATCTAATGGGATTTGCCCTGTGTTTCTGCCTCCATTTATTTACCCCATCCCCAACTTGAGAATGGATCAACAGCTAGAGCCGTCCATAGAGACCAAAAGACTCAGTTTCATAGATGAAGGGAAAGCAAAGGAACACAGGTACATTTCTTTGGAGATATCTTCCTTCTTTCCCAGGATGTGTGGTCAGGAAGCTGTAGATGGGGGAATGACATTAGCAATAAGTCCCCTTAGCCTCACCCAGGAGTGGGTGTCCTAGAGTTCATGATAGGTGATGACAGATTGAGATAGTTATCTCGGTCACCCCCAGGCAAAATCAAGCACAGTCCCCATCTGAACCCATTGATCCCTCCGACACTTTCTGTCCTGGATGTCCAAGTATTACTTGGGCCTTTCCTCTAGGTACTCTAGGGTTCTTTTCTCAATGCCCCACCCAGGCTTGGATAGACCATGAAGTAACCATGCTCCCAACTCTTCATTTCTCCCAATAAAACACACTATCAGGTCCTGAGGCCTACACAGGTTCACTGTTAGAGTTCATGAAGATGGGGCAGTGTTCTGGCAAAAGAATGAACTCCATTGTTCATCCAGCCAGGGTTTGAAATCCCAGCACTGCCATTTAGTAACTATGTGACTATAGGCAAGTTACTTACCCTCTCTAAGCCTCAGTTTCTGCATCTGTAAAATGGGGATAATAACATTACTACCTCATATGATTCTTTTTGGTATCCAATAAAATAACATAGAGTTTCCAAGAATAGGGGCTGCGTAGCAACCAAAGGAAAGGCCCAGATTATACTCATAGGCTTGCTAAATATATTAGGCAGGTTGATGTCAAGATTGGGACATCATTTGTAAGTGCAAGAGTGGGCACCTTGGTCAGAAGACAGCAAGGCATGTGCTTTATGGCTGAAGCATTAACATTACCATTCATCCAGGGTAGCCCAACAGAATAATTCCTGGGCTCCACTTAGACCTGCTACTTGGAGGTCTGGGTATGACCTGTTGGGTAATGCCCCCATTTCCATATCTTCTCTGGGAGTTTGCACCTTCCTCCCTCATCCCCACTTATTGGCCTATGGATTGTCTTCCACAGAAGCAATTTACATCAGCTCATCTGGTAAGGTTTCAATGGCTGCTGACTGTTTAGGCTCCCCCTTCCAGAATCACACTTGCATTTCACAAGACCTGTTTTTCCAGTCCTCTTTAGGCAAGGGAAAAACAACTGTGCACCCTTAGAGCCCCAGTGAGTGTCCAGTATTTGTCTACAGCTTCCAGAATGTTGGAATGTTGGTTAAATGGTACATTTGTCCCAGTTGAGAGTTTGTGGGATGGTCAGGGGTGGGGCTGGGAATTGAGGAGGGGTGAAGGGAGATGAGAGCCCCACACCTGCTACTCCTAATTCCAGGAAACAGAGCTGGCTGTTCACCCTGAGTGAGCTGAAATAGCAACATTAACTATGAGGGAGAGAATTCTTAGCTAAGGGCGCTTTTAGAAGACATGGCCATCAACTTCAGCAATCTAGACCCTTGGCACTAGGGGACTGTTATTTCATCCTTGGCATCCTTTATTTTTTTCTTCTGTGGATTGACTGAGTTCTAAACTAGCAGCTGCTCTTTTTCTGAGCTGTGCAGAGAGTGTGGCAAGTGTGAATTTTACCACTGGCTAAATCTCCTAAGGAGAAGGCTCAGTATTAATAGTTTAAGAGGTGGGTAAGACTGTAGAAGGGGAGTATTGGGGAAGTTGTGGAGCATGTTGTACAAAGAGGAAATGCTAAGGAATATAATTCTACCATTGATCAAGCATGCCTATCACAGCAGAGGAAGACATCCACAAGCTGGGGCCAGGGACACGCCTCCTGGCTCTCTTTCTCTGACATTACCAGGTGATGAGGCTTTATAAAAACACTTGGTCAAGTTAGAAGGGATTTGAGTCTTGCATCCTACAAGAAGTCTTCTGCATAGTTCTTTCAACTTTACAGTTTTAACATCTAATTGGAGCCTCACTCTGATCCTGTGAGAGAAGCAAGGCAGGGATTGTTTTCCTCATTTGGCAGGTGAGGAAACCAAGGCTCAGAGAGGGGAAATGATGAGTCCAAGGTCACGTGGATAGAAAGTGACAGGACTGGGACTTAAAAAAATCATATGCTTTTTCAACTCATTCTCACTGTCTCTCTCCATTGCAACTGATGTTGAGCCCAGTGGATTTCAGTTACACAATCAAGATTGTTCATCATTTGGAGTTTGTTCTGATGGAATCTGCCCACAGTCCAGGCATTTCCCTAGGCATTCATGCCTTTACATAAAGTGCAAAGAGAAGTTCACAGACAAGCCCATCCAGCGTATGGGAAAGGAGCCCTGGACACCACACCAAAAGCAAAGGACACCAGACTTTGGCATTGGGACTATTGGGACTTACTCCAACTCTGACCTGTTCGGGCCAGAAACACTCTTCTCTCTGGATCCCACAGGTATTCGCTCATGATCTGCAATTTCTGCCACCAAGCATTGCCTGTTGGCTGACCCTGACCCTCTTCCTCCTCCTTTTTCTCCTTTTCTTCTTCCTCCTCCTCTGACTTGGGCACCACCATCACCCGAGCCTCTTCTTCTGCTTCCTCCTCTTCATCGGCTAAGTAGTTCTGGTTCAGTTCATCCTGATCATCCTGGAACAGTGACAATACCCTATTTGAAAACAAATCCAATGGTGCATCCCACCAGCCAAAAATAAATGGAAATGATTCAATATTTGGAGATGCTTCAAATTTCTACTTCCCCATAAACATACACATTGTTACAAGAAGTAGATTTTCTTTCTCTCTGTTCTTTTGGAGGAAATAACCTTTTTATGACCCATCTTTACACAGTATTCTTTCCATAGAGGTGCAACTTTTATTCTCAGCTTCAGGCATTTGGGCTCTTCTCCAAGGACTGTTCATATCACTACTCTGTTCTGGGGCCTTGACCTCCCACTTAACTTTGGCCTATCAGAGCAGAGGTGAGCTCACACAGGAAGAGGATGGAATAGCCTTAAACATTTGTGTCCATCATGGCAAATTTTCAGTCCAAGCCAGCTTCATCCTAACACCCTGTACACATTCAGCTGCTCAACTTCACCATTTCAAATCGTGTCTAAAAATAGCCTGGGACAGACATCAGGAGGAGAGGCCAACTGCTGTACCCCTCCTCAAAACTTAGCCTTCCTTCCCAAAAGAAACAAGAGGTGGGCAGTTATTAGCTGCTTCTCTTGAATGATCATTGCCTTAGTTGGAATTTCTTCCTGCCTTAAATTGGTTGGAAAGACCATCTGAAAGCTGGAACCCCTGGTTTCCTTAGTCTCCCCCTATACCTTAGGTAAAAAGCTGAGCATGTAATACATACTCAGCACATATTTGCTGATTGACTGATTGCAGCCATTACTTGAGATTTGAAACTATAATCGTCTCTGAGTGGTTCTAAGAAAATTAAACTGAAAAGAGAGAGGAGTGGGAGGAGAGAGAGAGAGAGACAGAGAGAGAGAGAGAGAGAAACCTAGACTTCACCAAGTGGTGTTTCAAATACCTCCCAGCCACAGGCCAGAGAGTTGTATCTTTGCTCTTTGGAGGTTTGCCAAGGCTTACTGCAGCAGCAGAAAATGAGGCTGCCCTCCCTTCTCTCTGCTGTCCAAGTCTGAAGAGTGGCAGGGCTTGTGCACCTGTTGGGGTTGGATGTGTCGAACACTAGAGATCAGGGTCTCTGTGCTGCCTGCTCCCTGCCTAATTCCTCAAGGGCCATTTAAGGGGCACTCAGCTAAAAATGATGCCTTTGTTGGGGGGGAGGGGAGCTCAGCAAATTGGATTGTTCAGAATCAGTAAAAGAGATACAGAATGACAAGGCTCAGCTCTCAGCATTCAGTCTGCGCAGCACTATCTAGCTCTTGATTATAAGCCGTCTTGAATTGCTCTCTAATTTGTTCCAATGTACAGCTCTATAAAAAATACCATATCAGAACTGACAGGGACCTTCAAGATTTACTTATTCATCTGAGGCCTCAAGATGGGACAGGATCTAGCCAAAACCATGCAATATATCCATGATGGAGTTGATAGCCTCAGAACCGGTGTCTCTTGAAAACCTGGACAATGATGTTTCTCCTCTATCACATTGAACACAAGTGCCTAGAGGTAGCTTTGCAGATTAACAAAACACAGTGTCTTAGGTTCTGTGTTCTTAAAATATTTTAGGGACAGGTGCAGTGTCTCACGCCTGTAATCTCAACCCTTTGGGAAGCCAAGGAAGGAGGATCACTTGAACCCAGGAGTTCGAAGACAGCCTGGGCAACATAGCAAGACCCCATATCTACAACATTTTAAAAATTAACCAGGCATGGTGGTGTGTACCTGTAGTCCTAGCTACTCAGGAGGCTGAGGCAGGAGGATAACTTGAGCCTGAAAGGTCAAGGCTGCAGTGAGTTATGATCATGCCACTGCACTTTAGCCTGGGTGACAGAGTGAGACATTGTCTCAAAAAACACACATACAAAAATATTTTAGGTGCTTATAATCAAGATGCCTGACTGACATAGGCTTACGGTGTAAGGCTTGGGAAAATAAACTTCAGCCATTGAGTGGATTAATACATGTTCTTAAGTATCTTTCACTTGTGTGTGAACCTATGTACACATTTGAAGTCCCAAACTACATTTTGAGCACCCAGAGGGAGAGTCAATATTTTCTATCCTCTTAATGGCCCTCTACAGTATAAAGCTGACAGTTAAGTACCCAGTAGGTCCTAACCAAATATCAGTGATGCCTGCCTGATTTAAAATTCCTGACACAAGACTCTGCTCTCACAGAGCTTGTCACCCTAAGTGAGCTGTCATATATATCAGAGTGGGTAGCAATCATGACCCCCAGAGAATCTACTGCACCTGAGAATCTCAGTGAATTTAAAGTATAACATTTCATTGAAGAGAAATTTATATTTCCTGAACAATTTTCTTTTCTCTCCATGTTGCCTATGCCTGCCTTCAACCTTCCACAGAGGAAGCAGCTGGCCTAGGCCTCAGCCCGATCTTATTTGTAGATATGGGCTCTCATGATAATCCCATTAAAGATGGCCTGTCATTAGAGCCTTACCCTCCTGGGAAGAATTAATCTTCTCACAGCTAATTTGTCCCCACAGCTATCACACCTGAGAGGCTATGAGAGGTTCCCGAGCTTTACTTTAGAAACCTCAAATCTTTTCTCCTCTCCCCTGCTTCCAGGTAAAGAAGATGGTCATACTGCAAGAGCCTCATTAATTAAATCCTGTGGAAAATGTATCTTTAGGTAACTATTTAACAAATCCAGTAGAAAGTCCTTTGGTAATGAGAATCCTTATCCCTAAGATTCTGTTTTGTCACTTTCCTAAAGTGACACTACCCTCATGGGACTGATAGTGTGTGTAAGTGTTCTGGGATATCGTAGTGGGTATGTGGTGGGGTCATCAGGTTTCCCTAAAATGGAAGAGTCAGAAGAACAGAAGGTGGCTCCATTTTGAGCCATCTAAATATATAAACATATAAACAAACAGTACGACCCAAAGGATAAATGTTAAATGTGTGCCCTGCATTGAGTAATACTCCATAAACATGTGAATGGCTGGTTAATTTTAAAAGAGAAATTAGCACAGGATTATATTAATTTCTTTTTAAATTTGATCAAGTACTAGAAAGAGCAAGATTCCCTGATGCATTTAAAGTCCAAACCACTTGACAAATAACTGAAATTATACACAACATTTTAGTAATATTACATAGAAAAGAAGGCAAGTAAGGAACAGTTTTATACACCTGCAGATTGTAACTGTTCTGAGAGCCAGAAGAAACGATTCTTCAAATTGTGGCTAAAAAGGTAAGAGAAGCCTTCTATTGGTTGATAGGAGGTTAGAAGAATTTGTGTTTTCTTCTGCGGGCTATTGACTTTCTTCACTTAATTCCCTGGTTACATGAGTGGCCATACCCAAAGAAAAATGGCTTAGGCTTTGTTTCCTCCTGGGGTTCAGATCACAATCCTCTCTGGGGAAGATTTCAAAATCCTCTCCCCAAAAAGTACTGTGTGTGGCATACATTAATGATTTATAGTAAAATAAATACAAAGAAATTTTGGATCAAGTAATTTGTAATACATCCTGGAGATAAATGATGACACCAAAAGAATGTATGTGTGCCTGTATGTTGGGCAGTGTGGGGTGGCAGGCAGGATGGCAGTGGGTAGTGGCAGATCAAGGGGTTAGGAAAATGCATACTGCAAATACAATGGAAAGAACAGAAGATTAGAAGTGAGGATGTTGCATTTTCACTTTGGCGCCTCCGCTAACTTGCAAGTCACTCCTGTGCTCTGAGCCACAACAACCTCCTTTACATAATGAGGGGTTCTGGAGAGATGATGTCTGGGATTCCTCCCAGCTCCTATTGGGGATTCTATGATTTTAGCTGTAGTTTGGAATTTCCACTTTAGAAAGAGAGCAGCTGGGCTCTAAGAAGCTACCACCCAAGGGTATTGAGACAGCTGAGTAGGCAGTGCCTTTCATTTCCTCTTCCTCTTTCCTTCCCTCTTGGCTAAATTTCTTGCTATTAGAATTAAACCTTTACTCCCATACTGCAAAAGGTCTGTGCAAATTCTATACTCCCAAGAAAATATTTCAGAAGCCCCTTATTTTCTGTTATCTTCTCTTTCCTTATCTTTGTTCCACAGGAAGGGGGGTTCCTCCTTTTATCCAGCAATTTAGGCTGCCCGGAGGAGCTGGGAGTCACTGCTCCCTTTTGAAACCCTGGGCTTCCCTAAACGTCACTGTTTCTGCCCATCCCAGAGAGAGGCAGCCATAAATCAAGGTCTACACAGCCCCCAACCCACCCCATTAACAAAAGGCGGGGGCAGCAAAATATTCTGCTCTCTGGCACTCACGAGTCTGTAGCGATAACTGTAAGGAAAGGATGGAGCCCTTCTGGACCGGAGTTGCCTTCTCATGGCTGTTCAGTGGGCAAAGACGCAGCAGAGGCAGGCAAGCGGGTGAGAGTTCTGGAGCTTCTGCTGGTACAGGAGACACTGGTTGCTGGGGACACTTGGCGCCTGGTAAAAGTGAACCCTCCTGGCATGAGCCCTTCCCCAAAATAATCTAACATGTCCCTCTCTCATTGGTTGGCCCCTTCCCTGAATCAAGGGAAAGCCCTTATGGAAAAGCAAGCTCATCATTACTAGGAGGGGGAGATATTCTGGGTCACGAGGATGAGCAACTCACCCTCCCCCCCACCCCCCTTTATGTGTCTTTCCACCCCTTGTCTTTCTCCAGCGCCTGAGATATGATGGGCCCAATGGAAATCTTAAGTCATGTTCTTTTCAATTGAGAGTTGGATATCAGTGTGTTCAGGGGTGGGGTGTGGGTGGGAGTTGGGGGTGAGGGGAGATGACCAAGAATAACTTGCTTTTTTCATAAGGCTGATCTCATGCAAAAGGATCTAGGATGTCAGGAAAGATTCCCTTTGCTCTCTCCCCCCACCCCCCACACACTCTAAGCCACCTACAATATTTCTTATCTGTGTCAATCCATGAGCTTCTTAAAATGTGGATTATTCTTTCTGATTTTAGAAGCCAGGCCCCTACTTCATACCTTCCTGCCCCAAAGAGGGTCTTGGACATAAGGAAGCCTTTTTCTAGCCCACATGTCAGAGTGGCCCCATCAGTCACTGCCCCTCATACACACACCCCCTTCAAATCCTGGCCAAATTTCTGTAGTGGTTGAGATCTATATTTATCCCTTAGCATCAGGGCAGGGAACAAGACAGAACTTTGCAGTGTCAGTTTCCCAGACATATGTAACTCCTGAAACCAATGTGGTATCCAATGAAAGGAAAAATTAGAAGAAACAGTTAAGAATATTGTATCACATTTTTGGTCTGTTTGGTCCACCCCACTGGAGCCTGGGTGTCTAAAAGGCCTGGACGGAGTTTGTGATCCTTCTTTCACAAATCAAACCCCATTATATTCAAGTGGCTGAAAATGTTGCAGACACTGACATTCTGGGTACATTCATAACTGAGAAAAATAGCACAATGGCTTAGATAGATTTAGTCATAACTCCAATTCAAGGCTATTCTGATGAAAATGGATTCAATTGCAGTTAATTTTAAGTAAGAATTCCTTTTATTGTAATGTTACTAATCAGAACTCTTCTTTAACAGTGTCTCTTCTCACATCCTTCTTTGAAGAGAAAAAGGCCACTTACAAAAAAGAGAAACTTATTCTTTTCTTTGAATTTTGTTAAAAGCAAAATATATTTTAGGGGATAACCTGGTCTCAGTAGATGTTGATCTCTATCTCTTACACCTTCTCCAGGTCAGTCTGTGTGATTCCTTACATTAAGTATGAGAATCCCCAGGCCCTTGGAAACCTCAAAACCAAACAACGACTAGGCTAACTGGTCTTGTCTTACAAAGGCTGGAAAGAGAGTACATTCATTTTGCCACATTTCAAAAACTGAGAGTAGGGGGACAAAAGTGGGTTAGGAGTGACATGACCTTTGGTAACAAAATACTCCATCCTCTAGAATCTTTCATTTCTAAGTATTCTGGGTAATTGGGGGTTCGATGTATACTTAAGACATTTGCTATGTATTTCAGCTATAGCCCAGGCTGTGTTCTGGAATGCCAGCTGTTGGGTGGGGTAAAATAACCAAATCTCATAGGATGTCAAAGACAGACAGCTATATGAGTTCACACTCAAAACACTAGTTAGAGGGAAAATGATTCCTGCCACATTTGGAGAAAAAAAAAAGCAATATGTTTACCAGTACAGCAGAATGGAGCCACAAGTGGCTAATGGGGATGCAAACGAAGCAGTGGCTACACAGGGACAAGGGGAGGGAGAAAGGAGAGGCTTTGAATATAATAACAGAGTCTACGGCCATACCATCCTGGACATGCCCAATCTCACCGAAATATAACAGCAAATTCAGGGGCAAATTATTAAAGTCTAGAAAATTACATGCTCATTTCTTGGGTACAGATGTTAGCAACTACTTCTATAAGCCCCTTGTCCTGAGTGCCTGCTGCAGTAAAACCACAGAGTTGCTGACAATGGCAAGTAACTGGGAACAGAAACCATCCTATGGACTGGGTCCTCCTGTTCCCAAAGGGAGGAAGAGATGGTAGCAACCTTCAGATAATCTTTGACTTTACCATGAGATGGGCTAGTTTATGGCATCTGTTTTTGTGGGCCATTTCCACAATTGTGTAGGTTGTGGAGAGGCCACAAGGTATCCCAGAGCTGTCAAAGAGCAGCTGTGTACTTTCCATAGCCAGGAACTGGTATGGTTTTCAGGGACTCTGGGAGGTCATGTGCAGTGGAGCTTAAGAGTTGTTTGCCACCCAAGCAATGTTGAATACTCTCTAGAACCCCAGTCCTTTCCAAGATCAGTGACCTGTGGACTCTGAGGTCACTGGGTAAGGAAGCTCCAGGCCAAGCTAGGGCCTGAGGTTACCCTTGCATGCTGCTCAGCATAGAATGTCATTTTCGAAGTTCATGGAGGAGGGAGAATTCACTTAGGGCTACAATGATCAGGGAGCTTCCCAGAATAGGTGGGGTTTGGGCTGGACGTTGAAGGGCAGGCCTTCAAGCTGGAAGAGTTGCTGCCTGCCCTCAGTGATGCCAGTCTGGTCCCCAGTGCCCAAAATTCCCCCTCCCGAATAGCTAGCCTCTGAGTAGTGTCCAGTAGGCATAGCCAACAGGCTCACTGGCTAAGGCCAGAGGGTTTCCTTGACCTGAAAGGTCCAGATAATGGCCCCAGATCTCTACTTCACTGGGTTCCAGGAAGAACCCTTAGTGCATCACATTCCTGAGCAGAGTTTCCACCTGTCAAGTACAGTTGTACAGTGAGAGACGCTTTCATTTTAAAGGACTGAAGGCCATGGGTTTGTGACTGTATAAGCCTAGACCCTTAGGGGAAAAATGAAGGCTTGGGAAATTGTGAGGTCCTTGTGGAGATTCAAGCCTATTTCTAGTGGCTAAAAGGCACTAATGAGTATAATGCAGGCAAGAGACTTGGTTCAAACAAACAACTAATTGGAATTAAGAGAAGTGTGCAGAGGCCCCTAGTGAATGGATATGCTAATTGGTCTTCTTTGCTAGCCCCTTGGGCTTTGGCTGTGACATGGACTAGCCTATTAGATGCCTGCTCTGTAATAGCTGCTGAAGGCTGGGGCCCTTTATTGCCATGGTAACATCGATGTCTAGAGTCTAGCTGAGCCCTGGATCTCTTAATTTACTACTCAGGCAGCTACAATTCTTTGGGTTTTATTATTCTTCGTGCCCCGGGTGCCAGAGTGGCAGTGAATCATGCTTATTCATCCTCTGCACCGCCCACGGTGTCTTTGAATAAGTCAGGGTGTCTCTTACTGTGTGTGATGAGCAGATTATTAAGTTAGAGCCTATTTCTGCCTTAGCTAGACTGGTGCCTCTCAGAAAGCCAATGTACTTCTCCAACCACTTACGTACCTGCTGCCTCAAATGGTTTTGGCAAGCAGAGTGATGGCACTGCAGTGGGCCGCAGAGCCTCAGCCTCCCAGAAGCCTTTGCTTGCTTGGTGGTCAGGGAGGAGCAGCACAGTATAGGTGGCAGGGGCACCAATTGGGAGAATGAAGCTTGGAAACACATGCCATCAAAATGGAGCGGTCAGAGGGAGAGAAGAGTCATTGCAGAGGGTCCTGGCTGGGAACTGTGGTGCTAAAACTTTTATTCCCTACAGGGTAAGGGGGTCGGGCCTGTGCGGAAAAAGACAGCCCTTGTTCTGAGTGACTCCAAAAAAAGAAGTAGCCCCTAAAAGCTAGAAGGTACAGGGGAAATGAAATTCACTTTATTTTATGAGAACTTTATTACAAAAGCTGGTCACTGAGGCCAGTTGTCTCTGAAAGTTAGTAAACAACTTATCACTGGAGCTGCCCAGATGTTAGCATCTCATTATAGAGATGCTCTAAGCATCCACTGCCGTGGTGTGAGGAGCAGAACCCTGCTAGATGACCTCTTAGGACTCTGTCAACCTTGCAGTCTTGTGTGTCTATATATGATGTTGTTTAATTTATCAGGACATATGCTAAACTTGAATGATACTTTATAAGTACACGTGCTTTATTCAGAAGCACATATGCTAAAATTGGAATGGTACTCTGTTCGTGTGTGTCTGTCTCCAGCCATAAATGAAATTTTGCAACAGGTGCAGAGATGTTTTCCTGACACCTCTATCCCTAACAAATGGATGACCTGAAACTAGAGATAAATTGTACAATAAATCCCAAAGTTACAAATGGCTCCTACAAGCAGAAGTCTTAGGGTTTTGAAATCTGTGGTTTGTTTTGATATTTTTTTCAGTTCACTGCAGCATTTGCAGCATTTCACTGGGCATTCTCAGGGGAGAATTGGCAGACTACAGAGAAAACTGAGCTACATAAATTCAAAGCACACTTACAAGGCTTTTATTCTGTTTATTGGGAATCACAGGACTTCTTGAGCTAACTAGATTTTAAGAAGTAGAGTTTTTTATTGTGACAAGCTAGACAGAGAGCTTGAAACCTAAAGGCAGTCAATCAAGTGTGCTAAGCACAGAAGGGGCTGTTAGGCAACATTGGTTTTTCCCACCAAACTCTGCAAACCTGCTATTATCAAGCAGCAGCATCTCCCCACACAGAAGACAGTGATATTAATCCAATCTGAATCCACTCTGGATTCAGCAAGCACCAGTCAAAAATCACAGTGGCTCTCAGCTGCCTCTTAAATCAAAGTCAGATTCATAGGCAAAAGCTTAAGGTCTCTCCATCAACAGCCCTGTTCTGTTACTCACTTGCTGTAAGACTACGGGAATGACAATTGATTTCTCTCTTGCACCCTGTTCCCTCCTCGAAAGAAAATCAAGTTCCATGGCACTGCTTCCTCACTCTCAGGAATGCCATGGGCTTAGAACTCTTCAAAAGAAAATGGTGAGAGACTCTGAAGTTAGGTAGAATTATTGCTTATTAAAGAGCATAGCATGGTGTCTAAAAGTATGGGCTTTTAATTGGAACTGGGTTTAAATCCAGTTCCCACTCTTAATAGCTGTGGAATCTTGAATAAGTTATTTCAACTCTGTGAGCCTCAATTTTTCCACTCATAAAATCACTAGATTGGTGTAAGGATCAAATGATTTAATTTATATAAAGTACTTGGCCTAATTCACTCCATAAAGGTGGTTGTTATTATTGTCAGTATTATTATTATGTGTCTTACATGGCTGTTGTTAGTAAAGTGCCTCCCAGAACACATAAGGGTCAAGACAGCAATTATAAACAGACAAACGTCTTTGTCAATACAACAATTAAATCGATGGATTCTAAAACCATTGGTGGAAGATTCTGAGGGAGCAAGATATTCATGCAGTGTCAAAGTATTACTCCACAGATAATTTATTAATTTCAAAGAAAAATTCACTACAATGAAGAATTCTAGCAGACATCACTTTAGCTTGTGATCAAATTTAGCATCACCAATAGCAGAGCAAAGGGCAATGACATATAGCCCTGCTGATGTGATGCGATGGGATATCAACAACATTGCTTCAATAGTATTCTTGCCAAAAATGTTTAATCTGAAGGTAATCATGAAAAAAACAATCAGACAAATCCAGGTTGTATGCAAGACAACTAACCCGGACTCTTCAAACATATCAGTATCATTGAGAAGAAAAGCCAAAGGTACTGTTCCGGAATCTAGATGAAAGGAAACTAAAAAGAAAAAAACGAGTGAATTCATTCTTTTTAATTGAACCCTGTCAACACAAACTGCTAGGATGTTTTGGAGGCAATTAAAGCTTGAGGAATTTTAATATGGGCTTGATATTAGATACTATTATTAAAATGTTAAATTTCTTGGATGCAATAATGACATTATTATGCAACACAATGAAATAATGCTCTTGTTCTTATGATATACATGCTGACGTATTTTTAGTTGTGAAGTAACATGGTAGCAATTTAATTTCAAATGCTGTAGCTGAATACAGACATATGAGTATTATATATATAGTTGTGAGACAGCACGTGCACAAGTGTAAAATACTAACAATTTCTAGGTGAACGGTATTCTGGCTTTCATCATAATTTACTTTCAATTTTTAACATTTTTCCAAATAAAAAGTTGAGAGCAAAATGTACCCTTCCCTCCAGCCCCATACCAGATGTGCCTTTTCATATCCCCAACAGGTCTCTGTACCCTAGTTCTTGTGCCCCCAATATCCCCCATCCTGTTGCAATGGAAGACATTTGGAGTTGAGGAGACAAGAAATCATGGAAAGCTTCAGGAAGGGACTCACATTTGAGTTTGGCCTACAGGGGTGGGGCAGGATTTCACCAAGCAGAGGTGAAGGGAAAGGACTTTCCAGAAAAGGGCAGTAAATTAAGTGAAGCTTGAAGAATACAGAGCAGAAGTTCTCAACCTTGTTGTGCATAGAGTTATGTGAGGAGCCTGGTAACTATGCAGATTTCCTGATCCCAGCTCCAAAATTCTGATTCTCCAGGTCTGAAATAGGGCCCAGAAATGTGAAGGTTTAGCAAGCACCAAGATGAATCTGATGCAGAGGTTCAAGGATTCTGATTTGGGAAACACCAACATGAACAGTTGCCTATGGCACCAACAGTGAACTGGCTATGTTTACCCTATGTCTCTCTCTCCCTTTTTCAGCAGATTCTCTCAAGGTGAGTTGTTACAAGACTTACCTAAACTTTCAGAAGGAAGTCCTCTGTACTAGACCTGTCAGTCAGGATGTCTGCCATGTTCAATACTCTACTCATTGCCCCATGTTCAGGAAGGCAAACCCAGCTAGTTCTGGCATGAGAGTGACCTTGACTGTACCAGGAATGAGCTCCACAATGTGATGACAGGTAAGGTATCCTGGCACAAAGATCTCTGTGCCCAGTAGGGTTGATAGTAACATGCTAAGAGAATCAGATTAACACCTGTGGATCTGTTCGAATGGACTATGGAAAGAATTTTCCAGTTAGTGGCAAGAGGAGACTAGAAAAAACTTATAGAGGCAATGAGGATATTATGCAAGAAGAGAATAAGATGCTGATGACTAGAACTGCTTGGAACCTAGGGATTGTCTAGGCCATATGCATCTTTGTAATCTTTCTTTTCTTGAGGTATACTAAGTGGACCTCTATTAACTATGATAAAAGAATAAAATTCATGCACCCTTTCTGAGGTTCCTAGTTCTTAGAAAACTCCTAATGCCCACACTACAAAAAAGTATCTCTAGGGAGTGTTGCTGTCCGCCTGAAGAGCTGGCACTCCAGAAATAAGCCAATTGATTCATTGTCTCTCCAAGCAGACACACAAATCAAGAAAAGAAACCCTGAACCCACTTTCTCAAGACCCTTCCTACTTTACAGACGCCTGCATCCCAAATGCCTCCCTTTCCTATCTCCGGTCTTCCTTGCTTGGTTCAAGCTGGTAGACACTTCAAGTTGTGTAGTCCTCTTCTGAACATTTTCTTTCCACCACCTCTGGCTCCAACCCATGTAGAGCCCAGATTAGTAAATCTATGCCCAGAAGTGAAGAAGTTAAACAATCATCTTCTGTTTAGATAAGACCAACAGCTGCTGGAAGGGTTGAAGGGGGGCATAGTAGAAGGCTGTGAGGAGGTCCCCAATCCCCATATTTTTGCAGTACACCAGTCCTTAAGACACCCAAATAACTATCCTGCCTTTGTGGAAGGAAAAATGGTATGGCATTGCATGGCATAAACTTTGCCCTACTCTCTACCCCCTGATATCCTATCTTCTGGACAGGATGACCAGAATCTATAAAAACAAAAGAATGTTTATCCTGATGTTCCTACTCCTCTATCTCCTTGAAACCAAGACACTATCCTCTGAACTCATTAAGTATCCAGAATAGTGAAACAAATTCTAGCCCCAGAGCTGCAATCAATACACAGTGTGATGTTGGACTAGGTAGTCACTTAATCTCTTGAGACTTCAGTTTTCCCAGAGGACTGGTGTGAGGATGATCACTTTGGTGAAAGTGCTGGACAAATCATCAGACCTCCTGGTAGAGCAGTGCTCTAGGGACATGATAAGTGGAAATGGCCTCACTCCTCTATGGCCTCCTGTTTCTCCTCTCCCTAACTCTATGCTGACAGCTGTTTCTCTAGCTTTAGTGAAAAAAGAGATTGATTGTCTAATATCACAACATTGTTGAAAAGAAAAATAATTTGTAAACAATGAAAACAAAAGATCTATATGAACAAAAGGGATACTTGGGACTCCCAAGATTAGAAATCTCTGCTGAAACTGCTTTATACAATTAATTTTCAGGTTAGAAATATCTGGGAAATGCGATCTCAGGATCCCACCATTGTATGCCCTATAAACTACCACTCAGATGACCCAACAGGGATATAGGAGGACCAGTGTTGTCTTTAGATGTAGAGTTTGGCAAGTATCCCCCAAAAAAGCTAAAACTAACTGGTTATTTATGAAGTGTATAGGGTATTCTAGTTGTGTCCTCCAGGAATTCCTGTCCATCAATATAATTCTGTCTCACAAAGTCCTGACCATTGCAAGAACCATGGCCCTGGGAAAACAGAATGACTTAAAAAAATGGGATGATAAATTAAGGACTCCCATTAATTTAGGTAACAGAAGGAAAGAAAAGCCGATATTTTACACCTCTTCTCTTTTCTGCTTAATGGGATACCTAAATCATCCAACTTGAAAAGTAAGGGCAGCTCCAGTGACACATAGGTACAGAGGAAGCACAGGGAGGAATTATATCATATAATGTAGCAACTACCCCTGAGCAAAGCACAGCAAGCAATACCATCCTGAGAAAAAAATGCAAGTTCTGGAGTCAAATAGACATGGGTGCAATTTCCAGCTCTGATACATTTCATTTGTGTTAACTGTCAAGACCTGTGAAGGTTCTGAGATTTTTATCTTGTAAGTTAACCTACCACATTTCCATGGATGCTGACAGAAGACATGAGACTCTGGGTCAGAGATAAGTGACTTTGTTTCTTACAGCAATAGTATTAGCCAGAGTGTAAGCATTTTCTGTCACTACCTCTTTCTCCTTAGTCTCATAAGAGCTACTTGAAGAGGCCCAGGTGACACCTGCACATGCTGCAGATTGCATTACAGCAAGGATGCCAAGGATGTCACCTTTACTCATACATGCTATAGATTGCATTACAGGAAAGCAATACTGAACTTTATAAATCTGAATCTTTTATGATAGGCAGTAAGTGTTCCTGTATTTTGCTCCAGAAGGAGATATGCTATCTTCCAAAGCTGTTCACTATGTGTATATCCTTGAAAAGGTAGTCTGGAACAATATTAGTCACTGTCTCTGCTCACAAGAAGTACAGAAACATGAGACCCATGGGAAATTGTCTCACAATAATGATCATGAGAAAGTTACCTAACCTCTTTGAGTCTCTACTTGTTTATCTGTAAAATAGGTATCATAATAGTACCTACCTCTGGAGTCATAAAGATTAAATGAATTCATACCTGTCTAAGCACTAGACACTTAGAAGATGCTCAACACTCAATGTTAGTTTCATTTCTCCCACTTTCTCTTTCTCACCGCTATTACTAGAAGGTCCTACTATTCTATACTTCCTTTTCTGTTCTTATAGTCATCCCCTGGCTCCCAATGAAGACTTCAGTTTATTTCTCATCACCTTTACTCATACATTTACTGGTTTCCATCTGCACCCTGTCAGGAATGTAGTCCCACTTAATAAATTCATTCCTTCATTTAACAATACTTGTTGAACAATTATGGTGTGTCAGCTACTGTGAGAAATCCTAGGAATACAGCAAAGAATGAAAAATACATAGTCATCACCCTCATGAAGCTTGCCCTTTAGTTGAGGAGACAAACATTAAAAAACAAATCACATAGAATTATTGGTCACCAGGAAAGCATAACGTATCCCCCATTTTACTCAGTTGATCTCTGCTGCCCCTCTGAGAATCAGACACTGTCCACATAGGATTATGTCTCTTACCACTTTTCCTTAATGGAGTCAAACTTCACTCCTGGGCCCTAACTAGGTGAAAGGTCAATCAAAACTTGTGGACCAGCAAGGATGTCAAACACTGTCCAAGGAGTGGAGTCCTATTACTTTCCAAGACAGGCAACACTAGTGATAGAAAGGGGGGTTGGGGAAATAAGGTTTCTGGGATCTGCTGAAAACTTGAAAAAACAGATCTCAGTTAACATTAGCAGAGTCATTCTTTAGGAGAAATCATAGTTCCCAAAGGGGTATTTGAAAGCAAATCTGTTGGCCTTCACTCCTAAGGAAACTATACAGTGTCTTCATTTTTCATAATTAATTAGCTACACAAAACTTCTTCCTCTTCTTCAAAGGTTAGTCTCTCCTCCAGCATATAAAGGATTATTACGAGCTCCAAACTAGTAAGAGATTTCACTGGATTGCTACCATTCTTCCTCCTCCTACATGAATATTTTCTCTCTCCAATAGAATTATAAGAACCTTGAAGACAAGGCCTGTACCTTACACTTCTCTTATAACTGATTTCCACTCCTTCCATTACTAGCATAGCCGGCATCTGTTCAGTGACACAAACAATCTGTTCTTAAAAAATAACTAGCTAAAAAAAGGAATGATGCTGTGGAATGGCATGGTGTTTACAAGCAGATTCATGGTGATTTTATTTATAAAAATTCCCAGACTTCTTTGGTCAGTCACCCTTATGGTATCAACAGAAACATTTTTTTCCCAAGTAATATGTAAGACCAAACAGATTGGTTTCCTTAGTTTCACAGATAGAAAGTCAGGTGTTAATTTGAACCAATCACATGCTAGTACAGTACTGCTAGGAATAGAAGCAACGAAACATTATCCCTAACTCTCACTTTAATCATTAGCTTGTCCTCTTTCTTAGTCTAATCCCTTTGATCATGAGTCAAGAACCTTTCCAAGCATGCCAAAGCTTCTGCTACTGTTCCTCTATGAGGCAAGGGACAGAGGGTGGTTAACTTCTGGGGAGGGAGTAGAGGAGAAGGTTGTTATCTCTCAGTTGTTCTAACTTGGGGATCAAGAGGATAAATAAATATTTTGGTGAGAGTGGGATTGGAAGGAACTTTCAATGTGGCAGCAAGGAGACCCTCACAAGTAGGGAAGAAGAAAAGGCTATACCAATTGCAAAAATTAGCCCAGGTATTGAATTTAGCTGTCCACTTACTGGACTCAATTTAGGATACCTTGGGAAGTCAATAATTCTTAACTTGTTTCTAGAGAAGAAGAGTGGGGTAATGGGAAAAGAATAGAATTTGGTGTTTGAAGTGCTCAATGTACTTAAATCTAAAGTAAACATGTTGATGCACCCACTAAAAAAAATGAGAACTATAACTATAATCACTTCTTTCCAGACATTTTCCCTTTTTAAAAATGTGAAACACACACACAACAATTTTAATAGAGTTTTTAGAGCAGGTTCGACTCAAAGCAAAAGTGAGAGAAAGATGCACAGATATACTATATAATCCCTAATCCTACACGTGCATTGCTTCCTTATTATCAATAACCCAACCAGAGTGGTACACTTGTTACAGCTGATGAACCTAAATTGAGACACACATGTGGCCAGCAAGCATATGAAAAAAAAGCTCAATATCACTGATCATAAGAGAAATGCAAATCAAAACCACAATGAGGTACCACCTCACACTAGTCAGAATGGCTACTAATAAAAAGTCAAAAAATAATATGCTGGCAAGATTGCAGAGAAAAAGGAACACTTACACACTGTTGGTGGGAGTGTAAATTAATTCAACCATTGTGGAAAGCAGTGTAAAGTTCCTCAAAGAGGGAACTACCATTCAACCCAGTAATCCCATTACTGGGTATATACCCAGAGGAATAGAAATCATTCTATCATAAAGACACATGCATATGAATGTTCACTGCAGCACAATTCACAAAAGCAAAGACATTGAATCAACCTAAATGCCCATCAATGTCAACCTACATAAAGAAAACATAGTGCATACACACCGTGGCATACTATGCAGCCAAAAAAGAACAGAATCATATGTTTTTCAGGAACATGGATGGAGCTAGAGGTCATTATCCTTAGTGAACTAATGCAGTCACAGAAAACCAAATACACATGTTCTCATTTATGAGAGCTAAATGATGAGAACACATGGACACATAGAAGGGAACAACAAACACTGGGGCCTATTGGAGGGTGGTGAGTGGGATGAGGGAGAGAAGCAGAAAAAATAACTATTGAGTACTAGTCTTAGTATCTGGGTTACTAAATAATCTGTACAACAAACCCCTATGACACAAGTTTACCTATATTACAAACCTGCACATGTACCCCTGCACCTAAAATAAAAGTTAAAAAGAAAGAAACATTGTCACCCAAATACCACCCATAGTTTACACTAGGGTTTACTCCTGGTGTTGCACATTCTAAGGGTTTTGCCAAATGCATAATGACATTAATGACATGTATTAACTATTGTAGTAGCATACAGAACAGTTTCACTGCCTTAAAAATCCTCTGCACTTTACTGATCCCTTCCTCCCTCCTAATCCCTAGCAACCACTGGTCTTTTTATGGTCTCTATAGTTTTACTTTTTCCAGAATGTTATATAGCTGAAATCATACAGTATGTAGCCCTCCAAATTGCTTTATCTCACTTAGTAATACACATTTAAGGTTCTTCCACGTTTTTTCATAGTTTGATAGTTCATTTCTTTTTAGTACTGATTATATACAGATTTGATGCCCTGATCATCCTTGCCCTGGCTTGTAAGGTAGTGGTTTCATACTGGTAGAGGCAAGCCTAGGAGACTTGATGCTACTGCCACCCTCCCACTTCACTGAGCACTAAGTTCCTAGAGTGGGGGTGTCACTCAGAAAATGTGTGCTGTTGTACCTACCCCCAGCTCCAGAGTCATGGCTCAGAAATTTTGTCTGGGGGAGAAGCAGGCCATAAACAGAGAGCTCTGAACATCTTCCCAAATGAACTGACTTCATTTGCAACAGAGTGCAGAGAAGTTACAGTTTAAGGGGGTTCTCAAAAACAGTGGAGTGTGTTCTGAAAGAAAGGAGAATGGGAGATTCATTCATCACAGGCTAAACTGTAAGCTGGCTAGTTTGCTGGAGAGAACCTGGGAAAGAGGCAGCTAAAAGATGTTCAAAGATCAGAACAAATCTCAAATACTTGCCTCAGGAACTGTCCTTTCAAAGGAGTCTGAATTTGTTTAATTTTTTATCTCCATAGGTTTTGGGGGAACAGGTGGTATTTGGTTACATGATAGTGGTGATTTGTGAGATTTTGGTGCATCCATCACCAAAGCAGTATACACTGAACCCAATTTGTAGTCTTTTCTTCTGAAAACGTTGTTGTTTTAAATACAATTGAACATTTCAATCTCCACCCCCACAGTAATCAAAGCAAACATTTTATCATTATTATTCTTGCTATATCAAACTAAATTCCAGGAACGTAAGAAAGTCTGACTTGGAAATGTTACATAGAAAAAGGCAGAATTAACACATTACATTTTTTAGTTTTTCCTTGTAAGTATACATTGACATCTTCTTATCTGATAGCAGCACTGCTGGTTTTGAGTAAGTTTCGTTTTGTTTCCTTCAAGAGGGAATGCAGTATGGCAGTATTATCTTTGGAACAACCAATTTGTAGTCTTTTATCCTTCACTCCCTTCCCACACTTTCCCTCTGAGTACAAGGGAGTCTGAATTTGATTGGATTAGTCTATTGAACAATTTATGCTCCCAGAGCATTGTTGAAAACAATAGGGCAATCAGTTGAAAATTAGTGGAGTTTAATAGCTAGGTTTCATTAGGGAAAAAAAGACAAAGAGAGCCTTGTGAAAACCATCGTTATCACAGGGTAACTGGGAAAACGGAAGGCTGCATCACTAAGAAGCAATATCACAGCCTTCACATTGTGATGGTAGATAGGAAATAGACTTCACTGAAATAACCCAAACAGCCATTAAACAACAAAACAAAACAAAATGAAAACAAGCAAATACAAAAAACAGATCTTTAAACGAGGACCAATACCCAGAGTTGCTAATAATATATTATCTAAAATATTCAATTTCCAACAAACAGTATGAGACATGCAAAGAAATAGGAAAATATAATCTATACACAAGGAGAGAAAGGCAGACAACAGAAACTGTTTGTGATAGCATTATGGACTGAATGTTTGTGTCCATCCAAAATTCATATGTTGAAGCCCTAACCCCAATGTGATGGTATTTGAAAGTGGAGCTGTCTTAATCCATTTTCTCTTGCTGTAACTGAATTCCACAGACTGAGAAATTTATAAAGAATAAAAGTTTATTTAACTTATGGCCCTAGAGGCTGAGACATCCAATATTTAGAAGCTGCCATCTGATGAGGGCCCTCTTGCTGCATCATAACACAGCAAAAGATATCACATGGTGAGAGAGCAAGAGCAGCTCAAGTCTCTCTTCTCCTTATAAAGCCACCATTCCCATCATAGGGGCCCCACCCTTGTGACCTTCTCCAATCCTAATTACCTCCTAAAGGTCCCACAGCCAAATGACATCAACATATCTATTTGGGGATTAAGTTTCCAACACACAAAGTTTGGGGGACTTGTCAGGCATAGTGGCTCATGTCTGTAATCCCAGCAACTTGGGGGGCCAAGGCAGGAGGATTGCTTCAACCCAGGACTTTGAGACCAACCTGGGCAACATAGCAAGACCCCATCACTAAAAACATAAAAAAGAAAAAGAAAAGAAAATGAGGGGGGACACATTCAAAACATAGCAAGGTCTTTGGGAGGTAATTGGGTTTAGATAAGGGTGTGAGGCTAGGGCTCCCATGATGGGATTAGTGTAGCTATAAGAGACTGGAGCTTGCACACATGCTGTCTCCCCCAGTAATGATACAACAAGAAGGAAGCCATTTTTGAGGTAGGGAGAGGGCTCTGACCAGAACCCAACTATGCTTGCACCTTAATCTGTTACTATCAGCTTCTATAAATGTGAGAAAATATACACTTCTGCTGTTTAGTCTACCCAGTCTATGGTACTTGTTATAGCAACTGAGCCAACCAAGACAGACAGTGACCACATGATAAATGTAGCAAAGACTTCAAAATAGCCATTATAAACATATTCAAAGAATGAAAGGAAATCATGATTAAAAAAGAAAAGGCATGATAACAGTATCATATCAAATACAGAATATCAATAAAGGGATAGAAATTATGAAAAAGAACCAAATCTAACTTCTGGGGTTGAAAAGCAAAATATGTGAGTTAAAAATGTCCCCAGAGAGACTCAGAAGCAGATTTGAACTGGCAAAAAAAAGAACTGGGGAACTTGAAGATAAGCCAATAGAGTTTATCCAATCCAAAGAACAAGAAAAAAGAGTAATAAAAAATGAATGAAGAGAAATTTAGGATACCGTTAAGAACACTAATATACATGCAATGGGAGTACCAGACGAGTATAATAGAGAGAAAACAGAGCAGAAAAATTATTTGAAGAAGTGATGGCTGAAAAATTCACAAATTTATTGTAAAACACTTACCTACACATCTAGGAAGCTCCTTAATTTCTAAGCAGAATAAACAAAGATATACAAAAACAGGCACATCATAGTAAAACAAACTGCTGAAAGTCAAAGACAAGGAGAAAACCTGTAAGTGGCAAGTAAAAAATGACTCATCGCCTACAAGGGAACCAGAATGAGATAGCCAACTTCTCATTAGACACAATGGAGAACGTTTTCATTTGTATATTGGCCATTTGGATTTTCAGTTTTGTAAAGTAACTGTAAAAAGACTTACAACAATTTTTAAATTTTTTATCATTTTCCAGCAATTCTGTATGTGTTCCAGGTCCTTGAACTTTATTTGAGACATACTTATAACTCTATCTACCTATCTATCTATGTATCAGAAATCATAATTGAAGAAGAAAAGGCATGATGACAATAGACAGATATAGATGCTACTTTATGACTCACTATTTAATTCTCTTAATGGTGTCTTTTGATGAACTGGCCTATTTAATTTTAATGCGGTCAAAGTTATCGATTATTTCCTTTATGATCAGTGGTTTTACATACTATTGAAAATGTTCTTCACTAGCCCATGGTTGTAAATATAATCATTTGTACTTTAAAAGCATAATTTTGCCTTTCAGGTTTAGATTTATAATTACCTATAACTGATTTGAGGGTATAATTGAAGTAAGGTTCATACGTACTCTTACTACCCAATTCTGCTTCCTTCTCTTTTAACTTTTAGAGGCAATACTCACCCACTCCAAATAAACTTCTTGCATTTCTAACTCCATTCAGCATCTGTTTACTGGAGGTCTTAAAATGACATATCATATTCTATTTCTTTGCATTGCCACCTCTGTCATAAAACAAGTCTCCATATATAGGAATCTGTTTCAGGGCCCTCTTTTCTTTACTCTATCTGTTTGTCTACCTGTGCCAATATTATATTGTCTTATTTACTACAGCTTTATAATATATCTGATATTTGGTAAAGCATGTCCTCTCACTTTGTTCTGCTTCATCAGAAGTGTCTACAATATCCCTATTAAATTCCATTAAATGGTATTTAATCCATTCCAATGTTTTAAACTATTCTGACATCTTCTACATTTTTATCTCTGTACCAGAATGCCTCCTCCCAAAATTTAGATTTTTATACCCAGCTTTCTAGTGGGTATCTCTACCTAGATATCCTACAAATATCTCAAATTCCAAAAGTTCAAAATTGAATTAGAGTGATGTCAAAAGCAATAGTGTGTTAATAAAGAAAAAAATTTCCAAAGAAGCTATGAGAACAGTGGTAAAAATTGCCAGAATCAACTTTTTTTTTCTTTTTTTTTTCTTTTTTTTTGTGAGATGAAGTCTCACTCTGTCACCCAGGCTGGAGTGCAATGGTACAATCTTGGCTAACGGCAACCTCCACCTCCCAGGTTCTAGCCATTCTAGAACTCTAGCCTCCAGAGTAGCTGGGATTATAGGCATCCACCACCACACCCAGCTAATTTTTGTATTTTTAGTAGAGATGGGGTTTCATTATGTTGGCCAGGCTGGTCTCAAACTCCTCATCTCAGGTCATCTGGCCACCTCAGCCTCCCAAAATACTGGGATTACAGCCATGAGCCACTGTACCTGGCCCAGCATCAACTTTTTAGACTCTGGAAATCAACCAAAGTTTTGTAGGGAGCAGGAAGTGTTTATTGAAGAAAAGCAACTAAATTATGCTAAGAACAACAAACTCTACAATGTTTTAACTTACTCTATGCCCATCTCCTTCTCTCCAACTCTGCAGTAGCCTTTAAAGCATATCACACAGTAATGTGGAAAATCAGGAACCTGTAAGCCACTAGAGGAGGCAGAATGGAGTTAGAGCTCCTTCAAAGCCCTGTACTCATAATCTTATCATTATTTGACCCTTTGTTAGTCCCTGGGAAGACTCTACTCACAAAGCTTGTCTTTATTTTACCTGACTCAGAGCTTGTTCAGTGTGAACAACCTTTTATTGACTGTTGATATCAGTTGAAAACAATAAGTGGTAATTGTTTAACATTGTGGCTGCCTATTGAAGTGGATAATGGGACAAACAATATAGACTGACAAAAAAGCTTAAAATAAAAAGTGGGGAAACGAAAGCTCCACAGGGGCTTTGACAAGCTCTGAAAAATTCTCAAGAACCTAGGAGGGAACACATATGCCTAGGACTTCCCATTCCCAGGACTGTGAACATGTTCAGAAAAGACCTGAAATGTCCAGAGCTCTCATCCCTGACTGACTTGAAGGCCCTATATAAGCAGGAGATGAAAGCCAAGACAAAGTTTCAAATCAACTGACTGAGTGTCAAATGCCCCTAAATAAACACAGGGTCCCTCAATAAAGAATAGAAGACTTATTGGTTTTAGGCACTTAAGGAGATATCTGTCTAATTATTAGCTGACCACCAGGCTAGCCAAGCAGAGACATCAGTGCTCACACATGACAAAAATATAAACTTTACAGATTACTTCAGTAAAATTATTAAACAAACAGCAACAGTAATACAAAAATGGCAACAAAAGCATGCCCTGGAATTAAGAGAGAATCTTATTTTCAGAGTTGCTACACTGCATTATTTAAAATATTCAGTTTTCAAAAAAAATGAGACATATGAAGAAAAGTAAGAAAGTATGGGTCATAATGGTGTGCAGATGGGGGAGGGGGGTGACAATAGGAGAAGGCAGTCAATAGAAATTTTCCCTGAGAAAGGCCACACATCACAATTACTGCACAAAAAACTTTATGTGAGATGCTCCAAATATGCTCAAATAAAGGAACCCAAATCTACAGAACTAAAGCAAAGTATAATAATGAGGTCTCACCAAACAGGGATTATCAATGAAGAAACAGAAATTATAAAAATAATGAAATGGAAACTGTGGAGTTGAAAAGTACAATAACACAAATGAAAAAAATCACTAGAGGAACATGACAGCAGAACTGAAGAGATAGAATAAAGAATTAGTGAATTTAAAGATAGGTTAATTGAGAGTATTGAATCTGAAGGGCAAAAAGAAAAACATTAAGAAAAATGCATAGAGACTCAAAGAGCTATTGAACATGACCAAGCATGCCAACATAGACATGATAGGATACCCAGAAGGGGAGGAGAGAGAAAATAAAATAAAAAGTATATTTGAAGAAATAATAACAGAAAACTTTCTGAATTTCACTAAAAACACAAATCTACACATTCGAAAAACAAAAAGAACTCCAATTAGTATAAACTTAAAAAGATCCACATCTAGACACATTATAATCAAACTGTCAAATGACAATCTTGAAAGCAACAAGAGAGAAGTGACTCATTAGATAGAAGGGTTACTCAACAAGATTAATAGTTAATTTCTCATCAGAAACCATGGATGCCAGAAGGCAGTAAGATGACGTACTAAAAGTGCCAAAATCAAAGTATTGTCAACTAAGGATTCTATAGCCAGCAAAACAACTCTTCAAAAATCAAAAAGAAATTAAGACATGCCCAGATAAACAAAAACTGAGAGTGTTGCTGGCAGATCTGCCCTACAAGAAATACTAAAGTGGGGGTTTTCTGGCCACAATCAAAAAGCATGCACTAGCAACTTGAATCCACATGAAAAAACAAATAAGCCAGTAAATTTAACTACATAGAAAAATACAAAAGACAATATAAATGTATTTTTTCTTTGTTACTCTTTGATTTGATAATCACCTCTTTACCCCATTAGTGATAGATCTCCACTTACCCTTGGATAGATCTCCAACCAAGGGTTATGGAGATGGCTGAACACACCTGACACTGAATAGATGAGATCCACAGAAGTTTTTTAGTCACATATACTCACAACTCAGGGGAGGAGGACACCACATGCCATGCAGGACCACAAGGGGTTTGCATTTGGGACCAGAATGAACAAGCAGGGTCTGTGGGAGGCAGATTTTGTAATATCAAGAGGATGAGGTGATTTTTGGTTCCCCCAGAAGAATGTGATTGGCTCATTTGAATAATTACATGAGCTGGCAGGGACTGAGGCCTGCTACTCAGCAATAAGTAACAACTGTGTCTGGTCCCCATGATAAGGAGAATCTTTTGACTAGGGGACCTTATTAGTAGGAACAGACCTTATTAGTAGGGGAGGGGAACTTGTGGTTAGACAATTTGAGCCCCTCCTGATTTTTCTAGATGTCAAGGCAACACTTACTATTAATTTTAAGATTTATATCACAACTGACCCCTTGATGTCTTGACATCAATTTAAACTTGTTGATCACTGCAACTTTGTGGGGAATAAAAGAGTACATTCCTAGGAAGCAAAGTAGGCACTTGATTAGGAGAAAGATGGGCACACGATAAGTTGATCATCAAAAATACATTAACATTAGATGTATCTCCCTTTATGGCCAATAAAGGTATTTGAGAGACCTGTGTGGCATTGGTAGAGGGAAGGCATGTGTCCAGGGGGCATGAAATTTAGACTAATCAATGTCTGTGGCAACAGTGACACCCAGTGGGGGGGGTCCATTTGTCACTTTGTAATTTAAATAAGAGTTATCTGAAGAATCCATTAGGCTTCCAATTAAACCAGCTGCCTGGGACCTATAGGGGTGGTGGAAGTTCCATTGAATGCTTTCTTCAAGAGCTCAGCATTGTGTATTCTGATGAGGGCCTTTGCCAATATCAAAAATGTCTGAAATTCCAAAGGGGATAAGAAGTATCCTGGCGAAGCCATGTACTGTGGCCTTAGTATATGTAGAGATGTATGTGACCTTGATTTATACTTTGGGTATCTATGAGGAAAGAGATTCCCAGAGTTCTTTACCCAAAAGGAGGCAACTTTTAGGCAATGGACCAAGAGTTTGCAAAAATGTGTAGATGGGACTATTTTTTGGCCAGTACATTCAATGTTAAGATGACTGCCTGAAGTGTGGCTAATTGTGCTGACTCTTGGGTCCCATTCTTTTCAGGGACATTCTGGTTAAGGGATGAAAAGCAGCAACATTTTGCTTAACTCCATCATGTATGATGGAAAGATACCACCCGTAAAGTGTATGAATTTTTATTGCTGATCACTCAGTTGATCCTAAAAAGTATCTCCAGGTAGCCAAGGGCCTAGGAGAGGGTTGACTTCCTCCAGCATTATGGCATTGAGCAAGTGACTGAGGATAGGGGAGGCCAGTCCCTCCTGTAAGATTTACTAGAGGGACCAGGTTTGGACCATTCTGTAGCAAAGAGGCCTTAGCAGTTGTGCTGTGCTTGTAAGGTTCTGCTTCCATAACCAAGGCATAATGAGTAGCTGGGTATAGAAGATTACAGGTACAGGAGATGCAAGAGCCTAGATTTTCAGGAGAACCCAGTATGTGGCCAGCAATTGCTGCCCTAATAGTATATAGTGCAGAGCTGAGAAGGGCAATGCAGTTTCTTGCACCAGAAGCCTATGGACAGCTTATGTTTGTCATAAGTGGTCCAAAGACCCCAGGAGGCATGAGAGGAGGTTGCTGAAGCTTCTATGGTGAATGAGTCTCTGAGGACACTACCAGGAGTGCCTCACACAACAGGAGTGCCTGTTGATGAATTTGGACAGATTCTAGAGCTTTTTGTTGGAGAAGTATCCATTCAAGGTGGGCTGATTTGCAAAGAACAGCATCAGTGAAATTAAATAACTTATACCTGAGGAATATGTCGCTTCCAGATCCCCAAAAGTACTAAAAGATGGACTTATTAACATTGTGCGTGCTAAAAGGATCAATAGTTTTTTCTCAACAATGTCAGGAATCGAGTAGCCTTCAGTTTACCAAATGACATTCTGAAATTTAATAGAGGTGGCAGGGCTTTGCTCTATGTGTGGAGCAATGCCCTATCCCCTTTTTGTGAGCTCCTTTGTATTTGTAAGTCCTTAACAAATGTGTCAAATGAATCTCCTTGGATGTCATCAATGTAATGTCATACCTGGTCATACGTGTGCCCCTAGAGAAAGGTGAGTGCAGTTGGGATCTAGCCTGCAAAGCTTACATGCCAGGCAAGGCCTGGCAAAAGTGTATTGTGTCCTTTAGGTGGTGAAGACAAATGCAATTGAGAGGCTATTGAAATACACACTAAACAGAGTATATTATCCAAATCTAAAATAGGACGAATAGTTACCAACTGCCGATTGGATGAGTCAGAAATTCCAATAATACTGAATATTGGGTATGAGGGCCTTAGTGGATGAGACCATAGCATTGAGGTTATAGTTACCCACTGTGAGACCCCATTCATTCTTTCCAGGTTTAAGAACAGGACAAATTGAGATGCTAAATAGAAGAGCAGTGTGGGTAATCACTCTTTCTCTAATTAGGTCTTAAATAATACGTTTTAATCCTTGAGGCCCATTTTAAGTTACATTGGGCCATAGTAACTATTTTAATTGGGGGGGATCCATGGCATCTTATTTAGTTTAGCAAGTTTTTAAGTGTGAAAGACTTAATTAAACTTTATTTCTCGTGGGTCAGAGTAACCTTGCCTACCACAGGATATTTTAGAATAATGGGTACTGTGACCATGAGGAATTTAGACAAAATAATAATTATGATGGTTAAAATGAGACATACTTATTTGTTCTCTATTTCATATTCCGTAACTCTCTTAAGATTTTAGGGGGTACCTTGTTTAAATATAATGAGTCCCCAGGTATAACTGTAATTTGAGCCTCAGTATTGATTAAGTCCATGAAGGCCTGCCAATTGGTGCATTTCAGCAATCTTTTTATTGTTCTTTTCTTTTTTATTTCTTTTTTTCTTTTTCCTTTAAGCAAATGTTGATGTTAATTCAGAACCTATTTTGTAGAGGCATAAAAGCCAATCAGGGCCTTTTTATCTTTTTGCTGTGAAAATTATTTTGTCAATAATATCCAATTGTGTCAAATTGTGGACCTCTCTTTCAATTTAATTTTTTTCCTGCAAGCCTGAAATTTGAGCTCTTTGTTGCAATGTAGGCATAAGCAGGAGAGTGGCATCGCAGGAGAGCACCATGCCCACGATTCTGCTACAGCCCCACCCTTTCTCCCACACAGGCTTCCTTTTTGTCCAAGCTTTTTCCTCTGTAAAAATCCCCTCATCATAGGCCAGGAACAGTGGCTCATGCCTGTAATCCCACCATTTTGGGAGGTTGAGACATGAAGATCACTTGAGGCCAGGAGATTGAGACCAGCCTACATAACATAAAAAGACCCCCATCTCTTAAAAAAAAAATAGCCAGGTGTGGTGGAGTGTGCCTATAGTCTTAGCCACTCAGGAGGTTGAGGTGGGAGGGTTGCTTGAGTGTGGAAATATGAGATTACAGTGAGCTATATCTGCACCACTATAATCCAGCCTGGATGACAGAGTGAGACCTTGTCTCAAAAAAATTCCTTCATAATAATTTAGAGTTATAGTCACATAAAGTTGCTGCTTTCAGTTTCTGTCTGCAAAATCACTGCGATGCAGCCCTTCATGATGGTTATGGGACAGGTTTGGGTTCCTGGGGCCCGACTCATAGGTGGTGTCCTCCTCTTCAAGAGAATGCCAGTCAATCTTACCAGGGTTGAGTTCCACATCCAGTAAGATAATTTTGTCTGTGGCTTGGATGTAATCTATCAAGTCCTGCTGTCACAAGATTAGCTGTTTCGCATGCTGGTAAGCAGCAGCACTAAATGAATCCCAGGTACATTGGCTAGGGGTCATGCATTGGAAGAGCAATTGAGTACAAAATACTCCTTCCCATTTTAAAATAATCATGTGTGGCCATGGATGTACACTTCAATACCTTTGGAGATCAGGAGAGCATATACAACAGCAGCAATGGAAGCAGCATTGCAGGAGAGAAGCAAGGATGCTACAGTTGCCTTAACAACGATGACTATTAGGCAACCAAAATGCCATGCATAATTCTCCCCAGGGTGGTGGTCATCTTCTTTTCCACAAACTCTACGAAGGCCATCTTGGGAGTACACAATCACAAAGTTTCATGGCTGCCCCAAGCAGCCAGTGATGGTAACTAGGCTATACACGGTGACCAGAGAGCTCCAGCCCTGCCTTTGGTAAGTGGGACTCAGGTATCAGCTGATTAGGATGCTGTGTTGTCGCCTTCACAGGCAGAAGCCTCAGGAACTATCTGCCCAACACAGGCCAAACTGAGTGGCACATCATGCCAAGGTACAGTCAACAAATGAAAGTTCTTGTCTTGAGGATTATAGCATTTAGAGTGAAAAGAGATGGTGATATCTGGCAAAGAAAACATAGTGCCATGCAAGCCAAAGCACAAGTCCACCAGCAATTGGCAATTCTGTTCCTGGCAGTACTTGGCATATCATGAAACCAGTTAACTAGCCATGGGCAGTTAATTAAAGCTGACCAGGTGTACTTGGTTATTGTTGGTCCATCCCATTCATGACACCAATTGTTTTGATCACTTCCCCTCCACCCCATTGGTGAGGGAGGGATCCCATGGTAGGGTTATGGGTATAGCTGAAAACACAACACCCAATGCTGGCCAGATGAGATTGACAGTAGTTTATTAGTCAAATATACTTATACCCTGGGGGAAAAGGACACCACATAATACATAGAGCCACTAGAGGTTTGCACTCTGGAACAGTGAACAACCAGGGGCTGTGGGAGGCAGGCTCTATAGTAGCAAGAGGGTGGGTAGCCTTTGGTTCCCGAGAAAGGATGTGATTGGCTAGTTTAAATAATTCTATGGGCTGGCAGGGAACTAAAGCCCACTACTCTTTAAAAAAATTGTTAAATTACACTGGTTGAAGATGGTAAGAAATATTTTATTCAGAAGCATGGTGATAGGTGTAGGGACCACCGCAATGTGATCTTGTGGTGTAAGGGAGAGATTAGGCTTAACTTCCAATACAGGATGGGAAAATGGGAATTTACAGACAAGGAGCAGGGTAGGGGTCAGTGGATGGCAAATTACTAAGAGGAAGCATCAGAGGTAAAGGGGAATTCTTTTCTTTTTTTTTTTAATAGAGGCAAGGTCTTGGTATGATGCCCAGGATGGTCTCGAACACCTGGCCTCAAGCAATCCTCCCACCTTAGCCTCCTAAAGTACTGAGATTACAGGCGTAAGCCACTGCACCAGGCCAGGAAGAATTCTGATTAAACCAACCTAGCAGGATGCTTCCTGAAGGCAAGCTAGGGTGATGAAACATCATTACCTGGGGGATGATGGAGGATGAAGAACCTGATTAGATATGGAGGGATCAGATATCAAGGGTGAGAGGTTCTGGTTAAACTGACTTCATGGATTCTTGTTAAAATTGGACAATGCAGAGATGCACATGGAAGTCTAAAAGTTAGGCCTAGTTGAAAAAGAGTTCAGAGGAGCCTGAGCCTGAATAGAGTTTGGTCAATGAGAAAATCTTTGTTACTACTCAGGGTTAAGCAGGAACTGTGCCTGGTCCCCATGATAAGGAGCGTTGCTTGGCTAGAGGACCTTATCTGTGGAAACAGAGAGGGAAGGAAAATTTGCAGTTAGGCCAATTTTGCTGTGTCAAGGCAGCACACAATATTAATTGTAGGCCTCATAACAATTTATCTTTTTTGATTTAAAAGACAACTGTGACCAGGAGTGGTGGCTCATGCCTGTAATCCCAGCATTTTGGGAGGCCAAGGAGGGTGGATCACCTGAAGTCAGGAGTTTGAAACCAGCCTGGCCAACATGGTGAAACCTCATCTCTATTAAAAATACAAAAATTCGCTGGGCATGGTGGTACATACCTGTAATCATAGCTACTAGGGAGGCTGAGGCAGGAGGATAGCTTGAACCTGGGAGGCGGAGGTTAAAGTGAGCTGAGGTCATGCCACTGTACTCCAGCCTGGGAGACAGAGCAAGACCCTGTCTCAAAAATAATAATAATAATAAATTTTAAAAAGACAATTGCATCATGACAAATATGTGTTGATACATATACAATGTATAAAGATGGGATTTGTATGACAGTAACAACACATAGGAGTAGGGATGGAATGGAGCTATATTGGAAAAACATTCTTGTTCAATATTCAAATTAAGTTAGTATTCATTTCAACTACTTTTTCCAACTTAATATATTAATTGCAATCCCCAGAGAAGCCACCAAGCAATTGGCAAAAGAAACAACATGATAATTAAAATGATAGGTTAGAAACTATCCATTTAATACAGAATAAGGCAGTAGTGAAGGAAATAATAAACAAAAAAGACATGCCATATTGAGAACAAATTGCAAAATGGCAGACACAAATCTTACCTTTTGTTAGTTATATTAAATTTAAATAGATTAAGCAGTACAATAAAAAAGAAGAGATTGAAAGAATGAATTAAAAATGATCCAATCCAATTATATGCTATGTGTAAGGGACATGACTTAGATTCAAAGACAAAATTAATTTGAAAATAAAAAGATGGAAAAAGACATACCTTGCAAACAGTAACTGATATGGTTTGGCTATGTCTCCACCCAAATCTCATCTTGAATTTTAGCTCCCATAATCCCCAAGTGTTGTGGGAGGGAATTGGTGGGAGGTAATTGAATCATGGGGGTGGTTACCCCCATACTGTTCTTGTGAAAATGAGGGAGTTCTCACAAGATCTGAGAGTTTTATAAGGGACTTTTCCCCCTTTGCTCAGCACTTCTCTCTCCTGTCGCCCTGTAAAGAGTTGCCTTCTGCCATGATTGAAAGTTTCCTAAGGCCTCCCCACACCTGTGAGTCAATTAAACCTCTTTTTCTTATAAATTACCCAGTCTTGAGTATTCCTTCATAGCAGTGTGAGAATGGACTAATGCAGTAACCAAAAGTGAGTTGAAGAAAATATACTAATGCCAGACAAAATAGACTTTAAGACAAGAATTGTTAATAGAGACAAAGAAGGAAATTTTATAACGATAAGGGTCAGTAATTCAGAAAGATATAACAATTATAAACATATACACACCTGAAAACAGACTCCCAATATATATGAAGCAAAAACTGAAAGAACTGCAGGAAGAAATAGACAATTCAGCAATAATGATTAAAGACTTTTATGCCCAACTTTATCTAGTGGATGCAATAATTAGACCAGGAATAGCCAATCATTTGGCTTCCCTGGGCCACATTGGAAAAAGAAGAGTTGTCTTGGGCCACACACAAAATACACTAACAATAACAATAGCTGATGAGCTAAAAAAAAATGGAAAAAAAATCTCATAATGTTTTAAGAAAGTTGACAAATTTGTGTTGGGCTGCATTCAAAGCCTTCCTGGGCTGCATATAGGCCACAGACAGTAGATCAACAAGGCAACGGAAGGCTTGACCAACAATATAAACCAACTAGATCTAACAGACATCTTCAGAACACTCCACACCATAACAGCAAAATACACATTCTTCTCAAGTGCACATGGAACATTCTCCAGATTAGAACATGTGCTAAGCCACAAATCGAGTCTCAATATATTTAAGGTTGAAAGCATACAAAGTATGTTCTGTGTTCACTATGGAATAAAATTAGAAGTCAATTACAGAAGGAAATTTGGGATATTCTCAAATATGTGGAAATTAAACAACAAACTCCTAAAAAATGTCTCAAGGAAGAAATCACAAGGAAAATTAGACAATATTTTGAGATGAATGAAAACAAAAACACAACATACAAAATATATGGGATGGAACCAAAGCATTGCTTATGGGGTAATGTATAGCTATTAATGACTACATTGAAAAAGAATAATGACCTCAAATCAATTACCCAAGCCTCTACCTTAAGAAACTAAAAAAAAAAAAAAAAAGAGCAAACTAAATCCAAAGCAAACAGAAAGGAAATAATAAAGATTACAAAGGAAAAAGTGAAATCGAGGAAAAAACAATAGAGAAAATCATTAAAACTGAAGTTGATATTTTGGAAAGATCAACAAAATTAAATTTTTAGCTAGGCTGACCCAGAAATAAAGAGAAAACACTTGAATTAATATAATCAGGAATAGAAGAGGAGACATTACCACTGATATCACAGAAATTTTAAAATATGTATGAGAATACTATGAATAATTGTATGCCAACAAATTACATAACTATATGAAACAGACAAATTTCTAGAAAGACACAGTTGCCAAAACTGACTCAAGGAGAAATAGAAAGTCTGAATAGAACTATACAAATAAAGTGATTGGATCAGTAATCAAGTATTCCCACCAAAAACAAAAAGCCCAAGATCGGATAGCTCCAGTGGGGAATTCTACTAAACATTTTAAGAAGAATAAAAGAAAAGTTAACACCAAGCCTTGTCAGATGCTTTCATAAAATACAAGAGAAGAGAATACTTCCCAATTCATTCGGTGAGCCCAGTATTACTCTGATACCAAAACCAGAAAAGCCATCAAAACAAAACTATAGACCAATATCCATTCCTTTAAAATCTATTCACTAAAATCCTCAAGAAAATATTAGCAAACAAATCCAACAATGTACCAAAAGAATTATACCTCATCAACAAGTGGAATTTATCACAGGAAATGCTAGTTCAGCATATAAAAATCAACCATTGCAATACAACATATTAATAGAAGAAAAGAAATAAATAACATGATTATCTCAACAGATGCAGAATAAGCATTTTCTTGATAAAACCCAACAACCTTTAACAACAAAAACACTCAACAAACTAAAGAGATGGGTACTTCCTTAACCTGATAAAGGGAATCTACAAAAATTCCACAGCTAGCATCATACTTAATGATGAAAGACTAAAAACTTTCTCCCCAATATCAGAAACAAGACAAGGATGTCCACTCTCATCACTGCTTCTATTCAAGATTGTACCGGAGGTCCTAGCCAGTGTAATTAAGCAAGAAAAATAACTAAAAGTCATCCAGATTGCAAAGGAAGAAGGAAAACTATCTCTCTTTGCAAGTGACATAACCTCGTATGTAGAAAATCCCATAGAAACCACAAAAAACTATTAAAGCTAATAAGTCAGTTCAATAAAGTCCCATGATAAAAGATAGACAAAAATCAACTGTATTCCTATATACTTACAATGAACTCTCTGAAAAATGAAAAATGAAAGTAATAAAATAATTGCATTTATAATAGCATTAAAAAAAGAGTAGGCTGAGTGCAGTGGCTTACACCTGTAATCCCAGCACTTTGGGAGACTGAGGCAGTCGGATCACCTGAGGTCAGGAGTTCAAGACCAGCCTGGCCAACATGGCAAAACCCTGTTTCTACAAAAAATACAAAAATTAGCTGGGCATGGTTGTGTGCACCTGTAATCCCAGCTACTCAGGAGGCTGAGACAGGAGACTCGCTTGAACCCAGGAGTTGGAGGTTGCAATGAGCCACTGCACTCCAGCCTGGACAAGAGCAAAACTTCATCCCCCCCAAAAAAGTAAAGTATTTGGGAATAAATTTAACAAAAGAATTGCAATACTTGTACACTTGTCAGTGCACCACATAACATTATTGAAAGAAAATACAGACCTAACTAAATGGAACATCATCTCATTTTAATATATTGGAAGACTTAATATTGTTAAGGTGGCAATACTCTCTAAACTGATATACAGACTCGAGGCAACTCCTGTTGAAATCTCAGCTGCCTTTTTTTTTTCTTTTGCAGAAATTGACAAAATGGAAATATAAGGGATCTGGAATCTTTTATTTTTATTATTATTTTTTTAGACGGGTCTTGCTCTGTCACCCAGGCTGGAGTGCAGTGGTGTGATCTCGGCTCACTCAACCTCCACCTCCTGGGCTCAGGCGATCCTCTCACCTCAGCCTCCTGAGTAGCTGGGGCTACAGGCTTCTGATACCACATCCAGCTAATTATTTTAAATTTGTTATTTATTTTTCATTTTTGGTAGAGACAGAGTTTCATCATGTTGCCCAGGTTGGTCTCGAACTCCTGAGGTCAAGCGATCTGCCTGCCTCGGCCTCTCAAAGTGCTGGAATTACAGGCATGGGCCACCGTGCCCGGCCAAAAGCAGTCTTGAAAAAGAACAAAGGCAGAGGCCTCACGCTTAACCAGTTTCAAAGCTTACTGCAAAGTAACAATAATCAAGAGTGCATGGTACCTGCATAAGGATAGACATATAGATCAGTAGAATGTAATTGAGAATAGAGAAATAAAAGTCAACTTATGGTTAACTGCTTTTTGACAAGTATGCCAAGACCATTCAATGGAGAGAAAAAAAGAGTGTTTTCAACAAATGGTGCTGAAAGAACTGAATACGCACATCAAAAGAATGAAGTTGGACCCCCTACTTCATACCACATACATACATTAGCAAAAAATGAATCAAAGACCTAAGTGTAAGTTAAATCTAGAAAATTTTAAAAAGAAAACATAAGCACAATCGTTGTGGTTTTTGGATTAAGCAATGGATTTTTAGACATGACACCAAAAGCACAGGTGACAAAAGAAAAATAGATAATTGAACTTTATCAAATTTTAAAACTTCCATACTTAAAACGACACCACCAAGAAAGTAAAACCTGACAACGGGAGAAAAATTTTGAAAATCATTGATCTGATAAGAGACTTGTATCTAGAATACATTCAAAACAGTTACAGCCTTAATCACAAAAGGACAAATAACCCAATTAAAAGGTGAATAAACAGCCTGAATAGACAGTTCTCCACAAATCCACAAATGACCAATAAGCAAATGAAGGGATGTTCAATATCAGTAGTCACTAGGTGTATTAGGGTTCTCCAAAGAAACAGAACCAACAGGAGACGTGTGTGTGTGTGTGCGTGTGTGTGTGTGTGTTGTGTTGTGTGTGAATATGAATAATGACACAATGAACATGCATTTATAAGTTTTTGTGTGGACCTATGTTTTCAATTCCCTCGGGCATATACCTAAGAGTGGAATATCTATGAAATATCTTAACTCCATAATTAACATTATGAAGAACTGCCAGTTTTACAAAGTGGCTCTAACCATTTTACATTCCACCCAGCAATGTATAAGGGGTCTAATTTCTCCACATCTGCTCCAGCATTTGTTATTATCTTTTACTATATTCATTCATCATAGTGATGACCTTATGCAGAACCATGGAGGGAGTGCTGCTGTTTGTTGCCTTTCCTTACTATACATTCATGAGTAGATAGTTGGTAAAACTTGGGTGTGTCTGTGAAAGAGTATTTCTGAAAGAGATTAGCATTTTAATCAGTAGCCTAAGTAAAGAAGATTTCCGGCACCCATGTAGGGAGCATCATTCAGTCTGCTGAGGGCTCACATAGAACAAATAGGTGAAGGAATGGGGAATTCACTCTCTGTTTGATCAGAGAGTCTTCTGCACTCAGCATCAGTGTTTCTGGTCTCTGGCCTACAAGTTCTGACTAAATTGTACCACTAGCTTTTCTGGTTTTCCACTGGGTCTCCAGCTTGCAAATGGCAAATCATGAAACCTCTTAGCCTCCATAATCATATGAGTCAATTCCTATTGTAAGTTAATCTCTGATTTATTATATTCAAATATTACATATGTTTATAACATATATATATATATATATGAAAGGCAGAGAGTTTCTTATCAAATATATAGATATATGGTTTTAAAATTTTTTCTCCAATCCTGTGGGTTGTCAGTTTTTTCTTTTTTGATGGTGTCCTTAGCCCAGAGGTGGTACCACAGGCAAAGCCTAGAAATCTTGAAGCACTCTCAACTGCCCACAGAGCAGTAGACTACTCTATCCTTTCTTTGAATTTAGAGAGGCTTGTATGGCCCTATCCGTTTGGGTTCCTTTTGTTCCTGAAAGCTATTCCTTCCACTGGAAACTGTGGCCTTAATAGTTCCAAGCACTGCCACCATCCTGAGTCAGGTCCTGATGGGGGGTGCAGGCAATGGCTAAGGATGTCATGTCCAAGTAGGATGTCAAAGAAAAGGCCTGCAAACATCCAGAGGACATGTTGGAGACAATGACAGGATGGGAGAGGGGCTGAAAGCAGCCTGGTCTCCTTCACCAATTCAGATGTGGTGATTCTAGGGTACACTCTGGAGGGATCTGGTAGCAGTTTTTCAAACTAGGGAAACAAATTCCTGCAAGAAATTGTGACTATCTCATCCAGATTTTCTCTACTGGGGAACATCTTATACCACAGATCCTGTGAGGAAAGCTCAGCACACTCAGCCTAAATTAAATGTACCCAGTATCATTTGAGTGGTAGGACATGGCAGTCACATAGGTCTCCACTGTATTTCCTATATGTTAGGGAGTATAATACTGACTACAGAATTTTTGCAAGGCAATGTAACAACCTCTGTGCTTCTAATGGGAAAAATAGGCCAAGAAGGGTTAATTAGATCAGAAGAATCCAGTCATTCTGTGAGAAGAGGTCATTTTTCATTTCTTTTAAGTCTTGAGAACACCCATGGAGGTAGAGGAGAAACGTATGTATGCACTTGTGCATGTGTGAGTGTGTTAGGAGGAAGCTGTCAGTGAAGGCCTTGAAGCCAGGGTGGGAATGATGGATCTGAAGGGACTCGGGGAATGGCTAATGATAGGAGGGGTCTAAAGGAGCTGACAAAGAAGACCCTGGGGGTGGGAGGGAGGCTGACCATAAAGGTCCTTGAAGTGAGGAGGAATTGACAATCTGACAATCTGACAGTGATGACCTTACATAGAACCATAGAGTAGGTGCTGCTGTTTGTTTCATTTCGTTACTGGTTGATCCAGTATCCTAGTTTGGGCCCCCTGGGCTGGACTAATATTTACATGTCCCACTACAATGTCAACATATCAAACAAGCCACCATTAGAACAGGATCATTTTCCTCCAGGCAGCTGCTTGCTGCAATCATTCTGCTGATTAAATTTCATTCTGGAAAGTACTGCACAGACATTAATCAGGTGCCACAGCCACTCCATCCTATAGAGCCAAAGCCTCTCTGACCTTTAAAAATACACCAAACAGTTGCTAGAACACATCTCCCTAGGGAGGACAGATCCTCAGGCCAGCCCACAGAAATCCACGCTGTCCTCACCCCCCTCTACCCGACATTTCTCCCCCTGAAGAGAGCAAACAGTACCACAGACCTTTCTGGTATTTTTACCTGGAGGACTCTGGTCAGACTTCAGTCTTGGTGATACCATCAGCCCCCTACATATGTGGATTTGAAGGTCTGCAAGAGTTTTCCCATCCCAAAATAGCTTCCCCACTGGTCTGTTCAAATTGCCTGACATTTTCACTGTAATAAGCACTTCTCTCAGGGAAAACATTGTAGTCTTCAGAAATCCCTTGTTTAAACAAAATAAAATAAAACTGGCTTACCTGGAAGAAAAAAATTCGTAGGTAATAATGGCACCTTACAATCTCAGAGCACTTTTTCTTGCTCTCAATGTACTTTCCAATATGTTATTTCATTTTTATATCCACTCTGTGAAGGAAATAATACTATAATCCCCATTTTACAGATGTCAAAATGGAGCCTCAAAGAGATTAATTGACTTGGTCAAAAACATAGGTATGGAAAATGGTCATCTGATGCCAAGCCTTAAATGCTTTCTGTCATGCTCACACAAATGAACACTGTCAGCTGAGAATTCTAAAAAGAGGTGTGTTTTGATGGGGGTGCAGGCAATGGCTAAGGAGGTCATGTCCAAGTAGGATGTCAAAGAAAAGGCCTGCAGACATCCAGAGGACATGTTGGAGACAGGATGGGAGAGGGGCTGAAAGCAGCCTGGTCTCCTTCACCAATTCAGATGTTAGCGTAAGTGTTCCCCCTTCCTGTCTCCCAAGCTTGTAGGTGGCAAATAAAGTGCCTTATCCCTAGTTGTGCATTCCTGCCAGAAGTGGTGAAGAGATGCTGGATGTAATTGGAGGAGGGACAATCACATATTTGTGTTGGGCTGAGTTGGGCTACCCTTGGTGAAGTGTACCAGCTGCCTCTGACTGTCCACTCTCTTCAGGCGATGCCCATTCAAGTCTAGGGAATAAGGAACAAGACAGAACATTATAACAGTGTATCAATAATGTAAGATAGTGCCCTGTCCTTAAAGCATAATGTAATTTAAAATGCAGTGTGTAGTAGACTCCAACTTAATTGGAAGGGATGTCTTGGACCATTTGGGACACTACAGAACATTTGACATAGCCATTAAAAACTGTTCTCCAGAGACCAGGAAACTAATTGCAAATGGTTAGGTAATGCACAGCTGATAGAAGATTTTCCTTTAAGTTGATTTCATTGTATATGTACAGGGAAGTTTATTGCAACATTGCTTGTAACTAAAAAACTGGAACTAAACTAAATGTCCACCCATGGGGGTTCTTCAAGTAAGTTGAAATGTTCACACAATGGAATGTTAGGCAGCAGCTTTAAAAACATGAGGCAAACTTACATACACCGACATGGAAAATGTATTTATGAAATAGTATTGGATTTCTTAAAAAGTAAGTTGCAGAATAATATTTATACTTTGCTTCCATTTTTTGTTCACTATCTATGTGTGTAACTGTGTGTGTATGCATATACTTGTATATACATAGGGAAAGTGGAAAATATATATCAGAATAGAGGTTACCTCTGAAGAGTGACATTGGGGAGGGAAAGAATTTCAGTTTTTATTTTATTCAATTTTGTATTGTTTGAAATCTGTGTGCCTATTTTACTTTTGCAATGTTGGGTGTTTGTTAAAGGACAGTAGTCTTTATTGAACAGCCCCCTTCTTGTTATAGCAGGATTCCAGGTTCCTGAGCAGATTGGAGCAGGAATGGATTTAGGTGCATTTCGCCTTCAATGGAACTTACAGGTCCAATTGAACCATGTTTCTTATACACAGTAACACAATAAAATACAGCCTTACCAAAGGAATCCTCTCTAATAAGCACAGTTGATGATTTTTATTCCTCTCTATTCTGTTTTACCTCCAAATTTCCTCCTCTCCACCTACCTAGACAGAGTTCTTTCTATCTATCTTCCTAGACAGATCAGTTACCCAGAAAGCTGCTCCTTCCAGGCAATCCACAGAGTAGACAGCCCCCTACTGGTGTAATTTTAGGGGCATTGACAAAGCCAGACCAGAAAAAGGACTTGCTCACCTGCCAGCACCAACAAGCCTTAATCATAAGATGAAAAACAAGTACAAATTCCCTTGAGAGAGGTGACATGTTGCCTGAAACTAGCACTCAGACAAGAAAGACCGACAGAAGAGGGGTGTGTGTGTGTGTGTGTGTGTGTGTGTCCAGAGAGAGAGAGAGAGAGAGAGAGAGAGAGAGACAGAGAGAGAGAGAGAGATACCAAACCAAAGTAGGTGGGTCTGGTCCAGGCCCATACTGCAGTACAGATACAGCACAATTTATTAAACATTCACCTATTTACTTAATTCGTTTGTAAAATAGAATTTGGAGTGGTTTGTGCTTTTTAATAATACATGCTCATTGAATATATTTGAAAGATATAGAAAAGTATAAAAAAGAAAGCCATCTCCTGTAATTTCACTACTCAGAGATAACTACAGTGGATATTTGAGTTTCTAGTCATTTTTCTCTGCATATTATGTACAATTTTAAACAAAATGGGATCAAACTATGCATGCAGTTCTTAGCCTACTTTTGCCCTCATTATTTCATATAGTTCTTTGTCCTTAAATATTTGAAACACAATTTTAATAGGTCTATAACATATGGAATCATTTAGTTGTGATATCATCTAGCTCATCATTCTCCTAATTTTGGTCAGTTCAGGGTTTTCTTCCTTTTTTAACTTACAAATAACATTGCCATGGACATTGCTGCATACAAATCTTAGTCCAGATTTCTCTTTCCTTAGGACAGATTCCCAGAAGTGGAATTAGTGGGTCACAGAGTGTAAACATTTTTAAAGGCTCTGTGGAGCAGTTTGAACTGGTAGCAAATTTATTGATTCCTAAGAACAACTGAACACAGAAATCCTCTTCAGTGCAAACCTGAACCAAGCAGTTGGATACACGCAACCCCGCCTGCGACAATGCCACATCTAATTAGGTATTTTATAAATTTTTTTTGATAGGGATAAGGGAAAAGGATATACTGAGCTCTGTCATTAAGTAAAGGAAGAAAATGGCCAATACAGCTTAACCGAATCCTATTCTACTCTCCCTACCAACTGTTATCTCTGGCAGGTAAAACATAGCATTTAAATAGTGAGGTTCCCCAAATGACCCCCAACCCAGTTCCTGTGGGCTTAAGGCTACTCATCTCCTCTCCCTTTCCCCTGATTTGAAAGTAATTTTTATGGTGAATTTTTCTGTATGGATGTTTGCCTTCAGTAAATAGTTTGCAGTATAAAATGTTAATTATGCTTCTCATAGACTGATCTCACTCTGACCTTAACATTTGTGGTTATTAACTTCTGTTATGTTTATTCTAAAATTCAAAAAAAATTATCTAGCCTTATTGAACATCACAATGTCCCTAGTGTATTCATTGCTTCATGCATTATGGTTCTCTGTTGCTGTTTTATAGCTTCAAATTAGGAATATGTGAAATTCTGCGGAAAACAAAGACTAATCTTAAAAATAAACCACCTCCTTTCTGCAGTAGGAAATGGACTGTTTTCAGAACTTTCCTATCAAGAATTCAGTAGAAGTATGTATACCTGAATCATTTTTATGTTTTTGTCAACGCTTCCAAACAATGTACTTTTAAATCAGAATCATTTCTTTATATTCATTTTTATGTAATTCTCCTGATGCTCTTCCTTCCACAATAGTGATCAGAAAGGAGATGTAGTTTCCATTCCCTGCCCATGATAGCTAAGTAAGCCATCATAATGTAAGTTGGAGGGAGTTTTATTATGCAAGAAGGAACTACTGTTGGGTTTGACTGATTGAAGATGGACTTTGATGTGGTGTATTTGAAAGCTATTAAATGCTTAAATGCAACTTACAATGCTTAATAAAAATATGTGTTATTTCATTATTTAGCAAGTTTAGCTTTTAAATACTGTTTAGAGTACTTAACTCTCAAAATAAACAAAGGTAAAAATATGCATGGAGAAAAAATGTGGAAAAATACATTCCAACCTGTAAAGCGTTGTTGTCTGTGGTGAGTGGAATTGTGGAGCAGGAGTAATTTGCTGCATCAAGTGCCTCTGCAGTTTTGGGAACTTTTACTGTGTCATGTCTTATTTAGTAAGTGGAATAAAGCAATACATAAAAAGAAATAAAATATGTTCAACAAGTATTTAAATGCCAACTATGTACAGATATAATTAAGTGATCATTATAGAAACTGTAAAGGCTAAATATAAGAAAGACTTTTGAGTATTTGCAACAGAGAACAATAATGAATATGACAAAGAAAGCACCTGAGCAATTGGAAGTTTCTAAGGTATAGTCACGCATCGCTTAATGACGGGAACACCTTCTGAGAAATGAGTCGTTAGGTGATTTTGTTTTTGTGCAAACATCCTAGAGTGTACTCACACAAACCTAGAGTGTCCTACTGCACAGCTAGGCTATAAGGCAAAACCTAGATAGTACATCCTCCTACAGATGAGGCATAGCTTATCTCACATACAATAGAAAAGTGTACAGCATGTGACTGTGCTGAATACTATTGTAATACAATGGTCAGTATTTGTGTCTCAAAGCATAGCTAAACATAGAAAAGGTAAAGTAAAAATGCAGCATAAAAGATAAAAAATGGCACACCTGTATAGGGCACTTATTACCATGAATGAAGCTTGAAGGACTGGAAGTTCCTCTGGGTGAGTCAGTAAATGACTCAATACAATCATGGTAGTATTGTGTCCTATTGTGAGGGAATGTGAAGGCTAGGACATTACTGTATACTATTATATATTTTATAAACACTGTACACTTAGGCTGCACTACATTTATTTTAAAAGACTCTTCTTTCTTCAACAAATTAACCTTAGCTTACTATAAACGTTTTAATTTTTTGAATTTTTGGCTCTTGTAATAACACTTTTTTTTTAAGACAGAGTCTTGCTCTGTCATCAGACTGGAGTGCAGTGGCACTATCTCAGCTCACTGCAACCACCGCCTTTCAGGTTCAAAGGAGTCCCTGCCTCAGCCTCCCGAGTAGCTGAGACTACAGGGATGCGCCACCATGCCCAGCTAATTTTTTATATTTTAGTACAGATGGGGTTTCACCATGTTAGCCAGGATGGTCTTGATCTCCTGACCTCGTGATCTACCTGTCTTGGCCTCCCAAAGTGCTGGGATTACAGGCGTGAGCCACCTCGCCACGCCATAACACTTTTAAACATACCCTGTACAGCTGAACAAAATATTTTCTTTCTTTACATCCTTTTTCCATATGGTTTTTTCTATTTTAACTTTTTTCTTTACTTTTCAAATTTTTTTGTTAAGAACAAAGACAAAACACATACACGCATTAGCCCAGGTCTACACAGGGTCAGGATCGTCAATATCACCGTCTTCTACCTCCACATCTTGTTTCACTGGAAGGTCTTTGGGGCCAATAACATGCATGGAGTTGTCATCTCCTATGACAACAATGCCTTTTTCTGCGATACCTCCCAAAGGACCTGCATGAGGCTGTTTTACAGTTAACTTTTAAAAAATATTTCAGTAGAAGGAATACACTCTATAATAATGATAAAATGTATAGTATAGGAAATACATAAACCAGTAACATAGTCATTGATTATCATTATCAAGTATTATGCATTGTACCTAATTGCATATGCTACACTTTTATATGATTGTCAGCACAGTGGGTTTATTTACATCAGCATCACCACAAACTCGTAACACATTGCACTATGATGTCACTAGGTGATAGGCGTTTTTCATCTCCATTATAATCTTATGGGAACACTTTCATATCTGCGTTCCATTGTTGACCAAAACATCATTATGTGACACGTGACTGTACTTGTGGGCTGTGACAGTGTTGTCTGCCTGGACCAAAACATCGTTATGTGATACATAACCTGACTGCAATTAGGTGTGTCTTCAGTGTTAAACATCTTTTCAAGATAAAATCAAGAGGGCGTGGAGACCCAGACACTTTCACATGCTGATGGTAGGACTGTGCTTTGCTACAAATATTTGGGAGGGCAATTTGGCAATACATTTTCAAAGCCTTAAAAATATTCTGACTTGATGATAAAAAGAGGAATAGTCATTACCTCTGGGAGGGTTACTCACTAGGAAGGCGGCTCAAGAGAGCCATCTCGGATGTTAGAAAGGTTTAATATCTTAATCTGGGTGATGGTTTACAAGGGTGTGTGTGTGTGTGTGAAAATACATTGGTATGTACATTTTATTGCACGTGTGTTTACAAAAAATGTTTAATTAAACATAAATGTTTGAAACTTTTGAACCAATAATTCCATGGTGGTATTGTATCTTATGGTGAAAAAGATGCAAAGGTTTAGTTCATTGCATTATTTTCAATGTTAAAAAACTAGCAATCTCTAAAATATTCAATAACAGTAAAATGGTAAGTAAATGATGTTCCATTCATTTTAAATCATTTTATCAAAGGTTTTTTTTACTGATATTGGAAAACATTTATGACATAGTGTTTGGTAACTAACAGAGGTTACAAAATAGCAATAAATTAATAACCAAATAAAGACAAGTACCAATGCTGTTCCCTGGTGCTATGGTTATTTTCCTGGTACCCAAAGAAAAAGATCAGCTGGCAATGAGAATCAGGCAAGCTTTATGAGTGAAATAATACCATTAACAATGGTTTTCCTCAATGAAGATTCAGCTGTTTGTGGTGCAGGCACTGAGTACTATGCATTGACCTAAGGTAGTCTGGTGGGCACACCACAACCTCAATTAGGGATATTTGGACTCTTTGAGGTGCTTTATTATTCTGAAGCTTCTCTCTGTCCTTGGTCAACCAAAGTCTGGAAAATGAGAGTTGGATGGTGATAATCAGAGCACAGAAATACTGGCCAGGATGTGTATATTATGTGCACTTGTAAACACCTGTATGGCAACCATTTTAAATATGCATGTATGTATGTGCATCCATGTAAACATGATTTCTCTAGCCCACATTCCGAGATTTGGAATCAGGAAGGTACTATATGATTTAAATAGTCAAATTGGTCAGCAAAATAAGGAGATGATTGAATGCTACGGCTCTTCCCAGGGAGAATGTGTTAGACACAGAGCACCATCTGGCATTTTTCTAGTGGTCTGAAGGCTTCTGGGGAGGGTGCTTACATTGGTTTGAAGAAGATGGAGAGAAGTAGGCTGCAGCCCCATTGGTAAACATTTCCTGATGCTATAAAGCAGTTTGCAACCTAAGGCAACACTGTATGCTTGATTAAACTTGCAATGAAAAGGATTTATTTTAAAGCATTTTAATAATGTAGTTTTTATCAAAAGCTAACCAGCAGTTTTACAGTAGCCTTCACTTGCATGAAAGATCTGTTTCTTCATCTACGTGGCTTGCCTATTGGTAAGTTTTATTATAAACCTATTTATGTGTAAACTCCACATGTGTTTTGACATGAGGAAAATTAGAATGGAGCCCAGGAAACATTACCTCTTGCTTTTTAATCGACCTGGCAAGCAGAGACTGGGAGCTCCTCAATGGAACAGAATGGGCATGCCCAAACAGGTATATTTCCTTTATTTTATGAGTTTAAATAAACTTCTTTGGGAGGAAAAGAGTTCTCTATACTGGGCTTAGTTAAAATGTAGGGTTTTTTTCCCTCTAGTTCCCATTCTAGTCCCTCCTCTTTTCCCGATCCTCTCTCTAAACAAATACACCATCTCTGGAGAGAAGACTGCTACTACTCTCCGAGCTGCTGCAGCTGCTGCTAATGTCACTGCTACTGGTCTCAAAGTCATTTTTAACTTGACTGAGTGCATGCTGTGCTCCAAGTCCCAAAAGGCACCCCAAGAGACAGCACAAAAGAAATATACCATATGCAGTTCTTTTAAATAGCCAGCTCCTCTAGTACTTAAAAAAAATTATGTTCACTTTCATGCAGGATTCAGGAATACAGATGTTGAGAAAGCAAAGCTCACTCCCCTTAAAGGTACCTCACTAGTTCGTGTCTTTGAGATTATAAAGGTCAAATTACATATGCCCTCTGCGTCATTTGGTGGGTAGTGTGTTTCTCTCTGAATTGAAAAGGCCTCGATCTGTCCATCAAAACCAGCATGGTAACAAGTTTCTATCTGGCTTCTTTAGGGATCGCTCACTGTGTGGTTGCTATAGGGGAGCCAGGCATCTCTAAAGAAGGTGTTAAATAGTCTTTAGAGCCTGTGTAAAAACCGCTTTTCTTTCAGGCTTCTTTCACAGAAACAAAATATGTTAATTAGGAAGCACTCCTGAGAAATCAGTGCTGGATGCAGGAATTCTCCATGTTAAGTAGGAGATATTTAGAATGGGAGGAGAAAGAGATAAGTAAACAGGACTCAAAGACAATCATTGCAGAAGTATAAATACAGGATTTCTCTCTGTCGTTGTGGAGCTTATGGAGACCCTGACAAATAAGCTAAGCACGCTTAAGACACCCACATCTACAATAGTAGGCATCTTGTCTCTATCTAGGACATATATCACAGATTTCTAAACCACATTTATAGTGTAGGGCTGCTAATAATACCTGACACAGCATTCAACCTGGCCCCTGGGGTGCCCAAGTTCTTTACAAAGGGCTTCCTTTTTAACCTTCAAGAAACATCTTTTCTTCCTTCAGAAGATGCGAAAAGGCAAGGACCCCCTTTCCCGGATAAGAAAAACAAAGCTTTACAGTAGATTAGCAAGGCAGACCTGGAAAGAGCCAAGTACTCTTCTTCATCTCATTGACTCTTAGGAGAGTTTTATATTTGATTTGGTTTGGGTTTTTAGTGGGGACATGGAGAGAGGATTGCAGCAATCATCAGGGGGAGGTGGTTGGAAGGAGACCTGGCAAGCAGAGCCTGGGAGCTCCTCGATGAGACAGAATGGGCATGCCCAAACAGGTATATTCCCTTAGATATACCAGGTTTCCAGGGCCATTTCCAGAGGGAAGTGGAGCCACCTGCTTCCTCACCCTCCACCTCCCCTGGCCACCAGACAGATGTCTTGGGGGCACTCCAAGGAGGCCTCATCCTGTTCTGCAGTTGTTTTGAGAACATTTGAACCACCTTCTGAGCCAACCACAAGGTGCTTCAAGCCCAATATCCTAATGGTGTCCAAAAGGATAGGTGGGAGAATAACTTGGCTGTCTTCCAAGATCAGTAACATTCCCACCTCATCCCCAGTTTCCCTTAGTAATCCACAGTGGATCTGTCAGCCATGACTTTACTTTCACTCTTTCCAAAACTACTTGCATTTTCATCTTGTTGCACCTTTTGGAGCTAATTAATTCCTTAGGTATTCCATTTGCTATAGAGACTAATGGTCCTTTTCAGCCACCACAGCAAGAACACTGGTCTTGGAGTCGGACAGATCTAGGCTCTAGCTCTCACTTCTGCCACCTACTAGCTGAATGGGGCACAAGACATTTTCTTCCCTTCTCTGAGCCTCAGTTTCCTCCCCTGCATAATAGGGTTATTGATAACTGCTCTTCCTCCCTTGCATGGCTGCTATGATGAGAAAATGTGATCCTTGATATAAAAGCACTTGAACAGTATAAACTGGGGTTCTAGTGCAGAGTCATACTTTAGCTGAACCTTCTAGCTAAAGATTGGGGGCTGTTGGTTCTAGAATTCTCAGATCTGGTGAATAATGCTGTGCTCCTTCTCTCCGTCTCTGCATAATTTTATTCACTCTGGTCACATCCCTTCCCAGCCTTCATCGTTCTAGACTAAAGAGTCTGCATTTGTTTAATCTATCTTCATATGTCAGCCACCCCCACCCCCCACCATCCCTTTGATTATAGAGTGGCCCTTCTCTGGATCATCTCCAGCTCCATTATGTCATTCTGGAAGTACTAAGGCCAGACCTGCTCGTGTGTGTGTGTGTGTGTGTGTGTGTGTGTGTGTTCCTCAGCTCTGAACCTCTGACTCTGTCCCCCTCCCCAGTTATAAATCCTAGAACAGGATAATTACCCAAGACCCTGTCCACCTACAGAGAAGGCTGGTTGGCTTCAGACTGAAGCCGCCCCCGGTTTCTCTGCGCAGCCCTGGCCCCAAGGGGCTAAAACTGCTCCCTGTCTGGCTTGGGAGGCTGGGAGGTGGATAACTAGGATGGGGAGACTGAAGGGGAGGGAGGGGGGGGTCTTGCGCAAGCGCACGCCGCTGCACGGACCGCCAAAGCTGCTGCCTCCCGAAGCAGAGGGAGGCAGAAGAGGAGGGAGGGAGAAGAGGGGAAGGGAGGGGGAGGCGGCACTTGGGCTGCAGCTCGCAACCAGAAGCAGTCTTTCTGCTCTCGGAGGGACCAAGAGAGGCAACCGAGGAGTAGGATGCTCTGCGGGGCGCCCAGAGCCGGGGGCGCTTGAAGCAGCTTCAGAGACTGGGGCAACCGGGCAGTTTTCACCATGCATCAGTCCCTGACTCAGCAGCGGTCCAGCGACATGTCCCTGCCCGATTCCATGGGTAAGTCTAGCGGCCCTTCCTTCGGGCGGCAGCAGCGGTGGATGAGTGCGCTGGTCTCAGGACTGAGAACTCCCTGGCCGCCACAAAAGCCAGAGAGCGGGAAATGGGGCATGGGTGGGGTGGTCTTCGCGCCCCAGTGTCTGGGTGGTGGACCAGAGTCCCAAGAGAGCGGCCTGGCTGTGGCGGGGGCGACGTGCTGAGATTGGAGCGCCAAGCTTGCGTCGGAGTCTCCCTGCCCCGGAGTGCGGAGTGCGGGTGTGTGCGTGTTTGTGTGCGTGTGTCTACAGACTTGCAGGCGGCGGTAAATCCCAGCTCTCTGAGGATCAAAACACTTCCTTGCAACCTGCGCCTTCGCTTTCCATTCGACACTCCCTCTTTGCAAAGTCCTGTCCACTTCTGAAAGCTCACTACTAACGATAATTAGAAGAAGCAGGGTCCTCGCCCCCTCCCAACTCTATAGAAGCTGCCGTGAAATTTAGAGATGCAGTTGGGAGGGGGCCTGACTTGCACCTCGCTGATGGGAGGGGGGGTTGCGCAACTCTGGGGGATGGGCGGGGGGGCAAGAAAGAGGGGATGAGGGGAGGGGAATTCCTGAGGAATCAGTCAAGACAGACCAGCCCTGCCCTCTGCAGCCGCAGGATCAACATTCTTTGAATTTGATTCTTACTCTGCTCCAAATGCACAAAATATGCGTGAGTGTGAAGAGGGAGTAAGGGGCAGGAGTGAGAGAGCGAGAAAGAAACATCCAGCGTGAGCCCGCGCATCTTCTGAAGTCCCGCTTTTCCTCTCAGGGTGGAATGGAGGGGGAAGGGCACCCTTCGACACCTTTCCTTATCGAAACTGGGGTACAGCTACCTTCGGGCACCAACTTGGCTGCCTCTCGAAGCTGCTTTTTGGTAGTTACAAACAGAAAACAAACCCAGTCTCCATCAGCTATTAGGCACCTTACCAAGCCCTATGATTTCACTGGGCGGAGAAATTAATTTGGAGCCCTGGAGAGCGGGAGGGGATTGTCAAATTTTGATCCCACCTAATCTTTTAAAATTCGCCTCAGATCCACTTCAGTCAAAACGAATTCCCTCTTTCCAACATACTTCATTCTGCAAAATCCCTCTGTCCCGCAGTTCCTGCCATCAGTCAGCTCAGGTCTTCTGCGATGAATTTGCGAGAACATCTCGAGTGGAGGGGGCAGGGAGAAAATTGAACCCCCTCTATAATCTCCCCACTGCCCGCAGAAGACTCAGTGTCAACAAAAGTCATTCACCGGAGGGGCCCCAAAAAGTGTTAGCTCCTGGAAGATGGAAAGATCCGTATCCTCCATGGTTTTGCATACTCAGTATAAGAATTTACTTTTCCATTTTTAAGGGCGTAGTTATTTACAACGGGATACAAATGAGGCCAAGGACTTAGTCCGAATCCAGAGCCCAGCAGTACCAGACTCCCCCTTACTCCCAGCTCGCGCGCGCGCGCGCACTCTCTCTCCAACACACCACACACACACACACACACACACACACACACACACGAGAGAGAGAGAGAGAGAGAGAGAGAGAGAGAGAGAGAGAGAGAGACACACAGAGAGAGAGAGAGAGGTGGGAATGCACTCCTTACCTTGGCCAGCTGTGGCGCCAACGCAGCCCCGGCTCCCCGACTCCGAGCTGTTGCGCTGCGCGAGGGAGGGCTTAGTGAAGAGTGCTAGGGTTCTGCAGTGTCCATTCCCGCTGCGGACGACAACCATCTAACCACCTGCAAATCAAACCACACGCCCCGGGCCCGTCTGCCTTTCAGGAGCGGGCTTGTTGGTGGTCCAGGGCTTAAAGAGTTGCTACTTGGCTCACTGCTCTGTGGGTTGGGGCACAAGATGAAGAGCTTTTTTTTCTTGGACTCCCAGGGGCCTTCAGCGATCTTGTGTTTCTCGAAAGGTCTGCGCAACAAACAGCTAAGTGGGCTTCGCCCAGTCCAGTCTCCACACTGCGGGAAAGGAATCATAAATTCCACATAGAAGCGGAGACGGCGCCACGCATTCCACTTTTTAAAGTCCGCAGACCGACGACACTAGCAAATTCCTGAGTCGAGTGGTAACCCTGGGTTTCCACAGTTTGGACAGGGGAGTCTCCCCGGAGTTCCCTGGCTCTGATCCCGCACAGCCCCGGCCTGAATCAGCGTCAACGCTGCTTAGGAGCTACTCCCATTTAACTTAGCTCTGGCAACGCCACCTTTCCTTGCGTGTGTGGGGGAGGAGAGGACAGTGCGTAGGTGGGTTACTGTTTCAACCTCCAAGGCCCGCTTTTCTGAGGGGGATTCCCTTTATTGTCAAGACACAACCGCAACCAAAACAATAAAGTTTAAAACACACAGACACACTGCACCAAAGTGCCTGCACTCTACGCTTGCTGGCTGCCTGGGAACAGAGCAGTTCCTTCAAGGCTCAGAGAGGAGCTGGCGCTTGGCAATTAAGAAGACAGTAATTTGACTCCAGCGTCCCCCCTCCACCCATCCTCGCCCAGCAACCCCCTTCTCCCTTTGGCAACACCGCCCCCAGGCGCAAAGGCACCTCTACTACAGTAGGGCATTCCTTCCTCCCAAATAACATATTTGTAATTCGCTGGCGGGCCTTGGATTTTCTCCATTCAAAGCACTGTCTAAAGAGGGTAGGAGTGGATTTCAACGCCTTTAAGGAAATGCTTGTGTGAGATTGGCAGGGCCTTGAGGCTCTTGTGTGGGCAGCCACCTGTTTCTAGGGATGCTCAAGGCTGGGAGATCCGGGGACCCACCCTGTGTGGCAAAGCTGACTCAGGTAAGCAAAACCTAATAGGTTCAAAAGATCAACCCAGAGAATGAGTCGGGCATCAACAACTTAGTGTACAGGACAGGATACTGGGTTCCCATTTTTACTGCACCCCAATAAAGATTATACACCTTATCTACTCTCAGGAGGATAATCAAGAACATGTGCAAGGTAAAATAAAGTAACAGAGACAGCATCCTACCTTCTAGCAACTCACATCTTGGTTCCCTCAGATACATAATCCTGGGACTGGCAGACATCATATGGATTGTGGACCAGACCCATGGTTACAATTGTAATGGTACCAGTTACAGTTCATTTACTTACTGCATAAGGTACCTGGGAATTTGGGGACATGAATAAATGGTTAGAGTAATTCTGATCAAGAAAAACTTCTTGGAGAAGGGGAATTTTGGGGAGGTTTTGAAGGAAGGGAGGCACCTAGATTCAAAGACCGCAATGCAGGTGTGGGCTCTGATCAGGGGGGAAGCCCAGATGAGAGAAAAGCTGCTTATTTTTGGAAGGGTAGAGACAGCAAATAATTGGGTGCTTCTAGAGCTGAGCATCCTGGTCATCAGGAATCTGAGGTGGAGGTGGGGCACTGCAGAGAGGGAGGGCTGCTGAAGGGGGGCAGGCAAGGCCAATGACAAGATTTCAGACTCTCTCACTTCTGTTGGTTGCAAAGGTGGTTGTTATTTAAGCAGAAATATACTGGGTGCCGAGGAGAGAGGGTAGTAAGAGATACTGTAGTTCTCACACTAGTTGGCCAGAGACTTTTAATTTGAGGGAACCCTCAGGTGTATCCTACTTAAAAATCGATTCTATGAGAATAGCCCATATTTATTCACACAATTCCCCCCACATCCTTCTTTATTAAAAGTGAAACAATTCTGAGATGTTGCCTCTCGTTCATTCAACAAGTACTGACTGTTTATTAGGTATCAAACACTAGGTATAAATCGTAATAATCACGATTTTCATACATCTGCTTCTTTGTTTAAATACCTCACGGTGCCTGAGTTTTTTGATGTGTCACTTTACTAAACAAAATCAGAATAAGATGGTCCCGTGTTTACAGGATCATCTAAAGCAAGCCCCAAATTGTACCCAAATAAGAACTAAATAAAACAATCACCAGGAAAATGTGCTAAGCAGACATAATAAACTGCCTTTTAGGAGCCTGGGCCACACCTTCAGGAAATGGGTGTCTTGCTCTAAGTAAATGTGAATTTTTTTGAGTCAAATTGACACTAAAGATAAATTGAGGGGTGATTCTTCATTTTCAAAATGAGTCACCCTGGGTGGTTCCTTAAAAGTCAACTCCCCAAGTGCAACTAGAAATAATTTCATGTTACACAATTATGGTGCTTATCGTATAAAACAGCGGTGACAGGGAAGGACCCTCATGAGGGTACAGAAATTAAATATTCAACCTAGTGAGGGGAGAGTTTTCTTAGGCATTTTATCCAAAGCAAACCTTTACTGGAGGCAAGGCCCCTGTGGGGCTGTGGGATCTTTGCCTGGGTTTCTCAAGTGACTGAATTTTCAATTCAGGTTCTAAAGCAGGAAAAAAGATTTTCAAATGACACTATGTGGTTTGCTGAGTCACTTTTCTGACCTGGCTCCTCCTATGCTTTTAAAAGTTAGAATGATATTTGCAAAGAAGACCCAAGAGCTATGAATAAGATTAAAGGCCAGCTGGTGGGGAAGGAGCAGGCAAATAAAATAAAAAAGAAAAAGACCACGCAGGCACACACACTCCTCCAATTTCATCTCTAAGGTTACATGTTTTCTGGGTAAGGTGTTGAGACGCTTGCGTGTCACAAAGATATACGTGGTGTATCCAGATGTTCCCTCACTCTCTTTTGCCAATTTGGGGCAGGGGAAGGCTAGAGATTGTGTGAGTGACAGAAGAGAAGGGAAGACAAGAATGGGAGGCGATGTTGGTAAGTTTATGTTAGAGACCCTCTGTAGAAGCAACTCAGATTCACTGAGAAGTATCGGTCATCAAATAAACTTAGGCACTCTGGTTTAGAGAATCCTTTAGCGTCCCTCAGCATCAAGAGGGAGGATAACTAAACTTCAGGTAAAGAGAAGAAATCGATCCTGGCCTTCCCTACCCTTCTGCTATTGCCTTCGCAGTACAATGCAGTCCAGAGCTCCCGGCTTCGCTCATGTGTTTATCACCAGTCAGCTTCCACTGCATCCCTAATAGCTCTGTCATGCATAGGGCCCCGATGTCACAGGTGTGGGCCTTTCTGGTTTTTTTTCCCATGGAGGCTGGACTCAGGTCTCTTTAAAGAGGAGTGTCATTTCCCAACTCTTCTTACCTCTTCCTCCAGGGTGAGACATGGTGCTTTAGCATTGTAGATGTCTATAAACATTCAAACCACTTCTACATTTCAATGAAAAATAGTCTTAGAATAGTCTCATATTAGAAATGACCCTGATGAGTCATATCCCTCATTTTCAAGGCTGACGTCAGGGGAGACCGCCAGCCCCCCCCCCACCTCCCTTGGAAACTTCAGCGGGACCACGCTGGGGAAGAAAAGATGGATGGTGGGGTTAAGCCCGGGCGGTGCTCCCAATGCTTTTCTTCCATACAGGAGGGAATATCTGCAGGGACCTGCAAGGCCAGCCACAGCACTTCCGTCTCACACCCAGGCCTCCTGGGTGTCGCTTCATTTTCTTGACCTCCTCCCCATTCTTCCATCCCCTCTCCCCTCACTCCCAGAGGAGCAGTCTGGGTGGATTCTCCCAACAACTGTTTCCTGAGGCCTCCCAGAAAGATGGGGTCTTATGGACAGATCCAGGTGATCTCTTTAGGGCCATAAATGACACTGAAAACATGTGGGTGGGCGACCCCATAAGGCCTCCTCACTGCTTCATCCATCTCATGCTCTATACCTCTGCTAGAAAGCTGGACTCTTCTCATTTGCTTACTTTTTTGAGAACTTCTAGGTGGTTCTCCCCTGGTATTTCCTGTTGAAGGGCCTCTCCCTATGCCTGAAAAATCCCTGCAGAGTGTGGAACAGTGCTCGGTTCCTTTAAAAAAAAAAAATGAAATTGAAAAGTGAGCCTCGATACCGTTTTTCTATCTGACTTAATAATCCTGTTTTCAAAAAAATATTGGTTTGTGCTATCATGACTGATAAGCCCTGAGTGGGAGAATGGGTTTCTCATCATTTATATTTACGTCACCCTCAAATAAGCCTAAATGTGTATAAGTTATAATCCTCCCCATCTCCCTCCCCTGATACATATCTTTGTGGACTAATGGCCTCCAAACACTTACTTTATTACACACATTTGTTATGTGACAAATCTCGCCAATACACCATTTTAAAGTTTATACATGAGGTGGCAAATGTCAGAAATAAATGAAAAAAAAAATCCCAGTAACTTGGCTTGGCTGTGACATTTACACTGAAAATGAAATTTCATATCTCTAGCTTATGATAAAAAAAACTCCCTTCAGCTTCATATTGGCTTTAAAATGTTTTCATTTAATAGCCCCCAACACACCTCCCATTTATCATATGCCTTCTAATTTGGTCTAAAAAAACACTCTACTGATTAGTTATGACACATCTCTTAGAGAGTGCCAGGAGCAGAAAAATTTGTTTTGTTTTCATGTCACTGGTGAAATTTCTTCTGTTGTTTATTTTCAAACTGGAAATACGTCTTTTATTATAAAAGTGGCACCTGATGATTCCTTCCCCACAACCCACCCCCCACACTGTCACCACCGAAGATAACTTCACTTACCAGGAGGATCAGGAAAGGAAAACCTTCTTAGTGTTTTTTTTTTTTTCTTTAAGTCAATCCTTTCTCCAGCTGAAATGAGCAATTTTAGTTTCTTTCTATGCTTTCAGGAGCATTCAATAGGAGGAAACGAAACTCCATCTACGTCACCGTGACTTTGCTTATCGTGTCCGTGTTAATTCTCACAGTGGGCCTTGCTGCAACCACCAGGACCCAGAATGTGACTGTAGGAGGTTATTACCCAGGAGTTATTGTAAGTATAGAAGGCACAGGTAGGTTGCAGTAACTTGCTTGCTGTCTGCAGAAATTCTGGCTCTGCTCTGATAGTTTTCAATTCTGTTTGAGTTTCTAGTGTTTGCTCAGATTTCCTCCTTTATATCTCTCTATATTTATGTAGAGAGGCAACTCTGGGCCCGCTAAGAAGAGCACTGGACTGAGAATCAGAAGAATCCAGCACCATCCCTATCTAACAGTGTGATCCTGAGCAAGTCATCTCACTCTTTAGGACCTCAGGTTTCTGGTTTAGGAGATGTTACTAACTACCAGTGTTAACCTTAGGCTAAGGTCCCTTCTCTCTGGGCATCTGCATTCCTATAGATAATAGAGGTCACCCGATCTTACTTGAAATCTGAGGATCCTGGCAGCTTGACATTTTGGCCGACAGCACTGATCTCCAAAGCGATCCTGCACTCCTATCAGGAAAAAAGCTGTGGAAGATATATTCCTAAAATATGTAGATTTATTCACTTAAAAACTATATACATACATGTTTATAAAACGTATAAAAATGAACTTTCAAAAATTAGATAATAATGAAGTAAACAATAACGTTTAATATTTTCATGTGAACACAAACTAAAATGTCACCAGATCATATGTACTTAGTGTGAAGTTCGTCATTAAAGACAGTGGCTTTAAAACCTTATTTCAATGGCCCACTAGACAATTGTGAATATTTTTGGTTTCCTTCTTATCCCGTATAATTAGATTGTCATTGGGGTCATTGTTTTTTAATGTCGATCTCACAATTTGGCTGACAAAAAGCTACCCTGGGAGTTAGAAGTATCAAACTCTGCCATTTTCTTGTTGCTTACATTTGCTTACATTACTAAGGTCGTCTACAGCTTCTGGTTTCTCAAAAGGAATCTTTTCAAGCCTCTTATCCATTTTGTTGGGACTAGTTTTGTCAAAACTGGATAATACATAAAATGCCCCACCATCAAATCTTTGCTGCTTGGAACTTGCCCTTCTCCAGAAGAATAGCTCACCTGATCACCTGACATAAACACAGACAGAGAGTGCCAGTGACAGTCTGTTTATCTAATATTAGTAATGTTTGACATCTTTCTTATTATTTTAGATAAACAATAAATAGGAAACAGAAGTTCTAATCATTTCTGTCCATATTTCAGTGGATTGTTTTATCTACCCCAGTATGCATGCAGTTCCCTTTGGAACCTGCTAAAGTAGTTGCATTAAAAAAACCAAAATCTCATTTGAGTCTATGTACACTGCTGTTGGACCCAAAAACCTAACTCTAGAGGTGAGATCATATTTTTAATACCAATTAAATGGCTCCGCAATTGCTAGAGAGCAGAAGGAAGTTTAGGACATTTCAGTTAAGAAGTATTTTAGGACAGCAAAGAGGTCAGATGTATTTTTTGTTGTTGTTTTGTTTCATTTCTGTTTGAAGTGGAGAGACAGAGGGGGGGGAGGGGGGACTAGAGAGAGAAGCAAAGGGAGGGGAAGAGATTAAAGTCCGGCCTTGGGCAAGCCAGAGCTATGAGTGACCAAGCCTAGAGCCTGTTGCCTAGGTCACTAATTTCATTCCACAGTCCGCCTCCTCAATAGCTCTTAAGAAGCTGGGACCTAGTGTGGGCTGCAGGTTATGCCTCCCTGGAGCTGAAGGCTGCAGGGGGAAGTGCCTCCACAGCTCCAGGGCAGGCAGGACTCCTTCCAGCTGAGGGCAGGTGACCCACAGACACTGTTTGGTGCCCTCTGTTAAACACGTGAGGTGAGAACTCACCCAGTCCACTTCCTGTGGTGAGGCAAGAAAACCAGTCGTCAGCAGAATGGGTTTTATTTTTGAACACAAGCAAAGCAGGGGAGGAACGGAGGGGGTATGATAGTATTTTGGTGGCTTGGAAAAGCAATTTACAGGGTCTGCATGACTTTGTGTATTTCAGGTAGCTGCATTAGTAAAATATTTCTGACTGATGAGCAAATGCTGAAGCCAAGATTCAGAGTCTCTGTGGGTGAGGGGAAGGTATTTTCTATGGTATTTAAGAGTACGAACTCCTATTCATGAACACTGGCTGTGAACCTTCTCTGTGGAATATCTGGCCGTGGGCGGCTAGGTTGGAATACATTAGCAAAGGAAGGAGGGCACCTGATAGCTGGTATTCAAGTACCTGATGTTCAGCTAGCACTGGAAGCTGAAGCAGTGGGGGCGTGTGTTTTCGTGTGAGTGGTTCACTAAGAGCTAATATCGAAGCATTAATAGGAAAGCCATCCCTAAAGGACACTGTGCCCCCATGATTTAACCTTTAAAAATGTGCTCTCATAGGTCCTGGAGATTGTTTCTTTAAAATGCATTTTAATTACATAAAATAAAGGGGAAAAGGTAGCAGATTGAACAGCGGAAAAAATCCATTTAACTTTATAGGTCGGATCACATTGTAACAAATACAATTACGACTCATACCTCGGAAACAGTAAACGCCTGAGAATCCAGATTTGTCTAGGAATGGGGTACTTTCACTAATTGACTAGTTGGTTATTAGGGAGTTACTATAGAAACTCTAAACCAGTGGTTTCCCCACTCTGATGAGAATAAGAATGACCTGGTGAACCTGTGAAAAATGCAGATCTCTACTCACTAGCCCAAGAGATTCTGATTCAGTTGGTTTGTGTGGGTCCTAGCAATGTGAATTTTCTTTTCATGAACTAAAAATTGAAAACGTAATACACGTTGACTCCACCTGAGGGGAAACAACCCAGGGGGCAGGGGGAATCTACTTCAGATGGACTAGCAACCACCTGGAGAATTAACATGCAGTAAAATGTGCTTAGCAATAAAACCAGAAGGATCATAATGTGTCATCTGGAGATTCTGCACTGTCAAATTGGTCACTTTAAATATAAATTACTAACATGAAAAAGTTTCAGCTTATTTGGAACTCTGCTGTTTTAGACTCTGATTAAATGTGTTAACAATACATGAGAATTTAAATTTTCAAAAAAGACACATTAGGGACAAGTTATTAGATTAAAAGAAGACTTACCATACAAATCATTTAAATATTGTGATCTAGGGTACTTAAAATATAACTCAATTTGCATAACTCTGAGTCTTGTGAAGCTTTTCGGGAGCATCTTTATTTTGCCAAATAAGATGTCTTTGCACAGTGAGGTGCATTACCATAGCATATTAGCTACTCTGCCTGAGCTAGAATGTAGTGTCATTGTTCTAAGAGACATACGCACACATGCCTCTTTAAAGATGTGCTAGTCTGTACAGGCTGAACTCTAAAGTTTTGAAAAACTAAAACCAGGCTGGACACAGTGCTACATGCTTGTAATCACAGCACTTAGGGAGGTTGAGGTGGGAAGACAGCTTAACGCCAGGAGTTCAAGACCAGCCTGGGCAACATGGTGAGACCCCCCATCTCTACAAAAAGTAAAAAATAATAATAAGAAGAAAATAAAAATAGCTAAGCATGGTGGTGCACGCCTGTGGTACCAGCCACTTGAGAGGCTGAGGTGAGAGGATCTCTTGAGCCCAGAAGGTCAAGACTGAAGTGAACCATGATCACCCACCCCACTGGACGACAGGGGAAGACGCTGTCTCAAATAAATAAATACATAAAATTTAAAACAAAAACCGGCCAGGTGCAGTGACTCACACCTGTAGTCCCAGCATTTTGAGAGGCTGAGGCAGGTGGATCGCTTGAGTCTAGGAGTCTGAGTCCAACCTGGGCAACATGGCAAAACCCCATCTCTACAAAAAAAAAAAAAAAAAATTAGCCTGGCTTTGTGATGTGAGCCTGTAGTCTCAGTTATATGGGAGGCTAAAGTGGAAGGATCACTAGAGTCTAGGATGTGGAAGTCACCGTGAACTGAGATCACACCACTTCACTCCAGCCTGGGTGACAGAACAAGGCCCTATCTCAAAAAAACCAGAAACAAAAACCAAACACCAACAAAGACAGACAAATTGGCTTAAGAATTTTACTGGCCTCAAATGGTCAAGGCATCTTATTTATTCTAGGAGGGTTCTGGTGAGCTTTGTACTCTGAAGGCCTAAAAACCCAAGAACTTCATTTGTTGCTTGAAGCTGAAAGAGACAGGTGAGGGCAGTTGCTCCTTCCCTCTACACCTCCTCTTACCTTAGGTGCAGGAAAGCAAGCCCTCTAAATGTGTTTCCCAAGCAACCTACAAGATGGAGTTGGCCCCCTGGATAGTGAGACAAGCCTTTCATTCTTGCACCCTCTCCTCAGCTGCTGTATTGATACTATTAGAGCCCATACTAGCCTGAGTCTTCTTTCAAGAAAGAGCAAGAATTTCTGCCCCATTTCCTGGGAAGCGGGTGGGAGAGTCAGTTAATTGAAAATGATTTCAGAGTTACTGTGGGATATTAGGAGACGGGACATCAGGGGTCATTCAAAACAATCAATATCCCAGAAAACTTCTTTAGGTCAGTGCGGCCTCAGATTCACATGTAAAGACTCTTCTGAAAAGCCCAAAGAAATTTTGATTAACACGAATGCTCAAGAAATATAAGGAGCTCTGGATAGTGGGATTTTGTAGCAAATTGTGAATTAGGCAGAAAGATTTTCAACAAGAGGTGAAACAATTTCTACCTATTTTTAAAAAATGTTTCTAAAATCTAAGTTCATGATAAAATATAAGTTCCTAACTTACTAAGTACACTTTTAAAATGACACCTGGGCTGGGTGCAATGGCTCCTGCCTGTTATCCCATCACTTTGGGAGGCCGAGGCAAGAAGATCATTTGAGCCCAGGCACTCAAGACCAGCCTGGGCAACATAGTGAGACCCCATCGCCACAAGAAATTTTAAAATTAGTTAGCCAGGTGTAGTGGTGCACACCTGTAGTCCCAGCTACTTAGGAGGCTGAGGTGGGCAAGGTGGGGGGAAGAATTCCTTGAGCCCAGGAGGTCGAGGCTGGCTGCAATGAGCTATGATCACACCACTGCACTCCAGCCCCGACACCATAGCGAAACTTTATTTCTGTGAAAATTTTAAGAATTAGCTGGGCACAATAGCTCAGGCCTGTAGTCCCAGTTACTCGGGAAGCTTAGGCAGGAGGATTGCCTAAGCCCAGGAGTTCAAGGCTAGAGTGAGCCTTGTTTGCACCACTGCACTCCAGGCTGGGTGACAGAGTGAGATCCTGTCTCTAAATGCATAAATACATTTGAATCCTGATTTGCTGGCTAAGACTTTTATAATACCACAAGGTTCTCACCTTCGTTGCCTCCCTGTTGCTTCCTTGGCATGCCATTCAGAGCTCTCCATAGATGCTCTCAGTCTAGTCTCTCATTACTTCTCTTTTGCCAAAATTGTCAATTCACAGTCCTCTGAACACTACTTGGGCTTTTCTGCTTTGGGGCCATCGTAACATTTTGTTACTCGCGCCTGGAATATCCTTCCTGCTCTCTCTCTCTCTCTCTATTTAAGTGCTCTGTCCTATCCTAAGTTAAAAACACAGCAGAAAAATTTTTCAAATACTGTGGCCCACAGTGGTGTCTACCATCTTTGAACTCCCTACCATAGATTCCTCCTACTCATGGTTGCTAGAAAATACTTGTGTCCTGCTTTGTGGCATCCGTTGGGCTATATTCTCATATAGCTTTGTTTATATTGTCCTCAATCCCTTATCTGAACCCTTGGACCAGATGGGATTTAGAATTTAGACTTTTTATTTTAGAAAAATTATATAGTATGTATACCACTTATTAGCTAACAACCGAGTAGAGGCTTGAGAACCATCCCATAACCAAGCACCTCATGTTTCTATAATAAGACATGGATTTTTACACTAAGTGAGATAAAGATTATAAAATAACCTCACAACAGTTCAAGGTCAGGTTTTGCCACCAAGTTAGTTACATTAAAGAAAAAAAATCACACATTTTGGTTTTAAGAGCTTTGTGGATTTCAGAATTATTAAAAGGGATTGTGGTCTGCTTTACCTAATTACAGTATGAGCTCCTTAGCCTGAGTGGTCTTGATCATACCCCATCCCACCTCCTGGCCTCCAAATCACAGATAGAACACAGTACTGGCCAGAGTGGATGTCCAATTAATATTTACCTAATTACTAATTTTTTTGAGCCTTAGCCCTAGGTGTCTGGGGCAGTGAATGGGACTAGGCATAGGTGACAAGAGTCCAGTCCCATACAAGCCCTTGAATCTGACTTTGATATCTAATCATCTTCTTTTTTTCTCCCACAAGTAGAGGACAGCCAAAACAAGGCAAACTAGTTATTTGTTCAGGTAATGGGGAATCAAGATGGAAGTCCAAAGGTCTGAACTTTACATGATTCCATGAAGCTTTTGATGGGAGACCACAGAGCTTACCTTTCTGAGGTCTCAAAAAAGCGAACAATTGATTAGAAGCAACTGTCCATTTTAAGGAAACTGTTGGTTTTCCCTTCTTTATTTTCAACCCCTCAGCTTTTCCACAAATAAGACTTCTCACTCCATCCTTGCAGAGAACTTCTCTAGGGGGCCACAGTGAAGTCCTTGTTACTTGGAGGTCACTATTCTACTAACATTGGCCACTAACACAGCAAGATGTAGCTTAAATAACACAATCTGGGCTGGGTGCTGTGGCTCATGCCTGTAATTCCAGCACTTTGGGAGACCAAGGCAGGTGGATCACGAGGTCAGGAGATCGAGATCATACTGGCCAACATGGTGAAACCCCGTCTCTACTAAAAATACAAAAATTAGCTGAGTGTGGTGGCGTGCACCTGTAATCCCAGCTGCTTGGGAGGCTGAGGCAGGAGAATCACTTGAACCCGGTAGGTGGAGGTTGCAGTGAACCGAGATCGTGCCACTGCACTCCAGCCTGGCAACAGGGCAAGACTCCGTCTCAAAAAAAAAAAAAAAGAACACAAGCTGTTATTCACAGGACCCGAGGGCTAGTCCCAGACCTACCATTAACTTGCCATGAGAGGGCATACATCCTTACAATTCTCTATGACTTCATTTTCATGTCTATCAAATTGGAATGATATCAATTCCACCAAACCCCATAGTATTCCTGTGACCAAACTAGGGGGCAAGTGCTTCTTTAACTTAAAATGCTTCTGAAATGTAAGATCGTTTTTGCAACACTGGTGAGTTCATTAACTTGTCATCCAGGTAAGTGAATTGAATCCTTCCAGCTATGACTCAGTAGATACTAGTTCCCTGCCTGCTGAGCTCTAATCCATCTTTTGAGTTCATGCAAAAGTGTTTCCTCCTCTATGAAACGTTAGAGCTACCATTTATTTAGCAGCCTATCTTATGCAAATCACACTACATACTTCATTTCATATAATCCTCATAGCAATCCTGTGTGGCAGGCACTGTTATGATTCCCATTTTATAGATGAGGAAACCAAAGCACAGAGTGGTGAAGGAACTGGGCCAAGGTCGCAGAGTTTATAAGTAGCAGAGACAGGAATATGTTATATTCTTGGTTGCAGGAATTATTCCCTGCTCCTATAGCACTTTGTTTTTACCTAGTCTGTGATCCTTAACCCACAGTCTGTCTCTCCCTTACTAGACTGAGCTCTGGGAGGACAGTAGCCACATCTTCTTATTCATATGACATAAAGCTGTTAGTGAATGTCAGAAAACTGAATGCATTGGAGTGGAATAGAATAGAATGGAGGGGAAGGGAAGAGAACTGGATGAAGTAACTGTCTGGTTTGGGATTTCCAGTTCTGAAGTGCCTTGTCTTTCCAGACAATTCCACAAGGCTTCCACCCATCTCTGGTCACTGCCATGAGAGAGTTATTTGCCATTAGAGGGTATGAGGGATAGGGAGTGTCTTTGCTTCCTATCTTAGGACAAATATTGCTATCAGGATTCAGGAGACATTCTGTGAATACCATTGGAAGCTGATGAATTGTTGAGTAAAAGGATTTATTTTTCCCTTAAGAAGCTACCTCCAAATTTCTCTCAAATACACAAGTGGCCCAGAGTGCCATAAGCACATACTATTCATGGACTTTCGTCTAAAAAATAGGAGCTATGGAACCTATCAGAGGGGGAGACAAGAGACAAGATAGAACAGAGAAACTCTCTTAGCATGAAATAGAGCACACAATTATAGGATTCTCCAGCTCAAATCAGGTTAGAGCAGTTCAAAAGTTAAATGGCTTTAAAATAACAATAATAATCACTAGAACAAAGTAATATTTACTGAGTACTTACTGAGTACCAGGTGCTGTGCAAAGTTCTTTGGATGTATCATCCCAGTTAATTCTCATAAAAGCTCTATAAGGTATTCACTATTGTGGTTCCTATATTTACAATATAAGGGAATTGAGGTTTAGAGAGCTTAACCAGTTTGTTCAAGGTTAGACATACATAGAAGATCTGGGGTTGGAAGACAGGCTAATGTGATACTTTGTAGCAACATGTTTTAAATATATTTGAAATAAGACCAGGTGGGAGACAGGCATAGCTTGAATGTTGAATGAGAATATTCTCAGTAGAGTCTTGGATATTATCCTCATGCACTGCAGCATCTATTTCCCAAGAGACATTGCTGGCTGAATGGCCCTTCACAAGGAGTCCCGGAGATTTACATTCATTCCTTCCCTTCATTCTCTTTCATTCTTGGGGTTTGAGGCAAGCATCCAGTCCCCTTACACTGCCCTACCAAGCTCCTCCCCATCCCTTGGGTCTATCAGATTCCCAAACCTAGGTGCAAGGCTTGGGGGTCTCAAATTGAAATAGATGTCCCTGTGAGCCAAAGTAATGCTGCAGCTGGAAACCCAGACCATTAGTGAGGCTAAAGAGAAAAGTAACTACATCACTGAACTTGTGTTAAGATTTATTGGTCCATTCTCACCACTTTTTACTTCTACTTTCATCCCCATCAACAGCTATCAGTTAATGATCATTTTCAGGTAAGACTGGCAGACTCAGTCCTCTAATGGCAGAGCTGAGAGGGCAGCAAAATCTGCTATACCAAGCCATAATCCCAGCCACTTAGACAGGAAAATTGTTTTTCAGGGTTTTACACTGCCATTTCTGTTCACCCTTTAATGAATGTTTTCTGTCCATAAATGAAGCAGGGATGGAAGAAGAGGTGAATAAGTGCTAACATAAATTGCAGTGGGTCAACCACAAATATAGGCTTTCAAAAAAATTTTTTATGTATTTTTAGTGTGGGTTAAGGTGCTTCCTGATTTCTAAAGTACTTCCTGAGTTGGATTGGTGTGCCAGATGCATCAAACTTGCTTTTGCAACCCTTTATTTTGTGATCTATACATCAAAATGGCAGGTCTTTTCAAAAAAAGATAAAGATCAAAATATAACATATACTTTTCATCATTATGTGTCTCTTACTGACTCACCAGTCACATGCTAGGTAATAGATATTGAAATTGAAATATGCAGGCTCTGAAAGCTATGGGTGACCTTTACTTTTAGTTTTTGGGCACATGAGTTTTTTCCTAGTTCTGATTCATAACTACATCCTTGTAAAACTGGCAAGTGGTGGGAAAAATAATTTTATTGTTCATGCTGTATTTGTGTAAGTAACAACTGCATGTGGCTTTAGGATTGATACCCCAGTTTTTTTCTATTATCTTGAATCATATCCAGGGGCTGGAATAATTGTGTGGTCAGCCTGACTGTCATCCCACATACTATGTATGCCATGTTGCTTTGCAGCTCGGCTTTGGATCATTCCTTGGAATCATCGGATCAAACCTTATTGAAAACAAAAGGCAGATGGTAAGTTTTCATCTCTATAGAGTCAGTTGTTCCTCTGAAAAAGCTCAACATTTATGTGGAGAAGTAACACATCTCTTAAGTCTGTGTGATGTGGTCATAAAAGAAACTACTACTTTGCCATTTCTCCTAAACCTCTAGGGAATGTGTTTTACTGTGACCCTGTGGTATGGGATTGGTTCTCATCTTGCTTGATGCTCTCTCACTGGCGTAGCTAGATTTCTTATGCCAAAGGGATAGAATATTCTGGATCTTGCCCTTTGCTTTCCTCCTTACTCCTGAAGGAGTGCTCCAGCCTATCCAATCAGGCTATAGCCCTCACCTAGAATGCTTTTGCTTCCGTTTCTGTTACTACAGCCCTGGATTATTGGTGACCCTCACATCTTTCTCTCTGATACATAATCTTTTGGGTAAGTTTTCACAGAGAGTTCCTGCGTTTTAGGAGATTACAATCTAGGGGACTTTGACTGCACAAGCAAATGTACTAGTGGCACAAAGAAAATAAAATAAAATTATGAAGCCATCCTAAAGTATCTCCATTACCCATAGTTCAAAGCTAAGCATGTTGTAAGATTGAAAGGAAAGACAAGCATATAACAGAAGGTGAAGCTTCTATGTCTTAATAGGGGCCCACAAGGGCAAGCTGTTATATTTTCCCAGTTCAATCTAAAAAGGCTTCCTCAAGGATAAGGGTAGAAGATACAGACGGCATTGCAAGCATATTGCAGTTTTATAGAGTTGTAAATCAAGATCAAGATGCCTGGTGCGTGGTCAGATGGTGATTGGCCTCCCTCTGTACAGTCTCTGTGGCACTGAAACTTTGATGGGGTCTATTTCACAGCAAGTTTAATCAGATAACATAATAGCTCCAGGGACAGAGAACTCTAACCATATGTTTTCCCCCAGCAGTGTGGGGAATCACCCTCAGGGGAGTTCTAATAGTTTTCTTCTTCCATTTCACCTGGACTCCCTCTTTACCAGTTGTGTTTGCACTTTGGGCTTAAATTATTCAAAATAATGGGGGAATTTTAATTGTAGAGCTGATCATAGCATAGCTTATAATGCCAATTTCATTACATTGTTCATCCATTATTTACCAATTCTCTGTAGCACTGTAAAGTGAGAATTATGGGGAGAGGTTTCTGAACAACTCCCAAAGGAGATAAGTATTTCCTCCTAGCCTGCTGAGGTGGGAGAACCTTAGGGTGGCTTTGATTTTTTTTTTTTTTTTTTTTTGAGATGGACTCTTGCTCTGTCACCCAAGCTGGAGTGCAGTGGCCTGATCTCAGCTCACTGCAACCTCTGTCTCCCAAGTTCAAACCATTCTCCTGCCTCAGCCTCCTGAGTAGCTGGGATTACAGGTGCACACCACCACACCTGGCTAATTTTCTTTGCATTCTTTTTTTTTTTTTTTTTTTTGCCAATCAGTTTGAGCTTATGAGGTTGCTCAGGTTAGCCTTGAACTGATGACCTCGCCTTCGCAAGCGCCATGACCTCCGGCGGGAGCCACTTTGGACCCCTTCTTTGCATTCTTAATGGAGACAGGGTTTTACTATGTTAGTCAGGCTGGTCTCAAACTCCTGACCTCAAGCGATCCGCCTGCCTCTGCCTCTGCCTCCCAACGTGCTGGGATTACAGGTGTGAGCCACTGCGCCCAGGGTGGCCTTGATTTTTCATTTTCTCCTTCTCCCTGGAGAGTAGCTTAATGCTATGTGATCTCCCCATCTTTTCTTCCAAAAACCTCAAGGAAGAAAAATGCTGATTCCATCCAGTTCTGAGGGTCAGTACAGGCAGGTGATGGGCTCAGGTTGCATCTATCCCTGCCCCTGGAAACACCTTGAAATACCTATTTTCCCCCACATTGGGTTGTAGTAGCATCTTTGTAATAGTAGACAAATTATTAGGAAAATTTATCTTATCTAACACAATTAGAGAATAGGGCAGCCTGGTTCAAGTAAACGGTTGTCTTATTTGAAAGTTTTTGTACCATACTGGATGTGTGTGGTGGCTCACACCTGTAATTCCAGCCCTTTGGGAGGCTGAGGCAGAAGGAGTGCCTGTTTCCAGGAGTTTGAGACCAGTCTGGGCAACACAGGAGACCAGTCTCTAAAAAGGTTAATAAATTTAAAAACCATGTACCATACAAAGTTGATCAGTTTCAGAGACTTCAACCCTTCAACCCTTTGTAAAACGTTCTTCACATTTAAGTCCTAAGTTGAATGTCCTCTTTCTTCAATGCTGCAGAAGCCCATGTAGAGTTGTGCAGGACCTCAGAATCATTCTTGTCTTCATTAGTGCCAACTATAGCATCTAGTAGCAGTGTGAGGGAGTAAAAAGAACACTGGACTAGGAGTTGGTGGGCACCAGGCTTTTCTGTAGACTAGATGGAGCCCTGGGCACACCACTTCCCCTCACTGTGCCTCCATTTCTACATAAATAAAATAGAGGCTTGAGCTACTTAATGTTAAAAGTCCAACATTATTTCTGAGTCCAAGGATGGAAGGGCCATGCAGTCAGATTCCTTCATGGACAGCATGCTAGATACCAGCAAGCCTCCTCTTCACTTGGGGCTCACAGAGAGAATTTCTTAGCTTTCCCTGAAAATGCAGAAATTGCCTCAGTTGCCCCTTATCTGCCTCCCCTACCTATCGCCCTTCCACTCACCTTGCATGACTGAAAAGAGCATTCCCATGGGGTGGTAGGCTAGAGTTCAGCTTTGGCTGGAACTCTCTTGGGGGTCACCTGGTCCCCAGAAGCAGCAAGAGTGAAAGACTAACAGACACTTTTGTTTTGCTCCCTGCTACAGCTGGTGGCTTCTATTGTGTTTATCAGCTTTGGTGTGATTGCAGCTTTTTGTTGTGCCATAGTTGACGGGGTCTTTGCTGCCAGACACATTGTGAGTATTTTTTCATCCTGAGTTAAAGTAAATGTGCAATACAACAAGGCCCCATTGAATGTGTGCTAGATGTTCACCACTTTGCTAAGTGCCATGAGGGGTACATGAGAGGGAGAAGACACGGTCCTTTTTCTCAAGAAATTGGCAGTCAAGATGAAGACACCAATGAACACACAGACATCTAGAGAATGGGGTCTAAGCTGGGAGAACAAACTCCAAGTGCCATAGTGGCTTATCTTGGATTCCAGAGGTCAGAGAAGGCATTCAGTGGTGGTAGGGCTAGACCTAGGCCTTCGACATGTAGGTAAGATTTGGGAAGGCAAAGACACTGGGGTCAGGGGAATGACTTAGAACTAGTGTTGTGGGTAACGGGGTAGAGAAAGAACAGCAGGAAGCCACATGACTTCCTGGGTCAATGCTGTCACCCAAACCGTCTCTGAAATGGCATCTGAGGAAACAATTCCTGGGCAAGGGGAAAAATAAAGGATGCAAGAGAAAGGCCCTTCGCCTGATTTTCTTTCAGGACCAAGAATATAAATGTAGGCGCCTCATCTGATTTTAAGCTGAGATCAGCCATCTTTTTCATCATCTTTTTCTTCTTCAAAAGTCAAACGACATCTCAGTAACTTTAAACATCCATAATTCTACCACTCTAACTTGGCAGTTCTTACTGCTTTTGCATATTAGCCGCTGAGCATATACCTATTTTTGTAGCATAGTTGCAGTCAGTGATAGTATGCATACTATTTAGTATTCAACAGGAGCCATCTTAATAATAATTCCTTGTTTTTGTGTGGTGTGTTTAGCTTTTCAGTGTTCCTTCACATCTATTACTTCATTTGAGACCGTGATATATACAGGGCAGGCATTATTATCCCCATTTGACAAACAGTATTCACTCTGAGGCCGTCTCCATGGCAACATAGGCCTAGTGGCTAAGAAGCCTGCAGTAGATTTTGATGGCAGCATGAGCTAAAATGGCTTCCTTTTTTCTCCTCTTCCTCTCACACTTAAAGTTTTTTAATAGCTTTATTGAGATATAATTCACATCCATGCAATTCACCCATTTAATGTGTATAATTCAATGATTTTTAATATATTTAGCATATATCAGTTACTTATGTGCAACCATTTCCGCAGTCAATTTTAGATTTTCATCATCTTGATAAGAAACCCCATGCCCTTTACCTGTCACCTCCATGTTCCCCCATTCTCCCCAGACCCAAGCAACTGCTAATCTACTTTCTTTGTCTAAGGCATCCCTATTCTAGACATTTCGTATTAATGGAATCATATCATATACATATGTGTGTGTGTGTGTGTGTGTGTGTATACTCTTTTGTGACTGGCTTCTTTCACTTAGTATAATGTTTTCAAGATTCATTTATGTTGTATCAAGTACTTCATTCCTTTTTAAAGCCTAATAATATTCTATTGTTTGGGTATACCATATTTTCTTTGTCCATTCACTAGTAGGTGGACATTTGAGTTGTTTCCACCTTTTGGTTATTATGAATAATTCTGCTGAAACATTTATGTACAAGTTTCTGTATAGATATATGTTTTCTTTTTCATTTTCTTTCCACTTAAGAGTACAATTGCTGAGTCATATAGTAATTATGTTTGTTTGAGGAACTGCTGGACTATTTTTCAAAGTGGCTGTATTTGTACATCCCCACCAGGAGTGTTTGAGGGGTCTGATTTTGCTACATACTCATCAACTCTCATTATTATCTGATTTTTTGATTCCAGCCATCCTAGTGGGTATGAAGCAGTATCTCATTATGGTTTTGATATGCATTTTCCTGACATTCCAATGTTTTTGATCATTGGCTCCAGTCAAAGGCAATGGGCAAAAATTCAAATTACATATACTGGAAGTTTCCTCTAATGACCGCTACTTGCCTCTGAGTCCAGGCCCTCTGTACCTCCTGCTGCTGGTGAACAGCATTTGACTCAAGTATTTAGGGGTAAGACTGGATGAATATTTAAGAAAAACTTTCTGCTTATACTGCACCTACTCTAAGACATTGGGTAGTCCTCATTGCCATGCAGAGAGTTTTGAGGAAATAGGCTTTATTAATCTATGATGATATCTGTTGACCAGCTTAAGTGAAACGCACATATGGACCCTAGCACAGCTTGGATGGGTGAGAGCCAGCTGTCCTATTGTTGAGGCCCTTTAACGTCATCTTGCCTTGTTCCTTTGGCTTGGATGAATCTGAACTTCCTCTCAACACCTACTACCTTCTCACTCACCCCTCTCTATGTGTCTTGTGCCATCTCTCTTTTGTCTCATATTTCTTTTCTTTCCCCTCTCCCAAGTATAGCCATTAACTAGCATGGAAAAATCACTTTACCTTCTTGTACCATAGTTTCCTTTTCTTCCAAATGGATACAGTAGTAACCTACCTTTCAGGGTTAGCATGAGGATGAAATTAAATCATGGGTATGGACATGCCCTAAGTGGGGCTGGCATAGAACAGACACTCAACATAAAGCAATTTCCTTTTCTACCCCTTCACTCCATAGTTGGTGGCCCTTTAGATTACAGAGGTTGCTAAGCACTGGCTGAGTGACCTTTTCTTACCTCCCAATTGCCTTGTTCTTGTTCCTCTTCTGGGACCTTAATGAAGAATATCAGCCAGAGGCAGCAAATGAGCAACTATCACACGTCTGTCTTCATTTAAGGCACTTGGTGGCTGAATGCTTTTTGTAAAACCAGAAGGTGAGGAGGGCTGTGACCAGCACATTAAGCCTCCTCTTCAGCAGGATAATTATGATAATTACTTTGCCACTACCCACACACAAAAGTTTGACAGTAAGCCCTGCCAGGTGTGAGCATGAACACGCTCATTCCTCTCCAGCCAGACTCCAGGCTAAGTGAACAGGGCAAGGTACTTTTAGAACATTGAGCAGGCAGGAGTTTCATGTAGAAGTAGCTAGCTGATGGAAAGTCCTAGATCCTTAATGGGGAGGCCAGCTAGAAGGCAGCAGGCATTTAAGTGCCAAGTACAAGAGATGCTAAATCACATGTGTGGGGAAAAGCAGCCACCGAGATGATCGGAAATGGTGAAAGAAGTGGGGGCAGAAGGGAAGGAGACAATACATAAATTCCCTCTGCCTGGGTAATTCTGCCAAACCCCAAGGTCAATTTGCATAAGCTGTTTGTCCCGTCCTAAGGTGCCTTTGGCAGAAGCCCCCTACCACTCAGGGGATGTTTAGCATCAGCTCCTGCCTGGAAGCTTCCAGGCAGCCCTGGCTTGGGTCTATTGGTTCTACCCCAACCCCCATTCTTTCATCAGGAAGCTGGCCAAGCCAGCAGAGTAAATTGACTGTCCTTGAGCCCCATGTTAGTTTTCTGAGGCTTGAACAATATTTTTGGAGTTCACTGACTTTATCTAATCTATGTAGTTGGGTGAAAATGGCTCATAGTTCAGTTGAGTTAAAATCTACAGCAGCCTCAGGGGCTGCCCCTCCTCCTGAGGCTTTCTTCCTAAGCTCTTCCTTCTGAAAAAAAAAAAAAAGGAAAGTGGAAATGACAGCAAGGAGTACAAGTCAGCCAACCCTAGTCCTGTTCCAAAGCGATAATGAGACCTCAGTGTTGAAGTTGAGCTCCCTCTGTTTGAAAGTGTCATTTGACAATAACCTGAAGTTTTACATCTTGTTCCTTCGGGACTCTTCTAACGAAGATAAAGCCTAGAAGTTAAAAAAAAAAAAAAAAGGGTGGGGAGGAAATTTCAAGAAGCACATTTCTCAATTAGTTTCACAATTTCTCATTAATCAAGTAGTCTAATAGAAAGTAATTTTTAAGGTATTTTTGTCTAATCTTCACTCAGTCTCCCTAGACAGGTGACTTTCAGAAATTAATCCAATCTAATGCCTGCCTGCTTGTGTGTGTGTGTGTGTGTGTGTGTGTGTGTATTTCCAAACCTTTTATTACTAAGTAGAACACTTGCTATTTTATTTTCCAAAGCTGAAACCCCTTTGGTTTGGTGTTTCCCTTTTCAGGATCTGAAACCACTCTATGCTAACCGGTGCCACTATGTTCCCAAGACATCCCAGAAGGAAGCAGAGGAGGTGAGCCAGAATGAGGCTGCATGTCTTTACCTCTTGGGAAAGTCCTCTGTTCTATCTGAAACACCCTTTCTTTTATTACTTGTCATGCGCCTAAAGTTTATTTCTAGGTGTCTATACCTTATTTGTTCAGTGGGTCAGAGCACGTTGCTAATGAGTCCATGGTCATATATTGGAATCTCATGAGGCCTAATCAGTTTTACTTTGTTCTATGGCCACAGGCTGACCCTCTAACCCCAGCAGGGAGCCTCTCCATATGTGGCTTTGATCCTCAGGGGGACAGATGAGAGTACAGAGGCCACAGGACATGCCCTCCCCCATCTCTGTGGATGATGACTCAGTTGCCTAAACTTGGTGCTCAGTTGGAAGAAAAGTGGGAGCCCCACCAGGGCACTAGGCCTGAACTAAGGAGGCAGAACCTGAGTTCCACACATAGGATGGATCTGGAAGCCAAATGAGGGTAACTGAGAAGCCAGATCCACCTGTATGTTCTGGGGAGGCTGGGACTGTCAGCCTGGCCCCTCTCATAACACCTCCAAGAGGCCAGCCTAATAGTGCTTGAGTGGGCACATATGAATCTCCTGCCCCACACAGCTCTCCTTATGTTCCATGTTGCCTCAGGCAGAGCTAGATGCAATGGGTAGTGAGGTAAAGTATGGCTCCAAGTCATTTTTGGAGAGCTTTCATTTCAGTACACAATAATCCCTTCCCAATCCAGGGATCTTCAGGTACATGAAACTGTACCTAGGCTTCCATGAATCTTGACAATTTTGTACTTGATTAACCTCACACTGAAAGTCAATCATCCCCAAATAGTTAGAAAAATTGTAAACTTTCAGTTGGGAAGAGAAAAGGAAGTCAAGTGGATGTAAAATGGCCACTGCATTGCACAAGTTCAGTGGAAGCCATTTTACATAAAATACAATGTGAATGGGTGCCCTTGGAGTAAGGCACCATGGCAAATACTTTATTATGTCTCTGCCGTTCACTTGACTCCTTTTTCTTTTAACAATCATAAGTTTACTCTTTATCTCACTGTTTGCAGGTTAGATAGGGGGGATAGAAATGTGTATATGCTAACAGCTTATCTGAAAGGCAATAAGCATTTGGATGAAGGACTCAATATAGAAAAAAATCCCCACTTACTATGAATATTCTCTATAACAAAGCAAGACAAATTTGCCAGCACTACATTGCATCTGGAAGGGGAGAGAGCTAGAAAATTTCTTGCTAACAAAAGATGGTAAATAGAACTCTTTTTCATTTTTAAAACCTTTTTGCTAACTCAAAATGTGTAAAATGTCATTGCTGTTCTCTGGATTTTGTCATGATAGCTTTCTGGTGTTAATTTGGTGACTGTAAAAATATTAATAATGACTTCCATAGGTTCACTTGTAACCCTGGTCCCCCTAACCCTATTTTTCCTATATAAGGTCATAAGTTCCTCAACCAAAAATTCTCCTTCCGCGAGGGTTATGAGGAACCTTACCCAGGCAGCTAGAGAGGTACTATTGTACTTCAGAGTGCATGCACTGGCCCCTCTGTCTTCCTTCCCACTTTATCTGCTTTCCTCCTGTGCCCTGATTTTCCCTTACCTCCTATCCTCATTTCCTCGAGTCCATTTGTTCTTCCGTCTGTTCTTCCATCTGTCCTTCCTCCTCTCCATTTCCACCCTTCAGGGACGGGGCACTGAGGGCTGTGGCTGAGGCTGGACATGAGCCCAGCTACACAGTGACTTGCCTCATGCACAAGTTCAGCCAGCTCCCCGCCCAGCCCTATCCCTCTCACACGTTGGTGTGTTCATTTCAAAGCCATCCTTACTGTCACCATCAGTCACTAACTTGCATTTCCAATCCCAGAGAGTCCTACCTCCCATCCAATGACAGTTCATCTCCTCACTGTTATATACCCTCAGGTTAACTGCCCTCACCTCAGCCGTGAATTCTGCACACCTCGCATCCGGGGAAACACCTGCTTCTGCTGTGACCTCTACAACTGTGGCAAGTAAGTCTTGAGGCCCAGACACAGGAATAACGGTTTGACCACAGTGGACACTAGAAGAGCTGAGGGTAAGGAAGGGTGCATGGTAGGAATCAGGGAAGTGGAAGACATTGATCTGTTAACTAACAGACATTACTTGCCTTCTCGGTGCCAGGCATGATGCTAGGTACTTTCACATACTTGATCTCATTTAATTCTTACTTATGATGTATGCAGAGTAATACTTTATAGATAAGGAGAGTGAAGTTCAGAGAAAACAGATAACTAGCCCAAGGGTTACACAGACATTGAAAATAATACATATGAGATTCAAACTCAGCTCTGTCTATATCCAAGTTTAACAATGTTCCGTAAATAGTTATTGAGTATCTTCTCAGTACCTGGCTCTGTTCTAGACACTGAAGATTCAGCAGCCAACAAAACAGAAGTCCTTTCCCTTGTGGAGCTTATATTCTAGTAGGGGAGACAATCAGCAAATACAGAAATATATAATATAATGCCAGGTGGTGATCAGAGCTCTGAAGAAAAATGAAGCAGGAGATGTACATAGTGATGAGGGGTGTGTGTGTGCGTGTGCACATGCACACATGGACATGCATGCACACTCTATGTTAGAGTAGCCAGGGAAGGCCTCTTAAAGCAGGTGACATTTGTGCAGACCTGAATGTAGTTGGGGGGGCAACCCAAGTAGATACCTGGAGAAAGAGTGTTCGGAGCAGAGGGAATAGCAAGTGAAAAGGTTCTGAGGCAGGAGCAGTTTTGGTGCTGGTTCTGCTGCAACCACTCTGGCTCTGTGCCCTAAAAATTGCCAAAGCATCATTTATTCTTTCTTTCAAAACATATTTAGGTGCTAGGAATATAGAGATTGCCACTGAGGAGCTCGCAGACCAGTAGAGAAGGCATGTGAACAATCGATTGCAATATAGTGTGATAAGTGCAGTGGGATCAGTGGATGTGGTGAGGACTCTGGAGACCCAATGAATGAAAGTCAGAGTTTGCTGGGAGGGGAGCAGTGTCAAAGAGTAGGTGATGTGGGAGCTCAGACTTACAGAATAAGTAGGGAATTAGGAGGTGAACTGAAAGAAGATAAAGGTGGGAAAGATATTTATTCCTGGTAATTATCAAGAGGTAGGGGATAAAGGTAGTTACATAAGGTGTGATAGGAGGTAAGGCAGAGGTGTAGCCAGAGATCAGATGATAGAGAGCTCATTGGCCATAGGAATGACTTTGGACTTGACCCTGTAGGCAATTGAGGGCCACTGAAGGTTACAGCATGGAAGATGAACTTGAATGATTGAGGAATGGAAGCAGCTAGGAGGCCACTGCAAGACTGCAGGCTATACAGAATGGTGCCTAGATCAAGTTGGAGACAATACAAAGCAGGGAATCATTTTAAGAGCAATTTAGCAGAAGGAATCAACAGGGATGCATGAGTAGGTGATGTGCACTGTGAGTAAATACCTCCTCATGCAGTATATGTCGACCAATGTCTGTCATGCACGTATTTCCTTCAGAATCTTAGTGAAGGTGAGCTGAGGGCCACATGAGGGAGTAAGGGAAGGAACCTGCAAAGTGGGGATGGATGGAGCTAGATTCAGAGGCAGCAGGTGGATGCAGCCCCCTCCTCACTCACATTCCCTACTGTTGGTATTTTGGGGCCAGTTACTCTGGTTTAATAATTAAGACTTGCTAGACTAGAGGCAGGGAGGAGAAGGCAGAGACCATACACTAGCCCTTTACCTTCCTTAGTAGTGCCAGTCTCATTTTGTTGAAAGGTTTGGCAGTTGAGAAAGAAATCTACAGATTCAATTGAGGTTTAGGGATTGTCTGGGGAGTTCAATTATTCATGTTGTAATAATAACTATCACTTGTAAGGGACTTCCCTCCTTAGCAGCAATGATCGAGAGCTGGCTATAATTGTACTTCCTCAGTCCATCCTTACAAAAATGATCAAAGAAATATAACACGGGTCCTAGGGAAATTGGAATTATTTTACTATCTTTCCTCTTGCCTCCCCTGATCTGTCTTTCTCTTTGTTTTTATCTCCTCCCTTTTTTCTCCCTCCTCCCGCCATCTTTCTTTCTTTTCCTTGGTGCTCTCCTCTCCTTTCCCATTTCATGGCCTCCTTGGGTGGTGCTGGTAGCTGGCCAGAACTGGGCCTGAGATCTCAAGGAGAGAGGAGGCCCACTGAGAGGGCTGAGAAGTGATTCCTTGCAGACACACCTTTATTTTCTGTGATGGGTGTGTTTCTGAAAAAGGTTTGAATACGCAAAATCCTCCTTTAAATTCCATTTAGCTGAGCCCTCAGGTGAATTTTTTTTGAAAGTGGAGGCTCAGTCCATTCTTTCTTTCCGTCAATCTGAACTTTATAAAAACTGACTTCCTTACTTTCTTAAAGCAAGTTATACCAGAGTAATCTTCAAGGAATTTTATGAGGAGCTGTGCTAAACTATGCCCTCCCCAAGGGCAGGGAGCATGAATTAATCTTACCTATACTCCCCTGGCCCCAGCACAGGGCTGAGCATGAGTAAAGAGCTGATGAAAAGGGAATCACATTTGTTGAAAAGGAACAAAAAGAAGAACTCCCTTTTCACTGGGGAAAATAAAATATTGGACTAGAGGTCATAGGAACATTTCTCCTAAAGATCTTCAAGCCTAGAAGATCTTTATTGTTTTTCACCCTGGACTTCTCTCAAAGCCCTTTCCCAAGTCTGTAGTGCTAAGATTCCAAGGGCAAAGCCAGTAGAAAATGACTTGCTTAGCTTTCCCTGAGGAAACAGTCCCACTAGGCCATAAACTCAGGCTGAGACTGAAGAGGTGAGGGTCCCACAATAGAGGAAAATGTTTTTTCTTGACCTGAAGCTTTTTCCGCCCAGATCCAAAGAGATCTAAATGCAAGGCCTAAATATAGCTAGCAATAAGCATTCTGAGGCTTGGAGACTTTATTTTTGCCAAATGTGTATTAGTTTTCCTCACACGAAGCCTATTTTTAATCAATTGCCAGCTCCTCCAGTCCATTTCCTGGAAAGGAGGCCAAGAGAAAAAAGTGGGAACAAAAACATCAGGCAGTCATTTGTACAGTGCTACAGAAACAGAGTCTCTACTGTCCTGTCAAACCCACAGACCTTCTTTGAGGTCAGGGGTGTTGAGGGTTTAATACCAAACATAGATTATTCCATTTAGCCTCATGCAGGAAGGTAGCTTTCTCTAGGACACAGCTCCTCAGCAGCTGCCTTTCAGAGTACTTCAGGCTTTCATCTACTCACTCATCTTTGTAAGGTCAAGTCAATATCACTGGTTTTCAGCATGTAACCTAAAGGAAATGGAGTGGTTTGTGAAAGGCATCAGCTGGTAATAAAATGAAAGAAGATAGCTTACTTCCCTTCACTCCTTTCTTCTACAAACGTCTCTTGAGCCCCTACTATGTGCTACGGGCTGTTCTAAAAGAATGGGCATCAATAAAACACAGTTTTGCTTTTAAGAAACTGAATTTGCCAGGGGGGTTACAGGGAGGGGGACTTCAACAGATATGCACAATGCATGCAGTGGGAGAGAGGAGAGACACACACAGAGGCTGCCCATTGCCACTGCCTATCCACCAAGAATTGGTGAGTGTTCCAGGCTTTTATGGAAGAGCAGAATGATGTCCTCCTGCCTTATCTAAGATCTTTTGCTGTCTATTTTGTTAAGTAGGAGACCGAAACACAGAGAGGTTATCCATTTCCCTATGTCTACTCAGAATGTTGAGAGCAAGGGGGCAAAAACCCACATTGGGTAATCAATCTCATGATCAATACAATGATTAGTCTTTGCACTCAGTTATTCATTCACCGAGTATTTATTGACAACCTTTAATGTTTCTACCACTGTGCTAGGCAGTGAGAGAGACACAAAGGAATGTTAAGAGACGACCCTTGCCCTCAAGAGGTTGCAATTTCAACAGAGACATCATGTCGCCTTGGCCATGGTTGTAACATTAGCACCAGCACAGTAATTAGCACTGAATACACTCCCAATATATATTAGATTAAATAAATAACTGAATTATTGATATACGCAAAGTGCCAAACTAAGAGGAATAGACTATGGGAGTCTAAGGGAAAAGCTAATGAATGGGCAGTGACATCTTTGAAGAAGGCACTATTGAAGCTTTGAGCAGTGAGAGATTAGGATAGGCAGAGAACAGAAAGTGATACTTTCAATACAGGGGGAGAAATTTGAGCAAAGGTTTGAGAATAAGTACCCAGCATAGCCAGTGTGGGGCTTCTGTGGACTCCAGCCTGGCTGGAGTGTGTACTCTATTTTGGGGCTAGACTTTGGTAGACTAAGGAATTTGAGCACTCCCCTGAAGGTACTGGGGAGCCACCAAAGGGTTTTGATTAAGTGAGTGACATATTTTTAAAAGTGTTTTAGAAAGAGTAATCGGGCAGCTGTAGTGTCTGGCAGGACAACCTTACAGTGATGGAGGCATGAGGATGGGAGCAGTGGGAATGCAAATGGTGCAATTTCAGAGGAAGCTCTGCCCAGAGACTGAACCAAATGGAATCCTGAATCTCAAGCAGAAACAAACTGCATTAATTTGCTAAACCTGAACCATATCTAAGAACTAGCTTTTTTTGCTTCATGGTTCAGTGACAAAAAAAAATTAAATAGCTGCTGGAACCACTCAAACTGAAACCAAGTATATATTCTCTAAAAGTATTGAATATTTTAAAACAAACTACTACCCTATTCCCATGTTGTGGTTTGTGCCTACAAAGTGTTAATACTGGCCAGGCACAGTGGCTCACGCCTGTAATCCCAGGACTTTAGGAGCCTGAGATGGGAGGATAGATTGAGCCTAGGAGTTCAAGGGAAGCCTGGGAAACATGTCAAAACCACATCTCGACAAAAAAATAGCTGGGCATGGCAGCGTGAGCCTGCAGTCCCAGCTACTTGGGAGGCTGAGGTTGGAGGATCATTTGAGTCAAGGAGATTGAGGCTGCAGTGAGCCATGATCATACCACTGCACTCCAGCCTGGGTGACGAAGCAAGACCCTGTCTCAAAAAATAAAATAAAATAAAACCAACCAACCAAAAAAAACAAAATAAAGTGTTAATACCTTTAAGAACAGGGTTCAAAGGTTTTAATTGCGTTGCCAGAGGCTGGCTCTTAGAAGGAACAAAATATAGCTATATATTTTGGTGGGGGCTCTTAGTATATGTTGAAGTACTGCTTTCATGCCTGCTGGCATTACCTCCCTCAGGCTCAGAGAGGTTAAGTAAGTAAGTTGCTAGAGTCAGACAGTGCATAAGTGAGACTTAGCAACTTAATTTTTCTTTTTACTTAATTTAAATTTAAATAGCCACATGCAGCTAGTAGCTACAATATTAAACAGCACAGGTTTAATGAATTCACATATGTAAAATGCTTAGCACTGTGCCTGGTAGATAGCAAGTGTCAATAAATGCTATCTAGGATTAGTGTTAGTGATGGTTGCAAGTATTTTTCTGGGTGGTAGGAGGTTTTTTTTGGGGGGTGGGGATAAACAATCACACTCTGATTTATTATAGTGCATGACTATGATGTCTGTTACTATAGCTCCCCATCTGCCCACCTGTCTTTTCACTGAGCTGTATGGTAGCCCAATCTCAGGGTTGAGTGGGGGACAGGGAGGACAGCCTGCTCCCTGGGGACTGACTGGAGCGTACTCCTCCCTGTCCAGCCGAGTGGAGATCACCGGTGGGTACTACGAATACATTGACGTCAGCAGTTGCCAAGATATCATCCACCTCTACCACCTGCTCTGGTCTGCCACCATCCTCAACATTGTCGGCCTGTTCCTGGGCATCATCACTGCCGCTGTCCTCGGAGGCTTTAAGGACATGGTAAGGAAAGAAGTGACTTTGCTTTTCACAGTGGCCCCTGTTGGGGATGGGGGAAGGTGAGGCAGTTGGGGAAAATGCAGATACATATTTTCAAGGGAGGAATCAGAAGCAATTGCTTCAAGGATGTAGCTTCCTTCAAATATCTCAAGTTGAAGGAGCTAGGTAATGTCATCAGTCTGCAAATATTTCTTGTTATACATGAATTACCTGTGTTCTGGAGTCACATTCTGGGGGTGAGGTGAGAGGAGGAAAGGGTGTTCTCAATTCCCCCATTTGCACTGCTTATGTAAACATAGTCTTTTATACCCCCACCCCACACTTTTAGTAGAATTTTCTGGGAATAGCTTTCCCCCTACAAACTTTGCAAGAGATGGAAGGAAAGGTTATTTTAGCTATAGGTATGATTAATGCTAGTCTCCCCCTCCCCAAGTATTTCATCCTGAAGTTTCTTCAGAAAGAGCATCTGGGTTCTTTTCTGTTTACATTCGCAGAGCCAGCACTAGTCTAAGTTGCTTGCCAGGTCTTGCCTTCATCCTGGACCTCGACCTCAGCCTCCCCACTTTCCATTCTTCCCTTCCAAATCTTTTCCATTCGTGTGTGTGTGTGTGTGTGTGTGTGTGTGTGTGTGTGTGTGTGTCTGCAAAGGCACACCAGAACTTGGCATTCAGTAGGTACTCCTTATAGTAGTTTTTTTTTTCCTTTCCCTTTAAGGCATTTCTAAGCATTGCTTATGTGATAAACCTAAATCTCTAATTATGGAGATAATAGCTTTGAGTTATGGTTATCAACCTGGCTTTATATAAGAATCACCTGCCCAGCATGGTGGCTCATGCTTGTAATCTCAGCCTTTTGGAAGGCCAAGACAGGAGGACTGATTGAGCCCAGGGATTTGAGACTAGCCTGACCGACATAGTAAGACCACCCTCTCTCTATATATATATCTATTCATATATATAATATACAAAACCTTTTATAATTAGCTGGGTATAGTGGCACACACCTGTAGTCCCAGCTACTTGGGAGGCTGAGGGGGGAGGATCACTTGAGCCCAGGAGGTTGAGATTACAGTAAACCATGATTGCACCACTGCACTCCAGACTGGGCAACAGAGTGAGACTCTGTCTCTAAAAAGAAAAAAAAAAAAGCTTGGGCCCCTTCTCTAGAGCTTCTGATTTAATTGGTCTAAACTGAAGTCCAGGAATCAGCTTTTTTTTTTTAAGCTCCCAGGTGATCCTGATCTGTAGCCATGATTGAATACCACTGTTTTAAATGAACGTCCCACATCTCTTTATGGAATTATTTTGAGACTAAGAGGGACTTTCCTTTGATCCCAGAAATTAGCCCCTTAGGCCCTTGGCTGTTTCTGTCACATTTTGGGGTCCCTGAAGAACAGAAACCTGAAAGGCAGTTTATAATTTGATCCTGGACTGTCAAAACAGTGAATGGTGGGGTAAGACAAGGGAAAAGAAAAAACCTCTGTCGTTTTGGACCGCAAGTCTCCAGCAGTACTGGGCTGACTGGAAGTATTAAGTGTTCCTGCTGATGACTCTAAATCAAGAGAAATCCTTTCCTGCCCATCTGCACTCTGTCTTTCTTCTTTCTCTTTCTCATTTGCACATTTCTTATCCCAGCTTCCCTCTCCAGACTCTGGAAGGCCCAAGCACTAATGAGTAGGGGAAGCATCAGCAAAGGTGGAGCCCCAGGAAGGAAAAGGATTTCCTGTAAATTTGGCCTTGAGGAAATTTTTAGGTGAGAGAGCTGGGAAAAAGCTGTTTCTGGGTTGGGGCTTCTTTGGAGCAAAGAATGCCCTTTGTTCTTGGAGACTTTCCCCAGGGGGGCAGATGAAAGTACAGGCATTGCATGGAATCTCAGCAGCTCTGGCTAGAAGAGAAGCTAGCTCCCTGGTTTGTCGAGTTGAGGAGACTGGACCTCAGGACGGGTGTTAAGAGTTCTCTAAATTGTCCCTAGAGCTTTCAGGCTTGGATGGCAGAGCTACCTTGATGCACAAATGGAGTAGGTGGTGGCTACTTGGTAGGCTCTGTGGGGTGCCTGTGAGGCTTCCTTCCTCTCCAATTTTACCCTACTGTGGGTGCTGAAATGCCATCATTTTTTATTCCTTGCTTTAAAATAAGCATTGTGCTTTTTCTCCTTGTCCACTTTCAAAATGCATGTATTAAACAAATGAAAAGGCCAGCAGGCCACAGAAGTGTTAATTCTTTAAGTTACTAATGTCTCAGTGTGAAGGATTTGATAAGACCCTTTTCCTTAGTGTCGGAAGCAATTGGACTTTGAAGGCAAAGGGCATCTGAGGAAGACAGGGAGAGCGGCTAGATGGACACTTTCAAGAAATTTCTGGAAATTGGAAAGAAGGGAGGAGTAGGAAGGTGATATGCTAAGAAATACAGCCCTGCCAAGCTTTTAGCCTTAGCTTTAGTCCCCTGAATTAATCACTTCGAAGTGTACAGTTCAGTGGCATTTAATACATTCACAATGTTGTGCAATCATTTCTATCTAGTTCTAGAACCTTTTTCATTACCTGAAACCTGTACCTATTAAACAGTCACTCCTCGTTGCCCCTTCCCTGAGCCCTCAGCAACCCCTAATCTGCTTTCTGTCCATCTGGATTTACCTATTATGGGTATTTTCTATAAATGGAATCATGCAATATTCAAACTTCTGGGTCTGGCTCCTTTCACTGATCATAATTTTATTTTTAGGATTCATCTACCTTGTAGCATACATCAGTGCTTCATTTCTTTTTATGGCTGAATGGACAGACCACATTTTGCTTAGTTTTTTATCCATTGATGGATATTTGGGCTATTTTCACATTTTAGCTACTAGGAACAGTGCTGCCATGAACATTCATGTATAAGTACTTATTTGATTACCTGCTTCCAATTCTTCTTCCACCTGTGGGTGGAATTGCTGGGTCATGTGGTGATTTTGAGGACCTTGAAACCAAACTATTTTCCAAGGCAGCTGTGTCATTTTACATTCCTACCTGCAGTGTGTGAGGGTTTTAATTTCTTCACATCCTCACCAACACTTTCTTTAAAAATTATAAACATTCTAGTGGGCACAAAGTGGTATCTTGTTATGGTTTTGATTTCCACTTCCCCACTGATCAGTGATGTTGGGCATCTTTTTATATGCTTGTGGGCAATTTGAATATCTTCTTTGGAGAAATATCTATTCAAGTTATTTGCCCAGTTTTTATTTTCCAAACAATATTCAAGTTTGTGAAACAAATTTTTAAGTATTATAAAATGTTTAATTTTCATCAGCTTCAAGGTTTATGTTGCTCACAAATTTTGTATATAACTGAATGTTCATATCTGCTAACACTGAAGTGATACCATTCTGGATTCTAAGGCATCAGTTTCTTCTTGCCAATTTTTCTTTGCCTCTTCTAGCATTTCTTGTGATTCATCTTGAGAAAGGCTAATAAACATCAATTTGATAAGGTATCATTAAGCAGTCATCATCTGCAAGCAGAATGTCATCGTAAGCATCCTCTAAATTTTGGAGTTGTTTCCTTTTTACTTCTGTTTCTTCCTTCAGCGCTGTGATTCTACTCACATTCCTTGCAAATTTGTTTGTCTTTTGTTGATATTCAAGAGTAGAACTGACATCTTCTGCAGCCTGTAAACAATAGTACTAGTAGCACCTACCTGTGGACTTGTGAGGGCTGATGTGATAACCCAGGTAAAGTGCATATATTAGGCCATTCTCACACTGGTATAAAGAACTGCCCAAGACTGGGTAACTTACAAAGAAAAAAAGGTTTAATTGACTCACAGTTCTGCATAACTAAGAAGGCCTCAGGAAACTTACAATCATGGTAGAAGGGGAAGTAGGCACATCTTACATGGCAACAGGTGAGAGTGCATGTGAAGGAGGCAAACGGGGAAGAGCCCTTATAAAACCATCAGATTTCATGAGAACTCACTCACTATCATGATAATAGCAGCATGAGGGAACCACCCCCATGATCCAATCATCTCCCACCAGGTCTCTCCCTCAACACCTGGGGATTACAGGGATTGTAATTCAAGATGAGATTTGCATAGGGACACAAATCCAAACCATATCAGTGCATCAAATGCGTAAAAGCAAACCTCAGTCAATGGAACCTTCAGATTGCCACACCCAGGACAAGGCCTGGGCTGCAGAGTCCTCATGCTCCCCAGAGGCACCCTCAGTACTGAGAGAGATGGCCCAGAGCCCTCCATGGATTCTGGCCTGGGGGCCTCCTGCCTCAGCAAGCCAGGCATCTAAGCAAATGCTTAGGGCCCTGGGTGCAGACAGGGCTCCCCACAGAACAGCTCTAAGCACTGGGGGCCTTGGTCTTGGGCCCCACACTGAGCTTCAGAGCTGGGCACCCCCAGCATCCCACACCCTCCTCTCCCCTGCTGCAGCTGAGACCTGGCCACTAACCAAGCATCCTGCCCATTTTAAAATATGTTTTGCTGTTGTTGAGTCATAAGAGTTCTTTATAAATAGTGGATACTAGACCATTATCAAATATGTGATTTGCAAGTATTTCCTCCCATTCTGTGAGTTGTCTTTTCACTTTCTTGATAATGGCCTTTGATGCACAAAAGTTTTAAATTTTGATGAAGTGTCATTTATCTATCTTTTCTTTTGTTGCTTGTGCTTTTAGTGTCATATCTAAGAATCTATTGTCGGCCGGGTGCGGTGGCTCAAGCCTGTAATCCCAGCACTTTGGGAGGCCGAGGCAGGTGGATTATGAGGTCAAAAGATCGAGACCATCCTGGTCAACATGGTGAAACCCCGTCTCTACTAAAAATATGAAAAATTAGCTGGACATGGTGGCGCTGTAGTCCCAGCTACTCAGGAGGCTGAGGCAGGAGAATTGTCTGAACCCAGGAGGTGGAGGTTGCGGTGAGCCGAGATCGCGCCATCACTCCAGCCTGAGTAACAAGAGCGAAACTCCGTCTCAAAAAAAAAAAGAATCTATTGTCAAACCCAGGGTCAATGATTTCCACATTTTTGTCCAAGCGTTTTATAGTTTTAGCTGTTACATTTAGGGCTTTGATCCACTTTGATTTAATTTTTATATCTAGTATAAGGTAGGGGTCCAACTTCATTCTTTTTCATGTGGATATCCAGTTTTCCCAGCACATCTGTTGAAGAGACTGCTCTTTCCCTACTTTATGGTCCTAGCAACCCTGTCAAAAATCAATTAACTGCAGATATATAGATTTGCTTCTGCATTCTTAATTTCACTGTTATCTTTGATCTCCCAAGGAAAAAAAGGGTTTGCTGGTGGTCTGTCCTGATTGAGGCAATAATGGCCCCTACCTATCTACAAAGCACTTTTGCACAATTAATTTTCACTATTACTACCTTGTGAGGTTAACTGTTAACTGTCTCTGTTTAATAGGTGAGGAAACAGGCCAAGAGGGGTCAAGTGACTTGCCCAGAGCTGAGTAGGAACTGGGGCTGGAGCCCAGATTTGTCAGATGCCAGGGCCTTTGCTCTTTCTACTCCATCCCAGCTGCCTCTGACTAACATTCGGATAGCCCTTTCCGGTTCTATGAGTGTTTTAACAGATATTACCTCCTTTGTTTAGTTGATTTAGTTTAATAAATTAAAAGCAAGTTATTTTCACCTGTTGGGAGCTTCTTTCACAGTAAGAAAGGAGAGCAAGGGAAGTACCAAGCATTATCAAATGTCAAACCTGGGAACTCTATCAAGGATGAGGGCAGAAAAAAAATGAAAGCAAAGATCAGGGGAGAAGATTTTTGATTCATTAGATTAGAGAACAACAGCGGGGGCACAGAAAAGGGTACCAAGGAGGAACCATTGCCTAGATCACTATATTAAAATAAGAACACAGTGGGTCAGGCGCTGTGGCTTGTGCCTGTAATCCCAGCACTTTGGAAGGCCGAGGCAGGTGGGTCCCGAGGTGAAGAGATTGAGACCATCCTGGCCAACGTGGTGAAACCCTGTCTTTACTAAAAATACAAAAATTAGCTGGGCATGGTGCCCCATGCCTGTAGTCACAGCTACTCGGAAGGCTGAGGCAGGAGAATTGCTCTAACCCGGGAGGCAGAGGTGCAGTGAGCCGAGATCGCGCCATTGCACTCCAGCCTGGCAACAGAGCGAGACTCCATCTCAATAATGATAATAATAATAATAAAACAAATTAAGAAAAATAAGAACATGGTGTAAGAAGTCCTGGAACATCATTCAGGTGAGCCTGACTACGATCCTTGGCCTACTTCCAAATGTGGTTGGTGACTTATGATGTGCCTCTCCCTGGGTAGAGTCCCCTAGGGTCTGCAGGGAAGCCCAGGGGTGCTGGCTAATGGAAGCCATTTCCAGAGCCAAGGGCTGTGAGCTGGCAGTCTTCAATGGAATCAGCTAGGAACCACCATTTCCAAAGTTGTGGGATCCTGAAAGGAACCCTGACCAGAGGTGTCTGGTGAAAAAGATCTTAAAGAAATGTTTGAAGAAGTGTTTGTTGACCAAAGATATGAGGATTTGAGACAAATCTTTTTTTTTTTTGAGACGAATCTTTAAAAAGTGAATATATCTTTCTATTTTCCCCTAATTGGTATCGCTGGTTTAGAGTAAACTGGAGAGGGAAAAAAGTAGCATTCTTTCCAAAGTCCACAATCATTGTCTCAGAATAGACTCAGTTTTGTCCAGGCAAGATTGCTTTCACCATTTCCTGTGCTACCTAGTAACCTTTTGTGTTACTGGAGCTCAGAATGCTACTGATCAATATTGGGGCGGGGGGGTGGTCTCACAATGTAAGCCCCAGAATTCTAACAGAAATACACATACACATACATACACATGGGATACACACACACACACACACACAAACACACACACACTCCTATATGTGCACACAAATAAAGACAGGGCCAAAATTTATTGTAAAATCAGAATTATTGATTTAAAATATAACTAGACCAATACTTTGGGTCATCTCTTTTGCCCCATCCCTGACCAAGTATTCACTCCACTCCCCACTTCCTCTTCTTCCCTCTCTCTTGTTGCCTTGTCCATTTTCTCTATATTCTCTACCCCCGACTCTCTTCTCTTGAGAGGCTTTCCTATATTAATTTACTCTTACTCTCATGTTTTTCTCATGATGCCTCCTCTATAATAGCCAACTTCCTTTCAAATATTATCTGGACCCTTGGCCTTGCTGAACACACAAAAACTTTTACATAGTTTACATTACATGGCATTATTGTTTCTCCAGAGTTAGGCTTAATTTATTTAGATAGAAGAGCTGGTTTCGTTTAGCAAGAGCTGGAGGGTGTGTTTTTAATTGACAGAATGCCAAGGGAACATGATTTCTGGTACTTCCCCAGGGATAAAATTTCTTTTTAGAATTCTGGGGGAGAGGTAAGGGCATTTCTGAGTGCTCTCCTCTGTAAAGCAAGCCAGCTCTTGGAATGGTCAAGATCTCAGCCCTCTCCCACACATTGAAGAGGCTGACAAACATTTATCTGGCTGTGAGCTTCATTATAATGACTGAGGTTTGTAACTCTTCAAAACTCCTAGAGATGTAAACAGTAACCCACTCCAAGAAAGAGAGCAACAGAACTGTGTTGAAACTTGCTGTAAGGGAGTTCACCCCTGCCAACACCCTAACATGGTTGCCTTTGTGACTGCCAAAGCCTGCCTACACATTTTTATCACTTGAGAGGAAGCTTCTGCTTCTCTGTTAATGTACTGTAGGTATGTTCCAGAAAGAAGACACATTGATTTTTCAGACAGCTCTCAATTATACACATGAATGGAAGAGATGTCAATGACATGGAAGATCGAAAAAACACTTACCTCACACCTTGACCCATGTGGCACAAACACAGTCCTACTTGGGAACTAATGAGTAGTGATAACTTCCTTTAGCAGTGCTTTGGCCCTGACAAGAGCAGGGCCTCCATTCTAGACAACGTTAGTTTTAACCCTTAAAGGGCTACACACACCACATGTTGTGAAAAGGATATAAAATTATGTCTGCATTGTTTTATTTGCACACACAAAAAAGGATCAATATATTATTGGTCTTTCATGGCTTCTGTGCACTGCTAGGATTTTGCCTCTACTCTATAGGGCTAATGAGAAATGAATGCCGTTCATGTCTTCTGGAAAGCCCCTTAGCAAGGTGGAGATCTCTAAGAATCCTTACAACTTTTACAAACTCTATATGATTGAGCACACTGTCACAGCAAGAGCACTATGCTTTTCAGCCTTGTCTATTTGACATTTTGCATTTTTAGTCTTTTTTCTTTTTAATTCTTGTTTTTAAAAATCACACAAATAATTTCAACTTTTCTATAGGTTTAAATTTTTCAAGTTAAAAACTTTGGGGAAAATGACACAATACAAATTAGTTGTAAACACTTTGACATATATAGAAGAAAGTCAAGAGTCCCTATATAGTTTGTAATACTACTACTCCCCTTCCCAGAGATAAACTACAGTTAACAGTTTGCTATGCATCTTTCTAGGTTAATTTCTTTGCATTTATAAACATACAAACATGTATAATTTGGGGGGTCTTTTTTTAAAAACATAAATTGGGATTATGTTAATATAACATAGTAGCTTTTAAAACATAAAAATATATCCTGGACAACTTTCTCTAACTAGGTCCACATCATTGTTTGTCAATAGCTGCATGGCATTCCATAGTATAGATGTACCCAGTTTATTTAACCATTCTTCTAGTGATGAATGTTTATGTTGTTTCTAATTTGTGTTTTTCTACAGAACCCAACTCTCCCAGCACTGAACTGTTCTGTTGAAAATACGCATCCAACAGTTTCTTACTATGCTCATCCCCAAGTGGCATCCTACAATACCTACTATCATAGCCCTCCTCACCTGCCACCATATTCTGCTTATGACTTTCAGGTATGTTTTGAGAGAAAAAAACTATTACCCTTGCTTTTACTCATGCTCTCTTGTTCTCTCCCTAAATTCATTTATTGGAACATTTCTATTGTCTGCATATGTATGAGGTCCAGGCATCTCCCTGATGGCCAGTGGCCTATAGGTGCTAGCTTAAGGACTATGTAGGCAGGAAATGATGGCAGAGATGGGAGGGTGGAAACCAGCCAAGAGAATAAACAGAGAGATGGAAGAAAAAGGGAGAGAGGGAGGTAAGATCAAGATATCCCAAACTGCCTTGAACTACAGCAAGGAGAAGGTAAGTTGGTTGGGAAATGGCAGCTCATTAGTATGCTACCATGGACCCCTGTCCAACAGTGGCTTTTTCCATTCCTCTGATATGGGGAGAAGCCTAATCCTGTTCCTTAACACAAGAGCATTCTGAGCCATACAAGGGTTTAAATCAAACCTGTAATGAGGAAGAAGTCCCATTCTTTTTCTCCAGGCTTCCTAACTAGGACTACACAGAGAAATACACAGAGTATTTTTATAACACCCCTCCCCCTTTTGCCCTAATATCACATAGGTCAGAAATAGTACTACAAAATTCGCACTTTCCCTTTTTCCTTTTGTACTGTGACTACTAGTAGGAAAGCAGAACCAAAAAAAAACAATTACTTTTTAAAAATTCATTGTATGCAGAACACTGAACTAGACACTTTGGGCAAACAAGTGAAATGGTCCTTTAGGTATGTATAATGATTATAAACCCTTGACCACAGAAGAGCAAGGTTACACTAAAATCTAGTTAATTCAGCCGGGTGCAGTGAGTGGCTCACGTCTGTAATCCCAGAACTTTGGGAGGCCAAGGTGGGCAGATCACAAGGTCAGGAGTTCGAGACCAGCCTGACCAACATGGTGAAACTCTGTCTCTACTAAAAATAGAAAAATTAGCCAAGCATGGTGGTGTGTTCCTGTAATCCCAGCTACTCAGGAGGCTGAGGCAGGAGAATCGCTTGAGTCCAGGAGGCAGAGGTTGCAGTGAGCCGAGATTGCGCCACTGCACTCCAGCCTGGGCAACAGAGCAAGACTCGATCTCAACTCCCACAAACTTAGCATTCCAATAATGGAACACTAGGCATAAATGGATTAAAGCTTAGAAAATATAATGATATAATTAGTTCTAAACCCTACTATGTAATATGCAATAATATGTAATAATAATAAATATAATACTATATGTATTATTATTGCATTATAGAGCCACAGACCTCTCCAAATGGTATCTAAACCAAACACAACATTTTATTCAACTTAATCAGATTTTTAAGTGTACACAGGTAGATAACTCAGGTAACTTGTTACCCAAATAGGTGGTATAGACTGGAAAACACAAATATGTTCAAGAAGAGCATGGATAATTTCAATAGTGACTGAGGCAACAAGGAATTCTTTAAGAGAATGCAGGGATGTTGAAGTTAACACAAGGAGGGTCATCATTCTCTTGGGGTCCCTATAATAAAAAGTCATCCTGAAATAGAGGAGCCACACATGACTCTAGCCCAAGAGGCTTCCTCTACTTTTACATCAAAGTAAATTACATTGATTTCAGGAATTTGCACTTTATAATGAATCCTTTAAGTAGGGACAATAATATATCTGGTGATGGTTATCACAAACTCCAAGGTTGGAAACCTCTCTATTGGGTATGGAGCCATCATCATTCCTCATTCAAATCCTACCCCAGAAATGAAAGCAAGATAGACAATTCCAACAATGACTTGGGTTGTTAGTTTCAGCTCAATGTTTATTCTGTGTTCCACATACCACACTTTGAGCTAGGAGCTATGGAAATAGAAATTAAATGAGATAGTCCCTGCATTAGTCTAGGGACTTGGGGTGGGAGGTCAGGGGACAGCAATGGGGACAAAAAAGTAAAGAAACTATTACTCAGAGTGCTATGGAAATAGTATACCTAACCCAGAGAAGGGACCCAGATTTAGCCAACTAGTCCAAACCTATACTATGGGCTTATAGCAGGGAATTTAGGGATTATAGAAGTCTCTCTTTTTAATAACAGCTGCTATTCACTGAGTACTTACTATGTACTAAGCATTGTGCTAACTGCTTTACATGTATCATCATTCAACTATTTACCTCTTTGAGAGAAGTACTCTTGTAATTGCCATTTTTAAGATAAGATGACTGAATCATGGAGAGATTCAGTGACTTCACCAAAGTTACAGAGGCAGTAAGTGAAAGAGCAAGGATTTATATCTAGGGCTGCCTGATTCCAGAAATTGGGCTGGGGGGTTTTTGAAGTTGTGAATCTGAGTAGAACATAAATCTTTTCCCCAGTTAATTTTTGGATATTTATACTTTCTACTGGTTTAAATTGTGGGCTTCATACTCGTGGTCCTCAGAAAGGGTCTCTTTACTCTTTTTTAATTAAATTATTAAATTGATCCCCACTAAACAAGGATTCCCTTTCTTCATGCATTCCATGGGGGGGGGGATTCAGGGGCTGCTTGAACACTTTTTATATGTCTCACAGTAGTTTCCCTAGGCTCAGGTCTTTAGTATTTCCTGTTTTAAGACTTTATAATTGTACAGCATAGGTCTCAAGAGGGTAAGATTTTAAGTGACTTCTCTGTACAACTTAAATGGTTTCATTTTAGTATTTTAAAGTTGAGCTTTCTTTTGCTCACCAAGTTTCATTCCCTTATGGTTTCATAGACAAAAATACCAGTTTTTACACAAGAAGGTCAGCCGGGCGCGGTGGCTCACACCTGTAATCCCAGCACTTTGGGTGGCCGAGGCAGGTGGATCACCTGAGGTTGGGAGTTGGAGATCAGCCTGACCAACGCGGAGAAAACCCATCTCTACTAAAAATACAAAATTAGCTGGGCGTTGTGGCTTATGCCTGTAATCCTAGTTACTCAGGAGGCTGAGGCAGGAGAATCAATTGAACCCAGGAGGCGGAGGTTGCAGTGAGCCGAGATTGCACCATTGCACTCCTGGGCAACAAGAGCGAAGCTCCATCTCAAAAAAAAAAAAAAAAAAAAGGCCAAGAAACATCTCTTATATTCCCAGATAAATAAAAAGCAGTCAGCAAATGCACTCCAGATCTGACAATAAAACTACCAGAAGTACAGACACACCTCCAAAAGGCCAGAGCTCCCTCACGCTCTTCTGACTGTAAAATGACCTAAGTTACAACCAGAAAATGGACCTTTCTAGACTTTCTTCTGAACGATTTCCCATTTTGATTATTTCCAAGTAGGAGTACTCCTGTGACTTTGGGTTTGGTGATTTCAACTTCCTTTTGACCCTGAGGCTAATAGAGGGATGAGGAAAAAATACTTACAATGTTTTGTTGTAACACCTCAAAGTCATACCCTTATTGGGTAGCTGTCCAATAAGGAAGCCTGGGAAACACTTCTTGTGGTCAGACATGAGCAAGGATTTGAGTCTGGTCAGCTGGCCCTGAGGAATTTTTGAGTGCTGAGCTTACAGAAACTGGATTCTTTTAAGCACTGGATTCCAGGGTATTCTTGCTTCTCAGGAACAACCCATACTCCAAAGCAGGAAGGATATAAGCTGAGACTATCTGTGCCTCCTTGTTTATCTATCCAACACTCATTTCTCTTGTCCTTTGCTCTATTTCTCACTACCCCTTCAGCTTTAGCCAAGTAGTCCAAAATCTGTAGGGTACAACACATCAGTTTCTACTGCTGGAAAATTAAAGGCAGCTTTTTATAAACCCCTCAAGGTTCCTAGCCATACTTCCCAGTCTGGCATACTGGGCCAGTCCCCCTACTTTACTCTAATCATAGAATGGTCCCTTTCCCATCAATTTGGTGACCTGCCAAGTTTAGGCTTAAAACAAAAGTCTCAACATATGCAATTCAAAAGTGCCTCTGTTTATCCCATTTATTAAATCACAAGGGTACACTAAGTTTTACCCTAGCCACTAAAAGTTACTCATTATAAATTGGGCCAATTTGATACAAGGATTGCTTTAATCTTGGGGAAGTGCAGTTTATAGCACAGGTTGCTGAGAGCCTTACAAGGCTGTTGTTGCCATCACTCAACTTTTTCTTCCCCCGTCCCATGCTGTAAAGTTTTTCCTTTCTTCCCCTCTTTTCCCTTGTTCCTGATTCACCCCTATTTTTCCTCTTCCTTTTACCCACTCTTCTCTCCATCTCCCCAGCCTTTGTTTCCAGGGGCAGAACAGAGGGAATGCACAGTACCAAAGATGCTGGGTTTTACCCTTGGGTCACAGTGTCCTTAACTAGTAATTATCACCAGCCAGTTTCAGGGCTCTTTGTGGAGTCTCTGTCCCACAAGGCTCCTGAAGAGAGAAGCATGCCCTGACAGAAATGCACATTGATCTTGAAGAGTGTAGGTCAGCCATCAAGCAGGCAGGAGGCAGGCTGAGGTGGAAGAGGAAAGCCGCCTGTGTCCCTGAAAGGGTGGTGCTCCTCTTTGAGCATCATCAGCCTGTTGGCCACCCCAGCCTCTTAGCAGCAGCTCAGGAAGCTGGAGCTGACTAGGCCCAGCAGTAGGCTATTTAGATGCTCTTCATGCTTGGTGGTACACAAGGATTCAAAGCTCTGTTCTCCTGAGCTGCCCACAGCATTATTAAAGTCACACTCTCAGGCAGGAACCAGAATACACCAGGCCAACTCCCCAGCTGTGACAAAGCCAAATCTTTCCCAAGGTGCCTGCCTGTTGCTAGGAAACTATGCACTGGTACTGTGGGCCTTTTGCCCCACAAAACCCCAAGGGTGTGTGGACTGCAGCCAGTTAGCTCCCTAGCTCTGCCAGGAACCCTTCAATTTTATCCTTAAGACTCCCAGCATCCTCAAAGGGAAGTGAGAATCATGGCCCCTCCCCCCATACTTCCCAAACACAAAACTGAGAAGTGAAAACCCAAGGGCCGTTGTACCACCTCCTTTTATTATCAAAGTGTACAACTGCCACCCACAGCAGCTGCTGCCCACAGAAGCCTTTTAATGCCTCTCAGGACAGAACTGCCTTTAGCTTCACTGCAGGAAACTTGCTTCTCCCTTCTGTGGCTGGGAACACCTAAAACTGGCCTTCTGGCTCTCATGTCATCTCTCTAGTGGGATTTACAGAGGCAGTGAGTGCCACATGCCCAGGCACAGAAATTTTTTGCCCTGCTGGGTTTTTGTTCCCCTCTCTGGTTAAGAGGAGCGCATTCTTAGTTGAGGAAAGCAACAGAACAGGAGGGAGAGAGAGGAGGAGGAAGGGAGAGTTTGAAGGGTGCAAGATGGAAAATCAGGAAATCACTACACTGATGTTTTAACAAAGGGTATCATCATTGGGGGAAGAGAAAAATTGAGTGTTTGGGAAGGAATCTAGATTGTCTCAAGTCCACTGCCTCAGGTTGTTTTGCCTTTAAGGGCTCTCCAGGTTCTCTGACCCTGCCATTTCTTCAGTCAGAGTGAAATAATGGATGGGATTTGGGAGGCAGGGGATGATGGAAACTATCATCTCTTCTCAGTCTTAACATTATGTGATAAGGAACAGATTATTTCTGTGTCTCAAGCAAGGCTTAGAAATCTCAACATCGATTTTATTTATTTTATTTGAGACGGAGTGTCATTCTGTCACCCAAGCTGGAGTGCAGTGGCATAATCTTGGCTCACTGCAACTTCTGCCTCCCAGATTCAAGGGATTCTCATGCCTCAGCCTCCTGAGTAGCCAGGATTACAGGCTCCCACCACCATGCCCAGCTAAGTTTTGTATTTTTTGTAGAAACAGGGTTTGCCGTGTTGGCCAGGTTGGTCTCGAACTCTTGACCTCAGGTGATCCACCCACTTCGGCCTCCCAAAGTACTGGGATTACAGGTGTGAGTCACCACACCCAGCCTAGATTTTATTTTTTAAAAACATGCCAAGTTCATCTTATATACTCCTGAAGTTGTATTCACTCATTCAAGATTTATTGAGCACCTACTACTTGGCAAGCACTATTCTGAGCTCTGGAGGAGACAGCAATGAACACAGCAGGCCAACTCTCCTTCGGCAAGGAAATCACTAGGGTCAAGGATATTCATGGGCCAGGGAGAGAAGGGGGCAAATGACTCATAACATGCCAATTCCCTGGGTGTTTTAAAAAATTCATTTCCATTCCTTTCCCAAAGACTAATAACCTTCCCCAAAGTCAGACAACACAAAGTAAAATTGAATACTCAGTGTCTCTGCAATCTGACATATTGCTCCTCATTCTCACCTCCATGCCTTTGTAACTCTTTGCTCTCCAACCTACTCTGCACTTGGGGATGAGGGGGCAGCAGTTAAGGTGGAATAGAAAATGTTGGACTTGGAGTCAGAAGACTCCAGATCCAAGCAAGCTATTTAACCTCTCTGATCTTTGTTTCCTGTCTATGAGAGGGCTCCTGACCATTGCACTACCTCTCTGTGATATACTTTTAGCAAAGACTTTCCCAGAGATCAGTGGCTTAGCCTCATTAAATGTTCTCAAGGCCAAAATTACCTTTTGAAGACTAGTTGCCATAGCTCAAGGGAGAGGTATTGGAGGCTTGAGTGACAAATGTAGAAAAGGGAGTGATTGACTCAAGAGGCAACACAGAAGTAGAAGCAACAGGATTTGGTAATTGATTGGATGTGGGCTGCAGGGGTCGCGGAGGAGGATTCCATATTTCTGCAGGTGGCTTGTAGCCTGAGTGACTGAGAGAACCACCTGTTCCATGTTCACTAATTCTGAGGTTTAGGAACTCTCTGTTCTTCCAAACAGAAAAAAAATCTTTGGCCCATGTTCATTTTTAAATAGTAATGACTGTTCAGAGAATTGCAAACTCACTGCCTAAACTGATGTTTTCTTTTTATCACACAGCATTCCGGTGTGTTTCCATCCTCCCCTCCCTCTGGACTTTCTGATGAGCCCCAGTCTGCCTCTCCCTCACCCAGCTACCTGTGGTCCTCAAGTGCACCACCCCGTTACTCTCCACCCTACTATCCACCTTTTGAAAAGCCACCGCCGTACAGTCCCTAAAGAGGAATGCCTGCTGCCTATTGAGATTATTGTGGCTTTTGCATTTCTGCTTCAGTGGAAGTGTGTAGGGTACAAAATTTAAAGTGTGACTCTTATGCATTAAGTTTTACAATGACCTGCCAGGCTAGGGAAAGATAGGGATGAAGCTTATTCGTTCTTAGTGCAGAGCAGGGGTGGCTAGGCTGAACCCAGCACTTCCAAGAAAGGCAGCTCACACTCTCAAAGCAAGGCTGGGGAGCCAGCCCAGCAAGAAGCTTATCGTGTTTAGACCTGCATTACCCTATTCTCCACCTCTGTATTCAGCAGAAGCGTGGTTGCCATCTGTTTCACTTTATGTAAAAGAGTGTTGTCCTCGGGCCCTTGGCAGATTGCCACCCCAGCACCGAGGTTGAAGCACCTGGCTTATAGGTCCTATCTTTCCCTACCACTAAAGTCAGTCCCTAAGGAAAAGTTCCCAGTTGATGGGGCTACACAGTAGTTCCAATAGAGTTTTGGCTAGGATTTTGTGTCTGGATGTTGAAAAAGGCTGCCGACATCCCTTACTCCTTTCTTCTCTGAGTATGGTAAAAATGGCTGTTGTGAACACTCAGCTCAGCTTTTGTTAGTGGTACCTCCTAAAGGGAAAAGTGCAATATTCCTGCATCTTGAGTAGTGGGGAACAGTATGTACTGTTCTGGAAGCATTGAAACACAGAGGAACATGTGAGATGTTTTAAGTAGATCACCTAGGAGACAGTGGTTCTACCACATGTTGCATTATTACAAAATACATTCACTACAGGAGATATAAATCTTACGGTTGTAATTCAGAATTTAAAAATGTCATAGATTAGGCTCTTGGGTCATCATATAAATTGTTACTAATCTTTGTGACTATTTAATCTTCAAATATTGTGCTTCAACCCCAGCAAGCCGCACGTATCCTGCACCCCACCCGAAAAGACTCATCTGTATTTTAATGCCACTGCTCTTATTGGTCCTTTTTTGTTGAGACCAGTCATGACAGCATTCCAAATTATGAAAGTGTTACAATGCCGCTTCAAGTCTGCAAAACCTCAAATGTAGCCCAATTGACAAATACTTAAGTGTTATGGTAGATTTAAAATCCATCTGGCACACCGTGGTAGGTATTTGTACAGTTCTTTTAATTATACATAGCTTTACACCATCAACTTGTTGAGTTTAAAACACTTTACACCCATGGCGTCACTTCAAAATGAACATCTTCATTGTGATCTTATATTAACCTGAAAATTGATTGATTCAAAGGAAGACCCATAATCCTACACTTTACAGCGTAAACATACAGGGGCTATAGGAGGGTACCTAATTAGACAGTTCTGCAAACACAGAACACACACTGGAAAATTTTCCAGCCAATTTTGCTACCTCCCAGCTTGATGGATTAGAGGTAGCAGACAAATGCTGGTGCTCCCATCTACCTTGTAGACACCCAGCCATCAAGAATCAAGGCACAAGAAGTGCATTCTCTCATTACTAACAGTAAATGTTTGCAAGATATCCAATTTAACTTTTAGCATCATGAATATTGTCTTACCCAGATTTTGAATCTGAAAAACTATAATCCTTTTGTGTTATACAAAATTACCATGATTTTTTATAGTTCTGAGCATATTAAAATTCTATTGGATTTCAAAAAGAGACTAATACCCAATTGACTTACTAAACAAATATCAACTTGTGATACTCAATTTTTTGGCCATTTACACTTGAGCGTTTGCTTTAGTGAATGTGCATATTTAATTTTTTAAAGCACCATTCCACAGTATATCCTACATTTATCACATTTCTTAAAGTGTTAAGATTCTATGGCTCATTTCTATATATTTTTATTACTTTACAAAATAACCTGAAAGTGTACAAAATACATTTTGTAACACTTATTTTGAGCAGCTTCTTTTATTACACTGAATTATATAAAGTGCATGTTACCTTAGAAAAATTGATACTTGCTGCTTTACTCTTTTGCAAAACATTTGCTGTAATGAAGGGATTTGTATTTCCAATATATATCTTGACTGCATTTTGTAATGTTTACTGCTTTATTCCTAATTCTGCTTTAAAGTATTGAACTGGGCATGAAACATTAAAATATTAATCCAGAACCTGTATAAATTGGATGTTGCTTAAAATCTGTATCACTGCCATGTTGGAAACTCAGACTGCTTTTGTGACATTTCAAATGAATAAAACTATTCTCCTCCTTATCCACTTGTGTCAAGGTAGCTACAAAAGTACAGCAAATGCTCTAAAGCAACTGACAGCAGCTACTCACTTTTGACTATTAAGAGTTCAAGACAAAAGGGGACATGATTAACCAACATATAAAACCTAATGGGAAATTTTGCCATGCTGTCATCAGAAATACAGCTCCAGTCTCCTGTTATAAAAATTGAAAAACATATAAAACCTATATAATTTCTGAAAAACAATCTTGTAAAACACGCACTCAAACATGAGAATTAAATCATTTTATTTTTGCCGTAAGAAGCTCTAAGAACTAATATCAGGCCATGGTTAATGAAAAGTAGAACTTAAAGTCATGACAGGGAAGATTGTACAAGTGTGAACATTACAGTACTGGGAGAAACGAACAAGGTCTCATAAGGTTGACCAGCCAGGAAGCCAGTGCTGTTGAGTTAGCATTTAGTTCTTTAGAATATGCATGCCTTGACAATACAAAATACCTTGATCAATGTTTACCATTTTTTAATCTTTTTGGTACAATGGGGAAAAATGTGGCATTATTTCTTCATAGTGGTTGTGTGTGGGGGGATTATTACCACCAAAATCACAATAATCATTTAAAGTATATTTTAAAGGTAGTCTTGCAAGATTGTTATGGCATTTTAAAATCTCTGTAGTTTGAGCATTTTCATTTTGTCATTTCCTTGAACAAATTACTGTTTCAAATAGCTCCTATCCAGAATATTTACAGGTAATTTAGCATAGGAGTAAATCTGAAGCTAACTTCAAAGAAGAAAAGTAAGTTCAATAGCCACAGAGCTAAGTATAAGATAGAAAAACCACATGGTAATTTTACACAGTATCTTGCTACAGATTTCCAATCCAATAAATACCACAAATGAAGGATTTTTGCCCCAAAGAAGTATTTCACATGAACTCTGTACTTTGGATATGGAAACTTACAGAAAAACTGAAGACCCTGAGATACATGCAAGTAAGAGTCTTCTGGCAAAAATACAATTTAATATTCCAGTTTCTCTCCTCCCAAAAAACTCCAGAAGATACCTTTAGTAGGCACAGAATTTTAATGTCATATTCAGAATTTACAGAGCACAGCAGCAGCAAATAATTACATCCCTATTATTCAGAATGGATAGTTTTCCATTATAGAATTAGTTCCTGGTTTGTCATAACAGACTTGTAGAAACTGCCAAGCTTTATTATGACAAACTAATTGACCTAGCAGTTGAGTCTGAAAGATCTGAAAGCTCTGCTGGCATCAGTATCATTCATATTGGTAATTATGTCTAACTGGTGAAACAGCATTAATGAAACTCAAATTTCCACTGAGAACATTTCAGAGTGCACACTATAGCCAAAGAAAGAGTAATGTTATCAATATCTACACAGGAAAAAAAAACAGATATGGTGATTCCAGAGATCACAGAGTCTTAAGTTATAAGGTAATTTCAAATATCCCAAGGGTTAGTTTACAAAATGGTTTGAAGGTCTAGACTTACAGAAGAGAAAACAGGTAAATGCACATCACTCTATCCCTTGGCAGGCAAAGGATTTTTCTTGCATTATTGCATGTACTGATGCCTGATACCCTCAGCTACCATCTTAAGAAACACTGAAACCATTACCTTCAAATCCAGCTTGCCATAAGAACAATGTATACATGAGAAATTATGATTAAAGCTTTAAGTTCAAAGTCAAGAAATAGATTATTTTTAAAAATACATGGTAAGGAGAAAAAAAAATCTATGTTGAACTAAGAAATACTTAGGGTAACAAATGACTAATAACTATGCACAACAATCTTTTCCAGAATCAATTTTTTCCTTTGCAAAAAAAAAAATCATTTACAGATGTTCAACAAGTTAATTCTGTTATAAATGCTAGGCTATATATATGTTCCAACCTGCTTCCTTTTAATACTAGCACAGTTTAGTACTAGCACTTCAGTAAGTGTTAAATTTATTTTCTGAGTGTTTAAATATATGTCATTTTAAAAAGAAGAAAAGTGGTATTTATTGTTGTCAAGACAAATGGGAACTGACAAGCCTATATAACGTTCCTTATGTAGTTTTCCGATTGCTATAATATTGCAGCAATTTGCAGATGGAATAAAACTTACTTTAGAAGGGGTAAAAACCTAAGAGATCTTGCTGAAAGGAAAATACTAGATCGCTGATTCAACTATTTCAAATAAAGACTTCCTATGGGAGGGTCTAAGTAATATGAACATTTAAAAATATATGGCAGCAGCCTCCCACCCAAAATATGTAAAAGTCTCACCTATGAAATCTATCATTTACAAGGATTTATACATAAAGATTCATTTGGTGGCTTTCAGATTCAAAATTTGAAAATTTGCATGGGAATATTTTTAAACATAAGAAGCAAAAAGGAAACCTCCATTCCAATCTCTATCATGTGGTAGCCACAGAATTAAAAATATGTGCAATAGAACTTTTCATCTCCTCCTGTCTGCATTACAGAGATTTGTTTTTTTTCATTAGTTTTTTTCACCCCCAGAGACCACATTGCAAAGGTATAAAGTGGTCTAGCCACCAAAGTCTTTTACAGACTATGGCAATGAAAGCAAGGATTAATTCTAATTAGCTAAATCTAATTGATTCTTTAGAGAGACTTTTCTGCATGGCTATTTTCATGGAGGGAGGGTGGCAGGAGGTTGCTGTCCACTTGGGACTAGTAGAATACACGACCCAAGTAGACTTATTCTGACATTTTCCAGAACAACTCTAAAACTTCTTATTTACTCTTTATGCCATATACAAGACAAAACACACATTTATTGTCTCAATGTTAAGAAAATTGAGAATTCAGCAGTAAAGTGCTAACATGGAAGGGGAAAAAGTTGTAAGATGTACTAGGGTATGCTAATAACTCCAGTTATTTTCAAAGAACATTCAGACTGCTTCAAATTCTATTCAGAAAACTCTCTCTCCAAGCTTTTTATTTTTGCCTCTTTTAAATGAGCTGAAAGCTAAACAGATACTTGCGGGGGGGGGGGGGTCTCACCTCTACTCAGAACTTTCAGAAAAATTTGCTTCTAAAAATTATCAACAAAATAATTCCACTACACTTTCTTCAGATAATGTGGCAGATCAAATTTACTTATTCGCACCTTAATTTGTTTTACAGATCTTCTGAAACCCCTGCCCCATCATCCAAAACAACACTTTCTAGTATTTCAAAGGCATTTAGTAAGATTCTGGGATTATAAATTCAAACTCAGTACTGCCATCTGTTACATTCTGTTTAAAAATGGAATCATTTTCCTGCTGAATAAAAATATCTTCCCAGGTCATTGGCTTGTTCTGAGTAGATGTGGTGGTCCCTACGGGAGGTTCTTTTCCAGTGTCAACCTTATACCCAATACCATCATCCTTCATTGCAGGCATAGTGCTTGATCTATCAGAAAGATAGGCATATTGTCTGATCTGTAAAGACCTGCATGGATGTAAACGATAAAGCTTTGAGTCCCCAGAAGGATCTTGACTATGAACTGACTTTATATGTGAAGACATAAATTGATAGTTGATGAAAGATTTGCCACAGGCCAAACACTGATACCTTCGCTCCCCTGTGTGATGAATTTCATGCTTTGTGCGATATTCTGCAAGAGGAAATACCTTCTCACAGTAACGGCACGGATACTTCTTCTCCCAAGAATGAATGTTAAAATGTCTCCGCAAGCTTGTCAGACAGACATACGACCTTTTGCACACAATACAGATATAATAGACCCTTCCATCTACTATTAACTCATAGTGATCATCATGTTTTACTTTCATACGTTTGTTTGCCATCTCGCTGCCAGACGTTTTTGGTATTTCATTCTCAAGTCTGGCCTCCCCTTCATCAGGGTCATCTTTGACAGGGATCACTATGTCATAAGTATCTTCACCGATATTTGCATAAACTTTGCAACCAGTCGATAAGCCTTCAATTTCAGTAGCTGTATCTAAAGTAATGATCTTCTGACCCTCCATTAGATGTTTTGATCCTAAGCCTGGATCATTAGTATTTCTAGTAATTATATCTGAAATTTTTAAGGAATTGGAAAGTGGTTCTTGAAGAAGTGTAGGAATCTGCATCTTCTGTATTAATGATCCATCAAAACTGGTACTTTGGGAGGTATCAGCCTGTGGGACCAAAGATGTATTACTGACGGCCGAGTCAGGACTGGAGCTAATAGTGTCATCATCATCATCTATAATTTCCTCCTCCTCCTCTTCACTGGCCTTGTTTCCTGTTAAAATAGCACTGTTTGGTGTCGGCTGATTCTGCACAAGTAAATTGATTGAAGAGGGCATATGATTTGGAAGTGAAGAACTGACATTTGGTGGTGTAGAAAGTGGTGTCTGATTTAACAAAATAATGTTGGGAGTCAGATGTGTTGGAGCTGAAGATACCAACAATTTTTCACTTCCTTGTGTTTGGCTCAGAGTTGCCTGATTCACAGGAGTAGGAAGTTTCTGAGTAGGTGTGATATTTGTTAAAGGGGGAGAGTTATTGCTAGCACTAGGTGCAACATCTGAAATAGCAACAGGGCCTGGTTTAGATTGGACCTGTGCCACTGTGTTATTATTCGGCAAAGTCTCCTTTGCAGGCAGAATCTCGGAGCAAAAAATGACATCATCATCATCATCATCAGAATCGGTAACAATGATCTTTTTCATTTCATAATCTTCAGCAGATAATGAAAAAGACTCTGTGATAATAGGCATTATAGTAGCCCCATTATCTTGGGCTTCATCTTTTGATTTTTGTATTACAAGGTTCTTTTCACCAGAATCAGGAGGTAAAGGTTCAGTATTACCATCCTGAGCTGTACCTGAGATGCTTTTAACCTGTGACAATGGGACACCAAGCTCTGCTATAAATTTCACTCCTAATAACTGCCCTGACTTAATTAGCTCATCAAGCAAATCTGATCTAACACGAACAATTTTAGAACTATAGATATAATTGAGAATTTCTGCAAAGATCTCTGCTCTTATAAAGCTCAGTTCAACAACTTGCCCGGCAACAGAGAAGAGCTGATGGAAGTAGGTACTAGAAGCTGAAAGAATATTCTTGTGGGCCCGGAATTTTCGGTCTTCCACAATAACGGTAACATCACAGAAGAGTCCATGACCACGTTGCTCATTCAAGGAGTTCAGCAAACTGCCAGAGTACTGAATGTCTGTAGCAGAAATCAGTTTCCTACTCTCCATGCCTTTAAGAGAATGAGAAGAGAGGATGGGAGATGATCAGAGAGAAAAAACAAAAGTACTTATCATTTAGAATCTAAGCAGCAGCATCATTAAATAGTTTATTCAAGTTTTAATCAGTTTGGCATTTTTTTTTTTGGCTTTTACAGAAATTGTTCATACAGGCTAGATTTTGGAACAAGTATGAAATCCCATTACTTCCTCCTGAGAAGAGCTGAGCAAGTTTTACATCATTATACAGATTTGAAGAGTAAACTCCATAGTCACCTTGTTTTGAATCTTAGGTACATGTATCTCCACGAAGTGATTTTTAAAGATTAGAATTAATTTTCTTAGTCCCAATTTTGGGTTTTCTCTCCAAGAAGAGGTAAGAGTTGATTTTTAACTGTCAAAATTAAGAAAAATCATCATGAATGCACAGAAGTTATTTCATCTGTAAATGATTTAAATGTCAGAAAAGCTTGGTTCGTGCAATACTGAGTCTGAAATACATACTCTTAATGTTAACTAATCTTTAAGAATATATGCAGAATCTACACCCTGGAGCCAATGACCTTTGTAAACATTGACAATTATTACCTCCCAACGTCCCATTATTTTTCTGTTATTTAAATTGGGGTGCCTCATCTTGACAAACTATTAAACATCTTTCTTACCCTTTCCTCTTTCTTCATCCCCTTGTCCCTTCCCCTCATCTCTCCATCTTTACAATTTCCAGAGGTGGAATGTTAAACAATGCCAAGTGAAGTCAACAGACACTATCATGAAAAAATATGACAAAGGAAAAGGAAAGTTTACCATTTCTAAATACCCACTTCCAAGAAAACACGAAACACTTCATTTTGCTGGTACATATGTGCCTTGGTATGAGAACTTTTTCACACCAAATGAGTTAGTGAAAATGTAAACATTAACTTATTGGAATAGATTACTCTAGAAGGGGGGATGTTAGTAGATTGCATTGTTGTGTGACACTAGCAAAACACCCTTTTTTGCACTTTGCAGAAGATATTTCCAGTAACAAAGATGCCAAAGTTTAGGGGGAAAAAACCCTATATTAAAATATATATATAATATCCATATGTATTATATATGGATATATTTTAATATATGGATATTATATATTAACAGTTGACAAGTACCTTTAGCGAAGAAATATTTTTATTAGTATTCGCTCCCTTTGAAGTTACCAAAAGGGTATCGATGTCACAATGCTCAAGTTATATACACGTGGAGGGCAGTTCTGTCTCAAATACCTTCTAAATTTTTCAAAATGATACCTTAAGAACAAACAGCAGGCAAAAAGTCTAAAAATCAAAGATTTAAAACATTTTATCTATTTGAAGGTGTTGCATGTTAACACTCCCAAGGAATTCCAGGTTACCATAGAGGCATTCATCGTCAGAAAGGGTGACCTTTGGACAGTTTGCCAAAAACCAGGGCTTCTAAAATACGGGCATTTCGACAGAAGTAAATTTTAAGTGGAAAGACAGGTTTTCTGAAAACGGCACACAATTTTTGTGGTTTGCACACGGGGTCTTCCAATACGGGAATGCGTCAAATGTACGTGTCCAGGTGACACTGGGACTCGGTTTCATTTCGTTTATGTGTCCCCCTCCTCCTTGTCAGGGTGGGCCCAGGACAGCACAAGTCGGTCTGAACCCACCCTGAAGATCTGAGATTTGACTGTGGAAAAGCCACTCTATATCACTGTAAAACAAACCCTTGATCGAGGGCAGGTTCGGAGAGGCTGGTGACGGCGGAGAGATAAAAGCCATCCGCGAGGGAGTGAAACAACCCGACACGCGGCTCCCTGCGGCAGCTGAACCTCATCTCCCTTCCTCCACCTCCCTCTTCCCCGTGTGGACCCCTGCCAGCTGCAACCGAGGTTTTAACCTCAATTCACGTGCAAAGCAAGCTTCTTGCAAATACAGATGGAGGTACAAACAGCAGAGTGAAGGAGGGAGGAATACGGGGTACCAGGGAAAGTAGAAGGTAGCAAACAGCAGGGTGGGGTGTTGGGGGGGGGAGATGAGGCGAAGCAGGCGGCATTGTTGTGCCCCGGGAAGGGGACGGAAGGGCCCCGCAGAAAAGCTCTAAATCAAAGTAGGGGTAGGCGGAGTAAAAGAGGCACAAAAACGCAGGGAGAGGGGCGAGGGAAAAGCCAAGTGGGTCTCTATGATGGGCTCCCCACGCCCTGGGGCCTACCTAGGGCACCGGCAGCCCCTCGGTCCCTAACGGCGAAGGGGACCGCGCCGCGGCCCTCGCGGTTCGTCCCCTCCTTCACTCCCCGGCCCACACAAAGAGCCGGAGGAGCGGAGCCTCCGACTCCGCCGCTTCCTGGTTCAAGAGAGGGGAATGCGAACGCAGGCGCGGCCCAGGGACGGAGAAGGCAGGCGCGCTCCTTCGCCGCCTCCCGGATTGGGGCCCGGTCCTCACCTGCTTCTCGGCGCCGCCGCCGCTCTTCCTCGGGACGCGCGGAAGGCTGAGTCCCCCAACAACAAGAAGCCGCACTCCCCGGCGATTTTGCCCCTTCTTTAAACGTCGCTCCAGTCTTGGTCGACGTCGACGCGGCCGCCGCCTCCTTCCGCCACCGCTGCTACAGCTGCCCCACGCAGCCGACAGAGGGCACAACGCGTGGGCGAAGCGTTGAAGTCAACGGCGCCCTCCTCTTCCGAGCAACAGCCGGGGCTGTCCGGAAGGGCCCGAGCTTGAGGCGGCTCCACTTCGGCGCCGTGCTCTGCCTTCGGCTCTTTCCGCAAGGGGGCGGAGGAAAACTAGGAAGCTCTTGTGTGTTCGGCTCTTTCCGGAGGGTGAAAGGGTGGGAAAAAAGGAAAGGGAAAGATCGGGTAAGGCAGTCGCAAGCAATTGGATGGAAGGGAAGCGAGTCGCTTTCACTGAAATTCAATGTGAACTTCTAGGGCATACAAACTTTTCGAGACTATACAGGTTTCATTTCTTCTGCAAGTTTGAATCTACTCTGTTAGAATCTACTCTATTAGTTTGAATTACTCTGCTAGATGATAAACCATCTTGAAATATAATCAGAATAAATACAATCAAATATAAATTAACTTCTTATGGTAACTCAAGTTCTGGGATAACAAGTCAGCAACTACATTTCAGTAACTACTTTTAAGGAAGAAAGTTAGTGTTTGGACAACTACTGTTTTCTTAATTGAATACTAAATGGTGCAGTACTATGTTAATTCCCTCATTTCAACTTGCATTTACTGACACCATGCTTTATCTGTAGCAAAAACCCTATATTAGGCTCTCTGGAATACCAAAATGAATAACCCAAAGGTCTCTACCTCTTTGGGGAGCGCAGTGGGTTGGGTACACAAACATGGACAAAAATATTTGTACAAGTTGAGAATCAGAGAGAAGGGAATAGCAAATTGAATGCTGTCATTTGAGCTGTATCTTGAAAGATGAATACTATTACTTGCATTTTAAATTTTTTATTATTACTATTTCCATAGCATTTCATCTTCAGAGGGCCTTAGTGCCTGACACATAGTAAGTGTTCAGTGATTGTTTAATGATGGAATAAATACATTGTGAGTTACATAATTTTTAAAAATCCTCTGGTAATACCCTTCCAACTGAGTTCCATGAATGAAGCAACAGGATGGGTGTTTGGAGAGCAAAATTGTTTCCCTTTTAGGCTGGCTATTGATCATATTCAACTAAGGAACCAAATAGTAACTATTTTCTGCCGCAATTAAGGCCACTCACTATCTTCATTATATTTTTTAAGAGATATGTATAGGATAATACTGCATTCATTTCCAAAATCTTGAATTTGTATTTATTAATACCTTTCAGTTGGAATTCCCGTGCTTCTTCCCTTAAAAAATCTTGCTAAAAATGTCCATCAGGATATTAGACTGAAAACAGATCTAACTATATCTAATTTTCTCCAACAGGAAATGAGACATGGATGCCATCATCTACCCATTCCTAATCTAGTCTACATTCTCCTCAATAAAGTAAAGCCACATACTATAATAAAACATTGAAGTGGTGTAATATAGCTGTATTTTACATGGAAATATGCAATTCCTTAAGCTCTTCTCTAAGATTTTGTGTTATGGGAAAACAAACTATGTGGGAATTATTGCATTATTGATTTTTGATTAGGATTTAACATTATGAAAGTTTTATTGTTTACCATAAAGACATTTCATGGCAAATAGAAGTATGCTGTTGTAAAATAAACTAAGGCAGATTGGTATTTTTCCTGGCAACTGAGCACTTAATGACCATTTTTCTGAGTTATCCTCCCCAAAACATAGTAAAAAAAAAAAACAATAATTCGAACAAAGTATATCTTGAAAGTTTAGGATCTATTTATCTTTCAGTAGCTTAATTGATGGAAACTAAAATGAGACATCTTTGAAATACAGATAACAGTGGTAGTAGATGCCACCCTAGATATCATGTTTGTTGATCACCTCTCAGTAAATTGGAAGGCACAATACAATTTATTTTGCAGCACCATTAACATCACCGAGACTGGCAACAGAATTGCCTTGCCTTTGTCACTTTTCTGAAAGGATTTTAAAAGTTTGGAGTACCAACTGACATATGATGAAACCTGTTCATTCAAAGCTCAGGAAACCTTCTCTTCCCTTCTTGCTGTATCTCTCACCCTCTAACCAAGCAAAAACTAAACAAGTTTAAAAGCTGCCTGTAATGAAAGGGGATCAAATGTTCAGGAAAGGAATTTTATTTGTAGGAAAGCAAAACAGACCAAGAAACTTGAGTGGCCCTAATAATTGTCATTGGGACAGGATCATTGGAAAGTTTCATTAATTTTCCATTTCTCAACTAGTTATTTCACCTTTTACTTTTGTTTTTATCTGGAAGGCTTAACCTTACTTCAAACAACCCAGTAGATTGTAAAGAGAACAACTTATATCAAATGGATTTGGAAGTATCAATTGTTTCACGTTCTAGAAAGGTTATATTGGCTGAAAATGGAATGAGTTAGGTTTTATAGCCATATTGCCAGCGTTCGCTTGCCTTTTGAACTTGATTATGAATTCCATGAGGGCAGTAACTGTCCTCTCCTGTGTTAAAATGCCAACAATCTTGTGGGTGCTTAATATATGTTAATTGATGATGACAAAAGATAAAGTGACACTTATTCAGTCTTAGAGCCCTTCCTATATGTTATACTTATGGTTACAGATTTGGCAAGGTCACTCTATGGGATCTGCAGAAACCCCAGTAAGGCAGAGTGGAAGAAACAAAGTCTTGAAGAGAAGACATGAGTGGGTTGGAATTCTGATGCTGCCACTTACTAGCTCTTTGATCTTGAGCCTGATTCTTCATCTGTAAAATAGGGATAATAATACCTTCCCACAGAGTCACTTTCAGGATGAAATGAATTAACTATGCATAGTGTCAAACTGCTCATGGTTTTCAGAATATGTTATGCAGTTTACTGCTTTCAAGTCTGTGCCTGGAGCCCTGAGCTTGGAATAGTCATTCCCTTCATAGCCACACTTCGCTTACTTAACCTGTTGTCTGGTTAGTTCCTGGTAAGTGCCTGGTCTTCCGTAAAAACCCAACTCAAGTATTAACTTATTTGTGAAGCATGCCTTGGCTCAACAAATTGTAGATAGAGATGGTTGCTTAATGCTGAATGAATGAGTGTCTGGAACCCAATAATTGCTAAGTATATGTTGCTTTTTCACCACTATCCCCTTTGCTGCTTAATCCCAACCAATCTCTCTTTAAGTGGCCTGTTTAATACTGCTTATTGCCATTTTTTCTGAAAACTTTCCAAAGTCAATTGTATAGGGAAATCTAACTCTCCTACTGGGAAAAGAGGAGTCGATAATTGCTAACAATAATACAATCTACCAAAAAAAGCAACAGACAGCTTATTCCAAACTTGAACAAAATTGAGGGAATATACTACCCATGAGTCATTTGTGAAAAAATACTTGGCAATATACAAAGTCAAATAAAATAAGAAATAAGTACAAATAAAAAATGAAGAATGGAGATTTTGCAGTAAGCAAATCTATTTAAGTGGAGGACTAAGCCCAAACAACAGATTGATTATGACTATGTGACAATGAAACTTATAAACCCCGGCACTGTAAATTCCATTCATTTTTTTCAATACATATTAAACATATATCATTTAGTACTTACTCTGTGCCAGGCAATGTTGTAGGCATTGTGGATATAATTATCATCAAGTTGAAATCTTGGTCTTCATGGAAGTTACATTATAACGGAAGAGATATAAAATCAACATTTGCACATATATAATCTAAATATATAAGACAAGATCAGAAAGTAGTAAGTACTATAAAGAAAAATAGAGGGAGGGGAGCATCACACACTGGGGTCTGTAGAGGGGAAATAGGGGAGGGACAGCAGGGGGTGGGGAGTTGGGGAGAAATGCCTGATATAGGTGATGGGGAGGAAGGCAGCACATCACACTGCCATGTGTGTACCTATGCAACACTCTTGCATGTTCTTCACATGTACCCCAAAACTTAAAATTCAATTAAAAAAAGGAAAATAGAGCAAAGGGATATAGAATGATGAGGGTGTTATTGTAAATTGTGTGGTCAGGGACAGCCCCTCTGAAAAGGTGATGTAGGATCAAAGAATGGAATGAACTAAGGGAAAGGGCCATATAAATATCAGGGGAAGAACATTTTAGGCAGTGGAACATGTCAATAGCCTTCAACCAAAGACTACCAGAAACATACCCATAGCTGACAAATTGGGTTTATTACTCTTACTCAAAGGAGGGAGAACACACACTATAGGTAACTATGATGTGTTTCAGTAAGAGGTTGTTAGAATCAACCTAGTATAGGATTTGGGCAATATGGGGGAAAGTCTAGGAAGCAGGAGTTCCATCTCAGACACATCAGAAAGCAGGGGCTATATGATTGCACATTTCAATAATCTTATTGAAATGGGAAATCTTATAGGGAGAGGAAACTAGAGGGAGGATAAAGCTGTACATTAACTGGCAAAGTAGCGGTGACCTATGTTGACCAAGAGGGGGTATTTGGTGTTTTCTGGGTGTCACAATAAACTTGTTTTTGTCTGTACTTAGACAAGCTTGTGAAGTGGCCTTGTTTTGTCTCACTTGGTCAGTCTCCCAGTGATCTTGTCTTGTGTTGGTGTTCTGTGATTTTATGTTCAACAAGAGAAGAATATGCCTAACTGTGAGTGCGAGGCCAGCTCGTGGATATCAGGAGCTGTCCCCACTTCCTTTCTCAAACAGCAAGCGAAAAGGCTTATAATATAAGGAACAAGGCTGGGTGCTGTGGCTCACCCCTGTAATCCCAGCACTTTGGGAGGCTGAGGTGGGTGGATCACCTGAGGTCAGGAGTTCGAGACCAGCATGGCCAACATGGTAAAACCGTGTCTCTCCTAAAAATACAAAAATTAAATCCCAGGTACTTGGGAGACTGAGGCAGGAGAGTCACTTGAACCCAGGAGGTGGAGGTTACAATGAGCTGAGGTCGTGCCATTGCACTCCAGCCTGGGCAACAGAGTGAGACTCCATCTCAAAAACAAAACAAAACAAAACAAAAACCAATTTTAGAAGTAGTGGGAGAGGAAGGAGGAAGCACAACAGTGGCTATCACCTCATCTTTAATAGAAAGTAGTCACTTTCTACCATATTATTTTATGTAACATACTTATACTAAAACATTGTTCTTTATGTGAAATTCAAAGGTAAGTGGGCCTACTGTATATTTCTTTTTGCTATTAACAAATCTGACAACACTGAAATAAACACACTTTCAGCTGTCTACGAAATACTTTGAATACTTTGTCCCTTTTCTTACCATCTCAGATTTTTCTTTTAATTCAAATAGACTCCAAAAAAATGTGAATCTATTTGAGCCAGTCCTATTTGTTATATATGTACATATATACACACATAACCAAATGTGCATATTTTATACACACACGCAAACACATGACACAGAGTGCACCCAATATTATAGTACATGTAATACACAGTCACGGAAAGCACCTGAACATGAGAAGAATTGACTATGTTGTTGATATGGTCATTCTGTGAAATGTCTCCAGTGGCTTGTCGTCCTGCCATTCAGTAGTTATTTCCAGTACGAGCCTAAGAAAGACGTGGTCTTCGTGAGGATTTAGACCTGGCAAGCTCAATGCGGAACCAAAGGATGAGCGAAATCGGTTGCAGTGGTGGTTTATTTACACCAAGACACACACCTCTTTACCTTGGCCGGAGGCCACGCAGGCATGGGGAAAGGTTTTGCCAACGTACTCGCAAGGATTCCCATGGTTTCCTTTGCTCCCAGCTGTTGTGCGGGCTGGGTTTTTGGAGCAAAGGCAACGGATACTGCTGAGGCTCCTGAGAGTGTCTCGTTTTCGAGGCTGCAGTAGCTCCAGTGTCCGGTTCTGCGGTACCGAGAGGGAGGCCTCAGGCTCCGAGGGGAAGTGTTGCAGTTGGTCCTAGAGCCCCAAGCCCAGCAAAGCCTCCGGTTCCCTGCTGGGGCGCACCTCTCGCTGAAACTCTTGCTCTCTGACTGGAGAATGGAATGGCCTCAACCAAGGCTCCCGGAACCAGCCCTGCCGCTCCCTCTTGTGATCCCATTCTCAAGAGCGGCTTTCTGCGCCGCGTGGCATCTCCTTCGCTTCAGCGCCCTTGTGCGACTATTGCGGCAACTACTTAGGCTCCTACGGGACGAGGAGAGGGAGGTGAGCCCGTGGCAGAAGTGAGTGAGATCACGATCGCACCTTAGCTCTAAGGAGCCCGCTTGCCTTCAACGAGTCTGCTTCACCTTTTAGCCCGCTTCTGACGTTTTGCATTTCGCTCCTTCTACCTTCACTACTCCCATTTCCATCCTTTTCTGCAATCTGTCCACGGCAGCTCCTTGTTCGCCCTTCTCCCTTACATTCTTACTCATCCTTGGGCCCCTTTGTAGGGTGCCCTGGTCTCCCTCCACCCTCTTTCACCTCTGATCTCGGGGTGGACACGGCTAAGGGTCACAGATCTATGTATAGCATTTATTTCTTTTGTGTTATCATTCGTGAACATGTTTTTATTCTCCACTACACTGAGCTCGTGGAAGGAAGGACCCCTATTTTATTCATTACAGAATTTGCAGTGCCTGATAGGGACTCAAACTACTGAATGTTGTGTTTTGTATGTTGCGTGAATGAACAGATGAGTTTGAGATACTAACAGGCTAAGTAAAGGGAAATTCCTTGTAAGGAGTTGGAAGGGGTTGAGATTAAGGGTTTAAATTGGAAAGGAGAAATAACTTTCTCTGAGACAAGATAATTGGATGAATGTAGGCAAAGTGATGTGCTAAATTGTAGATGTGGCTACCTTGAGGAAGGTCTTATGTGGTCTCAATCTTGATATTGAAGAATGAGAGGAGAGTGAGATGAGTTTTCCTCTAATGAGAGTGAATATTGGAGTGGGAAGTAGATGGTTTGAGAAAGAAAATAGTTATTGCTGTGTACGTACTCATATCAAATGTTTATTGAGTGTGTCAGGTACTATACTGAGTGCCTGAGTGCCTTACATGCATTATGGTTAAAAAAAATGAGAAATTTTAAAACATTACAGGTATTGAGGAATAGGTTGAAATTCCAACAGTTGGGAGATGTCTTGATGAGTCTTTTTCTTCCACTAGTGGGATATAATAAAGTATAGTGATGAGAAGGACAGCTACTAGATTCAGACTTTCCGAGTTTGAAGCCTTGCTTTGACACTTAATACCTGTGTGGCCTTGGTAACCTCTCCAAACTTCGTTTCTTTCCCACCTGTAAAAGGGGGATACAAAAGTACTTACATTTTTAGGGTTATTGTAATGATTTAGTGCCTTGCACATAATAAACATTTCACAGGTGTTGGCTATTATGGTTTCATGCTTGGGAGCAGATGCAGTAAAAACAGTCCTGAGTCAAGTTAAAGATACATCTCTTTTGCCCATGTGGGAGAGCTGAGTGAAACTACTGTGCCTTTCCTCTGAGGAGCCCTCCTATCTTTGGGATAGAAAGGTCCTCCCAGTTATTGTCAATCAATAAACTTATTATTTTAGAATCCTAAACAAAAGATATAAGAACAACTTGGGTAAAATTTGCATTTGTGCACATAGAAAATAAATAATTTATCTTAAGGTACAGATAAAACCAGGTAGCAGCAGGTACTGTTATAATCATTTGCTGTTCATCATGTTGATGGAGGAAGGATTCTCACCCTTTGTGTTATGGAGTAGCTAAACACAGGACAGATGAGATCAACAGCAGTTTATTAATCACATATACTCACAGCTGGAATGGGAGAGAACACAGCGTGCCACGAAGGGTCACACAGAGGTTGCTGTCAGTAAGACAGTGAATAATCAGGAGCTGTGGGAGTTAGATTTTGTGGTATCAAGAAATTAGGCAGGCACGGTGGCTCACACCTGTAATCCCAGCACTTTGGGAGGCTGAAGTGGGTGGATCACGAGGTCAGGAGTTCAAGACCAGCCTGACCAACATGTTGAAACCCCATCTCTACTAAAAATACAAAAAGTAGCCAGGCATGGTGGTGCATGCCTGTAATCCCAGATACTTGGGAGGCTGAGGCAAGAGACTTGCTTGAACCCCAGAGGCGGAGGTTGCAGTGAGCCAAGATTGTGCCACTGCACTCCAGCCTAGCAAGAGAGCGAGACTCCGTCTCCAAAAAAAAAAAAGAAAAAAAAAGGAAAGAAATTGAGGTAATACCTGCTTTCCCTTGGAAGGATATGATTGGCTTGTTTGAATAATTCCATAGGCTGACAGTGTACTAAAATCTGCTACCCAGAGATAAGCTCGAACTGTATCTGGTCCCTTTGAGAAGGAAGGTCATTTGGCTAGGGGACCTTACTTGCAGGAGCAGAATGGGGAGGAGAATTCACAATTAGGCCATTGGGAGCCCTCCTGATTTCCCAAATTGTTAAGGTAGTACACAATATTGGGCCTTAATTTTGTGCCTCACACCGCAAAGACTGTGTCTTTATAGTCTGGCAGGCATCCTTGGTCCCTATACTCATATTCCAAGAATTATTAGACGTATGTTTACTTTTAGATTGCCTGCTGTTGAAATGAGAAACCGGAGTCTAACTCTGTATACTTATAATATCTTTTCCCTGAATAAAGAAGTAAAAAATAATTTATTCAAACAATGAAATCAAATATATTTATTTTATGAGGCTTTTAAAAAACAAATGAAGACATAAGCAGCTAAACTTTGGGGAATTGAACCTCTCTTGGTTAAATTTTTTCAGTTTATGAGTAACAGCAAAAATTAAAACAATAAATGACAAACATTATAACACACAAAAAAATTAGTGTCCTCCAATGTAGGGCCCAGCCCTACAGGGTTCAGTGAGCCCCTCTCTGCTGGTGTGGAGATGAGAAATTGTAGAAATAAAAGACACAAGACACAGAGATAGAGAAAAGAGAGTTTGGGCCCCAGGGATCCACTGCCAACCAAAGTGTGGAGTCCAGTAGTGGCCCTGAGTGCCTGGATGCTCTTTTATTGAGCACAAAGCTGGGGGCAGGGTAGGTAGGGTGTGGCATTGGTGTTCGGTGGCTGGAGGCAGGGTAGATAAGGCGTGGCAGTGGTAGGGTCAAGTACATCACGTGTTATACAGGTAGGGGCTCAGGAATTTCTAGTAGCCAAGATGAGGTAAGGAGCATAATGCATCAGCACTTTTCTGTGCTTGTTAAGAAAGAATAAAGACATTAAGATTTATATTACTTTAACTGATTATCACTTCTAAGTAAAAAGGAACCAGGTGCAGAAGTGGAACATGAGAGCGGACATGGATCGTGACCACTGAAGCACAGCATCACATAGAGACAATTAAGCCCCTGGATATCTGTGGGCCTACCTGACAGTCGTCAGGCCTTACCACAAGAGCTTGGAGAACTGGAGTTTTCTCCTAACTCCTCTAAGGAAGGAGAAGTCTCAGCCATCTCAAGTGTCTCCTTCCCTAGCTGGCTAAACAGCGGGCACTTTTTCAGCACTGGCACTGCCACACAGTCAAGGTGCCCTCCAGCAGTCTTTACACAGGTGTGACAGAGGGCCCAAAGCGTCTTGCCTTAGGGTCATTTCTTTCACAATATCACCCCAGGTTCACACTTCTGACCTGAGAGGCATCAGTAAAAGAATTAGGATCACCTATGAATAACTAAGATTACCAATGAATAACTAATAACTACAACAGTTATATTTCTAGTTACTTTCTTCTTCATTATTTATATGGAAATAGGCTGAGGCTTCTGGCTCCTGCCTCAGCACTTATGGGATATACCCCCTACACTCCAAAGAGCAGATGTACTCCTTTCTTAAAAGGAACTAAAGGTAGTGTAACATACATAAGAGTTAAAACATGTTGCTAGTGGATTGTAGGATGCTAATTGTTTTCTTTAAATTTTATTCATGGGGTGCTAATTTCCTATTATTGAAGAGTTCAGTGTTAAAACAGATAATACATTTATATTTCGAATTTTTTTCCTCAACCCAGGAGAAGGTTGCATTCCAGATAATAGTATTACACAGCAATTTTTTAAAAAAATGAGTGAAGGATATGAACAGACACTTTTCAAAAGAAGACATGCAGGAGGCCAACAAACATATGAAAAAATGCTCATCATCACTGGTCATTAGAGAAATGCAAATCAAAACCACATTGAGATACCATCTGATACCAGTTAGAATGGCAATTATTAAAAAATCTGGAGACAACAGATGCTGGAGAGGATATGGAGAAATAGGAACGCTTTTACACTGTTGGTGGGAGTGTAAATTAGTTCAACCATTGTGAAAGACAGTTTGGTGATTCCTCAAGGATCTAGAAGTAGAAATTCCATTTGACCCAGAAATCCCATTACTGCGTATATATCCAAAGGACTATAAATCGTTCTACTATAAGGACATATGCACACGAATGTTCATTGTGGCACTGTTCACAATAGCAAAGATCTGGAACCAACCCAAATGCCCATCAATGATAGACTGGACAAAGAAAATGTGGCACGTATACACCATGGAATACTATGCAACCATAAAAAACGATGAGTTTGTAGGGACATGGATGAATCTGGAAACCATCATTCTCAGCAAACTGACACAAGAACAGAAAACCAAGCACCACATGTCCTCACTCATAGGCAGGTGTTGAATAATGAGAACACGTGGGCACAGGGAGGGGAACATCACACACTGGGGTCTGTTGGGGGGTGGGGAGCTAGGGGAGAGACAGCAGAGGGCAGGGAGTTTGGGGAGGGATAACACTGGGAGAAATGCCTGATGTAGGTGATAGGGGGATGGAGACAGCAAACCACCATGGCATGTGTGTACCTGTGCAACAATCCTGCAAGATTGCACATGTACCCCAGAACTTAAAGTACAATAAAAAAAAATGAAGATAGGAGTGTAGTTTGGTAGTTAATTTTTCTGTATCCAATACTATGTGAAATCTGAATGCTTTTTTTTTTTCTTATTTCTTTTCTCTTTGGTGTTACTCATAAGTTTCTTCTTCCCTCTCTATTTCTGTGTTTACATTGAGTTGAGACAATGTGCTTCACAGGTAAGCCTATAATTTGTGACAAGGTGATAAAGCATTATTATCTGAAGTATATTTTTATAGATACCCTTGGGAAATGCTTAAAGAACCTGGAGTCATAGAATCAGAGTCAGAAGGGACCCTAAAAATAATTTTATAGGCAGTACCTAAATTATTCCAGATGTGATCTTCAAAGGGAAAGGTTATATAATATAGAAACTCCCTTTCTAAAGTATTATAGAACTTTATTTATTGATTTATTTACTTTCTTTCTCTCTCTCTTTCTTTCTTTCTGATGCAGGGTCTCACTCTGTTACCCAGGCTAGAGTACAGGTGGCATGATCATGGCTTACTGCAGCCTTGATCTTCCCAGCTCAAGTTATCCTCCTCCCCAGCCTCCTGAGTAGCTGGGACTACAGGTGTATACCACTATACCCAGCTAATTTCCTAATTTTTTATACAGAAGGTTCTCACTATGTTGCCCAGACTGGTCTCACATTCCTGGGTTCAAGCTGTTCTTGTACTTTGGCCTCCCAAAGTGCTGAGATTATAGGTATGAGCCACCATGCCAAGCCTACTGTAAAACGTTAATAATACTCACTTTCAGAATTCTTTGCAACAAAACAAATACACACACACACACACACACACAGAATTTTTTACTGTGGTATAGCCTCAGGTCCTGCGAACACGTGTCCCCAAAATCTCTTTAGACTGTAGCTTCTTACGGTCTTCTTGCTCTGAGAAGAAGAACAGTTGCTGCTCTACCATTTGTTTTTTACATGCTTAGAATACAATTATGATCTCTTCCTCAGACTTCTTATATCGTTTCTTTCATCTTCCCTTATGGTTCTTGTTTCTCTATTTTCACCCCATGGTTTCTTCTGAAAATATAAATCCTCCATGCTGCTTTCAGTTTGAATAGAGCTTTGTAATCTGTAAAGCATTATGCAAATGTAAGAATGTGAGTTATGTTATTATTAAGAAAGTGTGAAAGTGGCAGACCCTTAACTGTATTCTTTTTTTTTTTTATTTGAGACAGTCTTGCTCTGTCACCCAGGCTGCAGTGCAATGGCATGATCATGGCTCACTGCAGCCTTGTCATCCCAGGCTCAAGTGATCCTCCCACCTCAGCCTCCTGAGTAGCTGGGACTACAGGCAAGCACCACCATACCTGGCTAATGTTTTAAATTTTTTTGTATAGATGGGGTCTTGCTATTTTACCTAGGATGGTCTTGAACTCTGAGGCTCCTCCCACCTTTGCCTCCCAAAGTGCCGGGATTCAGATATAAACTATATTCTTACGAAAGCAGTCCAATGCTTGTTTTTAATGGTTCTCGGACAATTGTCGTTGTTGCCGAAAAGTTTTAAGCCTATGTTTTTATACTCTATGATCCATAGTTCATCACTTTCCTAATTCTTATAACCATTTTCTTTAAATTCAGCTCTGATGAACATATACAAGTAGAGAAGGAAGAGCCAAAAGAATACAGTACTTTGGTTTCGATATCAGAAGGTATTTTTAAGGTATAGACCTTTTTTGAAAAGTTAAAAAAAGTTTACAAATAGTTGCAAACTAAAGTAAAGTTGAGTGACTTGGCTTTCACTCAAATTGCCTATCATCTATTCCTTTTCATTATTTCAAATGCAATAAAATTGATAATCAGAAATACTTTTTTAGAAGTTATTTTTTATGGAAAATAGTAGTCTAGTCATTCAAGTGAAAGGTCCAAGAAAGGGAGAAAGAAAAATTCATCGAAAAGAAAACACAAGAAGTATTCTGAAGATAGCGACAGTGACTCTGATTCTGAAACAGACTCCAGTGGTAAGAAAGCCAACAGCATTCTGCAAGCCTTGCTTCAAAACTAGTTTTACTTCTTAAAACTTATTTTAGAAGAAGGTTCCTGAAAACAATAGTAGCACTGAAAAGTTTTTGAATGCTTGCTAACCTTGTGCCAGGCATCCCGTTAAATGCTTTATATTCATTATTGCCATTTAATTCATACAATAGCTGTAAGGTACATCTTACAGATGAGGAAGTGGACACAGAGCAGGTTTTAAGTACTATCCCCAAGGTCACACAGTTGGGATTCAAACCTAAGCGATCTGACTCCAGATTGGATGTGCATAGTTGTACAAGGCATGTGCCACCAGACCAAGTCAGGGGGCTGGGCTGTACCAAAGTAAGCCTTACAGGGCTGCATTAGCCCAGTGGAAGGGCTCTTTTATGTAATTCTCATGCCCAGTCGGCACTGCTGTACAGTTTTCAAAAAGGCACGCCCTTTAGACTGGCTGCCAATTTGTGGATGGCACCCCATCTGGGGTAATGCATCACAAAAAGCCACCTTGTTTGTGCCCTCTCCTGGCTAATGATTGGCCAGAGGGTGCTTCCTCTGGATTGTCATATTACACAAAGGCTCTGCCTCCTCTGATATTGCCCCAGTTTCCTGGTTCCCCAATGTCACTTTACTTCCTAGCTGCTGGGAAACCAAACTTTCTTAAAGCACACTTCTAAGCATGTCAGTCCCATACTCAAAATCCTTCCATAGTTCTCCATAGCCCTCAGGGTAAAGTTCAAACCCTGACTGATCTTTCTCTAATCACATATACTCTGTCACTCTTTCTTGCACCATACTGTGTAGCCTGAAACCTACTTCCTTTTTTTTTTTTTTTTTTTTGAGACAGCCAGGCTGAAGTGTAGTATGGCTCAATCTCTGCTCACTGCAACGTCTACCTCCAGGGTTCAAGTGATTCTCCTGCCTCAGCCTTCTGAGTAGCTGTGACCACAGAAGACACGCACCACCACACCCAGCTATTTTTTTTTTTTTTAATTTTGTAGATATGAGGTTGTGCTGTGTTGCCCAGGCTAGAACTGCTTTCTGTCTCTTCAGGATTCCATGTTCTTTCTGTTGACTCTATTACTTGGTAAAGAGGCACTTTGCCTATAATACCAGTCTCTCCTTTCAACAAGCTTGGCTTACTTGTTGCAACAATGGGCACGCAGTACTTTTGTAATCAAAGAACTACTTTAAGAGTCACCTTTCCTGGTCAACCATTCCTCAACCACCCTTCCCAAATCAGTCTGATTTTGAGACTCCGCTGTGTGTCCAGAGCCCCCTAAGCTTCCTTCTGCCACTCATCACCCAGGGGCGCCTTTCAGCTGGGAGGAGCAAAATGCCCTTTTGTTTCAGAGCTGAGGAAACTCAGGCTCTCATTTATCTGTGGAAACAACAGTTCAGTTCCTCATGCAAATGTGCAGACAAGCCAATTGAGATTAATTTCAGGAGGAAAGGCAATGAAGAAGCCCCTTTAGAATGAACCTCTGAACTAGAATTATGATCCTAAACAATTTCCTAGGAGGAAAAAAACTCAGCTGAGACCACTTCCTGCAAACTGTCCTCAGCCACTCCTAACTTTGTAGCTCTCGTTTGCCATTACACATGCTAAGGTCTAATCCTCTTACAGTACAATGTAATCTGTGGTACCACCAAAAGCCAAAGAGGTCAGGTAATGCAATATAGGTGAGCAGAGCTTTAGACCTACAAAGAATCTGCCCATGACTCTTGAAACGCCACAAGGAAAACAGAACACTCTAAAGAGGAATGAATAGTGCCTTCGTTTTGAGTTCTTTGAGGGTTTGAGTCATTAGAAGGCTTCTCTAGATTTTTTTCTTGGTTGAAGATGGCAAAGGGGAAGGAGAAATAGGGTGAAAGAAAAGTAAGACAAGAAGCAGACACAGAAACTAAACAGGTTTTCGTTTTCATCTTTTTGCAGCTGCAAGGAATTTTAGCCAATTGAGAGGCCTCGTTCCCCATAATTTGGAATTCTCATTCAGATTTGACCAAATTGGGTAGAATTGGTCAAATCTGATGGGAGAAAGACTGAAACAATAACAAAAAAAACCCAACCATATGGTCACTGAGTGTTCTAATGGTAAGGAGAAATTAAGACCGGCTGGTTGTCAATTTCAACCTTTAGTTATTGAGGAGAATTTCCGAGACAGAAAAAAAAAAATTTAGTTATTTACCTAGAAATGGGTCTCAGGCTGAAGATTGCTCTCTACCATCCTAGAAGCAGGAAGAAATTCAAACTTGTCTTCTTTATTGGAAGCAAGCTCAAACTCCAGAAAGGAATTACCTGCCTTCCATTGTCATGGAAGCAGGAAAACTTGCCTGCCTTGTGGGAAGCAAGTAAAACTCCAGAAAGGGAATGTACAGCAAAATTTATTTTAGATCTTAACCAAATTTTGGGAGATTAGGGATTCTCTGGAGGGAGGGGAGCTCCCAGGCCTCAGGAAATTGTCGTATTGGTTTGAACTATAAAGATAGCTCAAGCTGGTACCAGGCACCAATAAGAAATTTGTCAAAGGTCAGGGCCACCTCCCCTGCTTTGTGGTTACCAATTTGTAAACCAAAAAGCATCTGAGACAAGTCTCAATCAATTTCTAAAATTTATTTTGCCAAGTGTCAGGTCTAGGGTCATGTGCCAGCCCATGCTGAGGTTGGAAGGGAGTGGGTGCATGAGTGGCAGATAGCTGAAAGAACACTCAGGTGGTGAGGGTGTAGGCAGATGAAAGATGATTTTATTCAGCAGCTCTCTTACACTGTCTCTGTCTCAGCTACCTGCTCCAGCTGCTCCCACGCACAGCTGCACGGCCAGCTCTCCCATCAGGGTCAGCAGCTTAACTCTTTCCCCCTGGGTGCAAGCAAGCCAAACTGTGTCCCAGCTTCCTGCTGTCTGTCTGCAAGACAGACAGCTCTGCCTCTCTCTCTTTCTGTGGGTGCACCAGTGCAATATCAGCAGGGTAGTTGTACCTTTTACAGACAATAGTGGCTCTAAGCTGAGTGATGAACCTTCCCATGTTATGGCTACATGGCTGTGATTATATAACAAGTGTCGTTATGCACCTGTTATATATATGAGTCGTGCAGGATGTTTACCCTGGCCTATGCCTGCTTGGCTTCATTGTAGCCATGTTTCTTACACCAAGGTTAAGGATATACCTGTGACACAGCTTCAATATGTCCTGACAACATGTGCTCAAAGTGGTTGGGATACAGCTTGGTTTTATACATTTTAGGGAGACATGAGACATCAATTAATTTATGTAAGATGTACATTGGTTTGGTCCAGAAAGGTGGGACAACTTGAAGTGGGGAGGGGGCATCCAGGTCATAGGTAAGAGACAAATGGTTGCATTCTTTTGAGTTTCTGGTTAGTCTTTCACTGAATACACAATGTACAGGAATAGTCAGTTATGCCTCAGTCTGGCTTAGTGAAACAATAGGAAAGCAATCAGATATACATTTGTCTCATTGAGCAGAAGGATGATTTTGAGTTCATCTATCCTTTGTCCACAAGGAATTTCCTTACGGGCAAATTATGGGAGAGGTATGTAGCATTTAAACAAGTCTTTGTAGCTGTCTTACTTAGGAATAGAATGAGAGAGGAAGGTTTGTCTGACACAGTCCCCAGCTTGACTTTTTCCTTTGGCTTAGTGATTTGGGAGTTCCGAGATTTATTTCCCTTTCAAAGTTTCTACCCACTTTTAATACTCTTTCGTTTTTTTCCAAGTCTTGGATGCAAACCTAGCTAATGAATTGCACTGTGTCCTTTCTGTTAATGCTATGCTTGGTAACAGAATAAAGAAATGCCAGTGTCCTGAAAACTATCAGCTGTCCTGCTGTTCTGCCCTTCCTTACTACAAACAGGGTCACCCTGGTCACGGGGGAAGCTAAGCATCATAAAAATTGAACCTTTTTAAAGTCATACTGTGGGAAATAGTCCTGTAATATTATAAGAAATATATCAGGTCTTTGTCCCTGGTTCCTGTCACAGAGCTCCTAAAACCCTTGAAATTTCCTGACAAATAGGATTATCTTTTCTTATTTATAATGTGTCCCTTTGGATTACATCTGCACTTATGCTAATGACATGATTCAGGGCGTGACTCCTAGGTAGCCCAGGATAGGACCAGTCAACTGAAAAACCAGGTAATAGAAGATTAGAGGATTGGTGGCTGGGTGCAGTGGCTCACACCTGTAATCCCAGCACTTTGGGAGGCCTAGGCAGGTGGATCACGAGGCCAGGAGTTCGAGACCAGCCTGGCCAATACAGTGAAACCCTGTCTCTACTAAAAATACAAAAATTAGCCGGGCATGGTGGCACATGCCTGTAATCCCAGCTACTCAGGAGGCTGGGGCAGAAGAATTGCTTGAACCTAGGAGGCAGAGGTTGCGTTGAGCCGAGATCACACCATTGCACTCCAGCCTGGGTGACAAGAGCAAAACTCTGTCTCAAAAAAAAAAAATGAAAGAAGATTGGGCAAGTTGGAACTTTCAGCCTCACCTACCAATATCCAGGAAAGGTGGGAAAGCGGGGCTAAAGGATGAGTTCTATAAAAACTCTTTTTAATAATTTTTTTTTTCTAAGCATAGTGGCTCATGCCTGTAATTCCAGCACTTTGGGAGGCTAAAGTAGAAGGATTGCTTGAGGCCAGGAGTTCAAGTTCAGTGTGAGCAACATAGTGAGACCCTATCTCTACAAAAAAAATTTTTTTTTAATTAGCTAGGCATGATGGTGCATTCCTGTAGTTCTAGCTACTCAGGAGGCTGAGGTGGGAGGATCGCTTGACCCCAGGAGTTCATGGCTCCAGTGAACTATGATCAGGTTACTGCACTGAAGCCTGGGTGACAGAGTGATAATAATAACAGCTAAAAATCATTTTTCATTGACACAGTTTTGTACACATTTATGGAGTGTGTGTGTGTGTGTGTGTGTGTTTGGAGATTGGATCTCCACTCTGTTGCCCTCACTGGACTAAGTGGCTTGATTATAACTCACAACAACCTTGCTCTCCTGGGCTCAAGGGATTCTCCTTTCCTAGCCTTCTAAGTACTTAGGACTACAGGTACACACCACCATGCCCAGCTAATTTTTAAAATTTTTTTGTAGAGATAGGCTATCACTATTATGCCTAGGCTTATCTCAAACTCCTGGCCTCAAGCAATCCTCCTGCCTTGATCTCACAAAGTGTCAAGACTACAGGTATGTGCCATTGCACTGAGCCTAATGTGATGTAGTTTTGATACATGTATGCATTGTGTAATGATCCAATGATAGTAATTAACATATCATCACCTCAAACATGTATTATTTCTTTGTGATAGGAAAATATAAATCCTCTCTTTTAACTTGAGATCTACAACACCTTGTTGTTTACTATAGTCATTGTACTGTGCCATAGGACACCAGAACTATAAAAACTCTTGAACAATGAGATTTGATGAGCTTCCAGATTGCTGAACATACAGAGGTACCCAGAAGGTTATACACCTAGAGAGTATAGAAGCTCTGTACCCACCTCCTGATAGCTTGCCCTATGCATCTTTTCCATTTTGCTGTTATTCTGTATCATTTACAATAAACTAGTAAGTATAAATAAGTGTTTCTGAGTCTTGTGAGCCATTCTAACAAATTAATGGAACCTGAGGAGGGGGTTGTTGGACCCTGCAGTTTATACTCAGGGAGTCAGAACTATAAGTGATAATCTAGTGCTTGTGACTAGCATCTGAAGTGGGGGTCACAAGTCTCATGGTACTGAGCCCTTAACCCATAGGATCTGACACTATCTCCAGGTAGATAGTGTCAGAATTGAATTGAATCATAAGACATCCAGTTGGTGTCCACCGGAATCTGATGTCAAAAGCGTTTTGTGCTGAGTATTGTATTAACTGTATGTGAAAGTAGAGGAAAAAAACTGAGTTTGCTTTTTTGTTTTAAGTTTTTTTTTCTTGGCACAGGATCTTGCTCTGTCGTCCAGGCTGCAGTGCAGTAGTGCAATCATGGCCCACTGCAGCCTCGATCTCTTACCTCAGCCTCCAGAGAAGCTGGGACTACCAGTGCATGCCACCACACACAGCTGATTTTTAAGGTTTTTGTGGAGACAGGATCTCATAATGCTGCCCAGGCTGCTCTTGAACTCCTGGGCTCAAGTGATCCTCTTGCCTCAGCCTCCCAAAGTGCTGGGATTACAGGCATAAACCACCGGAGCCAGCCATTTCTTTTTGAAACAGCTGGCTAGCTAGCTACCTAGCTGGCTACCTAGCTCTATCTAATCTATTTATTATTTATCTACTCATTTATTATCTATTTATCATGCTGTCAATTTGTCTGTATATTTACTTATCTGTTTATTTATTTATTTAGAGATGGGAGTCACTATGTTGCTCAGTCTGGTGTCAAAATCCTGGTCTCAAGCAATTCTTTCACCTCAGCCTCCTAAGTGGCTGGGATCACAGGCTCCAGTCACCATGCTTGGCTACATGCCTGGATTTTTAGACAGAAGATTTGCTTCAAGTATGATTAAGGGGTAATTCATTCTCTGTAGCCTCCTGAGAGTTAAAAAGATTTTATGGCAAGGGAGACCTAATCATGAGGCCAAGGGTATTTATGGCTTGTCTTACTGGGACACAAGAGTTGCTAAAGCCCTGGACACTGCCTTCATATTTTACCCTTTAATCCTAAGGAAAGGTTAGCCTAACTAGGTTCAAATTCATTAGAACTCAAGAATTCTGCCCAGCCATTAGTTTGGAGAAGAGGTATATCATTGTCAATCCTGCATACTCCAATCCAACCCCACCCTCCCAACCATCCTGGGTTCAGGACACTATCAGCTAACCTTGTTCTAGCTTACAGGTTCAGGATTCTGGACAGAGGCTTATATTGCCAAGTGCTGGAACACCCGAGGCCCTACTAGCCCCAATCCAAACTAGAAGATTCCATTCCCATCACCAATTTCTAAAGCAGGAAAGTAGAACTGATGACAGTGGCTGCTGCCACCACACTGGCTGCAGCAGGGAGCTGTGGCTGGGGCTGTACACTCCATGGAGCTGGTGGGAGCCCCACCCCTTCCAAGTTGGAGCAGGACCTTCCCAGGTGCCACTGCAGTCACCCAAACTACAGCTATAGACGTGGGCCTCCAGTTCCATGGATCAGGCTGGAGCCCCCAGTATACTGGGCAGGGCCACAGATATGAGCCTCCCTGTGCTCTTAGAGGGAGCCAGGAGCAGGCAGAATCCCTGCCCTCCTGAGTGCAACTACAGCCACCTAATCTGTGGCTGCAGATCCAGGCCTCTGGCTCCATGAAGCGGGCAGGAGCCAGGGACAAACAGGAGCCCCACCCCTTCCAAGTTAGTGGGGCAGGAGCTCCCCAGGTGTAGCTGTAGCTGTCCTCCCAGATGCAGTCATCTCTGCAGCCTGCATCCTTGGGGGCCAGGAAGCCCCCTGCCCCCAACATGCTTGGAGTGTCTGCTCCGACTGCCCGGTCTCTATTCCCTCAGGCACCTGCTCTAATCTCATCTCAGAGAGGGGCTGGAGCCTATCCAGGGGCACTGTCACAGCCCTGGGGTCGGGGGGTATGCAGGCTCAGGGCAGCACTGACATGCCAGTGCCCTGCCACCTTGGCCCCTTCTAGATTTTGAGTGCCCACAAACTTGAGAGAGGAAGCTGAGGGGGGCTGAGGGCAGCTTGGCATGGCCTGCAGGTACCTTGGTGTGAGCAGCCTGGTCCCCATGGACTGCTATGGGAGGCAGACAGGCTCCTGAGTAGAAGGGGGCCGGCCCCTAGTAAGACCCCACTTTCAAGCCAGGCAGGGCCTGAAGGCAGGAAGCCAGGTGGCCAGTCCTGCCAATTGGAATGAGGACTTGTGCCTTTTCTGGGCCCACCTATGGCTGCCAATAAACCAATCAGCACAAACTTCCTGCCCTGTGAGGTCCATAGAAGCCCTGGACTCAGCCAGAGCAGAGCAGAGGATGGAGGGGATGGAGAGGTGGGATGACCTGCCTGCAGAGAGGAGCTACTCACTGTGGGTCTCCTCTGAGCTGTTCTAACACTTAATAAAGCTCCTCCTTCTCCTTGTTCACCCTTCATTTGCTTGCATACCTCATTCTTCTGGATGCAGGATAAGAACTCGGGCTCCTCTTCGTCTTGTTCACCCTTCACTTGTCTGCATACCTCATTCTCCCTGGCTACAGGACAAGAACTAGGGCAAAAAATGTCGCCACCAACAGAGGGTTCTGGCCAAAAAATTGATACCTCAAAGATCCCATAACAGAACTAGGCATTTTAATGCAAGGTCAATATCAATGTGGGTATGGGGGTCACAGAAAAGGTTTTTTCTTAAATGCCTGGCAAATACTAAAAAACAAAGCAAAACAACCCTGTCAGCTGGACTTTACTGTCCACTCAGCATCCTAGTTAATGGACTTAACATTGTATTTAGTCCTTTTTGAAGTTCTCAGTCTGCAAATTGTAACACTACAGGCCATTTCTCCCTGCCTGACTCCTCAGTTTCACTCTTCTATTTGAGGATTTAGGATCCTTTCTCTGCATGAATATAGTCTAAAGAAGGCCAGTGTAATAGAGCTCATTTTGGGCACGTTCAAGTGTATCATCAAATCTCCCTAAATAGCCAAACCCCACAGTGGGCTAACTGTTCTGTGCGTCAACGTTAGTTCTCTATTCCCAGTACTGATGACATAAAACAGTTATATTTGCAAAAAAAAAAAAAAAAGAGAAAGGGAGAAAACATCTACTAAGAGTTTCTTGGAGGAAGTTCATGCTGTAGAATTTGAAAATAAATGAGAACATTTTCTTTCTCTTATTTCTTATGGCTCCTTTTCCTTTCGGAATTCCATTAAGAGACCACTATGTAAACCAGGAAAGCAACTCACCAAACCTTATCTTTCATTCCCTCTGAGCTTGCCATGCCTCCTGAGACAGTGGAGGTTTCTTTCATCCTCCCAACCTCACTGTGGGAGTCAGCCAAGACTGACTGTCAGCCCTATTTCTGGTGTTAGGATGACAGCACTCAGAGGCTGCTTATTTTTGGACAACCTACCATCAGATCTGCATATGTTTCCATTACTGCACATACACATAGACACACACACACACACACACACACACACACACACACACACACTGCAGCAAAGCTAACAATAAACTCATCCTGATGTTTCTTCCCTGACAGTAGTTCTTGGATACAGCTTCAGGTTTTCTATGGTCTCAAGTAGTCACCTTTTGATCTCATGATCTACAAATAAGTTGTCACTGCTGGAGGAAATGGAAGAGTATTTCAAATTAACGGAGGTGTGGATCTACCCTGAATTGACAGCCACCTTACCACTGTAATAACCGAGTGAGTTAGAAGGAAACACCAGGCTCTGAGTTCAAATTATGAGTCCTTTATTCAGCCGGCGACCGAGAGTCAGCTAACGCTCAAAATCTCTTGGCCCTGAGGAAGGGGCTTGATTTCCCTTTATACCTTGATTTAGGTAGGGTAGTGGGAGCCTAGCTGAAGTGGAATTTTACAGAAGCAGAACAAGCAAGTTAGTAGGAAGAGGCTGGTAACCAGGGAGCAGGAGGTTCCCAGAATTGTCAGTTGCTAAGGGTATTTCCATACAATCACTAAGGGGATAGCAGGGGGAATTTTCCATACAATCAATCACCAAGGAATCTATTCACAATAGCAGTTAGACTTGCCAAGCAGGATGCGGGTACAGTGGTTACAGGTACTGTGAACCATGTGAACCACTCTTAACGGTTCAAAGCTGTGAGTGCTGCGTGACCCAGTAATGCACCTGAGGGGCTGCGGCAGGGAGGGAGAGGCTCGAGAGAGCTTTGTCAGGTTTGCAGCTAAGATGGAGTCAGTTAGGCTAACCCAGGTTAGGTTATTACACCACCACTAAACAAATTCTGCAAAACCCACCTCTTCATAACTGTACCACCAAAAGGAAAAAAACAATTCCTTAGATAATAGAAATTCCTCAAGAGAGTGTTCATTTATGCATTTGATAGTTTCATAATGTTGAGTTTGTGTGGCAGCTACAAGGTATATTTTGACTGTATAAAATTCTCTAATATTTCCATTCTCCTTTTGTCTGGAATTTTATTTGTAAGTGTTCTTTGTTTTGTTTTTTAGACAAATTCTAGGGATGCCACTCCCTATGTTGCTTTACCAAATGCTTAAGAACAACAGCAGGAGGACTTAGCCTTCATCTCCCTGCTTCAGGCTCATTGCAACTAAATATACATTAGTGTGTTTTGGAGGTGAATTACTTCCTCACACCACTGCCTAAATATTTACAAAATCACTCATTTTAGCTTAGAGGTTATGCTTGGTTTTAAATATTTCAAATAATTCCATACAATTGAACCTTCATTCATTCATTTAGAGATGGAGTCTTGCTCTGTCACCCAGGCTGGAGTGCAGTGGCACAATCTTGGCTCACTGTAACCTCTGCCTCCAAAGTTCAAGCAATTCTCCTGCCTCAGCATCCTGAGTAGCTGAGATTACAGGTGTGTGCCATGATGCCCAGCTAATTTTTGTATAACCCAGCTCCTCAGTGCATTAGTTTGGATACTTCCAGCTCAGACTGAGTCTCAACATGAAGGTACACAGAAGACAGTAGTATTCCTCCTTAAGGAGGGCTAACAGCCTCTGTATTTACTTTTCTCATTTGCACTCCTTAAAGCCCCCAAAGTTCAAAACTTATTTTCCAATCACAGAAAAAACAATAAAAACACCACCGCCCTCCAGGTTTCTGTCCAGGAACCCCTGCATCACTGTGAGTACTGCTGCTACCTCATTCTCCCCCTCCTCCTTGCCTCTCCTCCTCTTCTTCTCAGAACTATCTTCCTAAATTGAATTCTTTTTTTGTTTTTTGTTTTTGTGACAGGGTCTCACTCTGTCATCTTGGCTGGAGTGCAGTGGCACAATCTCGTCTCACTGCAGCCTCCACCTCCTGGGCTCAAGTGATTCTTGTGCCTCAGCCTCCTGAATAGCTGGGACTACAGGTGTCCACCACCATGCCCAGCTAAATTTTGTATTTTTAGTAGAGACGGGGTTTCACCATGTTGGCCAGGCTGGTCTTGAACTCCTGACCTCAAGTGATCCACCTTGCCTCGGCCTCCCAAAGTGCTGGGATTACAGCTGTGAGCCACTGCACCCAGCCCAAATTGAATTCTTATTCTCCACTGAGAAGTGTCAAATAAATAAGAGTCAGGCTAGGTTGAAGGCACTGTAGTTCTTTATGAAGTGTTTTAAAGGTGCCCTGAGATGTGTTAATATCCTGGATATTAATAGCTCTTAACCATGGGTCCTATGCTTGACACCATACATGAGTTTTTGCCTGCACAACAACCACAATATCATCATCCCCATTTTAAAAGAAATTAAACCAGAGTGGAATAACTACCTCATGCATAAACAAGCCATGTCCCACCTTGATGAATGAAGTGATTCCACTTACTGGACTTAACAGGATGTGGCCCCTCTTCTACGGTCAAATTGGAATAGAAAAGGGCAAGTAGTCAGAGGCTGGGCCTATTATATCAGGAAACCCTTCTTTGAGGTTATAAGGACATTTGATCAAACTGTCTCTTAGGTCCCTTTATCCTGGAGGACATTGATCATTTTTGTCATTAATAGTGCCTGGCACAGTAATTAAGAGCTTGATTCATGTGAGCCATTGCTATTATATGCATTGTTACTCCCATGTGATTGATGAAAACTATTCTAATTCAAGAGAGTCTTATTCAAGTCATCAGCTAGGAGTGAAAACTGAAACTGGATAGGGAATATGGTTAGGCATTCAATATAGTACATAACTCAAACAGAAAAGGTTTGAGCCAAGCCCCTGGGCCAGGAGCATGCAGATATGTCCATGTTGGCCAACCTAGCCTGGCTCTTACTTATTTGACACTTCTCAGCAGGGAACAAGAATTCCATTTGGGCCGGGTGCAGTGGATCATAGCTGTAACCCCAGCACTTTGGGAGGCCGAGGCAGATGGATCATTTGAGGTCAGGAGTTCAATCCCATTTATCTATTTGCTTTTGTTGCCTGTGCTTTAGAGGTCTTACACAAACAAATTTCTGCCCAGACCAATGCAGATATGTCCAGAAGATGGCGGAGTGCTGAAGGAAATTTATAGACTATGTGATGAAAGGAACATTGAAGTAAAGTAGGACATAAGGTTGAAAGGGAAGAAATCAAAATGTGGCCATGCTGTATAAAACTGGCAGGTGTGTATTCCATATGCCACTAGAACCAGGAGCTGTTTTGAGCGAAGAATTCACATAAGCCCATTCATATTTTGGAAAGGTAATACAAGCTTTAGGGGGCAAAGAAAGAGATGGAAGCTAAAGTTAGGAGTCTGATTAGAGGGAAAAGTATTAAATAACTCAAGTTTTAATACATAATGGTTGTACATATTTCTGGGGGTACATATATCTTGATACGTGCATACAATGTATAATGATCAAATCAGGATCATCGGGATATCCATCATGTCAAATATTTATCATTTACTTGTGTTGAGAACATTCCAAATCTTCTCTTCTAGCTCTTTTGTGATATACAATAAATTATTATTAACTGTAGTCACTCTACTGTGCTATCAAATGCTAGAAGTTTTTGCTTCTAACTGTAGTTCTGTACCCACTAAACAACTTCTCTTCATCTTCCCTCTCCCTACCCTTCCCAGCCTCTGGTAATCACTATTTTAATACCTCCATGAGGTCCTTTTTTTTTTTTAATTTTAGTTTTCACATATGAGTGAGAACACACAATATTTGTCTTTCTGTGCCTGGCTTATTTCACATAACACGATGCCCTTCAGTTCTATCCATGTTTCTGCAAATGACAGTACTTCTTTTTGTGGCTGAATAATATTCCACTGTGTAGATATACCACATTTTCTTTATTCATTTCTTGCTTAGCACTTAGGTTGAATCCATATCTTGGCTATTATGAAAAGTGCTGCAATAAATATCTCTCCAATATACTGCACAGATATCTCTTCAATATACTGATTTCCTTTCTTGTGAATATATACCTAACAGTGGGACTGTTAGATCATATAGTAGTTCTATTTTTTTTTGTTTTTTGAGGAAATTTCATACCATTTTCATTAATGGCCATACTAATTTAAATTTCCATCAACAGTGTATGAGAGTTCTCTGCATCCTCACCAGAATCTGTTACTTTTTGTCTTATAACAGCCATTTTTATCAGCTTTCTCAGGATGAATATAATAGCCATTTAAATTGGGATGAGATGATATCTCATTGTAGTTTTGATTTGCATTTCCCTGATGATTAGTTGATGTTGAGCGTTTTTTTATATACCTGTTGGCTACTTGTATGTCTTCTTTTAAGAAATATCTGTTCATTGTTAATGGCAAATCTAAAAAAAAAGAAAAGAAATGTCTATTCAGATCATTTGCCCATTTTTAATCAGATTATTATTTTTTGCTATTGAGTTATTTCAGTTCCATTTATATTTTGCATAATAGCTCTTTATTGAATATATGGATTGAAAATATTTTCTCTCATTCCATAGGTTGTCTTTTCACTCTGCTGATTGTTTCCCTTGCTGTGCAGAAGCTTTTTACCTGGTTGTAATCTCATTTATCTATCTTTGCTTTTGTTGCCTGTGCTTTAGGGGTCTTACACAAAAGAAAGCTCTCCCCAGACCAATTTCCTGAAGCATTTTCCCTACATCTTCTTCCACTCGTTTTATAGTTTCAGGTCTTACATTTAAGTCTTTATTTAAGAGATAGAGGTCTCACCATGTTACCGGGGCTGGACTTCAACTTCTGGGCTCAAGCAATCAATCCTCCTGCCTCAGCCTTCTGAGGAGTGGGACTACAGGCACACACCACCATGCCTGGCTTTCAGTAATCCATTTTGATTTGATTTTTGCATTTAGTGAGAGTCAGGGGTCTAGTTTAAGTCTTCTGCAGCATCATTTATTGAAGAAACTGTTCTTTCCCAATTTATGTTCTTAGCACCTTTGTCAAAAATGAGTTGGCTATAAATGTGTGGATTTATTTCTGGCTTCTTTATTCTGTTCCATTGGTCTATGTGCCTGCTTTTATGCCAGTACTATGCTGTTTTTGGTTACTATGGTTTTATAGCATATTTTGAAGTCAGGTGGTGTGATACCTCCAGCTTTGTTCTTTTGTTCTCAGGATTGCTGTGGCTATTGGGGTCTTTTTGGTTTCATAGGAATTTAAGGATTGTTTTTTTTCTATTTCCATGAAGAATGTTGTTGATACTTTGATAGAGATTGCAATCTGTAGATCACTTTGGGTAGTGTGGATTTTAACAGTATTAATTCTTCTAATACATGAACATAAGATATCTATTTTTTACATCTTCTTCTTTGTAAGAGATCTTTCACTTCTGTGGTTAAATTTATTCATAGGTACTTTTTTCTATAGCAGTTATAAATGGGACTGCTTTCTCGATTTATTTTTCCAATTGTTTACTGTTGGCATATACAAATGCTACTGATTTTTTCTTTTTTGAGATGGGGTCTCACTCTGTCACCCAGGCTGGAGTGCAGTGGTGCAGTCTTGGCTCACTGCAACCTCTGCCTCCGAGGTTCAAGCGATTCTCCTGCCTCAGCTTCCTGAGTAGCTGGGACTACAGACATGCACTGCCACAGTCCGCTAATTTTTGTATGTTTAGTAGAGACAAGGTTTCACCATATTGGCCAGGATGGTCTTGATCTCCTGACCTCGTAATCCACCCGCCTCAGCCTCCCAAAGTGCTGGGATTATAGGCATGAGCCACCGCGCCCAGCCACTACTGATTTTTGTATGTTGATTATGTATCTTACAACTTTACTGAATTTGATTATCAATTCTAATAATTTTTTGGTAGAGTCTTTAGGTTTTTCCACATATAAGATCATGTCATCAATGAACAAGGATAATTTACATCCTTTCCAAATTGGATGTCCTTTATGTCTTCCTCTTGCCCAATTACTTTGGCTAGGACTTTTAGGACCATATTTGATAAAAATGGTAAAAGTAGTCATCCTTATCTTCTTTCAGTTCTTAGAGGAAAGACTACCAATTTTTCCCCATTCAGCATGATGTTAGCTGTGGGTTTGTCATGGCCTTTATTGTTTTGAGATATGTTCCTTCTATACCCAGTTTGTTGAGTTTTTATCATGAAAGGATATTGAATTTTACTGAATGCTTTTTTCGGCATCTACTGAAATCATCCTGTTTTTTGGCCTTAGTTTTATTAATGTGATCTAACACACTTACTGATTTCTGTACGGTGAACCATTTTACATCCCTGCGGCAAATCCCACTTGATCATGGTGAATGATCTTTTTAATGTGATGTTGAACTTTGTTTGCTAGTATTTTATTGGGAATTTTTACATCTGTGTTCATCAGGAATATTGGCCTGTAGTTTTGTTGTTGCTGCTGTTGTTGTTGTATCTTTGTCTGATTTTGCTATCAGGGTAATGCTGGCCGCATAGAATGAATTTGGAAGTATTCCCTACTGCTCCAGTTTTTTTTGAATAGAATTTATATTAGTTCTTTAAATGTTTGGTAGAATTCACTGTTGAAGCCACCTACTCCTGGGCTTTTCTTTGATCAGAGACTTTTTATTACTGCTTTGCTCTCATTACTTGTTATTGGTCTGTTCAGGCTTTCTATTTCATATAAGTTGTATGTGTCCAAGAATTTATCCATTTCTTACAGATTTTCCAGTTTGTTGGTATATAGCTGTTCATCATGATCTCTCATGATTCTTTAAATATTTCTGTGGTATTAGTTTTAATGTCTCCTTTTCATTTGTGATTTTATTTGGGTCTTCTCTCTTTTTTCTTACATGGTCTAGCTAAAGATTTGTTGATTTTATCTTTTTGAAAAAACTTTTTGTTTATTGGTCTTTTGTATTTTTTTATAATCACAATTTTATTTATTTCTGTGTTGATCTTTATTATTTTCTTCTTTCTCTCTCTCTCTCTTTTTTTAGACAGAGTCTTGCTCTGTTGACCAGGCTGGGGTTCAGTGGTATGATCATGGCTCACTGCAGCCTCAACCTCCTGGGCTTAAGCAATCCTCCTGCCTCAGCTACCTAAGTATCTGGGACTACAGGCACATGCCATCATTCCTGGCTAATTTTCAAACTTTTTTTGTAGACACAGTCTCACTTTGTTGCCCAGGTGGGTCTCAAGCAACCATCCTGCCTCAGCCTCCCAAAGTGCTGGGATTACACATCCAGCCTTGTTACACTGCTTTGGGGTTTGATTTGTTCTTACTTTTCTGGTTCCTTGAGGTACCTCATTAGGTTGTTTATTTGAAGTCTTTCTACTTTTCTAAAAAAAATTATTTTTAATTCTTGTAGGTACATAATAGATATATATATATATATATATATATATATATTTATGGGTACATGAGATGTGTGGATACAGGCATGCAATGTGTAACAATTATATCATGGAGAATGGGGTATCCATCCCCTCAAGTGATTATCCTTTGTATTATAAGCAATCCAATTATACTCTTTTAGTTATTTTTAAATGTACAATTAAATTATTATTGACTATAGACGCCCTGTTGTGCTATCAAATAGTAGGTGTCATTCATTCTTTCTATTTTTTATACCCATTAATCATCCCCAACTCCCCTACTTGTCCCCCACTACCCTTCCCAGCCTCTGGTAATCAACCTTCTACTACGTCCATGAGTTCAACTGTTTTGATCTTTAGATCTCACAAATAAGTGAGAAAATGCAATGTTTGTCTATCTGTGCCTAGTGCCCTGCAAAGCACTAAGATTACAAGTGTGGGCCTCTATGCCCCCCCAAATGACTTTATTATTGTACATTTATATCCTTTTCTTTCAGATTGAAGAACTCTCCTTAGTATTTTCTTGCAAGACAGGTCTGGTGATGAATTCCTTCACCTTCTGTTTGTCTTAGAAAGTCTTTCTCTCTCCTACATGTTTGAAGGATAGCCTTGTTGGGCGTATTATTCTGTTTTTGCCTTCAGCACTTTGAATATGTCATCTTATTCTCTCCTGTCCTGTATCGTTTCTGCTGAGAGTCTGTTGCCAGACAAATTGAAGTCTTTTATATGTTATTTGCTTTTATTTCTCTTGCTGCTTTTAGGAGCCTGTCTTTGTCTTTGACCTTTGAGAGCTTATTATGTATCTTGGTGTAGTCCTATTTGGGTTTAATCTGTTTTATAATCTTTGAATTTCCTGTATCTGGATACTTATATCTTTCTCTAGGTTTGGTAAGTTTTCTGTTATTTCTTTGAATAAGCTATCTACCCACTTTTCTTTCTTAATTTCCCCTTGAGGGCCAATGACTCAGATTTGCTCTTTTGAAGTTATCTTCTAGTTCTTCTAGGTAGTCTTCATTCCTTTTCCTTCTTTTTTCTTTTCTTCTTCTCTGACTGTGTATTTTCAAATAGACTATCTTTGAGTTCACTGTTTCTTTCTTCTGCTTGATCAGTTCTGCTGTTGATACCTCTGTGATGGGTTTTTAAGTTCAGCCAATGTATTCCTCAGTTCCAGGTATCTGTTTGATTTTTTCATATCATTTCCATTTCTTCATTAAATTTCTCGGATACATCTCTAAATTGCGTCTCTGTATTAACTTGTACATTGCTGTTTATCTTCAAACCTGCTATTTTGAATTCTTGATCCTGTCATTTTGCTGAGAGCTCACATGTTGCTCTCTCATTGGCGTTAACCACTGGCTTCTTGCTTTGTCAATTTGGGGAGGTCATCGCCACTGTTTGCTGTTTTTCTTACCTATGTAGATCTATGTCTTCGCATTTAAAAATTAGTTTTGTTTTTCAAGTCTTTCCTGAGTTGGTTTGTGTGTTGAGAGGTTCTGTGCGATTTACCCGTTGATTCCCTTAACCCTAGGGTGCTGCCTTCTTTTGAGCACTAGATGGCGCCCTAAGCACAGGTTTTTCTGTAGCTCTCCAAGTACTGCCCATTACGGGGCGGGGTGGCGGGGGGGAATTCCAAAGAGGATTCCTCAGCTGTGCAGCGAGGAGGCTGGCTCTGGGTTCGTGCCCAGAGGTTCCCTGCAGGGTGCTTGTTACAGTGTGGTGCTGCTAAACCGCGTCTCTGATTTGGTGTCCCGTTTTTCTGGAGTGAAGCGCAGCCCCTGAGTTTCTGGTGCTGGGCCATGTAGCCCCACCTCCCAAGGTTTGTCTCCACCTGTCCTTAGGTGGAGTCACTTGAGATGCTTCCTGTGAGTTGAGGCAGGAACAGCTTTCTTGCATAGGAACCCAAGATGATGGGGAAGCTGACTGTCCACCTTGATCTCACTTTTTCCAATGTAGAAGCCATGAGTCTTGGAGGACTTTTCCATATGGTGCCTAGCAGTTTGGGGGAGGGGCATTGTGGATAGAGAAGTCCATTTCTCTCACTTTCAGCTCATAGTTTTTCACTTCTCTGTGGCCTCAGGGATTGTCACAGCTCTGGTTTTCAGTTCTAGAATATTGGCGGTGATAAGCTTGGTACTGGATAGTTGTTCTTGGTTTTCAGTGGACAGGGGGAATGAATCCAGATTGCTTCTACACCATCTTTGGTGACATCACTTCCCAATTCTGAAGTTTTGAGCATGAGTAACTGAAGAGTTGTAATGTCTCTATCCAACTTAGGGGACATGGAACGTGTCATGGTAAATAAATAGGTCAGTTTGCACATGTTGAATCTGAGAGTCATCTGCAACTAAATGGACTATAAGAGTCACGACCTTGGCATTCAGGAGAGAGAGCTGAGATAGGCATAGATCTATAAATCATGAGTGTGAAGAGATGGTGGGTGAATCCTTTAGAGTGGAGGGGATCATAAAGGTAGAGAGGATAGAGTGAGAATTCAGGAGTGCCAAGAACTGGACTTTGAGCAACCATCTCCTCCTACACCTTGAGGATTGGGTAGAAGAGAAGTGAGCATACTGAGACAGGGAGCAGCAGCTGGAGAGATTCCAAAGAAGATTCAAAAGAGAGCTGGTCATAGAAACCAAGGGAAGAGAGAAATTCAGAAAAGAGAAAGTAGCTTTTTTGCAACGGGTTTGCTGCCAGAACATAGGTTACCTTGAAAACCACCTCTAAAAACCAAAATGGGAAAGGAAAAGACACATATCAATATTGTTGTCACTGGGCATAAAGATGCAGGGAAGTCCACTACTACTGGCCATCTGATCTACAAATGCAGTGGCAACAACAAAAGAACCACTGAAAAATTGAGGAGGCTGCTGAGATAGGAAAGGGCTCCTTTGAGTATGCCTGGGTCTTGGATAAACAGAAAGCTGAGCATGAACATGATATCATCACTGATATTTCCCTGTGGAAATTTGAGACCAGCAAGTACTACCTGATTATCATTGATGAACCAGGACACAGAGTCTTCATCAAAAACACAATTACAGGCTGCGCGTGGTGGTTCACACCTATAATCCCAGCACTTTAAGAGGTTGAGGTGGGCAGATCACTTGAGGTCAAGAGTTCAAGACCAGCCTGGCCAACATGGTGAAACCCCATCTTTAATGAAAATACAAAAATGATCCAGGCATGGTGGTATGTGTCTGTAATCCCAGCTACTTGGGAGGCTAAGGCAGGAGAATCACTTGAACCTGGGAAGTGGAGGTTCTGGTGAGCCAAGATTGCACTACTGCACTCTACCCTGGGGGACAGAGTATGACCCTGTCTCAAAAAAAAAAAAAAAATGACTACAGACACATCTCAAGCTGACTGTGCCGTCTTAATTATTGCTCATTGCTGCTGGCGGTGAATTTGAAGCTGGCATCTCCAAGAATGGGCAGACCCATGAGCAGGCCCTTCTGGCTTACACACTGAATGTGAAACTACATGTTGGTGTTAGCAAAGTGGATTCCACCGAGCCACCCTACCAGCAGACGAGGTACAAGGAAATCAGCACTTACATTAAGAAAATTTGCTACAACCCTGACAGAGTAGCATTTGTGCCAATTTCTGGTTGGCATAGTCACAACATGCTGGAGCCAAGTGTTAATGTGCCTTGGTTCTAGGAATGGAGTCACCTGTAAAAATAGCAATGCGAGTGGAACCACACTGCTTGAGGCTGTGGACTGTATTCTACACCAATTCATCCAACTTATGAGCCCTGTGCCTGCATCTCCAGGGTGCCTACAGGATTGTTGGTATTGGTCCTGTACCTGTGGACTGAGTGGAGACTGGTGTTCTCATACCTGGCATGGTGGTCAACTTTGCGCCAGTCAATGCTCGAATTCAAGTAAAATCTATTGAAATGCACCATGAAACTTTGAGTGAATCTCTTCCTGGGGACAATGTGGGCTTCATTGTCAACAAGGTGTTTGCCCACTTAATAAAATCAGATATAAAGGACGAAAAGGCTAAGTTGTTATAAACATCAGTTGGCATGCCTTACAGTTCTTGGTGGTCTAAGATCATCACTTCATACTTCAAAGTCTCTGAATAAAGACAGCTTCACAGTTGCTCCCACATCTTCATATCTGAAAGAATCCTTTTACAAAACTGAAATGGACCAATTTGATATTTATTACAGAATCATCATGGTCTTGCAAGAAATCAGCGATTTACATTTGTTACCATATTTCCAAAGAGCATGTCTTTTTAATAAAGTAGGGGTATGTAGGAGGTACATAGATTATTTACAGCTGTCTCTGTCAAGCATTTGCTCTTTGTGTTCATTGCTGGAGTCAACACCACACTGGCATATCATACTCAGTTTTTTGTTGTTGCTGTTGTTCTGATTAAAAACAAGTATTGCATTCTTTCTAAGAAAAAAAAATAATGTGTCTGCCAAAGATGTTCATCATGGCAGTGTTGCTGGTGACAGCAAAAATGACCCACTAGTGGAAGTATCTGGATTCATTGCTCAGGTGATTATCCTGAACCAGCTAGGCCAAATCAGTGCTGGCTATGCCCCTGTACTGGACTGTCATGCAGCTCACATTGCTTGCAAGTGTTCTGAGCTATAAGAAAAGATTACCGATCTGGTAAGAAACTAGAACACGGCCCTAAATTCTTGAAATCTGGTGATGCTGCCGTGATTGATATAGTCCCTAGCAAGCCCATGTGTGTTGAGGGCTTCTCTGAATATTCTGACTATCCTGACTATTCTCCTCTGGGTCCTTTTGCTGTTCAAGTCAGACAGTTGCCACGGGTGTCATCAAAGTACAGGACAAGAAGGCTGCTGGAGCTAGCAAGGTCACCAAGTCTGTCCAGAAAGCTCAGGAGGCTAAATGAATATTATTCCTAATACATACCACCTCGGTCTTTTTTTTTTTTTGGAGACAGGGTCTTACTCTGTTGCCCTGGCTGGAGTGCAGTGGCATGATATCCACTCACTGCAACCTCTGCCTCCTGAGTTCAAGAAATCCTCTTGCCTCAGACTCCCGAGTAGCTAGACTATGGGCATGTGCCACCATGCCTGTTTAGGTCTTATTATATTGCCCAGGCTGGTCTCAAACTCCTGGGCTCAAGTGATCCACCCACCTCAACCTTCCAAAATGTTGGGAGTACAGGCATGAGCCATGGTGCCTGGCCTGAGTTTTAATCAGTGATGGAAGGGTCTCAGAATGGTTTGTTTCAATTGCCCACTTAAGTTTAATAGTAAAAGACTGGTTAATGATAACAATGCATTGTGAAACCTTCGGAAGGAAAGGAGAATGTTTTGTGAACTTTTTTTTGGCATCTGGCAGTTTTAAGTCATTTAGTTTTTAAAATCAGTACTTTTTTCAAGTGGAAACAACTTGATCAAAAATCTGTCACAGAAATTTGAGACCCATGAAACCAAATTTAATGAGGAAAACAGAGAGTAGCCAACAGTGTTAAGAGTACAAAGAAATAAAGTAGACTAAGATCTGGATTTGATGTTTTATAAGTTTCTGATGAATTAAAATAGTGTTTTTAAAGCAGGAGTCATATTCAAGGAATTGCAGAGAAAATGAGAGTCAGAAAAATACTTTTGCAATAAACTTAGGGTGCCATTTAAAGAAGTCTGACATTAAAAAGAAAGTGAGGGTAATAGATGGGTTACTTAAGTGTCATGTGCAAATCTTTTTTTTTTCAAAATTGAATGTTTTTCGTAACGTCTATAATCCTGTGTCTGATTTGCAAATTTGAATGTAAAATAAGAATCACCTGAACACAGTTGCAGAGTTTGATCAGAGAAGCAGTGTGAAAAGCAATTAAGGGATAATTACAGGGATTAGACCATATGCAGTTGTGGGAGAAGAGTGTCAGGTCCCAGGGTCTGGGTCTGACACATGCTGAAGTCTGGAGGGATGAGCAGAAAGAACACTCGGGGGACTGTAGGCAGATGAATATGGTTTCATTCAGCAGCAGCTTTTATTAACAGCTTTCTCACATTAGCTCTCTCACTGTCTACTCTGTGTTGGCTGCTTGAGCCAGCAGCTCCCACACACAGCTGTGTGGCCAGTTCTCCCTTGCCTTCAGGGTCAGCAGCCTAACTCTTTTTCTCTCGGGGCATGGGCAAGCCAAGCTGTGTCCTTGCTCCCTCCTATCCATCTGCAAGATGGACAGTTTTGGCTCTCTGTCTTTCTCTGGGCACCAACACACCCACCACCATGTTAAGCCATGCTGAGCCAAGCTGAGCCCCAAGAGCCCCTGTACAGCATTAGCAGGGCAATTATACCTTTTACAGACAATGGTGGTTTAGAGCCAAGTATGAACCTACACAAACAGGTTATGTAACAAGTGGAGGTGTGTGTCTGCATGCCAAACTCACTGACTCATGCAGGTCTAGATATCCACCTTGGCTTATTCCTTTACCAAAGCACATCCATACAACTTACACTCTACCCGTAGGCTGATGGAAACTTAGGCCTTGGGCACACAGATTTTGCACACAGGCCTGACATACAAATTTTGGGCATGCAAGCCTGATACATACACAGGCTTGATACATAAGCCTGACACACAAGCTTTGGGTATGCAGGCCTGATACATACATAAGCTTTTGGGCACTCAGGCCCATTACATACATAAGCTTTGATAAACTGCCCACCTATTGGCACAGATTACCATGGGTGTCACCTCCTTGGTGATAACCATTCATACTACCCTGAGTTTAGCTTATTAGCTGCTTTGCCCACACCTGGTTTCAAACCATATGGTGTCAGTACCAGGCTAGACTGCACTAGCAGTCCAGGCAGCAGTAGCACCCCAGCTAGACCTAGCTGTAGACCATGCCCTATCAGGAATCAGGGGATGCCCTTCCTAATGGTGAAGTCTCAGGGTCTAGGAGTGCCTCAGTCCCCATGGCCTTACCTTGCATTAGGACTGCAGGTCCCAAGACCTCTTGCAACTTTGCTGCTAAGGGATTTGTACTTAGTATACTTCGCTGTTTCAAGTAGGCACCCCATTTCGCTAAAGTGGATGTCTATGCTGTCCCTGTCCAGGGGGTCATTACCCATGAATGCATCTAGCCCACTTACTAACTGCTTCTCTATTAGTAAGCACCGGAGCTCAGCTGCCTTCCACAGTTGGGACTAACAGCTCACTGGCGCTTCCAATTGCTCCATGCACTGCTGTAGGTTCTATCCACAATTATCTGTGGTTACAAGTACACTTAGTGTAAATGGGCACCCTTGGTTTACTACCCAGAAAGGCTGTCTCAGCCTCCTCACCCCAATCCTAGGCAAGAGGGGCACCGCCGCTTTTAAACCTGAAAGAGAATCAGAGGTTAACATAACATTATTAACAAAACCACAACATACGGTGCCGCTATACTGTGAAAGTCCATTGTTGCCCTCCCATGAAGGCTATCTGTTCCTAGCTCTCTGGAACATTGTAGATTGACAAGAATGCATTAGCCAAGTCCACCACACAGTGGCACTGACCAGTTCCATTGTCAAGTGGTCTATTAAGTCCGTGATAGATGGCACAGCTGCCAAGCCGTGCAAAACAGCCACCCCAGAATGTCTTCAGGTATGGATGGTAGAGACATACACAGTGCATAAGCGGAGAGCCAAGCGGCCAATGCCAAGATGCAGAGATACAGGTTTCACTTTCACTGGCCAGTTTTCATAGTTGTCAATAAATGCAGCTCTGCCCGGAAAGTTAGCCGGGTTTAGGGACCAGTGGATTGCCAAGTGCACATGCGGCTCCCATTGTCCGGTGCCCCCCATGCTGGGCATCTTGGCCAGTTCTCTTATCAAACAGAAAAGGCTTTACACTTCCACCAGCTGCAGCAGGTACCCTTTGAACAGGAATGCTCAGGCGGGACCGGTTTGCGCAGCAAAGTACTTCTCCAGTATGACTTGCAGTAAGTCTGTACATGACTGCCAGCGTTACTTGCTTAACTCCCTCAACTCAGCAGGGGCACAGGCACCATAGGAAGTGTGCTCCACCACAGCAGGGGGTCTCTGGGCCCACCCTTGGGGCCCAATAGCTGCTCATGATCTATTTTGTGGTAGATCACTGGGCGAGCCTGCTATGGAGGTTCTTCCTCCTCCCTGCACTGTGTCCAGCAAACTGGGCATGTTCTTCCAACAGCACAGTTATAAACACCCATCTGACTCCTACAGCAAAGGCATGCTTCTTCTCGGTGCTGTGCACTTCCAGGTGCTTCAGTGCCTTCTCCATACTCACAGGAGACTCACCCACTGCCTCACGTGTTTCCACTGGAGCCCATCCTCAAAGCACAGCTGCCACAGGGTATCACAGCCCATGCTGCAGCCACAAAGCTGACGTGGAAACCCTCAGGGGCTGAAGACCCACTCATCTCATCCCATCTTCATCACCAATTGTTAGGTCCCGAGGTTCAGGTCCAGCCCATGGAGGAGGGCTGGGTGGATGAGCAGAAAGAACACTCGGGGGGCCATAGGCAGGTGAATATGGTTTCTTCAGCAGCAGCTTTTATTAACAGCTTTCTCACACTAGCTCTCTCACACTGTCTGCCCTGTCTCAGGTGCTTGAGCCCGCAGATTCCACAAACAGCAGTGTGGCTGGCTCTCCTTTGTCTTCAGGGTCAGTAGCTTAACTCTTTTTCTCTCTGGGCACGAGCAGGCCAAGCTGTGTCCTGGCTCCCTCCTGTCCATCTGCAAGATGGACAGCCTTGGCTCTCTCTCTCTCTTTCTCTGGGCACCAGCACGCCCGCCATATTAAGCCATGTTGAGCTGAGTCGAGCCCCAATAACCCCTGTACAACATTAGCAAGACAATTATACCTTTTACAGACAATAGAGGGTTAGAGCCAAGTATGAATTTACACAAACAGGTTATATAACAAGTGGAGGTGTGTGCCTGCATGCCAAACTCGTTGAGTCATGCAAGCCTGGATGTCCACCTTGGCCTATTCCTTGACCAGAGCACATCCATATACCTTACACAGGGGAAGAAGTCTATGGAAGGCTATTGTCTCTGCACTTATAGCAGCCTGAAGTCACTGTAGATATTCAGGGCCCACAGCTGGGAAAAAGTGGTGTATGTGGTGTCGGGGAAAGCAAGAACAAACTTGAACCTGCAAGGATTAACTTGAATCCCTAGGTCAGACTGAAACCCATGAAGACTTACTGGAACCTGCATCTGTCTCTTACTGCCTCCAACCTGGAGAAGGAGCTGGCATCCATAGCCATGAAAGTATGCACATACCTGAACTAGGACTTGGAGAAGTTGAAGAAGGAGATCTTGTCAGAGCTGGAGTTGCTGCAGCCTGCTGCTTCCCCACACCAACAAGGTGTGCCAGTGGGTCAGTTGTTGGAATTTGCTCAGGGTGGTTGGCAAAATATTACAGAAAATATTAAAGATATATTAGGGAAAGTTATAGATTAGTCTCAAACCTTTTGGAAGGCCGAAGGGTTTTATAGGGGCAGGCCAAAGGTGGGCTGGCCAGTCCATTAAATTAAGGGAGAGATAGAGATGATCAAAGACCTTCCCAGTTAAGTCTCCTTACCCCACACCCTTTTGTCTCCACTCAACTGTTTCCTCATGTTAATTTTGTGCTATAGCTGTCTCAGGGGGGATTGCCTGTTAATCCTGTTTACTCTGGGCCTGGAACCTAAAGCTTTTATCATTCATATAACCACTGTTTTAACCATGTTAAGTATCCACAAGTGTGTTAACTTAGAACCTCTGTTGTAACATTTTGAGGGAATAAATGTGTCACAGACAGGGTCTGGGTGGATTGGTTGCATTTCGCCCTCAGAAAGCAGCCAACAGCCATCCCTAGCCCACTTGAAACACTGTAATGGTGTGAGAGTGCATTCAGCCATTCGTCGTTGAGTCAGGTCAGACTTCTGCGGGTGGTGAGACCCACGTCTCAGGTGGTGACCCCGATGTGATTGAGGGCACAGTCAGTGCCAGTGTACACCAGTGGTAACAGTGCCTGGTCCTACCAAACTTCGTTGCTTCACTTCCACTTCCCAAGCCCCGCCCCAATTTTTCTCCTGGTCCACTCTAACTCAGAACTATATTGGGAAGGCAATCCCAGGAAACTATGTTTCTAGATTAGCTCAGTTGGCAAAGCCACTTCAACAACTGTGAGACTAACAGTGACCAGTAGAATGTGACTGGTCACTATCAGAGAAAAGGATAACACACAGTAGGTAAAAAAAAAAGAATCCCGAACCAAAAAACGTATGGGTCATTCCATGCATCAGTTATAGACAAGACCTTCTCAGTGTTTGGTGCTCACATTCCACAAAAGCTGTGTCCAAGAAGGACTCGTTTAACCAGTATCATCCATCCCAACAATCCTGAGTGTATATGTCCACAGTGTTCAGTAGAGCAGAGGAAGAAACTAAGCATGGCCTTACTGGCAGCATTTTGGAATGTTTTTGGTCACCATGAATTTTGGCCACTGACCTCTGACTTCTGAGATAAGCTATCCACCACTAAACCTTCCACCCAGCTTTTCAAAGAGGGTGAGTGTTCCCTTATTTTTAAAGCAACCATTGGTGACATAAGGATGACATATAAATTAACTATAGAGGCTTTGGTAGAAGTTGTGGTTTGTTTCCAAAGCTTCAGATGGAAATATAAACCTGAAATGCAAGCCAGTGTGACACATGGATATCTTTTCAGTTTAAAAGCAAAGTTTCAGAGGTGTAAACTTCTGCTTCTGTGCTCTCACCCACCTCTCTGAGGAATATGAAATCGCTGGGGCCCATACATAAAATAGAAAAGCAGTGGAGAATAGCTTGAAGGCATTGGGAGGCTGGACAGATGATTGCAAACATATTCTGCTGATTTTATGGGATAAGCGATGCTTTGAGCATTTTCCAAAGGGGAAAGAATGGTGAGCAACTTTATTTATCACAAAACAGCTGATTTCTTTTTTTACTTACAAATGACTATGGTTTGAATATTTCTCCCCTCCAAAACTCATGTTGAAATTTAATCCCCAGTGTGGCAGTATTGAGAGGTGGGGTCTTGGGCCCTTTAAGAGGTGATGGGTCATAAAGGCTCTGCCCTCATGAATGGACTAATCCAGCCATGGAGTAATGGGTCAGTAGATTAATGGGTTATCATGAGAGTGGGACTGGTGGCTTTATAAAAAGAGGAAGAGAGGCCCAAGGTAGGATGTTCAGCCCCCTCACCATGTGACGCTCTGTGCTGCCTAGGAAGTCTGCAGAGAACCCTCACCAGCTAGAGGCCCTCACCAGGTGCAGTCCCTTGACCTTTGGCGTTTCAGTCTCCATAACCATATGAAATAAATTCCTTTTCTTTATAAGTTACACAGTTTTCGATATTCTATTATAAGCAACAGAAAACAGACTCAGACAAGAATCTTCAATGAAAAGCTATGGCTTTTAAATTTTGACTGGCATTATGTTATATAGATAGAACATAGTAACTAGCTCAACAGACCACACATAATTTAAATTTATTATTTTTCTTCTGGATAAATTAAGTTAGATAAAAGGAAATATTTAGCTACTAAAGTTTTGCATCTAAAACCTTCTTTGTGAAATTTTGGCTAACCTCTTTTAAAAAGTAATAGAAAATCATGGGCATTATTTTGAAGAGCCAATTTTCTTCAGCATGGTGGTAATAATAATAATAATGTTTTTTTTAAAAAACATCCTTTTTATTGTTAAGTCATAAAGAGGTATCAAAATTAAAAGCAAAAATTACAGGGTAAGACTTAACAAAACTACTAGGAGCATCAAAAAGGAAGTGAAAATGGGACTAGGCGCAGGGAAATATGAATTAATGAACATGGGAAGGACAAGGATGGGGAGAACAGTGAGCATGTGCTGAAGATACTAGGGGAGAGGAACTCGTGAAAAATTTGATCTTAGACAAGCGCCTAGGTAAAGAAATAATGGGATAAGATTTCTAAACCCCACTATGTGCTTAAGAGTCATCCTCGCCATTGGCGCTGTCTCTGTCATCCTCTCCTTCCTCAGCCTCTTTTTCATCATCCTTGATCAACTCCAGCTGGTCATCCCCCGATCTTCATTATCATCATCATCCAGTAGGTCCCCCTCCTCAGCAGAGTCATCTGCACCCACCTCAGACTCCATCTTCACATTAGTCTCATCTTTCTTCACGGAGCTGCTACTCTGCTCCTCTTCTGACTTATCATTCTTCATCTCTACTGCTTGTTTGCTCTGTTCCTTTTCAATTTTTTCCAGGTTTTCCAGGAGAGAATCCACTTTTTGTTTTATCTGGGTCAGTTCCTTCTTAATGGCCTGAAGGTCATCTCCTTTCAATTTTCCAGACTTGGAAGATCCCCGCTGTCCACTCTTAGAATTGAAGCCACTTTTGCCCCTTCATGAGGTGTTTCCTGATACACGCTGACATTTCGAGGGCACTACAGCCCGAACAATAGGAGGAGGAGGAGGTACACGTGCTGGGTAACTGTACATCCTATCATAATAATCCCGTTGAAAGTCATAGTCCAAGTCAAAAGAGGAGCTGAGTAGAGGGGACGGAGAAGGGTGTTCTGTTACTGACCTGTACATCTCCGCTGCAGATCGATTCACACCTGCTTTTCCTCAGTTCACTTTTGGCTCTGCGGCCAGGTTAATATCTAAAACCTGGCCAGCAATCATTCTACCATCCTCTCCTGCTACAGCAGCCCGGGCATTTCTCTCATTAACATATTGAACGAAGGCAAAGCCCTTATGAACACAGCAGCCCACAATTTTGCCATACTTTGAAAAGATTGCCTCCACATCAGATTTCTTGACCACGAGAGTGTTGAGATTCCCAATGAACACACGGGAGTTCATGGAGCGAGGATCTGTCTTGTTGGTAACGTTGCTGGCCATTGTGTTTGATGATAAGGTTTGTCACAAAGCCGAAAACAGGAGGGAGGAGGGAGAAGAGATTCGATTCTGAGTCTCCTACTCCCGGGTTCTACGTGCAGAAGCCGACTGCTGTTGGAGGTCGGCAATGCGGACACAACCGCTCAGTGTTCGTCTCTTCACAAAATCAATAACTAATGTTATTTAGGATTTCCTATGTGCTGGGTATTAACCAACTATTTTACATGTATTATCTCATTTAATCCTTTTAACACCTCTAGGCTATCAGTATAATTAGTCCCACTTACAGATGAAGAAACTGGAGCCCAGAAAGGTTGTGACTTGTGTAAAGACACACAGTAAGTTCCAGAGCCAGAGTTCCAACCCAGTCTGCATCATTGCATTCCTACAAAATTCACACTGATGAGTAGGTAGAAACCACTTCAGCAAAAGATGTCTGAACAGGAATGGTTAGTGCAGCATCTTTTATAAGGGTTTAACATTCAAAAAAGCTTATCTGTCTATCAATAAGGGACTGGTTAAACTGATGAAGTTAGTCTATTCACTGGACTAGTTTTGCATCTGTTAGGAGTTATTTTCAGAGATGAACAGACAGTGTGATCCAATTTTAGTAAACACACCACATTTACCAGTATTCATATACATTAAAAAGTCTGGAAAATTATACAGCAAAAATACTAACAATGATCATTGTGAAGTGGTAGGATTCTAGGTAATTTAAAATATCATCTTGTCCCAATTTTTCCTACAATAATCATGTAATAAAGAATAGAATACGCTGGGCGCGGTGGCTCATGCATGTAATCCCAGCACTTTGGGAGGCCCAGGCGGGTGGATCACGAGGTCAAGATATTGACACCATCCTGATCAACATGGTGAAACCCCATCTCTACTAAAAACACAAAAAATTAGCTGGCCATGGTGGCGCATGCCTGTAATCCCAGCTACTCAGGAGGCTGAGGCAGGAGAATTGCCTGAACCCAGGAGGCAGAGGTTGCGGTGAGCCGAGATCGCGACATTGCACTCCAGCCTGGGTAACAGGAGCGAAATTCCGTCTCAAAAAAAAAAAAAAAGAATAGAATAAAACCTTTAAAACGCACACCACTGTCCTTTCATTGAGAAATGCTGCTGCTCTTTTGAGTTGCAGACTGGAAATCAGCCCTGACTGTACTCAAGTGGTCTGTGATCTTGGACAAGTCACTTACCCTCTGTGGGTCTCCCGTTTTGTATATATAATAAGAAGGCGATTTAATTTTGCAGGTTCCTTTGTGTTCTAATATTCTTTAACTTAATGAATCTCATTCTTAGCAAAGTTCTTTTGAAAAAAGTACAAATAGTGCGTAGAGGTTTAAATGTTGATAAATGATTTCTTCACACTTGATCTGTTTTCTTCAGCATATGAAGTTATTATTCCCATTATCCCTTTCCCATGAGTCCTTTAAGAAGGAAAAGTTGGCTTTTTGCTCTCACTGGGGATGGCGGAGGGAGGTACCCTTCTGAGAGGAAGAGGGATGCCTGAAACCTGGATTTTCATTTTCAAGATGGAAAGTCCATCAGACTCAGCTGTGGTTTTACCTAGCACTACTCAGGCCTCTGCGAATCCATCATCTCCCTATACAAACAGTTCATGAAAACAACCTATGAGTGCAACGCTTAGAGAAAGATTAAGGAAAACAAGATCATTATTTAATTCCCGTTATAATGTGGTGAAACGTCTTAAGCTTACAGTAGAGAATGAAGAAAACAATCAGACCTTTTCAGAGAAACCAGCATCTTCCATAGAGAAAAACTTAGGAATTTCAAGAAAGTTTTAAACACATAGACAGTGGATTTGAAGAAAATACAAATTTGAAAAATACTTTGAAGAATCTCAATGTCTGTGAATCTCAGTCACTTGATTCTGGGTCATACAGTGGTTTCCAGAATTAGTTTGTGAATGAGAATCTTCCTAAACAAAGATTAAATGACGAAAAAGCCAAATGGGCTGGGCGAGGTGGCTCATGCCTGTAATCCCAGCACTTTGGGAGGCCAAGGCAGGCATATCACCTGAGGTCAGGAGTTCGAGACCAGCCTGACCAACATGGAGAAACCCCATCTCTACTAAAAATACAAAATTAGCTGGGCCTGGTGGCAGGACCTGTAATCCCAGCTACTTGGGAGACTGAGGCAGGAGAATCTCTTGAACCTGGGAGGTTGTGGTGAGCTGAGATCATTGCACTCCAGCCTGGGCAACAAGAGCGAAACTCTGTCTTAAAAAAAAAAAAAAAGCCAAATTGGTGAAGCAGGTTCAGGAGAAAAAAGACGTTCTTCAAAGGCTAAAACTAGTCAAAATGTATAGATCAAAGAATGATCTGTCTTAGTTACAGTTGTTAATAAAGAAGTGGAGAAGCTGCATCCAGCTGTTGCTTTATAAGCTGCAATCAGCTGTGTCTGAAGAGAACAAGAAACTAAGCCTTACTCAATTGATAGACTACTATGGGTTAGATGATAAATTGCTACACTATAACAGAAGTGAAGAAGAATTTATAGGTGTTTAATTCCTGATTTTTTGCTCCAGAATATATTTGAAAATGACAACTTAATTAAAAGATACTTACGCATTTTATTTTATTTTATTTTATTTTATTTTATTGAGACGGAGTTTCGATGTTGTTACCCAGACTGGAGTGCAATGGCACGATCTCAGCTCACCACAACCTCCGCCTCCTGGGTTCAAGCAATTCTCCTGCCTCAGCCTCCCGAGTAGCTGGGACTACAGGCGCGCACCACCATGCCCAGCTAATTTTTGTATTTTTAGTAGAGACGGGGTTTCACCTTGTTGACCAGGATGGTCTCGATCTCTGAACCCCATGAGCCACCCGCCTCGGCCTCCCAAAGTACTGGGAGTATAGGCATGAGCCACCGCACCCAGCCTATTTTTTATTTTTGTTTTTAAATGGAATGATGGAGTCTCACACTGTCACCCGGGCTGGAGTGCAGTGGCACAATCTCAGCTCACTGCAATCTCTGTGTCCCATGTTCAAGCAATTCTCCTTGCCTCAGCTCCCCAAGTAGCTGGGATTACAGGCACCAGACACCATACCCGTCTAAATTTTTTTTGTATTTTTGGTAGAGATGGGGTTTCACTATGTTGGCCAGGCTGGTCTTGAACTCGTGACCTCATGATCTGCCCGCCTCGACCTCCCAAAGTGCTGGGATTACAGGTGTGAGCCACCGCTTGGGGCCCTAGATACTTACATATTTTAAAGGGAAGATAGAAACCATTAGGGCTCAGAGGAAGGTATCCGGATGAACATCAATTGAGGACACGCTAATATATAAATTATAAACTAAGTTGTAAAAAGAAAATTAGTATTTTGGATAGATTTGCCAAAGAAAACTTGACATTTAAATCAAGTTTAAAAAGTCATTTGGGCAGTTCTGTAAACTAGTTTTAATACATTTGTTCTTTTTTGTGACAAAAAGTTTTAATTAAAATGTTAAAAATTGTCCAATCTAGTGAATGCCTAAACCTAAAGTTAAAAAATTTCTGCCTCCTAAGTTTATGCGCCTTGTTTCCATCCATTTACCACATATTTCCATCTTATAATCTAGCAGGTAATTAAACTTATATGTCCAAAACTTTTTTTAAAAAAAGAAGGGAAAGTTAATGTTAATGCATTTCACCAGAAATGTGTCAAATCATTTGGGGAAAATAAATGCCTTTTCCCAGAAAGACATTTTGTGACCAATACATTGACAGGCATTATTTTTTAAAGCTATGTGTTGAAACAACACACGTCACAACCCAAGCAAAATAAGAAACAAAAACTATTGTTCAGACTATTCAAACAGAATCCCCGTAGCCGTCCTTACTCCAGATGCTTGGCTTTGTTCTTAGGATTGCCTTTTACCTGTATATCTGATTAATGATAATAATGATGATAACTACTAGCCTTTATTTTACAGATATCCATACGGCCATTTAAAATATTCAAGGCATAGCGAACGATGCTGAGCAGAGGAGGACAAGAAGAAAGAGCAGTTTATTTTATAGGAAGACGGTGGCTGGTTCGATTGGCTCACTACCCGTCTAGGAGTTAACCCAGGCTTGGAGGCCTGCATGGCCTGTGCCGAGAGGCTCTCAGGCGCCCTCTGCTGTCGAGTTGGCCACTTGTTCCCGAGGGTTCTGGCTTCGCACCTGGCTCTCTCGACCAGCGCCTTCCAAACTCGCTTTTCACAAATGGCCCTTTCTCACCATTTGTGGGCCGATGTGATTCTAGGAGGTAATGTGAAGTCTGATGAGTGATGTGGGGTAAAGTGGAGCTTGGAGAGGGGGGCTGGCATGGGGATGTATGGAGCCTGAGAGGTAATATACAGATTAGGGAATTGTGAAGGGGAGTCTATGGGGTAGGGGTGGAATTATGTGAGTTTGCTGGGGTGAGGGGTGGATGGGAATGTGAAGCCTGTGGGTTGCTGTGTCACCAAGTCCTACTTTCCACTATATGAGCATGGTCCTGGCATAATCCAAACCTTGGTGTCTCCTGCACCCCACAGGCCTTAGCTTCAATCAGGGGAATGGCAGAAAGCTTTTGTGCAGTTTCCTAGTCACATTTTGTTTGTTTGTTTGTTTGTTTGTTGATATGGAGTTTTGCTCTTGTTGCCCAGGCTAGAGTGCAATAGCATGAACTTCCACCTCCCGGGGTCAAGCGATTCTCCTGCCTCAGCCTCCCAAGCAGCTGGGATTACAGGCAAGTGCCACAGCCACACCCAGCTAATTTTTTTATTTTTAGTAGAGACGCGGTTTCTCCATGTTGGTCAGGCTGGTCTTGAACTCCCATCCTCAGGTGATCTGCCTGCCTCGGCCTTCCAAAGTGCTGGGATTACAGGTGTGAGTCACTGCACCTGTCTCCTAGTCACATTTTTAACCTGCCTCCTTTCAATAAAGTGGAAAAAAAAACTGCTCTCAAAGAAACGCTGTATTTTCTGTTATCTTTACCAATCAGAAAAGTCTTTCAGCCATATATACATATTATGAAATCAGAAGCTGGTTTTCAACAAATGTGAATATTGAACATGTACTCCCCTCAACACACCCTGAGGGAAGATCTCCCTAGAATCAATGGTCTAGAATCTTCTCACATGTATTACACTCCACGCCCGCTTCTATTTTCCATCCCCTAGCAGTCTCTTAGACTATGCATTCACCTTTGAACTATAATTCTGGGACCTTATCCATTTATGTCCACTTGCTAGCTGTGTGGCAGCAAGTAAATCACCAAACTACTCTGAACTAAAAGCATCAACCTCATAGAGTCTATTCATTTATTCACTCAACACTTGTCAACCGAGCACCTACTCCAGTCGAACCCTAGGCTGGGTGCTGGTAGTATGTCAGTAAACAAGGCAAATGCTTTCCTTACTCTCGTGAAATTGGCCACCCAGTGGGGGAGCCAGACAATAAACCAATAAATACAAAACTGGTGGTAAGTATGTCAATGTAAAGAACATGGTAAAACCGGAAAGAATACAAAGACTTCTAACTTAGGATGTAGGGCATGGGAGGCCACTCCAAGGAAGGGATGCGAAAGCTGAACCTAAAGGACAAATAAGAATGAGTCAGGTGAAAGATGGTAGGCAGTGAATTCAAGCTGGGAAGTTTTCATATATTCCAAAAGAGGCCATGTGACTAGATGGTGAGGAGTGAGAAGAGAGGCTCCAAAGTAGTTCAAAGAGTTAAGCAGGAGACAGATGGGGCAAAGCTTTGAAGGCCATGCTAAGAATTTTAAATCAAATCCCAAGGTATAGTGGAAAGCCACTGTATTATTTTTAATCACTGACATGATCTGATACAGGTTTGGAAAAAACTAATTTGGCTAATATGAAGATAACAGATGGGAGGGAATTGGTAGCGAGTGCAGGAGCCTAGGAGCTATTGCAGGTGTTCGGGAAAGAGCTGATGATAGCAGTTTGGTTATGGGTAGCAACAGTGGAAGTGGTAAGTAACCATATTCAGAACATATTTTGAAGGAAGGGCACACAGATATGCTGACACAATATATGTGAGGCTGAGAGGAAGGTATCATGGATAGTGTCTTTGTTTAGGCTGCTACAACAAAATATCATAGACTGGCTGGCTCAAACAACAAAAATTTATTTTCTCACAGTTCTAGAGGCTGGAAGTCCAAGGTCAGAATGCCATTGTGGTCAGGTTCTGGTGAGGGTTATCTTCCTGGCTTGCAGTTGGCTGCCTTCTCTCTGTGTTCTCACTGGCCTTTCCTTTCGCATTCCAGTGGCGAGAAAGAGAAAGGAGGGAGAAAAGGAAGAGAAGGGAGAGAGAGAATCATCTCCTCTTCCTCCCCCACGCCCCACTCACCCCGCCCCCCCACATCTTGCTCTGTTTCCCAGGCTAGAGTGCAGTGGTGCAACCTTGGCTCACTGCAACCTCTGCCTCTCAGGTTCAAGTGATTCTCCTACTTCAGCCTCCTGAGTAGCTGAGATTACAGGCACGTGCCACCACACCCAGCTAATTTTTTTTATATTTTTAGTAGAAACAGGGTTCCGCCCACCTCGGCCTCCCAAAGTGCTGGGATTATAGGCATGAGCCATCACACCAGGCCAATCTCCCTCTTCTTATAAGGTTATAAGGCAACCAATCCTATTGGATTAGGACCCTACCCTATGACCTCATTTAACCATAATTATCACCTATCTACAAATGCAGTCACATTGGAGATTACAACTTCAACATAGGAATTTGAGGCAGGGCACAATTAAGTCAACTGCAGATGGCAAGTAGGTCTCTGGCTATGAGAGTGAGGACTCAGGGAGGAGCAGTTCTAAGAAATTGCTCTGTGTTAGTTTGTTGCACTGCTATAAAGAAATATCTGAGACTGGGTAATTTATAAAGAGAAAAGAGGTTTAATGGACTCAGTTACACAGGCTGTAGAGGAAGCATGGCTTGGAGGCCTCAGGAAACTTACAATAATGGTGGAAGGGGAAGCAGGTATGTTCACACAGCCAGAGCAGGAGGAAGAGAAGAGAGGTGCTACACATTTAAAGAGCCAGATCTCACAATTACTCAATTACTCACTATAATGAGAACAAAACCGAAAGGGAAGTCTGCCCCTATGATCTAATCACCTCCCACCAGGCCCCACTTCCAACATTGGGAATTAAAATTTGATATGTATTTGCAATATCAATTGCTACATACCAAGTTCTCTCTGTTTTGAGCCTCTGTAACAGTCACAATGTCAGGTACTGCTGGTGCCAAAGGTGGAATTATGCATTGTGCTGCCTACAATCAATGGTAAGTCTCCAAGAAACCAAGGTCTCGTGTACAAGCCAGGTGGGGCTATTGAATGGAGAAACAGTCTCATGAAACACTTTGGCCTCCTTAAGCTCAGCAATTATGGCAATTATTCTTTTTCTCCCCTAGGCAGCTGACATTATTTTTGGGAAACAACAGTACTAGATGTTGGTCATCAGATGGGTCCATGGTCTTCTATATTCCCCACTAAAGTGGCCAAAACTATTGCAATTCCTGTCAGGGGTTGGGGGCAAAGGCTAGTGGGGGTGCACATGGAAAACACATCAGTACCAATATTTCATTCAGTACTGGGGGCCATGACAATGGAGGTTAGTAGGAACCCCAAATCAGAGAACACTATCTGTTTTCCTGTCATCTTGATGAAAGGGTTTGTGGGGATCGCAGTCGCCTGTGTACTGGTATCTAAAAGGCCTAACAAGTGCAATTCCTCTTCACTTTTCAGTTGAACTCTAACCTTGGCATAGGGCCTCTGGGTCCCCTAGGTACCGACGGATCTTGTTTCCAACCCCTAATCTTTGGATCTTTGTTTGTAACGCCTAATCTTGTTTATATTTGAAAGCTGAGTGTCAGAGCAAAAGTTGCAAAGGATCTCTGGTTTGTCTCCAGATCCACCAGGAGAGGTGGAGGACCATCACTGTGCAGACTGTACCAGACCACTTATCAAATCCCCATGGCCTGGTACTTGGCCCTGAGTTCCTTAGTAGGGAGCCCATCAATCTCCTGCTTTTGTGGTTAAATTATTGAGTAATAAAACTCAAAAATCTCTTTGGGGAGGCCCTTGCCCAGATAGTCCAGAAGAGGGCACCCAAGTACTATTTTTAGGCTCCTTTTTTAGAGGGTAGGAGGTCAAATTTTGCTATCTTTCTCAGAAGCTACTTTTTCTGTGCCTGAGAATTTCTCAGTTAAGATCTGAATTACGTTGCAGATTGATGGATGTGACGTCAGGAGGTGGCTTAATTGGGCCTGACAAAAAGCAGGAGCAGCACGAACAAACCTATACATCTAAATCTGGTTAATCTTATCATCTGCTGTTTCCACTCCCTCATAGTAGACCCAAGAGACCACCAGGAGGGCTGCAGGACCTCCATAGCCTTGTGAAGGTGGTTAAGACACGTTCTTCAGTGACTAGGTACTCATCATTTGTGGACCAAATCAGTCAGAGACCAAATAGTACCCAGATGAGGAAAGAGATGGCCCTTGGCATACATACACACTCATCTCCCCACCTTGCTTCTCCTCCTTAGGGAAAGTGGCCACTGTCAAGGCACTATGGAGGAAGGGGATCTATAGTGATGTACCCCTCAAGGAGCCACTTTCCTTTATGAAGTTTATTTAACAAGATAACAAGATTACCTTTTTCTCAAAGGAAGCAAACTAGCCAAGTCTCTATGGTCTCTTCCTCTAAGTAAATCTTCCTTCTGTCTTGGCTGCTGGGCATTGACCTATCTAGTGAGATCACTGGAAAAAGGGATCCGAAAGACCTCTACATTATTTTTATTAGAAGCATGAGTCTCAATAACATCCTGCATGGCAAGTTGTCTGTCAGCCCCAGGGAACTGCTTAGATCTAGGAATAGTGTTGGGGTACAAGCCAGTTTGCAGGGCCTCCAGTAATTTGCCCCATCATCAGAGAACAGTATCCAGGGAATTGTTTCTGTGGCTTTCTTAGAGATCCTCTGCTGAATCTCTAATTTGATCCACTAGGTTACCTCAGTCAAAATAAAAGTAACAGTTGGGCTTTAATCATTTCCTTTGATAGCATAAGCAAGGGACTGAACCAGAAAAAGTACTGAGTCCTCCATTATTCCATTTTCCTCATGGAGTGGCTCCAACAGGGGTCTGCTGGATTAGCACAGATGCAGGGCATCATCATCTCACTGTTAAGGGAGTCCTGAACAAAAAGCTCCTGCCACTTTATGGACCCCGGGGAAGGAGGAATTGATGGGGAAGGGCTAGGAGTTGAAAAGTACTGAGTACTGAGTCAGTGTTGAGAAAAAAATATTTTTAGGCACCCCCCGCTCCACACACCATGGCAAAAAGAGGTCTTAAGCTGAGGTGCTGGAGGAAGCCTCTGCAAAAGGCTCCTGATAAAGCAAACTCCAAATGGAGGCACCTGGTCTAGGAATTACTGGATATAATGAGTTCTAAATTTCTCTTCAAAGAGTCAGTATGTCATTAGGTTCAGTTATTTGTCCTTCATTTTAAAGTTTAACTTCCTTCTAGTTCCAGTAAACAACCTTCTCCACCAGTTGTAATCAGTAGTTCACATCTGTTCCCCCTGGTCCCGGCTCCATCCTGACTCATCCTGGTCACCTGCTTCAATCATCTGCTCCAGTCACCTGCTCTGGTCATCTTCCTTTGACTTAGGTCACCCCTGGCTACCTGCTCTGACCTGCCTGTAACCATCCTTCCTGACAAACCACCCACCCTGCCACTCCAGCTCGGACCCCTGCTCTCTTTAAAATAGCCAATCTGGATTAGTCTAGCTTGTGTAGTCTAACCCTAGCCAATAGGGGAACAATACAGCAGTTAGGGACGACCCTTGTCAGGCATAAGTATCCCTTTTCCTCACTTGTCCAAATGTGCAGTCACAATTGCTCCATCCATGAGCTGCACCCTTCTATAGAAGTAAACTGCCTTGCTGAGAGGATTTATCTTTGAGTTTTATTTCGTTTGCAGCATTGAAATTTCACTTATAATAGAATGCAGACGTGTGAGAGCATGATCAGCTAGGGATATCTGTGTCCTCGATTGCAACTCCATTCACAGATTGCAGTGCACTGGCTGTGCATCAAGTCTGATGTGTGGAGGGCACATCCCTCCATGGCTCCTGCCAGGTAAAGCTTTCATAATTGCCTATGTTGAGGCCTGAAAGATCACCCATGGGTTTTTGGCCAAAAGCTGAATTCACTCTCTCCAGTGGTCCTAGCAGTTCCTATGAGAGGTCTTGACGTTGTTGTCTGTAAAAGCATGAAACGAAGTCAGAGCTCTGCCCTTTGGAATGCAGCAACTACAGTTCCCATTAGAGGTACTGAATTCACTCTTGCTCCCACCACACCCACACAGGAAACTCAGGAGGAGGGGAGGCAGGGCTGTGGTTTTTGGCCTGCTGTGGGATTACAAGGTTTATAGCAGTGAGTCTGATGGGCTTTCTGGGTGTCAGACCAGAGAGAAGAACCGAAGCCAGTCACCATCATCAATAGTATTCTAGCTCTGGAGGTTACATGTTCATCAATGACAGTGTCTGCCTAAATCTTCCTTCTGGCTTGGCTGCTGGGCATTGACCCTACCTAGTGAGAGCTTAGGACACACCTGTCCCTGGAATACTAGGCAAATTCTCTCAGCTCAGGAGAGTGGTGGGTTTTTTTGGTCCTCTGCTTTTTAAATTATGTTATGTTTAGTGCCTTAATCATTATCATTGTGGAAGATAATGTTTATTAAACACCTATAGCACAGCAGGCCTTGTTTTCAGTGTTCTAGTTGAATCTTTTCATTTCATCTTCTTTTCAGGCCTATGGACTAACTACTATGAAGATTTCATTGTACACATGAGGCTCAGAAAGCTAAAACGACCTGCCTAAAGTAACAAATCTAGTAAGTGGCAGATCTGTGATTTGAAACCCTCTGCATTGAGAGTCTGTGCTCCTCCTATTTAGCCACACTGCCTCCCATACTCCTAAAACTGCCTTTGCAAAATTATGACTAAGACAGTGAAAGAGATTTAACTAAACCGACTCCATCTTGCTTCTAACCTCCAAGCTGTCCTTGTTCATTCCTGGGCATAGGCTGAACAAGCCTTGGAAAAATCTTGGTTTATGGTTTAAACAAAGATGGTGACAGCCCTTTCCCAAAGCAGACTTCCTTCTTGCCTGGAGACTAGATTGACTTTGTAGGACTAGCATTAGCCACAAGATTAGAAATTATGGTTTAAGAGTCATGAAGCTGGAGGCTACAAGATTCTAACCCTTCCTAAACTGCTCTTAAGATCAGTGCGGGAGATATTTTGCAAACCCTGTACTTGATGAATCAGTTGGCACCATCCAGATCGATAAACTGGTTCATCTGATCTTGTGGCCCCCACCCAGGAGCTAACTCAGTGCAAGAAGACGGCTTCGATTCCCTATATGATTTCATCTCTGACCAATCAGCACTCCTGGTTCACTGGCTTCCCCCCACCCACCAAGTTATCCTTAAAAACTCTGCTCCCTCAATGCTCGGGGAGACTGATTTAAGTAATAATAAAACTTCAGTCTCCAGCCGGCTCTGCATGAATTACTCTCTCTCTTTTTTTTTTTTTTTTTTTTTTTTTGAGACGGAGTTTCTTTCTTGTTACCCAGGCTAGAGTGCAATGGCGCGATCTCGGCTCACCGCAACCTCCGCCTCCCGGGTTCAGGCAATTCTCCTGCCTTAAGTCTCCTGAGTAGCTGGGATTACAGGCACGCGCCACCATGCCCAGCTAATTTTTTGTATTTTTAGTAGAGACGGGGTTTCACCATGTTGACCAGGATGGTCTCGATCTCTTGACCTCGTGATCCACCCGCCTCGGCCTCCCAAAGTGCTGGGATTACAGGCTTGAGCCACCGCGCCCAGCCTCCTTTATTATTTTTTGTGGTAAAGCCCTGCTGGCCAGAGCTACCTCCTTGTGCCTCACTGGCTACCTTCCAGAGCCAGTACCCAGCTGCTCCCCACACCTCAACAACAGCTCCAGGCTCAGCCACTGCCATGGATTCCTTTCCTTCTGTGTCTCCACAGACTCTTTTGCCTTTTGATTTTAAAACATCCTTTGTTTAATTTGTTGTGTCTCTCTTGTTCAAAGGGAGCAGACAGAGACTCTTCCTTGTTCTCTGCCTTCTCTCCATTATTTTGCCTAAACCAAGATTATCTGGCTTGAAATAAAAAATCATAGGTCCAACTCTCCAGTCCTCATAGAGGCCCCAGCTTTGTCTGTGGCCTCTGCTTTGGAGGAGTCCAAATGTATCAATTATGGTGCTCACCTCTGAATGCTACCTCTGAAATCACTGTTGTCCCCTTGCTTGTGTAACAACAGAATGTGCTTTTAGAAGGGATCTTTTGGATTATTAGATTCTAAAATATTGACAGAACAATTTCCAACCTATTAGCCTACTTTCTTTAAAAAGTTAATTCAACACCAAGCACCAAGCTGGTTGTTGCTCACATGTGCTTCCAGCTTCAGGCACAGATTTGCAAGAAGATTGGGAGAAATGAGATTTGTGAGGAGGACACAAGTTGTATCACTCCCTCAAGGGCCTGTAAGAATGAACACCAAGACACTGAATGCTTTTAGGGGAGGTTGTTTACTATTCCTAGAGGTAAAATGGTCCAGTGCCATGGTTGGGGAAGGGACTTGAATCTTCAACCCTTTAAGTGAAATAGTTCTGGGCTGGATGGTGTGGTAGGTGCTGAAGAGCTGAACTTGGGCTGGTGTGTGTTTCTCTTAACTGAATGATCCCAGGCCCAGGGGAGGTCATGGCCATCCAGAGGCTGGCCTCCTCTAAGACGAGTTCTGTGTGTTCTCTTATGCAGGCCACTCCATTGCTCTGGGCCTGCAGAAAGCCCTCTACAGTGCTATAAAAAGGATATAGTCAAATGTAGGTCAGTGTAACAGAGCTTATTTTAGGGGACTTCAAATGTACCACCAGCCAAATCTCCACAACAAGATAACTTGTGTTTTGGGTCATTCTTGGGTCCATATTCCCAATACTGTTTTCATAAAATAGTTTTAGTATATTTGCAAAAGGGAGGAGAGGATCTGCTAAAAAGTTTCTTAGGAAATTCATGCTATCAAGCTTGGAAATAGATAAAAACATATTTTGTTTTTACCTTAAAAAAAATCTTCGGCTGGTTGCAGTAGCACACACCTGTAATCTCAGCACTTTGGGAGGCAGAAGCAAGAGGTGCTTCTCCCTTCTCCAGGGTACAGTCTGTATGTTCTCTTTTGTGGACCATTCCCTGGCTGTGGGCCTGTGTTCCTTCATCTGTAAAGTAAAAAGAGTAGGCTGGATGTCCCCTAAATACTCTCCATTGCTTAGTGAACACATCCTCCAGGAAAGACACGCTAGCCAACACAGGTAGGACTGGAGACAAAGTGTGGGCTTGTCCTTTCATATATCCTACCTTCAACAGACAGATTGTAACATAAGGGCAGAACACATGCCTGGTTCATCTTTGCAACCCCAGAATCTAGCTAGGAGCTTGGAACAGAGCAGGTATCTCTAACAGTCTATGTAATACATAAATGAGAAACAGTTCAGGCAAGTAATCTTGACAACCCCTCTAGCAAACATCTGCTGTTCTTTTCAAACCTCTCCATTCACCAAATCAAGTGGTGGCTAAGACATGGTCATTAGATAATACTGAGCTCAAATCCTGGCCCTTCCAGATCTTTTGCAGGTCATCTATAGCTTATGTTGTCTGTGTCCTACTAGATCTCAGCCATATGTATTTGGCCCAACTACGAACTGCTTGATGCTTCCTCTGGGGTCTGAAGCACCTCTGCCTGAACAGGGAAGGCTGGGGAATAAATGCCCCCGGAGCAGCCCTCAACAATGATTATTGGGACTTGGTGGATGAATGCCCAAGCTTCCTTGCCCCTTAAATAGGATAATTCTGAAGTGATTGTTCTACACTGTGAGAAGGTGATAAGCAGTCTGTACTAGTCCATTCTCACACTGCTATGAAGAACTGAGGCTAGGTAATTTATGAAGAAAAAAGGTTCAATTCACTCACAGTTCCACCGGCTTAACAGGAAGCATTACTGGGAAGCTTCAGGAAACTTACAATCATGGAAAATAGTGAAAGGGAAGCAAGGCATGTCTTTCCATGGTAACAGGAGAGCGAGAGAGTGAGGGGGAAACTGCCACACACTTTTAAACCATCAGATCTCTTGAGAACTCACTATCATGAGAACAGCAATGGGGAAATCCTCCCCCATGATACAGTCACCTCCCAACAGGCCCCTCCTCCAATTCAACATGAGATTTAGATAGAGACACAAATCCAAACCATATCACAGTCCCTGACAGCCAGCACTGGCCTGGTACTCACAACTAGGTCTTGATGTTTTCCTCTTGAACATAAACAGTCTACATAGTCACTCTGTGATCTTGATGAAATGAGAAAAAAAATACCACTTCGTAACTTTGTCTAGGCATAGAAAATACAAGATCACTGTGCAAATGAAAAAAGTACCAAACATGGAGTTCAACTTCCAGCATGACAGTGTAAGGAACTCTGCTGATGCACTCCCAAGTGAAACTGGTAAATATTATTTTTTAAACAACAACTTAAAGCCCTTGGAAATGATCCTAAGGGAAAACAGCAAATGAAGAAACATCTGTCTAAGAGAAGCTATAAAAATTCAGTAAGAGAAACAAGTCTGTGGTATTTGAACCACTACAGCTTCTTTCTTTCCCCCTCCCAGATCCGTAAGGCAGAGATTCTACTTCAGACTGCTGCAGCCAAGAACATAGGGCTCCCTCTCCCCTCTGGCTTCCAGCCAGAAGACTTTCTTCCCAGGAGAGACAGCACTTCAGCATCATTCATACTGACACCAGCTACTTTTTTTCTGAGGCTAAGTATCAGGTGAGTACAGATGAGAGATGTTGGCTCACTTACTCTGCCTACTTTGTCCCTAGCTTATTTAATGCAGGCTCTACCTTAGATGCAACACACTGAGAAAACTGGGGCTCGAGTTTTCGTTGTCTGGAAAGAGACAAACCAAGAGCACCTTAGGCTGCTGCACCCCACTCCACCAAGGCCTCAGCCCATAGAAAGGGGTTGCCATTCAGACAGAAGCTTGCCACTGTCCCCACACTGTCTCTAGAGCTCTTACTGGAAGATTTTGCCTTAGCGAAGAAACAGCCTACAAAACAGATAGCTCCTTATCTCTTCCCAAAGGAATTGACTTCATTTACAACAGAGCGTGAAGTTCAAACCTAAAAGTGTTCTCAAGAACAGGGGAGGTTGTGATACAAGGCAGTTGAGATTTGTGGATCTAATGAAGATAAAGCATGACCTATAAGCTGGATAGTTTTCAGGAGAAAACCAGGAAATAAGATGTCTGGTAAGAGCCCTCCTGGTATCAGAACAAATATCAGACATGGACCTCAAAAACTATTTCTTCAAAGAAACCACAATTTAATTGGATTAGTTTGTAGAACCATTTATGCCCTAGGACATTGCTGAAAACAACAGAGTAATCAGCAGGCAATTAGTAGAGTTTAATAGTTGGGCATAGTAAGGGAAAGATAGAGAGCCCTACTAACACCACTGCCATTCTAGAGTGACTGTGTACACACCCAAAGTATGTCTTCCTGAAGAGCAACATCAGAGGCTTAAGACTATGAGGAGAAGGAATAAGCTTCATTAAAAGAATCCAGCCAATCACTAAAAAATATACCAGCAAATAACAAGTCCGAGAGGCTAGGGTTGGGGGCAGTTGCTACAACATATTATCAAAAATTTTCTGGCCAGTAATAATGGCTCACACCTGTAATCCCAGCATTTTGAGAGGCCAAGGTGGAAGGATCACTTGAGCCCAGGAGATCAAGACCAGCCCCGGCAATATAGAGAAACACCCATCTCTACAAAAATAATTGTAAAAATTTAGCCAGGTGTGATGGTGCATGCTGATAGTCCCAGCTACTCAGGAGGTTGAGGTAGAATGATCACTTGAACCTGGAAGGTTGAGGCTGCAGTGAGCTGTGACTGCACCACTGCACTCCAGCCTGGGTGACAGAGTGGAACCCTGTTTCAAAAAAAATTTCAATTTCAATTTCCAGCAAAAAAAATTTATGTAGCATGTGATATGCTTTGGCTGTGTCTCCACCCAAAACCTCATCTTGAACTGTAATCCCCATAAACCCCATAATCCCCATGTGTCAAGGGTGGGACAAGGTAGAAGTAATTGGATCATGGTGTGGTTTCCACCATGCTGTCCTTGTGGTAATCAGTGAGTCCCATGTGATCTGATAGTTTTATAAGCATTTGGCATTTCTCCTGCTTGCACTTCTCCTTCCTGCTGCCTTGTGAAAAAGGTGTCTTCCTTCCCCTTCACCTTCTGCCATGATTGTATGTTTCCTCCCCAGCCATGCTGAACTGTGAGTCAATTAAACCCCTTTCCTTTATAAATTACCCACTCTCAGGTATTTCCTTATAACAATATGAGAACAAATACAGGCCTGCAAAGAAACAGGAAAGTATGCCCCATATATCAGAGACAAGCAGGCAACACCAACTGCCACATGATGGATTTAACAGAAAAAGACATAAAAATAGCCATTATAAATATGTTTGCAGGCCAGGTGTGGTGGCTCATACCTGTAATTACAGCACTTTGGAAAGCTGAAGTGGGAGGATTGCTTGAGGCCAGGAGTTTGAGACCATCCTGGTCAACATAGCAAGACCTCCATCTCTACAGAGAAAAAAAAAAATGTTTTAAAAGAGAAAAAATAATATGATAAATGTTTTAAAAAATAAAAAAAATATGTTTATTAAAAGAAAGCATGATTCAGAAAATAAAGGTATGATAGCAATGTTGCATTCAGTAGAAAATATCATTAAAGAGATAGACATTATTTTAAAAGGACCAAATGGAAATTCTGAAGCTGAAAGTACAATAACTGACATGAAAAATTCGCTAACAGGGCTCAACAGCACATTTAAACTGGCAGAAGAATTAGCAGATTTGAAACAAGATCAATAGAGATTATGCAAGACGAAGACTAGAGAGAAGAAAGAATGAAGAAAACTAAATAGAGCTTCAGAGAAATGTAGGACACCATCAGCCACACCAACCTAAGTGGAATCTACCAGAAGAAGAGATAGAGAGGGGCAGAAAAAATAGTCAAAGAAATAATGGCAGAAAATTTCCCAAATTTTTTTTTAAATGATAACTGGGTATAGGTTATTGTTTATAAGGAAGCTCAGTGAATTATAAGAAGGATATACGTAAAGAATCCACAAACAGATTACATCATAGTAAAACTGGCTAAAAGTCAGTCGAGAGAACTGACTTGTGTCCATTGATTTCTCAGAGCAGCTGGGGATAGTGGCTAAGCTTCCTCTTGGATTTCAGAGCTCCACGGATTTGTGTTTTGAATTCTATGAGTTTCTTTGAGCAAATTTCTGATCCAAACCAGATTTGGAAGTCGTGACAGAAACTGGCCTGGGTCCAGGAATAGATTTGATAGGGTAATTAACTGGCTTGGATCCAGTTAGAGGCCTCTTACATCTGACTGGATCAAGAAAGGACTGGGAGTAAGCAGTAATATTGCAGGGGTTATAAAATTTGGTTTTCGAAAATTCATCGGGATTTTTGTGCTCTACCCCTTTGTTTCATTTTTCTTGTGCTCCTAGTAGAAAAAAAATCCTTTGCTAAGTTAACCAAGAGAACCTGAGAGTAAAGCCAATATTTTAGGTAAAAATGGAATCCTTAATTTCTGGAAAACTGAGTTCCTTCGGGCTTATGCATTAGGCCTGGGAGACAGTAAAGTCTTACAAAAATGGCAAAATCTTACTAAAGATAACTTACAATGGAATGTTCCAAATTAACATCAATACATTGAAGTACATTTTAAAATGAGGGCTCTCGGTAAAATCCCTTTCCACTAAGGATGGGTTTGACACTATGGAATGTTAAGTGCTATTCTCTTTGGATTAATCTGTCTTACACTTTTTGCTGATGGCTATGAGTGACAGGATTCAGCATGTGCAAGACCATGGGACATGGGGAGCTTTTTCCTCCCCAAAAGGGGAAATTTGACAGCTGAATGAAACTTCTGAAAAATATCCCTTCACTACTGACAAGTGGTCACCTGAACTTTTCATTTTTAGTGTCACTGCAATGAATGGGTGGGTTCTCTGGCCTCCATGAGCTCTTCACCTTCCCCACCTTGCCACAAGCAATGCTTTTCTCTCTCTCCTTTCCCTTACATATATTTTCCATTACTCAGGGTGACCATCTTGCCCAGAGACCATGTGTGGAAACTCCTAGTCAGAAGTTGGATTAAAGATGACAGGATCCATCTAAAGACAAATGTAAGCCTTGCCAGTTTAATATTAAGTGCTAAGCAGAGTAGTTAATGTCTATGTCTTGTCACACATATTTTACTCTGGCCAGAACAGAAAAAGATAATCTTCCTTTGTGTTGTGGCCAGACCCTGAGGCTATGGTACAGTGAGCTGGGTTACTAGGGCCACTTAGGGAAAGGGAACCCAAAAGCCTGGCATGCTGGCAAAAGGGTAAGAATTTCTTACCAGTCAGACTTCTGGCCTCTCTCTCTCTCTGCAAACTGGTTGAATGAATAGTAAAAAATCACTGTTTATCTCTTGTAAAGTTTTAATTAATCAGAGAAAGGACTTGTAAGGCTAGTCTTAAGCTATAGCAAATTTGGTGTGCTTTGTGTGTCTTTCTGTATTTTCTGTCATAATGAGGGGTACCCTAAGATAGAACACAGTCTTAGGATACCTGTAAGCCCAGTGCTCAAGACATACCAGCAGACTGATCAGTTATAAACTTTGCTGCAGGTCCTTGAAAAAAAAAACTAGATAAGGTTTCCCTCTTGACTCGCATGTCCTTGGGAGCTTGAGCTTGTAACCATGTGGCCATGCTTTCTCTTTTCACAATGGCGGCCTGGGTTCAGGGTTCAATTTTTGGCTTGGAAAATGAGTCCTTTAACTTCTATGTATTTATATGTATTATGTGTGTGATGTTTATATATAAAAGAGCTTTGAATAATTGGTTTTAAAATAATAAAAGCTTAAATCACATATTTTGTCAGAAAAGTAAAAAGTGTAATGCCTTTTAGTTCATGTGACTTAAGTAATCTTTGGGAAATAAAGACGGTTTTTAAAATTATTGGTAAAATGGAAATGTCAAATAGGGCAAATGTCAAGCTGTAACCAATCCAGCCGTTCTGTATCTCACTTCCAACTTCTGTATGTCATTTCCTGTTTTTGTCTAAAATTTTCCATGTGGCTGCACTGGAATCTCTGTGAATCTGCTGTCATTTTAGGGGCTGACCAATTTGCGAATCGTCCATCGCTCAATTAAACTCCTTTAAATTTAATTTGGCTGAAGTTTTTCTTTCATCGAATAAGAACAGGACTTATAATGAGGAAAGATAAATTAGAATGATGGCATTCTAGGATTACCGGTTTTAGAGGTGTTTTCAATTATATTCTATTGCTCCAGAGTTTTGAATTTGCCTAAATTACCTTCTCAAGCAGAGGTAGCAGATTGGAAGATGCATCCTATATCTGGTTTGCAGATCTGTTTTGTATGACCAGTGTACTTTTAAATAAAACATATTTGAATTGATTGCTCAGATTTAAAGACCAGAAGGTTTCATGTAAACACTTATTTCTGGCTAATTTTTACAAACTGGAAAATCTGCCAGATCTGGGCCCCACAGTCCTGACCAGAAATATTAAGCTGAAGCAGAGTAATGGCCATTCCCTTTGGGGCAGAAATATCCTTTCCCATTTTACCAGTCCCCACTCTGCTTGTTTTCCTCCTTTATGTTACCTTCCTGGCCCTGTTAGCATCTAGATTTTCCACCCTTACTGTTTTTTTAAAAAAAATTATAGGAAATGTCAAAAATATATAGAAAGAGAGAATCTTAAGATGAACACTCATATAGCCACTACCTACATTCAACAATTATTAATATCCAGTCTCGTTTCATCAGTAGCCTTGCTGATTTCTCCAACATCCCTGCACCCAACCTGGGATTATTTGGAAACACATCAAGACATCACAAATGTCATCATTAACTATTTCAGGGCATGTTTAAATGATATACCCTTTTTATATAGACAGCCACAGTATCATTATCATAGCCAAAACATGGAAAAGCCTTTACTATCACCAAATATCCATTCTGCTCACTTTAAAAAATTTCTCTTCATATTATTCACTTAATTGGATTCCTTTTCTCTGTCAAGAAAGAACAAACAGGAATTGTTGATCTGGGAAAGCAGAGTCGAGCATATAAACATAAATGGTACTCTCCACACTCTAGAAAACAAGGCATGAAATGATTCTTTTTTTTCATAAGGCAGTTCTTTCCTTTTACCTTTCTTTGCCTATTTCTGAAAATCTCTAGGCTACCAAATGTTTCAATGTGAATGTAGAAAAAAACAAAATAATGAGCAAGAATAGACCAACTGGCACCAAATAGAAACAATTTCCAGACTGAATGTACACTGACACGTGGGACTTACTGTAAATAATTATACAAAGCACAATACAATGAGAACAATAGCAAAAAAAAGAGAGGAAAATCTCAAATGGAGAAGAAAAAAGAGTCCACTTGGCCAAGGGGCATGCATAAATGCATAATGAATTCATGGACTTTCCCTATTCCCACCAAGGCATGTGGCTTCAGGGCTATAAATAAGCCTCCTCCTCCTTGCAAAACCAAATGCAATTGCTTGGCCGAAGCTTGACACCCACAATTGTGAAGACGAAAGTGAAGAATGAAAAGCAGCAGGCAGCCTGACAGAAAGTTCATGCTCACCCAAGAAAACAGAATTTTCCTTCAGGCTGAAAACAGCATTGTGAAACTGGCTATCAAATAATTTTCGGAGAAAATATTGTAACCATGACTCTTTATCTGCAGGCATTGCAATCACTTCACCGGATGACCATAATTTTCACAATTAATCACTTAAAAAAATTTTTTTTGGTATATTTTTTCTTTTCTTTTGCTGTGGTAGGCCATGTAAAAACTTTGCCATTCCACTGTTTACAATAGCAAAGACGTGGAACCAACCCAAATGCCCATTGGTGATAGACTGGACAAAGAAAATGTGGCACATATACACCATGGAATACTATGCAGCCATAAAAAGGGATGAGTTCATGTCCTTTGTAGGGACATGGTGAATCTGAAAACCATCATTCTCAGCAAACTGATACAAGAACAGAAAATCAAACACCGCATGTTCTCACTCATAGACGAGTGTTAAACAATGAGAACCCATGGACACAGGGAGGGGAGCATCACACACTGGGATCTGTTGGTGGGGGCTAGGGGAGGGACGTCAGGGAGTGGGGAGGTTGGGGAGGGATAACATGGGGAGAAATGCCAGATATAGGTGATGGGGGATGGAGGCAGAAAACCACATTGCTATTATGTACCTATGCACCAATCCTGCATGATCTGCACATGTATGCCAGAACCTATAGTACAATTATTAAAAAAAAAAAAAAAAACCCTTGCCATTCTAGCCATTAAATAAGTGTATAATTTCATGGCATTATTTACATTTATACTTTTAACAGAAAATTACTTTAAAGAAGTCTTGCATAGCAAGAAAAAAACTTAATGAATTTTTAAGAGTGGGTGTGGCTTCCTTACCGATACCATTTTGGTTTTGTTGTATTCCATCACGACAGTACCTTGAAACACACTGTTCTCTCATTAGGGACTCACACCAACCCATCTTGCACATGTACCTGGTATCAATGGGGCAGAGAGGAGATGAGTATGGGGTGTTGGGGGAGGGGTGGAAGAGGATGTGTAGGTCAGGATAAGCCTGTCCTGGGCACACGGGAAACTTCTGTGATATGCACAGCCCCCTGATGCTGACTCAAGGAGATTACTGCATGAGAGGAGGGTCCATGACATTTGGTTTGAATGGGATTTCTTAGCAGTTTTCATCCAGAACCCCATGTGACACACAAAACAAATGTACATACTCTGCACATATTTATTGAAACATTTTTAAAAGTGCCCTAAAAATGGTTCCATGATGTTGTACTTTTCTTTAAAACATTTAATAGACATGTGATGGGGTGCTATGCAAAACATGAATCTGGGTCAAACACACTCTGGCAAAAAGTGGCACAGAGACTATACCTTAGACAACGGAGAATGTGAAGAAATGGACAATAACAAAAAAGAATGGGCCAAATTGGGCCTGGACAGGGGGAGGCATAGGTGGATAAAACAAGGGTGAAGGAGAAAAGAAAAGAGGAGGAAAAACTGCCATGGGCAGAGGCTGCCAGACTGGCTGTGGCTCCAGAACAAACCATCTTCCATACCACCCCTGGATAAGGATGGTATTATAGGGGATAAGCAACGGTACAATGACAAGCTGGCCCATGCGAATGGGGTGCGATGCGTTTCTCATATTTAATGCCCTCTGATGTCTCCTCCAGCGGGCTCTTCTATTCTCAAACCAAATCTTGAATCAGAGGAAAAAAGAAACAGGTTTAGTATACTGAACAATTCATATTATTAAGGAAAAAAACACAACAGGCATCTCTCTATGTCCTTAATGTTTTCAATTGCATCAAGACAAGCTACTTTCCTCACTAATAAAATATTTTAGAAAGGTGAACACCACACCTTTCCCCCAGTGAGCTCCAAGGGTGTGCTACTTATGCTCTGGCTTGGCTCATTTCTTTTTCTCTCTCCTCCTATCTGTAATACTACTTTTTTCACTCTTGGGTACGAGTGTAGCTGATGAATGGGACTTGGTCCCCACTGCTATTGCTATGTGTGGTTCATCTGCTTCTGGACACCTGACCATCAGCTATCCAGCTGTCACCAACTCTTACTTACTAGGTCACTGTTACCTTGGTCATGGGGGAAGCAGAGCTTGGAAAACAAGGGGGTGTACACCTTAAAGTCATACCAAGGGAACGGCCCCCATTTTTGAAAAGCCCATCCTCAGCATAAAGTAAAAAATCAATAGGAGCACACTGTATTTTAAAACAAGTTTTCTTTCCTTCAAGAACCTCTAAGGGGTCATTCATATTCCAAAACTTCTTGAGAATTAAAAAGATGGTATTGCAAGGCATGTCTGGTCACAGGAGACCCAGGGAGCTTGTGGATTGTCTTGCTGGGAAACGGGGGTATCTGAAGCCCTGGACACTGTCTTCATACTTCAGCTGGAAGTTTTGTGGAAGGAGGACACAAATGTTGTCCAAATTCACAAAAATTCTCAGAAAGCTTTGAGCAGTGGAGAGTTTGGGGGAAAGGAAGCATTGCTAATTCTGCATGCTCTGACCATCCCTCCCTCCAAACCTTCGCGGGCTCAGGACAAGGGCAGCTCACTTGGTTCTCCCTACAGTCCCAGGTTCTGGGACAGAGACCTGATTGCTCAGCTCTGCAGGATGCCTTCAGCTATCTAGTCCCGCTACTCAAGCAGAAGATCCCAATCTCATCAGCATTCCCAAAGTGGGAAAGTCCAAGTAGGCATCTCTGAAGATGTTCAGTAGTAATGTGGAGGAAGTATCAAAAAACACTACTCCTAAACACCTGCCAACTGTTAAAAGAATAAAACCTGTCCATTAAACAACACTATCACCCCAGCTTCTATGTAATGACATTTCCATTTTATTTTTATCCTTCTGGAAGTTCCCAAACTGCACACTTTATGGGACAAAGGTCCTCCTCTTCCTGTTTGATGCCCCATTTCCTTCTCCCATCTTACTATTTGGAGTCCTTCTCCCTCATGAATATATAGTCTAAATTTAAAGTCTATTGTAATAGTGCTTATAAAGAGGCAACTCAAATGTACCAGTGGTCAAAGGTTCATAATCAAAAGCAATGCCAAAAGTGGGCTAACTGTGCTGTGGGACAATATTAGGTCCCTATTCTCAGTGTTGGTTTTATTAAACAGCCCTTACTATCTTTACAAAATAGAAGGATGAAACATCTATTGAAAGTTTTTTTGAGATATTCATCCTGAAATGTTTGGCAATAGATAAGAACATCATGCCTTTTTCCTTATTTGCTGAGTGAGAGTGGTCATTTTCCCTTTAGAACTGCATTGAGTGAATGCTAGGTAAACCCCGGGAGGGGAAAGGCAATTCACCAAAACGTCAATATTTCTTATCCCCTGAATTTGCACTGTCTGCCTGAGAAAGTGGAGGGCAATAGGATGCCCTCCTATTTCCACTCAGTGTCCTACTTTGTCAGGCTGCTTTTCTACATGCCACCATTGACAGAACCTCAGTACAGTTCCCTCACTGCGTTCACACACATGCGCTCTGCAGAAAAGCTATTAAGGTCTTCCAGATTTTTCTTTCTTGTTTTCCTGTTTTGAAAATATTCCTTTGCATCCGTTCACCTATAAATTAATTATTATTGAGCATATAAGAAGGTATTTCAAATTACCAAAGGTAAGAGTCTAGCCTGAACTGAGAGCCATCCCCCACTATCAACACATTTCAGAAAACACATCTCTTGCTAATAGCACCACAAACTCAAAGAAAAAAAAATTTCTTAAATGTTAGAAATTGCTCAAGAAAACATTCTCTGATGAATTTGGTAGTTTCAAAAGTTGAATGCAGGGCCGGGCATGGTGGCTCACACCTGTAATCTCATCACTTTGGAAGGCCGAGACAGGCAGATCACTTGATGTCAGCAGTTTGAGATCAGCCTGGCCAATATGGTGATATCCCGTCTCTACTAAAAATACAAAAATTTGCTGTGCATGGTGGTTTATGCCTGTAATCCAAGCTACTTGGGTGGCTGAGGCAGGAGAATCACTTGAACCCAAGAGGTGGAGTTTGTAGTGAGCTGAGATTGTGCCACTGCAGTTGAGCCTGGGCTACAGAGCAAGACTCCATCTCAATAAAATTTTTTTAAAAGTCGAATGCATGCAGTTTCCCCAAAACATAAGTGTGATTGTATACAACTTTTGCCTGAGACTTCTATCCTTTTTAGGTTGCTGGAAATTTGTTCAAAATTGATTTTTTAGTTTGTTTTGGTTTCTAGACAAATTTCCAAAGGTTGCAAACCTTTTCCCTGTCTCTACCATAATGCACAACCAACTAGGTCAGCAGTATTTTCAGGCTGGCATATCAAAGTATTTCAGAAAATTAAAAGTTAGAGCTGCCACTCTCTACAAGGCTTTACCAAATACTTAAAAACAACAATAGGAAAGCCAGGCAATTAAACTTTATGCTATCCCTTGCCTATGAGTCTCAGCTTAAGGAAACATATTCTGGTTGTGAATTATTCCTTTACCCCAATGCCTAAACATTTGTAAATTCTTAAACCAAGCATTTATGCCTAAACATTTATAAATTCTTTTTTTTTTTTTTTTTTTTCTTTGAGACAGAGTTTTACTCTTGTTACCCAGGCTGGAGTGCAATGGCGCGATCTCGGCTCACCGCAACCTCCGCCTCCTGGGTTCAGGCAATTCTCCTGCCTCAGCCTCCTAAGTAGCTGGGATTACAGGCATGCGCCACCATGCCCAGCTAATTTTTTCTATTTTTAGTAGAGACGGGGTTTCACCATGTTGACCAGGATGGTCTCAATCTCTTAACCTCGTGATCCACCCGCCTCGGTCTCCCAAAGTGCTGGGATTATAGGCGTGAGCCACTGCGCCCGGCCTAACATTTATAAATTCTTAACCAAAGAGTTTATGTTTGGTTTTAAATATATTGAATAATTTAGTTTAATGGAGCTCTTTGGATAATTTCCATGTCAGACACCCTAGTATGCCTCCATATGAAAATGCTACTTAGAGCGGCCCAAAGTGGCTCCCGCCGGAGGTCGTGGCGCTCACGAAGGCGAGGTCATCAGTTCAAGGCTAACCTGAGCAACCTCATAAGCTCAAACTGATTTGCAAAAAGAAAAAAAAAAAAGAAAGAAAGAAAATGCTACTTAGAGTATACCAGTGCTAAGAGTGGAACCTTATCATATACTATGCTACATTTAAGTTATACTCTTATTAATATATACATATATATTTGTAATTTAGAACATATATACATATATAATTTATCTAAATATATAACATATTTTAGACACAGGAATACAGGAAAGAATTCAGTACTAATTTTTTTTTCCCGTGGATAGTCATGTTCCCTCTGGTAATGAGAAATTTCCACAAGCCAGCTTTTCTCACCCCATTTTCCAGCCACAAGGATCCCAAAGTTCACACCTCATTTTCCATACATGAAAAAGGCAACAAAAACACCAACATGGTAATGTCTAGGTCCAAGTTGTGTCTAAGCCCTGAAGCAGGTTTTAGAATGGCTGCCCTGCCCGATTGCTTTTTCCCATTTACTGACCTGCACTACGACTTCAGTCACATTCATGCGTCTTGCAAGCGCCCTTCTGCGGAAAGAAACCACATATGTTCAGCATTTGGATTTGTGGGTATCATTTCATTCTTGTATTTAATCTTTTATTCCACTAACTCCCCTACACCCAGTAGGCTGTTCTGTAACATCCAGCTGAGCCTCACATTAGGAACTTTTCTCTCAGGCCCCAAATTAAGGAGATGCCAAAAAAAAAATCAAGATAAATAATATTGTAATATAATATTTGAAACTTAGAAAAATTAATGCCAAAGAAACCCATGACAAACGACAGACTTCTCAGAATTTTAAATAAAGGCAGTATGCGACCCTGCACTTGCTTACTACGCCTTAGGCTTCTCACCTTTATTTCTGCCTTGGTTGAGTTACGAGTTATTTATCATAACAGACCTCAGGCCAGAGTTGCCCAACTTGGTTCATTTAAATTCTGCATGATGCCCAGTAGGCATAGCCCCACTCCAGAACACACCAGGTGCCAGGGGTCGGCGGGGAGGAGACGGCAGCGACTCCAGGCCCTAGGTGGTTTTTGGTTCAGGAGGGGATTTAGGTGGAGAGGGACTGGGGGAGAGCCAAATGTTGCCCTGGAGCAGCACGTGCTCCCTGCAAACAGCCGCCAACTAGAGCAACCGGCTTACCTTAGGAACTCGCTGGGGAACTGTGTGCGTCGGAAAATGCCTTCCAGCTCCCGCCGCTGGGATGGCGTGAAGGGGTGGACGAAAGGCCGCTCCATGTTATCAGGCTCTGGTCCCGAGCTGGCACCCTGGCGGGGCGGCTCCTGCTGTCCGGGTTCCTGGTTGTTGTCCTTGCTGTGCTCATCGTTGCCATTGCTGCTGCTGATGCCCTCGTGGTTTTCGTCTTCTACGGGGCCAGGAGCTCCTGTACCAACGCCGCCACCTACTTTTTCTTCTCCGCCGTTGGCTCCTGCCGACTTTTGTGCTGTTGCCGCTGTGCCTTGCTCAGGTTTGGGCTGTGCCTCCTCTTCCTCCTTGTCGGACTCTTCAATAAGAGACAGCACCGCAGCCTCCACACCTGGAAAAGTAGAAACCGAAAGAGAAATATCAAGGCATTGGAGCGGAGGCTGTGGGAAGGAGGCTCTGAAGGGCTGCACTCAGAGCAGTGGTGGTGCCAGGCCACCGTCCAGTCCACTAGCCTCTCACAGGGAACCTCAGTTTCCTGAGATTGCTAAAGCACGTGTCCAGGTACCGACCCTGTAGTACGTCTTCCTCGTCGACTTCAGGACTGAGCAAGCTGGTAGTTCCCTGGCTGGACCTGTCCAGTGGCTCCATGCCGTCAGTGCTGTGGATGGAGCTGTACGCTTCTGCAGACTCTGAGCTAGGAGCTCCTACTATCTCCTCGGCGGGACTAGAACTGTGACTCAAAGTCTGGGAGGGTCTTCTTTTTTTGGCGGGTAGACTCGGTTGCTTACAGTGTATCCATTTAGAGACCTCCTCTCTTGGGTTTCTTCTGCCTATCAGTCATTGTGTGGGCTGGGGCTACTGAGGTGCGCATGCGTCAGGGGCTTGGCCTCGCCCCACGGGGTGTTGGGGAGCAGGGTGGGAGGACGCTTGCATGCATTGTGCTGTAGATGGGCATGCGTGGGTGTCGAACTTGGGTCTCCAAGTTGCATCTTAGCTGCATGCTCTGGTCTTGGTGGAGAGTCTTCCCAGAGGAAGCTGCTGTGCAAAATTGGGCAAGCGGATTTGCCAGGTGCAACAGGCCGACCTCATGACAGTTCCAGAGGCCTTGTAGAAATGTTTCCTCTTCTCCCAGCCCTCCAAATCCAGTAGTTGGTACTTGACAGGGGTTAGAAATTAAGCTAACATACAAGAAATTAACTTAGGAGCCTGCCATGCTTCTCAGGCCTCCAGGAACTGGAGCTTGGGACTGGATTTGCAGAATGTGCCAGCTGCTTAGATGCACTCTGCAAAAAGTAAGCAAAAAAAAACCAGAAACACAATTAAAAAAGTAACAGTGTGCCCCTTGAGAAAGTTTATTGCCTATTGGCTTTTAGAAATGAATCCGTGTTAGGGTACAAGTATAGAAAACTTCACAGTGCTTACTGCATTGAATAACCCTTACACTGCACAGCCTTTCTCTCTGTTTTTAAAAATTACGTTTGCAACTGTTGGTGTTGCAATGTCTTTGTGTCAGCTTCTGTGTCTCTAGTTGAATACCCTCTACGAAAGGGCACATGTTCCTTGTGTTGGGCCCGTGTCGACCTGGATGAATCCCCCCTTTCTTGCTGCTGCCTTGCCCCCTTCTCGCTCCTCCTGGCTTTTTCTGAAAATATTTTTTGGCCGGGCGCGGTGGCTCAAGCCTGTAATCCCAGCACTTTGGGAGGCCGAGGCGGGTGGATCACGAGGTCAACAGATAGAGACCATCCTGGTCAACATGGTGAAACCCCGTCTCGACTAAAAATACAAAAAATTAGCCAGGCGTGGTGGCGCGTGCCTGTAATCCCAGCTACTCAGGAGCCTGAGGCAGGAGAATTGACTGAACCCAGGAGGCGGAGGTTGCGGTGAGCCGAGATCGAGCAATTGCACCCCAGCCTGGGTAACAAGAGCGAAACTCTGTCTCAAAAAAAAAAGAAAAAGAAAAAGAAAATATTTTTCTAAGCCCTTTCTGAGGGATAAACTGTATTTATTGTCCAGTTAAAGAGAACCAGGCCACACTGAGGGCTCTGTTTTTTGTTTCAAGAAACATTTTATAGATACTCTACAAGTTGTGAATTTCCTAAATATTGAAAATACCTTCTAACGATGAACGTTTGCCTTACAATGTACTTGACAAATCTTTTTACCTGCACAGCCACCATTGTCATGAATTCCATTGTATATTAGAAATTAAGTTATTTGTCTAGTCCTCTAAATGTATCATGGGTCTTAGTCACCTCACCTACTGTCTAAGGATTAAGTCCCCCTTGCCTCATGTTCCCAGAGGCTAGGTAAGAAAATAGCTCAAAAATTGTTGGTTGACCAATTTATTTTCAAAAACATGATAAGAGATGGTGGGAACAAATGTGAACCTGAAAGAAGCAACTCTTCCAGGTGGATCCCAGGTGACTAACTGGGCCTAAATTTAAAATATAGCCAAATATGTAAAAATTTAAAGTATAGCCAAATGGGCAAGTGGCCATTTGCTGACCAGCAGTCACACACCTACACCTCTAAAACCCACAACTCTGTTTAAAGTCAGGACTTTCAGAGCTCACCTAAACCAACCAATCAAGGTTCAGCTGCTTCAGGCAATCAGGGCTCAGCTATATTGACCAATCAGAACTCAGCTGTGTTGACTCATCTGTGCTGAGCAAGTTGCATACACGAACCTGACTGGGTACCGGAACAGAATCATCTCTAGAAAAGCGAAACCTGGCCGGGCACGGTGGCTCACGCCTGTAATCCCAGCACTTTGGGAAGCGGAGGCGGGTGGATCACGAGGTCAAGAGATCGAGACCATCCTGGTCAAAATGGTGAAACCCCGTCTCTACTAAAGATGCAAAAAGTTAGGTGGGCATGGTGGCGCGTACCTGTAATCCCAGCTACTCAGGAGGCTGAGGCAGGAGAATTGCCTGAACCCAGGAGGCGGAGGTTGCGGTGAGCGGAGATCGCGCCCGCCATTGCACTCCAGCCTGGGTAACAAGAGCGAAACTCCGTCTCAAAAAAAAAAGAAAAGAAAAGAAAAGAAAAGCGAAACCTTCCCTATGTTCTCTGGAATGCACCTTCCTTTTACACTAAAGGCTGCGTTTTCAGTCTGCAAGTTGTTCACTGGAATAAAGTCTTTTTCCTCTGCATTCCATTTTAGAGAACTTTTGCTTACAATGCAAGCTGACAGCCTCTGTTTGACTTTAACGAAGACATTTCCTCCTCAGGTTGGCGCTTGCTGGGTTCTGTACTCCTCCCTGTCTCTTGGCTAGATACTCCATGCACAATTTTGGCCTAGGATCAGTTATTACATGAAATATCTACAAGAATTTTAACCATGGTGTGCAATAGCCTAGCTAGGACATCTGTGACATCGGAGGAGGTGTGTCTTTTCACATCTCAGATTTCCAGGGTGTACTCAGAGTTTCTAAGTTACCCGATGCTTTAGGAAGAAAAGGTAGGTGGAAACCGGAATCAGTGTTCTTTTGTGATGCCCATTGTTGCTTTGCTTTGTGGCAAAATAAGAGCTTTGATCTGAGTGTGTAACTTATGGTACTCACAATGGCTGAAAAAGCACCTTTGTTGACCCCCGCAATGACATTACCACAGGTTAGTGCATTGCATAAATAAGGCAACAAAAGCCTGTTTATTACCATTGTTAAGACATATTTAATGGCTCCTGCCACTGCAGGAAAAGACCAAATGAAATGAATTGTCCGGTTACAATGTGGGCTTTTTCTCCTCTGTGCATTTTTCCTCTCATGCAGTAGACCCAGTTTCTAGATTTCTGACGTGGTACCGTCCCTAATGGGTTTCTGTAAATATCTCTCTACTGAGTTGACTCCTCTATTAACAATTCATTTTCATAACCCTATGATGTCCAAAACCCTGACTTCTCATGTTACACTGATAGAAGGAGTAGAGCGACTCATCCCCAAGTTCTGGTGATGCTCCTTCCTTCAAAAGACCTATCTGTTTTGGTGACTTGCTTTGTTTGTCATCCTTGGTGTTGCATCATGCCTCCTCTATTTTTGTTTGGTATGAGCCAAGGAATGATGCACCACGATGGCCAGTGGGAGCCACTGTGGCAATTTTTTGCCACGTTTCTTTATCCTAAATATATCAACCTTGTATTTTCCAGCCTTGATTTTACCAAATTCCTGACCAAGTAGGTGGCTTATTACCCACCAACCTGTAGTAGGTAAAAAATATGAACCTTAGGAGTATGTTTGTCTATTGCTAGGAGTATTGGATGCAGCACAGTCCATTGGACACTTTGGTCTATTCCCCAAATGGAAATTGAACTATTTGAATAGGGGTGACAGGATATAGCTGTTCATCATTTGGTTCCCTTGTACTGCATACTTGCTCCATCAATCAAGAAAAACCATTGCTTTTTTGTTTTGAGAGTGTGGCCTAACCTCTCTATAGTCCCTATTGAGCTAGAGTGGCAGGGTTTGATGAGTTAACCTCAGTAGCAGAGTATATGGCTATTTCCTCATGGAGTTGTGATACTCCAGTTGACCCAGGTTTAACTTGATCCTCTAGATATTGTTTCCATTTAACAAAGAGGCCTCTGTTATAGCCCAATTCTACCAGGATCTTTTTCCATTACCCAGGGCATAATAGGAATCTTAGTTCACAGGGTAACTGGCTCTCCCCCAGTAAGGGCTTCAGTTTTGATATATTCCCACTATGCCTTCAGGAGATTCCTCTCTAGTGGAAAGTACTTTAGGGCTGAGTCTGAAAGCTGCTTACACCAAAAGCCAATGCTTAATCCTTTACCTGTTCATTTGGTCCAGAGGTTGCAGGTAGCAAATTTTGGGGTAGCTGAAACCTCTAATTGTGAGTCCTGCTCTCTGGGCACTCATGGGAGAGTTGACATGATAGCCTCCTTTAGTTTATCTAGAGCCTGTTGTTGCTCAAATTCCACTGAAAAGTCGAGTACTTACAAATGACAGGGTTGTTGTAGGCCATCAAGTATTGGAGGTGAGGAATGTGTTGGTATCAGAATGTAAACATTCCTAGTAAATCTTGGGCCTCCTTTACCAGTGTAGGAGGTTGAGCCCTACAAGTTTGTTTTTATCTTCTAGGGTGATTTGGAATAATTCACTCTTCTGCGTTCCAAACAGCTCAAAAATCTAACAGACTGGGAGGGTCCCTGTATTATATGGGGCAATTTCCGATCCCCTCTCAGTGATATGTTTACTCACAGTTGTGATGGTCTTTAAGACGGAGTCTTGGTCAGGTCCACTGAGGAGAACATCATCAATATAATGCCAAAGCCAAGTTTCTAATGGGAATGTGAGGCAGGTATCTAGGTGCTGTCAGCAAAGCCTGTGTGCAATCACAGGGCTATTTAAATACCCCATAGGAAACCAGAAAAGGTGTACTGTTGACCCTCAAAGGTGAAGTGTGGCTGACTCTCATATGGAATTTTTATGGGATAGAACAACTTAGCCAAGTGTTACACCAAATCATTTACTCTTATTTTGTATGTCAGTCATAAAGGGGATGATATCTGGTAGAGGTGCTCTAATGAATAGAATAGTCTGATTTAACTGTTTGTAGTCTATAGTTAGCTTTCATATTAGTAATGGCTTTAAGCATAGGCCATACCACAGAATTGAACAGGGAGATGACAGGAATCAGTACCCCATTTTAAACTAAGTCAGCTCTGTCAGGCTATAACACTTCAGTGCCTTGCCTTAGCTGGTACTGTGGTGTATTTACCGCCTGCACTTGTAGGGGAAAGGTTAACTGGCTTTTTGCAGCTAGCACCCAAGAAAAGTATGAAAGCTTTAGGCCTGTTCCACGAAGTTACCTGCTAACTGAGTGGGTCCATTCTAATAATGAGAAAAAAAGAGTATTCGTAGGGGGAACATCCAGGACAGAAGCATTTTGGCAAAACTGGCCCAATTTTAATAGTTAAATGGGTAATGACTCCTTTAATTAACCATCTTCACAAGCTGGACACGTCCAGGAGAGGGATTCCTGTAAAGAATGAGTGCTTCCTGAGATTGAAGAGACTTCATCACATAAGTCCGACAGAGTCAGCCAGTGTTGTTTATTTTGTGGATCAAGGCAGATGTGGAAGTTAGCGCTATTTCCAAAGGGGAAGCCTGCTGCGGACTGTAGTCTAATCCTAGTATCATAATTGCTCCCCCATTATCAGAGATCATCCATTTTGAGACTCACTCATCTCTTAAAATCCAATATAACTTCTTGTTAATCTCAAGATTCACATTTAAGCAGGAACCTACCTGTAAGTGGTGTGTTTGGCCTAAGATGGTGAAGTGACCTTGCTGTTGGGAATTTTTAGTTAGGCCAGGTGGGGTATTGTTTGTAGAAGTAACAGGCAACACTTGACTCTGACTTTGTCTTTCATGAGTTTCATTACAGCCAGGAAAACTATGACCTTTTGAATTATTTTTGCATTTGTCATCATTGCCAGTAAGGAGGACCTGTGCTTGTCAGGAATCACCCTGATAAATAACTAGATAGACCCATGACTCCGTTCAGCTTCTGGCAGGCTTGCCAAGTAAGTCACTGTGCTGCATACGGTCAGTTGCCTGATAAGCCTACTCCACCTGAATTTCCTTCATGCCATGGGTGTGACTGGCTGGGACTGGTGTCATAGGCAGTAAGGGAATTTACCAAGACGGTCATAGGTAAATAGAGGCAGATTTATTAGAGAAAGTACGAAGACACTGTAAGGTAATAGATGTGCTTTGTTCAAGGATAGGCTGAGGTGGGATCTTTACATCCTGAATGACTCCATGAGTTTTGAGTACAGGCGTACCACCGTCCAGTCTCTTGCCTCTCCCAGGGAACCTCAGTTTCCTGAGATCACTAAAGCACATGTCCCATCTAGGCACTGACCCTGTAGTTCTTCCTCATCTTCGAATCCAGGGCTAAGCAAGCTGTTGATATCCTGACTAGACCAGTCCAGAGGTTCCATGCCCTGAATACTGTGGATGGAACTATGCGTTTCTGCAGATTCGGAGCTGGGGCCACCACGATCTCCTCCGCAGGGCTAGAACTGTGACTTGCAGTCTGGAAGTATCTTCTGGCGTCTAGACTCAGGAACAGTGTATCCACTTAGAGGCATCCTCTCTTGTCTTTTTCCTACCCATTATTTGCTGTGGGTTGGAACTGCTGAGGTGTCCATGGGTCAGGGCTTGGACTTGCCCTGGGTCAGGGAGAGCACGTGTCAGGGCAGGGAGCAGGATGTGGTGAGTGCTTGCATGTGTTGTGCTGTAGATAGGCATGCATAAGTGTGGAACTTGGGTCTTTAAGTTTCATCTCAGTTGCCTCCTCTGGTCTTTGTGGAGGGCCTTACCAGAGGAAGCTGCTGTGCCGAATTGTGCAAGCACATTTTATGGCGATAAGAGAGATTTCACACTAGCTCCATGCTTCCTAGGTCTCCAGGAACAGGAGCTTGGGCCTGAACTTGCAAAGCATGTGGGCCATGCAAGTGCATTGTAAAAATGCAGCACACTCCTTGAGAAAGTGCACTATTAATTTTTAGTAATGAATCATGATAAATGATAGCATGAGTAGAAACATGCACAATGCTTAGAGCATCCAAGATTGCTTTTCTTTTCTTTTTCTTTTTTTTGAGACAGAGTCTCACTCTATCATCCAGTCTGGAGTGCAGTGGCACGATCTAGGCTGATTACAACTTCCATTTTCCAGATTCAAGCAATTCTCGTGCCTCAGCCTCCTGAGTAGCTGGAATTACAGGCGTGTGCCAGCACACCCTGCTAATTATTCTATTTTGAATAGAGATGAAGTTTCACCATGTTGGCCAGTCTGGTCTCAAACTGCTGCTCTCAAATGATCTGCCCACCTCAGCCTCCCAAAGTGCTGGGATTACAGGTGTGAGCCACCATTCCCAGCTGCGTCCAAGATTTCGTAAACTGCAAGGGGTGCCCCTTCTTTGCCTCTGGTTGTGACTGGATAGTGCAACATCTGCTATGTCTCTGGCTACAGACCCATTACAAAAGCACACTTATCTTCTGTGCTGAGCTAGTACTGTGGACCTGCAATGATTTCCCTTCTTTCCTGCTGCTGCATAGCCCTCTATTCTGCTACCCCTCTCATTTTCTACAAGTATCTTTCTGAGCTCTTGCTTAGGCATAAATACATTTTATGTATTGTCTAATAAAGACAACCAGGACAGATTGAGTGTTCTGAGATTGTTCCTTTAAGAAGTGTTTTCTAGATACTGCAGGACTTACGAATGTCCTGAATATAGAGAATAGATTTTAACCATAGAACCTATCCTTCATCATGTTGGTGACTCATTCTATTTTTGCTTGCACAGTGACCCTTTTCATCAACCCCATTTTATATAAGAAATTAAACCATTTTGTGGGCCCCTTAATGTACTGTGGGTTCTAATCACCTCACTGACTGTTCCTAATGGATGAGCACCCCTCATACCTCGTGTTCCCGGAGGATAGGCAAGAAAACAGCTAGAAAATATTTGGTCAATTCACTTGTGAAGAGATAGGAAGGGATGACAATCTGACAGCCTCTTTCTGACTTTAACTAAGATGTCTCCTCCTCAGGCTGGCTGACTCCTTCTGGAGTAAATGACTGAAATCTGAAAGTTTTCTTTGCTCACCTGTTGCTAGCTGGCTAATCTGACTTGATCACTCTCCATTTGTATTAGTTTTCTCACCTGTAGGCTGGGAATAACAATGATAACTATCTCATGGGGTTGTTGAATGGATGGAGATGATTAAGCAAGCTGCCTCACATTTCCTGCTTCTGTCAGTTTGTTTGTGTTTATTCACAAGTGTCCTTGAAAGAAGAGAGATGGTGGTTATTCTGGCAACAGGGGCAGAACGTTTTGTTGCGAAAATGATGGTTCTATAAGTCTTTTTGTACCTATATATACTTCACTCAGTAAACCTTTGTTGGCTGTTGTGTTTACAGGGCCCTGTACCAGGAAGTGTGGTGATTGCCACACTGTCTGACCAACGCCTGACCATTGTGCTGTAGGTTCTTACAGTCTGGTTAAGGAGATTGTCCCACATTAGAGAAGCCTCAAATTTTGGAGGAAAAGTCACCAGCTGCACTACATACTTCCTCCATGACTCTGGAGTAAATTAGCTGTTCTCTCTGTGCCTCCATTGCCGCATCTGTGGAACCAGGATCATGACGGTACCTGCACTATGGTGTTGTCATGAAGTTTAAATTAATTAATACAGGCAAGGCCCATGGGTAGGACTCAGTCCACTTGAGCTGATGCTGGAGTTAAGGGGTCAAGATCAAATAGGGAGTATATGGGTTTGTACTGGGATTGAAGATGCCATACCAGTAGTGTCAGCTTCTGCTTTTGAGTGGATGTGGTTGTTTTGTTGAGGGGCACAGGATTGAGCTGGCTCATGCTGGCGACATCACACAGGTGCTCCCTGTGCAGCAGAGTCTTGCTAATCAATCCTTACATCCATCCTCTGAGGAGGGTGCAAAAACTGTCTTTAGAAACTGAAGAAATGGAGGCTCAGAGAAATTCTGTGACTTTCCCAACATCACACCGCCAGATGGGAGTGGGCCTGGAATACAATATTTGAAGAGACTTTGTTCTTTGCAGCCTCTGATAGAAGCAGGTATGGGTTTTGTGAGTAAGGAAGTCCTTTGCACCTCACAGGACAGGTCACATTTTGACAGATACTGAGCAGGCTGTGAGGGGATTTCCAGTTAAAGGAGAAAGTATGAGCAACCCCAGCAGAGACTGAATTAAAATTTACTACAGAAAACTGCAACACAGCCTGCATGGCCAGAAGAGTGAATCCATGTGAAGTCTAATGAGAGAGGGATGGAGGCGGAGCCTAAAGAGAACTCTGTAGCAAATGGGAAATATGGTTGGAAAGTTAGTTTGGAGTGGAACTCATGGAAGAAGTCTGAATGTCAGCATCTGGTATCATGAAAAAATGAAATAAGAGTTCTGGGTAGGAGGTGACTTTAATGAAAGTAGTTCCTTAAGATGGAGAGTCGAGGGAGAAAGTCTCTAGAGTGGCACTTGTTTCAGTTCATTGCAGTTACTGGGATAAGATACACTGTCCAGACTTGAGGGTTCCTGATTTCGGGGCTGTAGTTGGCTATCAGAGTGATCGGGAGTCCCTTTGAACTTCAATATAAGTTCAAATTTCATTTTAACGGTGTGTGCACTTTTTGTCAGATAATCAAGAGGACGTATGATTAACCTAAATATAATCCCCAAAGTAAAGGAAACCAGGAATTGAGTAAATAAATCAATCTTTACTCATAAAGCCATTTTTTTAGGCACTTCCCAGAGTTTCTTATCACCCTACCGAGTTTGCATTATCCTTGTGTGTTGTGATTTTTAAGTAACACTACTTCATATAGTCATCTTGTTGTCATGCTAGGCTCCCAAGGGGAACGAATCAATGATTGTGTCCACTGACAACATATAAATGTACCAACATCTCCCTCGAAAACACAGTTTCCTGGGTAGGAACATTGCAATACCTTAAATTACCATAATTTGCATTTTTCATTGATATGAAGACTATGCTTTATTGTATTTCCTAGTGTATACATTATTAACTTATCTGTAAAATGAATTAATAACTGGATTAACACAGTGTTAATTTATTAGTTCTGTGTTTGTTGACAATGAGATTTTATTGTTTTCTCATAAAAAGTAAATTTCTTACTATGGTGGAAAAAAATATATCAGACAAACCTGATATCAAAACCTCACCATCAATTTTGCACCAGTTTTAGTATGTACAACTGACAACTAAAATTGTATCTATTTAAGGTATATGATGTAATGATTTAATATATGTATATATTGAGGAATAGTTACCACAATCAAGTTAGTTAACACATCTATCACCTCACATAGTTACCATATGTTTGTGGTGAAGATATTTCTTATCTAGTCTGTTAGTAAATTTCAAATACAAAATACAGCATTAACTGTAATCACCCTGCTGTGCATTGTCTTCCCAGAGCTTATTGATCTTACAACTGAAAGTCTGTGCCCCTTGGCTAATATATCCCCATTTCCCTCATCCCTCTGCCCCAGGAAATGCCAATTCTCCTTTCTGTTTCTATGAGTTCAACATTTTTAGATTCCAAATAAAGTGAGATTGTGCAGCATTTGTCTTTTTCTGTGTATTGTACTTAGCACAATATCCTCTAAATTCATCCATGTCATTGTAAATGACAGAATTTCCTTCTCTTTTATGGCTAATATTCCATATCTTGGTTATTGTCAATAACCGTACAATGAACATGAGAGTGCAGATATCTCTTCAAGAAGCTGATTTGCTTTGCTTCAGGTATATACCCAGATGTAGGATTGCTGGATCATATGGTTAATTAGTAGTTATTTTTTGGGGAAAACTGCATACCGTTTTCTGTAACAGCTGCACCAGTTTTCATTTCCATCAACACAGCACCAGAAAACCTTACTATCCTTAACTGGAGAGACTTTCAAAGACAGCTGAACCTATCTGAGTCTCAGGTTCCTCATCTGTAAAATGGGTACACTGAGGTCCCTACACACAGAATTGTTGTGAGGGTTAAATGACATCATTCATGTGAAGTGCTTAGCAGTGCTTGGCACATAACAATGCTCAGTAAATTGCGACTTTGAATTTACCACTCCTACACTGTGGTGAACTCTGGTAAGTCTGCAATACGCTTGAGAAATCTCTCTATCTGAAATTCCTGGCATTTGTATGGTAGACCTTATGTTCTGTGGCTTACTTTATTAGTGTGACTGGGAACATGGTGATTTTATGTCATAAGTTATATAGCCTTTAAGCTTTTCAGTTACCCATTCCTATCCTCCCAGCAGCCCTACAAAAAGGTGAGACAAATACTTTGACCTGACTTTTCACTTAGGAAGAAATAATGTTATAGAGAGAACAAATCTGCTCATGCATTCAACTAATATTTATTAAGCATCTAATGTGTACCTGATACTGAGAGGGACCAGAAATTAAACAGTGAACAAGGTCTCTTCCCATTTCAACCACATATTCTGGCTTCCAGAAGAAGGGAAATAGGATAAATAAGTAAATTTTGTATCTTATATAATAATAAATGCTGAGAGAAAAATTAAAGTAACAAAAGGAGGAGGGTTGCAACTGTGTCCAGGAAAGGCCTGACTTTAGCAGGTCATCTTAGCAAAAAATCTAAAGCAATAGAGGTAAAGGCCATGGCAAGCATTCAATCACCATGAGTTGATGTTGGACCTAAGGGATCAAGGCTGAGTGGGGTCAGTCTACATGAGGGCCTCCACTGTGATTGAAGATGCTGGACAGGGAGTGACAGCCCCTGTCTATTAGTGAATGTGACAGCCTTTTAAGGGCCACACAAGTGATTTTATGAGATCAACAAACTGTTTTTTGAGCTTATACGAAAAGGGAAAAGACCCAGAATAATCATGAAGTGGAAGAACAAAAGCAGAGGATTGATTACCTGCCCTCAAGCCTTCTTATAAAGCCATAATAATCAGGACATTGTGTTATTAGTAAAAGAATAGACGAGTCAATCAATGGAGCAGAATGTCGAACTCAGAAATAAAGTAACACAAATATAGACAATTGATCTTCAACAAAGGAATAAAGGCCATTTCATAGAAAAAGGATAGCCTTTTCAACAAGTGATGCTAGAAACAATGGAGAGTCACATGCCAAAAAAAGAAATGAATATATGCATAGGCATTATACCTTTCACAAAAATTAACTCAAAACAAATCATAAATCTAAATGTAAAACAGAAAACTATAAAACTCCTGGAATTTAACATAGGAGAAAATCTAGGTGACTTTGGGTTTGGCAATGACTTTACATACAACACTCAAAGCATGATACATGAACAAAAAAATTGATGTTGGACTTCATTAACATGAAAAACCAGCTCTCTGAAAGACACTTTTCAGATAATAAAATCAGAAGCAATAGACCAAGAGAACATATTTGCAAAATACATATCAGGTAAAGGACTGTTATTAAAATATACAAAGAAATCTAAGAACTCAACAATAATAAAACAACCCAATGAAAAAGCAGGCAAAAGATCTCAGCAGACACCTCACCCAAGAATAGATCCAGATGAAAAATAAGCATATGAAAATATGCTCAAAATCATATGCATTAGGGAGTTGCAAATTCAAACAACAATGAGATACTACTACGCATATGTTAGACTGGCAAAAATAAAAAATACTGACGACATATCTTCAAGGTTTTGTGTGTAAAAATTTTTTTTTAAATACTGACAACATCTAACTGCTGGCAGGGATGCAGGACAACAGGAATTCTCATTCATTGCTGATGGAAATGCAAAATGGTACAGCTACTTTGGAAAAGAGTTTGGCAGTTTCTTACACAAAACTAAGTGTACTCTTACCATAAGATCCAGCAATCATGCTCCTTGGTATTTGCCCAAATGAGTTGAAAATTTGCATGCACACAAAACCATGCACATTAATGTTTATAACTTCTTTCTTCATGATTTTCTAAAGTGGGAAGCAATCAAGAGGCTCTTCAATAGGGGAATGAGTTTTTGTGTTTTTTTTTTTAACTGTGATACGTTCATATAGTGGAATATTATTCAGCAATAAAACAAATAAGGTATCACGCCATGAAAAGACACAGAGAGGCCAGCCACGGTGGCTCACAGCTGTAATCCTAGCAGTTTGAGAGGCTGAAGCAGACAAATCTCTTGAGCTCAGGAGTTTGAGACCAGCCCCGACATTTTTCTGTCTCTTCAGAAAAATACAAAAATTAGCAGGGCGTGGTGACACATGCCTGTGGTCCCAGCTACGCAGGAGGCTGAGGTGGGAGGGAGGATTTATTCAATTGTAAGCTGTGATCACACCCCTTCATTCCAACCAGAGTGATAGAGCAATACCCTATTCAAAAAAAAAAGAGAGAGAGACAGAAAGAGAAAAAGAGGAAAGAAGGAAAGAAAGAAAAAGAAAGGAAGGAAGAAAGAAAAGAGAGAAAGAAAAACAGATATTAGGTATTGGTTTATGCAATAACTTGAATGCATCTCCCGGGTTTTTTTGTTGTTTTATTTGTTTTTGTGTGGAAAACTGGTTCAGTCGCCCAGGCTGGAGTGCAGTGGCATGATCACAGCTCATTGCAACCTCAACCTCCCAGGCTTCAGTGATCCTCCCACCTCAGCATCTGGAGTAGCTTTGACCACAGGCCCAGGCCACCACGCCCAGCTAATTTTGCTTTGTTTTGATTTGGTTTTTGGCTTTTTTTCTTTTTGGTAGAGTCAGAGGCCTCCCTATGTTGCCTGGGCTGGCCTCAAAACCTGAACTCCAACAGTGCTCCTGCATCGGCTTCCCAAAGGGCTGACATTATAGGCATGTGTCACTGCTCCTGGCCTTGGAATCTTAACTCCATATTGCTAGACAAAAGTCAACCTTTCTTTATTATTATTATACTTTAAGTTCTCGGATACGTGTGCAGAATGTACAGGTTTGTTACAAAGGTATACATGTGCCATGGTGGTTTGCTGCACCCATCAACCTGTTATCTAGGTTTTAAGCCCCACATGCATTAGGTATTTGTCCTAATGCTCTCCCTCTCCTTGCCCCCCTACCCCCTAACCAGCCCCGTGGGGAAATTGCCCACATTCAACTTTTGAAACTACCAAATGCATCAAATCAGTGAATATTTTCTTGAGCAATTTCTAGCATTTAAGAGATTTTTTGTTTCTTCCAGTCTGTTGTACTGTTAGGAAGAGATGTGTTTTGTGGAATATGTTGACAGTGGGGGTTGGCTCTCAGTTCAGGCTAGACTCTTACCTTTGGTAATTTGAAATAACTTTTTATTTGCTCAGGCAGTGATAATTAATTTGTAGGTCAATAGATCCAAAGGAGTATTTGCAAAAAAGGAAAAAAAGAAGGAAAAATCTGGATGACTTTAATAGCTTTTCTGCAGAGCACACGTGTGTGAATGCAGTGAGGGAACTGTGCTGAGGTTTTGTCAATGGTGGCATGTAGAAAAGCAGCCCGACAAAGTGGGGCACTGAGTGTTGGCATCCTGTTGTCCTCCACTTTCTCAGGTAGGCAATGCAAATTCGGGGGAGAAGAAATATTGACGTTTTGGTGAATTGCCTTTCCCCTCCCCGGGTTTACCTAGCATTCACTCAGTGCCGTTCTAAAGGGAAAATGACCACTCTCACTCATCAATCAGGAAAAAGGCATGATGTTCTCATCTATTTTCAAACCTTTCAGCATGAATATCTCCAAAAAGCTTTTAATAGACATTTTCTCCCACTGTTTTGTAAAGATAGTAAGGGCTGTTACATAAAACCAATACTGGGAATAGGGATCTAATGTTGGCCCACAGCACATTTAGCCCACTTTTGTTATTGCTTATGTTTATGAACTTTGACCATTGGTACATTGGAATAACTTCTAAACAAGCAATATTACGGTAGGCTCAAAATTTAGACTATGTATTCATGAGGGAGAAGGACTACAAATAGTAAGATGGGAGAAGGAAATGGGGCATCAAACAGGAAGAGGACCTTTGTCCTGTAAAATTTGCAGTTTAGAAACTTCTGGAATGATAAAAATACAATGGAAACATCATTACATAGAAGCTGGAGTGATAGTGTTGTTTAATGGACAGGTTTTATTCTTTTAACAGTTGGTAGGTGTTTAGGAGTAGTGTTTTTTGATACTTCCTCCACATTACTACTGAACATCTTCAGAGATGCCTACTTGGACTTTCCCACTTTGGGAATGCTGATGAGATTGGGATCTTCTGCTTGAGTAGCGGGGCTAGATAGCTGAAGGCATCCTGCAGAGCTGAGCAATCAGGTCTCTGTCCCAGAACCCGGGACTGTAGGGAGAACCAAGTGAGCTGACCTTGTCCTGAGCCCGCGAAGGTTTGGAGGGAGGGATGGGTTGGAGCATGCAGAATTAGCAATGCTTCCTTCCCCAACTCTCCACTGAGCAAAGCTTTCCGAGAATTTTTGTGAATTTGGACAACATTTGTGTCCTCCTTCCACAAAACTTCCAGCTGAAGTATGAAGATGGTGTCCAGGGCTTCAGATACCCCCGTTTCCCAGCAAGACAATCCACAAGCTCCCTGGGCCCCCTGTGACCAGACATGCTTTGTAATACCATCTTTTTAATTCTCAAGAAGTTTTGGAGATGAATGATCCCTTAGAATTTCTTGAAGAAAAGAAAACTTGTTTTAAAATACAATGTACTCCTATCTGTTTTTTACTTCACACTGAAGATGGTCTTTTCAAAAATGGGGCCTGTTCCCCTTGATATGACTTTAAAAGGAACCCCCCATTTTTTTTTTCCAAGCTCAGCTTCCCCCACGACCGGGGTAACAGTGGCCTAGTAAGTAAGAGTTGGTGACAGCTGGATAGCTGATGGTCAGGTGTCCAGAAGCAGATGAACCACACATAGCAATAGCAGTGGGGACCAAGTCATCGGCTACACCCGTACCCAAGAGTGAAAAAAGTAGTATTACAGATAGGAGGAGAGAGAAAAAGAAATGAGCCAAGCCAGAGCATAGGTAGCACACCCTTGGAGCTCACTGGGGGAAAGGTGTGGTGTTCACCTTTCTAAATATTTTATTAGTGAAGAAGTAGCTTGTCTTGATGCAATTGAAAACATTAAGGACATAGAGAGATGCCTGTTGTGTTTTTTCCATGATAATATGAATTGTTCAGTATACTAAACCTGTTTCTTTTTTCCTCTGATTCAAGATTTGGTTTGAGAATAGAAGAGCCTGCTGGAAGAGACGTCAGAGGGCATCAAGATTGAGAAACACGTCATGCCCCATTCGCATGGGCCAGCTTGTCATTGTACCATTGCTTATCCCCTATAATACCATCCTTATCCAGGGGTGGTATGGAAGATGGTTTGTTCTGGAGCCACAGCCATTCTGGCAGCCTGTGTTCCCCATGCCACCTTTTCCTCCTTTTTTCTTTTCTCTTTCACCCTTGTTTCATCCACCTATGCCTCCCCCTGTCCAGGCCCAATTTGGCCCATTCTTTTTTGTTATTGTCCATTTCTTCGTATTCTCCGTTGTCTAAAGGGATAGTCTCTGTGCCACTTTTTGCCAGAGTGTCTTTGAGCCCAGATTCATATTTTGCATAGCACCCCATCAAGAGCTCATCAAATATCTATTAAATATATTAACAAAAAGTACAGGTACATTGACCCATTGACCCTGAGAGTTGTTCCTTTAGTATGCAAATTTAGTACTATCTAGCTGACAAATGCCTAGGGTAATGAAACAATTTACCATGAAATTGGACGTCTGAAATAGGAGGAATAAAAAAGAGGTCTTACAAATCTATAACACCTACTTCTATGCGCATGTCTAATACATTTATGTATTATTGGTCACCTATACAATGTTTCATGACCAAAAATTTATAAATGAGCTCTGATTAATTGGCCTAAAGAAAAATAAGCACTTAAATACTATATCTGAAGAATAGAAATGTTAAGCCTAAATGCTTTTTCAAGTTCATGTGACTTTAGTAAATATTTAATAAATGACCTGGTTTTGAAACTATTGGTAAAATATAATTAGAAATGTCTTCAGAATTGTCAATATATATTATTCTTTAGATTTCTCAAGCAGTTTACTATGTACCTCTGGCAGATATTAAAAGGTGTCAACATTTGCATGAGTGTTATAAAGCATTATGAAGCTTGCAACCAAAAGGAGAATTAGCTTTGTTTTTGTAATTTTTTACATAAATAAAGCATTTAACATTGTTGGTTTAATAAAAACGACTAAACCCTGAGTTATTGGCCAAAAAAAACCTCATTTATTTAGCCTTATGTGTCTTACTTAAACACCTGAAAAACACAGATATCAATACTTTTAAATGATTGCCACAGTTTTCCTAAGTAATCTCCATAAACTAAAAATTAGTTAAGTATGTAAATATAATGGAATACATGCTTGTAAATAAACTTAGGTAATTTAAAGTCTAAAGTTATACTTAATCAAATATTAAACATTAATTATATGTTTGCATCATTTTCAATTTTTTTTTCTTTCAAATAACTTCACTTTAATTTAAATTCAAGCCCAAACATTCTGGGAGGTAAACAGTCTCTTGGTACCTACAGGGCCCGAGAGGCAAGTCAACCTCCTGGAAGAGTAGAGTGCTGGCATCTGAGCACTCCACATTTAAAGCAGGGTCTTGGACCGGAGAACCCTGAGCAGCCGGAAGACAAAAGACTTCCTCAAGGTTCAGGAGGAAGGTACCATGGACATCCTTGAAAGAGGGCCCCAGAGAAAACCTTGTAGGCTGGGCGGGGAAGAAGCCATTTCTGAGTGTGATTCAAGACAGTGAACAGAGAGCAGCTCAAGGCTCAGGGGAACCCCCTGGGTTCCCTCGTGCTCCACCAGAACTGCCACCAGCCAACCAGTCAGATGGCTCTGGCATGGGCCTGACCACACTCTTAAAGATGCTTAGCCAGGAGGGCGTGCTCATATTTTCAGTGGAAAGGTACTTGCTACTGAAGAAAATCCTGAGGAAGCTGACGCCAGAATCCAGAACTCTTAGCTTTGAACTTTTTACAATGGGTTCTTCCAAGTGAAATGTGCTGCATGTCTAACAGCAGCAACGACCAGCCCTGAAAACGGGTTGAGAGGTCCTGGTGGTCCACGTGTCCTGTGTACTCCCACTAACGTGCTTTCCCATGGAAGCCTGCCTGAGGGCCACGGCTCTACCCAAAGTGAACCAGCAGGTTCTGGTCACATTCAAATGAGGCGCAGGGTCAGCTTTGAGATTTGGGAATGCACGCTCAAACTGCTGCCACCAGCAGTTAAGTGGAAGGTCATCCGGTCGCTGTGTTCAACCAACAGATTCTTCTTCGGTTTCCAAAGAAACGCCAGCCTGTTGTCCTCTGGCCTGATGTTCCTCATCTGCTATACAGCAGAGGAGTTTGGGCTCAAGCTGCCCCCATGTAAAGTGCTGGGTGCCCGGGGCTGCACTGGGGTCAGCTGTGGGCCTCATGGGTTCAGAAAAGGGGAGCCTGCAGGCAGCCCCACCTGAGAAGAGCTTGTGTTACCAGGAAATCACTTATGGCTTGTCGGTCCAGCAGGAAAACACTGCCCCCGTACCCTACAATAGCTTTTGTACGGAAAGGGAAGAACACTCACAAAATAAAAGGAAGTTCTCCAATCTCACAATAAGCTCCAAACTGAACAGGTAAAGGCTGAGCATCCACTCAGTGTGTGACTTGCAGGATTAAGTTAAAATGGACACATTTGCTTCCCCCATGATCCGATATAAGACTGTTACTATTGCTTCTTTCAGAGGACCATGAAAAGAATTTATATCTTAAAAAAGGAACTAAATTTGTTTAAAAAGGAGCAACAATGGGGAAGTGGCTCCCCTCCCCCAAGTCATTTTGGCTGGTGCACTGTCTGGACATCTCAGACTTTCAAAGCCTCTCAGCTTCAAGATACATCCCTGAAGATCCATCCTCTTTCTGTGGGGAAATTCAAAATCCTTTTCTTTAGGACTTTGTCCAGGTACCTGGGAAGGCGGCTTTTGGAGGGGATTCCCTGTCGCTTCTGGAGGTGGTCTTTAATTATAATAGTCTTCACAGTCACGTAGCGGGCTGGACTCAAGTTTAAAGAGCTGCACAGCACCTTCTCACGATCCGACAGCAGCTCGAAGCCTGGAAGGTTCTGGATGGCGGCGAACTCGCTGTCTTTGCCATCCTCCTTTCCCCGCCTGGAGCCCGCTAGGTTCTTGTTCTCCTTCCTCTTCTCCAGTTTGTGCCACGCGGCCTCGTACTCTGCCAACTCTTCCATCTTGGTGATGCCATTTCGCCAGTACCGCTGCAGCTCTCGGATCTTGGCCCTGAGGATTTTTTCTTTGTGCATGTTTTCAAAAAGGTCATCATACTCCTTGCATGACATGAACTGGTACAGAGGCCTCAGCTTCAGGCGCTGCTCCTTCTCCTCCTTGGTGATCTTGCACTTCAGTGCCTTTTCCTTCTCCTTCTTGTCCTTCCCCAGGAAGGCTGGCACCAGATTGTAGTCACGAGCAATGTTCTTCCGCCGCTGTCTCTCTTTCAGCTTCCGCACGTACATGTCCACGCGTGCGTGCTTCAGCTCGATCTCCACATCGTCGTTGTCATAGTTGACCGAGAGCCCACTGATGAGTGTCTCAGCATCCTGGTCATAGTCAATGTCGTAGTCGTCCCGCAGGGGCATGTAGCCCAGCTGCTGCTGCTCGGCCACAGAGATGTCCAGTGGGGGCAGCGGGGTGGTGAGGCTGGGTGAGAGAGGGCCCCCACTGGGACAGGTGTGATCTGTCAAGCAGTTTGGGATGGTGTCTGGGATGCCGGCCTTCCCTTCCCCAGGTTCCCGTAGATGTACATGCTCACGTAATGCTCCATCACCTCTTGGGGAATCCTCGAAGCACCAACGTGGGCAGCCATATCTTCCCAGTTTCTGAAGCCGAACTGCTTGATGGCGTCCAGCAGCAGCTGCTCCTCGCGGCTGATCCAGCCACCCTCGGCCTCAGGCCCCCAGGCGTGAAGCACCCGCTGTCCACCAGCTGATAGCCGTGGTAGCGGCGGTGGTGGCCAATCTCAGCGCCGGCCGAGAAGCACTCAGAGCACAGCTCGGTGTCCTGGCACTCGGTGCAGCAGAAGCGCAGCGGGCTCACCTCAGCCAGGCAGTACACACAGTACTTCTTCCCCAGTTCTGCCATCTTCCCCCGCTCTGTGCCCACCGCAGGGCCCGCTGCCTCTGCCGCCGCCGCCGCGCCCCTTGTCGTCAGCGCCCCACCGCCCGCGGGACCTGCCACCGCCACCGCGGCCCCCAACTTTTTAAACAAATTATTGGAAGGCCGGGCATGGTGGCTCAAGCCTGTAATCCCAGCACTTTGGGAGGCCGAGGCGGGTGGATCACAAGGTCAAGAGATCGAGACCATTCTGGTCAACATGATGAAACCCCGTCTCTACTAAAAATACAAAAAATTAGCTGGGCATCGTGGCGCGTGCCTGTAATCCCAGCTACTCAGGAGGCTGAGGCAGGACAATTGCCTGAACCCAGGAGGCGGAGGTTGCGGTGAGCCGAGATCAGCCATTGCACTCCAGCCTGGGTAACAAGAGCGAAACTCCGCCTCAAAAAACAAAAAATTATTTAAAGGTTATTTATGAAACAAGGTAAAAGAAACCAGTCAATAAGGGAGAGATAAAGAATTTTATACATATAAAAGGTGTTTGGGGTAAGAGATGTTAAAAGGAAAAAAAATTTACATGAGAAAGAATCCTCTATGGTAAATTATTTATTTATAAATTTATTTATTTATTATTTATTTTGAGACAGAGTCTTGCTTTGTTTGCCCTGGTTGGGTGCAGTGGCATGATCCCAGCTCATTGCAACCTCCACTGTCTGGATTCAAGCAATTCTTGTGCCTCAGCCTCTGGAGTAACTGGGACTACAGGCACGTGCCAAAATGTCTGGATAATTTTTGTATTTTTTGTAGAGGTGGAGTTTTCCCATGTTGTTCTGGCTGGTCTCAAACTCCCAGCCTCAAGTGATCCACCTTCCTCGAACTCCCAAAGTTCTGGGATTATAGGCATGAGCCACCATGCCCAGGCTTGTCTTGTAAATTCTTGTGCTAAAATAAAATAACTGGTTGCTTACAAAATAGGGATGTTTAGGATAAAACAGGAAGCCCAGGCATGTCATAAACAGTTTGTGTAATTTGTAATAAGGTTTGTAAAAAGAATTTATGAGAAAAAAATAACCCTACATTATCAAGTTGGCTATAGTTAAGAGGAAATTATTTTTAATAGTCTTTCTAGAGTTTGGGCTTTGGAATGAAAAAAAACACTAATACACTAAAGAATTGGTTAGAACAACAACATTTTCTTCAGTTAACTGATTTAGGAAACTTACGACAGATTTTTATTTTTTAAACCCAAAAGTTCAACTTCTAGTGCATATCTGTGTTTCCAGCTTTCTCTCCCCTTTGACAAAGCCTGAGATAATATCTCTCTCTCCTTCACCTTCCTGAATAATCCACCCCCTGTTTAGCATAAATCAATAAATAACCATAAACACAGGTAACCGGTGGCCCATGCTGCTGCTCTGCCTATGGAGTAGACATTTTTTTATTCCTTTCTCCTATAAATGAACTTGCTTTCACTTAACCCTGTAGACTCACCCCAAATTCTTTCTTGTGCAAGATTCTATAACTACCTCTTAGGGTCTGGATCAGGACACCTTTCTAGTAACAGAGGGAGCTCCCAGGTATCAGCAAATTTTCCTTTTGGTTTAAGCAATAAAGATAGCCCATGCTGGTACCCAACACCCATAGGAAATTTGTTCAAGGGCAGGGCCACCTCCACTCAGAGTCCCTCCAGTTTGTTGCCAATTTATAAACCAAAAAGTATGTGAGAGAAGTCTCAATCGATACAGAGGGAGAGGTTGCATGCACAGTGTGTTTACTAGAGTTGTATACATGCTCAGTTGAGGTGTTCTTCCCTCACCAGTTGAATGACCCCAGAGTATATCAGATAAAGCCTGAAATTTTGTTTCTTAATGCACATGCTTGAGCCCACTGGCCAAACTCCTGAGATCTATTGGGAAGCTGCTGATCAGTGTCATGTGTTTCCATTTATTGGGAGACTGCCTTTCCCTGGCTCTGGCTGCAACCAATTATTATTGTAGAGAGACAGTTAACAACAGCCTTGTTCCATTCAGGCCTTCAGCCGAGTGGGTGAGGCCCACCGACAATATGGAGGGCAGTCGGCCTCACAGAGTCTACCTGCTCCAATGTTTATCTCTCCTTCAATCACAGACACAGCAGGAGTAACGTGTGACCAAATTGCTGGCCACCCTGTGGCCCAGTCAGATTGATATGTAAAACTAGCTGATATAGTAGGCTTACTTGATAAAAAAGGAATGTCAGGATTTAGACAGGATTTTAGCACTTGCAGCCATCAGCCTTGCTGGGCATAGGCGAAAGGAGGAAACAATCAGGTCAGAACAGGGGAGAAGTGGAAAATAAAGATGGAAGATAAGGGAAGGGATGTTTGGGTAGGCAGGAAGGTGGAAAGAGAGGAGATGGAAAAAATAAGAGTAAAACATAAGAGAAATGTAATTCCAGAGGGAGCATGCAGAGGCCTGAGAAGAGAGGCTCCCACTTTCCCTCATTCCATTTCCCACACAACACTATGTAGACCATCACTTCCTAGAGCCTCTCAGGCAGATTATCCTGAATTCAGGAAGAAACTAACAGAGTAGAGACATGCATGCTTCTCCTGAGGAATTCTCCCTAATAAGCACTGTCTCCTTGATACATGTCACCTCCCCAGTTCTCCCAGGAGGGCACAGTGAGCTGCCTGCCCTCTCCCTTCCCTGGAGGTTTGTCCCACTCAACAGAGCTCAGGTAAACCTAGGCAAGCAGGGCACATAAAGCCCTGGATGTATATCTCCTGGAGAGCATGCACACATTCAGCCTGGATAGACTTGCCTTCATTGACAGAGGATTCCCAAAGCTTGGTCTGGAATGGTGATGACGAGGTTGTAGGCTATTCATTACTGTACAGAGCACCATGCTTTTTAAAGTGAACACAGCCTTGAATGGGGGAGGAGGTAAGTTTTGACTTACACATTTGTAAACTCCTGCTGCAGAAGCCACTTTCTGAACCTCTGGGAAGTAGCAGTCTCCCTTCCCTGAAATATTTTTGCCTGCCAGTAGTCTATGCTAAACAGCTTTCATGACTCTGTCCTCTGGGCAAACAAGAATCCCCTTCACATCTCCCATTTGAAGTCATAGCCTAGCACCTCTCACCAGGGGCTCCATGGATTCCTAAGGGAGATCTTGCTTCCTTTGCCCCAAAAGCTTAAGATGAAGGAAACTAGAGCTCTCTTCCCCTTTGGATTTCAGCTACCTTCAAGCTGTGTGTTTCCAGCTCCTGTTCTCTGTGAAGTACAGTTCCGTATCCTGTATCAACCCATTTCATTTTCTTATCAACCCTAGGAAGTGGCCATTACCATCCCCATTGTACACATGAGCCTCAGAGATGCCAGAGAGCCTGCCTAAAGTCACAAGGCTAGTCTGTGGTAGAGCTGGGATTTGAATCTTTTCTGCCTGCCTTCGCTTCTCTGTCCCCACCTCCGAATTCCCCTGCCTCGCTACTCCATGTCCACATGCTTTCTGTGTCCAGGTTCTTGAGGTTTGTGGGGTCTTCCAGAAGCAAGTACAGCACTTTCTCCTGGAGAAACAGGACATAGTTAATCACCTTCTTCTCTTTGTTATGATTGAGACCAATCGTCTTCAGGTGAGAACAATTTCCATATCTGTGTGATTAAGAGCAGGGCTTCTCAAATTGGGAATTTTGTGGACTGATAAAAATAAAATAAAACTGGGTCCCAACAATTTCCCCCATTAAGGCCATTTCAAAGGACACCATTCACTACCATAATCCTACCAGAAATTATAGTTAAACCTTATAGAGAGATGTTATGATGAACCATCTTCGATGTGTCATGTGCTAGGGCTTTATATGAATTATCTGATTCAATCTTCAGCAAAACCCTATTCAATAACCCTATTCAATAGGCATTATTACTATCCTCATTTTGTACACGGAACTGAGAAGGAAAAATATTCATTGCTCCTTAGTCTCTAGTGATAATATCATCAGACTCTCTCACATCCTTGTTTCGTAAGAGACATGTTTCAAAACAAATGATCAAGCACACAAAAGAGGCTCTGACTTCAGAACTTGGAAAAGAATAAGTAAAAAAGCACAGATATTGAAGTCAGACAGCTCTCTGCTGGAGGCCTGAGCAGATGACTTAACACTTCCCAATCCCTCAGTTTGCTCAAGTGTAATAGGAAAACGTCAATGCCTACCTCACAGGGCTTTTGTGAGGAATAGACAATGTAACATACCAAGCACTTAACACAGTGACTGGCAAATAGAAAGGGGCTCAGTACATACCAGCCAAGGGACTTATCACTGCTTCTGGCACAGCCCTACATGCTCACCTCCTGCTAAGGTGAAACCACAGCATGTGGCCAAAACATGCTGTTTCTTTTACCAAGGTCAGGTAGTTTCTGTGAGTGACTGTCCTCCTCCCCTCTCTGCTACTTCCCTTCCTCAACTGAACCAAAAGGAAGGAATATTTCGGCCTTCTTTTGAGGGGGTGGCAGTTGAAATTGGTGTAGCCCTTACAAAAGTCATATTCTCTCAGATTACAGTTGGATAAAAACTCCTTCTGAAGTTTCCCCAGAAACCTCAGAACAACGATCTGGTCACTCTCTCAGTGAGCAGGGTTTGTTGGGGATGGGTAAGTCCACATAAAGGATCTCATGGTTCTCCCAATTTATCACACTTCCAAATCCACCATGCCTAGTCTCTTCCACCCATTCTGTTTGCCTGCCTTCTTATTGGGAAGGTAAGGGGAGACAAGGAACTAGGAAAGGCCAGTGGGAGGGATGCTCAGGGGTGATTTGTCTCCACAGAAGCGAAGTTAAACTTCCAGCATCTTATCAATCTGTTGGAGCCCAGGACTCCATGGGGAGGTTTTTAGAACCCACTTTAGGTGGGTTGTTCTGTGGATAATGATCCAGGCTCACTTCCTTGCTGTTGGAGGCAACAGACTTGGCTCCAATTAACTCATCAAGAGCCAACTTGCCAACAGCCAGGTCATCAAGTGACCAAGTAAAAATGCAGGCCATTCTCTGAAGGATCAAGTTGCTGTACAGTTAATTCACCAAAGCCTACACAAATCACTGATTTACCCAAAACTTTGGCTGTTTTGTGTTGAAATACAGACTTTCCTGCAATTTTGGAGGTAGGGCATATTCACATGGCTTAAGGGCTGTGAAAGGTCAGTTGTACAAGGTTCTCTCCCTGCAGACATTGTTGCATGCCTGCCTGTAGTCTCTCCCCAGTCTGGGATGAGCAGCACAGGAAAAGTCTGTTTTCCTCCAGCAGATGACCCGCTCCCCCATCCCTCATCCCCAGCTACAGAAACAGAGAACTTGGCTTGGATGGAGGCCTTGCCCTCTGTCCAGGGACTGGAGGGTATTCCGGTCCCTGGACAGAGGGCAAGGGCTCTATTCAGAGCCCCTGGGCTGGACAAAGCAGCCATTACAAAGGCAGTAATAGGAGGTACTCTTATGAGTCTGTGGAGTTCCCCCATGCGTGGGCTCCCAAGATCCACCCCAGTTTCACACAATCCAAAGCTGAGGAAATGTTGGCGACAGTTCCACGTATGTCAGCAAAGCCCTTCCCCCGGGGCCAGGTGGACTATGGGTAGGGGTTGTGTGTATCGGTGTAAATAACCCTGTAGGGGAACCGGTTTCCTCCCTCCCTCCAGTTTCACATGAGTCTCTGCATCGTTAAACTGGACAGGAGCCTACTTCCCTTCTCAGCTTGGAGCCTGAAATAACTGAAAGGAAGGATGAATGCTCACAGGATGCATTTCAGATAGCAGCCATATTAAAAAACAGTGAATTCTGCTTTGGTTTCAGGTGACATATTATGGGAAAGGAAAGGGAGTGGAGGTTCACAGCACGTTCTGAGGCTATATTTCAAAATGAAAGGTAACATATATGCAGTTTGACACAAAATTACATCTTGAGACTGGGAGGTGGGGAAGAAGAAAGGCAAAAGAAGAAAAAAATGTTTGAAAATGCAGTTTGAGGCCAGGTGCTGTGGGTCACTCCTGTAATCCCAGCACTTTGGGAGGCTGAGGGGGGTGGATCACCAGAGGTGAGGAGTTCAGGACCAGCCTGGCCAACATGGCAAAACCCTGTCTCTACCAAAAATATAAAATTAACCAGGCATGGTGGCAGGTACCTGTAATCCCAGCTACTTGGGAGGCTAAGGCAGGAGAATTGCTTTATCCTGGGAGGCAGAGGTTGCAGTGAGATGAGACTGTGCCACTGCACTCCAGCCTGGGCGACGGAGTGAAACTCCATCTAAAAAAAAAAAATGCAGTTTGATGCTAGGCTGCTAAGCTACTGGACTGCTAAGTAGCTTGATTATACTTTCACTGTGGTATTGTGAGAGAAACCACCCGTGGAACAATTACAGGTTTTTTGCTTTTCTTTCCCAAGTGTGTGGATGTGGATTCTAGATAACCAGTAAGGATGGCTTTTAGTTTATTGATTTAGGTCTGGATGTGCTTATGCAATCTCTCCCAACCTCCATCAACTCACTTACACCTCATTCACATTACTGTTGTCAAATATTTAATATCTGAGGAGTAAATGCACTGGAATATTCTTTTGGGATATGTTCTCCCTTTGCTTTCTAAAGGATACAGGAACAGATATTTGTGGACTATACTGTTGAGAATTACTGAACTGAACTGAGCTGGTTGAAACTTTGTTATAATTTTCACACTTTAGTGCTTTTTCAGCAAACAGCAAAAGAAAAGTAAGTTCTGTGTAGAATAAACCCAAAGCTATGTTGGCATAATCTTTCATTGTTAAGGGTTGCTTTGGCATTTTTGTATCTTCTGTCATTGGCTATAATACAGTTTGCCTATCATCAAAGTCTCTTTTGCATGGAAAAGCCACATGACTAGTATTGGGATTTCTACAAATCTTGAATCAGGGTGAAATAACAAATTGTTTTTGGGGAAATACTGAGAAAATGGCCAGGCAATATTACTTGTATAATCAGCTGTGGAAATCCATGTACCTGTTGCTTTTTTAGTTTGAAGACATTTTATCAGTTGTTTTGTATGTTGGCAGATACTATCTTTACTTTCAGAAAATACAGAGAGATCAATTATTATACTTGATCTACAGGGTGGTCAGATAATATAATAAAGTAAGTATGTGATTTCTACTATGACCCCAAAAAACTGCATTCCCAAAGGCAGTAGGTAAAAGATAGGGAAAACTGACAACATCTAGTATTACTTATACAAGAAAACAATATGATTTCCCATATGTTTAACAGTTTCATTAATATATTATGTGCATCTTCTTTTGTGCCACATACCACATGGTTACATGGAGGAGTGTTTTGTTTAGCATATACATTTTCCTTTTATTGCTAATATACTTTGTTTTTCGAGGCCAAAAAACAGTCAAGGTCAAGGAAACCCACTCTTTTCTTTTACCTTACAGACCTCAGTATTTGGAGTGGGCTTAATCGGGTCTATACGGTAACCATAGAGTTTTCAGGCTGAGTCTGTAAGAGTGGTCCACTGTAGATATGACCTAGGACCTGACTGGAAAAGAGAAGAACACCAGTATCACCATCAGATATTCAGCCATTAGGGGAACAGCTTTGCCACAGTATGTTAGTTCTGCACAAGCACTATTCAATGAGGCAGTTAACTGTGTGACAACCACACATGTTCAAGTGGGGCTGGAATGTTCTGAGAGGTCTTAAGATATCATGACTCTCAAGGATCTGGCCACCTGGGACTGACCACCAGCACAGTACTCAGGGTTTATGGACTTCAGTGTTGGAGGATGGATCTCAGCTTGGTGAACACCCTGGGCTATGGCCACCTCTTCTTATAACCAAAAAGCGGGTTAGTTGCTCACCACATTTAGAGTCCAATTAACAAGAGCAAGGCCTTGTACAAGAAAAGTGAATTTATTTTCAAAGCTAGCTTGGGGAAAGGGCATCATTGTCTTGTTTTAAATGTACTGCTTCATCTTTGTAGCAAAAAAAGGAAATCTTTTCTAAGGTGACCAGAGAAGTGAGTAAAGTCAGGGGGTCTCCCTGCTAGCCTAGTTTCTTATCTACCCGGACTAGTTGGTGCCTTACTGGGCAGAAATAAGTTGTTAAAGTGGTTAAGTAGAAAGCACAGGTGACCCTCTGGAGGTGGGATTTCTGTGGGGACATGCTTAGCTCTGCACATCAACTGTCAATTCTAGAGGAGAGATCCATCTTGGGGCACACAGATAAACTTGAGCTATAGGGAATGTCTGGTGATGGAGGGGTGGGGAGAGGTTATTTTGCATTTCAAAAAGGGCTAAATAGAAAGCAGGGGAAAAGGAGAAAGGAGAAAAGAACAGAAAAAAAATAAACTATCTCTTAGAAAAATGGGGATACTTGGTTACACTCTTATTTCTGATGTCATGATGGCACCCTTTATCTTGAAGTGATTTCACTTTGGCTATAGTTGCTTAGAACCTACTAAATCTAACTTTGCATCATTTTTTTGTCAGCTTCATGCTAGTTTAAGGAACTCCCTGACGATGATAACCATATCCCAAGCACTGCTCTAAGTTCCCAACATTCCAAATTATAAACACCCCAGGTGTGGAAGGCTGAGGTGGGAGGATCGCTTGAGCTCAGGAGTTCCACAGCAGCCTGGGAAGCAAAGGGAAGAACCCTACCAAAAAAAAAAATAATACAAGAAATTAGCCAGGCATGGTGGTGTGCACCTGTAGTCCCAGCATCATATTTTAAGTTAGAAAGGGTTTTGCTGTCCCTTGCTTTGCCTTTCTAGTTATCTTTCCACATGAACATGCTTTATCTTTCCAACTAGATTGTAAGTGAGGATGGAAACATTAGTTTATTCAGCTTTTCTTCCCCATAGTTCCAGGCACCTAGGTACTTTAAAGGTATTGACAAGCTATCTGTTGGCTGACAGGCTTATTTGAGAAGGCAGTGTGAAAACTTCACCTGCACTTCATTGCTGGGAGCCATCAGCTTGCTAGACACTGACATGAGGAGGACAAAGCATGAAGAGAATGGGCAAGGGAGAGGAGGGAATAAGGAAAGAAGATAGCTAAGGGATGGTGTAATAGAGAGTGCAGAGAAGAGATGGGAAAAATTGAGCTGTATGACTTCAGATCAAGTGTCCTTAAAAGCAGGCTATATTAGGAAAGATTATGCCCCCTTAAGGTTTGGATGGAACCTAAAATCTATACACTTGTCAGCTAAATTGGTCTCCCTTGATAATATTGGCACATGTATCACGAATATTAGACAAAGAAATTGTAGAGATTGTAATAAGGGAGCAGAAAATATTCCAATGGAGGATCCAGCCCAGCTGGCAGCCTCAGGTAGGACTGTAATTGAAATGCTAGAATGTTATGGTAGGCATCATTCCAGGGCTAAAACTTGTTATTCATAACCTCAGTTCTAATTTTATTCGCCTGAATTTTCTAAGAGTGCAGCTGTAAGTGGCCACAGAATGTTCTCTGGCTTAGTTGCTAGTTTGTAATTATATGTAAAGCCCTGATCAATTTCCCTAAAGCCTGTGCAAGGCTTTTCTTCAGAGCATGCGCTGAGACAATTTCTTATTTCAAATCACAGAATGAAGAATTATGTAATTGGTTAGAAGGGTAAAGCATAACTTACATTAATATATTTGCAATAACATATTTGCTTTCCTGAGGTAGTGTGAGGTATAAGAAGGCAAAAGATATTCATATTTCTGAGTGTATTTTATAAAGTGAACCACTTTTGAAACTCACTGTTTAAACAATAACAAAACAAACATTGTATGTTCTTACTCATAAGTGGGAGTTAAGCTATGAGGATTCAAAGGCATAAGAATGATACAATGGACTTTGAGGACTTGGAGGAAAGGGTGGGAGTGGGGTGGGGAACAAAAGACTACAAATTGGGTTCAGCGTATACTGCTTGGGTGATGGGTGCCCTGAAATCCTGTAAATCACCACTGACCAACTTGCTCATGTAACCAAATACCACCAGTTCCCCCCAAAACCTATGGAAATAAAAAAATTAAACTTAATAAATAAATTAAAAAATAAACAATAACAAAGACCACAAATCTAAAGAAACTTAAATGAAATTCTGGCCAAAGTCTTTACCCGTTTTTAGCTTCAGAGTGATACTTTTGTTTTTTTTTTTTTCACTGATATTCTTGAAATATTTTTCATAAAACTAAACTTTGAAATGTGAATTCCCTTCACATCACTCATAGTATCAAAAAGAAGTAAACATATTATTGTATATGTTTATTTATGTATATAATTGTATGTATTTTCATGTGCAATTGTACATATAAACTTAAAATTGTCATTTTCAATTAATTTATAAAATTTTTACAACTCTACATTACTCCTAGAGCTGATATGTGACAAACCTCTCAGTGTTCCTTCTATAGATAGCCAACTTGACATACTGATAAGAATTAAATTAACAGATTTCGTCACTTAATGAGTCCCTGCTCTTTGACTGCTAGGCCCAGTGTTAGACACCCTACAAGCATTGCCTCTTTTGCTTGTCACAGCAACGGTGTGAGATAGATGTTATTCCTATCCTTACCTTTCTACCTATCTCCTCCTAAGGCAGCACAATATATCTCAGCTGATTTAAGGAATTACATTTAGGTAACATCAAATCAAGTAGAAGTATAGAATTTAAAAATCATCAGTGCAATTATATGATAAAGCATAATGTCAACTCTGGAAGAAGGATAACTTTTTTTTTTCTTTGAGACGGAGTTTCGCTGTTGTTACCCAGGCTGTAGTGCAATGGCACGATCTCGGCTCGACGCAACCTCCGCCTTCTGGGTTCAAGCAATTCTCCTGCCTCACTCTCCCGAGTAGCTGGGATTACAGGCGCACGCCACCATGCCCAGCTGATTTTTGTATTTTTAGTAGAGACGGGGTTTCACCATGTTGACTAGGATGGTCTCGGTCTCTTGACCTCGTGATCCACCCGCCTCGGCCTCCCAAAATGCTGGGATTATAGGCGTGAGCCAACGTGCCTGGCCAGAAGGATAACTTTTAAAGTTATGAAGCAGTAAAAAAAATCAGAAAGAAAAATAGGGACCACAAAACTAAGAAAAATAGGAAAACAACAGAATGCGGAAATATTTGTAGTGAACAATTTAAGCATTCGTTATTTTAAATGCATTTTTTAAATTATTAAACTTTGCAAGAATATCACAAAATGTCCAAACATTCAATGAAGAAGAAAACAAATCACAGATTTAAAAAAGCACATAGATGAACCTTAAAAAAAGTGTTAACTTCACTATGCAAGAACGAAGTATAAATATATTTTTAAATCAAATTACATTTATATTTTATTTTATTTTTGAAACAGAATCTTACTCTGTCACACAGGCTGGAGGGCAGTGGTGTGATCTTGGCTCACTGCAACCTCTGTCTCCTGAGTTCAAGCGATTCTTGTGCCTCAGCCTCCAGAGGAGCTGGGGCTTTAGGCACCCACCACCACACCCGGCTAATTTTTGTATTTTTAGTAGAGACAGGGTTTCACCATGTTGGCCAGGCTGGTCTTGAACTCCTGACCTCAAGTGATCCACCCGCCTCGGCCTCTCAAAGTGTTGGGATTACAGGCATGAGCCACCATGCCCCACCTAGTTAGTATAACCATAACAGTGTCATTTCATACCTAATTAATAAACAAAAACAAGCTAAAAATGATAAAATACAATATTCATGAGACTGTGGGGAAATACATGTATTGCAAATGGCAATAATAATAACCAATATTGTACCCACTTTTCTCTTGTGCCAACATTTCTGTGCAGAGGAATTACTGTTCGCCCCATTTGTAGATCAGATGACCATGACTCAGAGGGGAGGGGTAAGTAATCCCCCATCTCACAGTTGCTATTGTGTTTTAGTTTATGTTTGTGTTGCTATAAAGGAACACCTGAGATTGGGTGATTTATGAAGAAAAGAGGTTTATTTGTCTTATGGTTCTGCAGGCTGTACAAGAAACATGATGTCAGCATCTGCTTCTTGTGAGGGCTTCAGGAAGCTTCCACTCATGGTGGAAGGGGAGCAAGTATATGGCAATCACATGGTGACAGGAAGGAAGGAAAGATAGGGAAGGTGGTTCCAGGCTTTTTTAACAAGCAGATCTCAGGGGAAACAATAGAGTGGGAACTCACTTATTATGCGAGGTCAGCACCATGACATTCATGAGGGACTCAACCCCATTATCCAAACATTTCCTGCTAAGTCCCACCTCCAACACTGGGGGTTAACTTTTGACTTGAGATTTGCAGGGGACAAATATACAAACTATAACGTATGGGCAGAGCCAGCCTAATAGAGCTTTGTTGAAGTTAAAAACTCTACGTTCCTTTTTTTTTTTTTTTTTACATAAAACCATGCAGAAGCAATTTTTAAAAAATAGAGATGACATCTCACTATGCTGCCCAGGCTGTTCTCAACTTCCTGGCCTGAAGTGATCCTCCCACCCCGCCTCCCAAATCTCTAGGATTACAGGTGTGAGCCACTGTGCCGAGCTGATTATTTTTTAGAGGCAGGGTCTTGCTCTGTGGCCCAGGCTGAGGGGCAGTGGCACAATTATAGCTCACTACAGCCAAACTCCTGGGCTCAAGGGATCCTCCTGCCTCACTCAGCCTCTTGAGTAGCTAAGAACACAGGTGCGTGCCACCACACCTGGCCTAAAAACCATGTTTTTAACCAAAACTGGATACTGCTTCTCGTGGCAATATCCAAGAAAAAAGAAAAGATTCAAACTCTTTTACTTAGGTGTTTTAGTCCTGGCATGTTAGCCCAAAAACAATAATTTAGGCTTATGCCTGTAATCCCAGCAATTTGGGAGGCTGAGGCAAGAGGATTGCTTGAGTCCAGGAGTTTGACACCAGCCTGGGCAATATGGCAAAACCCTGGCTCTACAAAAAATTTGACAAATTAGCTGGGCATGGTGGTATGTGCCTATAGTCCAAGCTACTCAGCAGGCTGAAGTGGGAGGATCACTTGAACCTAGAAGGTTGAGGCTACAGTGAGCCATGAATGCACCACTACACTTCAGCCTGGGTAACAGAGTGAAACACTGCCTCAAAAATAAAACAAGGCCAGGCATGGTAGCTCATGCCTGCAATCTCAGCATTTTGGGAGGCTGAGGTGGGCAGATCACTTGAGGTAAGGAGTTTGAGACCAGCCTGGCCAACATGGTGAAACCCTGTCTCTAAAAAATACAAAAAATTAGCCGGGCATGGTGGTACATGCCTGTAATCCCAGCTACTTGGGAGGCTGAGACAGGAGAATCGCTTGAACCTGGGAGGCGGTGGCTGCAGTGAGCCTAGATTGCACCACTGCCCTCCAACCAAGGCGACAGAGTAAGACACCATCTCAAACAAACAAACAAAAAACAAAAAAAGCAGCAAAATAAAATTTAAAAGTAGCTGTATGTACAAAGATGTTCGTTCATTCAATATCTGTTGATCACTCATTATGTGCCAGGCAACAACCTTAAGCAAATCACAAGATATGAATGCAGACATTAAAATAAAAACTATGAAGAAAATGGTAAAATACTGAAAAGCATTTCTGAAATAGTGTTAAATGGAAAAACTGGACCACACTATTGGATACTGAAACTAATCGTTCACTGAGTTAGGTCCAAGAGCTGAATTGAGTCAGAGAAGTTATGTGATTTGGGGAAATTTCCAGTAAGAAACTTTTCAATGGCAATCTTAATTGCCTGACTTTTGTGGCACCAGAATGCACCGTTTCACATAAAAGGCAGTTTTGCAATTGTGGTTTGTTTGCCAGCCTCCTGATTGGTGGGACTTTAGGTCCTGAGAGAACAACCCCACCTCTCCTATTCCCAACTCTCCCGCCTCCAAGTGGTGCACGATGTTCTTGCCATTTCCAGGAGCAGCCTGTGTTTCTTGAATGGGAAGTGAGAGGAGGCCAGAGCACACCTGTGATAGGGGAGGGAGGCAGGGAATTGCTGGGAGAAGGTGGGGTCCCTAGCAAGGGCTCCACCCCCGGTCCTGTTCCCACAGACTGAGGTGAGGACAGGCATTTCTGTTTTCATGTCCAAATGTTGCATTTCCCAGGACCACCCTGGCCTAACATGCCCCCATCCTGTGTCTATAAAATCCCTGAAACCATATCGGGCAGAGACACAAGTGGCCATGGGCAAAGACACAAGTGGCTGGCCCTCGAGAACATACTGCCGAAAGAGCACACCGGCAGACACCAGTAGATGCCAGCAGGCTAACCAGCTGAACAACACCAAGTTTGGCTAGGGTGGTCAGAAGACCGCCTGGCCACTGGATGGCCTGACTTCAGGGGAAAACCACCTTCCCACTGTATTCCTTTTCTGGCCTCCCCATCCACCTTGCTGAGAGCTACCACTACTCAATAAAAAACCTTGTACCCATCCTCCAAGCCCACGTGTGATCTGATTTTTCTCATATACCAAGGTAAGAATCTGGGATATAGAAAACGCTCTGTCCTTGTGATAAGGTAGAGGGTCTAACTGAGTTGATAAACATAAGCTGCCTACAGATGGCTAAACTAAAAGAGCACACCCTAACACATGCCCACTCTAGACACTGCAATGGGATCAGAGTCACTCAGTCACTCGTCACTATACTGATCTTTTCTTTGCAATAATGAAGTTGTTTTTATGTTATAGGTTTTTTTTTTGTTTTTTGGTTTTTTTTGGTGGTGTCTCACTCGTCACCCAGGCTGGAGTGCAGTGGCGTGATCTTGGCTAACTGCAACCTCTGCTTCCTGGGTTCTAGCTATTCTCATGCCTCAGACTCCCCAGTAGCTGGGATTACAGTCATATTTTTAGTGGAGATGGGGTTTCACCATGTTGGCCAGGCTGGTCTCCAACTCCTGACCTCAGGTGATCTGCACACCCCTACCGAGTACCAGCTCAGTTGGGAGACCCACACCCAGGCGGCACTGAAGGCAATGAGAGGCAGACACCCAGATAGAACCACAGAGAGGCTCTATCCGGGGAGCCAGCAGCCTACTGAGCTGAGAGCCCCAGGGGCTAACAGCATTCCAGGCTGAAGGCCCTGAGCAGATTCTGATCCATGTATTTATTCTCTTTGCACAGGTTATTATTAATAAACAGGTGTTCTGTATTTACTCATAACTCAAAAATATACCAAGTAGGCAGCTGCCACCCACTTACCACTAATTACAAACTAAAAGGTATTCTCTACAAGGAATCCATGGGGGCAGGGTAAACTTAATGTTTCTCAACACACCCTGGCCTCCCAAAGTGCTGAGATTACAGGTGTGAGCCACTGTGCCTGGCCTATGTTACAGCTTCAGGGATATCCAGCTTCCATTCACTACCCTTCTTTACAGTCTGTGACCATGCAGCGTGAACTGGCACATGACTGCCACTTAGAGCACCCACACAGGACTCCAGCGGGGAGCTAATGGGGAGTAGGGGGTATGTGGGAATGTATTATAGTCTGTAGATTCTACATGAAGGCCCCTCCCAATTATGTCAATAACTTAAGAGATTTCAAGACTTAACTTAAAAAAAAAGCTTTTAATCACTGTGTTTTTGAAAGGAACTGAATTATGTACTTCTAAAATTAATTTTTCTCCTGAATAAACTATTTGGTTATTATTTTTAGTTAATACAGATTTGTACAGATTTGACACCCAACTGAAGAGTTGGCTTTGTGGGTCCACCTAACAACTGGCTTGACAAGCTTTATTCTATGATGATGAATTGTTCCTGTTTTTACAGGAGGGAGTTTGATATTAGGCCACTGTATGTATGGAAAATTTCCCAAACTCCTGGATTAGCCAATCGGAATTTTAAATCGTAAAACCCTCTCATAAATAGACAATTGCTTCTTGTTTTATCTCACTCAGAGCAGCTTGATAGTTGTGTCTTCTAACACGTAGAAAGGTGGTTGTAGCCTGTGGGGTTGGGGGGTATCCTGATGACCAAAAAAACCACAGGGTGAAATGGAGCGATGTGACCATTCCAGGGTGTTTTCTAGCTAAAGATCCTGTGTGTGTGCATGCATGCCCACATGCACGTGTGTCTGCAAAAGAGAGAAGGAACAGCCAAACATACAAGCTCATGGTTTGGAAGGAGAATTTGAGTCCTCTGCTGACCACCAAGCACCTAGGGAAACAGGATGTGAGAGGGATTGAGAACAAGGAAACCTCAGAATTTGGTCAACAGCCCAAATCTCTCAGCACAACTAGTGGCTCATTATGCCAGATTCTAAATGCAATTGAACTGTCAATTCACATCCATGTATGAAAGGCAAGAAAAGGGAAGGAGTAGTGGATATAAAGATAAGTAAGACATAGTTCTCTGCCTTTGCCTTGTTTAAGCCCAATTTACTGATGTTCTTTATATGCAGCATTTAGGGTGCAACCAATGTGATGCTGATATTAAAAGACAAATGTGCTACTCATTTGCTATTTCTTTAAGGGCAAAGTACACATTCTAAATATGGAACCTTGGCCTTTTGTGTTTTATTTTGCTTTACATATGAAATAAATGGACTTCCTTTCTCCTCCAGGTGTCCACAGCCTCCTCCTTTTCCCCATAAATGAATTCTAAAGTAAAAGTGATGTTATGCAGCATTCTTAGGATGAGGGCTCTGTAATGAGCATTATATCACCATAGCAACCAACTCCACAGGGTGTCTACTTAATGTATGAGAATCCCACTTCATGCCCACATCAAAGCAAACAAAATTGAACTTACTAATCAGGAAATCCAGTGAAAGGCTTGTGAAGGCAAAATAAATTGCAGGACCACCAAAATCACTAAGCAAAAGGGAAGAGACAAGCAGGGAACTGCATCAGGCAAACCTGCCTCTCATTTTATTCCTGGATAACATTGCTACAAATATTTTTTTTTTTTTTTTGAGACGGAATTTCGCTCTCGTTACCCAGGCTGGAGTGCAATGGCGCGATCTCGGCTCACCGCAACCTCCGCCTCCTGGGTTCAGGCAATTCTCCTGCCTCAGCCTCCTGAGTAGCTGGGATTACAGGCACGCGCCACCATGCCCAGCTAATTTTTTGTATTTTTAGTAGAGACGAGGTTTCACCATGTTGACCAGGATGGTCTCGATCTCTTGACCTCGTGATCTGCCCGCCTTGGCCTTCCAAAGTGCTGGGATTACAGGCTTGAGCCACCGCGCCTGGCCTGCTACAAATATTTTTTTAAAAGACTACATGCCTCCCTCACAATTTGCCCACAAGGAAATTCCTTGTAGGCCTCAAGATCTTTGCCCCAAAACAATTCTGTTGAATTTCACCCTGGCAGTGTAAATTGATAGCTTATCTTCACAGATGCTGGACAAAGGACAGAACTCAAAGTCATCCCTTTGCTCACCTTATTATAGGTAGTGAGGCATGAGCAGGGCAGGAGAGGGCTCTCCCTAACCCACTGGAAATGTCGGGTGATGGTTCAGCAATTATTGCCTTGCCTCTCTAAAAATGATAATTCAGCAGCACCAAGAAGATGTTGTTTCCTGATGGTCCACACCTGTTATCATCAAAATGTTAACTGAATGCAGGTTCCAGGGGGAAGCAACTTCCTGGGCATGCGTGTTAAGAGACACAAATGGTGAAGTATGATCTTCCATGGGCACACTCCACTGGAAAAGGAAAGAAAGCCTCAGATGAGCATATGTATAATTCCCTAAACACATTGCGCATGCTCAATTCCATAGGGTAAGGAAAGCACTGAGCATATGGAAAGCCCACCCTAAGGGAAGAATCATGGGAAAAAGGCAAGCCTATAAAGTCCAAGGATCAAGGTTAAAGGGCCTTTCTGCTATCCACTTTTGCTCTCTTTTCTCTCTTGTACCTTCGGATGCCTGCTTGGGTCTCTTTCAAGCAAATTTTCCTTTCTTTCCTGTTCTAAAGCATTTTAAATAAACTTCCACTTCTGCTCTGAAACTTGCTTGTCTCTTTTTCTGTTTTATGCCCCTCAGTTGAATTCTTTCTTCTGAAGAGGTAAGGACTGAAGTTACTGTAGACCCGTACAGATTTACCACCAGTAACACAGGGTGACTCAGATGTCTTCCAGCGCTAACAACCTGAGACAACTTGATACCTGATTGCTTCCTCTGCCCTATTGTTTATGGAAAAATGCAAATTCACCAAACCAGACTAAGGCATAAGTGACTGTTCCTCTAGAATTCAGTCAACTGAGAAGAAAAACACCTTTTCTCCAAAAACAACAAAGTCCTAGAAAGAAAAAAACATAAAGGCCATTTTCTTCTCAGTTGACTGAATTCTGTTTTCTCTATTTTTCTTCCTGTCTCTTCTTCCTTTTGCCCTCCCCTCTGCTGCATGAGGGACCTAAAATGATGTCTAACAGGCTGAGATTCCTTAAAGAAAACAGAGAAGGTGCCAGACTCCATTTTCGGGAGAAACCTCTGTTTTTCCTTATGGAACCCCAAGACATCTGACCTCTTCCTGGTGCTAGTGAATTATCATTTTTAGAGAGGCAAGGTAATAATTCCTGAATCATCACCCGACATTTCTAGTGGGTGGGCAAATGAAATGAACAGACTCTTCTCAAAAGAAGACATTTATATGGCCAAGAAACATAAAAAAAAAAAAGCTTAACATCACTGATCATTAGAGAAATGTAAATCAAAACCACAGTGAGATGCCATCTCATGCCAGTCAGAAGGGCAATTATTAAAAAATTCAGAAATGACAGAGGCTGGCAAGGCTGCAGAGAAATAGGAAGGCTTTCTCAGTGTTGATGGGAATGTAAATTAGCTTCACCATTGGGAAAGACAGTGTGGTGATTCTTCTAAGACCTAGAACCAGAAATACCATTTGACCTAGCAATCCCATTACTGGGTATTTACACAGAGGAACATAAATCATTTTATTATAAAGATACATGCACTCTTATTTCATTGCAGCACTGTTCACAATAGCAAAGACATGGAATCAACCCAAATGCCCATCAGTGATAGACTGGATTTAAAAAAATGTGGTACATATACATCATGGAGTACTATGCAGCCATAAAAAGGAACAGTAGGGCTGGGCGCGGTGGCTCACGCCTGTAATCCCAGCACTTTGGGAGGCCGAGGGGGGTGGATCACAAGGTCAAGACATCAAGACCATTCTGGTCAACATGGTGAAACCCCGTCTCTACTAAAAATACAAAAAATTAGCTCGGCATGGTGGCGCATGCCTGTAGTCCCAGCTACTCGGGAGGCTGAGGCAGGAGAATTGTTTGAACTCAGAAGGCGGAGGTTGCGGTGAGCCGAGATCACGCCATTGCACTCCAGCCTGGGTAACAAGAGCGAAACTCCGTCTCAAAAAAAAAAAAAAAAAAAAGGAACAGTATCCTGAGCAAACTAATGCAGCAACAGAAAACCAAATACTGCCTATTCTCATTTATAAATGGGAGCTAAATGATGAGAACGCATGGAGACATGGAGGGGAACAACACAACTGGGGCCTACTGAAAGGTGGGAGGCGGGAGAGGATGATGAAAAATAACTAATAGGTACTAGGCTTAATACCTTGGTGATGAAACAATCTGTACAACAAACCCCCATAACGCAAGTTCACCTATGTAACAAATCAGCACTTGTGCCCCCAAACTTAAAATAAAAGTTAAATAAAAAAATTAAAAAAGGAGAAGTGTTCTTTGTGGTATTAATTTTAGAGGATCTCTCTCTTTGAAAACCTAGACTGCAGGTAAATTATCACGTACAGAAATGTTTTGCTTATCTTTTCTGCCTCATACCACTATCCTGCCTTAATTTCTGGCACCTGGAATTAGAGACACATTTAAAAATGGTGTATATGACTCTTGAAGATGCTATCCACTTCTGGAAAATGTATTCACTTTTATTTTGCTTCTTCCAGGAAATATGAACATGAAAAAAGAATATTCTCTGCCGGTGTGTGTCAGACTGGATGTGAGGGCTGACTGAGGATTTCTGCTGAGCACTCTCTGACTTTCATTTTCGGCTACGGCCAGTGCAGAGAAGGTGCCAGGCCTGGGTTTAATGGTGTCGTGGAGCTTATCTGTACAGACCCACTAGTTCTGAGGCTGCTTAAAGCACTGAGAAATTTACTGTTTTAGAAGGAAAGCGATTAACACTGGGAAATGATTTTTTGTTTGAACATAATCCTGTGAGAATGGCTATACAGAGGTGCATTCTTCTTGGATTTTCCACACTCCCGACAGGACCTGGGGCTTCTGTGCAGCAATAACCACCTTGTCTCTGTGGAAGCCACGCATTATGTGTACTACTTTGCCGACATTTGACAATAGCAAGTGGAAATAAAGGAAGAAGAAAGGAATTAAAATCAGCAGGCACCATGGCATGGTTTCCTAAGGAAACAGAGCCTTCCTTTACACTGGGAACATATGAGCACTATTAAACTGGTCTTTTTTTTTTTTTTTTTTGAGACGGAGTTTCGCTCTTGTTACCCAGGCTGGAGTGCAATGGCGCGATCTCGGCTCACCGCAACCTCCGCCTCCTGGGTTCAGGCAATTCTCCTGCCTCAGCCTCCTGAGTAGCTGGGATTACAGGCACATGCCACCATGCCCAGCTAATTTTTTGTATTTTTAGTAGAGACGGGGTTTCACTATGTTAACCAGGATGGTCTCGATCTCTTGACCTCGTGATCCACCCACCTCAGCCTCCTAAAGTGCTGGGATTACAGGCTTGGGCCACAGTGCCCGGCCTAAACTGGTCTTTGATTAAGACCCATGAGAGGAAATTGTGGGGTGACTCTGGTACCTTACCTGTAGCCATTGCAATCACTTTATAGTATAACCATGGTGTCCTCAATTAATCACTTTTAACGTAAAACTCCATTGAAGGAGACTCATATTGCTGAAGATTACTCAAAAACAAAGGAGAACTTTATGCTTTAAAAAATGGTCTGGGCCTCTTCATTTTCCTCATTTATTTTTATTTTTGTTTTCTTCTATCCTGGAAATTTCACACGAAGAAGATAGTGTCGATGAAAAGAGTAAAGCTCTGTAAAGTATTTGAAAAGATTTATTCTGAGCCAAATATCAGTGACCAATGGCCCATGGAAGCTCTCAGGAGATCCTGGGAATGTGTGTCCTGGGTAGTTGGGCTACAGCTTGGTTTTACTCATTTTAGGGAGACATAAGACATCAATAAATACATGTAATATGCACATTGGTTCTGTCCAGAAAGGTGAGTCAACTCAAAGTGGGAGCTTCTAGGTAATAGGTAGATTCAAATTTTCTGGTTGGCCATTGGTTGAAGGAGTTATGTTACTGTCTAAAGACTTAAACTCAGTACAAGAGAGTGTCTGCATTAGGATAAGGGGTTGTGGAGACCAAGGTTCTCATTATGCAGAGGAAGCCTCCAGGTAGCTGGCTTCAGAGATAATAGTTTGTAAATGTTTCTTAGTAGAGTTGATTCTCTCCTGGATCAGGAAAAAGGCCTGCACAGAAAGGGGATTCTCTTCAGGATATACATTCTCACCCACAAGAGACAGCTTTGCAGGACTACTTCAAAATATGGCAAAGAAATATATAGGGTAAAATACTTTTGATTTCTTTCAGGGCCTGCTGTCATGTGATGCTATACTAGAGTCAGGCTGGAAATTGGTGTCTTATTGCTGCAGAGTCTATTAGTCTTAAGTTCTGTTCTAATGTTATTACTGGTCAGTTGTACATAAATTCCAAAAGGCAGCAGGAAATAAAAAGGCATGTCTGACCCCTGCTTCCTATCATGACGTGAACTATTTTCTCAGGTTAACTTTGGAATGCTCTTGGCTGACAGGAAGAATCCATTCAGATAGGTGGGGGGGGGGCTTCAAATTTTATTTTTTGTTTACAATAGCATGAGCAAAGCAGAGGTCCGACTGCTTCGTTCCAGTGAGTGGTTATTCCGAAACATTGCTCAGGGGATCATCTTCTTACTCTTCTTTGAGCAGCACTAAATGAAAAGGTTCCCCTTTCACCTTGTAATCAGCAGGACGTGGGGTTCTCTCAAGGATGTTAAAGTCGACAAAATACATTTGAAGGATTGTTCATCTGCTTATGAGCTGAAGTAGGTATAACAATACACTTCCTGGGCTGGGGGGAGGGGAGAAAAGGGAGAAGAACCTCTTTTTGGCCTTAATGAAATTTTTGCTTGTGTTTCTTTTGAAGCAGGACCTTTGGGGGCAGAATGGCTCTTATTCCCGTGTCCTCCGCAAAAAGGAGGGCAGTGAACAGAAATTTGGAGCATAGTGGATCAATGTTCAGCTGCCACCTTCTTATAAATCCTGTGAGTAGCTGCCTAGGAAGTTTCTCTTTAGAGTCCACAATTTGGACATAACTAGCCAGCATAAATGGAACTCACCTCTACCTGGGAATACACTGTTGTGGCATGATGACAGGGGTAGGGAGGTGGAGTGGAGAAGAATGCATAGGTCAGTGCAAACTCACAGTGACACTTAGTAAACTTCTGTGATGTGTAGGGCCTTTTGCTGATGGCAACTCAGGAATGTCATTTCATAAAAGGAGCCCTCCTTGTCATTTTGTTTAAATGACTTTTTTTTTTGAGATGGAGTCTCACTCTGTCACCCGGGCTGGAGTGCAGTGGCACAATCTTGGCTCGCTACAACCTCCGCCTCCCAGGTTCAAGCAATTCTCTGCCTCAGCATCCCATGTAGCTGGGATTACAGGAACTCACCACCATGCCCAGCTATTTTTTTTTTTTTTTTTTGTATTTTTAGTAAAGATGAAGTTTCACTATCTTGGCCAGGCTGGTCTTGAACTCCTGACCTTGTGACCCACCCACCTCAGCCTCCCAAAGTGCTAGGATGACAGGTGTGAGCCACTGTGCCCGGCCTTAAATGGCTTTTTAAAAACAATTTGCACCCATACCCTACTAACCACAATTGGCACACGGAAACAAATATATTGAGAATTTGCCTCTTTATTGATATAACTTTAGAGGAGATAAGGGCAACATGAGTGGTGCAAGAAAAACCCATCTCCAAACTAGCTCCTGAAGGATGGCATTCTAGGGCTACTCCAAGAAGATGTAGAAACTGTCATCTGGATCGGAAGGTGGTTTAGGAGGTGGTTCATTGGCGAGCATTAATTCCCTCTGTCGTCGTCTACACCTGGCCCTTTTATTCTTAAACCAAACCTACAATCAGAGCGAAAAAAGAGATTGGTTTAGTATATTGAACAGTTAATGTCATAATAGAAAAACACAGGATGCAACTTTATATGCTATTGAGATTTTAAACTACATCAGGTAAAGCTATTTCCTCATTGCTAAAATACCTTAGGAAAGTTAGTAACACATCCCCTGGCCCTTCGGCTCATCCTTAGTGAGCACCAACTTTGTGCCAAGCCCCAGAATAAGCTTATTACTTTGTATGTCTCTTCTCTATTTTATTTTATTTATCTATCCATCTATTGAGATGGGGTCTTGCTCCTATCTATCTAGACATGGTCTATCTATCTATCTATCTATCTATTGAGATGGGGTCTTGCTCCTATCTATCTATCTATCTATCTATCTATCTATCTATCTATCTATCTATCTATCTATCTAGACAGGGTCTTGCTGTTTTGCCTGGGCTGGGGATCCAGTGGTGCAATCATAGCTCACTGTGACCTTGAACTCCTGGCCTCAAGAGATCCCCCCACCTCAGCCTCCCATGTAGCTGGGACTACAGGTGCATGCCACTATGTCCAGCTGTTTTTATTTTTCTGTAGAGATGGTCTCACTATGTTGCCCAGGCTGGTCTCGAGTTCCTGGCCTCAAGTGATCTTCCCACTTTGGTCTCCCAAAGTGTTGGGATTACAGGCATGAGCCACTGTGCCCAGCCCCAGTTTTAATATTCTTTAAGGGTTACTTCCAGGTATTGGACGCAGTTCTGGCTTATGAGTTGTTTCAGGTTCTTGCTGTTAATTCAATGCCTGGCAATAGGGTAACAAAAGGTCTGCATCTGACAAGTAGCCATCAGCTATCCAGCTGCCTCCTACTCCCTCCTCACTAGGGAGAGTTTCAACTTATTTGTGGGAGAGGTTCAGCACGGTAAAAAGTGGGCCTAATTTCAGGTCGTTTTCAGGGGACTGTTTAAAAAATCCATCTTTAGTATGTAGTAAATAATAGGAAAGAGCACATTGGAATTTTAGACAGTTTTCCTTCCAGGATGCCTAAGGGATTATTAGTCCTCTGCCAAGAGAGGCCTGGACACTCCTTGATATTTTAGCCTGGAGCATTAAGGAAAGTTGAAACCAACTCGACCCAAATTAACTGAAATTCTCAAAAATCTTTGCCCACCCAATAGTTTAGGGGAAAGAGGCATACCAGTATCACCAGTGTTAATTCTTTGTTCTCCAACCTGTTGCACTCTTCAAACCTTCCTCGGCTCAAGACAAGGTCAGCTCACTCTGTTTTAGCTACACTTCCAGGATTCTGCACTCGAGGTGCTATAGTCTAGCACGGCACGGCCCCCTAGGCCCTGCTACTCAACCAGGAGATCTGAATCCCACCCCATACTTCTAAGGCAGAAAGGTGGAACCAGCATTTTAGGAACATGGTTAATATCAATGTGGGGGAACGGTCACAAATATGGCTCCTCCCTAAATATCTGCCAACAATTAAAAAGCAAACAAACAAGAAGAACCTGTCAGTTAGATGTCACTATCCTCTCAGTATCCTAGTTAATGGAGTTTATATTGTATTTATTACTTTTGAAAGTTCTCAAATTGCCAATATTTAAGTGGCACGGAAGGCCTTCTTTCTCTGACTGACACATCTTTATCACTGTCTCATTTAATTATTTTCAGTCTTTCTGCTGCATGAATATATAGTCTTGAGGCCAGTGTCTAAAAGTCTAAAAGGGCTCCTTTTGGGAGGTCTCAATTGTACCACTGGGGAGTATAAACTAGTTCAGCCATTATGGAAGACAGTGTGGCGATTCCTCAAGGATCTAGAAATAGAAATTCCATTTGACCCAGCAATCCCATTACTGGATATAGACCCAAAGGATTATAAATCGTTCCATCATAAAGACGTATGCACACGTATATTCATTGCGGCACTGTTTATGATAGCAAAGACCTGGAACCAACCCAAATGTCCACTGATGATAGACTGGACAAGGAAAATGTGGCACATATACACCATGGAATGCTATGCAGCCATAAAAAACGATGCGTCCGTGTCCTTTGTAGAGACATGGATGAATCTGGAAACATCATTCTCAGTAAACTGACACAAGAACAGAAAACCAAACACCACATTTTCACTCATAGGTGGGTGACAAACAATGAGAACAGTTGAGTACAGGGAAGGGAACAACACTCACAGGGCTAGGTGGAGGGGTGGAGGGGAGGGAATTGGGGGACAGCGGGTGGGGGGGAGGGGAGGATGCGGAGAGATAACTCGGGAAGAAATGCCTGATGTAGGTGACACAGCAGGGCCGGGGGGATGGAGACAGCAAACCACCATGGCATGTATGTACCTATCCAACAATCCTGCAGGACATGCACACGTACCCCAGAGTCCAAATACAAAAAAAAAAAAAAAAAGAAAAGAAAAAAACATAACCAAAGTGTAAGTGGGTTAACTGGTAAGCTCTGATATTATTAGGTCTGTGTTCCCAATACTGGTTTCATAAAACAGCTACATTACATCTGCAAAAGCTATGGAAAAACTATGTATTTCTTTCTTGGGGGAAATTTATGCTGTGTAATTTAAAGATACAGGAGAACAACCTGTCTCTTCCCTTATTATCTTGTGGCTCATATATTTTTCAGAACACTATGGAGAGAACATTATGTAAACTCAGGGAGGAGAAAAGCAACTCACCAAACCTTGTTTTTCTTTTCCTCTGAGTTTACCAGCCCGAGAAAAGTAATCCCAACCTCTTTGCAACTTCTTCAACCCGAACCAGGTACAGTTATGAGCCCACCCTTTGGCATTAGGATGCCAGCACTCAGTAATCTGCTTTGTTGGGCTGCTTTTCTGGACAACCCACCACCAGATCTGCAGTGCAATTCCCTCACTACACTCACAGGTGCACTCTGCAGCAAAGCTAACAATAAGGTCACCCTGAGTTTTGTTTTCTTTTTTTGAAAACATCACTTTGATACTACATATGGTTTCCTTTACTTTTTTTTTTTTTGAGGTGGAGTTTCGCTCTTGTTGTGCTCAGGCTGGAGTGCAATGGCACTATCTCGCTCGGCTCACCAAAACCTCTGCCTCCCGGGTTCAAGAGATTCTCCTGCCTCAGCCTCCTGAGTAGCTACAATTACAGGCATGCATCCCCATGCCTGGCTAATTTTGTATTTTTCGTGAAGATGTGGTTTCCCCATGTTGGTCAGGCTGCTCTCGAACTCCAGACCTCACATGATCCACCTGCCTTGGACTCCCAAAGGGCTGAGATTACAGGCATGAGTCATCATGCTTGGCCGATACTACCTATGGGTTTCTTTGGTCTCAAGTAATCATGATTTGAATCCTATGACCTACAAATTAGTCAACACTGCTTAAAGGAATGAAAAAGATTTAAAATTAACATGGGTGTGAATCTACCCTAAAATGAGGACCACCTCTCCAAACAAATTCCAGAAAACCCACCTCTTCAAAAAAGTGCCACCAGAAATAAATACAAATCCTTAGATGGATTGAAATTCCTCAAGATAACAGTCACTCACACGTTTAGTAGTTTCATAATGGTGAATTTGTATAGTATGTGCAAAGCCTATTTTGACCACATTTTTCTCTAACCTTTTCACCCTTCTTGGTCAACTGAAACTAATTCAATACTACTCATTTTGTTTCATTCTTTAGACAAATTTCCGAAGCTTACAAACCTTCCCCAATTCCAACAATAATGTGACTATTTTAGCAATGTTTTCAGGTTGACCCATCAACATATTTTAGAAAATTAAAACTTAGGGCTGCTACTCTCTATACTGCTTTATCAATAACTTAAAAACCAAAGAAGGACCAGGCACTTGGACGTTTAAGCTGTCTCCCCATCAGTCTCAGCTTAACCAAATATACACTATTTAGTCATGTAATGTGTTCTGTGGGTGAATTACTCCCTCATCCCAATATTTATAAATCCACTCATTTAGCTAAGTGCCTATGCCTGGCTTTAAATAATTCAGCACACTTGAATCCTCTTATAACCCTGCCCCTCCCTGCATTTACTTGAATACTTCTAGGGTAAGACTGAGCCCCACCATGACTCTACACAGAAATTGCTCCTAAAAGATGCCAGTGTTAGAAGAAGTTGAATTTTATTTATCAGATACATACATATACATATATATGTATTATATATATTTTATACATATATGTGTTTCCTATGTATGTATTTGTTTAATTTTCTATACAGATTAGGAGAAGCAGTTTTTTGTTTTGTTTTCCCTTTAGAAAATCATGTTCCCTAGTGGGAACGGGAAAGAGGAAAGGACCATAAGGTGGAGCTTACTCCCCTTTCTACCAACAAAGAACCCAAACTTCAATACTATATTTGCCAACACAAAAAAGACAATAACAAAAACACAACTTAAGAATGTTCAGGACAAAGCCTTCAGTGCCCTGAAGCAGGTTTTAGAATGGCTGTCCTCTCAAATTGCCTTTACAGGTTTACTGACCCGCACTTTGTCTTCAGGCAGTCCGATGGCATCAGCAAGTTCCCTTCTGTGGAGAGAAAATAACACACGGTTAGTATTCAAAGTTGTGGATGAAATGAAATACATAGTATGTATACTTCATGCTTGTTTTACAATTTATAATCTCCCGTCACACCTCCTGCAAGTATATACTTTTCTCTAATTCCCAGCTCCATGGTTGCCTTAGAAATGGTTTACCATTATCACAAAATTTAAGGTGACCTTAACAATTCAGTAATCAAGATAAATACTTCTTTTCTTTTATTGAGACAAAGTTTTGCTCTCGTTGCCCAGGCTGGTGTACAATGGTGCTATCTCTGCTCACTGCAACCTCCATCTCCCGGGTTCAAGCGATTTTCCTGCTTCAGCCTCCTGAGTAGCTGGGCTTACAGGCACCCGCCACCAGGCCTGGCTAATTTTGTATTTTTAGTAGAGACGGATTTCTCCAAGTTGGTCAGGCTGGTCTTGAACTCCCGACCTCAGGTGATCCGCCCGCCTTGGCTTCCCAAAGTGCTGGGATTACAGGTATGAGCCACCGCACCCAGCCAGAGAAATACTTTAAAATATATATATATTGAGATAAGGTCTTGCTCTGTGTCTCCTAGGCTGGAATGCAGTGGCATGACAACTTCAGCTCACTGCAACCTCTGCCTCCAGGGTTCAAGCAGTTCTTGTACCTTACCCTCCTGAGTAGCTGGGATTATAGGCACATACCACACCCAGTTGATTTTTGCATTTTCAGTAGAGATGGGGTTTTGCCATGTTGGCCAGGCTGGTGTTGAACTCCTGACCTCAGGTGATCTGCCCACCTCAGCCTCCCAAAGTGCTGGGATTATGGGCATGAACCACCACAGCTGGCCAAGATAAATAATTTCAATGCATTTCTTTTTTGAGACTGTCGTCGAGGCTTGAGTGCAGTGGCAGAATCACCACTCCCTGCAGTCTCCATGTCCTGGGCTCAAGCGATCCTTCCTCCTCATTCTTCCAAGTAGCTGGGAGTACAGGCACACACCACCACACCCGCTTGGCTAATTTTTAAAGTTTTATGTAGAGACAGGATTTCTCCATGTTGCCCAGGCTGTTCTCAAACTCCTGGGCTCAAGCAATGTTCCCACCTTGGCCTCCCAAAAGGGCTGGGATTACTGGCCTGAGTCACCGTGCCTGGTCCTAATGCACTATTTTAGTAACAATTAATGCAAAAATCTATGATGAGGACGAGGCGCAGTGGCTCAGGCCTGTAATCGCAGCACTTTGGGAGGCCTAGGTGGGCAGATCGATTGAGCCCAGTGAGACCAGTTTGGACAACGTGGTGAAACCCCATCTCTACACAAAAAATAAAAAAATTAGCCAGGTGTGATGGCCTGCACCTGCAGTCCCAGCTACTTGGGAGGCTGAGGCAGGAGGATGACTTGAAACCAGAAGTGAAGAGAGTTAAAATCGTACCACTGAGCTCCAACCTGGGCCACAGAGAGAGGCTCTGCCTCAAAAACCGAACAATCAAAAAACAAAAAACCAACCAGCCAACCAAACGAAAAAAAAACCCTATGATTATAAAAATTTTAAATAAAGGAAGAATCTAGCACTGCAGCTGCATGACAGTATCTCATTCTCCTTACTCCAATTTCAATAAAATTTTACTTATAAAAACAGACTAGAGCTAGGTGTGGTGGCTCACTCCCATAATCCTAGCAACTCAGGAGGCTGAGGTGGGAGGATTGCTTGAGGCCAGGACTACAGCTTTGGTGACAGACCCTCCCCATCACTCAAAAACAACTACAACAACAAAAACAGGCCATCATCACAGGTAATAAAAGAAAAAATAGATAAATTGGACTGTATCAAAATTAAAAACTTATATATATCAAAAGATATAATCAACAGAGTAAAAAGAGAACTCATAGAATGGAAGGAAATATTTGAAAATCGCATCTGATAAGGGGTTGATATTCAGAATATATAAAGAGCTCCTACAACCCAATAACCAAAAAAAAGAAAAAAGAAAAAAAAATACCACTCAGATTTCAAAATGGGTAAAAGAGTTAAAGAGACATTTCTCCAAAAAAGATACACAAATGGCCACTAAGCACATGAAAGGATGCACAACATCACTAAGCATTAGGGAAATGCAAATCGAAATTACAATGAGGCATCACCTCACAACCATTAGGATGGCTATGTAAAAAAACCCAGAAAATAACAAGTGTTGGTGAGGATGTGGAGAAACTGGAACCCCCATATGCCATTGATGAGAATGTAAAATGATGCAGCCCCTATGGAAAAGAGTATGTGGTTCTTCAAAATATAAAACACAGAGTTATTGTATGATCCAGCCATTCCATATCTGGGTATATATATACCCAAAAGAACTGAAAACATGAAGAGATATTTGTATACTCATGTTGACAGCAGCATTATTTACAATAGCCCAAAGATAAAAACAACCCAAATACCCTTTCACAGATGAATAAAATGTGGTGTGTGTGTGTGTGTGTTTATCTGTTAACTGGAATACTATTTAGCCTTAAAAAGGAAGGAAATTCTAATATATGCTGTGATATGGATGAACCTTGAAGACCTTAGGCTAAGTGAAGTCAGTCAGTGACAAAAATACAAATACCATATGATTCTATTTATATCAGGTACTTAGCATAGAGGTACCTCATATAATGCATCCCCCACCCACACCTCCTGGGGGGGCAGAGGGTGTAGCTAGTCCCTGTTCTCTTGCTTGGTATTGGTTAGAGTTGCAGTGGGTGAGACTTGCTTATGCTCACAAGCAAGAGAGGGGGTGGAGAGGAGTGGGGGAGAATGGGAAGGTAGGAGTAGTGGGGAGTGCGGGTGGGGGTGGGGAGTGGGGGATTGCAGGTTGGAGTCAGGGCTTGTGACTGTGAGTGTGGGGTGCAGTTGGGGGGTGTGAGCGGGGCGTGCACGGTGAGAGTGGGGGTTGTGAGTCGGGGTGGCAATGTGGTTGGGGGTGGGGATGTGGGTGGAGGGTGCATGGTGAGGGTGGAGGTTGCAGGTGGGGGTTGGAGGTGTGGGTGGGAGATGAGGAAGTACGGGTTGAGGGTTGGGGTTGTGGGTGGGGACACACAGTGACGGGGTAGGGATATAGGTGGGGGTGCATGGTGGGGGTGGGCGGTGGGTGTTGTGAGTGGGGATGGGGATGTGGGTGGGGGCGTGCACGGTGAGGGTGGGGATTGGAGGTGTGGGTGGGAGGTGGGGAGGTGCGGGTGGGAGGTGAGGAGGTGCGGGTTGGGGGGGTGCATGAGGGTAGGAACCTCATAGAGACATAAAGTAAAATAGTAAAATGGCGGTTGCCAGGGGCTGGGGAAAGGAGGAAAAGGGGAGCTGCTTAATTGGTATAGAGATTTAGCTTGGCAAGATTAGAAGAATTCTAAAGAGCTATTGCACAAGAATGTGAACATACTTAACCGAACTCTATACTTAAAAAATGGTTTAGATGGCAAATTTCATATTTCTTTGTATTTTATCACAACTTTAAAAAAGGGAGGCACGAACTAATTTCCAGGTTTCTTTCACATAAACATTGCAATAAAATATTACCTTGATGCCCACGAGTTAATATTCCCACCCCCACCACAGCACAAAAGCAATGACTTTTTCCTAATGATTGGGTGGGGCAAGTGAGAGAAAAAGAGGCCTCGAAACAAACATGGAGATCTCGCGACTCCCGGAGCAAGCCACTCACCTTGTTAACACATCAGGGTATTGAGTGAATTCAAAAACGCTTTCCAGCTCCTGTACCTGCAGCCGCGTGAACTTCTTGCGCTGGATTGGTGGCTCCAAGTTCTCGGGCTGCGGATCCTCCATGGCCGCCTGGGCCTGCTCCTCCCAGGGCCGCTGTGGCTCCACAGGCTCTTGGTTTCCACCGCCGCCCTCGTGAATCATGCCGCCATCATGGCTCACGCCGCCATCATGGCTCACACCGCTCTCGGGATTCAAGTCGTCCTCGGGGTTCACGTCGTCCTCGGGGTTCACGCCGCCCTCGGGGTTCATATTACCCAAGAGGCCTGGAGCTCCTTGGCCACCATGGTCTTCCGCCCTTAGCTCAGGTATGGGATTTTCTTCTACCTCGTATATAGTGAGGCAGTAGAACTTGGTGTTGTAGATTCGTGAACGTGCCATGGCTGGAGCGCTGTGCACCTACACAAACTCCGTGGCGTCTGGCGCTGAACTGGGGCGAGAGGGTGGAGCTAGTCCCTTTTTTCCCCGCTTCACATTGGTTACAGTTGCAATAAGTGAAGCTTGTTTATGCGCACAAGGAAGGAAGGGGGTGGAGAGGAGTGGGGGGATGGGAAGGTGGGGGGTGCAGGTGGGGGTGGGGCGCGGGGTTTGCAGGTTGGAGTCGGGGGGTGTGACTGTGGGTGTGGGGTGCAGGTGGGGGGTGGAGGTGTGGGTGGGGGTGTGCACAGTGAGGGTGAGGGTTGTGAGTGGGGGTGGGGGTTTGGTTGGGGGTGGGGGTGTGGGTGGGAGGTGAGAAAGTATGGGTCAGGGGGTGTGTGATGAGGGTAGGGATTGCCGGTGGGGGAGTGCACAGTGAGGGTGGGGGTTGCAAGCGGGGGTGTGTGGTGGGGGTGGGGGTTGGGGTGTGCACGGTGAGGGTGGGGGTTATGAGTGGGGGTGTGGTTGGGGGATGAGGATATGGGTGGGGGGTGCACAGTGAGGGTGGGGTTGCAGGTGGGGGTTGGAGGTGTGGGTGAGAGGTGAGGAGAGTGTGTGATGAGGGTAGGGATTTTGGGTGGGGGTGCACAGCGAGGGTGGGGGTTGCGGGTGGGGAGTGGAGGGTGCCGGTGGGGGTGGAGGTAGTGGGTGCAAAGGGGTGGGAGCTGGAGTGTGCACGGTGAGGGTGAGAGTTGTGAGTGGGGGTGGGGTGTAGTTGAGGGTGGGGATGTGGGTTGGGGATGCACAGTGAGGGTTGGGTTTGGAGGTGGGGGTTGAAGGTGTGGGTGGGAGGTGAGGAGATGTGGGTTGGGGGATGCATGATGAGAGTAGGGGTGTTGGGTGGGGATGGTGGGTAGGGGTGCACAGTGAGGGTGGGGGGGTGAGGGTGGGAGTGGGGGTGCGTGGTGGGGGTGGGTGTAGTGGGTGGGGATGGGGGGGTGTGGATGGAGGGTGTGGGTGTGGCTTGGTGGGGGTGGGGGTTGGGGATGGGATGCGGTTGGCCAAAACATAGGGGCAGTGTGGAGAAGAAAAGGGCCAATAGGAGGCATATATGTATGCAACATAGGGGCCCCAGCTTGCAGCTTAGCTGACTACTCCCCACTCCGGCCTACATATTACCCAAAGAAAGCTGATTTGGGGGTTTAGGGGGGAGGTGAGATCTCACAGTGACCACAGGACCCCTTGAGTAAAAGTTTGGAGAATGTCTCATGGCCTGATCCTCTGTATTTGGCAGGCTGCACATGGCACGGGCTATAATTAAGCTGATATGATTGACTAGGGGGCTGCTTGTTCAGAGTTCCAGCAAGGGCACTGAAAGCAGAGGTGCCATGCTCCCTTCAGTGCTGGGATTGGGATCTTGGAGCTGGGCATGCAGACCGTTCTGGGTGGTAAGATGTACTCTCTAAGAAATCAGTCACACTCTTTAAGAAAGTAAACAGAATAAACACGAGGCTGAATCTGTTAGTCTGAGACTGACGTGGTGGTCATTGGTAAAATTTTGGAGTATTTGGACTTTTCTCAGAGGCTTTGCACTTCTTGTCCCGACCGGGGATTACTTTACCTATCGCAGGCCAGAGTCTGCAGAGGTGCACAGTTTCATCGGTAGCAGGGACTGAACCTTCCGCCCAGGAGAAGCCAAGATGGCACTGTTATCGCACCCTGGGAATTGAGGACTGGAAATAACTTAACGATCAGTGCCTGGATGGTGACAGGTGCTCCAGTGAACTCCAGGAAACTACCTTTTCCTGGGACAGCCGATTGTCTTTGTGCAGTTTTCAGTTTGCCGCCCCTAACTTCCTCCAGCCCTACTGGAGCCCAGGCCTCCAATGAGGTTCAGATCTCTCTCTGCCTTTCTGCCTTTCCAGGTGCGATTCCTCCAGTGATCTCAGTGATTTATCAGGAGAAAACGAGGATGGCACAATACTGTCCGAATGTAAACAAGAAGCAGCTGCACGAGCAGCACCAACAATGCCACGGTAGTGTGGCAGGCCTTGGCCCCATGGACAAAGAGAAACTCGATGGTGGCAGTGGCCACAAACTCAGAAAGCCTGAGGACAGTCAGCAGCTTCTCTGGCTCATCACTTTCATATCGGTGCAACTACAGAGAGTAAGGCATGGTCGTGCAAGTGGATGGCCAAATTCTGCCTTTATTTTAATATTTGATAATTTGCTCGTAATATTTTCGATTTTTCAGGATAGTACAAAAAGTGTTATTTTTCTGGAATCCTGAGGATTTTTTTGGGACCCTCACATTTAGTATGGCGGAAAATCATTCCTAAAGAAAGCCTCGATCTGGATATTACAAAATAGTGTACTTGGGGAGAGGTGTTGGGGGAAAAGTATTTAAAAGCAAGCTTGAAATCAACATCATGTATGTTTCATCCACAACTCTAAATACTGAACATCTGTGGTTTTCCCCTCAGAAAGGAACTTGTAAGATGACTGAGCATGACTGGAACCAGTGTGCAGGTCACTATTTGGCAGGGCAGCCATTCTAAAATCTGCTTCAAGACTTAGATACCTTTGCCCTAAATATTCTGAAGTTGGTGTGTTTTTGTTGCCTTTTCCAGGTTTGGGAAATAAGTTCAAACTTTGAGTTTTTTGTGAATAGAAAATGGGATAAGAAAACCCCGGCTTGTGGAAATTTCCATTATTAGAGCATACATGATTTCAAAAAAGACCAAAGAAAATAGAACTGAACTACTTTTTCTAGTTCCTATATATTAATACAATTAAATATATATGTGAATAATATCAGCATGAAGTATATACATATGTCATATTGTATATAAATATAAATAAATATGCAGTATATGTATTTGTATATATGTGTATATATACACACATATACACACACACACATACACATGTGTATATATATTAGAGAGACCATCTATGTGAAGACTATCTGTAAGATGGAAATAAAGGCATTATCTATGCCATAGTATGGAGGAAAGGAATAAATGACAACGTATGTAAGTACCTAGCACAATACCTAGTCACAGAGTAAGACCTCAGAAATACTTGTTACTATTACTCTGTAATGTATCCTCTCACCACATATATGTGGCATATGTGACATAACAGAAGCAGCCTGATTAGGAGTCACGCCTTTGGTTCTTTTGGAGATACACACTGAAATATTTATTGAGGAAATGATGTGATTTCTAGATGTGCATCACAAAAATCCGGGGGAGATGCAAGTGTGTTTGAGAATTGGTTAGGATATTCATGAAACAAGGTTATCTATGAATAATTGTTGAAACTGGGTAATGGGTACAAATAGGATTTATCTTTACCATTCTCTGCTTTTTTTTGCAGCGGAGTTTCGCTATTGTTACCCAGACTGGAGTGCAATGGCACGATCTCAGCTCACTGCAACCTCCGCCTTCTGGGTTCAAGCAATTCTGCCTCAGCCTCCCGAGTAGCTGGGACTACAGGCGTGCAGCACCACGCTCAGCTAATTTTTGTATTTTTTAGTAGAGACGGGGTTTCACTTTCTTGACCAGGATGGTCTCGATCTCTTGACCTCGTGATCCACCCGCCTCGGCCTCTCAAATTGCTGGGATTATAGGCGTGAGCCATCGCGCCCGGCCATTCTCTTTGCTTTTATATTTGTCTGACAGTTTGCATAACAGAAAAATTGTAATGATCAGAGTTGTAAATTCAAATGTTGACAAGGCCAGACAGGTAACATAAAGGAGAGAAGCAAGCAGGGTAGGGATTGTGGCAAACTGGGAAACAATATGTCTTTTCCAAAGGGGCAGCCAGTATTCAGCTCCAGCTCAGTGTTGCTGGCTGGCAATTTGGGCCAAGACTGCTGAATTATTCAGTTTTTCAAGATTGGCTCCAAATCAAAATGTTTATATGAAATGTTCTTCAGTTCTTTAAATGTTGGTAACTAACTGAAATACGTTTTATTGAAAAGTATGCCGGCCATCTAAATCAGGTCTGCAAAACAGACGCAAGCTGGAGCTGCCAGTTTGTAAACTCTGCTTAAGAAGCCAATTTTAAGCAATTTTCATTCTCTGGAGCAGTAGAATATAATTGACAGGACCTCTAAAGCCAACAATCCAAGAACGCCTCTGTGCTTGTCCTGCTGTTCCTTATTATAAGTCTCGAGCCCATATATGCTTTGCTCCCTGCCTTCTATCCTTGCTTGAAATATCTCTAACTTGATCTTTCATTCTCTCTACTTGGTTCTGATCTCACAGTTCACAGCACTGACGACCAGGACATCACAAGTGTCCGAGAGAGGAGACCTCACAGTAATGAATTAGGCACCAGCTCACCTGATCTTTCTCTCTGGTACATTTCGTAGCTCTTCTTAACAATATGCAGGTCCTTTGGACAGTTTTCAGAAACTGAAGGGCCAAGGTACCAGGCTGGGAAGGGCAGGACACTTTGAGAAGAAAAAGGGAATTTTATAAAACTGTTATCTATTTGTGATCAAGAAATGTTTTCCTGAAGTTCAGCAGTTCTTTCAATCTCCCTTTTTTTCTTTTTCTTCTCTTAAATAGAAGTAAAATTTAAAAGTTGATACTTTTTATTTTTTAAAAGTATGTATGACATCATTTCAGTCTTATTAAATTCTCTCTGCATCCATTCACCTATCCTTCTTTGTTTGTGTTTGCATAGTGGTCTCTGTGAGAGGGTTCATTATTGTCCATCCTGATCATTTCTTCCTCATGAGACGTCAGTAGATTTGTTCTTTTGGCTTTGGACTTTTATGAATTGATTGAATTTTTATGCCAATTATTTTAAACTAAAGTATCACATAGAAGAACAAATGGACAGAAAATTTTAAATGCAATCAAATCTTGTTGATTTGGAAGAATAGGAAGTAATCTTGCATTGTCAGATAAAGTGCAGGACACTCACTTATATTTGAATTTCAAATAAACAACAAATATTTTTGTATAAGTATGTCCCAAATATTGCCTGAGACACAGTTATTCAAAACTATTTCTTATTTATCAGTAATTTGACTTCTCTGTATCTTTTATTGCAACTCTCATATAAACATATTGTCATTTTCATAAGGAAATACTTGGAGTACTTTGCCCTTTTTTCCCCCCATCCGTTCATCCCATTTATATTTTTCTTTTAATTTAGGAGAGATTAAGAAAAACATTAGGTACTTTGATTTGAGCCATCCTTATAATTATACACATGAATATATTATATACACTCATATATATTATCTGTATACAGATATATGACGGTGTGCTCTATATAACACCTGATATAAACACACATGAAACACAAACTGAACTGACTGTATTGTTGAAACAGCTGCTCAGTGAAATATATCTTTACGCCTGTGGTCCTTCTGAAACTGACCCAACAGTCCTATAGACCAGTGGTCCCCAACCTTTTTGGCAACAGGGACTGGTTTTGTGAAAGACAAGTTTTCCATGGACTTGGTGGGGGAAGGGGGAATGGTTTGGGGATGAAACTGTTCCACCTCAGATCACCAGACATTACTTAAATTCTCATAAGGAGCGTGCAACCTAGATTTCTTGCGTGTGCATTTTACAGTAGAGTTTGTGCTCCTATGAGAATAAAATACCACCACTAATCCAACAGAAGACAGAGCTCAGGCAGTATTGCTCATTCACCTGCCACTCACCTCCTGCTGTGCAGCTCATTTAGATACATGCCACAGACCAGTATTGGTCTGTGGCCCAGGGGTTGCGGATCCCTGCCATGTACTGTTCTTTTTGGTAAACATAAAAATGGAACCTTTCTGGTGTTAAAGTTTGAACCTTACATTTGTTTTTATTTGAGTTCCTCCTTCTGGAAGCGACCTTCAGGCCTCTCAAAAAAAGGGATCAAAGAACTGAAACTCACCAGATTGCCACATTCTCACAGTGAGGTGCTAGCCCTCATTCATTATGATTGCTTCCTTGCCCCTCCCTAGTTTCTGTTTTCTTACACATTGTTACATTTCTTCCCTGCCATGTAAATCCCTAGTTTTAGTTGGTCAGGGAGATGGATTTGAGACTGAGGTTCCATCTCAGCTAGAGCATCCAATTATAGCCTTCCTTGGCAATACTCATTGTCTCAGTGATTGCCTTTCTGTGCAGTGAGCCGCAGGACTTATACTGAAGCCTTGGTGTTTTGGTAACACTTTCATTCAGTTATTTCAGAATGAGGCAGAGAAAGGACAAGCTCTCTTGTTTAGGTTAGACTTGAATGTCATGTGGAACTGGAAGGCGGCAGGGACCCAGTTGCCCAACTAGCTTTTTTCTTTATCCCCTTATTCCACAGCAGCAATGAGGTATCTGGGAGACCTCGGGCTCTAGGGGAAATGTCAAAGTTGGTGAAAGAGCCCTGAGCCCAGCAAATGTGCCTACTCCCTGCAGGACTGCTGCCTTTACTTTCACTCTTGCCCATGGCCTAGGGACTGGAATGGCCTTAGCCATCAGCTGGCTGGCCTCCGCCAAGGCTGTTGAAAACAGTCCTATTGCTCACACTAGCGGTCGTGTTTTCTAGGGTGGCCCTCTGCCACACATGGTATCCCCTTAACTTCTGCCTTCTGGTCCACCTATTACGGCAGCTACCCACACACCTACCAGTATGACAAGCTGTGGCCTAGCCTCCTCAGCAAGAAGAGGGAGGAGAGCCTGTGGTAGAAGTGAGTGAGCTCACCTGCCTGAAGAGTCCCTGACATATTACTTCTGACTATTCACATTTCCTGTCTGCCTTGCATTTTCACCCCTTCGATCCATCCATCTGATGGATCCCTTATGCATCCTACCCGCTTACATTCTTACTCTTCATCACGTCCCTTCATAAGTTGCCCTGGTCTCCTTCCTCTCCGTTTCACCTCTTGCTGGAGCACACATGGCCAAACACATCATAACACACCGGAATTTCCTTGTCTTATTTTATCATTAGAAAGAATTATATATGTAATATATATGTTACATATAATGTATGTCATATACATTGTATAATATATTCATATAAAATAATATTTATTCAATATTTATTAATATCAATATATCATTAAATATATTATATAATTCTATATATTACATGTGATTAAAAAATTTTTTTAGTGATGAGGTCTCACTACATTGCCCAAGCAATGGTCTGGAACTCCTGGCCGCAAGTGATCTTCTCACCTCAGCCTGCCAAGCAGCTGGGATTAGAAAGCATGTTTTTATTCCCCACTAGACTGAGCTCCTGGAAGGAAGGACCTCTGTTTTATTCATCCCAGAATTCTAGTGCTGACAAACATTCTCTTATTGATCAAATTCTACTCAGACCCCCTTGAGCTCTTTTTCATCTAGGCCTGGATTTTTGGATTTCTGACTTTGTCTCTGCATTGTCCAATTTCGGCAAGGAAATTAAATTGCTAAGTCCTGCTAAGTTTATTTAGCCATCCTCCATATCCAACCACTCTCAGTAGCTAATCTGGTTCCTCATCCTCCACTATCTCCCATGTGATGTTTGATCACCCTGGGCTGTCTTTAGCAGGAATTCTGTTAGGTTGGTTTAGCCCAAATCCTCCATTATGCCTGATGTTTCCTCTTAATAAATTTCCATCCATTGACTCCCACCTTGTTCCTTAGCTCTAAATTCTCCCTTGCCCACACTGTATTTTAGTTGATCTCAATCTGTCTCCCCCATTACAAGGTGCCATTGCAATGGTTCCTACACCTATCTTGATATTTCCCCATTGAACACTGTCTTTCTCTTCATCTTTAACTAGTGTCATTTAAAAACAATTGAACTGTAATGGTACTGTGACTTTTATAGGATCAGATTCATCATTGGACTGCTGGACCTACCACTGCAAACCTCAAATGTGCACCTTTTAAGCCCGTTCCTTCACTCTTGACTGATTGATTTGGGATTCACTGCTAAGTTTGACTTTTGAACCATTGTTCTAGGCAAACTTCTGTTAAAGCTGGTAAGGACTGATTTGATTCTTAAGATTCTGAGTATACTCTCTGAAGCAGCGTGGGAGCCCTAGGCTTCTTTTGAAATGTATCTCCTAGGCTGGAAGGTCTTCTTCCTGGCTTTCTGTCTTGAGTGGGGATTATTCTCTGGTCCCCTGGGTTAGCAGCTTTTCTTTCTGGCTATTTTGAGTGGGAATTCTTTGACTCTTTGGGCTGGAATTTTTTTTTTGAGACAGGGTCTTCCTCTGTTGCCCAGGCTGGAATGCAGTGGTATGATCATGGCTCACGGCAGCCTCAACCTCCCAGGCTCAAGCAATTCTTTCACCTAAGCACCCCTGTAGCCGGGACTACAGGCACATGCCACTACGCTTGGCTAACTAAAAAAAATTTTTTTTGTGGAGACAGGGTGTCAGTATGTTGCCCAGGCTGGAAATTTTTTCCCTTGGTTTTTGTGAGGCCTCTCTGTTCTATTTGATCCTGTTTTTCCATTGGGGACTTCTGAGTCAACTGAAACATCATTCTTGAATCCCTACTGACTATTTGCTCCACCAACACTGTCCACCTCCTTGTTGACATGATTTTGCTGAGGATAATTTGGAACTTCATTGGTCTTTTTGGGAAACTTATGATCTCCCTGAACTGGTGACTCTAAGTTTCTTCCTTCCTACTGGTTTCTCTTCTCCTTCCTCCTCTAACTGTAACCAAATGCATGCTCAGCTGCTCAATGCTTGCAAAATTGAATAACAAAGAAGAGGGTGGTAAAAAGAAAGTGAAGTTTATTCCAGAACTTAGCAGTGGGGAAAACACAACAGGCTCCTGCCTTAAGGGAACCGCTTTAACTTTCAGAGCAGAAAGCAAGGGCTTTAAAAGGAAAGTTGGTGTGAATGGCATGTAGGAGGGGCGAGGAGGTGCGGGGTCTACGTGACTCTCTTGGATGACTTATATTGAGTGATGCCATCTGATGTTCTGTTCTGCACCATCATGGATAGAATTGGATTGTGAATTAATTGTTGTCTTGAGACAATCTCCTGGTGGGAAATTCCAGAGAGATTTGGCCCCTGATACTTCTAAGCAAATACATATTTAGATAAGCTTTCAGTCTAGGTGTTACCGGTGGAGGGTGTCCAGGTTCTTGGCATTTTGAACAAATAATTAAACAAAATGCACAAAGAAAGCAAGGAAAGAATGAAGTAACAAAAGTAGGGATTTACTGAAAATGAAAGTACACTCCACAGTGTGGGAGCAGGCCAGAGCAGTGGATGAAGGGCCTGGATACAGAATCTTCTTGGGTCCAAATACCCGCTAGAGGTTTTCCATTGGCCACTTGGTGCTCATTTCATGTAAATGGAAGCGATGGCCCGCAATCAGTCTGAATGGTTGCGGAAAGCAGCCAATCAGAAGCTGAAGTGATTGGCTTTCAATTTCAATTTCCCATCTGCAGGGAAGAAAAGGTGGAGGGAGGAGGTTGCAAAGGGAATAGTCTCTGGTCCTTTTGTTACTTAGGTGTGGAAAGTTAGGGCTTTCATTTCAGTTTAGTTCTAGGAAGTCAGTGTGAAATAGCTTTAGGTTCCCTGCTTCCAGACCCTGTTCTCCAGCCTCACAGAGAGTGCCTGTTGGAAAGAAGGTAAAGTTTATAACTGCATTCCTAAAGAGCAAAGAGGCCAGGGAAAAAGAAAAAAGTTAAAAATAATTCTTTTTAAGAAAATGAGGTACTTGGTGACGACTCCCCACTGTCAAGTTCCATTCCATTTTTATGGGATTTGGCATTGTTTTTATTTTGGCTACTTACTGCTGAAAGTGGGAGGAGTTTCAGAGCATCAAAATAGAACTGATACATTTGAGTTGGAAATATTCACAAGTACTGGGGTTCATAGACAATGTTTGCTGGATCATGATTCTGCGAGTCCAGAAAAGTCTCTGGAAAAGCCTGTCTTGCATTTCCATAAAGAAGATGCAACAGCAGTAAAACCCACAGCAAAGAAATATGCCTATCCCTGCAACCAGGCAAAGTTATAAGCAGTTTTTGCCACTAGGATGGTCCTGACCTGAACCAGGATGCTATCTATTGAGGTAGCGACAATGTGGGGTCAGACATAGTTTTGATTTGTTGGTTCATGTCTTGCAGGGCTAACAGGAAATTTTCTGAATTATCTGGATAATATTTAGCATTCAATATTAATTACTTAATTATCATGCAGAGTCCCCACTGTCAATTGTATCCAGAGTTCTTTGGGGATATGATGACAGGTGGGCTCAATACACAAATGTAACAGGTTTTGCTTTTTTTTAAAGTTATATTACCTCATCTTTTGGTTAAGACATACAGGAGGTGTTATAAATATTTATGAAGGCAGTCTTGACACATGTGTATGGAACAAATATGTATGTAACATATGACTTACATTTATTTTTGTGTGGAGACTTAACATATAATGTGTTATAATTAGGCCCTATACATCAAAAGGTCTTTTTAGGACATAAAGGCATGCAAATGTGTAGTTTTTGTAAACCAGCCAGAATTAGCCCTTGGTCAGTGGTCTTGTTTATAGTTTGGTATCTTATTGTTACAAAGATTCTGTCTAATGAGTCATAAGGCTGATACTTTAATGTTAATCCTGGTCAATTTTGCCTACATTCTAAAAAGGGTGTGGAAGGTACAATGAGGCATGCCTGACGCCCTGTTATCTGTTATGGCCTGAAACTTTTTCTTCTGGGTTTCTTTGGGATTCCCTTTGGGCAAGAAGGGAGTCCATTTAGTTGTTGGGGGCTTGGGATTTAATTTGTTTAGTTTATATTCCCTACTGTTTTTGGTTAAGACATACCAGAGGCAGCATCAGTGACTAAACTTTAATTTTATCTCATATTATTGTCAGGGTGGTGTGGCTACCTGTGCTGGGTCCATCATGTCCCTTGGTAGAACCCCTAGGACCAAGGGACTTAGAGCCAAAAGACTTACAGGCAATTAAACATTCTAGGCCAGATGGGAATGGAGGTGAGCAGGTACCCATTTAACCTTTAAAATCTCTTTTAAGTAAAATAAGGGCATACATTTTATGCACTGAGCTATTCTAATTTTGGCTTGTAGCAATTAGGTATATAAAACACAAGCATTTTGTTTAGTGGTTTAGGCATCTGTGTACCCATCCTCAATTTGGAAGGTCTGAATTGATTTTATCCCTCAAAACTAGCCCTTATAATCTCATATGCCCACCTCTTGCACAATAGCCCCTGAGCCTGGAATTATTGAATAGTTTTACATGCCGGAGGCAAAGCAATACATAAAGAATTAGCAGTGTTAAAACAAAAAAGTTATGAGCCCTGTCTAGTTTTGAGAAAAGAAAGTTTATAGGTAGCTAAACATTTAAATCATTTAGTATTAAGGCACAGAATAAAGTATAAAATAGTCCAGACAGATGCAAAATTATTAAATGAATCTTAATGTGTTTGAAGATATACCTGTCCCTGTGTCTCATGAATGCAGTTTATTTTGATTGTTACCTTTACCTGAGTCTAAAGAGAAGGTGGTTAACTTGAGTCTGATGTCAGATATTAGCAGGAGTCAGTGTCTTCTTTAGATGAGATATATGTATCCAGGAGTCAAAGTGTAACTGGGTGACAGGAGCAGGGCTGCATCCCAAAGACGCTCACTGTTTCCTAATTGGATGTGTTTTCCCAGGTCATCGGGCCTTACTTACTCAAGAATGGGGAGAGGGCCCTGGTGGTACGGTAAGCTTGCTTGTTCAAGTAAGTATTGGGCCCAGAGAGTTTTGTGGAAAGTGATTTATCAGGCAGAGAGAGAGAAATAGAGAAAGAGAGAGAGACAGAGAAAGAGAGAGAGCGCACTCCCACGCTGTTGTGGGAGATGATTTAGAGATGGAGTCCACACAGGTAAAGAGAGAGAGAGAGAAAGCTCCCACACTGTTGTGGGAGGGGATCCCAGAGAGGGAAATTCGTATAGATAAGGGAGTAGAGGTAATTTAACCCTGGAGTTACTCCTGCCCCATTCAACTTCTCATCCAGTGAGAGGAGCTTTCCCAAACTTCCTCTGGAGTGATTGATCTTCGACTCTTATATTGGATTGGTTGCCTGGCCTGCAATTAAAGCCTCCTCGCTCAGAGCTCTTGGTGGGCTTTCTAAACAAAGGAAGCTCACTTGGGCTTTCTACCCAGCCTGCACATGGGAAAGTTAGACAGAAGTCTAGGTTTCCAGATGGGGAGGTGGATGGAGGCATGGCGCTGGAAAATTCTTGCCTTTGAAACCACACCCTTTGTGGACCCGGGAAGGGAAGTTAACAGAGTCCCTCAGTCCCCCTTCTGAACAGGAAAGTCCAACTGCTGTTGGGACACAGGTGTTGATCGCTCTTTAGCTACTTCCTGCTGAATTGGGGTGTAGAAGGGGCCCTGCAGTTGAGGTTTCCTCCAGAGGGGAGTTTTCCAGGGGTGCAGTTTGATCCAGAGGTCCACGATAGAGCTCATGAGCCAAGGACATCTGGGGTTCCATTTGCAGGATCATTTGTGGCTTTATGGCTTTAATTCTAGAAGAAACAAACTTGACAAGAAGGTTAAAGATGAGAGGCCTGAAGGACAGCAATAATGGAATGGTTATAAATGGGCCTAGAAGAGGGTAGAGCCAGGACCGCCAGTTGTTAAACAAGCTCCACGATACTGTTTCTTGAAAGTCTTTAGCCCTGTATTTGATTGGTCCCTGAGTTCTTTAACTTTGTTTAAGACAATACCTGATTTTTTTTTTTTTTAAGTAGCAGCATTTTTTTTTTTCCTAAAAAGAGATAGGTTCCTTTTCTCTTTGATTTTAGCAGATTTAGAGCCCTTTTACTTTGAAGAGCTATGGCAAGTAAAGAGTTAAGCTGTTTCTGCAGAGTGAACTGCCTCTGGAGAGAGAATTCGCAACCTTTTAAAAAATGTTGTTATTTAACTCCTGAGATGGCTTATAGTACCTGAGTGACATAGTAACTTTTTTAATGCCAGTACCAACTGCTCCTATGATTCCAGCTCCCCCCACACTATGAACGGAATAATTAGTTTTAGAGTCTGGTTGCAGATAGCAAAGTTAAGCGTGATAGTCCTGTTAATGCCAGGATGTAAAGTAGACTCATGAGCAATTACTTTCCTGAGGGTCTCGTCAAAGAGCAAACGTATATCCTCTAACGGCCTGCAGGTGTACGAAGGGTCATTTCCTGGAACGTCAGGCTGTGGAGTGGAGGGCCTATGATTTTCTTCAGGAGGTGTCCAAGGCTGCAGCTGAGTGTGACGAATCCGTGAGTTAATTCTCACCCTTAACTGCCGTTCAGATAGACAGAATAACTGAAAATAGTACTTCCCAAGATGGGCCTAGAGAGGGAGAGTTTGAGGGGAGAGACTTAGCAAGCACCAACTCTCCAGGGCAGAACAACTCTCCCTTTCTCCCTAGGGTATCCTTCAGGTAAGGTTCTAAGAGCCTGTTGGTACTTAGCCAAGGAGGTTATATCTTTTATTAGATTTGCTATTTCCTTGTTTAATACAAGATCTTTAGTAAGAAAGGGCTGTCCATAAAGCAGCTCATGGGGCTCAGTCCTACTTTCTGAGGAGAGTTTCGAGCCCTTAAGAGTGCTATGAGTAATAGGGAAGGCCACAAGAGGTGGGTTTCCTGTGCTAGTTTCTTTAGGTGTCTCTTAAGAATTTTTTTTCTACTTTCCCTGAGGACTGAGGCCTCCAAGCACAGTGGAGATGATACTGTATTCCTAACACACTGGAAATTCCTTGGGTCACTGCAGCTTTGAAGGCAGGGCCGTTATCACTTTGAAGACAGTGAGGGAGTCCAAATCTAGGGATTATTTCATTAATCAGGACTTTTATTACCTCTTGGGCTTTTTCCATTCTATAGGGGAAAGCCTCAACCCAGTTTGTGTAGGTATCTACACATACCAACAGATACTGATGTCCCCGAGACTTAGGCATATGGGTAAAGTCCATTTGCCAGTCCTCACCTGGGTAATGACCAGCTTGCTATTCCCCAGGAGAAGCTTTGTGATGTGCCAAAGGATTATTTTTCTAACATATTTCACATCCTCTGATTATTTGTTGGATAGCCTTGAAGAGACCTTTTCCTGTAAATACAGATTCGGCCATTCGATGTGTATTCTCTATACCCATATGGAAAGTTTGATGCAGGGTTTTAAGTACTTTCCACTGGCTGGCAGCAGGTAGGAGCACTTTTCCTTCCTCAGTAGCTAGCCAGCCTGGAGGAAGAAGATTATGTTCCTGGAAGATTGTCAACTCTACCTCTTCTGATGAGTATTGAGGTTTAGTTCCTTGGAAAGGGTTCTCCCATATTAAAGGTTCTTCTATAATTCTTGTCTAGCTGTCCTTTTTGCCTCTAGGTCAGCTCAGCGTTTGCCTTCTGTTTCCTTTGGGTCTCTTTTCTGGTGGCCTCGGCAGTATGAGACTGCCACCTCTTTGGGCTCTTAGACAGCTTGTAATAAGTCTAAAATTTTCTTACGATATTTTATGGGAGCTCCTGTTGAAGTTAAGGACTGTCTTTCCTTCCATATGGCAGCATGAGCATGTAGAACCAGGTAAGCATGTCTGGAATCTGTGTATATGTTTATTCTCTTTCCTTTACCTAATTTTAGAGCTCGAATGAGGACTACTAGTTCTGCCAGCTAGGCACTAGTTCCAGGAGGAAGGGAATTACTTTTAAGCACTGTTTGATTACTGACTACTGCGTATCCTGCCTTTGAACTCCATTTTCCGTAAAGGAACTTCTGTCAGTGTATAGGTTAAGGTTAGGATTGGCTAGAGGAGTTTCTAAGAGATCCTCTCCAGCCATGAAGTTCTGAGCTATAATCTGCTGACGGTCATGTTCTGGGTCTGCTCCTTCCTCAGGAAGAAAAGTAAGCTGGGTTGAGGGCTGCACATGTGTGCAGGTCCTTCGAGCATTAAGGCCTGAGATTTGAGTAAGCGATTGTGAGACAACCATAAGCCTCCTTTAGTAGAATTCCAGTCCATACAGTTAGATCTTTCCCTTGCACTATTTTAACAGATTCTGAGACCAGTATAGCCACCGCGGCTATGACGCACAAGCAGTGTGGCCACCCTTTTGCTACTGCATCAATTTCCTTACTTAGATATGCCACCACCTGTGGTGTGGTTCCCCGAGTCTGAGTAAGAACCCCCAGTGCCACTCCTGACTTTTCCATAACATATAGGGATAAGCCGTTCCCTGTAGGAAGGTTTAGAGCTGGAGCCTGTTCCCTGTAGGAAGGTTTAGAGCTGGCGTCTGCAGTAGTGCCTGTTTTAGGGTCTGAAAGGCTGCCTCAGCTATAGTATCCCATTGTATTAGATGGGTCTTAGCTTTTTGGGTTTCCTTAATCAGAGTGTATAGAGGTTTTGCTATTTCACCATATCTGGGAATTGGCAGAAACCAGCTATTCCTAAGAATCCCCGCAACTGTTTTAAGGTCTTTGGATAGGGGAAGACCAGTATGGGTTGGAGACGTTCCTTATTAAGGGCCTGAGTGTCCTTAGACAAGTCCTGGGTATTTTACCTGTGGCCTACAAAGTGGGGCTTTTGGTTTGGAAACCTTTTATCCACAGATGGCAAGGAGGTTTAGGAGGTCCTGGGTGGCCTGCTGACATTGGGTTTTTGAGTTCGCAGTTAAAAGTAAGTCATCCAGATATTGAAGAACCAGTTTACCTGAATATGAAAAATTACTAAAAGCCTGGCTAAAGAGGTGGGGGCTATCTTGAAAGCCCTGGGGTAACACTGTCTGTCCAGGTGAGATATGAATTTTGGTCTAAAGGGTCTTCAAAGGTGAACAGAAACTGGGAGTTAGGATGTAATGGTACACAGAAAAAGGCATCCTTAAGGTCCAGTACTGTAAACCATTGTGCCTCTCCTGGTATTTGAGAGAGCAAGGTGTAAGGGGTAGGTACGGCTGGGTATAAAGGAATTACAGCTTTATTAATAAGCCTGAGATCTTGCACCAGTCTCCATTGTCCATTAGGTTTTTGTACTCCTAAAACTGGAGTATGACAAGGGCTGTTACAGGACTTTACTGTAAGGGCCCAAGTGCCCTTAGACAAGACAAGCCCTAGGTATTTTACCTCTTGCCTACAAAGTTGGGCTTTTGGTTTGGAAACCTTATAGCCACAGATGGCAAGGAAGTTTAGAAGGTCCTGGGTGGCTTGCTGACATTGGGTTTTTGAGTTTGCAGTTAAAAGTAAGTCATTCATGTATTGAAAAACCAGAGTTCTTCAATACAATTACTAGACCCTGAGCTTTTAAGTTCTTTACAATATCCTGTAGTGCCTTTTTGGCTTCCGGTCTTAGGGGGTACTGTCTTTGGTAAGGAAAAGAGGTGGGATCCTTTAGCCTTATTCGAATTGGGCATGCATTCTTTGCCCACCCAAATTGTCCACCCATTGCCCAAACCTCGGGATTTTGTTTTGTTTTGTTTTGTTTTTTTGAGACAGAGTCTCACTCTGTCACCAGATGCCAGGCTGGAGTGCAGTGGCATGATCTCAGCTCACTGCAACCTCCGCCTCCCAGGTCCAAGCAATTCTCCTACCTCAGCCTCCTGAGTAGCTAGAACTATATGCACCCACCACCATGCTCAGCTAATTTTTTGTATTTTTTAGTAGAGTCAGGGTTTCACCATGTTGGCCTAGATGGTCTCGATCTCTTGACCTTGTGATCCACCTGCCTTGGCTTCTCAAAGTGCTGGGATTACAGGTGTGACTCACTGCTCCTTTATAAAACACCAAGGTTGCTAGATTTAGTAATGATTCTGGACTCTGTTCCTGCCCCAGGGCCAGTTTCTGGAGCTTGCTCCAAATGTCAGTTGCTGATTGTGTAATAAGCTTGTCCTTTAGTATTAACTGACCCTCTATGGAGTCTGGCAACAGGGGAGTATACTTTCTTAAGGCCTCCCGCGTTTGCTCAAGGAAGGCTGTTGGGTTTTCTTCCTTCCCTGAGTTATGGTGGATAACATTGCATAGTTCATGGGCTTCTTCCTAGTTTGCCTTAATCCTTCAAGTATGCAGGTCAAGAGGTGCCTACAACTCCATTCCCCCCGTTCTGAGTCAGGATCTTGGTGAGGGTTCGTGCTAGGGACTGGTTGTCTGCCTGTAGGAAATCTATTCTTTCCCTCTGGCATAATTTGGTCATGCACTTGACTAAGGTACCATGTGTCCCCAAACTCTTGAGCTGCCGCTAGAGCAGCCTCTCTCTCATTGCTGGTTAGGGTTTGACTAAGCAATAACATGATATCTTTCCAATCTAATTTAAAAGACTGACCCAGGCCCTGCAGAACCTTTATGTACTTGTCCAGGTCATCTGAAAAATTTCCTAAGTCTGCCTTAAGTCAGAAAGTGAAAATGGAGTGTGCACCTTGGTTGGGCGAAATTCTCCTCCTATTGCCTGTAGGGGGCAGAATCGGGGCATCCTAGTAGCCTGAGGTGTGTTGGCCATCTCCGCCTTCTCTGACTCCTTTTAGGTTATTGGAGCTGAGGAGGCCTGGTCAGCATTGTTGTGGGGAGGAGCCACGGGGAGTTCTAAAAGTGGGGGTATTCCTGAGGAGGGGTTAGTAGGGTATGGGGTATAGGCCTTACATAGCTAAGGATTATTCCTTAGAGAAAAGAAAACATGCACATAGGGGACCTCAAACCATTTACCTTTGCTCTTACAAAACAGGTCTAATTGTAGAATAGTGTCATAATCTGTACTTCTTTTAGGAGGCCAGGTTTTTCTACGCGGCAGAGGGTGTCTCGGCCATGCTGTTTGGCAGAGAAAAATGAGCTTTTTCTTCAAAGATCATTTGTCAAATTGGTCTCAGTTGTCCAGGATGCATTTTAAGGGAGACTTTATCTTGGGCAGAGTAGCACCCATCTGAAATTGAGCACAGGAATGCCCACATCCCTGGTTATTCCCTGCAAATGCTAAGCCTGGGGCATCCCCCAGTTATAGTGCTAGCCCTGGGAAGTCCTCCAGTTACAGCACCTCGTAATTTCCTCGTGCCCAAGATGCATGATCATCTTTCAGAGCCTTCCATGTCCTGGGTTTAATTACACTTACCAGCGCCATGGCACACACGCTTACTGTCTACATGTCCCCATTGACCACCATAAGGACGTGGAGACTGCCGGGATTGGTGGTTCATACCAGCACATCCCTGAACTAGGTCAGTGAGGCTTGGGTGATAGGTGTTAATATTCCCTAGCAAGAGTTCAATTAACATAGGCTGGATTATAAAAGTGGAGGAGGGTAAACTTTGAGGGGGGACCTCTGAGCACAACAATCCTAAAGAAGGCTGGATGGCCATATGGCTGAGGCAGAAACAATGCTCTTAGGACCCGGGCCTCCTCCCCCTCCCCACTTTCCATTATAGGAAAATGCCCTAGGTTTGTAGGGCCTGTAAATAACTATTTGAGCCTTGGACCTGGTTTAACTATGGTCTTCTAGATGCAGAAGTTCTGCCATATGGAGAGCCGATCCTAGGCAAGACAAATTGTACATTTTTAGATTTGGGTACCATTCAGTTCGATTGGGAAATTTGTGGGTGACAAAAAACACAAATTCCTATAGCCTCCAGCTCCTGGACTCCCCAAATGGTCCTCCATTTAACCCCAGTCAAGCCTGACCCCACCAGGGATTTGAACCAGCAACCTTGAAGCTGCTAAACTTATGCCCTAGTCACTGTGCTAGCAGGCTACTCCTGTGCCAGGGGCTGCTGGGTAGAAGTCTGCCTTACGGAAATCTGGACACAGGAGGTGTAGTTCCGAAAGGAAAAAAACTGCTTGCCACTGTGAGTCTGTAAAACCAGGCATGGCTTACATAGGTGAAGCTGTTCTCAGCCTCTGCTGTGTGCGTGGCCGGGGAAAGCACACCCCCTCTCCCCTGCTGCCTGTGGTGCTCCGGTCCGCCATGGTGGTCGCTGGGACCATGTGTGCGCATTGGGCCCCTCCCTGTGCCATTGCCTCCTCCAAAAAATGGGTCTTGGGCCACTCTCTTAATGCACCAGGCTTGGCTAGGTTTCTTTAAGCATCGCCTAAATAAAAATGCCATGCCCAGTGGCGTGTAGGGGGAACCCAGCCGGCGCCTGGACACCAGGAAGGAACACTGAGCCGTCCCCAGGCAGAAAACTGCTAGAATAGTAGGCAATATGTACCGGTCATGCACTAGTTAAACCAGTTCCCAAAACACAGGATACATGACCTTGTCCTTATTGCTGACTTGCAAAGAGTGCTTTCTAGCTTATTTTTATTTTAGTACTGAACAGGCACTATCTGCCTGTTTAGTCTATCTTCATTCTATGAAGAAACACTGAACACCTGCTTATTAAAAATATTCACTTGTTCACAAAAAATATGTGGGTCAGAATCTGCTTTGGGCTTTCAGCTGGGAAATGCTGTCAATCCCCTGATTATCCCACTCTGATTCCCACTTTTGCACTCTTTATCTTTGTGTCTGTTTCTTAATTATTTCAGTACTGCCTGGGTTGGGATCTCTATGACAGAGCTGGTCTCAGCAGTTGTTTTCCAAATTTTTAATAATAGCAAATTTGATGGGTGTGAGATGGCATCTCATTGTGGTTTTGATTTGGATTTCTCTGATGATTACTGGTATTGAGCACCTTGTCAATGTTTGTTGGCCACTCGTATGTCTTCTTTTGTTGAAAAGCATCTGTTCATGTGTCTTTTGCCCACTTTTTAATGGAGTTACTTGTTTATATTTCTTGAATTGTTTCCTTATAGATTCTGGATACTAGGACTTTGGTGGATGCATAGTTTGTGAATATTTTCCCACATTCTGTGGGTTGTCTATTTATTCCGTTTATAGCTTTTTTTGCTGTGCAGAAGTGCTTTAGTTTACTTGGGTCCCACTCGTCAATTTTTGTTTTTTGCAATTATTCACAAACTGTTTCCCAAGGCTGATATCCAGAACGGTGTTTCCTAGATTTTCTAGGGTTCTTATAGTTTGACATCTTACATTTAAATCTTTAATCCATCTTCAGTTAACTTTTGTATATAATAAAAGGTAGGGGTCCAGTTTCATTCTTCTGCATATAGCTATTTATCTATCTCAGCACCATTTATTGCATAGGGAGTCCTTTCCTCATTGCTTATTTTTGTCAAGCTTTTGGGAGACCAAATGGCTGTAGGTGTGCAGCTTTATTTCTGGGCTCTCTATTCTGTTCCATTGGGCTGTGCGTCTGTTTTTGTATCAGTATTATCCCCTCTTTCATTTCTTATTTAATTTTTAATTTTCTCCGTTTTTCTTAGTCTAGCTAAATGTTTGCCAGTTTTATTGATCTTTCAGAGAACCACATTTTGGTTTTGCTGATGTTTTATATTGATTTTCTATTCTCTATTTTGTTTGTCTCCATTTTTTATTCTTTCCTTCCTTCTGCTAGCTTTGGGCTAGTTTCTTCTTCACTAGTTTCTAAATGTGTTAAGTTAGATTATTGATTTTTCACATTTATTCTTTTTTAATGTAGGTGTTTATAGGTATAGATTTTCCTCTTGAGCATTGTTTTTACTGCATTTCATAGGTTTTGGGAGTTTGTGTCTTCATTTTAATGCATCTGAGTATTTTCTACTTTTCCTGGTGATATCTTCTTCAATCCATTGGTTAACAGTGTACTATGTATTTCCACATATTTGTGAATTTTCCAGTTTCCCTTCGCTATTGATCTCTAATTTCATTTCATGATGATTGGAGAAGATACTTTATGTTACTTCTGTCTATTAAAATATATTGACCCTTGTTTTGTAGCAAGATAATTAGAATGTCCTGGAGAATTTTCCATTTCAACTTGAGGAAAAAAAGTGTATTCTGCTATTGCATAGAATGTTTTATATGTATATTCATTAATTAGATCTAGTTGAATTATAGTACTATTCAAGTACTCTATTTCCTTACTGATCTCTGCCTAGTGGTTCTATTCTTCATTGAAACCGGGGTATTGAAATCTCCAATATTTTTGTAGAACTGTCCATTTCTTCCCTTACTGCTATTAATGTTGCTTCATGTATTTTTTGGCTCTTTTGTTAGGTTGTATGTGTTTGTAATTGTTATACCTTCTGATACCACAATTTTTATCGATATATGATGTTCTTTCTTATCTCTTATAATAATTTTTTTTTTTTTGAGACGGAGTTTCGCTCTTGTTACCCAGGCTGGAGTGCAATGGTGCGATCCTGGCTCACCGCAACCTCCGTCTCCTGGGTTCAGGCAATTCTCCTGCCTCAGCCTCATGAGTAGCTGGGACTACAGGCACACGCCACCATGCCCAGCTAATTTTTTGTATTTTTAGTAGAGACGGGGTTTCACCATTTTGACCAGGATGGTCTCGATCTCTTGACGTCGTGATCCACCCGCCTCGGCCTCCCAAAGTGCTGGGATTACAGGCTTGAGCCACCGCGCCCGGCCTCTTATAATAATTTTTATCTTCAAGTCACCTTTATGTGATGTTAGCATAACTTATCCTATTTGTCAGCTAGTGTTTTGGCAGTTTCCTTAAATGTCTGTAGCCATAGGGAAAGAGAAAGGAAATTTTAAAATATGCTTCCCATTCTTTGCAAGTCAGTTGTGTTGGTATTCTCCTCTAGTGCTTAGCAAGACCATTTACAACTTTGTGGTAGCCTTCACTTCCTGCTTGTGTGGAACCTGAAGATCATCCACAGGTGAAGTCTTGGACATTTCTCAGGCCTTTTCTGAGCCTGCATCTGGCCTTGGGCATGTGTATGACATTCTTCATTACAAGGTAGATGCAGGAAGTTTTAAAAACACTTATTCCTTCAGTTATCTCCTTTTCCATCCTCTTACTTTTCACCCTTTCAGTCTGTCTATAATTATTCTATGATGCTCCTGTCTACTGTAGCCATTATTTGTGCCTCTATATGCTTTCAGCAAATGCCACCTGGGAAACTGCCCCAGCCCTGGGAATGCTCCAAGTGAGGCAAAACAAAGGCAAACCCTTGTGGCATTCCATCAGGGACTGTCATGCAGATTGAATGAATAACCACAATTCTTTGAGATTAATGTCTGTCCTGCTCCTTCTGGCACTGGCAACCTGTATCAGGAGTGTGGGCTGCTGTCCTTACCATTGCTTCTGATCTGGGAACTGAAGGATATAGGCAGGCAATTCAAAATGCAACAGCACTTTTTAATCTCAAAGCAGTAACTCCTTTCTTTTTTTTTTTTTTTTGAGATGGAGTTTCGCTCTTGTTACCCAGGCTGGAGTACAATGGCGCAATCTCGGCTCATCACAACCTCCGCCTCCTGGGTTCAAGCAATTCTCCTACCTCAGCCTCCCAAGTAGCTTGGACTACAGGCATGCACCACCATGCCCAGCTAATTTTTGTATTTTTAGTAGAGACGGGGTTTTACCTTGTTGACCAGGATGGTCTCGATCTCTTGACCTCATGATCGACCCGGCCTGTAGCTCCTTTCTTCACGAAGCGTTTCCCTGATTGTTGTTTTTGTTGTTTTGTTTGTTTGAATTTCAAAACCTTTAAATTTGGGGTTCATTGTTATATAGGTAAACGTGTGTCACGGGTCTGTTTTGCAGATTATTTTGTCACTCAGTTATTAGGCTTAGTATCCATTTTTTGTTTTGTTTTGTTTTGAGACAAGGTCTCACTCTGTCACCCAGGCGGAGTGCAGTGGTGCCATTGTTTGGTGTTGGTCATGTCAGTGTCCCTGTTCAGACGCCAGCTGTGACAGGTATCATGTCAGGGTCACCACCTGAGACATTGATAACCACCTGCGGAGGTCTGTCCTGCAGAACCTAACTCAGCAACGGATGAATAAATGCACTGACAGACCAAGTACACTGATTTGAGTGGGCTAGGGATGGTCATCGACTGCTCTTAGAGGGTGACTTCAGCTAACCAACCACAACTCCTTATTCCTCCTCACATTTATTCAGTATAGATTTAATAATAGAGGTTCTAAGTCAACATGCTTGTGGATAACTAACATGGTTAAAAGAGTGGTTTTAGGCCGGGCGCAGTGGCTCAAGCCTGTAATCCCAGCACTTTGGGAGGCCGAGGCGGGTGGATCACTAGGTCAAGAGATCGAGACCATCCTGGTCAACATGGTGAAACCCTGTCTCTACTAAAGATACAAAAAATTAGCTGGGCATGGTGGCGTGTGCCTGTAATCCCAGCTACTCAGGAGGCTGAGGCAGGAGAAGTGCCTGAACTCAGGAGGCGGAGGTTGCGGTGAGCCGAGATCGCGCCATTGCACTCCAGCCTGGGTAACAAGAGCGAAACTCCGTCTCAAAAAAAACCAAAAGAGTGGTTTTAGTAATTATAAAAGGTTTGGTTCTGGGGCCCAGAATAAACACCATTAATGGGTAATTCCCCTTCGACCTCCCACCGAGAGAACCATCCAGCACAAAATTTACATGAGTAAAGAGTTAGAGCAGAGACAAAGGAATGTGGGGTAAACAGACTTAACTGGGGAAGCCTTCATTATCCTAATCTTCACCCTATGACTTAATGTTCTAGCATAAAAACTGGCTGCCTTCAGCCTATTCCATAAGTTAAGAAAAACTTTTCAGCCTTCCAAAAGGTTAGAGACTATATCTTATAACCTTTCCCTAATATGACCCTTAATATTTTGCCAGCCACCTTGAGTGAATCCCAACACCATCGCAGTTCACTGCAGTCTCAACCTCCCAGGCTCTGGTGATCCTCTCACCTCAGCCTCCTTAGTAACTGGGACTAAAGGCATGTCATCACACCCACCTAATTTTTTGTATTTTTTGTAAAGACAGTTTTGCCATGTTGGCCAGGCTGGTCTCAAACTCCTGGGCTCAAGCATCTGCCCATTTCAGCCTCTCAAAGTGCTAGGATGACAGGCATGAGCCACTGTGTCCTGCTGTTGTAAGTTTTTAACTAGATCTCAGAGTTCTTTAAAACTTGATTCTGATGATTTTTGCCAGATCATCAGTTGCTTTTGTGGAGCCATGGAGTCCTGGAGTTCCTTACTGTATTTACCTCGAGCACTTTTTTGATTATGAAATACAGGTCTCGCTTGCTTAGCCAAAGGCATTCAGAGAAGCAGATTCTGTAACATGTCTATTGTCTCTAAGAGGTTTTGATTCTTAACGTATTCAAAGTGCTCTTTGAGGTACTGAGTTGAATATAGGCTTTTTTTTTTTTTTTGAGACGGAGTTTCGCTCTTGTTACCCAGGCTGGAGTGCAATGGCGCAATCTCGGCTCACCGCAACCTCCGCCTCCTTGGTTCAGACAATTCTCCTGCCTCAGCCTCCTGAGTAGCTGGGATTACAGGCACGTGCCACCATGCCCAGCTAATTTTTTGTATTTTTAGTAGAGACGGGATTTCACCATGTTGACCAGGATGGTCTCGATCTCTTAACCTCATGATCCACCTGCCTTGGCCTCCCAAAGTGCTGGGATTACAGGCTTGAGCCACCGCGCCCGGCCGAATATAGGCTTTTTAAGAGTCAGAAGGCCTGACTTGTTACCAACAAGCTCTCTGATGATTGGACAAGGCTCTTATTTTTCTGGGCACAGTTGTTCAGATATGTAAGGTGAGCTGTTTGGAGTTAGTAGGATTCATCTGGGCCGTTCTACAATTCTGTCACTGTTATTCATAGGAATGTGGATTTCTTAAGTAGTTTAGAGGGTTAAAGAATTGTTCTAAGTTAGATAGGAAAAATCTGAAGGTTTGAATAAGTTGTGAAAGGTCTGTAAAACAATCTTTTAAAAAATTTCATATGTGGATATGTGGTGTTATTTCTGCAGCCTCTGTTCTGTTCCATTGGTCTATATATCTGTTTCGGTACCAGTACCATTCTGTTTTGGTTACTGTAGCCTTGTAGTATAGTTTCAAGTCAGGAAGCGTGATGCCTCCAGCTTTGTTCATTTTGCTTAGGATTATCTTGGCTATATGGGCTCTCTTTTGGTTCCATATGAAGTTTAAAGTAGTTTTTTTCTAGTTCTGTGAAGAAAGTCAATGGCTTGATGGAAATAACATTGAATCTATAAATTACTTTGGGCAGTATGGCCATTTTTACAATATTGATTCTTCCTATCCATGAGCATGGAATGTTTTTCCATTTGTTTGTGTCCTCTCTTATCTCCTTGAGCAGTGGTTTGTAGTTCTCCTTGAAGAGGTCCTTCATGTCCCTTGTAAGTTGTATTCCTAGGTATTTTAATTCTTTAATTCCTAGGTAGCAATTGTGAATGGGAGTTCACTCATGATTTGGCTCTCTATTATTGTTATATAGGAATACTTGTGATTTTTGCACATTGGTTTTGTATCCTGAGACTTTGCTGAAGTTGCTTGTCAGCTTAAGGAGTTTTTGGGCTGAGATGATGGGGTTTTCTAAATATACAATCATGTCATCTGCAAACAAAGAAAATTTGAGTTCCTCTCTTTCTATTTGAATACGCTTTCTTTCTTTCTCTTGCCTGATTGCCCTAGCCAGAACTTCCAATACTATATTGAATAGAAGTCATGAGAGAGGGCATCCTTGTCTTGTACTGCTTTTCAAAGGGAATGCTTCCAGCTTTTGCCCATTCAGCATGATACTGGCTATGGGTTTGTCATAAATAGATCATATTATTGGGGGAACGATCCAAGATGGCCGATCGCTAACATCCTGGGATTGCAGCTCTCAGGGAAGGCGCAGAGAACTAGAGGACGCCACACTTTCAGACAAAGTCTGGTCGCTCACGGAGCAGAAGATCCCCCAGTGGTGGAAACACACGAGTCGCCAGCGCAACTCTCGTGGTCGGCGCAGCGGTTCCGCCGGCCCCGCAGCAGCGCTCGGCGCCGAGTAAACGGAACCGGTTCCCCTTCTGACCGAGGTTTGGAGCCCCGGGAAGGCAGGGTCGCCTACTACGGAAACAAGAAGGAAGCCCGACGGCAGAATCCTGGGCAGAAAAGCACCATCAGTTTTAACGCCGCTGCTCTGGCCCTGGGAACTAACAACCTGGACGTCCACTCAAGAGACCTAATCTGAAAGTTGGTAATTTCAAAGACGACAGGAGGATAAATTTACAATGAGGGGAAGAAACCAGCGTAAAAAAGCTGAGAATACTCAAAGTCAGAACGCCTCTCCCTCTAAAGATGATCACAGTTCCACATCAACAATGCAACAAGGCTTGATGGAGAACGAGCGCCTCCTGATGACAGAATCACTCTTCAAGGAATGGATAATAACAAACTTCGGTGAGTTAAAAGAACATGTTGTAGCCCAATGTAAAGAAACTAGGAACTTTGAAAAAAGGTTTGATGAAATCCTATTGAGAATAGACAACTTAGAGAGGAGTATGAGTGAATTAATGGAACTGAAGAATACAATACAGGAACTCCGAGAAGTATGCACAGGTTTAAACACTCGAATTGTTCAAGCAGAAGAAGGGATATCATAGGTCAAAGTCCAACTTAATGAAATAAAACGTGAAGAAAAGATTAGAGAAAAAAGGATAAAAAGGAATGAGCAAAGTCTCCAAGAAATGTGGGACTATGTGAAAAGACCAAATTTACGTTTGATAGGTGTACCTGAATGCGATGGAGAGAATGAATCCAAGCTGGAAAATACCCTTCAGGATATTATTCAGGAAAATTTTCCTAAACTAGCAAAGCAGGTCAACATTCAACCCCAGGTAATACAGAGAACACCACAAAGATATTCCTCAAGAAGAGCAACCCCAAGGCACATAATCGTTAGATTCACCAGGGTTGAAACAAAGGAGAGGATACTAAGGGCAGCCAGAGAGAAAGGTCAGATTACCCACAAAGGCAAGCCTATCAGATTTACAGCAGATCTCTCGGCAGAAACTCTACAGGCCAGAAGAGAGTGGGGGCCAATATTCAACATCCTCAAAGAACAGAACCTTCAGCCCAGAATTTCATATCCAGCCAAACTAAGCTTCACAATTGAAGGAAAAATAAAATCTTTTATGAACAAGCAAGAACTCAGAGATTTTATTAACACCAGGCCTGCTTTACAAGAGCTTCTGAAAGAAGCATTACACACAGAAAGAAACAACCAGTATTAGCCTTTCTAAAAATACACCAAAAAGTAAAGAGCACCAACATAAAGAAGAATTTACACCAACAAATGGATAAAACAGCCAGTCAACATCAAATGGCAGTAACCCTAAATTTAAATTGACTAAATTCCCAATCAAAAGACATAGCCAAAACCCAACAGCATGTTACATCCAGACCTGTTTCACATGCAAGGATACACAAAGACTCAAAACAAAGGGATGGAGAAAGATTTACCAACCAAATGGAGAGCAAAAATAAACAATAAATAAAAAGCAGGAGTTGCAATTCTTGTATCAGATAAAATAGATTTTAAAGCAACAAAGATATAGTGGTAAAAGGATCAATGCAACAACAAGAGCTAACGATCCTAACACCCAGATAGGAGACTTAGATTCAATGAGACAGAAAATTAATAAGGATATCAAGGATTTGAACTCAGATCCAGAACAAGTAAACTTAATAAATATTTATAGAGCTCTCCACTTCAAATACACAAAATATACATTCTTGTCAATACCACATCACACCTACCCATTAGTTTAAATGAAACATTGATTGGCCATTATTAATACCCAATTTTTTTCAAAATAAAGCAATATTTCTATTTACTCTCCCTCTTTCTCTTCCTCTTTCTTCCTCTCCTTTACTTATTATTATTTTTTTTTCTTTCATTCTCTCAAAAAAAAAGAAATCAACTTGTAAACCTCTAGATCCAGGTCAGCAATGTCTCTTTCATTGCTTGATTTCCTTTCTTCCCTTCCCTCCCTCCCTCCCTCCCCGCTTCCTCCCTTCCTTCATCCCTTCCTTCCTCCCTACCGTCCTTCTTCCCTTCCTTCCTGCCTTCCTCCCCCCCCCAAAAAAAATAGATCATATTATTTTGAGATATGTTCCATCAATACCTAATTTATTGAGTGTTTTTAGCATGAAGGGGTGTTGAATTTTATCAAAGGCCTTTTCGGCATCTATTGAGATAATCATGTGGTTTACGTCATGGGTTCTGTTTATGTGATGAATTACATTTATTGATTTGTGTATGTTGAAGTAGCCCTGCATCCCTGGGATGAAGTTGACTTGATTGTAGTAGATAAGCTTTTTGATGTGCTGCTGGATCCAACAAAACAAGCAAAGGGGAAAAGAGTCACACTGGCTCTCCAAAAATGATAATTGGTCACAGCTGGCACCAAGAGGCAGATTCCCAGTATATAAAAATACCTGAAATTGGTAATCCGCAGCTTTCAGAAGTTTGGTGATTGAGCTCGAGGATACACATTAAGGGACAGAATGAAAGAGTATGACCTTCCAGGGGCATTCCACCAGAAAAGGAAAGAACACCTCAGGTGAGAATGGGTACAACTCCAGTTATCACACTGCTCATGCTCACCTTTTAAGTGTTAGCAGGCCACTGGCCTCTAACATGTTGCTGGCCTCTACCATGTCTTAGTTTCTCTCTCTGGAGGTCTAAGCACCTCTGGGAGGGATCAAAGAATGGAGCCATCAGCTCCTATATGAACTTTTTTGGATGAGCATTTTTCTTTCTTTCTTTCTTTCTTTTTTTTTTTTTTTTTTTTCAGTAGAGACAGGGTTTCACCTTGTTGACCAGGATGGTCTTGATCTCTTGACCTCGTGATCCACCCGCCTCGGCCTCCCAAAGTGCTGGGATTATAGCTGTAAGCCACAGCGCCCGGCCTAATGGATGAGCATTCTTCAACTTATTTTGTTGGGAGTTCCCTGTAGGGCCACTGCATGTCATGGGAGTTTAATCTCCTAGACACTCCCACTTGGTCCCTGGTCACCCAGGGGTGCCTTTTTGCTGGGAGGAGCGAAAGGTCCTTTCTCTTTAGAGCTGAGAACAGTCAGTCTCTCATTTATCTGTGAAAATGACAGTTCAATTCCTCATGTGAATGCACAGACAAGCCAAATTGAGATTTATTTTGGAGGAAAAAAACAATAGAGAAGATCCTTTAGAATACACCTCCAAACTAGAATTAGTATCCTAGACAACAACTTCCTAGGAGGAAAAAAAAATCCAGCTCAAAACAATTTAAGGACCATCAACCAAAGTGAGGTCCAGGGCTCTGGAATACTTACCAGTTCCACCATATGAGAAGCTTGAAGCTGGAGAGGCTTTCAGTGGGCCCATGCTGGTACCTTAGCTCCAAGTTTGGGCAACTCCTTGAGGGTCCCAAGTCTTCTCTGGAAGAGAGAATGGATGCCGCATTGGATGCCAGATAATTGTTGATGAAAATAGTCAAACTCTGTACAATATTTGAAGAGATTTATTTTGATTCAAATATGAACGACCATGGCCAATGACACAGCCCTCAGGAAATCCTGAGAACATGTGCCCGAGGTGGTAGGGGTGCCACTTGGTTTTATACATTTTAGGAAGACATGAGACTTCAAATACATTTAAGAAATACGTTGGTTCTACCCAGAAAGGCAGAACAACTTGAAGCAGGGGCTTCCAGGTTATAGGTAGATTTAGAAATTTTCTGGTTGACAATTGGTTGAGTTTATCTAAACACCTAGGATCAATAGAAACGAAATCTTTGAGTTGCAAGAGGTTGTGGAGACCAAAGTTTTGTCATGCAGGTGAAGCCTCCTAGTAGCAGGTTTCCTAAGGTCTATGTTGATGCTCATGTCAGAGAGGTATAACGAGGCATGTCTGACCCCCATTTCCCACTATGGCCTGAAACGGTCTTTCGAGTTAAATTTTAGAGTACCTAGCCTAGGAGTATGTCCATTCAGATGGTTTGGCTTTTAGAATTTTGTTATGCTTTACAACACACAGATAGAAGTAGGTCTTATTTATAGATTCATAAGACTCCTTTTTTTCTCCTGTTTTAGACTTCTAATTTCTTGATAACCTGTTTCACTACCCTAGGCAATTGTTGGCTAGATAGCCCTAAATTTACATAGTAAAGGAACAACTCTTAAGTGAAAATCAGATAGTGAAATTTATGTTTTAAAGTACAGAGCGGGGGGGGGGGGGGGGAGTCTGTGTGTGTTAGAGAGAGATTAAAACTGGATGCCAATTCAAACAGAAAATTATAAAAATCTACCATAGGATTGTATAAGGAGACTAATATTATTTAGATAGGTCGTTTTGAATTTAGTCTTTATCTTTTAACTGGGTCTAAGAGCTTTAGGAAGTGCCCACACTGAATCTTGGGTCTCCAAAAAGAGAGAAGTATGATGGGACTAGGTCATGTAATGCTTTTACACTGTACTTTGTTACAAAGACATGTGACATGTCTCTAAATGTCTAAACCAAGCCCTTTCTTATTTTCAACATTCAAGAGTAGCCCCTCTTGAAATAACTATTTTAGTAAAAAAAAAAAAAAAAAAAAAAAAAAGTCAGGTAACATAACAGAAAAGCAAGCTGTTTAAGGTTGGAGACGAACTTGTCTGTTTACACTCTTGGGTAAAACAGAGTTTGGTATGGTATGTAGGGCACAACAGTTTATCATAAGGTAAAACAAAGGTTTCTCCTCAAAAATGAGTCTGGCACTTTCTCTGTTTTCTTTAAGGAATCCCAAGCTATTAGAAATTATTCTAGGTCCCTTGTGCAGCAGAGGGTGGCCAGAGAAAGAAGAGACAGGCAGAAGTAAATGGAGAAAACAGAATTCAGTTGACTGAGAAGGATACAAAAAACCTTTTCCTCAAAAAAGAAGATCCTAGGAGAGAAAGAAAGCATAAAGACCTTTTAATTAAATACATAAGCAAACAAACACACACATACACACACATATGTATATATCTTGGATACTAACTTTTAATTAATCTGATTTTTTAACCAGTGAGCTCTTAAAGAAATCCTTTTCAATCTCATTACCCTATTTTAGCTGGGACAAACTGCTGGTATTTCAAAAGTACCACAAATATTAAGCCAGAAAAGACTTGATTTACAAACCAAACTCAAGCTGTCATGGTGAAAAGAAGGCACAATCTTAGCTACTGAACTACAGCCAGAGGCAAGGGCCATTGCTCTTTCAGTTTGTCTTCGTGAGCAAAAAGTGGCCATCTCATGTAAACAAAGCCCCTCAAGTAGTCAAAATCTTTCTTTTTTTTCCTTTTGCTGACCATTTTTTTCTTTTTCCTTTTTTTTCCAGCTGTGGGAATTTAGTCAATGCAGAAGGCTTGATCCCTGTAATTTGGAACTTTCCTTTGGATTTGATCAAGTTGGGTAGAGTTGGTCAAACCCAGTGGGGGGAAAAAAAACGAAAAAACAAAAACAATCACAAACACAAACAAATGAAAGTTAAGGAAAACAAACAAATGATCACACGGTTTACACAATTACTGAGTGCTCTAAATGTAAGGGGAAATTAAGGGCAGCCTACTTATTAATCTTAACTTCTAGTCATTAAGGATCATTTCCAAGACAAAACCCCAATTCAGCTACTTACCTAGGAATGGGCCCCAGGCTCAAGACTGCTCTCTACCAGCCTACAAGCAGGAAATACTGAAACTTGCCTCCCTTGTTGGAAGTGAGCTGAAACTTCAGAAAGTAGTTGTTTGCTTTTCATTGTCATGGAAGCAGGAAAACTCATCTTCCTTGTTGGAAGCAAGTAAAACTCCAGAAAAGGAAATGTCCAACAAAATAAACCTTAAATCTCAACCAAATTTTGGAAGATCAAAGATTCTCTGAAGGGGATAGCTCCCAGGACTTGGCGAATTGTCCTATCAGTTTGAGCAATAAAGATAGCCCAGGCTGGTATCAAGCACCAATGGGAGATTTGTCAAAGATCAGGGACACCTCCGCTCAGCGTTCCTTATGTGGGTTGCCAATTTGTAAACAAAAAACAATCTGTTTAGAAGTGTATTTGCCAAGGCTAAGGATATGCCTATTTTGCCAAGGAAACAAGTCTGTTCTCTTCTACATAGATGATTTTGAGGGCTTCAGTATTTAAAGGGGAAAGGTGGGCTGGAGGGGAAAGAAGGAGGGTATGATCACATTACTGAATTCACATGTTGCAAGAGAAAAAGATCAGGTAGGAGAGCAGTCAATTATGTATTCACCTTGTGTTCACTGTAAAAGGTGAGCACAGACTGGCTACCTGTGGAGATATTTAACTTTTTATCTGTAGCTATCTGCTTAGGAACAAAAGAAAGGCAGCTTCTTGCATTATGAGCTTTATTTCTTTTTCTTTTGGCTGAGTGAATTGGGCTCCCAAGTTTTCATTTTTCTTTCACAGTACTTTACAAATACTAACTCAATTATCTTCACAGCAATCCTAAAAGGAAGACATTGTTATTATCTCTATTTCTCAGGTGAGGAAACTGGTGTGAAGAAAGATTAGGCACCTTGCCCAGGTTCCACAGCTACTCCATAGCAGAGATTCCCACCATAAAGGTGAGTGGAAGAACAGCATCTAGCTCACACCATTGCTGTGATGAGTGAAAGAGGCAATGCACGTAGGGTGTCTAATATTGGGCATGGCGGGTATAGAGCAGGAGCTCAGTAAGTAGCCAATGCTGTTAATGTAATTAGTAGTAACAATATCTAAAGTTGAATATCTATAGAAGGAACACAGAGGCTTGTGCCAACTATAGAATTCATATAGTGAAAAATTTATAAATTTTTTGAAAATGACAACTAATTCATATACACCACTGCATGTTCAAATTTGTACGATTGACATAAATAAACATATACAATAATACAGGTTACATCTTTATGATACTGGGAATGATGTAAAGGGAAAAGATATAATTAAAAATTTAGTTTTATAAAATTAAATATTTCAGGAATACCAGTTTCTTTTTTTTAAAGTAAAGCTCAGAAGCCAAAAGTGGGTAAAAACCTTGTCTAGATTTTCATTTAAATTTCTTTAGCTTTTTTGCTATTGTTGCTGTTGTTTAAAGAGGAAGTTTCAAAGTATTTCACTTCATAAAAATAAACTCAGAAATATGAATATCTACTGCCTTTGTATTCCTCATACTACCTCAGGAAAACAACTATATATCATTGCAAATAAATGAATGCAAGTTATTCTTTACCCTTTTAACCAGTTGTGTAATTCTTAGTTCTGTGATTTGAAATTAAAAAATTGTCTTAGCACATTGTCTCAAGAATGGCCTTTCATGGTTTTTGGGAAATTGATGTGATCTTTACATATAATTGCAGAATAGAACAGTTTATGGCCACTTACAGCTGCACTCTTTTAAATAAATTTTAATAAAATTACAGAGTTGAAGTTATGCATAATAACTTTTAGCTCTGAAATGTATACTGTGAAATTCTAATCATCCGGTAATGATCCTACCCGAGGCTGCCCAACTAGGCTAGATCTTCCATGGGAATATTTTCTGCTCCCGTCTTAACAATCTCTACAATTTATGTATCTAATCTTTGTGACATATGCTGCCAGTGTTATCAAGCAAGACCAATGTAGCTGATCAGTATACAGATTTATAGGTTCCATCCAAACTTTAAGGTGGCATAGTCTTTCCTAGTATAGCCTATGTTTAAGGACACTTGCTCTGAAGTCACACAATTCAATCTCTCTCCTCTGTTCTCTTCCTTCCCTATTCCACCATCCCTTAGTTATCTTCCTTCCTTACTCCCTTCTTCCCCTTCTTCTCGCTTTCCTTTTCTTGCTTTTTCCTCTTTGTGTCTATGTCTAGCATACTGATGGCTTCCAGGAATGAAGCCCAGATGAAATTTTGATGTTGTCTTTTTCTCAAGTAACCCAGTCAGCCAGCAGATAGCTTGTCAATTCCTTTAAAGTACCTAGGTGCCTGGCACTGTGGGGAAGAAAAGCCAAGTAAGTTAGTGTTTCCATCCTCAATGCACTCACAATTTAGTTGGAAAGATAAAGCATGTTCATGTGAAAAGATAAGTAGAAAGACAAAGCAGGGGACAATGAAATACTTTCTGACTCAAAACTCGAGGTGAGGTTAGACTTGGTAGGTTCTAAGCAAGTGTGGCCAAAGTGAAGTTGCTTCAAGACTAAAAGGCACCAGCCTGATCCCAGAAATGGGAGAAGATGGTCATACTTCAGGGCATTTTCCAAGCTGAGGTTTGTGCTCCAACACTACAGTCACTAAACTCTGAGTACTGTGCTGGTCAGTACCAGGTGGGCAGATTCTTGAGAGTCATGAGGCCAAGGTTCTTTTGAAGTCTTATAGTGGCTGCCCTTAGAGACAATAAATGACAAATGTTTCCTATTCAGATTTTAGCTAATCTCTTTAGTATTGGGAAGGCCTGGAAGAAAAAGATTCGAGCTATGTTCTTTACAGGTGCAGATTTTTCCCCACAAAGGAGAGCTTTGCAAAGCCATTTCAAGATATGGCAAAGAAACATGTTTTGGGGTAAAATATTTTTATTTTCCTCCTTGTCTCATAATGTTATGCCAGAGTCAGGATGGAAAGTAAGTCATGATATGTAGGGTTAAATAAAACTCATCTGATGAGAATTTATGGTTTGTAGAACATGATACCCCCAACTCCTTAGACTGGAATTTGGGCAAGATAAAAAAATCAGAGCTTAGTCATAACTATCACAATTTACTCTTTTTATATAGGATCTCCATACTATCTCTATTCCTGTCTCTGTAACAGTACAAGCCACTTAACTACTGTATTTCTGTTGTCCTATTGATAGCGTACAGCTATTTGAGAGGTCAGAGAAATTCAAACATGTTCAAATAAAGAGAAATCATAAAAGAATAAAGGTGTTACATAAACATAAAGAATCATTTCCTGCTTTATTTCTAGAGATCAGATTGTTTTCTTCATATTTCTACTCCTTACCCTAATTTCCCAGATCAACTTTTCCCATTTGTCCTTACCCACAGAGAGAAATGAAATGACATACAAGGAATTTTAAAACAATTAGCAGGGTGGAACTTCAATATATATCAGAACATCATTTTGTATGGCTTAAATATATACAATAAAATGAATAGAAAATATTGTTCTTGTTTTGGTTGTGCTAATGATACTGTGGTTAAGTGTATTAAAAAGGATCTATATTTTAGAGATAATACACTGAAATACTGAGTGATGAAATGATGTGACTTATGGACTTGCCTCAAAATAATCCATGGGTAGGTACAGGGTGTTGGAGATTTGGTTAGGGTACCGATTAAACTTAAATGGCTATGAATGATAATTATTAAAACTGGACTATGAACACATGTGTGTTCATCTCAAGATTCTCTCTGCTTATGTGTATGTTTGTCATTTTCCATAATTAAAAACACAAAAAATCGTTAAGCATTGCAAAATCAAATGCTAGGAGGGCTAGTCAGTAACAAGAGAGAAACAAGCAAAGTAGGGACTGTGGTGAACTGAAAAAAAATGCCTCCTCCGAAGGGGATGGCCAACAGTCAGCTCTAGCTCAATGTTGCTGGGTGGAAATGTGGGGCTAGGGCTGAAAGATTCTCCAGTTTTTCAAGATGGACCAAAAATAAAAATATTTTAATGAAACCTTCCATTATTTAAGTGTTGTCAACTAATTCTAATAGTTTATCAAAAAGTGCGCTGGTCATCTAAAAAGCAGGTCTGTGAACCAGGTTCAGCTGGAAGATGCCAATTTACAATTTGTTTCTGAGAATTTTACTCTGGCGCAGTAGAACGTAATGGAAAGTGCCTCCAATGCTGACACTCACAGAATGCCATCATTCTGCCTTATTCTTCCTCATTATAAGTTCTGATCCAATATATGCTTTGTTCTTCATGCTCCACTCTTGCCTATGAATTTCTCTAATTTTATCCTTTACTCTTTTTATCTAGTTCTGATTTCAGAAACGTAACCATTGAATACCAACACATCATGAGTGACCAAGACAGGAGACCTCGTGGTAACAAAACAAACTTTAGGCCACACTTGACCTAGTACTTCTTTCTGGTACACTGTGCTGCTGTTCTTAACAATAAGAAGGTAGCTTGGGAATGCATTAAGAAAAACGCTTCCTCCCCAGCCCAGGTAGTTCTGGATAATTGAATTGCATTAAATTTCCTCCTGTGCAATAGCTAATACCATTTGTTGCAAATAGTAAAGATTTCCAAGCAATCTAAATGCTTACAAGAGGTGTGTGCCAGGGACCCTCTTAATGAACTCTTTAGCTAACTTCCTATAGGAATGGAAAACTGGTTTCAGTCACCCTTACAAACTCTTGTTATTGTAGTTATTTTCGTCTTGCTCTTCTTTCAATATTATTATTGTTATTATATTTTTCTGTCTTATGGTGCTGATTGCTCTTCTTTCTATTCACAACAGACAAGGAATAGTAACAAAAGCACTAACATTCTGTCATGCAGAATTGGAACCCAAGACATGGCACTCGAGAATATTTACAGGTTACTGCAAAGCGGTTTCATTCCTCAAATCCTGATCGTGCCCCCTTATCTGAGCCTCTTGTCAGCAGGAAGCAGCCAGAGTGGTCTGATTCCCTTCTTATTGATCACGCCTCAGGACTGAGAGATGGGCAAGATAAGGGGGATCTGAAGCCATCCCCACTAGGTTGACAAGAATGGCATGCTGGATTCTGGACAGAAATATAGTTGTAATTAACCATTAAACAGACTGCATTTTGGCCTGCTTCCTTGTTGCTAGAAGTCGTGTCGCACTAGGTACTGATCATTTGCATCCTCATTGTTCCCATAGGTAGGATGTCTGACATTAGGGTCTTAAGACTGTTTAAGAATTGATTTGCATCCCCAGTGTTCATATAGACAGGATCTCCGCCATTAGAATCATTATGCTTTTGCTTAAGAATAATGCTTAGGATGTTTTTCAGACCCTGATTTCCAACAACCAGTTTGAAGACCCCCACAGAGGAATGGGATAAACATGAAAATATAGCTTCTTCATCTTCTTCTCCCATGACTTCACCCCACATTTTTCAACCAATCAATGATTTTCACACTTCCACTCACTTCAGAACCCTTAAAGACCATATTACCTCTCACATCCTCCTTCAGTTACTTTAGGATTAAATTTTTTTCTCTGCTGTTAAAAAAAATGAAGAAAGCAAACTAACAAGCTGGGAGGGTTGGGACATCCTATAGAAATATAAAGGTATTTTATGAAACTTTTTTTTTGTAATCAAGAAACAAGAACTTTTTTTGAAGTTCATCAGATGTTCTTCCAATTGCCTGTTTTTTTTTCTTCTCTTAAATAGAAATTTTAAATGTAGTGCTTTCTACTTTAAACAAGCATATGTCATGATTCCAGTCTTACTAAATTCTCTCTCTAGGCTGGGTGCAGTGGCTCATGCCTGTAATCCCAGCACTTTGAGGGGCCAAGGTGGATGGATTACCTGAGGTTGGGAGTTCAAGACCAGCCTTGACAACATGGTGAAACCCTGTCTCTACCAAAAATGGAAAAAATATTAGCTGGGTGTGGTGGCAGGTGCCTGTAATCTCAGCTACTCAGGAGGCTGAGGCAGGAGAATCACTTGAACCCAGGAGGGGGAGGTTGCAGTGGGCTGAGATTGTACCACTGAACTCTAGTCTGGGCGACAGAGCAAGACTGTCTTAAAAAACAGAAAAAAATTCTCACTCTATATTCCTGCAGCCATTGATCCTTCATCATTCTATGCATACAGATATCTGGGAGAACTCTCACCAATGTCAACCTTGGTTATTTCTTCCTCATGTAAGTAGATCTGTTTTTTCTGCTTTGGATTTTCTGACTTCCTTGAATTTTTATATAACAATTTATACATTGCTTGGGTACAATAACTTAGTACCAAAAAGGACCAAATGACAGAAATAGAAACTTTTAAAAAGCATATTTTATCTATTATGCTGATTTTGGGAAATAGAAAATAGCCTTGCAGGATGCTGAGATAAGTTTGACATATAGAGAAACAACAAATAATGTTTTCATAAATACATCTCAAATATTGCATGGGAAATAAGTATCAAAAATATATTTGTAGTTTCTCTGTATTCCAAATTTAACTTAGCATACTGTATTTTTATTTGCTAAGCATTACAATGGTAAAAGAAGTGCATCATCAGTTGTTTTCGAAATACTTTGGATACTTTGTCCCTTTACCTCCCATCCAATTAAAGTTTTTTTCAATTCAGGAGAATATCAGAAAAATAAATGCCCTCTGAGCCAATACTATGCATTATCCATACACATAGACAGCACCTACCAATGCCTTATGCCCATTAATTTACCTACATGCTTGTTAAGGACACACCATGCTCACTTACTGAGTTTGTCAAATATAAAAACTTTAAAACCCTTGATATCATAAAATAGGATCACAGTTCATTGTAAAATAAATCATTCATTTAGCCAGTGATAACTCAAAGATTTCAAAAAATGCAAAAATCTTTATTCTTTAAGGGAGATTTACTTTCTCAAGTAAGCCCTAATAAAGATAACATGAGGCCAATTAAATCTCTCTCAAAATCTTATAAACAAATCTATTAAATTTTAAGCATCTTGACCAAGAGATATAATCTCCATAAACTTTTTTGTAACATTTTAGAATGTTTTATTAAAAAGTGAGATAATGGTAATAATGATGTCATCCACGTAAAAATAAAATTCATTCATTCATTAAAAGTGTTGGTTAAAATCTTGCTAATCTGACACAGGGGCCCAAATGCTAGTCTTCAATCAGTGTGCCTTCAATACTTATGTTTAATTTACAGAGAAACCGAACTAATTTTATCTCAAAATTGGCCTTTATAATATCATGTGCCCACCTCTTCTATGATAGATAGTCCCTGGTCCTAGAGGAGTTGAATAGGTTTAATTTCTGGCCCTGTGTCTCACAAATGCAGTTTATTTTGGTTGTCATCATCTACCAGTTCTGAAGATGAAGTTTTAATTTCTTTCAGTGTTTAAGATTTAGCAGAATTAAGGTCGGGCATGGTGGCTCACGCCTGTAATCCTAGCACTTTAAGAAGCCAAGGCAGGCAGATCACTTGAGGCCAGGAGTTTGAGACCATCTGGACAACATGTTGAAAGCCCCTCTCTACTAAAAATATGAAAAAATAGCTGGGTGTGGTGGTATGTGACTGTTATCCCAGCTACTTGGGAGGCTGAGGCACGACAGTCTCTTGAACTCAAGAGGTGGAGGTTGTAGTGAGCCAAGATCATGCCACTGAACTCCAGCCTGGATGACAGATTGAGACTCCATCTTAAAAAAAAAAAAAAAAAAAAAAAAAGAATTTAGCAAGACTTGCTGTCCTTTTAAAACCCAGGAGGCAAAGCACTGTAACTTAATGGCACAGGTCTTTAAAAGCAATACAGAAAGTTACATAGATGTAATAAACTTAATTGTTTTATTTTTCAAGCTCAGTTTTCCTAGGCAAATCAAAACTTAATAACAATGACATAAGAATTATTTCAATAAAATGTAAAATCTGTTTGTTAGGCCAATTACAAAAAGGCAAAAGAAAAGAAAGACCTTCTGAAGTGTGCTTTGTTTTTCCCTACAGGAAGTCAATTTAGATAACTGAAAGTCAAAACTAATGAAAAAGGTACCTGAGTTAGTTAGACATAGGAAGAACGTTTCCTGGGTCATAAGTGAAAATGTTTGGATTCCTAGAACAGTTTAAAGCCAAGAGCACAGAATGTAATGTTGGAAGAAAACATATCCTTTACACCATTAAGATAAAACAGTTTTAGCATCAGGCCACAACAACAGAACCTGAGGAAAAAAGTTACAGGAGCTGAGGAAGTTGAAGAAGGATATTATCTCAGGCTTTCTCAAAGGGGAGAGAAAGCTGAAACAGCAAAACACAGTAAGAGTTGACCTTTTGCGATAAAAAAATTAAAATATCTTGTAATTTTACTAAGAGTAAATGAATACCTTAAAATTGTTGTTCTAACCAATTATTTAGTGTATTAATGTTTCTTATATCAAAACCCAATCTCTAAAAAGACTACACATAATTTCTTTTTAATTATAGTTGTATTTTTCTCTCAGAAATCCTCTTTTTACAAACCTTATTTTAGTTTTTTCCTCATAAATTCTCTTTTTACAAACCTTATTTTTCTTTCTTTGAGATGGAGTCTCGCTCTGTTGCCCAGGCTGAAGTGCAGTGGTGCAATCTTGGCTCATTGCAACCTCCGCTCTTGGGTTCAAGTGATTCTCCTGCCTCAACCTACCGAGTAGCTGGGATTACAGGTGTGTGCCACCACTCTCAGCTAATTTTTTTTTGTATTTTTAGTAGTGATGGGGTTTCCTCATTTTGGTCTGGCTGGTCTCAAACTCCTGACCTCAGGTGATCCACCTGCCTCAGCTTTCCAAAGTGCTGGGATTACAAGTGTGAGCCACCATGCCCAGCCACAAACCTTATTATGACTTATATGAACCATTTCCAACATGTTTGCACTTCCTGTTTTATCCTAGACATTCCTTTTTCTTAAATAACCAGTCATATTATTTTAGGACAAATATTTATGATACAAGATTCTTTCTCATATAAAATTATTTTCCTTTTAACCTTTCTTACCAAAAATACCTATTTATATTTATAACTTTACTTACAGCACTCTTATTTACTGGTTCCTTTTACCTTGTTTCTTAGACAGCATTTAAATAACCTTTGAATTAGACAAAAATCATTTTCCTTTAAATAAGAACACATTTTAGATAAATGTTTTCCTATAATTTTTTTAAAATTGGAAATGACCCGACATTTAATGAATATCTATTATTTAACTATATAACTTTAGATTCTAAATTATATTAGAAGGATTTTGTTTTTGTTTTTGAGACAGAGTCTCACTCTGTCACCCAGGCGAAAGTGCAGTGGCACCATCTTGGCTCACTGCAACCTCCGCCTCCTGGATTCAAGTGATTCTTGTGCCTTAGCCTCCCAAGAAGCTGGAACTACAGGCATGCACCACCATGCCTGGCTAATTTTTGTATTTTTAGTAGAGATGTGGTCTTGGCATGTTGGGCAGGGTGATCTCAAACTCCTGGCCTCAACTGATGCATCTGCCTCAGTCTCCCAAAGTGCTAGGATTACAGGCGTGAACCAACGCACCTGGCCAACAAGTTTATTTACAAGCATTTATTCCATTACATTTACCTAATTAATTAATTTTTAAAAGTAATTTACCTAGGTTACTTATGCAAACTGTGATCGTTATCATTTAATGTTATTTCCCTATTAACCATTTTTATAGCCTGTGAATTTCAGGTTTTCCTAAGTAAGAACCTTAAGGTTTGACAAATGGGGATTTTCTTGACTAATAACTCAGGATTTAGCTGTTTTCATTAAATGAACAATATGAAATGTCTTCTTTATCAAAAAACTATATAAAGGAAGATAATTCTCTTTTGGGCTGTATCCATAACTTTATAACCCTTATGCCAAATTTTGACACCTAACATCTAGCAGAGATAGATATAAAACTACTTGACCAATAAATCTACATAATAATGTATGTTGACAATTCTGAAGCCATTTCTAATTTTATTTTACCAATAATTTAATAATCAGCTTATTTCTTAAAGATTTACTTGGCCGGGCGCGGTGGCTCACGCCTGTAATCCCAGCTACTCAGGAGGCTGAGGCAGGAGAATTGCCTGAACCCAGGAGGCGGAGGTTGCGGTGAGCCGAGATCGCGCCATTGCACTCCAGCCTGGGTAACAAGAGCGAAACTCCGTCTAAAAAAAAAAAAAAAAAAAGATTTACTTAAGTCACATGAATTTAAAAAAGCATTTGGCTTCAAATCTCTCATTTTCTGACAGAGTATTTGATTTAAGTGCTTTTTTCCTTTAAGCTAATTAATTAGATCTCTTTTATATATATTTTTAGTAGTGAAATATTTCATAAATGACACACAAATAAGCACATGTATTAGTCACACAGATGGGAGTAGATCTTTTCGATTCACAAGACCTCTTTTTTCCTGTCTTGGACTTTTGATTTCTTGATAACCTGTTTTATTATCCTAAGCAGTTATCAGATAGAGAGCCCTCATCTTCATATTAAAGAAATAACTCTCAGGTGAAAAATCAGAGTAATTAACATCTAAAAGTACAGAGAGAAACAGTCTGGTGTGCTAAATAGAGATTAAAAATGAATGCCAAATCAAACATAAAATTATAGAAATCTATCATAGGATTATAAAAGAAGGCCAATTTTATTTACATAGATAGTTCTCAACTAAGTCTCTAGCTTTTTTTCTTTTTGAGATGGAATCTCACTCTGTAGCCCAGGTTGGAGTGCAGTGGTACGATCTAGACTCACTGCAATCTCTGCTTCCCAGGTCCAGTTCAAGCAACTCTCCTGCCTCAACCTCCCCAGTAGCTGGGATTACCAGCACATGCCACCATACCCAGCTAATTTTTATATTTTTAGTAGAGATAGGGTTTCACCATGTTGGCCAGGCTTGCCTTGAACTCCTGATCTTGTGATCCACCCACCTCAGCCTCCCAAAGTGCTGGGATTACAGGCATGAGCCACTGTGCCTGGCCTAGTCTCTGGCTTTTAACTGGATCTTAAGCTCTGGGCAGAGCCTACGCTGAATCCTGGGTCTCCAAAAGATAGAATTATCATGATTCTAGACCATATGATGCTTTTGCAGTGCACTTTGTTACAAATATGTTCCTCTAAGTGTCTAAACTACACCCTTTCTTATCTTAAACACCCGAAAGGTAGCCTCTGTTGTAATAACTTAGTCCAAAAATCAGGTAACACAGTACAAAAGCAAGCAGTTTAAGATCTGAGAAGAACTTCTCTGTTTAGATCTTGGGATTCCATAAAGAAAAATAGATGTTTCTCCACAAAAAGGAGTCTGGTGCCTTCTCTGTTTTATTTAAGAAATTCCAAGCTATTAGAAACTATTTTAGGTCCCTCATGCAGCAGAGAGGAGCAAGACAAAGGAGAGACAGGCAGAAGTAAATGGAGAAAACAAAATTCATTTGACTGAGAAGGAAAAAATACTTTTTATCAAAAAACAAGATCCTAGGAGAGAAAAAAAAAACAACAGGCTGGACGCAGTAGCTCACGCTGGTAATCCCAGCACTTTGGCAGGCCGAGGTGAGTGGACCACCTGAGGTCAGGAGTTTGAGACCAGCCTGACCAACATGGAGAAACCTTGTCTCTATTAAAAATACAAAATTAGCCGGGCGTGGTTGTACATGCCCTGTAATCCCAGCTACTCGGGAGGCTGAGGCAGGAGAGTAACTTGAACCCGGGAGGCAGAGGTTGTGGTGAGCCAAGATCGCACCATTGCATTCCAGCCTAGGCAACAAGAGCGAAACTCCATTCCCCAAAAAACAAAATTTAAAAAACTTAAAGGCATTTTAAATACATAAACATATCGTGGATATTAACTTTTAATTATGCTGACTTTGAGCCATTGAGCTCTTAAAAAGTTGTATTAAATCTCATTACCCTATTTTAGCTGGAACAAACTGCTGATATTTCAAAAATAGCACAAATATCAAACCAGAAAGGACCTGATTTATAAACCAAACCCAAGCTGTTGTGGTGAAAAGAAGGGCAAAACCTTAGCTACAGAACTGCAGTGTGGGGCACAGTTTGGCTTGGCTAGCAAAAGATGGCCTTGTTATGTAAAAAGAGTTCCTCAGGTGGTCAAAATCTTTCTGTTTTCCTGTTGCTGGCTGTTTATTCTTTTCCCTTCACTCCCCAACAGCTGCAGGAATTTAGCTCATGCAGAGGCCTCCTTCCCCACAATCTGTAACTTTCCTTCAGTTGAGGAGTTAGTCAAATCCAATGGGAAAAAGACCCAAACAATAAAAACAGTAACAAATAAATGAAAAAAACGTTTAGCAAAACAATGATTATACAATGTATACAATTCCTGAGCACTCTAATGGTAAGGAGAAATTAAGAGCAGCTGGGTTTTTTTCTTAACTTTAGGTCATTAAGGAGAATGTTCAAGATAAATCACCAATTCAGGTACTTACCTAGGAATGGAGTCAAGGCTCAACACTGCCCTCTACCAGCCTAGAAGCAGGAAAAAAAACTCCAACTTGTCTTCCCTGTTGGAAGTGAGCTCAAACTCCAGAAAGGAGTTGCCTGCCCTCCATCATCATGGAAGCAGGAAAACTCGCCTTCCTTGTTGAAAATGAGTAAAACTCCAGAAAAGGAGCTGTACAGCAAAATAAGCCTTAAATATCAACCAAATCTGGGGAGATCAGGGATTGTCTGGACGGGAGGAGTTCCCAGGCCTCAGCAAATTGTCCTATTGGTTTGAGCAATAAAGATATCGCAAGCTGGTAGCAAGCACTAATAGAAGATTTGCCAAAGCTCAGGGACACCTCAACTCAGAATTGCTTTGTGGTTACCAATTTGTAACCACACGATCTGAGACAGCTCTCAATTAACTTGAGGAAATTTTATTTTACCAAGGTTAAGAACAAGCACCTAGAATGCAGGTCTATACCTTTCTCCAAAGAAGATTTTGTGTACTTCAATATTTAAAGTCAAAAGGGCAGATATTGGAGGGAAAGGAAAAATTTATTAAAGATGTGGGGAGTAGATAACAGATAAATGGTTGCATTCTTTTGACTGAGAAACCTTTCACTGAATACATAATTTACATGCGAGAGAAGGGTAGAGGAATAGTAACTTATGCCTTTGTCAGCTCAGTGAAGCTGCATTTTTACATTAGAGAAAGCAATCAGATATACATCTGTCTCAGATGAGCAGAGGGATGACTTTGAGTTCCGTTTTTTGTCTAGAACCTGTGAAGATGAGTTATCAATTTACGTTGTCAGGATAAAATTCAACAGAGCCATTTTAAGGTAGACATCTTGGGGCCCAAAATGAATGTCCCAGTGGGCAAATTATACATGTAGCTTTGTTTGTAGCTATCTTAGTTAAGAACAAAACGGGAGGCAGGTTTGCCTGATGCAGTTCCCAGCTTGACTTTGCCCTTTGGCTTAATGATTTTTGAGTCATGAGATTTATTTTCCTTTTACAAGACATAACTGCCGAGACCAGCTCAGTCATAGAGATCCCAACCCAGGCAGTGCTGAAGGAATTAAGAAACAGAAACAAAGATAGAGTGCAAAAGTGGGATCAGAGTGGGACCATCAGGGGACTGACAGCATTTCCCAGCTGAAAGCCCAGAGCAGACTCTGACCCACGTATTTATTTTTCGTGAACAAGTAATTATTTTTAATTTTAATAAGCAGATGCTCAGTGTTTCTTCATAGAATAAAGATAGGCTAAACAGGCAGATAGTGCCTATTCACTACTAAAATAGAAATAAGCTAGAAAGCACTCTTTGTGAGTCAGCAACGGGACAAGGTCAAATATCCTGTGTTTTGGGAACTGGTTTAACTAGTGCATGACTGGTATTCTAGCAGTTTTCTGCTGGGAATGGCTCAGTGTTCCTTGCCATCACCTCTCAGCAAGCAACATATACTCCCTCATACACACGTCAAGACTTTCTCCCAACACATAACTGTTATATCGAACTCAACACAGAAAGTCAACACCAGAACAAAAGTATGCCAAATTACAGGGTTTATTGCCGGCGACCACGGAGGACTCACGTCTCTCCAACCCGTGGCCCCCGTAAAAGAGGGTGACAAGACCTTTTATACCCGTAAAATTACCTTGGGGGTGAGGGGTGGAGATGGGAATGAAAACTGTCAATCACCTCCCAGGCTAAGACGAGGGTGAGGGGCTTAAGACATTCTGAGGGCCAGTGGATTCAAATCACCTTCTGGGCAGAGAAGAGGGTGAGGGGGTTCCGGACATTTCGAGGGCCATGGGACTATTTGACATTCTGATTGTTATTTAAGGGGTTCACAGATGCTAAGATTAGCATTCATTTACACATCGTCTGGGTAAGGGTAGGATCCATAGATTTTCAGTTGCTTGGCGCCAGGATGGAATTATCTGGGGGTGCTTACTCTGGGAAACAAAGGCCAACAATTCTGGCAGATAGGAGAAAGTATGCAGCTTTACCTCTCTTTGCATCCTGCAAATAATCTATCAGTTTACAGAAACCAAGGTTAGCAGTCCTTGTGAGGAGAATGGAAACATCATAAAGTGATTTCTTATCTCAAGCAAGTTGAAAATTTAGCATGGCATGGCTGGGCATGGTGGCTCACTCCTGTAATCCCAGCACTTTGCTTGCTGCCAGGTCAGACTGGCAGACCCTGACCCAGTGACGGATGAACAAATACATTCAGACACAGATATCCAGTAAAACAGTAGGCTGGGGGTCCGGGCAGCTTACAGACACCAAGGAGGGTGCTATAAAAAGTCAGTACCCACAACCCTGACCAGCTGGCACTCCAGGCATTGATTCAATATAGTTTTAATGACAGAGGCTTTGAATCAACACACTTGTGGATAATGTAAAGGCCAGATTCTGAGGCCTAAAGCAAACACCATTTGTGGGTAATAACATTGTTGACTCCCTGGGTAGAGAGCAGTCATGCACCTGTGGATGTTCAAAGGTCGGTCTTAGGACCACATGAGTAAACAAGCTCTTTATATAAACTCCCTTACATTCCTTTGTACCTAATCTAAGCTTTCAGGCACCAGATAAGAAAATCTGGCTGCCTTCAGCCAAATCCTATTCTGAGGCTTTTGCAAAAATCTTCCAGCCTTCCAAGATTTCTGTCTATTTTATAATTTTTCCCACCACCCTGACTGACCTCCTACATCTCGCCCTTCTGTTTTCTGCATCAGGTTTTGTTGATTGAATAGCACAGATGTGTGCAGCAACAGGTCTGTTAGGCGTGGTGGTCACTGCTTGTATTCTGTCTTTGCATCTTAGAATTAGTAAATAACATAAGACAAACATAAGTATAATCAGCAACATCCTTTTCCAATCAAGTAGCAACCCCCAGGAGTAGCGGTCAATCCAGGAGAGATGTTCTTGCACACCCTTCCATAAGGCTGTTTGTTGGGCATGTAGATCTACAGCATTTAAGGATTCTAGAATTTTAGTTTTAAGTTGTTTTACGTCTGTTGTTAAATGATCATGGAAAGTTCCCCAGAGGTGTTGTTTCACCTTATCCCAACTATGTATTGATTGATTCCAAGGTAGAGAGATGATACAAATATGCTTATGCTCCCAGTCACAGTTTAACTGCTTTTGGAATGCCAGTGCATCTTGTTGTTCCTCTAAATATTCCAAAGCAGCCTTGAGGGCTTGCAGATGTGCAAGAATTTTTTGATCCACACCCTGCTGTAAGAGAAGTTCATTAGACCATTTCTGACCAAATTATCTACAAAAGGAGCTGTTTGCACTGATTCAGCAATAGATGCTACAGCAATGCTAGCAGTTGCTAGGATGACTATGGCTGAGACTATAAAGTCTATAAGTGTAACTATGAATCTTTTGTGTCTGACCTGGGACAGGTCACGTTCTAAGGTGGCAAGGGCAGAGGAACCTTGCCAATCATGTGTTAAATTGACTGGTAGGAAAGCCTCAGATTGTCTCTTCAATACCATGATGCTAGTAATATTTAAATTAGATATATTGTAATTAGAGATACAAGAGGCAAACCAAGCCTGTCCCTGCACTCAGGTCACAAACGTGGAGTTTTGGGGTGTAATAGAAATATCAGTTCCCATAAGGAAAATATATGAATGGGTAGTGCAAATCAGGCACTGATCAGTGTGATTATGAAAAAAGGTCATAGTATAATCGTGACTGGAATTATGGTATGTCCCATGCCAGGTGTTAAGGGGGGAGCTAAGATGTCCCAGGTGCCATAGAGTGTCTTGGGGTGGCATGGATTCTACTTGGGGTCTGGACTATCCCATCCCCCTATCGGCCCAAATTTTAGGAGAATGGGCTGTGGCTACGAAACTGTCATTGATGCCACAGTAGATGCGGACATTAGTACGATCACCCTGTAAATGGCTGTGGGGGCTCCAGTCTAAGATATTATAATTGCCTAACTGGAGGCTATGGGTCTGGTCCCTGTGACAGGACTTCCCAGCTAAAGTGGAATCCATTACTTTTCTGGCTTTGTTCTTAAGCACAGGAAGGAATGTTTGGGAAACTGGCATTGATTGCATTGCCTGGTTTGAGGCTACCTACAACTAAGATTGCTAAGGCATTTCCTTTACCATGATGTAGCCATAATTGTGTTTGGGCAGGTACACAGTAAGGGTTAGAATTTTTATAACTTATACACAGTGGGAGGATAAGGGAGTGATATGTACTGTTACCTGGCACTTTAGTCCAATGTGTGTCATTAATGAGGGACCCCACGGGGGGTAAATCTAATAACTAATGTCATTCAGTATCCACCTTTTGAACATTTTAAATATCTCCATGTTACCATGGACACTTATGTGGGCCTGATACACGTTACTCCCCAGATGGGGAAAAAACTAAAAAGATGCAATTGCTCATGTGTTTGAATCTATTATGACTTTAGGCCTTCCACAAACTATAAAAACTGATGATGGCCCTTGCTATCTTAGTTCTCGATTTGCATATGCATTGCAACTTTGGCACATACAACATAAAACTAGCATCCCTTGTAACTCAACCAGTTAGGCCCTTAGTAAACAAGCTCAACAAACTCTTAAAATATATCTTAATAAACAAAAAAGGGGGAATATGGGGCTATTTCCTTGAGAACAGGACCTGTCATTGGAGAATCGACCAGCAATGACAGTGATGATTCAGAAGGCATCTGACATTACTTGAGGACAGCTAAAGAAATTGGATCAACAAGCAACTATCCGGCTTGCAGCCGTGGAAGCCCCCAAAACTGCAGAGAATCGGTTTCTTATGTATCTAGCGGTAATTGGGGAAACGTTAGAGACAGTAAGACAGATATAGATGTTAGGGTGGCTGATAATTCTTGTCCTTTGCCAAGTGGGATCAGCTCAAGGACATGTTTATTGGAGTCATGTTCTGAGTCCCCTGTTCTTAATGTCATTATATGGTGGGATGCTGACCTGCCTTTGTCATCTAATGATACTTCTCGGACAGGAGGTCAATAGATGCTCCTGTCTTACCTCTTAACTGAAAATTTGGGATGAATTAAACTTAAGGACTCCTTGACTTTATTGTCTAGTAATCCTCCTCTTTGTTTTTCCACCACAGCACATAATAAATGTGTTACTCTCATTCCTCAGGAGTATCTTTACTATGAGCCCAAAAGGGATGCTAAGCTTGCAAATTTGAGCTTTATTTCTGCTGTTACCACTAATCTTAGTGAGGTCGCTCATGAAGCTACACAAGCGCCTGACCTTGCAGATGTGCTTTCACTCCCAAGCATATTGGGAGCTATCGTATGGCATGGGTGTGATACAGATAGTATTATATTGCCAATCACAATGTAAATTTTAACGGGTAATGAATGCCTGCTGCTGATCCCCCAGCCCTTCAACAGCAGCTTCAAGAGCCTCCAGGTGAGACAGAATAGTTTTATCATTATTTACCTGTTCTTGAAATTCTTGGGTTACATTATATATCATGTGATTCACCACCAAGGCTGTGTGAATAGATTTTGTCAGAGAAACACATCTGCAAGGGGCTTATCATGGCCATTTGTCTTCTCAAATTTCCACTCTTGAGTGTAAATTAAAGAAACAAGTTGAAGAATGGTCGCAGCAATTACAAACCAGTACCCTTCAGCAATTACAAGAAGGCTTTCAATGGTTTAACCCAAATATTTGGTTGTCTGGGTTAAACATATGCATTTGGGTGATGGACACTATACTTATTCTTTTTTGTATCTGTTTGCTAGGCATCTGCAGATGGTTCTGTGCTGCCACCCAACGCATCTATGACCAAGGAAGAACGATAGAAACTTACCTTGCATTGGATGACCAGCATGGTGTAAGAATTAAAGAAGGGGGAGATGTGGGGGTGCACAGCAACATATTCAAGCTTATGTACAAGGCATTTGAGGTCGGGGCGTGGAAAAATACTGAGGCACTGTTTGTATGTTATTTGTGCATGAGAATGAAACTCCTTGACGAACGGAACAGGGAGTGGAGTGTGTGGTGTGATAAGGAATGCTGAAAACAGCCTCCTGAAAATGCGGTTCGATTGTTGCACAAGGTCACAGGTGCCTCAGTGACTGACCTCAAATGGCCAACTAGTGGATGTTTGTGGTTTAACAAGCCCTTTCTTTCTTTTCTTTTCTTTTTTTTTTTTTTTTTGAGACGGAGTTTCGCTCTTGTTGCCCAGGCTGGAGTGCAATGGCTTATCTCAGCTGCTCACCACAACCTCCGCCTCCCAGGTTCAAGCAAGTCTCCTGCCTCAGCCTCCCGGGTAGCTGGGATTACAGGCAGGCACTACCATACCTGGTTAATTTTTTGTATTTTTAGTAGAGACGGGGTGTCACCATGTTGGTCAGGCTGGTCTCAAATGCCTGATCTCGTGATCCACCCGCCTTGGCCTCCCAAAGTGCTGGGATTACAGGCATGAGCCACTGTCTCTGGCAATAAATACTTGGTGGACAGATGATGGGGCGGACTCTCTCAGAAGAGCTACCCCCAGCCTCGTTCAGCTGGGATTGTCTGAGTACTTCATTCTCAGGGTTCACTGCAAGCTATAAGCTTTGCATTCATGAGGCTGAGGCAGGAGAATTGCTTGGGCAACATACTGAAACCTCATCTCCAAAAATGAAAAAAATTAAGACTGTGCATTTCAATTTTGGCTTCAAACGAAAATTCTAATTATCTTTAGTCACCTGTAGTAACCTAGTTAAATACGTATCACCAGCTCTCTATGGTATTATCTCATTATTACAACAGGGAATCAGAAGTTAGAGTGGTAAATCATGATCTTTCAGAATCATGCCTTCAAATCTTTTTTCTAATTACTTCTACATGATTCAAATTTACTCACGACCTATGTACCACTAGATATGTATACTACAAAGATAACGGGAAAAGATAAGAATTTGACTTGTCGAGGATTGCTTCCCAGGTTCCAGTCTTCTTTGAGTTATTCTAGTTATAGCCAGTTCAGTAGTTACCTATGTATCCCTGGTTATATAGAACTAACTCATTATGCTAACAAGAAATAAGAAGTTGGTTATAGGAAGAAGGTGTTCACTCTCTGGCTTTATTTATTATTGACTTTTTACAAGTGGGTGTTATTGAGCCACAGAGATGTTAAGTGACCTGCTCAATGTCACCCACTTGGGAAAAGTCCAGAGCTGGGATTTGAACCTATTCTGAGTGCTATCTGTGACACAGAGGATGTTTGCTGTCATGCTATATGCTATAATATTCTTTTGAAATTAGTAGCTATAGTTGTTGCTATTTAACTAGTACCTCTGTTAAAGCAGTTAACTATATGGTTAACTTCCTGAATTCAACCACTTTTTTAAGCATTCTCGTTTAAACTTGCTATTCTAGGTATCATTATTTATCCCTTGGTTACTAACAATGGAGGTACCACTAGATATCTATGGCACTAATTCAGCATTCAAGCAAGTGAGGAAAATTTGTAGCTGAATGATACATTTATTTCTGTTTATGTCTAGATTACTAATTACAAAAGAACACTAATTATAGCATAATAGCAAAGGTTACTGAGCATGTCTTGTATGTCAGGGACAGTGCTCAGAGAATGGGTTCAAATCCCAGCTCTGGACATTTTCCAAGTGAGTGACTTTGACAAGCAAGTTAATATCTCTGTTACTCAATAACACCACCTGTAAAATGACAATAATAGCACATCCATGTCTACAGCATTGTTATGAGGATTAAATATGTTAATATAAACAAATCACTTACATCATTGCCTAGAACACAGTAAGAATCACATAAGTGTGAGCTACATTAATATCATTTAAATTAATCTCCACAGCAGTTCCATGAGGTAGGTATTGTTATTACTCCATTTTACAGATAAGAAATTTGACGCATAGGAGAAAAAGCAACTCACCAGGTTAGCTAGCTAGCATATGGCAAGCAATGCCATAATGCAGATGCCAGCAGTCTGGCTCCAGGGTCCCTGCCTTCATAAATCTAGGACATCAAACCCATCATTTGGGCCTATATTTACCTGGCTGACACTCAATGACGTACTTAACATTTGCAAGAAGTGAATCAATGTAACTAAAATTTTTAAGTAAATACTACCTTGACTGATACCCCAATGGGTAACACTCACCAAAGGAACACAGAAATGACTACCGAAGCTTTGAAGGCACTGAAGCAAGTCATGGAAATCTCAGCTGTGAGACACCATACGACTCCAATTCTGACAGGTGTCCTAGCTGGGCTAATGCACACCTAATTAAAACCATTGTAGGTCTCTCACATAATAACTGATCTCAGGCCAAAATTCATCACAGGGTGTCTGGCCACCAGAAGGGTGAGGTCTGCAGAAGCCTGCAATAAGCAACCTGAGGAGGAGACGTCTACCTCCCGGGTTCAAGAGATTCTCCTGCCTCAACCTTCCAAGTACCTTGGATTACAGGCACACGCCACCACGCCTGGCTAATTTTTGTATTTTTAGTACAGATGGGGGTTCACCATGTTGGTCAGGCTAGTCTCGAACTCCTGACCTTGTCATCTGCCAGCTCGGCCTCCCAAAGTGCTGGAATTATAGGCGTGAGCCACCTCGCACGGACACATTCATACTTTCATACATCACACACACACACACACACACACACCCGACAGATAGTCTCTCCTGGAGGGTAGACAGAAAACCAGCTACAGGATGGTTAGTTGACCAATTCACTCTGAAAAAGCTGTCAAGGAATTTCACACCCACAGCCTGTCCCTGACATTAACCATGGTGACACTCACCAAAGGGGGACAGAAATGACTACTGAAGCTTAGAAAGCACTGAGGCTAGTCATGGAAATCTCAGCTGTGAGACACCACAGGTCTTCAATTCTGACAGATGTCCTAGCTGGGCTAATGCACACCGTGATTAAAACTATTGTAGGTCTCTCACATAATAACTGATTCCAGGCCAAAATTCATCACAGGGTGTCTGGCCACGAGAAGGGTGAGGTCTGCAGAACCCTGCAATAAGCAGCCTGAGGAGGAGAAATATCTTGACAGCTTTTTCAGAGTGAATTGGCCAACCAACCATCCTGTAGATGGTTTCCTATTTACCCTCCAGAAACAGGAGACAAGAGAGACTTACCTGTTGGGCAGAGTGGGCAAAGTGAGTGGGGTTCAGGGTGCTTTTACATCTTATGAAAATGGTTTAATTTATTGAATGGGTCTGATGACAATGGAGGTTATGAAGGTAAAAAACTGGGTAAATAATCAGTCTTCAGGAAACCAACTCATTGGAAGGCACAATTCTTATTTTTTTCTTTTGTTTTGTTTTACAGCTAGGGTTTCAGTCTGTGGTTCAGGCTGGAGTGCAGTGGTGTGATCATAATGAGGCAGAAGAATAGGGCCTGGAGGCAAGGAACCTAAGGCGTTTCACACTGACTTCCTGGAACTAATTGAAAGGAAAGCCGTAATGGACTCAGATCGGAGATTTGTTATGCAGAAGTAACAAAATGACCAATGGCTACTCCCTTTGCAAGCCCTCACCCTTCCGTGGGACAGATGGGAAACTGAAAGTACCTCTGATTGGTTGTTTTTTGCAACAAATCAGACGTTTGCATAGGAGGGTAACTTGCTAACTTCACTCCAGCCTCTGATTGCTTGCTGTACGCAACCAATCAGACTGATTGCAGGCCAAGTCTTCCTTTGCATAGAAGTGCAACTTTGCAACTTCACTTTAGCCTCTGAGTGGTTGCTTTCAGCAACCAATGAGATGTTTGCATAGGAGTGTGACCATTATTATAACTTCACTTCAGCCTGATTGTGGGCCACCACTTCATTTACATAAGGTGAACAGCAAGTTGCCAATGGAAAACGTTGAGGGAATATTAGGACCCGTGAAGATTCTGTATCAGGGCCTTTGAGCAGCTGCTCCAGCAGTTCCCACCCTGTGGAGTGTACTTTAGTTTTCCCTAAATCTCTGCTTTTGTTGCTGCATTCTTTCCTTGATTTGTTTATGCATTTTGTCCAATTTTCAGAACACCAAGAGCCTGAACTTCCTCTCGTATAACAATAGCTCACTGCAGCCTGGAACGCCTGGGTTCCGGGGATCCTCCCTCTTCAGCCTCCTGAGTAGCTTGGACTACAGACATGTGGCATGAGGTCCAGCTATTTTTATTTTTTTTAGTGATGGGTATCTTGCTGCTTAGGCTGGTCTGAAACTCCTGGGGTCAAGCGATCCTCCCGCCTCAGCCTCCCAGAGTAGCTTGGATTACAGGTGCACACCACCAGGCCCAAGGGCTCTGGGCTACATTAGGTATCGCTCCTCCGCCCTTCCCCTCGCCCCAAATCAGCAGGCATAAGGCAGCTCAGCGCTTTCTCCCAGCAGTTACCCCAATGGGAGTCGAAGTGTTCAACAAAGCTGCAAAATGAAGCAAGGATTTTCCACACAGGCCCACCCCCTCCACACCCCAGGGCAAGGGGCGCTCCCCTGACTTTAGGACCACGGCCCGCCTGCCAGGGTGTGCCAGCAAATTCCAACACACTCACACACACACCCCAACCAGAGGTGACCAGAGCAGCAGCCAGCTCCCTGCCACCTGCAGGCGTCAGACCCGAAGACCACCCGCCCGAACTCGGACCAGGAGCCAGAGGACCCCAGCGCAGATTCCGCAGAGACGACAGCTTCATCTACCACGCTCCCAGCCCAGGTCCGGACACGAAGATATTGGCGACCTCGGCCTGGGTGTTGAATGAGCTCCAGGAGCTAAAGCAAGCCTGGGGTTAGGTATCACAGAAAAATGTGCTGGAGCAGTTAGGAGGATAGAAATTTTCAAATGGCACGAAATGTCATAGGATGACTTCTATTTTATCTGCAATTCCAGAAACTGACCTTTGGTTGTTTTCTGCCTCCGAAAGGAGTTTCAATATGCATGGATGTGAGTGAAGCCAAAGTGGAAGCCAGTAAGCCTGATGAAAGCAACTGATCAGAGTAGCCACTCTGACACCTGCTTCAGTCCTTGAATACCTTTGTCCTACACATTCTCCAGTTGGCCTGTTTTCGTTGCCTTTTCTATGTTTGCAAAGTGAGTTCTGAATTTTAGGGGGTGAAAAATGGGATAAGAAAACCCCAGCTTATGGAAATGTCTCATTAACAGAGAGAATGTGATTTCTAATGGAAAAATAAAACCAAACATACCAAACTGCTATTCTATTTCTGTACAAAATTAAGTATAAATGAAGTTCAATTCCTACTAATAATAGTGTCCTTTAGAGAATACTATTGTGTGGAGTTATGTTGGGACTGAGGCTGACTTAGAAGTATACAAATTAATGCACCAAGGAGCTAGGATGTGAGAAGTTTCAACTGTACTTAAAATATTTAAACCAGCCTAAGTTCTTGGCTCAATGAATGAATTTATAAATATTCAGGCATTAGGGTAAGGGACTAAGTCACACCCACAGAGAACACACTATATGAGTAATTAATGTATATTTAGTTTCACTGAGACTGATGGGGAGAAAATAGCTTAGAAAGTCCAAGTGCCAGCTGGCTGTGGTGGCTCATGCCTGTAATCCAAGCACTTTGGAGGCCAAGACGGGCTGATCACCTGAGGTCAGGAGTTCAAGACCAGCCTGACCAACACGGTGAAACCCTGTCTTGAAAAAAAAAAAAAGTAAGTCCAAGTGCCTTGTGGTTCTACTGTTGTTTTTAAGTGTCTAATGAAGCCCCATAGAAAGTGGCAGCCCTAAATTTTAATTTTCTGGAATACTTCCCTGAAAACACTGTTAATATATTCACATTACATTGGAGGTGAAGGGGGAACAGGTTTGCAAACTGGAAATTTTCTAAAAGTTGAAACAAAGAACAATTTTGAATAAGCTTCCACTCACCTAAGAAGGGTGAAAAGGTTAAAGAATTGCATACATCAAAAATATGCCTTGAAGAAATGGAACAAATTGCACTTTATGAGTGAATATTCTTCTGAGGAATTTCTAACAACTAAAAAATTGTTTTTGGTGGGAGCGTCTAAAGAGGTGGGTTTTATAAAATTTATTTGGTGGGGTAAGGCATGCTCAGTTTAGACCAGATTTTTACCTGTACTAATTTCAAATATTTTTTCATTTTCCCAGGCAGTGATGATTAATTTGTAGGTCAAGAGATCAAAAGATTACTAAGATTACTTAATGTTTTAGTAAGGGAGTGTTTTTCCAAAACAAAAAATCCAGGATGAGGTTATGAGCCTCGCTCTGCAGTTCATGTGAGTGGCGTGATGGAAAGGAGCGGCAGAACTGGTGCAGGTGACTTTTAGTGAATTTAGACCTAGTTGGCCCAATTTTCCTCAATTCTGCAGCTAAATAGCAAGGTGATAGTCACAGCATCAGGACTCTTGTCCTAGCTAGACAAGCCACAAATTCTCTGGGCCCTCTATAACAAGGTCTTTTTTTTTCAGACCATCTTGTTCACTCTCCAGAATTTTCAGAGGATGAATGGCCCCTGAGATATCCTTGAGGAAATCAAATTAAAAATTCAGCCTGCTCCTATTGATTTAGTTACTTCAGACTGAAGATGCACTTTTCAAATAAGGACGGGGGTGCTGTTCCCCTCTGTATACCTTTAAATGGTGCCCACTTTATACCTCGCTCAACTAATCCCACAACAAGGATGCCACAATCCCTGATGAAGAGGCAGTAGAGGCAGCTGGACACCCCAATGGTCCACTGTCAGGATACTGACATTTCTTTATCCTGTTACCAAGCATAGTGTTAATAGCAGGTACTGATTGGAATGTATCCACAAGACTCATATCCAGGAGCTTGGAAAAAAACGTTAAAGAGTGTTAAAGGCCAGGCACGGTGGCTCACGCTTATAATCCCAGCGCTTTGGGAGGCCGAGGCGGGTGGATCACAAGGTCAAGAGATCGAGACCATCCTGGTCAACATGGTGAAACCCCGTCTCTACTAAAAATACAAAAATTGGCTGGGCATGGTGGTGCGCGCCTGTAGTCCCATCTACTCAGAAGGCTGAGGCAGGAGAATTGCTTGAACCCAGAAGGAGGAGGTTGCGGTGAGCCGAGATCGTGCCATTGCACTCCAGTCTGGGTAACAACAGCAAAACTCGGTCTCAAAAAAAAAAAGAGTGTTAAAAAGGGAGGAGAGAGACAAAGCAATAAGCATAGTCCAAAACAGAACTGAAGGGAAATGGGTATAGAATTAACTTTCTTTTTTTTTTTTTTTTTAATTTTTTATTGGATTATAGGTTTTGGGGTACATGAGCAGAGCATGCAAGACAGTTGCGTAGGTACACACATGGCAGTGTGCTTTCTTTTCTTCTCCCCTTCACCCACATTTGGCATTTCTCCCCAGGCTATCCCTCCCCACCTCCCCCTCCCACTGGCCCTCCCCTTTTCCCCCCAATAGACCCCAGTGTTTAGTACTCCCCTTTCTGTGTCCATGTGTTCTCATTTTTCATCACCCACCTATGAGTGAGAATATGCAGTGTTTCATTTTCTGTTCTTGTGTCAGTTTGCTGAGGATGATGTTCTCCAGATTCAACCCAAATGCCCATTGATAATAGACTGGATTGGAAAAATGTGGCACATATACACCGTGGAATTAACTTTCTTAAAATATTTTCCCAATGAGGAAACAGCTTCTCCCAGTGGAGTTTAAAATGTCCAAGGCATAGAGTTATATGTTGTGTGTTTATTTTTCCTTATGATATTAATTGTTTGACATACCAAATCAATCCCTTTATAAGACCTCTGATTGGAGGTTTGCTTTAAAAATAGGAGGGTTACATAGAGGAGATGTCCGTGGCATTAATTAATGTTCAGAAATTACATGACAGTGGCCTTGAACCCCTGAGCCAATGAGTATGTCTAATACGGGATGGGCCTTATCATGTCATCCTTGATCCAGAGCCCTACTGGAGATGGGCTCTTCTGGAGCCACCACTGCCCAGGTTGCCTACACCACCCATGCCTCCTGTGCCCTTTCCTTCCTTTGGCCTGGCTCCAGTTGGCCTGGAATGATCCCCTGTCATCAGCCAGCATTTTGTAGTCCTCTTCTCTAAGGTATGATCTTCATGACAGTTTCCAAACTGTTTTTCTGGCAGATTCTAATTGTATGAGGCACAACATCAAAAGCAGTTCACCAAATGCCTGTTAAATAAAGAACAAAGTCAGTGCCCCATTTTGTGAGAGTGTGTGTGTGTGTGTGTGTGTGTGTGTGTGTGTGTGTGTATGTGTTTCAAATGGGGTTAATTATGTATGGATGGGTACGTCTAAAGGAAAGACATTGAAACAGAATGGTGAGGAGGCCTCTTTTCATGAGGTGACCTCCCTGAGTCAGCATGAATGGACCCTGCACTTCACAGAAGTTCTCCAGGTACCTGTGATGTGTTTACTGATCCACACTTTTTCTCCTCTGCTCTCCATCACTCCATCCTCACTCTTACCCTTTGGGACCACATACATATGCAAGATGAGGTGGGTGAGTCCCTAGTGAAAGAACTGTGTTTTCAGACAGAATAGAGCCCCATCCATGCTAATAGGAACATTCAGGTCCAACCCCAGACTCTAGGGGAAGCTTCCTAAAGCAGCTACTCAGTATTTATGTAAAGGTGGCAAGTAAATATTCATCCGACATGCTCCAAATTCTGTTCACTGCCCTCCCTTTTTTTGGGAATCAGTGGGGAATAGGAGTCATTCTGGCCCAAGGTCCTGCTGCTTCAGAAGAGTCATGAGAGGAGACCACCAAAGCCAGAATGAGGCGAACAGCCTTTTCTCCCCCATTCCCAGCCCAGAAGGCATATCATTGCATCTTCCCCAACTCGAAATGGACAATTACAGCATCCAAGGTATTTTGTTGCTCCCTTCATCCTTTAGAGAACCACAATTCCTGCTAATTAAAAATGGAAAGGAAATATTTGGGGTCATTGGCACTCAAAGCAAGGAGATGGTCCCCTGAGCAGTGATCCAGACTCATGATTCACTGGAAAAGGCAGCCATTTGTTCATGCTGTCTTCTTCCTGTGCAACTGCCAGAGTAGAAAACAATGGGAGGGTGAGGGAGGCCAGGCCCATTTTTTAAAAGGCATTAAGTTCTTCTCAATACAGCCTTTGCTTTTGAGCCATCTCTAGCAATGCAATGCTTCTCCTCTGCTATTAAAGTGCTTCATTGTGAGCACCAAGGCCTCATTATGAAATGATTACTAGGATAATGCAAAGGAAAGCATGCATTTTCTGCTGTATTGTCCACTATTTCACTCTGCGACCTCACAGTTATGGATATAAAATATCACATGCGACTGCATGCAATGTGGGACTTCTGCACAGAGAGGATGCTATTGCTACCCAGAGACCCCAGCAATTGGCAGGAGTGGGGAACATCTAGGAATGCATCTGCACATGTCTACTGCCATCCTCACCAGATAATTTTGAAACCAGCATTTCTTAATTACCAATGTTGGCACCTGTTCTTTTTAAATATTGGCATCTGGCCAGATGCAATGGCTCATGCCTGTAATCCTAGCACTTTGAAATGCCAAGGAAGGTGGAGCACCTTAGGTCAGGAGTTCAAGACCAGCCTGGTCAACATGGCAAAACTCTGCCTCTGCTAAAAATACAAAAGTTAGCCTGGCATGGTGGTGGGCACCTGTAATCCCAGCTACTCAGGAGGCTGAGGCCGAAGAATCACTTGAACCCCGGGGGCAGAAGTTGCAGTGAGCTGAAATTGTGCTACCGCACTCCAGCCTCAGCCACAGAGCAGGAATCCATCTCAAAAATAAATATATAAATAGAAAATAAACATCGGCGTCTTCAATGCTATAAGTATCTTCAAAACAGAACTACAGGATCTATAGAAATAAAAGCCACAGGACACCATCAGAGCGAGTTCTGACCTCTTCTAAACTGTGTCCACAGTTGAGCACATGGTTTTGCCATGTTAAGATTGAAAGCCAAAGAAATACTCCACACAAATCCTGCAGTAAACACTGACACTCAATTTGACACATACTGACAGAACATTTTTTTCACGCTCAGGCTGCCTGGGAAAAGAATAGTGAATACCCTTTCACCTTACTGATGGGGTTTTCAAGAGAAATATACATACTATTTTTTTGTTGTTGAGACAGGGTCTCATTGCAACCTCCGCCTCCCAGGCTCAAGGGATCCTCCAACCTCCACTTCGCAAGTAGTTGGGACTAGAGACGGACACCACCATGCCTGGCTAATTTTGTAATTTTAGTGGAGATGGGGATTCACCATATAGCCCAAGATGGTCTCGAAATCCTGGACTCAAGTGATCTACCTGGCTCAAGTTACCAAAGTGCTGAGATTACAGGCATGAACCATCAGGCCTGGCTGACACATACACTACTTTTACTAAATCTCTACTTCTTCCAAATTCTGGAAGAATTAAGCCATGAGGCCGAGGAAATATTCAAAAACAGATAATGATTTCCACTTAGTCTAAGTTTCAAAAGAAAGAGTCTTCTAAATGTAATCCCACAAAAAGCACAGATTCTAAAATGTACTTCAAATATTTCAAAGGTAGAAATCAGGCCTGGTATGGTGGCTGATGCCTGTAATCCCAACTCTAGGAGCCTGAAACAGGAGGATCGTGTGAGGCCAGGGGCTCGAGATCAGCCTGGGCAACAGAGTGAGACTTCATCTCTCAAAAGAAGGTTTAAAAATTTTATGAAAAAAGTCAAAGATCAGAAATTAATCATTCTGATACAAGTTTAAAATGTTTAATTTATTAAAAAATATTTAACACTAGGTACCAGCAAAATACAGGTTCACCCAAGATAGATGGCCTTTGTAGATGTTAGTATGAGATGAAAAGCTATGAACACAATCTCAGGAGCAGTCCAGTAGCTTCAGCATTTTATAGTAATAAAAAAATTTGGAGATTTGCTTGTAAAGTTTTTCTCTCTCTCTTTTTGTTTTTGAGACAGCATCTCACTCTGTTGCACAGGCTGGAATGCAGTGGCTTGATCTCAGCCCACTGCAACCTCAACCTCTCGTTTTCAAGTGATTCTCCTACCTCAGCTTCCCCAGTAGCTGTGACCACAGGTGTGAGCCAACACGCCCATCTAATTTTTGTATTTCCAAAAGAGACAGCGTTTTAACATGTTGCCCAGGCTGGTCTTCAACCCTTGACCTCAAGTGATCTGCCTGCCTCGCTCGGCCTCTCAAACTGCTGGGAATACAGGCATGAGCCACTGACCCAGCCAGCTTTCTGAAGTTTCTAGTTATTTCACATAAAACAACAACAAAAAATAATAATAATAAAATAAAAAGCCTTCTTCACTTCAAGAGAGGTATGAACTATGACTTTTAAAAAAAAGGAAGAGCTACTATAAATACATGCAAACTAGGGGAATAGAGTTTGTTCTGAGTTGTTTTCAAAAGAATAAAAATATGTTTGTCTGAATTCTAATCATAGAATGTTGTGCTTGCAACTGTGCACACTCTTAGCACACATATGGTTGTATTGTTTTACCATGCCGTCATTTGGTGCTGTGGTGACTCCACTAAGAAATACTGGAATCCTTGAAGTGAAACAATGAGGCTTAAATGGACTTCCTAATGTTAAGCACAACTCTGTACTATTTAACTTCCTGTACTCCAGGGCATGGACCGGAGTTTTAAAGACTATAAAAAGCAGCCATGCGGAGTGGCTCATGCCTGTAATCCTAGGACTTTGTGAAGCTGAGGTGGGCTGATCACTTGAGGCCAAGAGTTCAAGACTAGCCTGGCCAACATGGTAAAACCCTGTCTCTCCTAAAAATACAAAAATTGTACTGGTGTGGTGAACAGGTGCCTGTAATTCAAGCTACTTGGGAGGCTGAGGCAGCAGAATAGCTTGAATCTGGGAGGTGGAGGTTGCAGTGAGCTGTGATCACACCACTGCACCACAAAGTGAGACCATTTCTGAAAATAAGAAAAAACGAAAAAACACTTAGAAGATCTGAGGGTGAAGGCATGAACCTGTAGTCCCAGTTACTCAGGAGGCTGAGGTGGGAGGATAACTCAAACCCAGGAGTTCAAGGCCAGCCTGAGCAACATAGCAAGACCCTTGTCTCTAAAAAGGAAAACCCAAAATTTCGAGTGGACACCCTTTGTAATCAGTTGCTATAAGATAACCTCCACTGTAGCTCTTTCCGCCATCTTTCCACACCACAACAATGTTGCACATGAATGTCCTAGCTGATGTTCTCAAGAGCATCAACAATGCTGAAAAGAGAGGAAAACACCAGGTGCTTATTAGGCCGAGCTCCAAAGTCATCTTCCCGTTTCTCACTGTGATGATGAAGCATGGTTACATTGACGAATTTGAAATCACTGATGATCACAGAGCTGGAAAAATTGTTGCGAATCTCACCAGCACACCGGCAGGCTAAACAAGTGTGGAGTGATCAGCCCCAGATTTGATGTGCAACTCAAAGATCTAGAAAAATGGCAGAATAATCTGCTTCCGTCCTGCCAGTTTGGTTTCATTGTACTGACAACCTCAGCTGGCATCATGGACCATGAAGAAGCAAGACGAAAACACACAGGAGGGAAAATCCTGGAATTCTTTTTCTAGGGATGTAATACATATATTTACAAATAAAATGTCTCATGAAAAAAAGATAGCCCTCACTATATACCACTCATCATAAGAATGCTACATGCCATCACCTTTATTTTGGGATTCCTTGGAAATGTTCCTTTTACTCCAGCCCATTAAGCCAAGGCAGTAGCGTGTCTCAAGGAGAGTAGATCCTTGTCCCTTCATTTTACAGATTCAGGGTGCAGGCCCAGAGCAGTAGAGTAGCCTCCCAAGAAGGCACACAGAGTTCATCCCAGAGATGACTAACCATTTAATGACCATGTCCTCCCCTGGGCCCTGAATCCTATGGACAGTGCACACAAACCCAGGTTCAGCTCTGCAGCACTTAACCACCTCCATCCTGCACAAAACTCTCCTTCAGGCTGGGCGCGGTGGCTCACACCTGTAATCCCAGCACTTTGGGAGGCCGAGGCGGGTGGATCACGAGGTCGAGAGATCGAGACCATCCTGGTCAACATGGTGAAACCCCGTCTCTACTAAAAATACAAAAAATTAGCTGGGCATGGTGGTGCGTGCCTGTAATCCCAGCTACTCAGGAGGCTGAGGCAGGAGAATTGCCTGAACCCAGGAGGCGGAGGTTGTGGTGAGCCGAGATCACACCATTGCACTCCAGCCTGGGTAACAAGAGAGAAACTCCGTCTCAAAAAAAAAAAAAAAAACCTCTCCTTCAAAGGGCTGAAAACTCAAGGCTTCTACCTGAGTCGAAGCCCTGGGTCATTTTAACTCTAGGAAATGTAATCAACCACCCTTGAAGGTACTCAGTATCCTTGTGTCCACACTTTCAGGCCTTGAGAGGTTGATGCAATGTGTACCCTGTTTACAAAGGGCCAAGTATGCTTCCTCTGCAACAGCCCTCATATCCACCAATCTTTTTGCAAAGCAAAGTCATCCAACCTATGGCACAACCCATGAGCAAAAGCCAGTTCTGTGCTTCTGTTAAATTAACTTTTTTTTTAATTGCATTTTAGGTTTTGGGATACATGTGAAGAACATGCAAGATAGTTGCATAGGTACACACGTGGCTGTGTGATTTGCTGCCTTCCTCCCCTTCACCCATATCTGGCATTTCTCCCCATGCTATCTCTCCCCAACTCCCCCCTCGCTGTCCCTCCCCTATTCCCCCCAATAGACCCCAGTGTGTAGTGCTCCCCTCCCTGTGTCCATGTGTTCTCATTGTTCATTACCCACCTATGAGTGAGAACATGCGGTGTTTGATTTTCTGTACTTGTGTCAGTTTGCTGAGAATGATGGTTTCCAGGTTCATCCATGTCCCTACAAAGGCATGAACTCATAGTTTTTCATGGCTGCATAGTATTCCATGGTGTACATGTGCCACATTTTCCCTGTCCAGTCTATCATCAATGGGCATTTGGGTTGGTTCCAAGTCTTTGCTATTGTAAACAGTGCTGCAGTGAACATTCGTGTGCATGTGTCCTTATAATAGAACGATTTATAATCCTTTGGATATATATACCCAGTAATGGGATTGCTGGGTCAAATGGAATTTCTATTTCTAGGTCCTTGAGGAATCGCCACACTGTCTTCCACAATGGTTGAACTAATTTACACTCCCACCAGCAGGGTAAAAATGTTCCTATTTCTCCACATCCTCTCCGGCATCTGCTGTCTCCAGATTTTTTAATGATTGCCATTCTAACTGGTGTGTGAAACTCACATTTTAAAAAGCAAGACAAGGACTTGCACTTTCCAGTCCAACATGTACACAGCTTGGAAGTCATCTTTCCTATTTCACAACAAGAAAAAAAGCTGAACAAGCTAACAAGCTAAAAACAACTCTTCTTGGATATATCAGAGAATTACAGTCACACGGTGAACTGCTGCCCTGAAAACTGGAGACATAGTCAGGAAGATACAGAGAATTACAGCTTACCAAGAGTAGAAGCCCACCAGCAGAAACCCACAGTTGGAGGCAGTATGAGTAGGAACACTTTCAACTGTAACTGATGAATTTCTAGAAGCTCTTTATGGACTATCTAGAGAGTTAAGACTCCAAGGATGGGGTCAGCCTTAAGGAAACTCCAAACTTTTATGAGTTTTATCTCCAGAAGTCCCACCAAGTTGTTACTGTGAAGGGAGGGGATGGGAATCCCTCCCGGCTTCCAGCAAGTGGACAAGACTACCCTGGGAGGAAACTATTTTACCAGACCCTAACCAACTTGCATTTCACCAAAGCCTGACCAACCTTAGGGAAGGGAAATACTCAGCTCTGGCCCTGTCTAGTGTTTCATCTAACCTAATGGGATGGGTGGGGAAGCTGAGAAGCACTTGTAAAGGTCACAGCCCAGGGACACAGGTGCACTGAAAGACTGAGTTCTAATCATGAGATGATAGAATGCTTCCCTTCCTCCCAGCCTTACCACCACTCAGTAAGAATCCTGTATAATAACTGTGGATTATAGGTGAATTACAGCTGAAAGGACTGTCGAGCCTTAGATTCGATTTAAGATGGAGCCTTTAGAAAAACTCAAAGACGGCTGGGCGCGGTGGCTCACACCTGTAATCCCAGCACTTTGGGAGGCCGAAGCGGGTGGATCACGAGGTCGAGAGATCGAGACCATCCTGGTCAACATGGTGAAACCCCGTCTCTACTAAAAATACAAAAAATTAGCTGGGCACAGTGGCGCGTGCCTGTAATCCCAGCTACTCAGGAGGCTGAGGTAGGAGAATTGCCTGAAAGCAGGAGGTGGAGGTTGCGGTGAGCCGAGATCGCGCCTTTGCACTCCAGCCTGGGTAACAAGAGCGAAACTCCATCTCAAAAAAAAAAAAAGAAAAACTCAAAGACAACAAAGGAGAGGAAGACAAGAAACATTAGCTTCTGACACCTAAAGCTACAGCAAGGAGTAAATAGCCGAAATACTAGTCAGATAACCATTAAACCTCACACAAAAGAACTATCTACCTCATTTTTTTTTCATTTTTCCTTTTTTTGTAGTGATAGGGTCTCACTGAATTGCCCAGGGTGGTCTCGACTTCCTCAACTCAAGGAATCCTCCTGACTCAGCCTTCCAAAGTGCTTGGATTACAAGCACCCAAGAGCACACCTAGCCTACCTCAGTTCTTTCTACTGAATATATCATGTATGATTTTCAACAAAAACGTAAAAGACTACTAAAAGTCAAAAAACACTGTGGAATCAGGTGCAGTGGCCCACATCTGTAATCCCAGCACCTTAGGAGGCCATGGCTAGGGGATCATGTGAGCCCAGAAATTCTAGACTAGCGTGGGCAACATAGTGAAACCCTATCTCTACAGAAAACAAGACAAATTAGCTGGGCATGGTTGTGGATGTCTGTTGTCCTACCTACTTTGGAGAGTGAGGTGGGAGGATCTCTTTTGTCCTAGAGGTTGAGGCTGCAATGAACCATGATCGGGCCACGGCACTTCAGCCTGGGCAACAAAGTGGGACCCTGTCTCAAAAAAAAAAAAAATCATATTCTGAAGAGGCAAAGCAAGCATCAGAAACCAACTAAAATATAGCAGAGATTTCAGAATGATTAGATTGGGAATTAAAAATAATTACGGCAATTATGCTAAGTGCTCTATTGGAAAAAGCAGACAACATGCAAGAACGGATGAGTGATGTATAGACAGATTAAAAACTCTAAGAAAAAATAAGAAAGAAATTCAAGAAATTACAAACATTGCAACAGAAATGAAGAATGTTCTTGATGGGCTCATCAATAGACAAGAGAAGACAGGTAAGCATCAGTAAACTAGAAGATATGACAATAGAACCTTCCCAATATGGGCTGGACATGGTGACTCACACCTGTAAGCCCAGCATTTTAGGAGGCTGAGGTTGGAGGACTGCTTGAGGCAAGTTTGAGACCAGCCTGGGCAACATAACAAGACGCCATCTCTAAAAAAATTTATCCAGATGTTGTGGCTGAGCCAGGAGGACTGCATGATCCCAGGAGTTGGAGGCTGCAGTGAGCTGTGATCATGCCAGTACACTCCAGCATGGGTGACAGACTGAGACCCTATCTCAAACTATAAAAATAAAACGAAGAAAAGAAAACTTCCCAGTATAACAATAGAAATTTCCCAAACTGAAAAGCAAAGAGAAAAAATAAGAAAACAAAAACTAAACAGAGTATCCAGGAACTGTGGGCAATTACAAAAGTGTAACAGGCATAATGGGAGAAGGGAGAAAGAAATAGAAGACATAATTAAAGTAATACCAGCAGAGAATTTTCCAAAGTTAATGCAAAGAGCAAAGCACAGATCAAAGAAGATCAAGCAGTATAAATACCCAAAAAAATCTACATGTAAACATACCATAGTCAAACTATAGAGAATCAAAAACAAAGAGAAACTCTTGAAGGAAGACAGATGAAAGCAACCCCTACCCTACAGAAGAGTAAGAAGAGGTGTTCAAAGAAAAACACCAACAACTTAGAATCCTGCATTCAGTGAAATTACCCTTCCAGAGAAGGAGAAATACTTTCTCAGAGAAACACAATTGAGAGAAGTTGTCACCAGTGTTACTGCCTTGCAATAAATGTTAAAAGTTTTTCAAAGGAAATAAAAATGATAGAGGTCGGAACCTCAAAATTATATTGGCGCTCAGTTATTACTGGTAAAATATTTTAGGAAAATTAATGCTGTACCTCCTTCCCTTCAGTTCTGTTTTGGAATCTGCTTATTGATTTGTCTCCCTTCTCCCATTTTTAATATTCTTTAAGGGTGTTTTTCCAGTTCCTGGATGTGAGTCTAGTGGACACATTGCAATCAGTGGCTGGTGTTAACGCTGTGCTTGGTAACAGGATGAAGAAAGGTCAGCATCCTGATAGTGGACCATCAGGGTGTCCAGCTGCCTCTGCCCTCTCTTCAACAGAGATAGTGTCACCCTGGTTGTGGGGATAGTTGAGCAACTTATAAGGTGGGCTCATTTATAGTTATAGGAAGGGAAACGCCCCACTTTGAAAAGCACATCTTCAGTCTGAAATAACTAAATCAACAGGAGCAGGTTGGATTTTTATTCAAGTTTCCTCAAGGATGCCTAAGGGACCATTCATCTTCTGAAAACTTTTTTTCTTTTTTTGAGACAGGGTCTTACTCTGCAACCCAGCCTGGAGTGCAGTGATAATCTCGTCTCACTGCAGCCTCTGCCTCTCAGGTTCAAGCAATCCTCCTGCCTCAGCCTCCTTAGTAGCTGGGACTACAGTTGCATATTTTTAGTAGAGATGAGGTTTTGCCATGTTGGCTAGACTGGTCTCGAACAGCCGACCTCAGTTGATCTGCCCACGTCGGCCTGTCCAAGTGTTCAGATTACAGGCATGAGACACCAGGTTCGGCCTTCATCCTCTGAAACCCTAGAGTGAAAAACATGACCTGAAAAAAAGGCTTGGGCATGAGCGGCCTGGAGAGTTTCTGGGTTGTCTAAGTGAGACAGAAGAGTTGCTGATGCCCTGAATATTGCCTTGATATTTTAGCCTGCAGAGTTAAGGACATTTTGGCTCAACGAGGGTCTAAATTCAGTAAAAGTCACTAGCACCAGTTCTGCAGCTCCTTTCCATTGCTGTATGCACAAAAACTGCAGAGCAAGGCTCATGAACTTATCTGGGATTTTCTTTCTTTTTTTTTGTAAAAATACTTTCTTAATAAAACTTAAGTAATCTTAGTAATCTTTTGATCCCTTTAACTACAAATTAATCATTACTGCCTGGAAAAATGAAAACGTGTTTCTAATTACCACCGATAAGAATCTGATCTAAATTGAGTGTGTCCCCCCACAAAACAAATTTCATATAACCCACCAGTTTTAAATAGCACCACCAAAAAAAAAATCCTCAGAAATTCCTCAGAATATTCCCGCATTAAGTTCACTTTGTACCATATCTTCAAGGTATATATTTGAGTGTATGCAATTCTTCTTTAACGTTTTCAGCCTTCTTAGGTGAATGAACCCTTATTCAAAATTGTTCTTGTTTGTTCCAATTTTTAGACAAATTTCCAGTTTGCAAATCTGCCTCCCCAAAATCCACTGTAATGTGAGTGTATAAGCAGTGCACTCAGGCTTACAAATCAAAGTATTCCAGAAAGTAAAAATTTAGGGCTGTCATTTTTTTTATGTGGCCTCATCAGACACTTACAAACAACAGCAGGACCACCAGGCACTTGGACTTCTAAGTTTGTTTGTTTTGAAACAGGGTCTGGCTCTGTCACCCAGGCTGGAGTGCACTGGCGCCATCTCGGTTCACTGCCACCTCCACCTGCAGGGCTGAAGCCATTCTTCCACCTCAGGCTCCTGAGTAGCTGGAACCACAAGGAGGAGCAAGCTAATTTAAAGATTTTTTTGTAGAAACGAGGTCTCACTATTTGCCTAGGCTGGTCTCAAACTCTTTGGGTCAAGGAATTCACCCACCTCACCTAAGTGTTGGGATTACCAGCCTAAATCTTCATCTCATGCTACAGATAATTAGTTGTAACAGATTAGCTAGTTTACTACAGATATCTGGTTGAAGCTAGTATGTGGAACCATAATCTACCCGGTGTGAAATTCTTTTTTTTTTTTTTTTTTTTGAGACGGAGTTTCGCTCTCGTTACCCAGGCTGGAGTGCAATGGTGCAATCTCGGCTCACCGCAACTTCCACCTCCTGGGTTTAGGCAATTCTCCTGCCTCAGCCTCCTGAGTAGCTGGGATTACAGGCACACGCCACCATGCCCAGCTAATTTTTTGTATCTTTAGTAGAGACGGGGTTTCACCATGTTGACCAGGATGGTCTTGATCTCTTGACCTCGTGATCCACCCGCCTCAGCCTCCCCGGTGTGAAATTCTTAATTCTGGTTGAAAGAATGCATCAGTAGTAAAGTTAATTGGGGGCAACTGTTTCTAGCTATTTAGAGAAACTCTGACTTTCAGGAAAATGAAAAACACACTCTTCCTAATTCTCAATTCTTGATGTTTTTGAATGTGGATTTAGGAATGTAGATTACTAGATGAACTTGGGTACAAGTTAAATAGAGATAACCAGATAAAAGCACAAAGTTGAAGCCAGAAGGCTATTACAATTATTCCAAAATGTTAGTCTGAATTCTCGTTGGAATAGGATGTTGGTAGTATGCGGCACTCCGATGTTACTTACATGGAGATGGCTAGAGATATCTAGAATAAGTAGTTGAGGTTAGGAGCTGAAATAAAGTTTCTCCAGAGTCTATATTCATTTTTCCTGTCAATTTAGAAATTTAAATAGTACATAGTACTATTAAATTTCTGTATGACTTTGATTTTCCCCTTCCAGGATTCCAATACTTATTTTAATTATCACCAGTTACTTTGAGTTAAGTAATGAAATTGGCATCACCAGATCTCTATACTACTAGCTCATTATAAGAAGAAGAAATAAGAAGTTGATTGACATCCAATTTGGGGGGAGAAAAAAAGAAAAAGAAGTTCGGCTGGCAAATCATGATTTTTTTCAACTTCATGACTTCATTTTTTTCTAGTTGTTTCTATTTAAATCTATTTCACTACTGACACAGGTACCACCAGATATCTGTAGTATAAACTCGTTATTTCACACAAAAAAAAAAAAACAAGAAATTGAGTTTGTGAAGACTGTGCTTTCAAACATCACTGTACTCGAGCCTAGGCAACACAGTGAGACTCTGTCTCAAGAAAGAAAGGAAAGGAAGGAAGGATGAAAGGGAAGAAAGAAAGGACAGGATAGAAAGAAGAAAGAAAGATAAAGGAAGGAAAAGAAAAATAAGAGAAAGAAAGGAAGAAAAGGAAAAGAGAAGAAAGCAAAATAGAAAAGACAGAAATGGCCGGGAGCAGTGGCTCACGCCTGTAATCCCAGCACTTTGGGAGGCCGAGGCGGGCAGATCACGAGGTCAAGAGATCGAGACCATCCTGGCCAACATGGTGAAACCCTGTCTCTACTAAAAATACAAAAATTAGCTGGGCGTGGTGGTGCGCGCCTGTAGTCCCAGCTACTCGGGAGGCTGAGGCAGGAGAATTGCTTGAACCCGGGAGGTGGAGGTTGCAGTGAGCCGAGATTGCACCATTGCACTCTAGCCTGGCACCTGGTGACAGAGCAAGACTCTGTCACAAAAAAAAAAGAAAGAAAAATGAAAGAAAGAAAGAAAGAAAGTCATTTATGAGAATATTTTCTCATCTCCCTGTCTTTGATGCAGGACAGGCAAGCCCCCAGATTGGGATTTAGCCCGCGTGGAGGGTGAGCAGGTGGTGAGATAGAGCAACTTGTATTGAACCAGTAATGCTCCTTGCAGAACAGCACTAACCCACAGGCAGTGCACCCAGAGCCAGCAGCGGATGGGCTGTTGGCAGCTGTATTTATAACCACTTTTAATTATGTGCTAATCAAAGGGCAGATTATTCAGAACTTTCTGGAAAAGGAGCCAGGAGTTTCCCGAAAATACAAGGTAACTTTCTGCCTACTGCCAAGTCCCATTGCCATGGCAGTTGTAAATTGTCTTTATACTGAGAGTGTCTTGATGCTAATGGGCAGTGAAGACAACTAGAGGTGGCTTTTATCATCATCAGCCGGATTTGGCTGGCTTCTTCACTGTACCCCGGTTTTGGGGGATTTTTTGAGGGAGTCTTACTGTGTCATCCAGGCTGGAGTACAAGGGCCCAATCTCCACTCACTGCAACCTACATTTCCAGGTTTCAGGTGATTCTTCTGACTCAGCCTCCTGAGTAGAGTAGCTGGGATTACAAGCTCCCGCCACTACTCCTGTGTAATTTTTTTTTTTTTTTCAGTAGAGACGGGGTTTCACCGTGTTGGGCAGGCTGCTGCTCTGGAACTCCTGGCCTCAAGTGATCCCCCAACCTTGGCCTCCCAAAGTGCTTGGATTATAGGTGCAAGCCACCTCGCCCTGCCGACTGCATCCAGTTTTTACCAGATCCTGTTTCCATAAATGGGAGTCCTGACCTTGTGACCAAAAACCAAGTTCTGCTGGCATCGTACCTCATCTTCTTTTCCATATTAATAGTTATATCCAATTAGCTAGTGTCCTGGGTACAAATAGTTACCTACAGCACTAACTCATTCTATCTACAATAGATCACACTGTAGTGCTGAAAAGAAAGAATATTGATTCAACTTCCTGGATTGATCGACTTTTCTTCAGCAGAGAATTTAGAATTGAAAAGAACGTGATTGGCAACTTCCTGCCTTCAACTAGGTATTCTTGTTATTTCTGGTTATTTCTAGGTAAATGATTAGATGATACTGAGTCACAGAGATGTTACGTAACCTGCTCTAGGTCACCCACTTGGGAAAAGTCCACAGCTGAGATTTGAACCTATCCTGAGTACTATCTTGAAACAGAGGATGTTTGCTATCAGTGCTATAAGCTATAATTTTCATTTGTACTTAGTAGCTGGTTGTCTATAGAAAAACTGATTCCAACAAGAAACAAAAGTGTAGTATTGAGGACAATGATTAATTTCCTGAATTCAACCACTTTTCTTCAGCAACCTGGTTATCCTAGATATCATCATTTATCCCTTGGTTACTATTGAGGGAGGTACCACTAGATATCTATGGCACTCATTTGATATTCAAACAAGTGAAGGACATTTTGAGTTGAATGGTACTTTCATTTCTGTTTATTTCTAGTTAACTAATTACAAATGAATAATAATTATAGCAGAATAGCAAATGTTATTGATCACATCCTCTGTGTCAAAGATGGTACTGAGAGATGAGTTCAAATCTCAGCTTTGGACATTTCCCAAGTGAGTGACTTTGAGCAGGGTATTTAACATCTCAGTGACTCAACAACGCCACCTGTAAAATGACAGTAATAGCACATCTATGTTTATAGGGTCATCAAGAGGATTACATGTGTTAATATAAACAAATGAATCAGACCATTGCCTAGAACACACTAAGAACCAGTAAGTGTGCGCTACTATTAGTATCATCTCAATTAATTTCCACAACAGCTCCATGTGGCAGGTATTATTATTACCCCATTTCACAGATGAGAAAATTGAAGCACAGGGAGAAAAATCCACTCACCAGGTTAGCTAGCTAGCAAATGACAAACATAGCTATGTGCAGATGCTAGCATTCAGACTTCAGAATTCCTGCCATCATAAATCTACGATTTCAAACCCATTATTGGTGCCTATTTTTTCTTGGAATGAGGCTCAATTAGGACGTAGCATTTGCAAGAAATGAATCAACCCACAACCTGCATCTTCCTGAGGCACACTTCTTGAAGGGAGAACCATAGAGCTCCCAGTCAACCCGGGCTCTTTTTAATTTTACGTTTATCAGTAGGGAGCAAAAGGTTAGAAAGATAGTTCTAGACAAAGTAGGAAAGGCGAAGCAGAAGGATGGCAAGGAGGGTGAGTAACAGAAGCGGGTGAGGAGCAAGGGAAGGTGGGAACTAACCCAAGTCCACACAGTCTGACTAGCACAGGGAACACACGCGCTTCTGCAGAGGGCCTGCGAGCTAAGGTGCAGGAGCAGAGCAGAGCTCAGCAGACATTGCACACTCTGCAGCCGCATCAAGAGCCAAAGCAACGGTCACCTGCAGTGTAAGTCTCTAAACACTGGGCGGGGTTCTACACTTGTACTCTGGCGTGGGGTACTTCAGACTTTTGCAAGGGGCGTGTTAGGCCTTGCAGCTTGCATCTGAGCATCCACAGCACTCTGGGAAACCCAGCCCCAAACCCAGGCTTCCCCAGACCCCTTGGAGAGTATGACCCGCTCAACTTTCTGGACGTTGCTGACAAAACCTAGCAGGCACCCTCCGACCTCCTCATTCATCTTAATTACTGTCCGATTTGTGAATTTTGGTTGCGAATGGAACATAACCAGAGTCTCGCGTGTTCGTCACCAACTACCCACAGGGGAGGGTGGTGCAACAGCCCACGCCACAAGGTGCACTGCCTTCAGGGTGCTGCGTCTTCACCCTGGAGAAGCCTTAGGCCGGCCGCGTGCCCGGAGGGCTGGACAGAGACGAATTCTGCAAAGCTTGTCCAAGGGCTCTGGGGCTAGATTGGGTCTCGCTCCTCTGCCCCTTCTCTTGCCCCAAATCTGTTGGCACCAGGCAGCTTGGTCTCTTCCTCTTGGCAGTCACCCTGCCCGGGGTGCGAGTGGCCAACGGAACCACAAAATGGAGCTTGGGTTTCCCCACATGCCCGCCCCCTCCCCTCGTCCTGACCAGGAGCCTGCTGCTGACTTTAGGGCCTCTACCCAGCCGACCCAGCCGACCCAGCCGACTCAGCCACTCAGCCGACTCAGCCGCCAGCGCATGCCGGGAAGTTCCCATGCCACACACACACACAAACACCCCCGCAATGGGAAGCGACCAGAGCAGCAGTCTGCTCGCCACGTGCAGGCCTCAGACCGGAAGTCCACGTGCCAGAACCGGGACCAGGAGCCAGAGGGGTCCCAGCGCATAATTTGTGGAGGCTTCATCCACCGGGCTCCCAGATGGCGTCTCAGCCCAGGTCCGGACACAAAGATACTGGCGACCTCGGTCTGGGCTTTGTGTTCCATGAGCTTCAGGAAGACAACGGTCAGTGCCTATCTGGGGACCCGGACCAGTCATTTGGTGAACTCTAGCAAAGGAACGTTCCTGGGGAGAGGAGCCTGGACCCAAGGCTGCTGTGCCACCTCCCTCAGGCCCAGGGTCTAGGCCGCTCTTTCCCCGGGCCCAACACCCTGATATCTCTCTCTCTCCTCTCTCCTCCCTGGTATCTCTCTCCTCTCTCCTCCCTGATATCTCTCTCCCTCCTCCTTCCTCCCGCCTGCCTGCCCCCTCCCCTCTCCCCTCTCCCCTCTCCTCACTCCGCATTCCCCACTCCCCGGGCCCAAAGCCCTGATATCTCTCTCTCTCCTCCCTGATATCTCTCTCTTCCCTATCCCTCCCTTCCTCCTCCCCTCTTCCCCCCTCCCCCTCCCCCTCTGCACTTCCCCCTCCCCTCTCCCAGGGCCCAATGCCCTGATATATCTCTCCCTTCTCTCCCTTCTGATGTCTCTCTGCCTCGTCACTCCTCCCTCCTGCCTCCTGCCTCCTCCCTCCCCTCTGTCTTCCCCCCTCCCTACTCTCCACTCCCCTTTCCTCAGCCCAATGCCCTGATATCTCTCTCCCCTTTCCCTCCCTCCCCCCTCCCCCTCTCCCCCTCTGCACTTCTCCCTCACACTGCCCCCATCCCGGGGCCCAATGCCCTGATATCTCTCTCTCCTCTCTCCTCCCTGATATCTGTCTCCCTCCTCCCTCTTCCCTCTCCCTCTCCCCCTACTCCCCCCCCTTCCCCAAGCCCAATGCCCTGATATCTCTCTCTCTCCTCTCTGATGTCTCTCTTTTCCCTCTCCCCCTTCCCCTTCCCTCTCCCCTTTTCCTTCTCACCCCTCCCCCTCTCCCCCTCCCTGGGCCCAATGTCCTTATATCTCTCTTCTCTCTTCCCTGGTATCTCTCTCCCCTCCCCCCTCCCTCCCCCCTCCACTTCCCACTCCCCCTTTCCCCCCTCCTCACTCCCCCCCACCCAATGCCCTGATATTTCTCTCCCTCTCCCCTCTCCTCTCTCTCCTCGCCCTCTCCCCCATCTCCTCTCCCCTCTCCCCTGTCTCCTCCCCCTCCCCCTCCCCTCCCCTCTCTCCCCTCTCCTCTCTCCCTTCTCTCCTCTCCCACCTCTCCCCCACCCCCTCCCCCTTTCCCCTCTCTCCCCCTCTCCCCTCCTTCCCCCTCCTCCCCCCTCTCCCCCCTCCCCTATCCCTTCTCCCCTCTCCCCCCTCCCCTCTTTCCCCTTTCACCTCTCTTCCCCCTCTCCCCCTCCCTTCTCTCCCTTCTTTCCCTTCTCTTCCTTCTCTTCCCTCTCTTCCCCCTCTCCCCCCCTCTCTTCTCTCCCCTCTCTCCCCTCTCTCCCCTCTCTCCCCTCTCTCCCCTCTCTCCCCTCTCTCCCCTCTCTCCCCTCTCTCCCCTCTCTCCCCCTCTCTCCCCTCTCTTCCCTCTCTCCCCTCTCTCCCCTCTCTCCCCTCTCTCCCCTCTCTCCCCTCTCTCCCCTCTCTCCTCTCCTGTCTCTCTCCCTCTCTTTAGGGAGGTCTCTCCCTTCCACTTTGCCTTTCCTATTTTACAGATGTAAAGGCTATAGAGACCTCGGTGACTGAAGCGGTAGGAGACAATGAGAAGAAAATACGGCCTGAACCGGAGCAGGGAGCGGGGGCAGAAGAAGAAAGTCACGTCTGCCCTGGAGAGGCTGACCCCATGTTCACCAAGAACCTGATGAAGGCCTGCGGTGGCCACCAGGAGTCCTGGCAGCCACAGCCTGAGGAGTCGGCCCAGGACTCCTCCTCCTCTGAGCCGCAGCCCCAAGATCAGCAGCATCCCTTTGTCCCTGTTGGATTCAGTGGGTTGCAGCTGAAGGAGCTAGAGAGCATTTTCCGGCGCTCTCAATATCCCGACGTGTTCCCTAGGTAAGTGGCTTGCTCTGGAGCTGCCCAGTTCTGCAGGACGCGAGAACTCTTCCTGGGACGCCTTTGGCTCTGCCCTAGTCTCCTTCCCTCCCCTCCATAGTCAAAAGCTACATGTGGGGCCCAAGGCCTCTGGAGTAGGCCTGCTCTTGAGCTGTGGGGTGGAGGCATGCCTACTGAGCATTAAGGTATTTTTCCCACAATATAGGAACAAATCAAGCCAGGAAACTTTGTCCAGTCTCCTGTTTTGGAAATGTTTTCTTGGAATCGTAATTGACATCGGGGTGAGGAGAGTGAGTAGTGCAGGGTTGGATCTTGCCTTTATTGAACATTTTAACAATTTGGTTACTGTGGATTTTGGTTTTCGTTGGTCTTGGTTTTTTAAATAATGCCTCAACAATTAGTAATCTTTGAGGTCTTTCAGTGGCTCACGCCTGTAATCTCAACACTCTGGGAGGCTGAGGCGGGAGGATCACTTGAGTCTAGGTGTTCCAGGCCAGACTAAGCAATATAATGACACTCCATCTCTACATAAAAATTTAAAAAATTAGACCGGCATGGTGGCATACACCTGTAGTCACAGCTACTCCAAAGGATCGCTTCAGCCCAGGTGTTCATGGGTTCAGTGAACTGTGATCGCATCACCCCCATCCAGCCTGGACAACAGAGCTAGACCCTATCTCTAAAATTAAATAGATAGATAGACAGTTAGAGAGACAGACATATCTGTCTTGATTCGTGAGTGTCTTAGCGCTCTCTTAAATTCTGCACACCAAGGACAGCCATCCCTAAGGCAATCCTAAGGCTAGACATCACAGGAACATATGCAGGACAGGTTGGGAGGATAGACATTCTCAAACAGGCATGAAATGTTCATCAGTGTATTTCATTTCATTTGCAATTCTTAAAAACTTAAATACTGAACTTTTGTGGTTTTCTTCCCCAGAAAGCAGCTGGCAATATGCATGGATGTGAGTGAAGCCAAAGTGGAAGCCAGTAAGCCTGATGAAAGCAATTGATCAGAGTAGCCACTCTGACACCTGCTTCAGTCCTTGGATACCTTTGTCTTACACATTCTCCAGTTGGCCTGTTTTTGTTGCCTTTTCTATGTTTGCAAAGTGAGTTCTGAGCTTTAGAGGGTGAAAAATGGGATAGGGAAACCCCAGCTTATGGAAATTTCCCATTACTGGAGGGAATGTGCTTTCTAATAGAAAAATAAAACATACCAAACTGCTACTTCTATTTCCTGTACAAAATTGAGTATAAATAAAGTTGACTTCTTTCTAACGATGGTATCCTTTAGAGAATACTTCTGTGTGGAGGTATGTTGAGACAGACTGACTTAGAAGTATGCAAATTAATTCACCAAGGAACTAGGATGTGAGAAGTTTCAACTATATTTAAAATATTTAAGCCAGGGTATGTTCTTAGCTCAATGAGTGAATGTATAAATATTCAGGCACTGGAGTAAGGGAATAAGTCACACACGCAGCGAACACACTAGGAGTAATCAATGTATGTTTAGATTCACTGAGACTGATGGGAAGGAGAGAGCTTAAAAGTCCATGTGCCTGGTGGTCCCGCTGTGGTTTTAAGTGTCTGATGAAACCATGTAGAAAGTGGCAGCCCTAAATTTTAATTTTCTGGAATACTTCGATATATCTGCCTAAAAACACTGCCAAATATGCTCACATTACTATGGGGGTTGGGGGAGACAGGTTTGCAAACTGGAAATTTGTCTAAAAATTGGAACAGACAAGAATGACTCTGAATAAGGTTCCACTCACCTAAGAAGGGTGAAAAGGTTAAAGAAGAATTGCATACACTTAAATATATACCTTGAAAAAATGGTACAAATGGAACTTTATGAGTGAATATTCTCTTGAGGAATCTCTAACAACTAAGGAATTATTTTAGTGGGACTGTCTAGGTGGGTTTTAATGAAATTTGTTTGTTTTGATCAAAAGATTACTAAGATTACTTGAGTTTTATTAAGAGCAAATTTTCCAAAACAAAAAGAAAATCCAAGATGAGGTTATGAGCCTCACTTTGCAGTTCGTGTGAGTGCAGCGATGGAAAGGAGTGGCAGAACTGGTGCAGGTGACTCTTTTGTCCCAGCTAGACACAAACTCTCCAGGTTCCGTATAACCAAGCCTTTTTTTTTTTAGACCATCTCGTTAACTCTCCAGAATTTTCAGACCAGGAGAGGTGGCCCATGCCTGTAATCCTAGCACTTTGGGAGGCCACTGAGCGACAAAGCAAGACTCTTGTCTCAGAAAAAAAAAAAAAAAAAAAAAAAAAAAGAGCACTCGAGAGAGAAAGAGGACAAATGACCCCTTAGACATCCTTGAGGAAACCCGATTAAAAATCCAACCTGCTCCTACTGATTTTGTCACTTCAGACTGAAGATGAAGTTTTCAAATGGGAGGGGGCATTCCCCTAGTATAACTTTAAATGGAGCCCACCTTATTCCTTGCTCAACTATTCCCACGACCAAGATGACACTACACCTAATGAAGAGGGTGCAGAGGCAGCTGGACACCACCCCAGTGGTCCACTGTCAGGATACTGACATTTCTTCATCTTGTTATGGAGTGTAGCATTAACAGCCGGTACTGAGTGTGATGTGTCCACTGGACTCACATGCAGGAGCTGTCAAAGCACCTTAAAGAATATTCAAAATGGGAGTACAGAGACAAAGCAATAAGTATAATCCAAAACAGAACTGAAGGGAAGGAAGAGAAAAGGGTACAACATTAACTTTCCTAAAACATTTTTCCGATAAGGAAATAGCTTCTCGGCTGGGTGCGGTGGCTCAACCCTGTAATCCCAGCACATTGGGAGGCTGAGGCGAGTAGATCACGAGGTCAAGAGATTGAGACCATCCTGGTCAACATGGTGAAACCCCATCTCTACTAAAAATACAAAAAATTAGCTGAGCACGGTGGTGCATGCCTGTAATCCCAGCTACTCAGGAGGCTGAGGCAGGAGAATTGCCTGAACCCAGGAGGCAGAGGTTGCAGTGAACCGAGATTGCACCATTGCACTCCAGCCTGGGTAACAAGAGCTAAACTCCATCTCAAAAAAAAAAAAAAAAAAAGGAAATAGCTTCTCCCAGTGGAGTTTATCAATGGCATAGAGTTACATGTTGTGGGGTTTTTTCTTATGATATTAATTGTTTGATACACTAAACTTATCCCTTTACTGCAGGGCTAAGGGCCCCACAGGGTCATAGGGTGACCCTTATGCTGTGCTGAGGCACAGGATCTGAGAAATAAAGAGACAGGACACAGAAGTACAAAGAAAGCGCAGCTGGGCTGAGGGGGGCCACGCCACCTATATGCGGAGACAGGCGAAGGCCCGAATGTCCAGAAGCGTCTGTATTTATTGGGTATGGGTTAGGGGGCAGGGTAGTGAGCGAAGTTGTCTTTAAGGATAGTGATAGGGTCGTGAGCAATAAACAAGGGATCCACTCCCATTAGGTCACCTAGATTAGGAGGTAGACAGTGTGCAGCAAAGGGTCCACCCTTATTAGGTTATCGAGGCAAGGAGGTGGGCCATGCGCAGTGAAGAGGGTGCAGTGTGCAATATCTCTTGTTTATGGGCGTGCTACTACTAAGACCACCTATAGGAGGATGCTTTAAGTCACCCCGCAGTGACAGAGCTGTCAGGGTCTACTGCCACTTGCTGGCAGCTTCCAATGAGATCTATAGGAGGATGCATTTCCAGCAGCACAGTAACAAGAGCTGATAAAGTTCACAGTCACCAAGGTGCAATTATCTGGAGGGGTTGTGAGCCCTCGGATGCTTGAAGGATTGCTGGTCTGAGGGCAACCTTCCGCAAGAACTGGAGCAAGGTCCTACAACTCCTTTATGGGGAGGAGTGGCTCTTGCCCCAAGCCTGCCATACAGTGGGTATCTTTAGGATACTGAACGCTGCCGCCTGGGTCATGGATTCTTGTCCTGATATAACTGTTTTTCCCTTAAATCATGCTCTGCACCGTGTCTGCTCCAGACATTCCTCCGACTATAAGCTGCTTATTCCTTAATTCATGCTCCGTATGGTGTCTGCTCTAGGCACTCCTCCGACTTTGAAGTAAGATACATTATTATATATATTTAGGGAAATAACTGAGTAGTAACATATTCTTTAGGCACTCATTCTATGAAGTAATATAGGATTATATATAAATGATTATATAACAGGAAATAACTGAGTAGTAACACTATAAACTGAGATATTCTTCAGGCACTAATTGTGCCAGGATTCTGCTTAGCTCTCCTTCGTCGGTGCCTATATTGGGGGTTACCCACATTTATAAAACCTCTGATTTAAAGCTTGCTTTAAAAATAGGAGGGTTACATAGAGGACATGTCAGGGGCATTAATTAATGTTCAGAAATTACACAATGGTGGCCTTGAACCCCTGGGCCAATGAGTATGTCTAATACGGGATGGGCCTTATCATGTCATCCTTGATCCAGAGCCCTATTGGAGATGGGCTCTCTGGAGCCACCATGGCCCAGGCTGCCTACACCACCCACGCCTCCTCTGCTTTAGCCTTCCTTTGGCCTGGCCCCAGTTGGCCTGGAATGATCCCCTGTCATCAGCTGTTATTTTGTACTCCTCTTCTCTAAGGTACGGTCTTCATGACAAACTTCCAAACTGTTTTTCTGGCAGATTCTAATTGTGAAAAGCACAACGTCAAGAGCAGTTCGCCAAATGCCTGTTAAATAAATTGAATACACAAAGTCAGTGCCCCATTTGTGTGTGTGTGTGTGTGAGAGTGTGTGTGTGCGCGTGCACGTGCTTCAAATGGGGTTAATAATGCATGGATGTGTATTTCTAAGGGAATGACATTAAAACAGAATGGTGAGGAGGCCTCTTTTCATGAGGTGACCTCCATGAGTCAGCATGAATGGACCCTGCACTTCACAGAAGTTCTCCAGGTACCTGTGATGTGTTTACTGATCCACACTTTTTCTCCTCTGCTCTCCATCACTCCATCCTCACTCTTACCCTTTGGGACCACATACATATGCAAGATGAGGTGGGTGAGTCCCTAGGGAAAGAACTGTGTTTTCAGACGGAATAGAGCCCCATCTACGCTAATAGGAACATTCACACCCAACTTTGGATTCTAGGGGAAGCTTCCTAAGTAGCTACTCAGTATTTATGGTAAGGTGGCAGGTAAACATTGGTCCAACATGCTCCAAATTCTGTCCACCGCCCTCACTTTTTGTGGGGACACAGGAGAATAAGAGCCATCGTGGCCCAAAGGTCCTGCTGCTTCAGAAGAGTCATGAGAGGAGACCACCAAAGCCAGAATGAGGCGAACAGCCTTTTCTCCCCCATTCCCAGCCCAGAAGACATATCATTGCATCTTCCCCAACTCAAAATGGACAATTACAGCATCCAAGGTATTTTGTTGCTCTCTTCATCCTTTAGAGAAACACAATTCCTGCTAATTAAAAATGGAAAGGAAATATTTGGGGTCATTGGCAATCAAAGCAAGGAGATGGTCCCCTGAGCAGTGATCCAGACTCATGATTCACTGGAAAAGGCAGCCATTTGTTCATGCTGTCTTCTTCCTGTGCAACTGCCAGAGTAGAAAACAAAGAAAACAATGGGAGGGTGAAGGAGGCCAGGCCCATTTTTTAAAAAGCATTAAGTTCTTCTCAATACAGCCTTTGCTTTTGGGCCATCTCTAGCAATGCAAGACTTCTCGTTTGCTATTAAAAGTGCTTAATTGTGAGCCCCAAGGTTACACTATGAAGTGATTGCTAAGATAAGTGCCATGATTCCATCAGAATTTTCTCTCACAGGGGTTAAATCAAAGTCCAGTTTCATAGACCTTAACTGATCCCAGTATAAAGCAAGGCTCTGTTTTCTTAGGAAAGCAGGCGTTTTTTGCCATATTGTCCACTATTTCACTCTGTGACCTACACAGTTGCGGATATGAAACGTCAGCAAAGCAGTTGCATGTAATGTGAGACTTCCGTACAGAGAGGAGGTTATTACTACCCAGAGGTGCCAGCATCTAGCAGGAGTGGGGAACATCTAGGAATGCACCTGTGCATGCCCACTGCCATCCTCACCAGATACTTTTGAAACCAACATTTATTATTTCCCAATGTTACCACCTGTCCTTTTTAAATGTCAACTTCCTCAATGCTGTAAGTACCCTCAAAAACAGAACTATAGGATCTAAGCCACAGATCACCATTAGACTGAGTTCTGACCTCTTCTAACCTATGTCCACAGTTGAGCACATGCTTTTGCCTAATTGAGATTGAAAGCCGGACAACAACTCCACAGAAATCCTGCAGTCAACACCAACATTCAATTTGTCACACACTAACAGAACATTTTTATCATGCACAGAAAAGGAATAATGAATACCCTTTCCTATAACTGATGGACTCTTCAAGAGACATGTATACACTTTTTTTTTTTTTAAGACAGGGTTTCACTCTGTCATCCAGCCTGGAGTGCAGTGGCCCTATCTCACCTCACTGCAACTTTCACCTCCCAGGCTCAAGGGATCCTCCCACGTCAGCCTTCAGTGTAGCCGGGAGTACAGGCATGTGCCACCATGCCCAGTTGATTTTTGTATTTTTAGTGGAGATGGGGTATCACCATGTTGCCCAGGCTGGTCTTGAACTCCTGGGCTCAAGAGATCCACCCCCTCGGGATCACTTGAACATGAGTCACTGTGCCCCGCCGACATATATAGTATTTTTAATGCATATCTAGTTCTTCCAGGTTCCAGAAGAATTAAGGCATGGGGCAGAGGAAATAGTCAAAAATACTGCTTCAGATAAAAGTTTCCACTCAGTCTAAGTTTCAAAAGAGAGACTTAGACTCAAAAAGATTTTCCCCAATCTTTTTGCAAAGCAAAGTCAGCCAACCAACAGTACAACCCATGAGCAAAAGCCAGTTCTGTGCTTGTGTTAAATTAACTTTTTTAGGACAGCAGGCTAACAGCTTGGACGCTGTCATGATGCAATTACTAACATTTTGAAATATGTAACTTTTGGTTTGCCTCAATCAATATCACACTTGCTCCTTCTCAAATATCAGCACAGAATTATGGGGCAGGGACCCTGACTGCAATGGTATAAACAAAATTTAATTTTCAACTACACACCAATGGGCTGGATCCCCCCATACAAAGGGTAAATATTTTCAAAATTCTGTTTTTGTAAAGACCGGGTCTCACTTTGTTACCCAGGCTGATCTCAAACTCCTGGCCTCAAGCACTACTCCTACCTCAGCCTCCCAAAGTGCTGGAATTACAGGTCTGAGCCACCACTGCCAGACAAAGGATAGATCTTAAGGTGAATGTGTGAATTCCTAACATTTAAATGCCAGTGTTTTTGATTCTGGGAATACAAAAGATGCCTCGTACACACACTCTTGATTTCACAATCAAAGGACACAGAAGATTGAGGTGGTGACATTCAGGCATACGCACCACAACTGATTTACCTAAACTCATCCCAAGCACAGCACCCAGACAAAATTTAGGCCACTATGAGATATGCATGTTTGGAGCATGACTTTTTCCTATCATAGGCCCAAGAATTTTCCTTTAACAAAAAAAAATGGAGGCAAGGCAGAAGGCAAAAAAGAATCTCTGCCCATTTCTTTTTTGAACAAGGGGAAGAAAGATGAAACAAAAGATGTTTTAAAATCAGAAGTGGAGAAAGAAGCCAAGGAACCTAGTGGAGAGAGAAACCCATGGGAATGACTGAACCCAGAACTGCTGTTCACTTTGAGGGAGCTGTGTGGTAATGGGGAGCCGGGAGTAGGGCATCCACTGAGTGGGACTCAAAAAGATGGCTGTGGTCAATTGGGCTTCATAGGAGAAAGGAAACAACTCAGGTTCATATACAAATGAGTTTCTAACACCTCCTTCCACAACCCCCATCACAAGGTCAAGCAGCAGGGCTGTCTTTTCTTTTTCTCCCTCACCTACCTTCCTTTTAACTCAGTTGGTTGCCTTAAGGGGCTTAACAGAATTGAAATATTGGTTAAGAAGGAGGGAAAGTCAGGACTGAGAGGGGCATCTCACAATGTGACTGGCCCTGGCGCAGCTCCCCAAACCCAACACCCCAGGAAACACCCAGGATTATCATATTTCTTCATTTGAATCAGAAGATATTTCCAAGAATGTCCAATTAATTCTATGGGCCTACTCACCAAATCAAAACTGCAATTCCAACAGCAAGTCAGAAAGAAATTTTGAAAGGCATTTAATTGGTTCTTTCACTGTTTGTTTCACATAGAGACTTGGACTTCTGAGGTATCCATACCCAAATCTGTTCTTCCACTAGGTGGATTATGATCCAGAGATAGTGCATAGTGACATATTAAACTGAATCCTGAATTCAGCAGAATGCCAAAGATAGGGGGTTAGTTCCGGATAAAAATTAAGCAGAGTCCTTTCCTAACCCAGGACTACTCTGGGAGGAAACTATTTTATCGGAGCCTAACCAACTTGGGTTTCACCAAAGCCTGACCAACCACAGGGAGGGGAAACTCAACTCCAGCCCTGTCTAGCCAGCCATCTAACCCAAAAGGATGGGTTGGGAAGCTGAGAAGCACTTGTATTTGAGTGTATGACATTCTTCGTTAACTCTTTCGGTCTTCTAAGGTGAGTGGAACCTTATTCAAAATAGTTCTTGTTTATTCTAATTTGTAGGCAAATTTCCAGTTTGTAAACCTGCCCCCCTCACACCCCCACTGTAATGCAAGTATATTAGCAGTGCATTCAGGCTTACAAATCAAAGTATTTCCAAAAATTAGAATTTAGGGCTGCCACGTTCCACATGGCTTCATCAGACAAACACAACAGCAGGACCACCAGCCAAGAGGACTTTTAAGCTATGTGCTCCCCATCAGTCTCAGTGAAACTAAACATACATTAATTACTCATTTAGTGTCCTCTCTCTGTGTGTAGCTTATTCCTTTACCCCAATGCCTACATTCAGTCATTTAGCTAAGAAAATAGCCTGGTTTAAATATTTTAAATACAGTTGAAACTTCTCACGTCTTGGCTCTTGAGTGCATTAATTTGCATACTTCTCAATCACACTCAGTCACAACATAATTCCACATAAAAGTGTTCTCTAAAGATACCACTGTTAGAAGGAATTGAACTTTATTTGTTCTTAATTTTGTACAGGAAATAGAAGTATCAGTTCAGTTCTGCTTAATTTTATTTTTCCATTAGAAAGCACATTCCCTCTGTTAATGGGAAATTTCCAGAAGCTAAGGTTTACTTATCCTATTTTTCACCCCCTAAAGTTCAAAACTCACTTCACAAACATAGAAAGGCAACGAAAACAGGCCAATTAGAGAATGCGTAAGACAAACGTATCCAAGGACTGAGGCTGGTTTTAGAGTGGCTACTGTGATCAGCTGCTTTCATCAGGCTTACTGGCTTGCACTTCAGCTTCACTCACATCCATGCATATTGCCAGCTGCTTTCTGGGGAAGAAAACCACAAAAGTTTAGTATTTGGAATTGTGGGCCAAATGAATACACCTGTGAACATTTCATACCCATTGAAAATGTCTATCCTCCCAACCACCCCATCACATTTTTTGGTGATACCTAGCCCCAGGCTTGCATTAGGTAGACATGGTTGTCCTTTGTGTGCAGATTTTTTTTTTTTTGAGACAGAGTCTGGCACTGTTGCAGCAGCTGGAGTGCAGTGGCGTGATCTCAGCTCACTACGACCTCTGCCTCCAGGGTTGAAATGATTCTCCTGCCTCAGCCTCCTGAGTAGCTGGGATTATAGGCACCCACCACCATGCCCGGTTAGTTTTTTGTATTTTTAGCAGAGACAGGGTTTTTTGTATTTTTAGCAGAGACAGGGTTTCATTATGTTGGCCAGGCTGGTCTTGAACTCCTAACCTCGTGATTCACCCGCCTCAGCCTCCCCAAGTGCCAGGACTACAGGCGAGAGCTACCATGACCTGCCTGTGTGCAGAATTTAAGAGAGCACTAAAACACTCAGGATTCAAGATATCTCTACCTATGTATGCATGTATCTATCTATCTATCTATCTATCTATCTATCTATCTCTATCTATCAATCTTTCTGTCTATAGTCTGTCTATCTAATCTATGTATCTAATTTTACAGATAGGGTCTAGGTCTGTCACACAGGCTAGAGGGCAGTGGCGTGATCACGGTTCACTGAAGCGTTGAACTCCTGGGCTCAAGCGACCTTCAGAGTAGCTTGGACTACAGGTGCTTGCAAATATGCCCAGTTAACTTTTAAAAAATGTTTTGTAGAGATGGAGTCTCACTATATTGCTCAGGCTGGTCTTGAACGCTTGGACTCAACTGAGCCTCCTGACTTGGAGTTCCAGAGCACTGGGATTATGGGAGTGAGTCACCACACCAGCCCAAAGATTAAGATTTTTTAATGCAAATATTTAAAAAATCAAGACCAATGAAAAAAATCCACAATAACCAAATTGTCCACATTTTCAAGAAAAGCAAGATCCAACCCTGTACAACTCACTCTCCTCACCCCATGTCAATCGCGATTTCAATAAAACAGTTACAAAAACAGGAGTCTGGCCAAGTTTTTCGGAGTGATTCGTTTCTATATTGCAGGAAAAATACCTTGATGCCCAGTAGGCATCGCCCCCGCCCCCACAGCATAAGAGCGACCTGGAACCCCAAACTTAGCCTTGTGACCTTGAGCCTTGTGCTCTTGGGACCCCTAAATAGCCAGTGGCCTTGACCCCCCCTACAAAACTTTTGACTCTGGAGGGGAGGGAAGGAGATAGGGGTAGGGCCAAAGGCCGCGCAAGAATGGCCCTAGCGTCCTGGGAACTGGGCACCCCCAGAGCCAGCTGTTTACCCAGCAAACATGTCGGGATATTGGGAAGGTCAGAAAATGCTGTCTAGCTCCTTCAGGTGCAACCCGCTGAACATGCTGGGGCTGAAGAGACGCTCCTGATCTTGAGGCCGCGGATCGTCTGCGGAGGAGTCCTGGGCCAACTCCTCAGGCTGCTGCTGCCAGGGCTCCTGGTGGCCACCACCACTGCCCTTCTGGTTCTCCTCGATTTTGGGGTCCGCAGCTCCCTGCGCACACGTGACTTTCTTTTTCTGCTCCTGCTCCGTGCTCGGGTTCGTCCCGTGCTTTCTTCTCAGCATCTTCTCTGGCTTCAGTCACTGAGGTCTCTATATCCTTCTCATCTGGAAAGAAGGAAAGGCGAAAACAGGTCGAGGGAGAAAAGAGCCGGACGGATGGAGGGAGGGAGGGAGAGAGGGGAAGAGAGAGAGAGAAAGTCTTGCTGGCAAGGGCTCCCGGCCGCGGTCGGGGCGTGGCCGTAAAGTCAGGGACGCGCTCCTGGTCAGGCCCGGTGTGGGGAACCCGCGCTCCATTTTGTGGCTTCTTTATACACCCCCACCCCGGGCGGAGTGACTGCTGGAAGGAAAAGGCTGAGCTGTCTGTTGGAAGCCTATTTGGGGCAGGGGGAGGAGAGGAGGAGCGAGACCCAATCTAGTCCCCAAGCCCTTGCAGAAAGTTTGCAGAACACATCTCTGTACAGCCCTCCAGGCAGACGGGCCAGAATAAAGCTTCCCCAGGGGAGAGCCCAGGCAAGCTGAAGTCAGTACACTTAGCGGTGTGGGCTCCCGGAACCACTCTCCTCCCTACTGGGTAGTTGCTAATCAATCAGTTTCTCTAGTTCTGTTCTGTTCCCACCCAAAGTCCGCTAATCGGACCGTAATTAAGATGGAATGATGAGGTCGGAGGCTGCATGCTAGGTTTCTGCAGCAATGGCCAAAAAGTTGAGTGTGCCACGCTCTCCAAGGGGTCTGCTGAAGCGAGAGTTTGGGGCTGGGATTTGCAGAGCACTCTGGATGCTCAGAGGCAAGCTGCAAGAAACCTAACCCGCCCCTTGCAAAACTCCAAGTACTCTAAGTCAGAGTACACATGTAGAACCCTGCCTGCTGTTTAGTACCTCACAGAAGGCTTACACTGCAAGTGACCCTTCCACAGGCTCTAGACGCGACTGAGGAGCATGCAATGTCTGCTAAGCTCTGCTCCGCTCCCGCTACTTAGGTTGCAGAAGCGTAGGTGCTCCCTGTGCTGGGTGGGCGCTGTGGACTTGGGTTAGTTCCCACCTTCCCTTGCTCCTCATCCCCTTCTGTTACCCACCCTCCCTGTCCTCCTCCGGCTCTTCCTTTCCTACTCTTTGCCTAGAACTATCATTTTGACTTTTTGCTCCTTGCTGGTAAATGTCAAATAAAAAAGACCCAGGGTACATCGGGAGGTCTGTGTTTCTTCTCACTTCAAGTAGTGTGCCTCAGGATGATGCAGGGTGTGAGTTCAGTGACCTATGATAGCGCCACTGCACTCCAGCCTGGCCGACAGAGTGACACCCTGCACCTCTCTCTCTATATATAGATATATAGATATGGATACACACATATATAGATATAGATATATAGATACACACATAGATAGATATAGATATATAGATAGTGCCTCCAGGCGATTCTGGGCTGGGTGGTGCGGGCTCGTAACCTAACTACTCCTGAGGCTTTGGCGGGAGGATAGTTTGAGAACAGGCGTGATCTTGGCTCACTGCAATCTCCGCCTCCCGGATTCAAGCGATTCTCGTGCCTCAACCTAAGGAGTGGCTGGGACTACAAGCACGCGCCACCACGTCCAGCTTGTTTTTGTATTTTAGTAGAGACGAAGTTTCAACATGTTAGCCAGGATGGTCTCGATCTCTTGACCTCATGATCTGCCCATCTCGGCCTCCCAAAGTTCTGGGATTACAGGCGTGAGCTACTGCACCCGGCCTATACCCACTTTTAATTGCGTGCTAATCAAGAAGCAGGTTATTCAGAACTCTCTGGAAAAAGAGTGACGAGTTTCCAGAAAAAAGCAAGATGACTTCCTGGCTATTGCCAGGGCCCGTTGCCGTGACAGCTGTAAATTGTCTTTACACTGAGAGTGTCTTGATGCTAATAAGCCATGAATACAACTAGAGGTAGGTTTGGTCGCCACCTGCTGGATTTGGCTGGCTTCTTCACTGCATCCTGGCTTTTGGGGTTTTTTTGTTTGTTTTTTGTTTTTCTGAGGGAGTCTCACTGTGTCGAGCAGACTGTAGTGCAAGGGTGCGATCTCGGCTCACTGCAACCTATGCTTCCCGGGTTCAAGCGATTCTTCTGCCTCAGCCCCTGAGTAACTAGGATTACAGGCGCCCACCACTATGCTCAGCTAACTTTTGTATTTTTTTTCAGTAGAGACAGGGTTTCACTGTGTTGACCAGGCTGGTCTGGAAGTCCTGACCTCAGGTGATAACACCACCTTGGCCTTCCAAAGTGCTGAGATTACAGGTGCCAGCCACCACCCCATCCCACCCCCAACCCCACTGTCAACTGCATCCTGTTTTTACGAGGTCCTGTTTCCATTAGTGGGGCCGTGACCTTGTGACTGGAAAACAAGTTCTGCTGGCCCCCTATCTCATCTTCACTTCCATATTAATAAATGATTCCAATTAGCTAGTGTCCTGGGTACAAATAGTTACCTACAGCACTAACTCATTATATCCACAATAGATCAGACTGCAGTGCTGAAAAGAAAGAATATTAATTCAACTTCCTGGATTGACCAACTTTTCTTCAGCAGAGCATTTAGTGTTGAAAAGAACGTGATTGGCAACTTCCTGCCTTCAACTAGGTATTCTTGTTATTTCTAGGAAAATAATTACAAAGGTACCAATCGAACATTTATAGTAACTAATTATTCTAATCATAAGGAGAATTTACAATTGATGAGTTTGTGTTGTGTTTTTTAGTTCTCCAGGTTTAACTAGTTATTCCACTCGTTTAATTATCCATAGTAAACCATATGCCTCTTGATCACTACTGATTTGTAGTAACAGCATTCAAAAAATATAGAACGGAGAAATACAGTTTTTTTGTTCTTTTTTGGACAGCGAGTATTTTCCAGTTATTTCTAGATATATCGGTGTACCACAACTTATCTACCTTTCCAGTACTTCACTTCAAGAGGAAATAAGAAGTTGCACTTCAGAAAAATGTGTTTCAACATCCTGGCTTCAATTAATTTTCTAGTTATTTCCAGTTATTTCTCTGTAAGTGGTTATATAGGTAACACTAGTCATCTATGTTGCTAACATATTCCTTCACTGATAAGAAGTTAGACTGAGAAAAATGTGTTCTTTAGCTTTCTGCCTTCAAGCAGTCATTGAGGTTGTATCTTTTATTACTATTATTATTTATTTACCTTTGACATGGCTTCACTCTGTCACCCAGGCTGGAGTGCAGTGAGCCCATCATAGCTCACTGCAGCCTCTAACTCCCAGGCTCAATTGACCCTCCCGCCTCTGCCTCCTAAGTAGCTAGGACTACAGGCTCACATCACCACATCTGGCTCATTTAAAAACTTTTGGTACAGGCCGGGCGCGGTGGCTCAAGCCTGTAATCCCAGCACTTTGGGAGGCTGAGGCAGGTGGATCACAAGGTCAAGAGATCGAGACCATCCTGGTCAACATGGTGAAACCCTGTCTCTACTAAAAATCAAAAAATTAGCTGGGCATGGTAGTGTGTGCCTGTAGTCCCAGCTACTCGGGAGGCTGAGGCTGGAGAATTGCTTGAACCCAGGAGGTGGAGGTTGCGGTGAGCTGAGATCGTGCCATAGCACTCCAGCCTGGGTAACAACAGCGAAACTCCGTCTCAAAAATAAATAAATAAATAAATAAAATAAAATTTTTGGTACAGATAAGTTCTCGCTATGTTGCCCAGGCTACGTTATGTCTAGTTAGTTACCTTTATACAAAGCTTACCTTAGAGGCTGGGTGCAGTGACTCATACCTGTCAACCCAGTGCTCTGGGAGGCATAAGTGGGAGGATCCCTTGAGACCAGGAGTTCCAGATCAGTCTGAGCAACATAGGGAGACCTCATCTCTACCTAAAAAAATAAATAAATAAATAATCAGCCAGGCATAGTGGCATATGCCTGTAGTTCTAGCTGTTTGGGAGCCTAAAGCAGAAGGATCAACTGAGTCAGGAAGTTTGAGGTTACAGTGAACCATGATGGTGCCATTGTACTCCAGCCTAGGTAACAGGGTGAGATCCTTCCTCAAAAAAATAAATATAAAGTTTACCTTAGTATTCTAGGTATTTTTAATATTACATCCACATTCCAAAAGGAAATACAAAAATGAATATTTAGAGGTAAAAAGCATAGAGTTTTCAGCTTTAGAGCTTTAAGTAACTTTCTAGCTAATTCTAGGTATCTCTAATTTTAAAAAAGTACATAACTACCATGAGCTATCTATATTTCTAATACCTTATTTCAAAAAGAAATTAAATTTGGATGTAAAAATAATGTGTTTTTCAACATCCTAGATTCAGGTATTTTTCTACTTATTTCCAAAATATCTAAGTAAGTACTTATCTAGGAACCACATATTATCTATAACAAATTTCTTAAAATAAGAATTATGAGGTTGAATTTGAGGAAAACGTGTTTGACAGCATCCAGCCTTCATATACTCAGTCTGGTTCTAGTAATATCTAGTTATCTTTACATAAGTCTTACATAGATAACTATGTTTATAGCACTACTTTCATATTACAAAAGATCCAAGCATTTAAACGTAAGAAGGATGGGTTTCTTAAAATTCTAAATTAAATCAGTATATCTAATTATATCTAGTTAACAAGATGTGATAAATTACCTATTGGACTAACTCATTAATTCAATAAGATACAATAATTTGGATGTGAGAAAAGATTGGTTTTGCATTCTCTGGCTTCAAGCCATGATTGCTTTATGCCTGCATTTGAGTAGTTATCAAGTTATCCACAGGTATCTCTAGTATTAACTCATTTTTCCAATAAGCAATAAGAAATTAATGTGAGAAAAATGTGTCGAAGTCACCCGAGATTTCTTAGTCACTTTTAGTGAACTCTAAGAAAGCTGTTACTTAGGTATTACTATTGTCGACAGTATTAACATTTCAATCCAAGATGAAATATCAATTTAGGATTGAGAGGAAGTTTTTGTTTTTTTTTTTTTAGCTTGGAAAGTTCAACTTGTTTTTCTGTTTTTCTCTGGTTACCTCTAGTTTACAAATTACCTAGATCCCACTGGATAGCTCTTCAATTAATTCATTATTCCAACAAGGAAATAAGAATATAGACATGAGATTATCATGATTTTCCGCTTTCTGACTAATTATTTCAGTTATCTCTAGTTATCTACGTTTAACTCTAGATAGATGCCACTATGTATCTATGGTACTCTTTATTTCAACAGGAAATAAGAATTTAAATTTGTGAAGAATGTCCTTTTCTGTTTCCTGACTTCAACCAGTATTCCTGATTATCTCTAGATATAATCTACAGACTAGTTACCTAGGTCCCACTGGTCATCTGTTGGTCTTATGAACTATTTCATCACGAAATAAGAAGTTAGATTGAAAAGTATTATTTTCCAATTCATGGTTTGAACTAGATATTCTCGTATTCTTTGTTGCTGTTTTTTGAGACAATTCCACTCTGTCTCCTAAGCTGGAGTACAGTGGTACAATCTCGGCTCACTGCATCCTCCACTTCCCAGATTCAAGCAATTCTCCTGCCTCATCCCCATGAGTAGCTCAGATTGCACGCACCCACCAACATGCCTGGCTAAGTTATGTAATTTTAGTAGAGACGGGGTTTCACCATGTTGCCCAGGCTGCTCTGGAACTCCTCTCCTCAAGTGAGCTGCCCTCCTCGGCCTCCGAAAGTGCTGCAATTATAGGTGTAACCCACCTGGCCTAAACTTCTAATATTCTTTAATTAGATACCTATGTATCATTATTCATCTGTAGCACTAACTTAATAATCAACAGGAAATATGAATGTGGAGTCTGGAAAAATCTTTATTTCAGATCCTAACCTCAATAACCTATTTGAGATATCTCTAGCCATCTCTATGTAAGTAACATCTAAGTGCCAGTGTTTATCTATACTACCAACATCCTGTTCCAACAAGAATTCAGACTTGAGAAGAATTTTAATAGTCTTGTGACTTCAACTACTTGTTCTGCTTTTATCTGGTTGTCTCTATTTAACTTCTACCCAAGTTCATCTAGTAATCTACATTCCTAAATCCACATTCAAAAACACTAAGAATTGAGAATTAGGAAGTGTGTTTTTCATCTTCTGAAAGTCAGAGTTTCTCTAGATAGCTAGGAAACAGTTGCCCCCAATTAACTTTACTACTGATACACTCTTTCAACCAGAATTAAGAATTTCACACTGGGTAGATTATGGTTCCACATATTAGCTTCAACCAGATATCTGTAGTAAACTAGCTAACCTGTTACTACGAATTATCTGTATTACTGAGTCTTTATTCAAATATGAGATTAAGATTTAGGACGGTAATTCCAGCACTTAGGCTGAGGTGGGTGAATTGCTTGAGCCCAAGAGTTCGAGACCAGCCTAGGCAAATAGTGAGACCTCGTCTCTACAAAAAATAAATTAGCCTGATGTAGTGGCTCGTGCCTGTGGTCCCAGCTACTCAGGAGGCTGAGGTGGAAGGATGGCTTGAGCCCGGCAGATGGAGGTGGCAGTGAGCAGAGATGGCAGCACTGCACTCCAACCTGGGCGACAGAGCCAGACCCTGTTTCAAAACAAACAAACCAACCAAGATTTTAGGGTGGTGGAAAACAGTTTTTCAACTTCTGGATTCAAACAGATTTTCTGTTATTTCTAGCTATCCCTAGTAAAGTAGTTACGTTGGTACCAGTCTTTGTCTATAGCACTAATACATGTGGCAACAATTAAATTTAGTGTTGAGAACAATGGTTTTTTTAGCTTCCTGGCTTCAAATTATTGTTCTAGGTATATCTAATTCCCTCTAATTAAATAAATATCACTATTTATCAATAATATTACCTCATTATTATTTTTAAAATAAGTAAAAGAATGGAAAACAAAATCTTTATTAACTTCCTAGAGTCATATATTCATTCTGGCTATTTCTATTCACCTTTATTTATCTGATTACTTATGGAACACTAGATAACTGCACTACTCACTCATTATTCCACTATAGTTAAAATTTAACTTTGAGAAAAAATGTGTTTTTTGTATTATGGGCTACTACGTACTTCTCTATTTAACTCTATTTGCATCTAGTTAACTAGTTCTTTAGGTACTCCCAGATATCTGTATTATTAACTCCTTATTCCCAGAGGAAATTAAAAGGTAGACTTGAGAATACATTTTTAATCTTCCTGGATTCGACTAATTTTACCACTTATTGCAAGCTATCTGTAGTTTACTTTCTCCCTAGGTATCTTGACTTATGTATAGCATTAACACATTAGACCAACAAGAAATATGATGTAAGAGTTGGGAAGAATGCTTCTTGGCTTCCTGGCTCATGCTAGTCATTCTAGTTATCTCCAGTTATCCCTAGATATCCTGTTTATGTGTTTGTTTGTTTGTTTTCTCTTTTTGGAGACAGAGTCTCACTCTGTGGCCCAGGCTGGAGTGCAGTGGTGCTATCTCAGCTCACTTCAACCTCCGCCTCTAGGGTTCAAGTGATTCTCCTGCCTCAGCGTCCTAAGTAGTGGGGACCACAGGCATGCGCCACCATGCCCAGCTAATTTTTGTATTTTTAGTAGAGAAAGGGTTTCGCCATGTTGGCCAGGCTGGTCTCGAACTCCTGACCTCAAGTGATCCATCCGCCTTGGCCTCCCAAAATGCTGGGATTACAGGCGTGAGCCAACTGAGCCTGGTCCTAGTTTTTTGTTTTTTGTTTTTTCCTTTGGTATCGCTACTTTTCTATAGTTCTAAGGCAACATTCCAACAAGGAATAAGGATATAGTATATAAGACTTTGCATTTCGGGCAAACAAAAATAGACAAATGGGACTTAATTAAACTAAAAAGCTTCTGCACAGTAAAAGAAATAATCAACAGACTGAAGAGACAAACTGTTGAGTGGAAGAAAATATTTGCAAACTATTCAACTAACGGGAAACTAATATCCAGAATATACAAGGAACTAAAAAAACTCAAGTAGAAAAAAACACACAAATAATCCCATTTAAAAGTGGGCAAAAACCATGAATAGACATTTCTCGAAAGAAGACATACAAATGGTATATGAAAAACTGCTCAGCATTACTCATCATCAAATGAAAATGAAAACCATAATGAGATATTATCTTGCCCCAGTCAGAATGCCTATTATTAAAACAACAAAAAATAATATACATTACTGAGTATGCAGAGAAAGGAAACTCGTATACACTGTTGGTGGGCATGTAAACTAGTATAGCCACTATCAATGATGATGTCGTGATTTCTCAACAAAAACTAAAAATAGAAGTAACATTCCATCGAGCAATCCCATTACTGAGTCTATTCAAAAAAAATATTAAAGGGATACCTGCATTTGCATGTTTATTGCAGCACTATTCACAATAGCAAAGATATGGAATCAATTTGTATCCATCAACAGATGAATGAATTAAAAAAATCTGATATATATACACAGTGGAATAGTATTCAGCCATAAAAAAGAGTGAAATCATGTATTTGCAGCAACATGGATGGAACTGGATGCCATTATCTTTATAATGAAATAGGCCGTACACAAAAAGACAAGTATCACATGTTCTTATTTATATGCGGGAGCTAAAAAAATGTGAACACATGGAGGTAAAAAGAGTGGAAAATAGATAAAGAATGGAAAGAGTGGGGGGATGATGAAGAGAAGTGGGATTAAGGGTACAAACACACAGTGAACTAGAAGGAATAAATTCAATGTTTGATAGCAGAGTAGGGTTACTATACTTAACAAAAATGTGTTTGGGTGATGGATACCCTAATACCCTGACTTGATACTATGCATTAAAGATATGCAACAAAATTTCTCCTGTATCTCATAAATTTGTACAAATACAAATGTCTCACACCTATAATCCCAGCTACTCAGGAGGCTGAGGCAGGAGGATTGCTTGTGCAGAGATATTCAAGACCAGCTTGGGCAACATAGTAAAACCCCATCTTCAAGAATAAAAAATATTAAGACTGTGCATTTCAATGTTGACTTCAAATGCATGTTCTAATTATCTTTAGTTACCTGTAGTAACTTAAACAGGTCTTATCAGCTATCTATAGTATTAGCTTATTATTATAACAAGAAATCAGAGGTTAGAGTGGTAAATCATGGTTTTTCAGATTCGTGCCTTCACATCTTTTTTCTAATTACTTCTACTTAATTCGAATTCACTAGCAATCTGCATACCACTAGATATCTATAGCACAAACTCATTTTGTCAAGGAAAGATAAGAATTTCGACTTGTTGAGGATCGCTTCTCAGGTTCCAGGCTTCTCTGAGGTTTTCTAGTTATCTCCAGTTCAGTAGTTACCCAGGTACCCCTGGTTACATAAAACTAACTCAGTATGCTAACAAGAAACAAGACGTTGGTTATAGGAAGAAGGTGTTCTCCACTCTCTGGCTTTATTTATTATTGACTTTTTACAGGTGTGTGTTATTGAGCCACAGAGATGTCGAGGTCACCCATTTGGGAAAAGTCCAGAGTTTGGATTTGAACCTATCCTGAGTATTATCTGTGATACAGAGGATGTTTGCTATCATGCTATATGCTATAATTTTCTTTTGTAATTAGGAGCTGTAGTTATCACTATTTAACTAGTTTCCTGTGTTCAAGCAGGTAACTATAGGACTGAGTCCAACAATAGACAAAAATGTGGTGTTGAGGAGAATGGTTGACTTCCTGAATTCAACCACTTTTTTTAGGAACTTGGTTTAAACTCGTTATTCTAGGTTTCATCATTTATCCCTTGGTTACTAACAATGGAAGTGCCATATCTATGGCACTAATATGATATTCAAACAAGTGAAGGAAATTTTGAGCAGAATGATACTTTTATTTCTGTTTCTCTCTAGGTAACTAATTACAAGAGAATAATAATTATAGCACAATAGCAAAGGTTTTTGTGCATGTCATCTGTGTCAGGGATAGTCTCAGAGAATGGGTTCAAATCCCAGCTCTGGACATTTTCCAGGTGAGTAACTTTGAACAGGTTACTTAACATTTCGGTGACTCAATAACACCACCTGTAAAATAACAATAATAGCACATCCATGTCTACAAGGTTGTTAAGAGGATTAAATATGTTAATATAAACAAATCACTTAGACCATTGCCTAGAACACAGTAAGATCCAAGTAAGTGTGAGCTACTGTTAGTATCATCTCAATTAATCTCCACAACAGCTCCATTAGGTGGTTATTATTATCGCCCCCATTTTACAGATGAGAAAATTGAAGCACGGGAGAAAAAGCAACTCACCAGGTTAGCTAGCTAGCAAATGACAAGCAATGCCATAATGCAGATGCCAGCAGTCTGGCTCCAGGGTCCCTGCCTTCATAAATCTAGGACATCAAACCCATCATTTGGGCCTATATTTACCTGGCTGACACTCAATGACATACTTAACATTTGCAAGAAGTGAATCAATGCAACTAAAATTTTTAAGTAAATACTACCTTGATTGATACCCCAATGGGTAACACTCACCAAAGGAACACAGAAATGACTAATGAAGCTTTGAAGGCACTGAAGCAAGTCATGGAAATCTCAGCTGTGAGACACTATACAACTCCAATTCTGACAGGTGTCCTAGCTGGGCTAATGCACACCACAATTAAAACCATTGTAGGTCTCTCACATAATAACTGGTCTCAGGCCAAAATTCATCACAGGGTGTCTGGCCACCAGAAGGGTGAGGTCTGCAGAAGCCTGCAATAAGCAGCCTGAGGAGGAGACGTCATGGTTAATGTCAGGGACAGGCTGTGGGTGTGAAATTCCTTGACAGCTTTTTCAGAGTGAATTGGTCAACTAACATCCTGTAGCTGGTTTTCTATCTACCCTCCAGGAACAGGAGACAGGAGAGACTTACCTGTCAGGCACACTGGGCAAAGTGAATGGGGTCTAGGGTACTTTTAGCAGTCTATGAAAATGGTTTAATTTATTGACTGTTTTTGTTGCCTTTTCTCTGTTTGCGAACTGAGTTTTGACTTTAGGGAGTGAAAAATGGGATAAGTAAACTCAGTTTATGGAAATTTCCCATTACCAGAGGGAATGTAATTTCTAGTAGAAAAATAAAATTAAACAGAACCAAACTGGTACTTCTATTTCCTGTACAAAATTAAGTATAAAATTAGATTGCCTCTAACAATGGTATCCTTTACAGAACACTTCTGCATGGAGTTATGTTGGGACTGAGTCTGACTTGAGAAGTATATATGAGGCCAACAATCATATGAAAAAATGCTCATCGTCACTGGTCATCAGAGAGATGCAAATCAAAACCACATTGAGATACCATCTCACGCCAGTTAGAATGGCGATCATTAAAAAATCTGGAGACAACAGATGCTGGAGAGGATGTGGAGAAAAAGGAACACTTTTACACTGTTGGTGGGAGTGTAAATTAGTTCAACCATTGTGGAAGACAGTGTGGCGATTCCTCAAGGCCTTAGAAATAGAAATTCCATTTGACCCAGCAATCCCATTACTGGGTATATATCCAAAAGACTATAAATCGTTCTACTATAAGGATACATGTACACGAATGTTCATTGCAGCACTGTTTACAATAGCAAAGACCTGGAATCAACCCAAATGCCCATTGATAATAGACTGGATTGGAAAAATGTGGCACATATACACCATGGAATATTATGCAGCAATCAGAAATGATGAGTTCGTGTCGTTTGTAGGGACATGGATGAATCTGGAAAACATCATCCTCAGCAAACTGACACAAGAACAGAAAATGAAACACCGCATATTCTCACTCATAGGTGGGTGATGAAAAATGAGAACACATGGACACAGAAAGGGGAGTACTAAACACTGGGGTCTATTGGGGGGAAAAGGGGAGGGCCAGTGGGAGGGGGAGGAGGGGAGGGATAGCCTGGGGAGAAATGCCAAATGTGGGTGAAGGGGAGAAGAAAAGCAAAGCACACTGCCATGTGTGTACCTACGCAACTGTCTTGCATGCTCTGCTCATGTACCCCAAAACCTATAATCCAATAAAAAATTAAAAAAAAAAAAGAGAAGTATGCAAATTAATATACCAATGAGCTAGGACGAGAGATTGTTCAACTGTGTTTAAAATAATTAAACCAGGGTAAGTTCTTAGCTAAAGGAGTGAATGTAAATATTCAGCCATTGTGGTAAAGGAATAAATTACACACAGAGAGACCACTATATGAGTAATCAATTTATGTTTAGTTTCACTGAGACTGATGGGGAGGAGAGAGCTTAGAAGTCCAAGTGCCTGGTGTTCCTGCTGTTGTTTTTAAGGGTCTGATGAAGCCATTTAGAAAGTGTCAGCCCTCATTTTTAAATTTCTGGATTACTTCAATTTGTAAGCCTGAATACAGTGCTAATATATTCACATTACAGTGAAGGTGTGGGGGGCAGGTTTGCAAACTGGAAATCTGCCTAAAAATTAGAAAAAACAAGAGCAATTTTGAATAAGATTGCACTCCCCTAAGAAGGGTGAAAAGGTTAAAGAATTGGGTACACGCAAATATATACCTTGAAGATACAGCACAAATTGAACTTTATGAGGTAATATTCTCTTGAGGAATTTCTAACAACTGTTTTAGGTGGTACAATGTTCTGTTTGTTTTTGTTTTTGTTTTCATTTTTTGAGATGAAGTCTTGCTCTGTGGCCCAGGCTGGGGTGCAGTGGCATGATCATGGCTCACTGCAACCTCCTGCCTCCCGAGTTCAAGCAATTCTCCTGCCTCAGCCTCCCAAGTAGCTGGGATTACAGGTGCCTGCCACCATGCCCAGCTAAGTTTTGTATTTTTAGTAGAGATGGGATTTTACAATGTTGCCCAGGCTGGTTTTGAATGCCTGCCCTCAGGTGATCCACTGGCCTCAGCCTTCCAAAGTGCTGGATTACAGGCATGAGCCACCACTCCCTGCTAGTGGTACAGTTTTAAAGAAGTGGATTTATGAAACTTAATTTGTGGGAGCATGCTCAATTTAGAGGAGATTCTTACCTGTGCTAATTTGAAATGCTTGTTTATTTTCCCATGCAGTGATGATTAACTTGTAAGTCATGGGATCAAAGCATGACTAAGATTACTTAGGTTTTATTAAGATATAATTTTCAAAAACAAAAACAAACTCCAGGATGAGGTTAGGAGCCTCGCTCTGCAGTTCGTGTGAGTGCCGTGATGGAAAGGAGCTACAGAACTGGTGCAGCTGACTTTTAGTGAATTTAGACCTAGTTAGCCCAATTTTCCTCAACTCTGCAGCTAAAATAGCAAGGTAATAGTCACAGCATCAGGACTCTTCTGTCTCAGCTAGATAAGCCACAAACTCCTGGGCCCCCTATGACCAAGCCTTTTCTTTCCAGTCTGTCTTGTTCACTCTGAAGAGTTTTCAGAGGATAAATGGCCCCTTAGACATCCTTGAGGAAACCTGATTAAAATTCTAACCTGCTCCTATTGATTTAGTTACTTCAGACTGAAGATTAGCTTCGCAAATGGAGGGGCCATTCCCCTCCATGTAACTGCAAATGGGGCCCACCTTATGCCTTGCTCAACTATCCCCCACAACCAGGATGACACTATGAAGTGAGGCAGCAGAGGCAGCTGGACACCCCGATGGTTCACTATCAGGATACTGATATTTCTTCGTCCTGTTACCAAGCACAGCGTTAACAGCAGGTACAGAGTGACATGTGTCCACTAGACTCACATGCAGGAGCTGGGAAAACACCCTTAAAGAAAATGAAAATGGGAGAAGAGAGACAAATCAATAAGCATAGTCCAAAACAGAACTGAAGAGAAGGGAGTACAGCATTAACTTTCCTAAAATAGTTTACCAGTAAGGAAACAGCTTCTCCCTGTGGAGTTTAAAATGCCAATGGTATAGAGTTACATGTTGTGGGTTTGTTTTCCTTATGATATTAATTGTTCAATATACTAAACCGACCTCTTTATAAAACCTCTGACTGAAGGTTTGCGTTAAAAATAGAAGGGTCAAGTAGAGGAGATGTCAGGGGACATTAATTAATATTCCAAATAACATGGCAGTGGCCCTGTCCCCCTGGGCAATGGGTAGGCATAATCTTGGATGAGCCTTATCATGTCCTCCTTGATCCAGAGCCCTATTGGAGATGGGCTCTTCTGGAGCCACCATGGCCCAGGCTGCCTACACCACCCATGCCTCCTCTGCTTTAGCCTTCCTTTGGTCTGGCCCCATTTGGCCTGGAATGATCCCCTGTCATCAGCTGTCATTTTGTAGTCCCCTTCTTTAAGGTACGGTCTTCATGACAGTTTCCAAACTAAGGCCATTTCACACTGACTTCCTAGAGCTAAATTAAAAGGAAAACTCTAACTTTCCATGCCTAAATAACAAAAGGACAAGTGGCTACTCCCTTTGCAAACCCCCATCTTTTCTGCACTGGCAGATGGGAAATTGAAAGTATCTCTGATTGTCTCTTTTTTTGCTCTCTGCGACCAATCAGACTAATTGCATGCCACCACTTCATTTACATAAAGTGAGCACCAAGTTGCCAATGGAAAACCTCTAGGGGGTACTTGGACCAGCGAATATTCTGTAACTGGGCCCTTCAGCAGCTGCTTGGGTCTGCTTCACCTTGTGGACTGTACTTTCGTTTTCAATACATCTCTGCTTTTGTGGCTTGTTTCATTGCTTTGTTTCTGTGTTTTGTCCAATTCTTTGTTCAAAACCCAGGAACCTGGACACCCTCTTCTGGTAACACAATGGTATAAACAAAATTTAATTATCATCTATACACCAATGGGCTGGGTTCCCCCATACAAAGTGTACATCTTTTAAAAATTATTTTTTGTAGAGACTAGGTCTCAGTTTGTTACCCAGGCTGGTTTCAAACTCCTGGCCTCAAGCAATCCTCCTACCTTAGCCTTCCAAAGTGCTGGAATTACAGGCATGAGCTACCACATCCAGCCAAAGGGTAGATCTTAAAGTGAATGTGTGAATTCCTAACATGTATATGCTAGTATTTTAGATTCTAGGAATATAGAAGATGCCTCATACACATGCTCTTACTTTCACAATCAAAAGACACAGAAGATTGAAGTGGTGACATTCAGGCATAGGCACCATAACTGATTTGCCTAGACTCATCCCAGACAAAATTAGGGCCACTATGAGACATGCAGATTTGGAGCATGACTTTTTCCAATGCTAGGCCCAAGAATTCTGGATTAAGAAAAAAAATGGAGGCAAGGTAGAAAGCAAGGAAGAATCTCTGTCCATTTCTTTTTTGAACAAGGGAAAAAAAGATGAAACAAAAGATGTTTTAAAATCAGAAGTGGAAAAGGAGGCTGTGGAAACCTAGGTGAGAAAGAAACCCATGGCAATGACTGGGCGCAGAGCTGATGTTCACTTTTAGGGAGCTATTTAGTAAAGGGAAGCTGTGAATAGGGCATCCTCTGAGAGGTAGCCAGTGCTGCACAAATGGCTCTGAGCCAGGCGCGATGGCTCATGTCTGTAATCCCAGCACTTTGGGAGGCCGAGTCAGGTAGATCACGAGGTCGGGAGATCAAGACCATCCTGGCCAATATGGTGAAACCTTGGCTCTTCTAAAATACAAAAAACTAGCTGGGCTTGCTGGCGCGGCCTGTAGTCTCAGCTACTTAGGAGGCTGAGGCAGGGGAATCGCTTGAACTGGGAGGCGGAGGTTGCAGTGAGCCGAGATCGTGCCACTGCACTCCAGCCTGGGTGACAGAGTGAGACCCTGCCTCAAAAATTTAAAAATTAAATAACACTTTTTGGGGAAAAAAATACAGGCCAGACCAGTGGCTCACACCTATAATCCCAGCGCTTCAGGAGGCCAAAGCTAGTGGATCGCTTGAGCCCAGGAGTTTGAGATCAGCCTGGGCAACAAGGTGAAACCCTGTCTCTCCCCCACCCACCTCAAAAAAAAAAATTAACCGGGCTTGGTGTCGCAGGCGCCTGTAGTCCCAGCTACTCAGGAGGCTGAGGTGGGAGGATTGCTTGAGCCCAGGAGGCGGAGGTTTGCAGTGAGCCGAGATTCGGCCACTGTACTCCACACTGAGCAACAGAGTGAGTCCCAGTCTCAAAAACAAAACAAACAAAAAAACCAAAAACCTCCTTTTGCTGGGGCATATTGGTAGAGAGAGGTGGCTAAGGGATAAGTATGCAGTTTTTGTTCTCTAGGCCGGAAACTTAATTGGCGTTTATCAGGCACAAGTCATTAACAAAATTTGCGCCATTTAAGCAAACAGGGCAATATGGGCTTAGACAACATAGCTCATCCCCAGTCACAAAAAACCCTCATTTGCTTGGTATTGGAAAAAATAGAAAATTTACATTCATACTTTCGTTTAGTTTTTGTTTGAGATGGAGTCTCGCTCGGTCTCCAGGCTGGAGTGCAATGTATGATCTCAGCTCACTGCAACCTCCGCCTCCCGGGTTCAAGAGATTCTCCTGCCTCAGCAGTCTTCCAAGTACTTTGGATTACAGGCACGCGCCACCACGCCCGGCTAATTTTTGTATTTTTAGTAGAGACGGGGGTTCACCATGTTGGTCAGGCTAGTCTCGAACTCCTGACCTTGTGATCTGCCTGCCTCGGCCTCCCAAAGTGCTGGGATTATAGGCGTGAGCCACCTCGCGCAGACACATTCATACTTTCATACATGACACACACACACATTTATATATAATTACACACAGAAAGCACATAAAACACAAGCAGAATTAACTGTTGTTCATACAGCCACTCATTGAAATGTATACCATATACTGTGTTTGAAATAATATACTAGGCTGGCGCGGTGGCTCATGCCTGTAATCCCAGCACTTTGGGAGGCCTAGGCGGGCGGATCATGAGGTCAGAAGTTCGAGACCATCCTGGCCAACATGGTGAAACCCCGTCTCTACCAAAAATACAAAAATTAGCCGGGCATGGTGGTAGGTGCCTGTAATCTCAGCTACTCGGGAGGCTGAGGCAGGAGAATCGCTAGAACCTGGGAGACGGAGGTTGCACTGAGCCGAAACCGCGCCATTGCACTCCAGCCTGGGCAACAGAGCGAGACTCGGTCTCAAAAAAAAAAAGAAATAAATATATACTCAATGAAATATACTTCTTTTCAGGTGTTTCAAGTTCAAGGCTGAGAAAGGATTTGGTCTCTTAGACTTGAGGAGCCTCACTCGGAACTGGAAGGATGCATGCAATCTAGTTGCCCCACCGGCTTATTTATAGCGATACACATATCGCTTCCGGTCGGCGACGCATGCGTAGGTCCGGGGAAGGGTTTTGCAGACGTACCGGGAACTGTTTGCAAGGTTTCCTCAGGATTGTGGGTGTTTCGCAGCGGCGGGTCCCGGGAACCAAGGAAACAGAGCTCTTTCTAGGCTCGCGAGAGGGCCCCCTTCTCCCACGGCTGCTGGGCTCCCCCAGTAGCAATGGCTCCGGTGTCCGGCTCGCGCAGCCCGGATGGGGAGGTCTCGGGTTCGGGAGGAAGACGTCGCAGTTCGTCGAAGAGTCCGAAGCCCAGCAAATCTGCCCGCTCCCCGCGGGGCCGCCGCTCTCGCTCGCACTCTTGCTCTCGGTCCGGGGACCGGAATGGACTCAACCATCAGCTAGGTGCCCTCAGCCAAGGCTCCCGAAACCAATCCTACCGCTCACGCTCGCGGTCGCGTTCTCGAGAGCGGCCCTCTGCGCCCCGGGGCATCCCCTTCGCTTCTGCCTCCTCGTCAGTCTATTATGGCAGCTACTCGCGCCCCTACGGGAGCGACAAGCCTTGGCCTAGCCTCCTCGACAAGGAGAGGGAGGAGAGCCTGCGGCAGAAGTGAGTGAGACCGCCGAACTTTCTCTTGGACGAGCCTACGTGCCTTTGGAGTCCGATCTATCATTCATTCCGCTTCTGACTATTCGCGTTTCGCTCGCTCTCCTTGCCTTGCGCCCATTTTCATTCCTTTCTTTAATCCACCCATGACAACCCTTTATTCGTCCTTTTCTCCCGTTACATTTTCCCTTACCCTCGGGCTCCTTCATATGGTACCCTATTCTCCCGCTACCCTCTTCCGCCTCCAGTCTTGTTAGCAGATAATGCTGACAGCCTCAGACCTACCAAAATTGTAGCATTTCCTTGGTTGTGTCATTATCATTCGTGAACATATTTGTATTCCCTACTAGACTGAGCTCATGGAGGAGCCTGTGATCGGAGGAGAGTTCTGATCACAGATTTCTACGTGCCTAGAACTTAATAGGCGCTCAACCATTGCTTGTTGAATGAAGGAACTCACAGGTCTGAGATAACAAGATATATATGTAGAAGTGTTTTGTGGGAAATTAGGAAGGGATGAAATCAAGGGTTTAAGTTGGATAGGAAATAAACCTTCCCCTCAGACAAGACGATTAGATGCCTGTAGGAAAAGTGATCTGATAAGCTCATTTTTGGAGTCTGATAGATAACCCTACCTTGAAAAGTCTTGTTAAGTGGTCTGAATCTTAACCACAAAAAAATGATGTCAAGATGAGATTAGACCTCTAATGAAAGTGAATATTGGAGTGGAAGAATGCATAGTTTGGGGGTGGTTTTGTTTTGTTTTTGAGACAGGGTCTAGCTCTGTTGCCCAGTCTGGAGTGCAGTGGTGCGATCTTAGCTCACTGGAGCCTCAGCCTCCTTGGGCTCCTATAGTCCTGTAGCTGAGACTATAGGTGTGCACCACCACACCCGGCTTATTTTTGTATTTTTTGGTAGAGACAGGGTTTCACCCTGTTGCCCAGGCTGGTGTCAAATTCCTGGGCTCAAGTGATCCTCCTCCCTTGGCCTCCCAAATTGCTGGGATTACAGGTGTGACCACATGCCTGGCCGAGCCTGTCCTTTTCATCACTATACTTCATTACCTCCCGCTGCCGGAAGAATCAAGACTTCTCCCAACTGTTGGAGCTTTAACCTGCCCCTCAATGCCTGTAATATTTCTAATTTTCTCATTTTAAGCATGTAAGTGCACATAAATAACTTAATACAGTGCCTGACACATAATTTAACAATTAGAAAACATAAGACATTAAGACTTACACAGCAATAATTATGAACCTTTTCCTTTCTCCTTAAAACTATGCATTTTTGGCTGGGTGCAGAGGTTCATGCCTGTAATCCCAACACTTTAGGAGGCCAAGGCAGGAGGATCACTTGAATCTAGGAGTTCAAGACCAGCCTGGGCAATATAGGGATACCTGGTCTCTACAAAGAAAATTTTTTTAATTAGCTGGGCATGGTGGCACGTGCTTGTAGTTCCAGCTACTAGGGAGGCTGAAGTGGGAGATCACTTGAGCAGGAGAGGTCAGGCTGCAGTGAGCCATGATCTTACCACTGCACTCCAGCTTGGGTGATGGAGATCCTGTTTCAAAAAAAAAGAAAGAAAAAGGACAAGCTCCAGAATCAGACTGAGTATGAAGCCCTTATTTGCCACTTAATAGCTGTGTGACCGTGGTCAAGTTACTTAATGTCTCTGAGCTCCATTTCTTCATCATTAAAAAGGGGATAAAATAAGTACTAAGGATTTGGGGATTGTAATAATTAGGTGCCTGGAACATAATAACTATTGCATTAGTGTTAGCTATTAATGTTTCATGCATGGGAGCAAAAACAGTAAAAACAGTCCTGAGTTAGGTTGGAGACCTCTATCTCCAAAGAAAATTTTTCAGAAAAGTATCCACAGGCTATGTCAGTCAAAAAGTAAATGGTTTCTTCTTACAGAATCCTCACCAAAAGATGTCAGAATTGCTTGGATGAAACTTGCATAGGTACATTTAGAAAATAAATAATTTATCTGTTTTGTTTTGTTTTTTAAGATGGAGTCTCACTCTGTCTCCCAGGCTGGAATGCAGTGGTGTGATCTCGGCTCACCACAACCTCCGCCTCCCGGGTTCAAGTGATTCTCCTGCCTCAGCCTCCTGAACAGCTGGGATCACAGGCATGTGCCACCACACCCAGCTAAATTTTGTATTTTTAGTAGAAATAGGGTTTTGCTATGTTGGCTAGGCTGGTCTTGAACTCCTGACCTCAGGTGGTCTGCCTGCCTCAGCCTCCTAAAGTACTGGGATTGCAGGCATGAGCCACTTTGCCCTGCCAATAATTTATCTTAACAATACAGATGAAGCCAGGGGGCAACAGGTATGACAACAGGACTTCCTGCTGTTAACAGTCCGGTAGACCTTCCTCCCCCCATATCCATAAATTCCAAGTACAGCTATAAGTATGTCACCTTTTAGATTGTCTGTTACTTCAGGCAAGAAACCCTCTCAGTCTTACTCTGCATAGTTATACCTTTCCCCTGATTAAGGAAGCAAAAACAATTTATTCAAACACTCATTCCAATTATATTTATTTTGTAAGTATTTTAAAAAACAAATGGAGTCGCCGGAGGAGGTGGCTCACACCCAGTGCTGTAATCCCAGCACTTTGGGAGGCTGAGGCGGGCGGATCACCTGAGGTAAGGAGTTCAAGACCAGCCTGGCCAACATAGTGAAACCTTGTCTCTACTAAAAATACAGAAATTAGCTGGGTGTGGTGATGGGTGCCTTTAATCCCAGCTACTCAGGAGGCTGAGGCAAGAGAATTTCTTGAAACTGGGGGATAGAGGTTGCAGTGAGCAAAGATTATGCCATTGCACTCTAGCCTAGGCAAAAAGGGCGAAATTCTGTCTCAAAAAAAAAAAAAAAAAAAAGGAATCAAAAGCAGCTAAACTTTGAGGGGATTAGCCTTAGTCTTTGTTTTGTTTTGTTTTTAGTTTATGAGTAATAGCAAACATTAAAACAAGAAAACACAGGCATAAAACAAATAAAGCTTAGTGTCCTTCAGAGAATAGATAGAAAATGCACTCCTTTTCCAAAAAGGGACTAAGAGGGAACAACCTTGTATCTCACTGAGTATAGTTCTTTTGTTGTTGTTTTTTGGGGTTTTTTTTGAGACAGAGTTTTGCTGTGTCACACAGGCTGGAGTGCAGTGGCATGGTCTTGGCTCACTGCAGCCTCCACCTCTCGGGTTCAAGGGATTCTCTAGCCTCAGCCTCCTGAATAGCTGGGACTACAGGTGCATGCCACCACATCCAGCTAATTGTATTTTTTTTAGTAGAGACAGGGTTTCACCATGTTGGCCAGGTTGGTCTCAAACTCTTAATCTCAGGTGATCCACCGACCTTGGCCTCCCAAAGTGCTGAAATTACAGGTATGAGCCACTGTGCCTTGCCCTGAGTATAGTTTTTGTTAAATAAAACTTTTTGACTAGGTGCAGTGGCTCATGTCTGTAATCCCAGTGCTTTGGGAGGCTGAGGTGGAAGGATTGCTTGAAGCCAGGAGTTCGAGACTAGCCAGAGCAACAAAGCAAGACCTCATCTCTACAAAAAATAAAAAACATTTTTTTTTCCAGCTGGGTGCGGTGGCTCATGCCTATAATCCCAGCACTTTGGGAGGCCAAGGTGGGTGGATCATGAGGTCAAGAGTTTAAGACCAGCCTGGTCAACATGGTAAAACCCTGTCTCTATTAAGAATACCAAAATTAGGTGTGGTGCCACGTGCCTGTAATCCCAGCTACTCAGGAGGCTGAGGTTGGAGAACTGCTTGAACCCGGTTAGGTGGAGGTTGCAGTGAGCCAAGATTGAACCACTGCACTCCAGTCTGGGCAACAAAGCAAGATTCTATCTCGGGAAGGAAAAAAAAAAGCTGTTCTTTCATTTTCAGAACTTCAGTTGTTTTCTATGCCTAATGCATCATTTATATTTTCTTCATTAATTCCTTGGTTTCTGAAAATCGAAGGTTTGACCAAATCAAACGAGACTTCTCTTCACCTTTCATAAATCTGTAAACAAATGAAGTTATTTCTAAATGTGAAACTGTTTCCGTCACATATTACAGACGATGAAATAAGCAGTTAAGAGCTAAGTCATCCATTCAGCAGAAGGATGTACTTGACAGTCACCCAGACCATCACTTCTGTAGTCTGTACCATTTGATAGTGTCATCAGAACATCAGACCTTAAGTGATGAGTTTATTTAAACCAAGTTTTTATTCATGTTCAAAATGTAAGGGGAAGAAATGCTTAAGTAGACTCCTATTAAATTGGATTATATATTTAGGAAATAACTCAGCCATTTAGTTATAATTTACATGTCTTTATCTGCTAGGAGATTAAGTGAGAGAGAGAGAATTGGAGAATTGGGAGCTCCTGAAGTATGGGGACTTTCTCCAAAGAATCCTGAACCAGAGTAAGTGATTTAAAAATATCTTTTTAAAATGTTATAACGTGTTTAAATTGAGTGTATTGTCAAAATGTTTAAGTAAAGAACTTTAAATATATCTCATATTTTTCTTCTTTCTTGTGATTTATGTTCTTCTACCCCTTAAGTTTTAAAAACATAGAACATATGTAAAGATTAAAACATGTTGCTAGTAGATTTTAGCATAATCTAAAATAATTCAGGGGGTATGAATTTCCCATTAATAGAAAGGTTCATTGTTAAATAATACACCTATTATTTTAAATTGTTTTTTCTCAACTAAGTAGCAGATTGCATGCCAGATGTTAGCCTTAAAAAGAAATTTTTTTTTTTTTGAGATGGAGTCTCGCTCTGTTGCCCAGGCTGGAGTACAATGGTGCAGTCTTGGCTCACCAAAACCTCCGCCTTGCAGGTTCAAGTGATTCTCCTGCCTCAGCCTCCTGAGTAGCTTACAGGCGCCTGCCACCATGCCAGCTAATTTTTGTATTTTTAGTAGAGACGGGGTTTTACCATGTTGGCTAGGCTGGTCTCGAACTCCTGACCTCGTGATCCACTCACTTCAGGCTCCCAAAGTACTGGGATTACAGGTGTGAGCCGCCACACCCAGCCTACAAATAAACTTTTTAAAATGAATGTACTAATATGGTTTTTTTTAGTTAATATTCCTATATCCAATACTATCTGCAGGCTTCATGCTTTTTCTTTTTTCTTATTTCTTTTCTCTGATGCTACTCATAAGTTATTCTTCACTCTCCTCTATTTCTGTGCCAACTTTAGGTTGAGACAATGTGCTTCACAGGTAAACCTGTAATTTATGACTGGATCATAAAGCATTACTATGTGAAACTTCTTCTTCTTCTTCTTCTTTTTTTTTTTTTTTTTTTTTTTTTTTTTTTTTTGAGACAGAGTCTTTTTCTGTTTCTAGGCCGGAGTACAGTGGTGCAATCTCAGCTCACTGCAACCTCCGCCTCCCGGGTTCAGGCAGTTCTCCTGCCTCAGCCTCCCTAGTAGCTGGGACTACAGGCATGCACCACCACACACAGCTAATTTTTGTATTTTTAGTAGAGATGGGATTTCATCATGTTGGCCATGCTGGTCTCGAACTCCTAACTTCGTGATCTGCCCACCTCAGCCTCCCAAAGTGCTGAAATTACAGGCTTGAGTCACTGTGCCCAGCCTGAAACCTGTTCTTACAGATACATTTAGAAAATGCTTGAAAAGGCCAGATGTAATGGCTCATGCATGTAATCCTAGCACTTTGGGAGGCCAAGGCAGGTGGATTCCTTGAGCTCAGGAGTTCAAGACCAGCCTGGGGAACATAGCGAGACCCCGTCTCTGTTTAAAATAAAAAAAGGAAAATGCTTGAAGAACCTGAATGCATTGAATTGGAGTTGGAAGGAACTCTAAAAATAATTTTCTAGACAATATTTAAATTACTGCAAGTGTGATCTTCAGAGGAAAAGATTATATGATGTGGAAACTCCTTTTCTAAACTATTGTAGAATTTGAATAATACTCATTTTTACAGTTCTCTGCAGCAAATCAAAATCTCTTTAGACTGTAGTTTGTTAGGTTCTTGCTCTGAGGAGACAGAACAGTTGCTGCTTTACCATTTGTCTTTTACGTGCTTAGAATAAAATTGTGAAGTCTTTTTTCAACCTTCTTATATCCAGTTTCTTTAATCTTTCCTTATGGTTCTTGTTTCTCTACTTTTTCCCTGTGGTTTCTTCTGAAAATCTAAATCCTCCATGCTGCTTTGTTTAAATAGCACTCTGTAAACACTGAAGTATTATACAAATGATAAGTTATGTTATTGTTACAAAGGCAGTAGACCCTTGAACTCCATGTTTTCAAAAGTAGTTCAGTGCTTGCTTTGTGGTTGTTGTTGTTGTTTTGATTCCCAAGTTCTGCCTCAGGATCTCCAATGCTTGCTTTTAATGGTTCTTGGACAGTCAGTGCTGTTACTGAAAAATTTGGGGTTCGTGTTTTTACACGCCATGGTCCATGTCTCATCACTTTCCTAATTCTTATAACCATTTATTTAAATTCAGTTCTGATGAACATACACCAGTAGAGGATGAAGAGCCAAAGAAAAGCACTACTTCAGCTTCTACTTCAGAAGGTATTTAAAATTAAAAAAAAAAAAAGAAAGAGAAAAAAAACCCAGAGGGTATTTTTGAAATACAGAGCTATTTTTTTGAGGGATTTAAAAAAATCCGGGTTTTTTTGGGTTTTGTTTGTTTTTTGAGATGGAGTCTTGCTTTGTTGCCCAGGCTGCAGTGCAGTGGCGCAATCTTGGCTCACTGCAACCTCTGCCTCCCAGGTTCAAGCAATTCTCCTGCCTCAGCCTCCTGAGTAGCTGGGATTATAGGCTCAAGCCACGCCCAGATAATTTCTGAGTTTTTAGTAGAGATGAGTTTCACCATGTTGGTCAGGCTGATCTTGAACTCCTGACCTCGTGATCCACCTACCTCAGCCTCCCAAAGTGCTGGGATTACAGGTATGAGCCACTGTGCCCCGCCTAAAATACCAGTTTGTAAATAGTTGAACATTAGACTTTGCTTTTACTCAAATTGCCCATCATCTTTTTCTTTTGATGTTCAGAAATAATTTTTTAGAATATAATTTTTTATTTGTATTTTCTTAGAAGAAAGAAAGAAGAAGAAGAAGTCTAGCCATTCAAAAGAAAGGTTCAAGAAAAGGAGAAAGAAAAAATCATCAAAAAGAAAACACAAGAAGTATTCTGAAGATAGCGACAGTGACTCTGATTCTGAAACAGACTCCAGTGGTAAGAAAGCCAACAGCATTCTGCAAGCCTTGCTTCAAAACTAGTTTTACTTCTTAAAACTTATTTTAGAAGAAGGTTCCTGAAAATAATAGTAGCACTGAAGAGTTTTTGAATGCTTGCTAACCTTGTGCCAGGCATCCCGTTAAATGCTTTATATTCATTATTGCCATTTAATTCATACAATAGCTGTAAGGTACATCTTACAGATGAGGAAGTGGACACAGAGCAGGTTTTAAGTACTATCCCCAAGGTCACACAGTTGGGATTCAAACCTAAGCGATCTGACTCCAGATTGGATGTGCATAGTTGTAGAAGGCATGTGCCACCAGACCAAGTCAGGGGGCTGGGCTGTACCAAAGTAAGCCTTACAGGGCTGCATTAGCCCAGTGGAAGGGCTCTTTTATGTAATTCTCATGCCCAACGAGCACCTCTGTATACTTTTCAAAAAGGTATGCCATAAAGTGCCCCCTTCATGCCGGCTGCTGATTTGTGGAAGGCACCCTATCTGGGATAGTGCATCGCAAATAGTCTCCTTTTTGTACTGTCTCCTGGCTGATGATTGACCAGAAGGTGCCTCCTCAGGGGTTAGCATTACGCAAAGGTTCACCTTCCTCTGATATCAACCAGGTTTCCTGGCCATCCCTATCACTTCTCTTCCTCAGTTCTGGAAGACAGAACTTCCAAATATTTCTGTATGCATCCCTTAAGAGACATTTTTATACTTAACTACAACACTGTCTCACACAATGAAATTAGTAATAGTACCCTATATCACCGAATGCCTACTTAAAATCCTTCAATAGCAATCCATAGCCTTCAGGGTAAAGTTCAGACCCTGACTCACCTCTCTCTAATCACATATACCCTGTTACACTCTCTTGCACCATCCTCTGTAATCTTAAAACTACTTTCTGTCTGCTTAGTATTCCCCGTTTTTTCTCTTAATTGTTGCTTGACAGAGAGGCCCTCTGCCTGCAATGCCAGTCCCTCCCTCCACCCAGCTTCATTTACTCATTTCACCAGTGGGCATACTTCTGTACTTTTGTAATCAAAGAACTACTTTAAGAGTAACCTTTCCTGGTCAACCATTCCTCAACCTCCCTCCCCACATCAGTCTGATTTTAAGACTCCTCTGTGTGTCTAGGCTCCCCAAGCTGTCTATCACTCCAGTCTGTATTGATCTCTTTACCTATCTGTCTCCTCCATTAGCCTGAGCTCCTGGAAAGCATTCTCTCTCCCACCTCCAACACACACATAGTTTTCTTTTCCTTTTTATCATGAACATGTTTAAATATTGAGAAAAGTGAAGAGAATAGTATAATTAATACCATATGCTTATCACCTAGATTTGGTGGTTGCTAGTATTTTTACATATTTACTTCAAAATATGGGCTTTTTGCTGAGATATTCAAACTCAATTACAAATATCATCACACTTCCACCCTGTATGCATCTCCTAAAGAGAGGCATTTTCCTACTTAACCACAACACTATGTCACACAATAAAATTAATAATAATACCCTATATCACCAAATACCTAGTGACTTTAATTTCTATGTTTATACTACCTCTTACAGTTCCTGACAAATAGCAATAAATATTCCAATGAGGTAATTTCTTTGCAATAATAAATGGGACAGTAATAGATTAGTTACCTACTCAAAAGTACTACGGTTTTAGAGTTAAAATTTTTTTTTCTTAATTGTACTGTGCTTTAATTTGCAGATGAAAATAACAAAAGGAGAGCAAAGAAAGCCAAGAAAAAGGAAAAGAAGAGGAAACACAGATCGTCAGTTTTTTAAGTTTTATTATAGAAAATTTCTTTTTTTTTCTTTTGAGACAGAGTCTTACTCTGTTGCTCAGACTGGAGTGCAGTGGTGTGGTCTCGGCTCACAGCAACCTCCGCCTCCCTGGTTCAATCAATTCTCATATCTCAGCCTCCCAAGTAGCTGGGATTACAGGCACCCACCACCACGCCTAGCTAATTTTTGTGTTTACTTTAGTAGAGATGGAGTTTCACCACGTTGGCCAGGCTGGTTTGGAACTCCTGACCTCAAGGAATCCTCCCACCTTGGAGTCCCAAAGTGCTGGGATTACTGGCATGAGCCACTGCACCCAGCCAGAAAATTTCAAACGTATATAAAATTACGTAAAATAGTATAATGATCCCTCCTGTATCCATCATGCTGTCTAAATAATTATCAAATGATGGGCAATATCTACCATCCATCATTTATTTTTGAATCAATCTCAGATATCATTCCATCCATAAGCAGTTCAGTACCTTTCTCTAAAAGATAGGTATTCTTTAAAACAAAACAAAAAACTGGCCAGACACAGTGGCGCATATCTGTAATCCCAGCACTTTAGGAGTCCAGGCAGGAGGATCACGTGAGCCCAGGAGTTCAATACCAGCCTGGGCAACATAGCGAGATGCTGTCTCTATATTTAAAAAAAAAAAAAAAAAAACCCATAATCACAATGCTATTATCATGCCTAAAACATTTTATAATAATAATTCCTCAATTCTCAGCAGTTTTTTTTTATAGTTTATTCCAATCAGGATCCAAATGATGTCCATAACTTGCAGTGATTTTATTCTTATGGAATTCTTTGGCATGTTCTCTGTCCTCTGTATTTCCGGTAGATTGCCAGGTCTAGAGGCCTGACAAGGTTCAGATTTGAGTCTCCATAGGTGGTGCTGTGAAGGTGGTGGTACTATCAGGAGGCATATAATGTCTGGTTATCCCTTTTTGTCTTATTAACAGCTATTGATGGTCATTATCTCAATCCATTATTTCATTAGGGGTTGTAAAATGGTGATAGTCTAATCCTGGCTTTATCCTTCATTTATTAGGCAGAATAATTCTATAAGAGAAACTTACCCTCATCAACTATTTAAATACCCTGAAATATAGTTTATAAAGTAAGAGCAGGACAATTTTGTTTGTTTTATGACTTTTCAAATAATGAATTGGATTTTTTTAAAGTATCATTATGAACCCACAGATTTAAACATATTTGACATATTTTAATTCATTACACATAAAATTATTTGTAATGCTCAAATTGTTGAGACTTTTTAGGCTGTTTTATTTCTGCTTTCTACAACATGAGAATTGTATTTCCTTGTTCCCTTTAGTGGTTTTTTTTTTCTTTTTTTTGAGACAGTGTCTCACCCTGTCACCCAGGCTGGATTGCAGTGGCAGGATCACAGCTCACTACAACTTGGACCTTCCAGGATCAAGCCATCCTCCCACCTCTGCTCCTACCTCCCCCATACCTGGGACTATTGGCGTGTGCCACCACACCTGGCTAATTTTTCTATTTTTTGTAGAGACAGGATTTCGTCATGTTGCCCAGGCTAGTTTCTAACTCCTGGGCTCAAGTGACCCACTCGCCTCAGCCACCCAAAGTGCTGGGATTACAGGGGTGAAACACCTTACCCAGCCTCCTTTAGTGATAATTTTTTTGTTGCCCTTTTTAAGATGGAGTCTTGCTCTGTCACCAGGCTGGAGTGCAGTGGTGCGATCTCGGCTCATTGCAGCCTCCGCCTCCCAGGTTCAAGTGATTCTTTTGACTCAGCCTCCTGAGTAGCTGGGACTACAGGTGCCCGCCACCATGCCCAGCTAATTTTTGTATTTTTAGTAGAGATGGGGTTTTACCATGTTGGCCAGGATGGTCTAAATCTCTTGACCTTGTGATCTACCCACCTCAGCCTCCCAAAGTGCTGGGATTACAGGCATGAGCCACTGTGCACGGCCTAGTAATAATTTTTATAAGAAAAGATGATTTATTTAAATAAGTTAGAATTTTTAGAAACAAATTGTTTAGAGACTGTCTCATTCTGTTGCCCAGGCTGGAGTGCAGTGGGCCAATCATAGCTTATTGCAACCTTGAACTCCTGGGCTCAAGTGATCCTCCCACCTCAGCCTCCTGAGTAGATTGGACTACAGGTGTGTGCCACCACACCCAGCTAATTTTTTTTTTTAATTTTTGTAGAGACAGGGTCTTACTATGTTTCCCAGGATAAGTTAGATTTTTTTAAGTAAAATTATCTAGCAAGTTTGAATAAGCTGGGAATTCAGATCATTTTATTGTCACCTTTCTTTGCCTTGAAAAATTAAGATGTATAGTCACCAGTTCAAAATTTAAATAGAAAAATGAGAAAAATTAAGATGCCCTCTAACATAGGAGGATAAAGTGAATTTGTATCAAATTATAATCCCTGTAGGAAGAAATATAAGAAAAAGAGGTCTAAGAAGAGCAGAAAAGAGTCCAGTGATTCAAGCTCTAAGGAATCCCAAGAAGAGTTTCTGGAGAATCCCTGGAAGGATCGAACAAGTAGGTTCTTCTGATAGACTTTAACTCAACATTAAAGTAACCAATTAGTCAGAATGTGAATGTGTTCCTTAATATCTTTCATGCAGAGACTGAAGAACCTTCAGATTTAATTGGCCCAGAGGCTCCAAAAACACTTACCTCTCAAGATGATAAACCTTTGAAGTGAGTAGCAGTGTATTTATAATATCTAAAGTACCTTCCAAAAAGTCTGGTTCTAACTTAACCTTGCCAAGCTTATCTCACTCTATTCCCTTATTTCTACTGCAGATTCCAGCTGAGCTGGACTACTATATACTCCCTGTGCTTACTGTGCACTTTCCAACTTTTATGCCATGTTCAGCTTGTTTCTTCCTCCAGTATACCTTCCCTTTTTTTCCCTGCCCTCTATTTTCTTCCCTATCCCCAGTTTCTTCCTGTTAAAATCCTTGCTATCCTTCAGAGCCCTTTTCAAAAGGAGATGCATATGCTGATTCCCAATACTTCCCCTCCACAAGTAGGTGTGATTTCTGGTTCTCCTTAATCTTCACAGAAATTTGTATTCCTTTTTCTCTTATTTATTTATTTATTTTTTGAGACGGAGTTTCGCTCTTGTTACCCAGGCTGGAGTGCGATGGCGTGATCTCTGCTCACCGCAACCTCCGCCTCCTGGGTTCAGCCAATTCTCCTGCCTCAGCCTCCTGAGTAGCTGGGATTACAGGCATGCGTCACCATGTCCAGCTAATTTTTTTTGTATTTTTAGGAGAGACGGGGTTTCACCATGTTGACCAGGATGGTCTCGATCTCTTGACCTCGTGATACACCCTCCTCGGCCGCCCAAAGTGCTGGGATTACAGGCTTGAGCCACCGTGCCTGGCCCTTTCTCTTATTTTTTTTATCAGCAGAATTTTTTTTTTTTTGAGACAGTCTCATTCTGACACCCAGGCTAGAGTGCAGTGGTGCAGTCTTGGCTTACTGCAACCTCCGCCTCCCAGGTTCAAGCAATTCTCCTGCCTCAGCCTCCTGAGTAGCTGGGATTACAGGCATGTGCCACCACACCTGACTAATTTTTTTGTATTTTCAATAGAGACAGGGTTTCACAAGTTGGTCAGGCTGGTCTCAAACCCCTGACCTTGTGATCTGCCTGCCTCCGCCTCCCAAAGTGCTGGGATTACAGGCATGAACCACCATGCCCTGCCTAGAATTTTTTTTTTTTTTTTGAGATGGAGTCTCGCTCTATCTCCCAGGCTGAAAGACAGCAGCATGATCGAGTTTCGCTCTGTCTCCCAGGCTAGAGTGCAGTGGCATGACCTTGACTCACTGCAACCTTCACCTCCCAGGTTCAAGCGATTCTCCTGCCTCAGCCTCCCGAGTAGCCAGGATTACAGATGCCCACCACCACACCCGGCTAATTTTTGTATTTTTAGTAGAGGTGGGGTTTCGCCATGTTGGCCAGACTGGTCTCGAACTCCTGACCTCAAGTGATCCACCTGCCTCAGCCTCCCAAAGTTCTGGGATTACAGGCGTCAGCTACTATGCCTGGCATACTTTGGATTTTTTAAGGGAAAAAGGGAAAGGGAATCAGCTGGAGGCAGAACCAGTAATGGCAATGCCTGTAGGGATAAATCCATAATTATAAACCATGAATCTACACTCACATCAGTTCTTTTCTTTCAGAATATCTCTGCATTTCTGGATTAGTTGTATAGGTCATAGTGCAGTACAATGTTTATACACTAATTAGGACAAAGTAATTCACATTGAGCTTCCTAGCACACTACTGCTGATCACTGTTACTCCTACTCTTGTCTGAGAGAAAATGTGGGGTTTATTTTTGTTCTCTTTAGATTATGAGCTTTTAATATTAAAATAATTTAATGGACCTTTCGTGAATTCTGAATTACTTTGTAGCTATGGCCATGCCCTATTACCTGGTGAAGGTGCAGCTATGGCTGAATATGTAAAAGCTGGAAAACGTATCCCACGAAGAGGTGAAATTGGCTTGACAAGTGAAGAAATTGCATCATTTGAATGCTCAGGTTATGTAATGAGCGGTAGCAGGTATGTTCTTGGCATTAAGCTCAGTTTCCGTGATTAGATCTTTTTCTTCTTATTTACTACCAGAATTATATTTTGGTAATTGATTTTTATTAAGTGACTGTTTCTTATGAAAAGTAGAGTATAAATATTGGTTTGATATTAGTTTTGTTGGTATAACATGGTTTTCTGAAATTCCAAGTATATATGCAACTCGGCCTCAAACTCAGCTATAGCTCTGACTTCAAAGAATCAATCTTTCCAGTGTCCTTTCCTAGTTGATTTTTAGGTACAGATATTTTATCCACTGGAGGATGTAGTTAAATTCAGCTATTTATCACTGCCCCATGAGGAATGTGGCAATTAGAAAAATATTTTCACAAGACAGTGTTTCCTGGTTACAAGTTTGTCTCCAGTTATTTATGGACCCAGATTTCTGAGACTAAATAACAGAGAAAGATGATAAAAGACATTGGTCAGCTGAGAACATGTTCTGGATAATAAATAAATCTTTAAAGGACATTGGATTCAGTATGAGAAAAGGAATATAAAATTAGAAAAGCAAAAAGTACCAGGAAGAACCAGGAGAATAAGCTAATAGGGTGGCAGTACTTAGATCAAATTGAATTTTGGATTCTTTAAAATTTGATAAACTTTTTAAAGTAGATAACTATTTTTAAATGACATTGAGGGCAAATATTTGCAGAAATCCTAAAGCACCTCCAGAATCTTGGAATTCTGAGGACCAATATTTGAAGCATTGCATTGGAGGACCCACACAGTAAGGCAAGAAAAATAAATTAGAGGCATAAGGGTTGGAAAGGAAGGCTGGGCATGGTGTCTCATGCCTGTCATCCCAGCACTTTGGGAGGCCAAGGCAGGTGGATCGCTTGAGCCCAGGAGTTGGAATAGCCTGGGCAACATGGCGAAACCCCATCTCTACCAAAAACACAAATATTAGCCAGATGTGGTGGTACGTGCCTGTAATCCCAGCTACTTGGGAGGTTGAGGCAGAAGAATTGCTTGAACCCAGGAGGCGGAGGTTGTAATGAGCCAAGATTGCAACTCTGCATTCCAGCCTGGGTGACAGAGCAAGACTTGGTCTGAAAATAATAATAAGGATTGGAAAGGATGATATAACAGTGTCATTTTTGTGAATGACATTGTGAATGATTTGATTGTTTACATGGAAAATCCCAAAGAATCTTCAGAAGAATTATAAATAGAGGAGGGTTTGACAAATGCCTAGATATAAGGTTAATACACAAAAATCCATTGCATTTCTACTTACCAGCAACAGACAACTAGGAAATGTATATTCAATACAGTTCCATTAAAAATGAAATGCATTTCTATTTAACAACAACAGAAAACTAGAAAGTGCCACTAAATAAGAAGAAAACATTTATAACAGTGTCAGAATATAAAGGACTTAAGAATAAATCTTAACAAAAGATGCCCAAGGTTCTATGGGGGAAATGTAAAACATGAATAGTCTGTATATTCAATACAGTTCCAATCAAAATCACAACACAGTTTTTCATGAAACTTACTAAGCCGGTTCTAAAATTTGTATGTTAGACTAAAAGGACAAGAAGAGCTAGGTTCCTTCTGAAGAAGAAGAGCAAGAAGGTAAGATTAAAGAAAACTTAAATAACTGGAGAGATACTAGGTTCATGGATAGGAAAGCAATATTGTAAAGCTGTCAGTTCTTCCCAAACTGATCTGTATATTCAATACAGTTCCAATCAAAATCACAGCACAGTTTTTCATTAAACTTAATAATCCAGTTCTAAAATGTATATGTTAGACTAAAAGGACAAGAATAGCCAAGTCACTCCTGCAGAAGAAAAGCAGGAAAGTAACATTTCCCCTACGAGATAGGAGGACCTATTATGAAGCTTACAGCACTTTAGAAAGCATTGGAGAACAACTGAATAGTTCAATGGAATAAAAGTCAGGCCAGGCATAGTGGCTTGCGCCTGTAATCCCAACACTTTGGGCAGCTGAAGCAGGTGGATCACCTGAGGTCAGGAGTTCAAGACCAGCCTGACCAACATTATGAAACCCCATCACTACTAAAAATACAAAAATTAGCCAGGCCTGGTGGCAGGTACCTGTAATCCCAGCTACTTGGGAGGCTAAGGCAGGAGAATCCCTTGAACCCAGGAGGTGGAGATTGCAATGAGCCGAGCTCTCGCCATTGCACTCTAGCCTGGGCAACAAGAATGCAACTCTGTCTCAAAAAATATACAAATAAAAATAAAATTCAGAGCCCAAAGACACCATACATGTATGGAACTTCAGTGTATGAAAGAGCATGTCAGATCAATGGGGAAAGAAAGAACCATTCATCAAGTGAAATAGGAAAGAAATGGTTATTCATATGGAAAAAGATGAAAGTAGGACCCTATATCACCAAATATAAAAAGCAATGCAGCATCCATACTCAGAGCCAACAATTTAAAAAAGAAAATTTTTTTTTTTTAAATCAATGCAGCAGTTGGGCATGGTGGCTCAGGCCTGTACTCCAAGCACTTTGGGAGGCCAAGGCAGGCGATTCATTTGAGGCCAGGAGTTCAAGACCAGCCTGGCCAACATGGCGAAACCCCATCTCTATTAAAAATATAAAAAGGAGCCAGGTGTGGCAGCGAGGCCTGTAATCCTAGCTACTCAGGAGGCTGAGGCAGGAGAATCAGTTGAACCTGGGAGGCGGAGGTTGCAGTAAACCAAGATTGCACCACTGCACACTCCAGCCTGGGTGACAGAGGGAGACTTGGAAGTTAAATCCACTGACCAAAAACTGCTCTTCATTTATAGATTTAGACTTGGTTCTTTTTTTTTTTTTTTAGATGGAGTTTCACTCTTGTCTCCCAGGCTGCAGTACAGTGGCACCATCTTGGCTCACTGCAACCTCTACCTCCCGGGTTCAAGCAATTCTCCAGCCTCAGCCTTCTGAGTAGCTGGGATTACAGGCGCCTGCCACCAAGCCCAGCTAATTTTTATATTTTTAGTAGAGATGGGTTTTCACCACGTTGGCCAGGCTGGTCTCGAACTCCTGATGTCTGGCGATCTGCCCACCTCAGCCTCCCAAAGTGCTGGGATTACAGGTGTGAGCCACCATGCCCAGCCTAGACTTGATTCTTTTGGTTATATGGTAAATTAGAACCTTAAAGGAAGTTCCACCTGATCAATGACAACATAAATCTTTTATCTATCCTACTATCAGTTCCACAAAGGCAAATGGATATATCACCTAGGAAGTTTAATAATTTGCCCATTTCTAGTTGCTTTACTGGAAACAAATTAGGCGTATAACCTCAGTATTAGAAATTTTTTTTTTTTTTTGATATGGAGTTTCACTCTTGTTGCCCAGGCTGGAGTGCAGTGGCGCAATCTCGGCTCATCACCACCTCTGCCTCCCAGGTTCAGGCAATTCTCCTGCCTCAACCTCCTGAGTAGCTGGGATTACAGGCATGTGCTACATGCCCAGCTAATTTTGTATTTTTAGTAGAGACGGGGTTTCTCCATGTTGGTCAAGCTGGTCTTGAACTCTACTGACCTCAGGTGATCCGTCCGCCTCAGCCTCCCAAAGTGCTGGGATTACAAGCATGAGCCACCATGCCTGGCCAGTATTTGAAATTAATGATAGCAGCCAGATGCGATGGCTCACACCTGTAATCCCAGGACTTCAGGAGGCCAAGGCAGGTGGATCACTTGAGATCAGGAGTTCGAGACCAGCCTGGCCAACATGGCGAAACCCCATCTCTACTAAAAATACAAAAGTTAGCTGGTGATGGTGACACATGCCTATAGTCCCAGTTACTCCGGAGGCTGAGGTGGGGGAATTGCTTGAGCCCAGGAGGCTGAGGTCCCAGTGAGCCGAGATAGCATCACTGCACTCCTGCCTGGGTGACAGAACCAGACTACATCTCAAAAAAAAAGGAAAGGAAAAAAGGATAACATTTACTATGTTGACAGGAAATCAGAGATCATAATTTGAATACTGGAAATGATCAAAGGACATGTCAGGGCCAGGCACGGTGGCTCACGCCTGTAATCCCACCACTTTGGGAGGCTGAGGTGGGCAGATGACTTGAGGTCAGAAGTTCGAGATCAGCTTAGCCAACATGGTGAAACCCTATCTCTACTAAAAATACAAAAATTAGCTGGGCCTGCTGGTAGCCACCTGTAGTCCTAGCTACTCAGGAAAGAGGCTGAGGTGGGGGAATCACTCCACCTGGGAGGTGAAGGTTTCAGTGAACCAGGATCATGCCATCCCACTCCAGCCTGGGGGACAGAGCAAGAGTCCATCTAAAAAAAAAAAAAAGGACGTGCCAGGCAGCTAAAATGTTAATAAGCGATCTTTTGGAAATTTAACTCATTTCAAAAAATAGTTTTTATTTGTCAGCTCTTAAATAGGCCACTCTGTACTAAGAAAGGATTAATGAGGATATACTATTAAAATAATTAAGCCAAAATAAATTCTCTGAGAAATTAAGCCAAAAATAAAATTCTCTCCAGGCATCGCCGAATGGAGGCTGTGCGACTACGAAAAGAAAACCAGATCTATAGTGCTGATGAGAAGAGAGCCCTTGCATCCTTTAACCAAGAAGAGAGACGAAAGAGAGAGAACAAGATTCTGGCCAGTTTTCGAGAAATGGTTTACAGAAAGACCAAAGGGAAAGATGACAAATAAGGATTTTTTGATTGTCCAGAAGACACTTTTAACAACAAAAACGAAAGTCTGGTTTCCACACATACATACAAAAAGATTGTCATGCTCTGAGAAAGCTTTACATTGCTACTGTGCCTTCTATTTAATTCTTTCAGTCCTTCAGTAAAAAGCTGCTTATTGATAGAACTTTAACAAGTTCTTTGGGTTATTTTGGATTGACCATAATAACTTTCTGGTTTAAAAATCCAAATTAGGCCGGGCACGGTGGCTCAAGCCTATAATCCCAGCACTTTGGGAGGCCGAGGCGGGTGTATCATGAGGTCAAGAGATGGAGACCATCCTGGTCAACATGGTGAAACCCCGTCTCTACTAAAAATACAAAAAATTAGCCGGGCATGGTGGCGCGTGCCTGTAATCCCAGCTACTCAGGAGGCTGAGGCAGGAGAATTGCCTGAACCCAGGAGGTAGAGGTTGTGGTGAGCTGAGATCGCGCCATTGCACTCTAGCCTGGGTAACGAGCAAAACTCCGTCTCAAAAAAAAAAATAATAAATAAAATAAAAAAATAAAAATCCAAATTATGAACTGGGTGCGGCGGCTCACACCTGTTAATCCCAGCACTTTGAGAGGCTGAGGTGGGTGGATCACCTGAGGTCAGGAGTTTAAGACCAACCTGGCCAACATGGTGAAACCCTATCTCTACCAAAAAAATACAAAAATTAGCCAGGCGTGGTGGTGGGCGTCTGTAATCCCAGCTACTTGGGAGGCTAAGGCAGGAGAATGGCTTGAATCCTGGAGGCAGAGGTTACAGTGAGCTGAGATTGTACCACTGCACTCCAGCCTGGGTGACAAGAGCGAAACTCCATCTCAAAAAAAAAAAAAAATCCAAATTATGAGTACAATTCTGTATTGGAGGAGGTGGCATGGACAAAAAGTGTTAGTGAGATGAGAAACTTCAGTCTCACACCATGAAACACTGCTACCGTTAGCTATATGTGATGCCTGCCCCACCCCCACCTCTACCCCAACTGAACTTTTGGGAAATTATCACTCCTCTGTGTTGAATGTGTTATAAATGGACTTCATAGAAACGTATGGGGGTCCACTTTTGTTAACAAAATGACGGCATTGCTGCAAAAAGCAAATCTGGAATTTGAAAACTGACTTGTATACTACAATATGTGATCTGTCCTGAAAATAATAGATTTTAAGTCCCTACCTCCACTCTAAAATTAACAAACACACCAAAAAGCAAACGAACTCACAGACTTTTTGAATTGAAATATGAACATTAGCTTTTTAAAATTCTTAATAAGTTACTTAAAAATGGTTCTTTCAAATATAAAGTCTTGAGAAGTCTACTCTTATGCCCATTTAAGTACTTTATTTCAACCTGAGCTGATCTGAGTTTGAGGATAGGATAACATCAAAAAGAATAGGAGTCAACTATGGTCAAGAGTTCTGATAAGGAAAAATATAATGAGTCAGTATTTTAGCTTAACTGTTTTATAAGGATGAAACTAAAATGATATTAAATATTTTTAACTGTGTTTTATGTACTAAGCAGATTTCATTTTAAACGTTGTTAAACCTTTCAGTTTATTTTTTTAACATCTGTCATCAGTTTAATCCTTAATGTATAGAACCTCCTTACTTTATTACTTTTTAAGTTGGGAAGAAATGGAAAGTTGTGGGACTATGATTTCATGATCTTTTTCATTCGCTTATTTTGTTCAGTTTTAATTAGATCAGAAGAGTGAATTGGGGAGGGAACCCTGGAAGTTTTGGCTGTTTTTGTTAACGTTGGTTTTCTGTTTTTTGTTTTTTGAGACAGAGTCTCACTGTCACTCAGGCTAGAGTGCAGTGGTACAATCTCAGCTCTCTGCAACCTCCACCTCCTGGGTTCAAGTGATCCTCCCACCTCAGCCTCCCGAGTAGCTGTGATTACAGGCATTCGCCACCATGCCCGGCTGATTTTTGTATTTTCAGTAGAGATGGGGTTTTGCCATCTTGGCCAGGCTGGTCTCAAACTCCTGACCTCAAGTGATCTGCCCACCTCAGCCTCCCAAAATGCTGGGATTACAGCTGTGAGCTGCCATGACTGGCCATTTTTGTTAAGGTTGTTTGATCTGCATTATTATTACATGCCTATGGTAAATTTAAATTACCTGGGTGATAAGAAAATTCTGATTATACTGTTATAAAATGCCCTCTTGCCTTATATTTTTAAGTGGTTGTTTTTCAAAAGTATTTAAATAAGGCAGTCATATTTCAAAGTATAGAGTAAAAGTTGTATTGTTACTATTTGAGACAGGGTCTCCCTCTGTCACCCAGACTAGAGTGCAGTGGTGCGATCTTGGCTCATTGTAGCCTCTGTCTCCCTGGCTCAAGTGATCCTCCACCTCAGCCTCCCAAGCAGCTGGGACTACCAGCACACACCACCATGCCCAGCTAATTTTTTTATTTTTAGTAGAGACAGAGTTTCACCTTGTTGCCCAGGCTGGTCTTGAACTCTTGAGTTTAAGCATTCCACCTGCCTCAGCCTCCCAAAATGCTGGGATTATAGGCATGAGTCACCACACCCAGCCAAAAGTTTTATTACTAAATGGTATTAACAGTCTTAAATACTATTAAATATATGTTCCAGGAAATGTCTACTTTTAACTTACAACTACTGAACTAAAGAGTCAGCATGTAGCAACATTTATGACCTCTGAATTTGAAATTATTTGTTTATTTATACCTAATCATAGTTGCTGCCTAGCCTAATAAATCTATAATTTCCAAAAGTTAAAAACAAACTAGTTCCCAGAGTTTTGAGTCTCAATCCATCTACTTCCCTGTATAATAAAACCTGAATTTTGTAATACCCACTTACAAATTTTATTCTCGGCTGGGCATGGTGGCTCACACCTGTAATCCCAGCACTTTGGGAGGACCAGGCTGGTGGATTACAAGGTCAGGTGTTTGAGACCAGCCTGGCGAACATAGTGAAACCCCGTTTCTACTAAAAATACAAAAAATTGGCTGGACATGGTGGCTTACGCCTGTAATCTTAGCACTTTGGGAGGCCAAGGTGGGTGGATCACCTGAGGTCAGGAGTTCAAGACCAGCCTAGCCATCATGGTGAAACCCCATCTTTAAAAAAAAAAAAATTAGCTGCACATTGTGGCAGGCGCCTATAATCCCACCTACTCGGGAGGCTGAGGCAGGAGAATTGCTTGAATAATCCCAGCTACTCAGGAGGTTGAGGCAGGAGGCCAAGGTTGCAGTGAGCTGAGATCATGCCACTGCACTCCAACCCCAGGCAACAGTGCAAGACTCTGTCTCAAAAAAAAAAAATTTATTCTCTTTGTTTTTTCTTGGTTACGTTCCTAGAGACAGAATGATTCAGTAGGCAAGGTAGTTTAAATGCAGAAATTTTGTGATGTTTGAATATTGTGATATCAAGAACAGCTTCAATGGCCTATTTTTTGGGAAAGAGGCAGGAAGAATGAAAAGGCTAAATGTATTTTATTTTCAGCTCATGAGTGTTGTTACTGCTTCAAATTGTGTTTAGTCACCTGAGCCATAAATCAGTTGTAGGGCTATTGTATTTTAAATATATTTTTTGTTCTCCAAGGAGACTTACCTAGTTTGCCACCTCCTTGCCCATTGCTCTGATAGGGTTTTCCCTCCTTTTTTATTTATTGTACAAATATAGCAGTAAAAGAAAAGAAAAATTTCAGTACTGTGTCAGTTGTCTTTCTTATTTTGTGTTCCTCCTTTCCAGTGCTTTTCTGTATAAATAAATATTCTGATGTACTTGTAAGTCATCACTCAGAGCATAACGTAATTTTGTCTTTGGTGTCTTAAAATTTTGCAGCCAGGCAAGAGAGGTTTACAGGGAAGGTAGGAACAAGTGACTATTTGGTGTGAGGATGGGAAGAAGATCAGAGATAAGTAAGGGTGATGATTGAATCCATCCTGTGTCATTGCCCCTAGTCCTCAAGCCACCCTCCTGCCATCATGAGTATAGTGGTATATTATGGAAGGCAGCATGCCTGGTTTTCCAGTTTCAAAATACATTATTTAGCAGTGAGGCTTAACTCACAGTAAACAAAGGGGTCTGTGAGTAGGGGAACCCTTCAGACTGGTTATATTATGAGCTGTAGAACTGTTGCCATTTTGTTGTTCCCAGTTGTGCCCATAAGAGATGTGTCTGAGTGGAGACTTAGGCTCAGATGGAGAACAAACAGCCAAGTACCAGTCTTAGTTTGGTCCGATAGGTGAATTTTATCAACTCTCTAAATGCAGCTGTACCTGTAAGACTCAGAAGTGATGCATACAGTGATGGAAAAAAGTATCTTAGAAAACAGCTTACTGGTTACTCTGCTAATGTGATGGAGGTTGCAGAATGGAAAATGAATGCAAAAAAATACAGCTGGATTGTGTGCCACAAGTTTATTAATAAATATTAATGTGGTTTGATGTGCTGTATTGTCTTCTTAATATAACCTGATTAGAAAAGCCTAAGACATTCTGTAAGAATCAGACACGATCAAATATGGAGGGGAATGCCTCCATGAAATCATATTTGGCATCAGTAAGGTTCTTCTGCCAGTGTTCTCGAAAGCAAACCATTCCTGGTCTACATAGAAAGAAAAACAAACACTTTTAAAGTATTTTTAAATCAAAAGCTTTTCAAATCAAACAAAGGGGATTCCTATTTACTCTTTTATATTCCTAGTAAGCAAGAAGCCTCTTTTATTGGTGGGAGAGTGGGGGTAGCTAGGGTTCTCTATATCTATCCTTTACTGTTTCTTAAGCCCAGTCAATGAAAGCATTAATGAGCTTATATGTAAAGATACTTTAAGAGAGCTGCTATAAAAGGGATTATTAAACATAAGTTAATTTTATGTGATATTGAAGTTTTCCGTAGAAACAAAAGACATAACCCACTTTGCCCCTACCCTACTCCAGCAACTAATCTTCAAGCTTATAATGACTGAAAAACCAGACACTAAGAAAAACAATTTCATTAGAATGGGCTGAAAATATTCTAGAAAATTGTTTTTCTTAGTGTCTGGGGTTGGTGGTCCAAAGAAGAAAAGTGACCATTACATGAACTATCCGTGGCTGTGCAACTGCTGGATTCCTGGTGTGTGATGACCTCTCTCCCACCCTTTTAAAACAAACCTCCAAATGTTCATTACCTGTGAACTAATTCTTGTTCTTCACCTACAAAAGAAACATCAATGGGTGCATCCTAAGAAAGAGAAGGACAATTGTTAGCCCAGACCAGTCATAATTCTTTTTTTTTTTTTTGAGATGGAGTCTTGCTCTGTCTCCCAGGCTGAAGTGCAGTGGCATGATTTCAGCTCACTGCAACCTCCACCTCCTGGGTTCAAGTGATTCTCCTGCCTCAGCCTCCCAAGTGGCTAGGATCACAGACACCCACCACCACACCCAGCCAATTTTTATATTTTTAGTAGAAACAGTGTTTTACCTTGTTGCCCAGGCTGGTCTCAAACTCCTGACCTCAAGTGATCCACCTGCCTTGGCTTCCCAAAGTGCTGGGATTATAGGCATGAGCCACCATGCCCAGCCCAATCTTCCCTACACTTGTCCTTATGCATACTCTTGAATTTCTAGAATTCATCTTGCTTATGAATTGGGAATCCGCAGGTGATAGTTTTTTTTGTTGTTGTTTTGTTTTAAATTTCTTTGAGTGACCTTCACCTGGAGGGTGATAGTTTTTTCATCACTTTAAACCTCTGTTCCCTAAAGATCTTTTTGACAACAAATATCTTAAGAATCTTCAAAAAATTGGAAATAAGTTGGGACAGGCTTATGCTCCTCATTAATAGGAGTGTAAGTCATTAACCTTCTTTACATACTCCAGTTTACTCAACTGACAATCCTCTTAGGAACAGCATGAGAATGAATTAATATAGATGAAAAGGTTTGAAACATTTTAAAGCAGCATAAACATGTAGATTGTAATACTGTCTCAGTAGTCCATCCCCATCCTCGACTCTAAAATTATACTTGGCATTTTGAGCAGGAGCCACTCTCCCAAGACCTCTCTCTGTATGGTCTCTGGTGTAGTGTTCACCTCTACCAAACTTGCTTCCTGATCTCTGACCTGTGCAGTTAGCAAGACAGCTGGTAGAAGGATATATGACCAGGAGAAGTAAAATCTCCACATACTGCAGGTTCCAAATGTTTTGATTACTCCAGGTTCCAAACTCTCTGAATAGACATATTTGTACTAGGACAGGATGAATGTAGGAAATAGATGGCTCACTGACTGTGTGGTCATATATAAAGCCTCAGCATCAGGCCAAGGTACAAATAACTTTTAGGAATGGATGGGAAGGCAAAGAGGAAATAAAATGTTTATGTCTGTTGTGTTTCAGGCATTATGCTTGGTGCCAGCCCTGCTCTTCTGAGGACCCCTCTCCTAGATTCATGAATGTTATTTTGACTCTTTTCACAACAGCTATCAAGTTAACATACTTCTTATTCATGGTTTACCTAGTGGATACCAGTAATCATTCCTTAAAGTATGTATTGAGTGCCTACTATTTGCCGGGCCTTCTTTTCCAGCAAGACAAAAATCCCTGCCTTCGTGGAGCCTACATTCTGGTGGAGGCAGTAGACAATAATAAAACAATTATAGGGCCAAGAGTGGTGGCTCACACCTGCAATCCCAGCATTTTGGGAGGCTGAGGTGGGCGGATCACCTGAGGTCAGATGTTCGAGACCAGCCTGGCCAACATGGTGAAACCCCATGTCTACTAAAAATACAAAAATTAGCTGGCTGTGTTGGTATGTGCCTTGTAGTCCCAGCTACCCAGGAGGCTGAGACAGGAGAATCACTTGAACATGGGAGGCAGAGGTTGGAGGGAGCTGAGATTGCGCCACTGCACTCCAGCCTAGGAGACAGGGCAAGGCTCCATCTAAAAAACAAAATTATATAGAATATTAGAAGGGAAGGTGGTAAGTGCTCTGGAGAAAAAGCATAGGAACGTGAGTGGAAAAGGTGGTGAGGAAGCAGACAGTTCCCATGGCTAGGGGAAAGTGTTCTAGTCAAAAGAATCAGCAAGCTCAAAGGCCCTGAGGCAGGACTATACCTGACTTATTTGAGGATAAGCAAGCTGAGAATGGCCAGAGCACGTGGAAGGGAAGGAGTAGTGGGAAAGCATAAATAACAAGGGACCAGATCATACAAGGCCTTGTAGGCCCTTACTACTCAAAGGTAGTCTCTGGGCCCACAGCCTCAGCATGGCCTGTGAACTTGTTAATAATGCAGAATCTCAAGCCCTGTCCCAGACCTGCTAAATCAGAATCTTCATTTTAGCAAGATCCCCAAGTAATTTGTATGCGCTTTAATTTTCTTTTCTGTTTTTTGTTTTTTGAGACAGTCTTATTCTGTTGCCCAAGCTGGAGTACAGTGGCACGATCTTAGCTCACTGCAACCTCTGTCTCCTGGGTTCAAGCCATTCTCCTGCCTCAAGCTCCCAAGTAGCTGGGACTATACAGGTATGCACCACCACACCCAGCTAATTTTTGTATTTTTAGTAGAGATGGGGTTTCACCATATTGGCTAGGCTGGTCTTGAACTCCTGACCTCAGGTGATCTGCCTGCCTCGGCCTCCCAAAGTGCTGGGATTACAGGCATGAGCCACCATGCCCACCAGCACTTTAAATTTCGAGAAGCACTTCTGGAAAGTTTTAAACAGAGGAATTGGCCAGGCATGGTGGCTCATGCCTATAATCCAGCATTTTGGGAGGCTGAGGCAGGTGGGTCACCTGACATCAGGAGTTCAAGACCAGCCTGTGCAACATAACAAGACCTTGTCTCTATGAAAACTCAAAAAAAAAAAAAAAAAGCCAGGCATGGTGCTGCATCCCTGTAGTCCCAGCTACTTGGGGGGCTTGGGCCAGAGGATTGCTTGAGCCCAGGAAGTAGAAGCTGGAGTAAGCCCTGATCATGCCAATGCCTGCCAGCTGGGATGACAAAGTGAGACCCTGTCTCAATAAGTAGGAAGGTAGGTAGGTAGGTAGGTAGGTAGGTAGGTAGATAGATAGATAGATAGGAGGGCAGCTGGGATGACAAAGTGAGACCCTGTCGCAATAAGTAAATAAGTAAGTAGGTAGATAGGTAGGTAGATCAATCAATAGATTGATAGATAAATAGACTGCCCTATCTATCTGTGGATAGATAGAGCAGCTTATCTTTTCAATGACAAAGTGAGACCCTGTCTCAATAACTAGACAGACAGACAGACAGATAGATAGATAGATAGATAGATAGATAGATAGATCAATAGATAGATGATAGATAGATGGATGATAGATAGATCAATAGATGATAGATAGATGGATGATAGATAGATAAATAGATAGATGATAGATAGATAGATAGATAGATAGATAGATAGATAGACAGACAGACATAAAACAGATGAGAGAAATTTGTTTTACAGCCAGGTGTGTTGTCTCACACCTGTAATCCCAGCACAAAGTTAGCTGAGCATGGTGGTATGCACCTGTAGTCCCAGCTACAAGGGAGGCTGATGCGGGAGGATCACCTGAGCCTGGGATGTCGAGGCTGCAGTGAGCTCTGATTGTACCACTCTACTCCAACCTGGATGACAGAGCAACTCTGTCTTAAAAAAAAAAAGTTTGAGAAGCACTTTTGGAAATTTTTAAACACAAAAATGACAGATTTGTTTTACAGCTGGGGTGGTGGTTCACACTTGTAATTCCAGCACTTTGGGAGGTTGAGGCAGGAAGATAGCCTGAGGCCAGGAGTTCAAGACCAGCCTGGGCAACAAAGGAAGACACCATCTCTTAAAAAAAAGAGAAAGGGCCAGGCGCGGTGGCTCACACCTGTAATCCCAGCACTTTGGGAGGCCGAGGCTGGTAGATCATGAGGTCAAGAATTGAAGACCAGCCTCGTCAAGATGGTGAAACCCCATCTCTACTAAAAATACACAAATTAGCCAGGCACAGTAGCAGGCACCTGTAATCCCAGCTACTTAGGAGGCTGAGGCAGGAGAATCACTTGAACCCAGGAGGTGGAGGTTGCAGTGAACCGAGATCATACCACTGCAATCTAGCCTGGGCAACAAGGGCAAAACTCTGTCTCAAAAAAAAAAAAGAAAAAGAATTATTGGATTCTGGATATGTTCGTGAAAGTAGAGCCAATAGCATTTCCTAATTGATTAGACGAGGGATATGAGAGAAGAGTGAAAGATGACACCAAGGATTCTGGCCATCAACTAAGATGAAGACTGCAAGTAGATAGGCTTAGAAGGGAAAATCAGAAGTTCAGATTTACATACAATAAGTGAGATATTTATTAAACATCCATGTGGGAGGGGTCTGTGCTAGAGATATAAATTTGGGGATCATAGGTTCTAGGTGGCATTTAAAGCTATGAGACTAGCTGAGATTACCATAGAACTGAGTATAGAGAAGAGTATAGAATATAGAGAAGAGGTCCAAGGCCTGAGTTTCCAGACAATCCAACATGAAGAGGTTGGTATGAGGCAGGGAAACTACCAGTAGAGCCTGACTGTGAAGGAATGGTTAGTGAGGCAGGAGGAAAACCAGGAGAGTATGTTGTTCTGGGAGCCAAACGCAAAGTTTCATGGAGGAGGGAGTGATCAGCTATGGCAAGTGCTGTGCATAAGCCAAGTAAGATGAGGTCAGAAGTATGACTATTACATTTTGCACAGATGGGGTTATTGATGACCTTCACAAGGGAAGTCTCCATTCTCACTGAGGGGAGAAAAAGAACTTACCAGAGGTTTGGTTTTGGAGACCTTCAGCTTGAAGTAGGTACCAGAAGAGATTTGTGCTACGGGTATGCCAGCACTTGAGGCACTCCAATGTACATGGTAGATGTAGAGGAAGCTGTGAATTAAGTCTCTCCTCTCCACAAACACTGTGGTGTGTGCCCAGCGTTTTTTATAAATACACGTCTGTTTCATAGAAAAAAGAAAAAGCACACAGAAAAAAGCCTTCTGTAAAAGTCCTATAGACAAATGCAGCATGGGTGGGCGTGGTGGCTCATGCCTGTAATCCCAGCATCGTGGGAGGCCAAGGCAGGAGGATTGCTTGAGGCCAGGAGTTCCAGACCAGCCTGGATAACATAGCAAGACCCTATCTCTACCAAAAAAAAATTTAAAAATTAGCCAGGCATGATGGCATGCACCTGTTATCCCAGCTATTGGGGAGGCTGAGGCAGGAGGATCACCCAAGTCCAGTACTTTGAGGCTACAGTGAGCTGTGATCCACTGCACTACAGCCTGGGTTACAGAGCAAGACCCTGTCCCTAAAAAAAAAAAATGAATAAATAAAAACAAAGGATAAATGTGGCATATAACAGTCGGGGTTATAACTCTGTTCTGGAGTCCATTCCTGATTTTTTTTTTTTTTGAGACGGAGTTTTGCTCTTGTTGCCCAGGGCAGAGTACAATGGCAGATAGCTCACAGCACTCTCCACCTCCCGGGTTCAAGAGATTCTCCTGCCTCAGCCTCCCAAGTAGCTGGGATTACAGACATATAGCACCACACCTGGCTAATTTTTTCTTTTTGGATTTTTAGTAGAGACAAGGTTTCATCATGTTGGTCAGGCTGATCTGAAACTCCTGACCTCAAGCGATCCACCTGCCTCGGCCTCCCAAAATGCTGGGATTACAGGCGTGAGCCACTGTGCCCGGCCACTCCTAATATTTTTCACTGGGATCAAACTAGGGTCAGCTCCCAATTCGCTCCATGGATGGAGTAGAAAAAAGTTTAAGCTGAAATCAAACAAGTGAAGAATGCAAACATCACTCGAGGTTGGGCCTTGGACCGCGGGGACACGTTGATTTTCCCTGTGTAGGGACACATTGATTGATTGACTGATTGATTGACTGATTGATTGAGACAGAGTCTCACTCCTTCCCCCAGGCTGGAGTGCAGTGGCCCAATCTTGGCTCACTGAGACCTCTGCCTCCCGGGTTCAGGCAATTCTCCTGCCTCAGCCACCTGAGTAGCTGGGATTACAGGCATGCGCCACCATACCCAGTTAATTTTTGTATTTTTGGTAGAGATGGGGTTTCGCCATGTTGCTCAGGCTGGTCTCATACTCCTGAGCTCAAGTGATCCGCCTGCCTCGGCCTCCCAAGGTGCTGGGATTACAGGTGTGAGCCACCGCACCCAGCAAGAACACACACTTAGATGTCGAAGTGTATGTACACACCACCCTTATATACAAAGACCTTGCTTCAGACCCCTTACAGGAGGCAGGTTCAATTAACTGGAAAATAATTAGAAAGCGATTAGAACACTTGTTCTGCTCACCCCAGGAGACCTAAATATGTGACTAGAAAGTAATGAGGCTGGCTTCAGCCATTTGTGAAAATCCAGCTCACTTCATTGCAGCTACTAGGTGGTATATAAAATAAGTTCAGAGAGGGGTGAGTCACGCAATAGGATAATACACATTCTATTAAAGGAGTGATTCCTTGTTTGCACCCTTGGAGAAACTTCCCCCTTTTCTTTTCTTTTTAAAATTGTATTTATTTATTTATTTTAGAGACTAGGTCTTGCCATGTTGCCCAGGCTGGCCTTGAACTCCTGGGCTCAAGCAATCCACTCACTTTGGCCTCCCAGAGTACTAAGATTACAGGCGTGAGCCACCACTCCCGGATGCTTCCCCCTTTCAAGGCACAAATCTTCTTAGTGATGAGAGTGGAGAAACAAAATCTTCCTTGGAATGTGTCCTTTGTCTGGGCCTATTCTTGGAGTTGAGATGGGAATACAGTCCCAGCACTGTGAAATCTAATACATAGGGCCAACCTTTTCGATGCACAGTTGGTTAAATCCATGGATGGGGGAGCCGACTAAGGAACTTAAGCACATGTGGATTTTGGTATCCACAGAGGGTCCCAAAACATATTCCCCCGCAGATATGGAGAACCAACTGTACACAACTAAGGTTAACTACATTATTGAAAGTAGCATTCATTCAGTCCTTCATTCCTTCATTTCTTCCTTAATTAATTCATCTATTTTTTTTTTTTTTTGGAGACAGAGTTTCGCTCTTGTTACCCAGGCTGGAGGGCAATGGCGCGATCTCAGCTCACCGCAACCTCCGCCTCCTGGGTTCAGGCAATTCTCCTGCCTCAGCCTCCTGAGTAGCTGGGATTACAGGCACGTGCCACCACGCCCAGCTAATTTTTTTTGTATTTTTAGTAGAGACGGGGTTTCACCATGCTGACCAGGATGATCTCAATCTCTTGACCTCGTGATACACCCGCCTCGGCCTCCCAAAGTGCTGGGATTACAGGCGTCAGCCACCGCGCCCAGCCAATTCATCTATTTTTCATTAACCTTCAGTCATATCTGCTCTACCCCAAATGAGTCTCACGTCTATCCATTCCCACTGCCACTGCTCTACTTCAGCTCTCATTGTTTCTTACCTGGACCTAGGCAATAACCTCCTACCTAGACTCCATTGTCCTCAACCTCACTTCTCCAATCCATCATGCACAGGGAAGCCAGAGTTATTTTCCTTTAACACAGCTTCAGTCATATCTGCTGGGCCAGGCACAGGCACGGTGGTTCACACCTGTAATCCCAGCACTTTTGGAGGCTGAGACGGGTGGATCACCTAAGGTCAGGAGTTCGAGACCAGTCTGACCAACATGGTGAAACCCCATCTCTACTAAAAATGCAAAAATGAGCCAGGCATGGTGGCGGTGCCTGTAATCCCAGCTACTTGGGAGGCTGAGGCACGAGAATCCCTTGAATCCAGGAGGTGGAGGTTGCAGTGAGCCAAGATCGTGCCATTGCATTCCAGCCTGGGAAACAAGAGCAAAACTCCGACTCAGGGAAAAAAAAAAACAAAAACACCTCCTGTAGCTCCCCATTGCCTGCCAAACAAAATGAAAATGTTTCACTGTGTCATTTAAGACCTCCCACAGGCTGGGTGCGGTGGTTCACACCTGTAATCCCAGCACTTTGGGAGGCCGAGGTGGGCAGATCACAAGGTCAGGAGTTCGAGACCAGACTGACCAATATGGTGAAGCCCCATCTCTACTAAAAATACGAAAATTAGCCAGGCGTGGTGGCAGGCACCTGTAGTCCCAGCTCCTCAGGAGGCTGAGGGAGGAGAATCACTTGAACCTGGGAGGCAGAGGTTGCAGTGAGCCGAGATCATGCCACTGCACTCCAGCCAGGGCAACAGAGCAAGCCTCCATCTCAAAAAAAAAAAGACCTCCCACATTGGCCAGATGTGGTATAATCCAAGCATTTTGGGAGACTAAGGTAGGAGGACCACTTAAGCCCAGTGAGCTCACTGAGGCTGCAGTGAGCTATAATTGTGCCACTGCACTCCAGCCTGGGCAACAGTGCAAGACCTTGTCTCAAAAAAAAAATTGTTTCATGTCACACTTTTCTCCACAAAAAGCTCACATTCCCGTCAAACTATTCACCATATTTACACTGTGCTTTTGATCCAGCCATTTTCATTTCTTGAGAAGCTACTCTCTATCACTCCTACTTGATAAATTCTGTTTTCCCTAAAACTACCACCTCCAAGAAGTCTTTCTGATCCCTCTTCCAATCAGATGTGGCTTCACACCCTTTCCCTTTGAACGCTGGTGGAACTTGCTTTCTGCCTCTCTTATGGCACTTGAGACTTCCCCCCCATAGTGCAGCCATAAGGAGCTGTCTGTGTTGTAGTCTCCATATTAAAACTTTTTTTTTTTTTTTGAGAGGAGTCTCACTCTGTCACCCAGGCTGGATTGCAATGGCACTATCTCGGCTCACTGCAACCTCTGCCTTCCTGGTTCAAGCAATTCTTCTGCCTCAGCCTCCCTGAGTAGCTGGGATTACAGGTGCCCACCACCACACCAAGCAAATTTTTTTATTTTTAGTAAAGACAGGGTTTTGCCATGTTGGCCAGGCTGGTCTCGAACTCCTGACCTCACGTGATCTGCCCACCTCTACATCCCAAAATACTGTGATTACAGGCATGAACCACTGTGCCCGGCCAATATTAAAACATTTCTAACAGGGCTGACTTATCTGTAAGGCATAACAGGCTCAATACCTAGGGCCCACAAAAATGTGTTTATTTCTTTTAAAATTAGAAGAAAAAATGAATTTTAGGGTCATGATTATATTCATCTTTATACCAGTGCTGTTTTGAATTTTTTCATATTTTGAAGGAGAAAGGGGCCTACAAAAGGAAGAGTGCCTAGGCCCCACAGAAGTCATAATGCATCCCTGATTCCTAGCCCAGGGCCTTGGATGTCACAGGTATTCAACAAATTCTATTCAACTGAACCTCCTTGGGCTGGCTACTGGAGCACACAAAGCTTCTGACTCAAAGAAGAGCCTGAATTAAGATGAAGGTTCACAGAAGGAAGGAATTGGGAGAATCTAACAAAACCCAGTTATGAAGAGAGGGAATACAGGAGGAGAAAGCAAAAAGATTTCAGGCCCTCCTTTAAAAAAAAATGTAGCCTGGCCTTTTGCCTCAGCCTGTTTCTTTTTCTTTTTTTTTTTTTTTTTTCAGGCAGAGTCTTGCATTGTCGCCCCAGCTATAGTGCAATGGCACGATCTCGGCTCACTGCCACCTCTGCCTCCTGGGTTCAAGCAATTCTCCTGCCTCAGCCTCCTGAGTAGCTGAGACTACAGGCGCACCACCACGCCTGGCTAATTTTTGTATTTTTAGTAGAGATGAGGTTTCACCATGTTGGCCAGGCTGGTTTCGATCTCTTGAACTCATTATCTGCCTGCCTCGGCCTCCCAAAGTGCTGGGATTACAAGTAGGCGAGCCACTATACCTGGCCTGCCTCAGCTTATTTCAAACTTGTACCCAGTTGGCTGTTTCAGTCCAGAGAGGAGCACTGGACTCAAGATTCCTTCAGATCAGGAGCTGTGTATTCTTTCTTTCTTTCTTTTTCTTTTCTTTTTTTTTTTTTTTTTTTTGAGACAGGGTCTTACTCAGTCACCTAGGCTAGAGTTCAGTGGCACGATCATAGCTGATTGCAGCCTCAACCTCCCCAGGCTTAGGTGATCCTCCAGCCTCAGCTGCCCAAGTAGCTGAGACTACAGGTGTGCACCACCACACCTGGCTGGTTTTTTTCATTTTTTGTAGAGACAGGGGTCTCTCTATATTACCCAGGCTGGTCTCGAACTCCTGGATTCAAGTGATCCACTGGCCTCGGCCTCCCAAAGTCATTATTCCCTCCTTTTTTTTTTTTTTTTTTGAGACAGTCTTGCTCTGTCACCTAGGCTGGAGTGCAGTTGACGTGATCTCAGCTCACTGCAACTTCTGCCTCCGAGGTTCAAGTGATTATCCTTCCGTAGCCTCCAAGTAGCTGGGTTATAGGCATGCACCACCCGCCCAGCTAATTTTTGCATTTTTAGCAGAGATGGGGTTTCACCATGTTGGCCAGACTGGTCTCGAGCACCTGACCTCAGGTAATCTGCTTGCCTCAGCCTCCCAAAGTGCTGGGATTATAGGTGTGAGCCACCATGCCTGGCCCCAAAATCATTATTCCTTTTAACGATGGGGCCCAACAGTCAACCCCTTATGGCCCATTGGAGCATGCCCTTTTTTTTTTTTGAGATGGAATCTCACTCTGTCTCCCAGGCAGGAGTGCAGTGGCGTGATCTCGGCTCACTGCAACCTCTGCCTCCCAGATTCAAGTGATTCTTCTGCCTCAGCCTCCCAAGTAGCGGGATTACAGGTGCGCACCAGCATGCTGTGCTAATTTTTATATTTTTAATAGAGACAAGTTTTCACCATGTTGGCCAGGCTGGTCTCGAACTCCTGACCTCAGGTAATCCACCTGCCTCGGCCTCCCAAAGTGCTGGGATAACAGGTGTGAGCCATGTGCCCGGCCAGAGCGTGCCTTGTTTTTCAACTGTTCTATATTACTCAATATACTTTTCTAACCCTAATGTTTAACCTGCCAAACAACTACAGACTTTATAACATTGAATTGGTCCCTAGACATAATCTGATGCAGCTCTTCACCTCGCAGATGAGGATATCAGGGCCTAGAAGTGGGTAGGGACAGTCTAACACAATAAAGGGGGACTGGTATCCAGGACTCCTGAGCAGCCAGCTCAGTGCTTTCTCCACCCCACCAGAAGCCTCAGTTCTAAGAGTTTCTTCTTCTCAGCTCTTAGTGGTTTCCCCGCTTTTGTGAATGAAGGCAGCTTCAACATGACATTAAATTCCGCTGTTTCCATCAGGCGAATCTCTTCCCATTTTTATCAGTGTGCAGGCAGCAGACTTTTATGTAACACCAGTGAATGTGTTTTGTGATTTTTACATAATGCCACTTCATATACTCACTTCCAGGAAACAGTATCTCACTGTACTACTCGATCATGGATGGCTTAGCCAGTTACATACTACTAGACACTCAAAATCAACAGGCATCTAGAAGTATATGCACAAAGCAAAAACAATGAAAAAAAAGTATGTGCACAAAACTGGTATCCACGGTAAGTGAACTTTGGGGTAATAGAAATGGGTATTGTGGGCCGGGCATGGTGACTCATGCCTTCATCCTAGCACTTTGCAAGGCTAAGGCGGGTGGATCATGAGGTCAGGAGTTCAAGATCAGCCTGGCCAAGATGGTGAAACCCTGTCTCTACCAAAAATACAAAAATTAGCTGGGCGCACATGCCTGTAATCCCAGTTACTCAGGAGGCTGAAGCAAGAGAATCGCTTGAACCCAGGAGGCAGAGGTTGCAGTGAGCCAATCACGCCACTGCACTCTAGCCTGGGTGGCAGAGCAAGACTCTATCTCAAAAAAAAAAAAAGGAAAAAAGAAATGGGTATTGTGGGTAATTTCATTTTCTAATTTGTATCTTTTTGCTCACTGGACATTTTTTATAGTGATGTCTCTTTATTATAGAAGTAATTTTAACTGTGTGAGGTGATGGGCATTCTCTAATTTTTCTTTTATAAGGAAACCATTTGTATATTCCTGTTGCCAGACTGTGTTCCTGAAGAGAATGAACCAACTTTGCCATTAACGATATGTAAGTGTTCCCTCCTCACAATTATACAAGCCTTCTTCTTCTTCTTCTTTTTTTTTTTTTTTTGAGACAGTCTCACTCTGTTGCCCAGGCTGGAGTGCAGGAGTTCGAGACCAGCCTGGCCAACATGGTGAAACCCCATCTCTGCTGAGGCAGGAGGATCACTTGAGTCCAGGAGTTTAAGGCTGCAGCGAGCCGAGATTTCACCACTGCACTCCAGCTTGAGCAACAGAGCAAGACTCCATCTCAATAAATAAATAAATATTTTTTAAAAAGAATATATCAGGCCGGGCTCAGTGGCTCATGCCTATAATCCCAGCACTTTGGGAGGCTGAAGTGGACAGATCTCTTGAGGTCAGGAGTTCAAGACCAACCTGGCCAACATGATGAAACCTGTCTCTACTAAAAATACAAAAATTAGCTCAGCATGGTGGCATGGACCTGTAGTCCTAGCTACTTGGGAGGCTGAGGCAGGAGAATCCCTGGAACCCAGGAGGCAGAAGTTGCAGTGAGCTGAGATCGTGCCACTGCACTGCAGTCCTGGGTTACAGAACGATACTCTGTCTCAAAAAAAAAAAAAAAAGCATACATCAGACAGGCATACGATCATAACTTCATTTTGCGGCTCAGTCAGAGAGAGGCTGGGCAATTTAACAGTCCTCATCTGTTAAATGGGTACAATGATATACCCACACACAGTTTTGTTGTGAGGATTAAATGAGATAATGCATGATGATGTGCACTGCAGTGCTTAACACATAGCAATACTCAGTAAATGACAACTCCTAATTTACAATCCCCCGATGTGTAGTAAACCCTGGGAAATTGGCAATAAGCTTGAGAAAGCGCTACATCAGAAATGCCTTGCACTTTGGCTGGGCGCGGTGGCTCATGCCTGTAATCCCAGCACTTTGGGAGGCCAAACTGGGCAGATCATCTGAGGTCAGGAGTTTGGGACCAGCCTGGCCAACATGGTGAAACCCCATCTCTACTAAAAATGCAAAAACAAAAAAATTAGCCTGGTGTGGTAGCAGGTGCCTGTAATTCTAACTACTAGGGAGGCTGAGACAGGAGAATCACTTGAACCCAGGAGGCAGAGGTTGCAGTGAGCCAACATCGCACCATTGCACTCCAGCCTGGGTGACAAGAGTGTAACTTGGTCTCAAAAAAAAAAGGAATGCCTGGCACTTAGATGGGAGACATCACTTCTCAGATGTGCTGCATCAGTGGGACTGGGAACAGGAGGATTTTGCATATGAGTTAATGTAACATATTTAGCTTTTTAGTCATTTATTTTCTGATTGTCTCTATCCTCACAACAGCCCTACGAAGTAGGTAAGACAAATGCTTTGACCTGGCTCTTCGCTTGTGAAGAAATATGGTAATGAGATAATAAATCTGTTCATGGTCATTTGCAGTGGCTCATGCCTGTAATCCCAGCACTTTGGGAGGCCAAGACAGGCGGATTATGAGGTCAGGAGATCAAAACCATCCTGGCTAACATGGTAAAACCCTGTCTCTACTCAAAATACAAAAAAAAAAAATTAGCTGGGTGTGGTTGTAAGCATCTGTAATCCCAGCTACTCGGGAGGCTGAGGCAGGAGAATCACTTGAACCCAGAAGGCAGAGGTTGCAGTGAGCCAAGATCGTGCCACTGCACTCCAGCCTGGGCAACAAAGCGAGACTCCACAGCAAATAAATAAATAAATAAGTAAGTAAATAAATAAATAAGTTCATGTGTTCAACACAGGTTTATGGAACATCTATGTACCTGACATTGCTCGTGGCTGGGAACAGAGCAGTGAACAGAAATCTGCCCTCATGGACCATATGATCTGCTGGTGTAAGACAGGGAGTAGGAGAAATGAACAGACTCTAGTATCTTAGGCAGAAAGAAGTGTGAAGGAAAAACTGAATCAGAGAAGTGGAGAGGGTTGTGATTTTAGATGAGGTTGCCAAGTGGTTTTTTTTTTTTTTTTTTTTTTTTTGAGATGGAGTCTCTCTCTGTTGCCCAGGCTGAAGTGTAGTGGCGCAATCTCAGCTCACTGCAACCTTCGCCTCTTGGATTCAAGCAATTCTCCTGCCTCAGCCTCCCAAGTAGCTGGGATTACAGGCACGCACCACCACGCCCAGCTGATTTTTGTATTTTTGTAGAGGTGGGGTTTCACCATGTTGGCCAGGCTGGTCTTGAACTCCTGACCTTGTGATCCACCCGCCTCGGCCTCCCAACGTGCTGAGATTACAGGCGTGAGCCACTATGCCCAGCAGGAGCAGGTAGAATTTTAACAAAAGTCTGAAGGGAGGTAAAGCAGTGAGCCGTGGGCATATATGTTAGGGGAGAGGGTTCCAGGCAGAGGGAACAGCAAGAGCAAGGGTCCTGATGAGGGAACACACCTGGCAGTCGAGGAAGGACAAGGAGGCAAACGTGGCTGAGGGAGGAAGGTGAGGGGGGAAGGTGGGAAGTGATAGGAGCTGAGCCGTAAGTTGGGAGGGGAAAGAGAACTCAGATCATATAGGGCCTTGTAGACCATTGTCAGGACTTACTTTTGCCTTTTACTCAGAATGACCAGTGGGATTTGTGAGAGAAATTTTTCCTTCTTGCTATGTGTTCCATTCTAGTTTGATTCAGGAACCCTGAGTGCAGTAGGCAGGGGCCTTTGCCCAACCTCAAGTGGAGATGTGTTCTACAGAAGGAAGGCTCGAGTAACTTGCACCATTCGTCTTCACTATGTTCAAGATACCCCTCCGAATGAGAACGGTGAGTGGTGCCCGCTGGAGCATACAGGGCTTGGAGCCAGAGATCCCTGACTTTTCCTCCTTCACACCTGACCAGGCCTTCCAAAGGCCTGGAAAACTGCCCTGAGGGCTGTAGGCTTTGAGGGGCTGGCCTGGGGAACAGAGACAGCTGGTACTTTTCCCAAGGGTAGGGGAGTTCACCTCCACCAATGTCAACTGGTCTCATTTCCATAGAAGTACAATGAGAAGGATTTCAAGCCATTCTTCTTTTTTTTTTTTGAGACAGCGTCTCTCACTCTGTCACCCAGGCTGAGTGCAGTGGCCCAATCATAGCTTACTGCAGCCTTGACCTCCTGGGTTCAAGTGAACCTCCCACCTCAGCCTCCTGAGTAGCTGGGACTATAGGTGCTAGCACACCCAGTGAATTTTTTTTTTTGAGACGTAGTCTTGCTGTGTCGCCCAGGTTGGAGTGCAGTGGCACTATCTCAGCTCACTGCAACATCCGCCTCCCAGGTTCAGGCAATTCTCCTGCCTCAGCCTCCAGAGTAGCTGGGACTACAGCTGTTCACAACGATGCCCAGCTAATTTTTGTATTTTTACTAGAGACGAGGTTCCACCATATTGGCCAGGCTGGTCTCAAACTCCTGACCTTGTGATCTGCCTGCCTCAGCCTCCCAAAGTCCTGGGATTACAGGTGTGAGCCACCACGCCTGGCCTAATTTTTTATTTATTTATAGAGATGGGGTCCCACTATGTTGCCCAGGCTATCTCAAACTCTTGGGCTCAAGCAATTGGTTTTCCCATCTTGGTCTCCCAAAGTGCTGGGATTACAGATGTGAATCACTGTGCCTGGCCCAAGCCATTCTCCTTTATCCACTCACTAATCCAGGGCCTTCTCAGCAAAGCTGCCAGGATAAGGCACACAGAGAAGTCAAAGTCAGACACAGGCAGAAAAACAAAGGAATTCATGGGATTGTACATCTTACTATGCAGGCAATATATTCCAAAGCCAAATCAAAAAGTCTTCTGATCCATCTGCATCCCCTCTGTTAATGGGAGCATTCTAATTGGTGGTGGAGGCGGGGTACAATGGCTCACACCTATAATCCCAGCACTTTGGGAGGCCAAGGCAGGAGGATCCCTTGAAGCCAGGAGTTCGAGGCCAGCCTGGGCAACCCAGCGAGATCCTGTGTCTACAAAAAATTTTAAAACTAGCCAGGTGTGGTGACACATGCCTATCTACTTGGAAGGCTGAGGTGGGAAGGTTGCTTGAGCCCAGGAGTTCAAAGCTGCGGGGGGCTAGGATAGAGCCCTTGCACTGCAGCCTAGGTGATGGAGTGAGACCCTGTCTCTAAAAAAAAAACAAAATAATGCTGGTGGTGGAGAACTCCTATTTTGGAGGAGCAGCTCCCTCCTTAGGCCACTAGGCCCCCATTTAATACACCAGCATGGCCAAATTGCTTAAGTAGGGAGGGCAGATTTTCCCAGGGAAAATTAGAAAGGTACAGACACAGGGCAACAGACACAGGGCAACATGACTGTGGTGGTGCTTTTCACCCTTGAAGACTACCCCACCTTGATTTTGGAACTGAGATGGAGACCATGTTTACTTATTCTAGTCAACCCCCTTTGACACCATCTCCTAGATTTTCCAGACTTCAAACTTTTGATCTGCTGAGTCTCTTTATTGTTCTTCACACTGAAGTACCAAGCTGAAGTGGCCGGCCTAACTTACCGAAAGATATTTGTCAATTTGTTTACGACCATTTTCCACAGTGAATTCACCGTGAGTCATCCACTTGATGTTTTTCATAGGGTTTTGCTCATCTGCAAAAACAAAGGTGTGAATTTGTTAGTTGCCTGGTAGTGTGACACTATATATTGAGACAATTATTTAGGCGTCCAAACAAATGGGATTACTACCTTCCAGAAACTTCACAGAGTAATTGATGACATCCTCAACCAGAGCTAGAGCTACTCGAGTCAATTCATCTTCATAGTCTTGTGTGTTCTTGTCTTGTGTGTTCTCGTCTTGTGTGTTCGGCATTGTTTGGCTTACAGCTTTGTTATCCTCATCCATTGCTTTCTGGCTTGTTGAATTTGGAGTCTCACTCATTTTCTTTTTCCTGGGGAAAAAAGAAACCTCAAGAAGTAATTCACTGCATGCATGTGTATGTACACACACGTGAACGCACTCATAGAAGTACAGACCATCTCTTGAAGAATCATGAGAGGAAGCACTTGTTGCCTCTAGGGTTCAAGCAATTCTCCTGCCTCAGCCTCCTGAGTAGCTGGGACTACAGGCATGCACCACCGTGCCCAGCTAATTTTTGTATTTTTAGTAGAGACGGGGTTTCACCATGTTGACCAGGATGGCCTCAATCTCTTGACCTCGTGATCCAACCGCCTCGGCCTCCCAAAGTGCTGGGATTATAGGTGTGAGCCACCACGCCCGGCCTGATACTAGCATTTTTAAGCTCAGTTTGCCTCTGCTCCAGTTCCCTAAGGAGAGGAGTGAGACCTGTGCCTGGCTGCTGAGATCTACTTTTCCTGAAAACCAAGGATTCTCATATTCTCAAAACCATAATGACTTAAATCAAAATGTAGTAGAAAAAAAGTAGCGCTTCTTTGGAGTGCTAACAATATTGATTCCCAGTTGAATCTTTAATAAGAAACCCAATCCCCTGCTAGGAGCAAGTGAGGGCACCTGGCTCTTTTAAAATGATGTTAAAATGAAGTGGGTGTGGTGACGTGTGCCTGTAATCTCAGCTATTTAGGAGACTGAGGCAGGAGGATAGCTTGTGGCTATCAGTTTGAAACCAGCCTGGGCAACTGAGACCTCCCTGCTCCTTAACCCATCTTAACTTTTAAAAAGAAGTATAAAGGTGCTGGGGGGTTTTTAGACGAAGTCTCGCTCTGTTGCCCAGGTTAGAGTGCAATGGCACAATCTCAGCTCACTGCAACCTCTGCCTCAAGGGTTCAAGTGATTCTCCTGTCTCAGCCTCCCGAGTAGCTGGGACTACAGGCGTGTGCCTGCATGCCTGGCTAAATTTTGTATTTTTAGTAAAGACGGCATTTCACCATGTTGGCCAGGCTGGTCTTGAACTCCTGACCTTGTGATCCACCTGCCTCAGCCTCCCAGTGTGCTGGGATTACAGGCGTGAGCCACTGTGTCCTGCTGACACCTGGCTATTTTTTTTAATAGGTCTCAGTATGTTACCCAGACTGATATTAGCTTTTTTTTTTTTTGAGATGGAGATTCGCTCTTGTTACCCAGGCAGGAGTGCAATGGTGCAATCTCGGCTCACCACAACCTCCGCCTCTGGGTTCAAGCAATTCTCCTGCCTCAGCCTCCAGAATAGCTAGGACTACAGGCGCGTACCACCATGCCCAGCTAATTTTTGTATTTTTAGTAGAGACGGGGTTTCACCATGTTGACCAGGATGGTCTCAATCTCTTGACCTTGTGATCCAACCACCTCGGCCTCTCAAAGTGCTGGGATTATAGGTGTGAGCCACCGCGCCTGGCTCTACTAGCATTTTTAAACTCAGTTTGCCTCTGCCCCAGTTCCCTATTGCTGCAGCTGGAGGTAGACAAGATCATCTGCTGGAGGACACACAGCCTTTCCAGGCTGCCCAATCCAGAGCAGCAAGAGGCTGTAGGGTGGGCAGTGAGGGGCCTAACGGCCCTTAACACTAGAGAACTGGCTCTCCCTAGCCCTTACTTAGGCCATGCCAATTTGGCCAGAGCATCTTACTATAAACTCTGTAGTTAAAGACAACTTCACAGAGGTTTTTGGGTAAATTGGTAATTTCAGTAGACTTTGGTGAGGTAGCCATATATCAACTTGATCCTTTAGAAAATTGTCCATTTGGGGCCAGGCATGGTGCCTCAGCCCTGTAATCCCAGCACTTTGGGAGGCCAAGGTGGGAGGATCACCTGAGGTCAGGAGTTCGAGACCAGCCTGGCCAACATAGCAAAATCCTGTCCCTACTAAAAATACAAAAATTAGCCAGGTGTGGTGGCGCATGCCTATAGTTCCAGCTACTCCGGAGGCTGAGGCAGTAGAATTGCTTGAACCCGGAGGCGTAGGTTACAGTGAGCCGAGACTGCGCCACTGCACTCCAGCCTGGGTGACAGAGCGAAACTCCATCTCAAAAAAAAAAAAAGAAAAGAAAATTGCCGGTTTGGTCACCTGGACATTCAGTAACTTGGCTTTCAGCAAATTGCGTATTGATAAATGGAGAAGGCAAATCTGTGACCTCCAACACTAAGCACATGGGTGGGTGCTTTCTACATGGAAGGACCTCCTCAAGACCTTCCCTGGGGAGCCTGCGCTTCAACAGGAGAGGGAAGATGGGGAACAGTGCCCAGGAAGAAGCTCAATTTTTACCCTCACACATCTGTGGGCACACATCATTTTTAAGCCTCCCTCCCACTGGCCTCTCCTATTTTTCTTCCCTCCCCTCCCCCCTTCTTCCCTTCCCCCTCCTCCCCTCCCCCTCTCCTCCCCTCCCCTCTCCTCTCTCTTCCTCCCCTCCCCTTTCCTCCCCCTCTTCCCATCTCCTCCCTTTCCTTCCCCTCCCCTTCCCTCCCCTCCCCTCCCCTCCCGTCCTGTCCCGACCTGTCCCCTCCCCTTCCCTTCCCTCCCATCCTGTCCCGTCCTCTGCCCTCCCCTCCCATCCAGTCCCCTCCCCTTCCCTCCCCTCCCATCCTGTCCGGTCCCCTCCCCTTCCCTTTCCTTCTATCCCATCCCCTCCCCTTCCCTCCCCTCCCCTCCCCTCCCCTTCTCAGAGGCCAGATAGGCAGGGTGGGTGGGGAGAGACAGGGGAATGGTAACGTTAGGGGTCTGGGTGATGAATACGGAGAACTACTGCAAGTCCTTTCTGTGGACTCCCCCCATCCCTGAGAAACCCCAGTACCGGAGTAAGCAGATCTTCTTTGCTTGGAACCGGAGCAGTGGTAGGTAGCCGGGGATGTCTCCGAAGGATTCTCTCAGTAGCTTCTCTCAGATTGCCAGATGGAATGTTTGCAAGTGCTGCCAAGGAAACACCAGTTTCAACCAATGGGAAGCAGAGCCTACATGTTTTTTACTGCTTATGTTAATAACAGAGGGCAAGATGGGAGGGGGTGAGGGAGGAAGGGGAGAACCAATCACAGCAATTGCCTGACCGCAATCACAGGACCAAGCTGTAGTAGCTGTACCTAGTTTCTTTTCAACAGACTATGAGCTTGCAGGGCCATGCCAGGAACAGTGGTGATAAGCCTCACAGCTGGTATGTATCCAGCATCCCTAGATATGCCAGTCACTGTGTTAGGCCTTCAGTGTGTGAAGTCATTTACACCTCACAATAGCATTATGAGGTAGGTATTGGTATTTGCATATTACAGTTGAACAGACTGAGGCACAGCAAGTACTGTCCCAAACTCAAACCCAAAGCTGTCTGACTTCATTGGCTCAGCTTTTATTTTTGCATTTCCAAATTCTGAGGTTAGGACTTCCCTTGTGTACTTGATTGCTTTGCAAACCAAAAAGTATCTGAAACAGGTCTCAATTTAGCAGTTTATTTTGCCAAAGTTAAGAATGTGTCTGGGAGACAGGTCTCTGCCTTTCTCCAAAGATGACTTTGAGGGCTTCAGTATTTATTTATTTATTTATCTAGAGACAGGATCTCACTCTGTCACCCAGGCTGAAATGCAGTGGCACAGTCATAGTTCACCACAGCCTCAACTGTCTGGGCTCAAGTGATCCTCCCACCTCAGCCTCCTAGGTAGCTGGGACCATAGGTGTGCCACCACCACACCTGGCCAATTTTTAAATTATTCGTAGAGACAAGGTCTTGCTCTGTTGCACAGGCTGGTCTCGAACTCCTGAGCTCAAGCTATCCTCCTGCCTCAGCCTCCCAAAGTGCTGGGATTACAGGCATAACCCACCTCACCTGGCCAGGCTTCAGTATTTAAAGGGGAAATGCAAAGCCAGGTGTGGTGGCTCAGGCTTATAATCCTGGCACTTTGGGAGGCCGAGGAGGGTGGATAACCTGAGGTCAGGAGTTGGAGACCAGCCTGGCCAACATGGTGAAACCCCGTCTCTACTAAAAAGGCAAAAATTAGCTGGGCATGGTGGTGGGCACCTGTAATCCCAGCTACTCAGGAGGCTGAGGCAGGAGAATCACTTGAATCCAGGAGGCAGAGGTTGCAGTGAGCTGAGATCATGCTATTGCACTCCAGCCTGGGCAACAAGAACGAGACTCCATCTCAAAAAATAACAATAGTAATATATAATAAAAGAGAAATGCAAGCTTGAGGGAAGAGAGGGAAGGTATGGTCACATTATTGAATCCACATGTTGCGAGATAAAAAGAGCAGGTAGGGAAAGAATCAATTATGTATTCATCTCCTACTCAGTAAACAGCACTTTACATAAGGTAAACAGAGTAGCTATAGGTGGAGATATTTAATTTTTTATGTGTAGCTGTCCGCTTAGGAACAAAAAGAGAGGCAGCTTCTTGCATGACTCAGCTTTCAGCTTAATTGTTTTTCCTTTTGGCAGAGTGAATTGGGGTCCCAAGTTTTTATTTTCCTTTCTTTCTTCTTTTTTTTTTTTTTAATGTTTTTGAGATGGAGTTTTGCTCTTGTTGCCCAGGCTGGAGTGCAATGGGGCAATCTTGGCTCACTGCAACCTCTACCTCCCGGATTCAAGCGATTCTCCTGCCTCAGCCTCCCAAGTAGCTGGGATTACAGGTATGTGCCACCACGCCCAACTAACTTTGTATTTTTAGTAGACACGGGGTTTTTCCATGTTGGTCAGGCTGGTCTTGAAGCCTGACCTCAGGTGATCCACCGCCTCAGCCTCCCAAAGTGCTGGGCTTACAGGCATGAGCCACCACACCCAGCTTTATTTTCCTTTCACAGCTTTCAAAGATGTCTTTCATGAATCAAGAGTGAGAGAGATATAGTGCTTATAAGCTTACACTCAGGAACAATTTAACATCTTTCTTTCTGAGTTTCCTTGTCTATAAAATGGGGTTAACAACAATGCCTACAAAATAGGAGTTTTTATGGGGAGCAAACCAGACAATTCATGTGAAGACCAAGAACAATGTCTGGTACATCATAATCTCTCTCGATAATGATTAAATAGTCTTTTTATTTATTTTTTTTATTATTTTGCTCGTGTTGCCCAGGCTGGAGTGCAGTGGCGCGATCTTGGCTCACTGCAACCTCCGCCTCCCAGGTTCAAGCAATTCTCCTGCCTCAGCCTCCCAAGTAGCTGGGATTACAGGCACCCACCACCACACCCAGCTAATTTTTGTATTTTTAGTAGAGACAGGTTTCACCATGTTGGCCAGGCTGGTCTTAAACCAGTGACCTCAGGTAATCCACCTGGTTTGGCCTCCCAAAGTGCTGGGGTTACAGCGTGAGCCACCAAACCCGGCATCTTTCTTTTTTTTCCTTTTCATTCTTTTTTTTTTTTTTTTTTTGAGATAGGGTCTCACAATGTTTCCCAGGCTGGAGTGCAATGGTGTAATCACAGCTCACTGCAGCCTCAACCTCCCAGCCTCAAGTGATCCTCCCAACTCACCCCTCTTGAGAAACTGGGCCCACAGGCATGTGCCACCACACTCAGCATTGTTTTTTTTTTTTTTTTTTTTGTAGTGACAAGATCTCTCTTTGTTGCCTGGGCTTGTCCTGAGCTCCTGGGCTCAAGTGATCCTCCCACCTCCACCTCTCAACGTGCTGGGGCTGGGATTACAGGCGTGAGCCACTGCACCCAGCCTAGATATCATTTCTATTAACAGTATTATTATTGTTAGTAGTGGTATTGGCCAGGCATGGTGGCTCACGCCTGTAATCCCAGCAATTTTGGAGGCCCAGGCGGGTGGATCACCTGCAGTCAGGGGTTCAAGTCCAGCCTGGCCGACACGGCAAAACCCCATCTCTACTAAAAATTAACTGGGCATAGTGGTGGGCACCTGTAATCCCAGCTACTTGGGAGGCGGAGGCAGGAGAATCACTTGAACTGGTGAGGTGGAGGTTGCAGTGAGCCAAGATCCCGCCACTGCACTCCAGCCTGGGAGATAAGAATGAGACTCCATCTCTACCCCCCCAAAAAAATAGTAATGGTATTATAAATGGTGTTCTTTTAAATGGTCTTCACTGGTGAAATGAAAAGTTGATGATCCTGTCACCACCCAGTTTTATTTTATTAATCTCTAAAATCCCTGTCTCAGTACCTCTGCCCTAACTATGTTCTGTAGATGGCATGGTTGCTCTCCATAAGAGAGTGGATCTCAATCCCAAGAAAGGAAGAAAAGTGCACTGTTAAGTATCTTTATCCAGGAAGAAATGCTGAGCTCACTGCCTGGAAGACATCACATATTTTGAGGTTCCGCACCCAGAGATCATGCTGTGGAAGTGTAGTGGTGAGGCAGGGGAATGGAGGGTGGAGTGGGAGGAGTTTGGGAGACAGTGTGGTTTAGTAGAAGAAACACAGACTCTGGGTGGGGCGCGGCGGCTCACGCCTGTCGCCCAGGGTGGAGTGCAGTGGCGCAATCTCAGCTCACTGCAACCTCCAACTCCCACTTTCAAGTGACTCTCCTGCCTCAGCCTCCCAAATAGCTGGGATTACAGGAAAGCACCACCACACCCAGCTAATTTTTTTGTCATTTTAGTAGAGATGGGGTTTCACCATGTTGGTCCGGTTGGTCTCAAACTCCTGACCTCATGATTCACCTCCCTCGGCCTCCCAAGGTGCTGGGATTACAGGTGTGAGCCACCTCGCCCAGCCTAGATATCATTTCTATTAATAGTATTATTATTTATAGTAGTGGTATTGGCCAGGCATGGTGGCTCATGCCTGTAATCCCAGCTACCAGGAGGCTGAGACAGGAGAATCTCTTGAACTCGGGAGGCAGAGGTTGGAGTGAGCCATATCCAGCCTGGGCGAGAAGACTGAAATTCTGTCTCAATCAGTCAGTCAATAAGTAAGCAAAAGGATTGGTGTGGATGCTGTTTTTTCTTATTTTTTTTCCTTTTTTTTTTTTTTTTTTTTTGCAGAGTGTGGATGCTGTCGTTGTTGAGCATGTAAGCTCCAGAGCTTTGAGTATGGATGATGGATGATGGTGACTAGCCTCAGTTTTGCTCACTGGTCTGACTCCCAGAAAGCCCATCACACCAACTGTCATGAACCCTCTGGTGCCACAACAGTTCAGGAACCACAGCCCTGCCCTCCTCCTGGATCACGGTTGGGGAGCTGTGCTGCTTCTGGAATGGGGGTTAGAAACAGGCCCTACAGTAGCTGCATTTCGTAAGGCAGAGCTCCCATTTCCTTCGTGTCAAGCTTAGGTGGGCAAGGACACCAAGGCCTCTCCTAGGCAGCCCTGAGGCCACTGGAGAGTGGGTGAGAGGCACATGGTGAGGACCTGATGTGGGAGGGGAAATGGGATTCTTTTTTTAGTTTGAGACAGTTTCAGTCTGTCACCCAGGCTGGAGTGCAGTGGTGCCATCTCGGCTCACAGCAACCTCCGCCTCCCAGGTTCAAGCAATTCTCCTGCCTCAGCCTCCTAGTAGCTGGAACTACAGGCACCCACCACCACACCCAGCTAATTTTCGTATTTTTTTGTGGGGACAGGTTTTCGCTATGTTTCCCAGGCTGGTCTTGAACTCCTGAGTTCAAGGGATCCACCTGCCTCAGCCTCCCAAAGTGCCGGGATTACAAAATTGAGCTACCATGCCTGGCCAGGTTTTTTTTTTTTCTTTTTTTTTTTTTGTTTTCATTTTTCTTTTGGTGATGGTGGTGGGGCGGGGTGGGGGGAAGAGATAGGGTCTCACTCTGTCACACAGGCTGGAGTGCAGTGGTGCGATTACAGCTCACTGCAGCCTCGACCTCCCGGAATCAAGTGATCCTCCCGCCTCAGCCTCCCAAGTAGTGGAGACCACAGGCGCACACCACCATGCTCAGCTAATTTTTTGTAGAGACTAGGTCTCACTATGTTACACAGCCTGGTCTTGAACTCCTGACCTCAAGCGATCCTCCTGCCGCAGCCTCTAATGCTAGAATTACAGGCATAAGCCACCCCAACGGCCTGGGAGTAGGATTCCTTATTGCCTAGAGGAGACAAATGCAGGCAAAATGCTTTCGTGGAGAGAACCTGGAGAGATTTCCCAGCAGATTAGAAAGGCTCCTTTGAAGCAGAAGCTTAAATTCTGTGACCAGAACTTTACCTCTTACCCCCAGCCACGCCCCTTGCTGAAACGCACAAATTTGGGCTTCCAAGGCTTTCTAGGTTGAGAGGCCTTTTGAATCCTCACGCAGTGCGAGGACAGGTTCTTCCATACTACTCCCTGCTCGGACGCTAGTGCAAGTTAAGGTGGAGAAAATGGCTTGAAAGACGAGATGAAGGGGAGAGCTGGGAGGAGCAGGTGGGGCAGAGGGGGAGGAGCTGGCTAGAGGCTTGCCAAGCTCAGCACCTGCCCTCCTCGGGAAGGAAACAGATTTGATTGCTTGGGAAGCCCCAGCTCCCACCCCATCCCCCATCCCCCAGGCCACACCCCTGCCCTGGGCCTCTTGAAGCATCCGGACTATAGGGGGCGGGGAGGCCGCGCCGGCTGCCCGATGACGTGTGGTCCAGCGATGCACCCGCGTCCTTCTGAGAGAACGTGGAGACTGCACCAAGACGCGCCGCCCCAATAACAAAAATTAGCTTGGCATGGTGGCGTGCTCCTGTGGGCTCAGCTACTTGGGAGGCTGAGATGGAAGATCACTTGAGCCCGGGAGGTCGAGGCTGCAGTGGGCCACGATCTCACCACTGCATGACAGCCTGGGCAACAAAGCCGGCCCCTGATGCAGGCCTGGCCACGTGGGGTGCATCCTGTCCTCTCCCCAGGAGCCAAAGGGTGGGGCCTGTCGCAAGTACACTGCCCTGCTGTCCTGGGCTTCCCGAGGCTGCCAGGAGCTAGACAGACCGCCAGGGGATGAAAGGGCAGGTGCCTCCCTCATCCTGCCTGTGGGGAGTGGAGGGGAGGGAGGAATTTGTATTAAGAATGTTGTGTTCACTAGAGAGAACTGCTTTGGAGAGCCTTGCAGATCCATACACTTTTTTTTTTAAGTCAGAGTCTCGTTGTATCGCCCAGGCTGGAGTGCAGTGGTGCGATCTCAGCTCACTGCAGCCTCCACCTCCCGGGTTCAAGTGATTCTTCTGCCTCAGTCTCCCAAGTAGCTGGGATTACAGGCACGCACAACTGCAGCCAGCTAATTTTTGTATTTTTAGTAGAGACAGGGTTTCACCATGTTGGCCAGGCTGATCTTGAACTCCTGACCTCAAGTGATCTGCCCGCCTCACCCTCCCAAATTGCTGGGATTACAGGCATGAGCCACTGCGCCTGGCCCACACTCTCTTAAGCTTTTTTTTTTTGTGACACAGAGTCTCACTCTTGTGGTCCAGACTGGAATGCAATGGGGCGATCTTGGCTCACTGCACCCTCTGCCTCCCGGGTTCGAGCGATTCTCCTGCTTCAGCCTCCCAAGTAGCTGGGTTGACAGGCATGCGCCACCATACCCGGCCAATTTTTGTATTTTAAGTAGAGATGGGGTTTCACCGTGTTAGCCAGGTGGGTCTCAAACTCCTGACCTCAAGTGATCTGCCCGCCTTAGTCTCCAAAATTGTTGGGATTACAGCCGTGAGCCATGGCGCCCGGCCTAACTTCTTCTTGAATTGAAGAAAATCCGGGGAGATGCCCTAGGCAGGGGTGGTCTACATCACAACACAAGTAAGAGAGGATGGAGCTAAAGTCGTGACCCCTCTCTTGGGACTCCACACTCTGGACCTTGAAATATATTCTTTTCCACCTGTGCCTCATTTTCATTCCCTCTCCGTTTCCTCCCTCTCCTCCCTTTATACTCTCATGCTCCACCTTTCATCCCCTTCCCTTACTTATTTTTTCATCTTCTTTCTCTTCTCCTACCTATGCCTAGCAAGGCTTACGCCTCTTAGCCACAAGGCTAAGCTAAACGCTGATATTCTCTGCTTGTCAAATGAACCCAGTCGGCCACCACATATCTTTTAAGTGACTGTAAAGTACACAGGTAGCAGGAATTGTGAGAAGTAAAATTGACTTAAGACAAGATTCCCACCCTCGATGCACTTACAGTGTAGTTGGGAAGATAAAGTGTGTTCATATGAAAAGATAACTAGCAAGTAAGTCAAAGCAGGGGACAGTGAAATGCTTTCTTACCCAAAACATGAGGCATGTTGGATTTGGGCAGGTTCTGATACCAGGAAAGGGCCTTGACTGCAAGTTGTCCAGGTTCTTGGCGTTTTGAGCAAATAATTGGACAAAACGCACAGCAAAGCAAGGAAGGAATGAAGCAACGAAAGCAGAGATTTATTCAAAATGAAAGTACATTCCACAGTGTGGGGACAGGCGGACCAGCAGCTCAACGGCCCGGATACAGAATCTTCTGGGATCCAAATAACCCCTAGAGATTTCCATTGGCCACTTGGTGTTCGCCCCATGTAAATGAAGTTGTGGCCCACAATCAGAGGCTGAAGTGAAGTTACAGAGGTCACACTCCTATGCAAACATCTGATTGGTTGTGGAAAGCAACCAATCAGAGGTTAGAGTGAAGTTACAAAAAGTTGCACTTCTATAAAAAGACTTGTTCCCCAATCAGTCTGATTGGTTGGGATAGCAACCAGAGGCTGAAGTGAAGGTACAAAGTTACACTTCTATGCAAACGTCTGATTGGTTGCAAAAAGCAATTTTTCATCTGCTTTTTTCAACCAGTCAGAGGTACTTTCAGTTTCCCATCTGCCACACAGAAAGGTGGGCATTTGCAAAGGGAGCAACCTCTGGTTCTTCTGTTACTTAGGCATGGAAAGTTAGAACTTCCCTTTCAATTTAGTTCTAGGAAGTCAGCATGAAATGGCCTCAGGTTCCCTGCCTCCAGACCCTCAATTCTAAGCAGGTGACTTTAATTCATGTCTCAAAGGCCACCAGACTGCCCTAGGAAGAAAGAGGGAGGAGGTGCTAGGAACCCAGGGCCTTTCCCAAGCAGAGGCCCATTCTCTAACAGTAAAGGTCACAGACCTGAGTACTGTGGTAGTCAGGCCCAGGTGGGCAGGTCCTTGAGAGTCATAATGTCACAAAAAAAACCTCTCAATATCCTGGCCATCCTTGAGCATGAGTGCCTCATTGAATAGTGCCTCCCTCAAAACAAAAGTACTATAGAGGGCCGGGCACGGTGGCTCACGCTTGTAATTCTGGCACTTTGGGAGGCCAAGGCGGGTGGATCACGAGATCAAGAGATTGAGACCATCTTGGTCAACATGGTGAAACCCCGTCTCTACTAAAAATACAAAAAAATTAGCTGGGCATGGTGGCGTGTGCCTGTAATCCCAGCTACTCAGGAGGCTGAGGCAGGAGAATTGCCTGAACTCAGGAGGAGGAGGTTGCGGTGAGCCGAGATCGCGCCATTGCACTCTAGCCTGGGTAACAAGAGTGAAACTCCATCTCAAAAAAAAAAAAGTACTATAGAAAAACTTCCTGATGGCTGGATTTTTGATAGTGATGTCTTGATGTTCAGGTCCATGGTCATAACTAGAGTGGGCTACTCTTACAGGCACTATATGAAAACTCCAGGATTTCCCTAGAGACCAAACCAACCCCACCCCAAATACTAAGTTTTTAGAGGTAAGAGAGAAGAGCAAGCTTCTGGTAGCCGGTCTGATTTCTGGCCTCTGGAAACTAAGTGTATTAGGCTTAGAGGGAAAATCTATCTGCTGAATGAAACACTCCCCAGCAACATGGCGGGTGGCACAGAGCAGATAGGCACAGTATACCAAAGAAACTCTTTGTTTTCTTAGGGAAATTTCTTTGTTTTCTTGGGGTGGTAATGCCCAGTGTTCCCAGTGTTCTCCCTACCTTCTTTCTGTTGCCTTTGGGATTATAATTATTTGGGGTCATAATCAAAATTGCATGGTTGCTTATAAATTGTATGTCTGATCACTCTCTAGCCCAAATATAATCATTGGTCTCTCCATGTTTGCTGGAACCGAGGAAGGTACCTACCAAGAACCAAAACAACAGATAATGAATGTGTTCGAACTAGTAAAGCAATAGTTACTTGAGTTTATAAAAGTAATATCTGCTGGGCCATTTTCTCAGTGGTCCCCTGTAAAGAACAATTATGTGTCTAATGGTGAATCAAGATTTGTGGAAATCCTAAAAGCAATTATTTGGATTTTTGTTGCAGAAGAGTTTTTGGGGTTGGAGGAAGGAGTATTATACCCAACAGTATAAGACATACAGGGTACAGAAATATGTCAAAAACAACTATTAACAAGGCCAGACGTGGTGGCTCACACCTGTAATCCCAGCACTTTGGGAGGCCGAGGTGGGTGGATCACGAGGTTAGGCATTCAAGACCAGCCTGGCTAACATAGTGAAACCCCATCTCTACTAAAAAAAAAAACAAAAATAAAAAAACAAAAATTAGCTGGGTATGGTGGCACACACCTGTAATCCTAGCTACTCGGGAGGCTGAGGCAGGAGAATTGCTTGAACCCGGGAGGCGGAGGTTGCAGTGAGCCGAGATTGTGCCACTGCACTCCAGCCTGGGTGACAGAGTGAGACTCCACTTCAAAAAATAAAAATAATTAAATAAATAAATAAATAACTATTAACAATTATGTAAACATAACACAGGACTTGTTCTTTATAGGAATTTCTTTCCCTCTGCCTTTTATCAAAACTGTATCAAAATATCACAGTTGGTTCCATGCAGTGGCTCACATCTGTAATTTCAGCACTTTGAGAGGCTGAAACAGGTGGATCACTTGAGGTCAGGAGTTCAAGACCAGCCTGGCCAACATGGTGAAACCCCAACTCTACTAAAAATACAAAATTAGCCAGGCGTGGTGGTGGGTGCCTGTAATCCCAGCTACTCAGGAGGCTGAGGCAGGAGAATCGCTTGAACTCAGGATGCGAAGGTTGCAATGAGCCGAGATTGCACCATTGTACTCTGGCCATGGGGGACAGAGTGAGACTCCATCTCAAAAAGAAAGGAATATTCTAGAGTATTCAAACCTCAGAGAGAGAATATTTGGTCAGGAGGGTATGGATGAGGTGATAGAGGGAGCATTATACAAGCACACACAGACCCAAATCAATAAGCTGAATGCCAATCTCTTTCAGTATCTATAATTCACATCTCTAGACTTGGTATAGAAAAAAACCCCATAATTGGCCAGGCGCGGTGGCTCAAGCCTGTAATCCCAGCACTTTGGGAGGCCGAGGTGGGTGGATCACGAAGTCAAGAGATCGAGACCATACTGGTCAATATGATGAAACCCCATCTCTACTAAACATACAAAAAATTAGCTGGGCGTGGTGGCGCATGCTTGTAATCCCCGCTACTCAGGAGGCTGAGGCAGGAGAATTGCCTGAACCCAGGAGGTGGAGGTTGCAGTGAGCTGAGATCGTGCCATTGCACTCCAGCCTGGGTAACAAGAGCGAAACTACAACTCAAAAAAAGAAAAAAACCCTATAATTGTACCATGTGTCTTATTTCCCACAAAAGTACAGGAGAATAATTTCTCAGTTCACAGAAGCATCAGAGTAATATGGAATCTTGAAAACCAAGTGATGTTTAACTCTCATCCTCCATCCCTTACCCTCAACTAGAATCTTCTTGGTGACAATGACCAGCTTCAGTCCTATCCACTCAGCACCTTCCCTTACAGCAGAGCAAGCAGCAAGAGCTGAGAGGGGTAACCAGGCACTCAGTTCTCACAGTGGCATGAAACTGCATTTTTAGCTCTGCTTTCAGAAAACACCTTCCAAACAATTAGTGTCTTCACTGAAGTTCCTACCATCTGTTGTCTTGGCAGTGCTCTGCGATTCCCTAGCTGTGACCACTCTAATGGGACCAATGACCTGGCCTGGGGGGTCCTCCCAACATCACTTTTGTGTAAGTGCCTGAGGGATTCAAGGGTCAGCTGGAGAGCTGTTAAAACAGTGCTCACAATGTGGCAGTGGTCCATTCCACATGCACAAGGCTGTACACTTACAAGCTACTTCACATACATGATTTCATGAGATCCTCTCAGCTACCCAGCAACATATGCAGAGCACATACTGTCCTCACTTGAGAGATGGGAGAACTGAAGCTCAGATCAGTGATGTGATCTACCAGAGGCCACACAATCCACAGGTGGTGCAGCTTTCTGACGTGAAGTTGCTCCCAACGTTGTGTGTCTCCATGTCTCACATCATCTATTTGGAAAAGAAACATGTTACTCTGTGCCTTCTCAGACTGAAGCACATCACTGAGAGTACAATGGGAGGCTGGGTGTGGTGGCTCGCACCTGTAATCCCAGCACTTTGGGAGGCCAAGGCGGGTAGATCACCTGAGGTCAGGAGTTTGAGAACAGCCTAGTCAACATGGTGACAACCCATCTCCACTAAAAATACAAAAAATTAGCTGGGTGTGGTGGCACACGCCTATAATCCCAGCTACTCAGGAGGCTGAGGCAGGAGAATCACTTGAACCCAGGAGACAGAGGTTGCAGTGGGCGGAGATCACACTACTGCACTCCAGCCTGGGCAACAAGAGCAAAACTCCATGTCAAAAAAAAAAAATAGAGAGTATATGAGGTACTTCCTTGGAAAAACAAATGCCTCCAGGGAAGGGTTACAGTTCAAGTTTACAGATGAGCCAACAGAGATCCAAATGAAAAAAAGAACCAGGAGAGGAAGGGAGAATAGAAATTGGTCTAAAACATTTCTGAATAATTAGGAGTTTTTTTAAACTTTTTTTTTTCTCTCTTTAATGCTTTTTTTTTTGAGACAGGGTCTCACTCTGTCACCCAGGCTGGATGGTGACAAGAGGCAGTGGTGCCATCTTGGTTCACTGCAACCTCTGCCTCCTGGGTTCAAGTGATTCTTGTGCTGCAGCCTCTCTAGTAGCTGGGATTACAGGTGCCTACCACAACACCCAGCTAATTTTTGTATTTTTATTTTATTTTATTTTATTTATTTATGAGACAGAGTCTCCCTCTGTCACCCAGGCTGGAGTTCAGTGGTGTGATCTTGGCTCACTGAAACCTCTGCCTCCCAGGTTTAAGTTATTCTCCTTCCTCAGCTTCCTAAGTAGCTGGGATTACAGGCACATACCACCATGACCAGCTAATTTCTGTAATTTTTGGTAGAGACGGGGTTTTGCCATGTTGGCCAGGCTGGTCTCGTACTCCTGACCTCAGGTGATCTGCCTGCCTCGGTCTCCCAAAGTGTTAGGATTACAAGGGTGAGCCACTGCGCCTGGCCTAATTTTTGTGTTTTTAGTAGAGAGATGAGGTTTCATCATGTTGGCCAGGCTGGTCTCGAACTCCTGGTCTCAAATGATCCGCCCACTTTGGCCTCCCAAAGTTCTGGGATTACAGGTGTGAACCACTGCACCCGGCCTCTTTAATACTTTTTTCAAAATAGAGAACAACTGTAGACCTGCTATACTCATGTTGGTCTTGAACTCCTGGGCTCAAGGAGTTCTCCTGTCTAGACCTCCCAAAGTGTTGGGGTTACAAGTGTGAGCCACTGCGCCCAGGCAGAATTTTTTTTTTTAAGAACTGTGTTCCTTAATGGAGACCCTGCTACTGTTTTCAGAGTTTCTCAATCTTGGCACTATTGACACTTCAGGCTACTGGAAACTTTCATGTGGGACTGTCCTGTACATCTTTGGATGTTTAGAAGCGTAGCTGGCTTCCATCCACTAGATGTCAGCAACACCTCCCTGTCCAAACCTCCTGTTGCCTCAAGGAAACATGTCTCCAGACGTAGCAAATGTGCCCTGGAAGGCAAACTCACCCAGCTGAGAACCAATGCTTTAAACCCACCCTGTGCAGAGGGCCAGGGAGATGTGCACAAGTCACATCACTCTCCTGCTTCCTACTAGGCTCCCCAGTTGCCCTCGGGGAATTTCAACACCTGAGGGAGACTTCCGAGGCCGTTCAGCTTCTGGGTCCTGCCAACCTCTCTAGTCCCTCTCTTCTGCCTCACACTCTGCTCTGCAGAACTGCTTGTAGTTTCCCACATAGCCATCCTGTTTGTGTCCCCGCCCTCATGCTGTTCCCTCTGCTTGGAATGTCCTCCCCTCAGCTGTTTGTCTCGTAAATCCCATCCAGTCTTCCAGACAGCTTAGTGTAGACATCCCCTGGAAACACATCCCTAAGCTCTTTCCTTTCCCCCAACCTCTGCGCTTCCACAGCACCGTCTGCAAATTCATCATAGTGAGGAAAGAGATCCAGGTATCTAAGGTCACCTCCCCCTTGACTTCCACACTGCATTTTAACAGAAGAAAAGGCTGGCCAACCAGCCACGGCGGGCGCCTCCTTAATCGCCTTCCTATAGATAGCAGGCATGTCTGGGGGAATCCTTCTAGAAGGCACTGTTTTTACTTAAACAAGATCAAACCCCCACCCCACCAGACTACTGCATGGACCAAGATCCTTTCACATGTAATTTCTAAAACTGTAAACCCAAGACCCTTTCACTTGTCATTTCTAAGGCTGTAAACCCAAGACCTTCTCACATGTAATATCTAGAGTTGTAAGCCTATATAAAGGAAGAGCTTCTTTTTTTTTTTTTGAGATGGAGTTTCGCTCTTGTTACCCAGGCTGGAGTGCAATGGTGCAATCTCGGCTCACTGCAACCTCCACCTCCTGGGTTCAAGCAATTCTCCAGCCTCAGCCTCCTGAGTAGCTGGGACTACAGGCGAACGCCACCACGCCCAGCTAATTTTTGCATTTTTAGTAGAGATGGGGTTTCACCATGTTGACCAGGATGGTCTCGATCTCTTGACCTCGTGATCCACCCGCCTCGGCCTCCCAAAGTGCTGGGATTATAGGCATGAGCCACTGCGCCCGGCCTAGGAAGAGCTTCTCTTTGTTAGAGGAGCTTACCTGTTAGACAACTATGTTGCCTTGCTCCCGGCCGAATAAATCACCTCTTCCTTCCTAGTTCGGTGTCCAAGAGGTCTGTTTCTTGTGGTTGCTCCTCCTTCAATAGCCCTTATCCTTCACATAGTTTTCTGTCACTCCCACTGACGGACCTCCTGCAGAGGAGTGCTGTGTCACATTCATTTACTTTATGTCATTTTATTTTATTTTTTGGTAGAGATGGGGTTTCACTATATTGGCCAGGCTGGTCTTGAACTCCTGGCCTCAAGTGATCTGCCCACCTCAGCCTCCCAAAGTGCTGGGATTACAGGCATGAGTCAGCACACCTGGCCTGCGCGCGGTGTCATATTCAAATCTGAGGTACAGCACCTGGCATGTAGCATTTACTCAATCAGTGTTCAGTGAAGTGAACCACAAAGAACGATACACTAGGCTGGGAGTCAAAATGTCAGGATTCTAGTCCCAGCTCTGCCACTGGCTAGCTAGGTGATCATCTGGTTCCCAAACAAAAGGCAGCGCCATTCTCTTCCTCTTCCTTATGAATATATATGGCTTCCTCTGTTTTTTCAGTCTTTTCCTATTGACTACTTTATTTGACCTTACAAGTAATATCCTGGTAGATGTAATTTCAAACAAGAACCATCCTTCCAAACTTCCAAAGAAATGAATAGTATGTGTCAGCACTACCATCATACAAAACAGAAGGCAGAAGAACTTGTTTGTATTTGTATGTGCATAAAGAAACCCTATTGGCCAGTTGCAGTTGCTCACACCTGTAATCCCAACACTTTGGGAAGCCGAGGCTGGAGAATCTCTTGAGCCCAGGAGTTTGAGACCACTGGTCAATACAGCAAAACCTAGTCTCTACGAAAAATACAAACAATTAGCCAAGTGTGGTGGTGAGCACCTGTGGTCCCAGCTACTCAGGAGGCTGAGGTGGGAGGTTCCCTTGAGCCCAGAAAGCAGAGGTTACAGTGAGCTAAGATCTCGCCATTGCACTCCAGCTTGGGTGACAGAGTGAGGCCCTGTCTCAAAAAAAGAAAGAAAAAGAAACCCTATTGACCATTTTTGGTTTGGGTTTAATAAAAAAGTGTGTTTTTTTGGTTTGTTGTTTTTTTTGAGACAGGGTCTCACTCTGTCGCCCAGACTGGAATGCAGTAGTGTGATCTCGGCTCACCACAACCTCCACCTCCCAGACTCAAGCGATTCTCCTGCCTCAGCCTCTCAAGTAGCTGGGACTACAGGCATGCTCCACTACCGCCCAACTAATTTTTGTATTTTTAGTAGACACGGGTTTTTACCATGTTGGCCAGACTAGTCTCAAACTCCTGACCTCAAATGATCCACCCCTTCAGACTCCCAAAGTACAATGTGGCAAAAAAGGATTATTATTTTTTTAATGTGTATATATACACCAACAAAGGATTATTTTTAAAGTAAAAAGAAACCCACACTGAGCACAGTGGCTCAGCACGTTGGGAGGCTAAGGTAGGTGGATCACCTGAGGTCAGGAGTTTGAGTCCAGTGTGGCCAGCATGGTGAAACCCCATCTCTACTAAAAATACAAAAATTAGCTGGGTGTGGTGGCAGGTGCCTGTAATCCCAGCTACTTGGGAGGCTGAGGCAGAATCACTTGAACCCAGGAGGAGGAGGTTGCAGTGAGCTGAGATCATGCCATTGAACTCCAGCCTGGGCAACAAGAACAAAAACTCCGTCTCAAAAAAATAAAAATAAAAAATAAAGTAAAAAAAATTGTCACACCTTTGGGGTGGTGTGATAATTGACAAGTGCTAGGCAGGGCATTAGAGCAACTATTTTCACTGCACACCTCATATTGTTGCATTTTGAGCTAGGTGAATAATGTGACATCTTTTTTTTATTCTTTCGTTTTGTTTTGTTTTTTTGCATGCACTTAGGGCATAACATCTTTTTTTTTTTTTTTTTTGAGACAGAGTCTCGCTCTGTTGCCAGGCACCAGCCTGGAGTGCGGTGGCATAATCTCGGCTCACTACAATCTCCACCTCCCGGGTTCAAGCAATTCTCCTGCCTCAGCCTCCCAAGTAGCTGGGGCTACAGGCATGCGCCACCATTCCCAGCTAATTTTTGTATTTTTTAGTAGAGATGGGGTTTCACCATGTTGGCCAGGATGGTCTCGATCACCTGACCTCGTGATCCGCCCACCTCAGCCTCCCAAAGTGCTGGGATTACAGGTGTGATCCACCGCACCCGGCCTTTTTTTTTTTTTTTTGAGACAGTTTCATTCTTGTTGCCCAGGCTGGAGTGCAATGGTGTGATCTCGGCTCACCGCAACCTCCATCTCCCAGATTCAAGTGATTCTTCTACCTCAGCCTCCCGAGTAGCTGGGAGTACAGGCATGTACCACCATGTCCAGCCAATTTTTGTATTTTTAGTAGAGACAGGGTTTCTCCATGTTGGTTAGACTGGTCTCAAACTCCCAACCTCAAGTGATCTGCCTGCTTCAGCCTCCCAAAGTGCTGGGATTACAGGCGTGGGCCACCGCACCCTGCCTAACATCTGTTTTTTAAAATCTTAATGATAGTAAATAAAACCGAGCGAATGGGATTGTTTCCTAAGCAGCATTTTAACAGGCCGGTGACAGATGGATCTGAGATCAGTAGCTGTACCACTGTTAGAGCTGCTGTAAGAACACCCTTCTAACTGCACTTTCAAAAAAAAAAATCAAAAGAAATCCAGACTACACGCCAGTTAAACTCCTATCTTGAAAGTGTTTTAACATGGCTCACTCCCTAGCAGTAGAGTACAAAAATAAATCTCAATTTCATAGCAGATGCTACAAAAAAGGGCAGTGAAGAATTTGGACTCTAACCGTAAACCTAGCAGACTCTATCTGTCATTTTGGAGCCCCTCAGTATACAGTTGTGATAGTCGGCTAAGGACATAAAAACGGGGGATGATTTCCAACTAGAGAAAAAGTGGAGAAATAACAGACCTAGAAATCAGCAAAAGTAGCGATCAATCAGTCATGTTTTCAATACATCTTCTGTATTCATGAGTCCCTATGTGTACTACCTGCCCTCTTTCTTCCTTTCCAGGGGTAGTTATTTTAACCGTAAATTACACAAGGCTGCGAAGCACTAAATGATAATACAGGTAGTATTAAGTTTGTAATCATGACCAGGCTTTCCTTGAACAGTACAAGGTCATTGCCTATCAAGGGATGGCACAACATAGCCACTACTGTAAGGATAAACGCCACTTCCTTCTATAAGCCTCGCACTGTAAAATGAGATCAATAGCAATCACACAGTGCAGGTGTGTTCAAGGTAATCACCAGATCAGATATTAAACTGGATAAGATATGAAAAGCAACTTGGTATTCTCACCTGTAAGTGTCATCTGTGGTGTTGCTGCGTACACATGGAGTTATCACCATCTTTAGCTACATCTTTTCAGATCTTATTTGGTTACCTTTAACATTGAACATGCAACTCTATGAGACAGAGTCTTGTTCTGTCACCCAGGCTGGAGTACAGTGGCACGATCTCGGCTCACTGCAACCTCTACCTCCCAGGTTCAAGCAATTCTCCTGCCTCAGCCTCACGAGTAGTCAGGACTAGAGGCACGTGCCACCATGCCCAGGCAATTTTTGTATTTTCAGTAGAGATGGGGTTTCACCATACTGGCCAGGCTGGTCTCGAACTCCTGATCTTGTGATCCACCCACCTCATCCTCCCAAAGTTCTGGGATTACAGGGGTGAGCCACTGTGTCTCGTGCAACTCTTTATTTCAAGTGCTCAGTACACTCTCATTTTAATAAACCAAATGATTGATGTTGCTGCAGTATACTAAAATAAACATTACCTTAAGCATATACTATTTGTTAGATACCATACAGAATGCATGATTCAAGGTACAATCTGTTTTAAACATCTCCCAACTGGAATTTTTTTGGAGACGAAGTCTTACTCTTGTCACCCAGACTGGAGTACAGTGGCACGATCTGTTCACCGCAACCTCCGCCTCCCAGGTTCAAATGATTCTCCTGTCTCAGCCTCCTGAGTAGCTAGGATTACAGGCATATGCCACCACCATGCCCGGCCTGGAATTTGTTTTTTAAACCCTTCCCAGCTCAAACCTGACCAACTGGAATTTTAAACATTATAGGATCCACTCAGAAAAGAAACTAGAAAAAAAAACTACTACTTTTTCTGTATTTTCTAGTTATCTCTGAAGAAACTGTAAAAGTTAATAGTGTCAGCTGAGCACAATGGCTTATGTCTGTGATCCCAGCACTTTGGGATGCCAAGGCAGGTGGATCATTTGAGGTCAGGAATTCAAGACCAGCCTGGCCAACATGGTAAAACCCTGTCTCTACTAAAAAATACAAAAATTAACTGGGCACAGTGGTGTGCACCTGTAATCCCAGCTACTCGGGAGGCTGAGGTAGGAGAATCACTTGAACCCAGGAGGTACAGGTTGCAGTGAGCTAAGATCATGCCCCTGCACTCCAGCCTGGGCAACACTCTATGAAAAGTAATATAAACAGGCTGGGCACGGTGGCTCAAGCCTGTAATCCCAGCACTTTGGGAGGCCGAGGCGGGTGGATCATGAGGTCAACAGATCGAGACCATCCTGGTCAACATGATGAAACCCCGTCTCTACTAAAAATACAAAAAATTAGCTGGGCATGGTGGCGCGTGCCTGTAATCCCAGCTACTCGGGAGGCTGAGGCAGGAGAATTGCCTGAACCCAGGAGGAGGAGGTTGCGGTGAGCCGAGACTGCGCCATTGCACTCCAGCCTGGGTAACAAGAGCGAAACTCCATCTCAAAAAAAAAAAAAGTAAATAAATAAAGTTAAATATAGTATCTATTACAATGGTAGCAACTACAATTTTTGAAGTATTAGATGCTAGGCACAGAGACAGGTGCTTGATGTACATTATGTCTGTAATTATACAAGCCTCACAGGCCTTCTAGTTTTTTTTAAGTGATAAAGACTTCACTGGGTAGATTGCTTCATTTTGTGTAGTATGATTTTAAAAAAGAAATGCCTTTGATTTTTTTTCACTTTATTTTTATTAAGCACTACATAACACACTGCATGCTACATAACATACTGTATAATCTTCTAGCAGGGGTAGATGACCATAACTGAGTTATTTTTTCATCAATCAGGAAAATGCTTCTTTAATCAATGTTCTCCAAACCCTGAAAAACAGTTTAAAAGGAGAATGTGAGAAGTCTGTTCCTAACAAAGACATGTGATATACTTTTATTTCATGTCACCAAATGGCACTGTTACATTTCTTTAACTGCAATAATACATTGGATTAAATTTTATAATCACTAAAGAATAACCTGTAATGATGTCTAGTTTTCATTTTCTGACAGCAGCAAACATATTGCTTTACAGGAAAACAGAAATCTTCCCCTACCCCGAATCAGAACTAAAGTCAAGCAACTCTACCACCTGGATCCTTTTTTTTTTTTTTTTGAGATGGAATCGCTCCCATTGTGCAGGCTGGGGTGCAGTGGCACGATCTCGGCTCACTGCAACCTCCACTTCTCAGGTTCAAGTGATTCTCTTTCCTCAGCCCCTCGAGTAGCTGGGATCACAGGCATGCACCACCACACCCAGCTAATTTTTGTATTTTTAGTAGAGACGGGGTTTTGCCATGTTGGCCAGACTGGTCTTGAACTCCTGACCTCAGGTGATCCACCAGCCTCAGCCTCACAAAGTGCTAGGATTACAGGTGTGAGCCACCGTGCCCAGCCTCCACGTGGATCCTTTTACAAAGCACCTCTGTGAGTCAGAGGACAAGAAGGTAAAATCTGTTTTAAAAAATAACAGCCAACAGATACTATTATCCTCATTCCACTTTTTTACAAATGAGGAGATGGAGGCTCAGAGAGGTTAAAAGTCACCTGCTTAAGTCCATAAGGAATTAGCAGAGCCAGAATTCAAATCCAGGGAACCCTTCTCCGACAAGCACTACACTATACAAAATACCTACTGGATCTTACTAAGTTGTCAACCAAATAATTCAGAAGCTATAAGTTAAATGATTAATCATTGGTGACACTTCTTCTAAGTATTAAATAACATAGTCCAGGTATTTGGTTTACTATTACATGAAGAACTGCCTTAAGAGAAATTAAAACTGCAACTTCCTTGGAGCTGTCTCTTAGTAATCCTAATTCTGTCTCACATGCCAGGTGATTCTGATAGCTATTCTTGAAAATATGGCTCCAGATATGATTATCTATTATCATGTTCATTAGATTAGATTTTCAACTACCCCTCCACTGAGAGGTATATCACCCAGGTTGAGTCCCTATAATATTATTTAATCACTCTGACCCTTGTCTATAAAATGGAAATACTATTTACTTAGGTTTGCTGTGAGGAATAAATAAGCAAGGAGAAAATATTAAAAAGTAAACATTTTTAAAAGAATTATGATAATGAACTACTCCTACAAAATATGAAAATATACTATTAGGGCCAGGCGCAGGGGCTCACACCCATAATCCTAACACTTCGGGAGGCCAAGGCAGGTGGCTCACTTGAGGTCAGGAGTTAAGAGACCAGCTTGGCCAACATGGTGAAACTCCATCTCTACCAAAATATAGAAAAAAAAATTTAGCTGGGCATGGTGGTGTGTGCCTGTAATCCTAGCTACTCAGGAGACTGAGGCAGAAGAATTGTTTGAACCCGGGAGGCAGAGGTTGCAGTGAGCCAAGAGTGTACCACTGCACTCCAGCCTGGGTGACAGAGTGAGACCATGTCTCAAAACAAAACAAAACAAAACAAAACAAAACCCAAAACAAACAAACAAAAAAAACCCAAAAAACGTACTATTAGGTTGAGCCTTATGAAAATGCTACTGCTTGGCCATTTCTGACCTACAAAACTGGCAATGTATATACAATTATAGTAATTATTTAAATGAGGTATTGTTGCAGGAATAGACAGACCTATAGAGTACAGAAAAGCACCTCTGTGAAACAGGCCCATGTGTACATGGAGATTTAGTTTACTAGAATGGTATTACAAATAAAGATGAATTGGGTGTTTCGTGGTAGGTTTTTTGTTGTTTGTTTTTTGAGACAGGCTGTCATTCTCTCACCCAGGCTGGAGTGCAGTGGTGCGATCCCAGGTCACTGCAGCACCAAACCCCTGGGTTCAAGCTGTCCTCCTGTCTCAGCCTTCCGAGTAGCTAGGACTACTAAACCATTCTATAAATGCATAACTGTGATAACTGGCTACCTCTTGTAAAAAAGTAAAGTTAATCCTTCCTTCACATTATATAAATGACCTGTAGGTGGACCAAATAACTAAATGTTTAAAAAAAGAAAAAAGAAACAATATTAGGAGAAAACTTTTAAAGTATTTTTATGAGCCAGGTATAGTGGCACACCTGCAGTCCCAACTCCTCCAAAGGCTGAGGCAAGAAGATCACTTAAGCCTATGAGTTTGAGGCCAGCCTGGGCAACACAGCAAGACTGTCTCTATTTTATTTTTTCAAAGTATTTTTATAATTTTGGATAGAAAAGGCCTTTGTATGGGAGACATAAAAACCCAAAATCCAAGGCCGGGCGCGGTGGCTCACGCCTATAATCCCAGCACTTTGGGAGGCCGAGGCGGGTGGTTCACGAGGTCAAGAGATCGAGACCATCCTGGTCAACAAGGTGAAACCCCGTCTCTACTAAAAATACAAAAATTAGCTGGGCATGGTGGTGTGCGCCTGTAGTCCCAGCTACTCGGGAGGCTGAGGCAGGAGAATTGCTTGAACCCAGAAGGCGGAGGTTGCGGTGAGCTGAGATCCTGCCATTGCACTCCAGTCTGGGTAACAACAGCGAAACTCCATCTCAAAAAAAAAAAACAACAACCCAAAATTCAGAACAAAACATGATCAATTGAATATCAAAATTTAAAACTACCTGATAAAACACATCATACAGTGAAAAAGACAAACAGCAGACTGGGGAAAATGTCAAATATAAAATAGACAAAAAATTAAAGTCTAGAATATATAAAGAACTATAGATCAAAAAGAAAAAGACAAACAATAGAACAGGCAAAGGATATAGGCAACAATCCACAGAGTAAGAAATATATGACAGTAAGAAAGACTAAAAATATATATATATAAAAGATTAAATATGTAAAAAGATGCCAACCTCACTAGTAGATAAGAAAATGTATGACCCTTGGCAAGGTATTACCAGAACCCACCTCAACCCTGGCAGAAGGATGGCATCAGAGTGGCATCTTACCTTTGACTTATAGTAAAGATCAACTCCAGAGATGCGCCTATCTCTTTCCATCAAATTCCATGGATACAAAACATGAGCAATCCTTTTTTCCTTCAAATAAGAGACAATTGTTATTGCAGTTTATAAAAGTGAGTGACCCAATTGATAGGTATTTCGATTTTTAAAGGAGACATTCTAGAAAAATTAATAATACAAGACTACAATCTCCTAAATAAAATCAGACCACTAAACTTTAGAATTAAGTTGGTGACCAAGACTTCTTACGCTATCTTAACCAACATGAATTTTTTTTTTTAAAGAAATGTCTAGTTCTTGCCTTTTGGGACACTAAGAAACTCAGGTGAAGGAGGACAATCACAAAACCAGAAAGTAAATAAATTTATACTCTATACTAGAGACAATGTGAAGGGCTAGAAGAGGGAAAATGAATCCCAATGTAAAAAACTAGATCTTGGCCGGGCACGGTAGCTCCTGCCTGTAATCCCAGCACTTTGGGAGGCCAAGGCAGGCAGATCCCCTGATGTCAGGAGTTCAAGACCAGCCTGACCAACATGGAGAAACCCCATCTCTACAAAAAGATAAAATAATAAAAATAAAATAAGATCTTGCAGTAAATTATTAAAGGCTTGCAACAAAAAGTGGAGAATAAAAAAGTTATGGGTGGCCAGGAGCTCACATCTGTAATCCCAGCACTTTGGGAGGTCATGATGGGTGGATCACCTGAGGTCAGGAGTTCGAGACCAGCCTCGCCAACATGATGAAACCCCGTCTCTACTAAAAATACAAACAAAAATAAAAATTAGCCGGGCGTGGTGGCACCCGCCTGTAGTCCCAGCTACTCGGGAGGCTGAGGCAGGAGAACCTCTGGTTTTTTTTTTTCGAAACGAGTTTCGTGACTGTTGCCCAGGCTGGAGTGCAATGGTGCGATCTCGGCTCACCTCCACCTCCACCTCCCGGGTTCAAGCAATTCTCCTGCCTCAGCCTCCCAAATAACTAGGATTACAGGCATGCGCCACCACACCCGGCTGATTTTGTATTTTTAGTAGAGACGGGGTTTCACCATGTTGGTCAGGCTGGTCTTGATCTCCCGACTTCAGGTAATCCGCCCGCCTCGGCCTCGCAAAGTGCTGGATTACAGACTTAAGCCACCTCTTCTAATCTACCTTTCCGGGCCCCGAGTCGCTACTCTGCCCTAAGGCCCACTCTGATCCACCCTAAAACGCTGGTTTTCACTAGAGCAGGATGTGTTTTCTACCAACCTTCGTTTCGCAAGCCTCAGCTTCTAGGCAACCCTAAGAAAGGAGAAGGCCGACCTCGGAGAGAGGGTCCGCAAGCTGATGCCTCCCTGCCCCCCACCCTTTTCGGAAATCAGCCCGTGGAGTCGGCCCCCGCGCCCTCAAGCCCCCTTACCTTGCCGCCGTTAGTGAACTTGTGGATGTACGCAGTAGACAGTCCTGGAATAAGCAAGCACACGCCCATGGCGGCGAGTCCGGGGAGTATCTCGAACCACATCTCTGCCCGGTTACCTAGACCAAAACCCTACTTCTGAGTCCTTGAAAGGTGACGGATCTCCGGCTCTCTTCCCAGTAAGCCCCGCGGCCGCCAGCGAGCGGGGCGGTGCCACGTACGGCTCCGGAGGAAGCGACGGAATCCTCCAGGGCTCAAGAGAGGCTAGCGTTCGCGTTCTCGCAGTCTTCTTCCGCCACAGTCTTTTGCTTTGACTAGCGGCGGAGCGCGCAACGTGGAGTGACGCGCGGAGGCCAAGTGCTACCCAGGCAGCCACGGCCGTTTCGGAGCTCGGGACTCTAAAATGGCCGAGCAGCTTTCTCCAGGAAAAACGGCGGATCAGGTGTGCACCTTCCTTTTCAAAAAGCCTGGGCGGAAAGGGGCTGCTGGACGCAGAAAGCGCCCGGCCTGCGACCCAGAGCCTGGAGAAAGCAGCAGCAGTAGCGACGAAGGCTGCACTGTGATTCGACCGGAAAAGAAGCGGACGACCCACAATCCAATGATACAGAAGACCCGTGACAGTGGTAGACAGAAGGCGGCTTACGGCAACTTGAGCAGCGAGGAGGAGGTGGAAAATGAGCCCGAGAGTCTCGGCGTGGTTTATAAATCCACCCGCTCGGCGAAACCCGTGGGACCAGAGGATATGGGGGCAACAGCCGTCTATGAGCTGGACACAGAGAAAGAGCGCGATGCACAAGCCATCTTTGAGCGCAGCCAGAAGATCCAGGAGGAGCTGAGGGGCAAGGAGGATGACAAGATCTATCGGGGAATCAACAATTATCAGAAATACATGAAGCCCAAGGATACGTCTATGGGCAATGCCTCTTCCGGGATGGTGAGGAAGGGCCCCATCCGAGCGCCCGAGCATCTACGTGCCACCGTGCGCTGGGATTACCAGCCCGACATCTGTAAGGACTACAAAGAGACTGGCTTCTGCGGCTTCGGAGACAGCTGCAAATTCCTCCATGACCGTTCAGATTACAAGCATGGGTGGCAGATCGAACGTGAGCTTGATGAGGGTCGCTATGGTGTCTATGAGGATGAAAACTATGAAGTGGGAAGCGATGATGAGGAAATACCATTCAAATGTTTCATCTGTCGCCAGAGCTTCCAAAACCCAGTTGTCACCAAGTGCAGGCATTATTTCTGCGAGAGATGTGCACTGCAGCATTTCCGTACCACCCCGCGCTGCTTTGTCTGTGACCAGCAGACCTACGGCGTCTTCAATCCAGCGAAAGAATTGATTGCTAAACTAGAGAAGCATCGTGCTACAGGAGAGGGTGGTGCTTCCAACTTCCCAGAAGACCCCGATGAGGATCCAATTCCCATTACTTAGGCTTCCCATAATTCTTAAATTTAAAAAATAAATATTTTGTTCTTTTGGAAGTCTTAATTCGTGTCCTTTTAGAGAAAGTGACAGAAGGCGGGTGGTGAAGTAGGGTCCTGGATTAAAAGCTTCAAGGTAGGTATAATCGGGATTTTTAGCCCTAGAACACTTTGGCATAAATTATAGAGATGGGAGTAGTTTGAGAAAAGAGCTAGAATTTGCTCGAAGTAGCCAAAGCTATGATGAAAGCAAGAACTCTGAGCCTGTTTATTATATCACATTTCTGTATCACGTAATGTTTACCAGGTACTTTCATGCATTCTTTCTCTTAGGAGCCTGTACTACAAAATATATCAGAGCCAAGGTGTGAGGGAGAGGGGTTGGGTTTGGGCGATTGGTAGCTAGTACCACAGACTTCACGTATGGAAAATGTTCCTTGCTGTCTTGGAAGCAGCAATAGTTAACCCCCCTTCTATGGATGATAAAAGTGATCTGTGCTCTGCTATCCAGTGTGATAGACAGACACTAGCCTCATGTGGCTGTTGACCACTTGAAATGTAGCTAATGACCATATCGGACATAGCTGTTGTAGACTGAACTCGTGAACCTGCAGGGGGACAAAAACATAATATTTTATCATCACCTGAAACTATCTGTGTTCTCACAGACTCTATAATAGCACTGATCATGCCTTATTAAAATTAGTCAGTGTACCTGTCTTTCCAACTGGTTTATGAACTCAGTGACTAGCCTAGTGCTTGGCATATGATAAGCACTTAATAAATAAGCCTAGGGAGGTTTACAAAGAGAGATTGGGGGCAGGGTGCGGTGGCTCATGCCTGTAATCCCAGCACTTTGGGAGGCTGAGGTGGGCAGATCACGAGATCAGGAGTCCTAGACCAGCCTGACCGATAAGGTAAAACCTCATCTCTACTGAAAATACAAAACTTAGCCGGGCATGTTGGCACTTGCCCGGCTAGTGCCACCATGGTGTCATGGTGGCCTGTAGTCCCAGATACACGGGAGGCTGAGGCAGGAGAATCGCTTGAACCTGGGAGGTTGCAGTCAGCTGAGATTGTGCCACTGCACTCCAGCCTGGGCAGCGGCAGAGTGAGACTCCGTCTCAAAAAAAAAAAAGAGAGAGAGAGATTGGAGCCAAAGCCTTGAATTTAAGTTGAGGAACATTGACTATATTCTGTAGGCAGTGGGAGAGATAGAGATTTGGGAAGAGAACACAATCAGACTTGGGTTTTTCTTGTTTGTTTGTTTGTTTTTATAGTGTTACTGTCTTGGGCTATAGGTTGGATCATAGGGAGATGGAAGACAAGAGGCAGGGAGGCCAGTTAGGCCAAATGATTTTTTTTTTCAGTCTCCGTAGAGACTGTCAAAAATTGCCAACGCTGACTATATTTCAAATCATCATGGTGGGGTATTGGGAAAAGTTTTCAATTAGCAATAATCGCGCCTCGGATAAACCTCATTGGCTACGATACTACCACTGCGCAAAGCTAGGCCAAATGATTTTTATTGATATGATTCGAATTTGGGCTAATCCTAAAAACAGATGCAAGAATAAATTCTGGGTTAATAGTTTTTATTCACCTTCATTAATCCATTTAAAAGTTTTTTTTTTTTTTGAGACTGAGACTTGCTCTGTCGCCCAGGCTAAAGTGCATTGACGGGATCTTGGCTTACTGCAACCTCTGCCTTCCGGGTTAAAGTGATTCTCCTGCCTCAGCCTCCCAAGTGGCTTGGACTACAGGTGTGCACCACCATGCTTGGCTAATTTTTGTATTTTTAGTAGAGATGGGGTTTCACCATATTGGTCAGGCTGGTCTTGAACTCCTGAATTCGTGATCTGCCCTCCTCGGCCTCCCAAAGTGCTGGCATTACATGTGTGAGCCATCACACCCAGCCTAAAGATATTCTTTGAGTAGCTACTCTTTATCAGGCACTGTGCTTGGTATGGGGGATGTTAGCAGTGAACAAGACACACAGCCCATACCCTCATGGAGCTGGACATTAAATAATGACTGTTTGTTTCTGAGACAGAGTCTCACTGTATCACCCAGGCTGGAGTGCAGTGGTGTGATCTCAGCTCACTGTAACCTCTGCCTCCCAAGCTGGTCTCGAACTCCTGACCTCATGTGATCTGTCTGCCTTGGCCTCCCAAAGTGCTGGGATTACAGGTGTGAGCCACCGTGACCTGCCTGTTTTGTTTTGTTTTTTTAATTACAAATAGGGTCTCCCTATGTCGCCCAAGCCAGTCTCAAACTCCTGGCTTCAAGCAGTCCTCCCACCTCAGCTTCCTAACTCACTAGGATTACAGGCATGAGCCACATACCTGGCCTAGGAAAGCATTTTGAAAAGTGTCATGTCCTACACAAAGCTTCAGACGAAAAAGAAAGAAATGAAAAGTGTCCTGGAGGTGAGTCACAGTGGCTCACGCCTGTAATCCCAGCATATTTGGAGGCCGAGATGGGAGGATCACTTGAGGCCAGCCAGGAGTTGGAGACCAGCCTGGACAACAGGGAAACCTCCGTCTCTACAAAAAAAAAAAAAAAAAAAAAAAAACAAGCAAAAAAGCTGGGTGTGGTGATGTGCACCTGTAGTCCCAGCTACTCAGGAAGCTGAGGTGAAGGATCCCTTGAGCCCAGAAGATTAAGGCTGCAGTGAGCTGTGACTGTACTACTATACTCCAACCTGGGTGACAGACCCTGTCTCAAAAACAAAACAAAAAAGAAATATGGCAATGAGTAGCAAAAGAACCAGAAAAATTGTTCATTTTTTTTTAACCATTTCTGAGAATTTATACTAAAAAAGTTATTCAGGTTTGGGCACAGTGTCTCATGCCTGTAATCCCAGGACTTCAGGAGGCCAAGATTAGAAGATCACTTGAGCTCAGGAGTTCGAGACCAGCCTGGGCAACATAGCGAGACTCCCATCTCTAAAAAATAAAAATAAAAAAAGTTATTCAAAAGTAGAATCTGAGTCACAGCACCAAAAAAAAAAAAAAAAAAAATTTTTTTTAGGTAGAATAAAGCTTTATGGAAAAAGATATGCTTTGAGTTATAATCTCTTACATAAGCTGAGAGAAAAGGTCCAGGAGAAAACACAGATGATAAAAGGTGAAAGAATGCTGCTGATGACTAAATTCTAGGAGGTAGAACAGAAAAGTGACAGAATTAAGAGCATAAATCAGTCTTGAAGAGTTGAGAGGGCAAGAGAAAGATGGCATTTGTGTACTATTCCACATGACATTTTTGAATAATACTTGTCTGTGAATCTTTTTTTTTTTTTTTTTGGTTTTGAGACAGGGTCTCACTTTGTCACCCAGGCTCAAGTGCAGTGGTGAGATTTTGGCTCACTGCAACCTCTGCCTCCCAGGTTCAAACCATCCTCCTGCCTCAGCCTCCCGAGTAGTTGGAATTACTACCAGGCATGCACCACCATGCTCAGCTAATTTTTTGTATTTTTAGTAGGGACAGGGTTTCATTAAATGGGCCAGGCTGGTCTGGAAATCCTGGCCTCAAGTGATCTGTGTGCCTTGGCCTCTCAAAGTGCTGGGATTACAGACATGAGTCACTGCACCCTGCCTTGTCTGTAAATTTTGAAAAAGTATACAAAGTACTTGCAAATGAGCATTATTCTGGGGTCCAAAGCATTCAGCAGATTCTTAAAAGGGACCATAACTCCATAAAAGCACCTAAATCAATAGTGAACTCAAAGTACTTTCATGTTTACAAGCTTATGATTACATTTTCTATATGTGAGGAATATTTTCATAACCTTTAATTAAATGGTGCAACTTCATTTCATAGGTGGGAACCAAATAGTTATTCTTACAATTTAAAAGAAACTAAATAGGTGGAGGGAAGCAAGCACTCCAGCAGAGACAAGGTTGCAGCTGGACTGTAAAGGAGCTCACCTAGTTTGAGAAGTCAGGGCTCTTACGTCTCCCCTAGGAAATGAGCCTCAAACTGAGACTCAAGAAGTGAGTTGGAGAAAGAGTATCTCAAGTAGAGGAACAAATATATACTAAGGCCCCAATGTGAGAGACTACCTCCAACTAAAAACTCAAAGCAGTTTAAGGTGGCTGGGGAAAAGAGACAAGGTAGTTAAGGCCAAAGAGCAGAGAACTTGCAAGTCAAGTTAAAGACTTTGGACTTCATCTGAAGAGCAAAAATGCGCCATCAAAGCGTTTTAACGGCCGGGCGTGGTGGCTCACACCTGTAATCCCAACACTTTCGGAGGCCGAGGTGGGCAGATCACCTGAGGTCAGGAGTTCAAGACCTGCCTGGCCAACATGGTGAAACCCCGTCTCTAGTAAAAATACAAAAAATTAGGTGGGTGTGGTGGTGGGCGCCTTTAATCCCAGGTACTCGGGAGGCTGAGGCAGGAAAATCCCTTGAACCTGAGAGGTGTAGGTTGCAGTGAGCTGAGATTGCACCACTGCATTCCAGCCTGGGACACAGAGCAAAATTCTGTCTCACACACACACACACAAAAAGTTGAGGGGGAGTTAAGAAGGAAAATGAGATGATCAGATTTGAATTTCAAAAGATAATTCTGAAGAGTGGGGAATGGGTTGAAGGCAGCCAGACATGAAACAGGGAGGTCAGTTATGGGGGTGGTGCACTGGTCCAGGTAAGATGATGGTACACTAGACTAGACTGGTGGTTGTGAACAAACTTGTCTTGATCACCCACTACATGACAGGCAGTAAACACTGGAGATACAGCCATGACAAAAGCACACAAGTCCCTGCTCTCATACGTACATGAAGTAAACACAGTAGCTCACACTTATAATCCTAGCACTTTAGGAGGCCGAGGCAGGAGGATCACTTGAGGCCAGGAGTTGGAGACCAGCCTGGACAACAAAGTGAGACCCCATCTCCATAAAAAATAAAAAACTTAGCAAGGGAGGGTGGCATGTGCCTGTAGTCCCAGCTACTCAGGAGGTTTAGGCAGGAGGATCCCTTCAGCCTGGGAGTTTGAGGTTGTAGTGAGATGTGATCTGCACTCCAGCCTGGGTGACAGAGTGAGAACTCATCTCAAAAAAAAAAAAAAAAAAAAAGAATTTGCATGAGAGATAGTGACAGGTTTATATATATGTATACCAGATTGCCATGAGTGCTGGGAACAGTGATAAAGCAAGGTAAAGGCCTAAGAGTGCAGGGATCTAGGGAATTGCTATTTTATATACGGTAGTCAAGGAGGGCTTCTTCTGATAAGGTGACATTTGGGCAGAGACCTACATGAAACAGATATTGGGTGGAGGAGCATTCCAGACAGAGAACACCCGGTACAAAGGCCTGAGACAGGAAAGTGCATAAAACACAGCTTTGTAAGAGAACCAGTAATTACAGAAGAACACTTGCATAACCACACTGCAGGTCAAGAAGTACAAAACTGAAAACACTGAAGAAGACCCTTATGGATCCCCTCCAGATCACACCCTCAGGATCACACCCTCAGGTAATCACTTTTTTTTTTTGAGATGAAGTCTCACTCTGTCACCCAGGCTGGAGTGCAGTGACGCGATCTCAGCTCACTGCAGCCTCCGCCTCCTGGGTTTATGCAATCCTCCCACCTCAGCCCCCTGAGTAGCTGGAACTACAGGCGTTGGCCATCACACTGGGGTGATTTTTTTTCCTTTGGTAGAGATGGGGGTCTCCCTATGTTGCCTAGGCTGCTCTGGAACTCCTGGGCTCAAGCAATCCTCGTGTCTCAGCCTCTCAAATTGCTGGGATTACAGATGTGAACTACCACGCCTGGCTGTTGAACCTTTCTTTAAAGCAAACAGTTTAGTGGTATTTAATACATTCGCAATATTGTGCAACTACCACCTCTATATAGTTTCAAAACGTTGTTTTCATCACCCCAGAAGAAAACCCCACACCCGTTAAGCAAATGCTCCTCATTCCCTCCTCCCCTCTGCCAACCCCCCAATCCCTGGTAACCACCAATGTGCATTATCTGTGGATTTAACTGTGTTAGATATTTATTTCTTTTTTTTTTCCCCTGAGACAGAGTCTTGCTCTGTCACCCAGGGTGGGGTGTAATGGCCCGATCTCAGCTCACTGCAACCTCAGCCTCCCGTGTTCAAGCAATTCTCCTGCCTCAGCCTCCTAAGTAGCTAGGATTACAGGCGTGCACCACCACACCCAGCTAATTATTTAAAAAAAAATTTTTTTTTGAGACAAGAGTTTCGCTCTTGTTACCCAGGCTGGAGTGCAATGCCGCGATCTCGGCTCACCACAACCTCCGCCTCCTGGGTTCAGGCAATTCTCCTGCCTCAGCCTCCTGAGCAGCTGTAATTTTTAAATTTTTAGTAGAGATGGGGTTTCACCATGTTGGCCAGGCTGGTCTTGAACACCTGATCTCATGATCCTCCTGTCTCGGCCTCTCAAAGTGCTGGGATTACAGGCGTAAGCCACTGCGCCCGGCCTATGTTAGATTTTTCATATAAATAGAATTGCAATATGCAACCTTTCATGTCTGGCTTCTTTCATTTAGCATAGTTTTTAAGGTTCATCCACATCATAGTATAAATCAGTACTTCCTTTCTATGGCTAAACAAATGTTCCGATGTATGCATATAATACAATTTGCTTATTATGCAATCATCTGTTGATGGATATTTGTGTATTTACCTTTTAGCTCTGACTATGGGTACACATGTATTTGTTTAAGTGTCTGTTTTCAGTTCCTTTGGGTATATACTTAGGAGTGGAGTTGTTGGGTCATATGGCAAGTCTATGTTTAACTTTTTTTTTTTGAGATGGAGTCTCACTCTGTCACCCAGGCTGGAGTGCAGTGGTGTGATATCAGCGCACTGCAACCTCCACTTCCTGAGTTCAAGCAATTCTCCTGCCTCAGCCTCCCAAGAAGCTGGGACTACAGGCATACGCCACCACACCCAGCTATTTTTTGTATTTTTAGTAGAGATGGGGTTTCACCATGTTGGCCAGGATGGTCTCGATCTACTGACCTTGTGATCCGCCCACCTCAGCCTCTCAAAGTGCTGGGATTACAGGCATAAATCACTGCACCCAGCCTGTTTAACTTATATATATATATATCTGTATATACATATATATATAGAGAGAGACAGGATCTCGCTCTGTCGCTCAGGTTAGAGTGCAGTGGCCAGATCATAGTTCACTGAAGCCTCAAACTCTTGGGCTCAAGTGATCTTCCTACCTCAGCCTCCTGAGGAGCTGGGACTACAGGCGCACAATGCCATACCTGGCTAATTATTTTTTTGAGCCAGAGTGTCGCTCTGTCACCCAGATCAGAGTGCAGTGGCACGATCTTGGCTCACTGCAACCTCCACCTCCCAGGTTCAAGTGATTCTCCTGCCTCAGCCTCCTGAGTAGCTAGGATTGCAGGCACCTGCCATCAAGCCCGGCTAATTTTTGTATTTTTAGTAGAGATGGCATTTTGCCTTTTTGGCCAAGCTGGTCTTGAACTCCTAGCCTGAAGTGATACGCCCACCTCAGCCTCCCAAAGTGCTGGGATTACAGGCATGAGTCACCATGCGCAGCTAAATGTTTTACTTCTTTTGACAATGTTTTATAGTATTTAGAGAATAAGTATTGCACTTCCTTTCTTAAACTTATTCCTAATATTTTGTCCTTGATACTGTTGCAAATAGAATAATTTTCTTAATTTCATTTCCAGATTATACATTAACAGTATATAGAAATAAAATAGATTTTTTCCTAATATTTATCTGATGTACTGGAACCATGCTGAACTCATTTATTGGTCCTAGCAGGTTGTTTTTTAGTGGATTCCTTAGGATTTTCTATGTACATGACCATGTCATCTGCCAAGAAAGTTTTAGTTCTTCCTTTCCAATCTGCATATATTTTATTTCATTGTCTTGCCTAATTGCCATCGATGGAGCTTCCAGAACAATGTTGAATAGAGGTAGTGAGATTAGAAATTCTTCTCTTATTCCTGATTTTAGGAGGAAAGCATCCAGCCTGTCACCACTAAGTATATTATTAGCTGTGAGTTTTTTGTAGATGCTCTTTTATCATGAAAAGGAGTTGGATTTGGGGCAAATGCTTTTTCTGCATCTATTGAGATGATTATGTGGTTTTTGCTTTTTATTCTACTGATATGGTCTATTACAGTAATTGATTTTTAGACGTTTTAAAGATAGAAAAACGAAACAAAGTGTTTTTGCTACTCTCACACTCAAGGCAACATTGAACACTTCACCTGAGGTCACCAAAATGTGTAGAGAAATACACACATACACCAACCAAGCAATTCCCCAGCCAACATCAGCTGGATCTCCTCTAAATCAATTCATTTCCAAAACTGTCTACCTGGCGATAGCATCAAATCCCATAGATCCCATACATAGATTTAGGGCTCACTCCCACAAGACTGCCCCCACCTCAAACGCCAACAGTAAGTAGTAGGTTGTCATCTATACTTCTGACCGACGAGCTATAAATTGTGGGTTCCTGCTACCTTCTCCTCAGGTTCCATTAATTTGCTACAGTAGCTCACAGAATGCAGGGAAACACTTTACTTCCATTTACCCATTTATTATAAAGGATGTTACGAAGGATACAGATGAATAGTTAGGTAGCAGAGATGCGTAGGGCAAGGCATGTGAGAAGGGGCACAGAGCTTCTATGCTCTCTCTCTCAGTGAACCACCCTCAAGGTACCTCATGTCTAGCTAGCCAGAAGCTCTCAAAACCCAGTCCTCTGGGAGGCCTCACTACATAGTCATGGTTGATTACGTCACTGGCCATTGGTGCTCAACTCAACCTTCAGCCCTTCTCCCCTCCCCAAAGGTGTAGGTCTGGGGGGCAATGAGGGGTTGAAAGTTCCAACCATCTAATTACATGGTTGGTTCCCCTAGCAACCAGCCCCCATCCTGAGGCTATCCAGGATCCCACCAAGAGTCACCTCATTAGAATAAAAGATGCCACTATGACCCAGGAAATTCTGAGGAATTTAAGAGCTCCATGTCAGAGTTTTCTTTAATCTAATTAATTTTAATTTTTTTTTTTTTTTTTGAGACAAAGTCTCACTCTGTCACCCAGGCTGGAGTGCAGTGGCACAATCTCAGCTCACTGCAACCTCTGCCTCCCAAGTTCAAGCAATTCTCCTGTCTCAGTCTCCCAAGCATCTGGGATTACAGGCACCTGCCACCACACCTGGCTAAGTTTTTGTATTTTTAGTAGAGATGAGGTTTCACCATGTTGGCCAGGCTTGTCTTAAACTCCTGACCTCAAGTGATTCACCCGTCTTGGCCTCCCAAAGTGCTGGGACTACAGGCATGAGCCACCACACCTGGCCTTATTTTATTTATTTATTTAGAGACTGAGTCTCACTCTGTTGCCCAGGCTGGAGTGCAGTGGTGAGATCTTGGCTCACTGCAGCCTCCACCTCCCAGGTTCAAGTCATTCTCCTGCTTCAGCCTCCATAGTAGCTGGGACTACAGGCATGTGCCACCACACCTGGCTAATTTCTTTTTCTTTTGTATTTTTAATAGAGATGGAGTTACACCATGTTGGTCAGGCTGGTCTCAAACTCCTGACCTCAAATGAACTTCCTGCCTTGGCCTCCCAAAGTGCTGGGATTACAGGTGTGAGCCACCATGCCCAGCCGCAAATGATTTTTCTGTGTTTATTTTGTATTCTACATCTTTACTGTTGGAAATAGATACTCAGGGCTGCAAAGAAAAATCAGCACTGAGACAAAGGATCTTTTAGCAAGGCAATCTTTACTTTCTGCAGAAAGGGTGCTGTGCTCCAATTAGTCATTTTGCCACGAGAATACAACAAACAAAGGAAAAACAGACATATTTATACTTTGTGCATTTGAGGTTGTCTTTACTGCTGTGTCCGATCTCTGTTGGCTGGAGCTAGACCTCCCAATCTAAAACTAAAACTTGATTGTGTAACAACTTAAAACTTTTCTAAACAGGTAAAAGCAACAGAGAACAAAAAGGAAGTCTAAATAAGGAAGGGGCATAGGCTGTGAGCTGGGACATGCCTGTGAGCACCTCCAGCACAGATACAAGGACAGAATGTACTACGTGCCTGTGAGCATGTCTAACAGCTACACAGGATAGGGCTTAACAAAGGGACTAGCAAAAAGCAGGAAGGCTTTGAAGAAAGTTAGTCTTTAAAAGAGACTATTATTTCTAACATTTATTAATATTATTCTTTAACAAGAAAGGAAACTTTGAAGAGGAACTTTTCTACTTCGCACATTTACTGAATTAGGATACCAAGAATAAACAAAGGGGAAAGGATAGTCTTGTCAATAAATGGTTTTGGGCTGGACAAGGTGGCTCAGGCCTATAATCCCAGCACTTTGGGAGGCTGAGGCAGGAGGATCGCTCAAGCCCAGGCGTTCAAGACCAGACTGGGCAACATAGTGAGACCCTGTCTCTATGAAATATAAAAAAGTAGCCAGGTGTGGTGGTGTGCATTTGTGATCCCAGCTGCTTAGGAGGCTGAGGCAGAAAGATCGCTTGAGCCCAGGAGGTCAAGGTTGCAGTGAGCTGTGATGGCACCACTGCACTCCAGCCTGGGTGACAGAGCAAGACCTTGTCCCCCACAAAAAAAAATTAGCTGGATGTGCTGGTACACACCTGTGGTCCCAGCTACTCCAGAGTCTGAGGTGAGAAGATCACTTGAGCCTAGGCATTCAAGGCTGCAGTGAGCAATATTCATGCCTCTAAAAAAAAAAAAAAATAGCCCCAAATTAGAAACAACCAAAATGGTCAAAAACAATAGAATGACATCTGGTAAACAGGGAAATCCAAGAAAGGCAAAATTAAATCCCAGGATAACACCTACATAGCAGGCCGATCAACCAAGCAATTGAGGAGTAGGAGGGGAGATGGTGGGAGGAAAGAGATGTCTCCAAATGGAAGAAAAAAATTAATAAATTACCTGATACATTTGCCCTTATAGAGTAGGGTTTTACATCTCTGGAGGAGTTTTCATTTATTATTTTTTTTGAAATGGGGTGTTCTGGCCAGGTGCCATGACTCATGCATGTAATCCCAGCACTTTGAGAAGTCAAGGCAGGCAGACCACCTGTGATCAGGAGTTAGAGAACAGCCTAGCTAACTTGGTGAAACCCCATCTCTACTAAAAATAAAAAATTAGCTGGGCATTGTGGTGTGCACCTGTAAACCATGCTACTCGGGAGGCTGAGGCATGAGAATCGCTTGAACCCAGGAGGCGGAGGTTGCAGTGAGCCAAGATCACACCAACCCACTCCAGCCTGGGCGACAAGAGCAAAACTCTGTCTCAAAAAAAAAAAAAAAAGAAGAAAGAAAGAAAGAAAAAAGAAAAGAAAAGAAAGAAAGAAATGGGGTCTTCCTATGTTACTCAGGCTGGATTCAAAACTTCTGGGGTCAAGGGAAACTCCCACCTCAGCCTCTCTAGTTGGGACTACAGGTCCACAACATCACCACATCCACTTCTTTGGAGGAGTCTGATGGAATAAATAGTAATAGGTACAAGGAAACAAATAAATTAAACAAAATAACCAAAGCAATTATTTATTAACTCCAGGAGAAAAAAATGTCATATAAGAAAGCATAGGCTGGGCACAGTGGCTCACGCCTATAATCCCAGCACTTTGGGAGGCTGAGGTGGGTGGATCACCTGAGGTCGGGAGTTTGAGACTAGCCTAACCAACTAGGAGAAACCCTGTCTCCACTAAAAGTACAAAAAAAAATTAGCTGGACCTGGTGGTGCATGCCTGTAATCACAGCTACTAGGGAGGCTGAGGCAGGAGAATCACTTGAACTCGGGAGGTGGAGGTTGCAGTGAGCCAAGATCATGCCATTGCACTCCAGCCTGGGCAACAAGAGCGAAACTCCATCTCAGAAAAAGGAAAAAGAAGAAGAAGAAGAAAGCATAAAGGCCAGGTGCAGTGGTTCACGCCTGTGATCTCACACTTTGGGAGGCCAAGGTGGGTGGATCTCTGGAGCCCAGGAGTTCAAGACCAGCTGGGTCAACGTGGCAAGACCCCATCTCTATAAAAAATATTTTTTAAAATTAGCCATGAAGATCAAGTTCACAAATGTTCTGGAGGAAAAAGGAAAAAAGAAAAAAAACTTACCCATGGCCGGGCACGGTGGCTCAAGCCTGTAATTCCAGCACTTTGGGAGGCCAAGGCGGGCAGATCACGAGGTCAAGAGATTGAGACATCCTGGCCAACATGGTGAAACCCCGTCTCTACTAAAAATACAAAAATTAGCTGGGCGTGGTGGCGTGTGCCTGTAATTCCAGCTACCTGGGAGGCTAAGGCAGGAGAATTGCTTGGACCCGGGAGGCAGAGGTTGCAGTGAGCCGAGATTGTGCCATTGCACTCCAGCCTGGCACCTGGCGACAGAGCGAGACTCTGTCTCAAAAAAAAAAAAAAAAAAAAAAGTTAGCCAGGTAGGTGTCACACACTTGTAGTCCCGGCTACTCAGGAGGCTGGGGAGGAGAATCTCTTGAGCCCAGAAAAGTCAAGGCTGCAGTGAGCCATGATTCCACCACTGCACTCCATCCTGGGCAACAAAGCAAGACCCTGTGTCAAAAAGAAATAAAGAAAGGAAGCATAATAACAATATACATGTATGTGTTTCAGCTATGAACAATATGTAAGTCATAATGTTAACACTGGATTATAATTTAATTTAAAAATATAATCAAATAATAAAGATGGGGTAAGGGGAACTATATGAGAGAGCAAGAGTTTCCACTGTAAATAAATCCTGTTAGAAGCACTATTTTTATTTACTTGCGGTTTGCCAGTCGCTGCCACTTAAGTAATTAATAACAGACATGATTTCCAAACCAGCAGTATTTTTTTAATCAGCATTTATTGTTAATTAAATTATTATTATTATTATTATTATTTTGAGATAGGATCTCCCTCTGTTACCCAGGCTGGAGTGCAGTGGTGCGATCTTGGCTCACTGCAACCTCCACCTTCCGGGTTCAAGCGATTCTCCTGCCTCAGCCTCCTGAGTAGCTGGGATTACAGGTTCCCACCACCAGGCCCGGCTAATCTGTGTATTTTTTTTTTTTTTTAGTAGAGACAGGGTTTCACCATGTTGGCCAGCTGAGTCTCAAACTCCTGAGCTAGAGTGATCTGCCTGCCTTGGCCTCCCAAAGTGTTGTGATTACAGATCTGAGCCACTGTGCCCAGCCGCTAGCACTATTTTCTATAGTAGACCTGTTTTTGATGTCTTGAAATTTCTCCAAAACCTGTTTTACAAGCTACTGGAGTTAATACAAGCCTTAACACTGGATGGGTAAAGACAGTTTCTTCGGTAAAAATATTATGGTAGGTAGGCCGGGCGCAGTGGCTCACGCCTGTAATACCAGCATTGTGGGACACCAAGGCGGGTGGATCACAAGGTCAGGAGTTCAAGACTAGCCTGGCCAACATGGTGAAACCCCATCTCTACTAAAAATACAAAAATTAGTGTGGTGGTGGGCGCCTGTAATCTCAGCTTCTCGGGAGGCTGAGGCTGATAATTGCTTGAACATGGGAGGCGGAGGTTGCAGTGAGCTGAGATTGCACCACTGAACTCCAGCCTGGGGGAAAAAATGAGACTCTGTCGAAAAAAAAATATTACAGTAAGAGTCCTTGACTCCTTATACTGAATGCTGGGAAGGCATAAGAGAGAGGACTCCTGTACCTAACAATAAAGAATAAAGGGTAGCCCAATTTTATCTTACTCGGAAACATGTAAACAAAGTTTCTTAGCTAACTGGATCTTAAATATTCTCTATTTTCAGCTTTTTTTTTTTTTTTTGAGATGGAGTCTGGCTCTGTCGCCCAGGCTGGAATGCGGTGGCGCAATCTCAGCTCACTGCAACCTCCACATCCCAGATTCAAACGATTCTTGTGGCTCAGCCTCCCAAGTAGCTGGGATTACAGGCCCCTGTCACCACACCTGGCTAATTTTTGTATTTTTGGTAGAAACAGGGTTTTGCCATGTTAGTGCCTTATAAGTGGCTATTTAGTTGTTTACCAGCTGGGCGCAGTAGCATGAGGCTGAGGCAGAAGGAGGTCAAGGCTGCAGCAAGCTATGATCACATCACTGCTCTCTAGCCTGGGCCACAGAGCAAGACCCTGTCTCCAAAAAAAAAAAAAAAAATTATTGACCATACACAAATGAGAAATGTTTCTGATCTCAATTTTTTTCTATATATTCCTCTTTGATGTGTTTTTTCTTTTTTTCTTTTTCTTTTTTTTTTTGAGATGGAGTCTCATTCTGTCACCCACGCTGAAGTACAGCGGCACAATCTTGACTCACTGCAACCTCTGCCTCCCAGGTTCAAGTGATTCTCATGCCTCAGCTTTCCAAGCAGCTGGAATTACAGGCACCTGCCACCATACCCAGCTAATTTTAGTATTTTTAGTAGAGTCGGGGTTTTGCCAAGTTGGCCAGGCTGGTCTTGAACTCCTGACCTCGGGTGATCCGCCCGCCTCAGCCTCCCAAAGTGCTAGGATTACAGGCATGAGCCAGCGTGCCCAGACTGATGTGTTTTTTCTTTGGAGGCTTTTTGTAGCCCATAATTCCTCAAACCTGAATTTCTATAAGTTCCATTATTTCTCTAATGATCTTCCCTTACTTTTTTTTTTTTTTTTTTTTTTTGAGATGGTGTCTCACTCTGTTGCCCAGGGTGGAATGCAATGGCGTGGTCTCCGCTTACTGTAACCTCCACCTCCCGGGTTCAAGCAATTCTCCCGCCTCAACCTCCCGGGTAGCTGGGATTACAGGCGCCCACGACCACACCCGGCTAATTTTTGTATTTTTAGTAGGGACACGGTTTCACTATGTTGGCCAGGCTGGTCTTGAACTCCTGACCTCATGATCCATACACCTTGGCCTCCCAAAGTGCTGGAATTACACGAGTGAACCACCACACCCAGCTAATTTTTGTATTTTTTAGTAGAGACGGGGTTTTACCATGTTGGGCAGGATGGTCTCGATCTCCTGACTTCGTGATTCGCCTGCCTCATCCTCCCAAAGTGCTGGGATTACAGGTATGAGTCACCATGTCTGGCCAATTTTCTACTCTTATACCTGTAAAATTATTCCCTGAGAAAATTAAACATTTTCAGGATTTTTTAAAGCTTACTGGATTTACTTACAAGTTTACATGTGTGCTGCTGGGCATGGTGGCTCGCGCCTGTAATCGAAGGACTTTGGGAGGCTGAAGTGAGAAGTTCACTTGAGCTCAGGAGTTGAGAACAGCCTGGCCAGCCTGGTGAAATCATGTCTCTACTAAAAATACAGAAACTAGCCCCATGCCTGGCACCTGTAATCCCAGTTACTTGGGAAGCTGAGGCAGAAGAATAGCTTGAACCTGGGAGGTGGAAGCTGCAGTGAGCCAAGATCACACCACTGCACTCCAGCCTGGGCAAAGGAGCGAGACTCCATCTCAAAAAAATAAAAAAAGAAGTTTACATGTGTTTTACAGTTTGAACATCCTTTATCTGAAAATCCCAAATCTGAAACTTTTTGAGCACTCACATGATATCACAAGTGGAAAATTTCACACCTGACCTCTTGTGACAGGCCACAGTCAAAACATAGGCAAATAACACACAGTTTATTCAGTGTCTCCAAGGGAAAAAGAAAATTACATTCAGGCTCTGTGTATAAGGGGTATATGAAACATAAATGAATTTCGTGTTGAGACTTGGGTCCCATCTCCAAGATACCTCATTACATATATGCAAATATACCAAAATGCCTAACACTTCTGAAATCCAAAACACTTCTGGCCTGAAGCATTTCAGATAAGGCATACTCAACTTGTATTCTCCCCTCAGAATCTAATGTCACTCTTCCAAGGCTCAGCTACCGATTTTAAACTCAAAACTTTTCTTTAATTGAGAAATTCACCTCTGTTTCCCATGTGACTGAATTCCTTATATCATATTGTTCGTTACCTCCTCCTGTTTTTTGTGAGATGAAGTCTAACTCTGTCGCCTAGGCTTGAGTGCAGTGGTGCAATCTCGGCTCACTGCAATCGCTACCTCCTGGGTTCAAGCGATTCTCCTGCCTCAGCCTCCTGAGTAGCTGAGATAACAGGTGCTCACCACCACTTCTGGCTAATTTTTGTATTTTAGTAGTGATGGGAACAAATATTGATGTGTGTGATGGATTATATATTGCTTGCTGAGAGATGATGGCCAGGAACACCGAGTGGTCACTAGGCAGAAAACTGCTCAGGGCGTTATAGGATAGTAAGCAATATGTACTGGTCATGCGCTAGTTAAACCAGTTCTTTTTTTTTTTTTTTTTTTTTTTTGAGACAGAGTCTTGCTCTGTCACCAGGCGCCAGGCTGGAGTGCAGTGGTTCGATCTCGGCTTACTGCAACCTCTGCGTCCCAGGTTCAAGCAATTCATCTGCCTCAGCCTCCTGAGTAGCTGGGACCACAGGTGCAAGCCACCACACCCAGCTAATTTTTGTATTTTTTAGTAGAGACGGGATTTCAGCATGGTCTCGATCTCTTGACCTCATGATCCACCTGCCTCGGCCTCTCAAAGTGCTGTGAGCCACTGCACCCGACCTAAACCAGTTCTTAAAATGCAGGATACATGACCCTGCCCCCATTTCTCCCTCGTAAAGAATGCTTTCTGGTTTATTTTTAATTAGCAGTGAACAGGCATTAGTTGCTTGCCTAGTTTATCTTTATTCCATGAAAAAACATAGAACACCTGCTCATTAAAAATAATCACTCCTTCAGAAAGAATAAATACGTGAGTCAGAGTCTGCTCTGGGCTTTTCCGATGGGAGTGCTGTCAGCCCCCTGATGTCCAACTCTGATTCCCACTTTTGCACTCTATCTTTGTTTCTTAATTCCTTCAGTGCCACCTGGGTTGGGGTCTCCACCGCTGAGGTGGTCTCTGCATAGTAGAGACAGGGTTTCACCATGTTGGCCAGGCTGGTCTCAAACTCCTCACCTCAAGTGATCCGCTCACCTCAGCCTCCCAAAGTGTTGAGATTACAGGCATGAGCCACTGTGCCCTGCCATCTCCTCCTGTTTTATGTCATTAGTAGACATGGGGGAATAGCTGGTTAACATCCTTTGTTATAATCCTTCAACCGTGGGAAGCTACTTCAAATAATTATACTATGTAAGCCTCCTTTATGCACTGACTGGGAGGGAGTCCAAAGTTCTCAAACCTATTTTTAACTTGCCTAATTCATAAAATATTACCCTCTTTTTCATAGGTAATATTAGGATCAGTAGGCACTCATGTGAAATAATTTTTTGTACTGTACGAATTATCCAGTTCCTTCCCTAATAGTCTGTTTAGAATTTGGATAATTTCAGAGCTGATCTAGGTCAATAATTAATTAAAAACAACAATGGATAAGTCAATTTTATCTTGAAATTGGATGTTAAACCACCTTTTAAGCTGGGTAGAGCTGAACACCAGGCAGTTCCACAAGATTTCCAGAAGGAGTGTTATTTGTGAAAGAAATTAATATAAAAGGGGCAAGACAATTTATTAAAAGTAGCCTGTTCAATGAAGGGTAGGGAAGATGTTTTAAAGTAAGGTTCTTCTGAATGTGTATAGATATTTGCTTTCTGGATTGTTGTTGTTGTTGTTTTATTTTATTTTATTTTTTGAGACACAGTCTTGCTCTGTCACCAGGCTGGAGTGCAGAGGCTCACTGCAACCTCTGCCTCCCTGGTCCAAGTGATTCTCCTGCCTCAGGCTCCCAAGTAGCTGGAGCTACAGGTGCACGTCACCACTCCCAGTTAATTTTTGTATTTTTAGTAGAGATGGAGTTTCACCATGTTGAACAGGATGCTTTTGATCTCTTGACCTCATGATCAGCCTGACTTAGCCTACCAAAGTGAGCCACTGTGCCCGTCCTTTTTTTTTTCATTTTTTTTTTTTTAAGCAGGGTATTGTTCTGTTGCCCAAGTTGGAGCACAGTGGCGCAATCACAGCTCACTGCAGCCTTAACCCTCAGACTCAAACTATCCTCCTGCCTCAGCTTCCTGAGTAGCTGAGACTACATGCCACCACACTTGGCTAATTTTTTAATTTTTTGCGGAGATGAGTTTCACCATGCTGCCTAGACTGATCTCGAGCTCCTGGGCTCAAGTAATCCTCCAACCTCAGCCTCCCAAAATGTTGGGATTACAGTCAGAGCCTCATTCTGCTTTTCTTTTCTTTTTCTTTTCTTTTTTTTTTTTTATTTTTGAGTCTCGCTCTGTCATCAGGCTGGAGTGCAGTGGTGCAATCTCAGCTCACTTCAACTTCTGCCTCTCGGGTTCAAGCGATTCTCCTGCCTCAGCCTCCCGAGCAGCTGGGATTACAGGCATGCGCCACCATACTCGGCTAATTTTTTGTATTTTTAGTGGAGATGGGGTTTCACCATGTTGGCTAGGCTGGTCTCAAACTCCTGATCTTGTGATCTGCCCGCCTCAGCCTCCCAAAGTGCTGGGATTACAGGAGTGAGCCACTGTGCCCAGCCCCTCCTCCTTCTGCTTTTCTAAAGTGGGGTCCCAAACATAATACTGCTCATCATCAGAAGTGGGAAGAGGAACCTTGGAGCATACAGTGAAACTGTGAGAATCAGTGATATGAGGGACTTTAGGGATAGCTCTCTTTCTTCCTCTCTCACACACACATGCACACACATAGTCTTGCTCTCCCCCTTGCTTGGTGGAGAGGAGCCATATCACCATCCCTGTTTTGTTTTGTTTCTTTTGGTCTGGAATAAATAACATCATAATATGTTGCAATAACCAAAAGGATAGAAAGGCACACAGTGGAAACTGTATGAAAAGGTGCTCAATCATCAGAGACATGCAAAGTGAAACTACGATGAGCTACCTCTACACAAGCACCAGACAATGCCAGATGCCGGGAAGGATAGGAAGCAATCAGGACTCCCACACACTGCTGGTAAGTGTCAACTGGTATAACCCCACTGGAAAATTCTATGGTACTATCTACTAAAGTTGAGCATATGCTTACTCGGTGATCCAGCAATTCCACTCCTAGGTATGTGTCTTACATGAATCATCAAACAATATGTACTAAAATATTCAGGGTAGCACTATTTGCATTAGCCCCTAAGAGAGGGATAAATAAATTGTGGTAGACTCATACAACGGAATATCACATAGCAGTTAAAGGAATACTCCACAGCTACATATAACATAAATGAATCTCAGTCATAAATATTGAGAGGAAGAAGCCTAACATAAAAGAATACATGCTATATGATTCAGTTTACATAAAGTTCAAAACAGATAAAATCAATAGTGTTAGAAGTCATTTCTAGAAGGATGTAGCTGCTAAAAAAGAAAAAGGAAAAAGGATGGTGGTATTCTTGGTGGGGGGAATGACTGGGAAGGAGCAGGAGAGAGCATCTGTAGTGCTGGCAGTGTTTTGTTTCTTGATCTACCTGCTGGATACATAAGTGTGTTCATTTTGTGAAAATTCAGCAAGCTATATGCTTACTTTCTGTGCACTTGACTGTACATGTGTTATACTGCAATTAAAAGTTTAATTAAAAAGGAAGTCTAGCCAGGTGTGGTGGCTCACTCCTGTAATCCCAGCACTTTGGGAAGACAAGGTGGCCGGATCACCTGGGGTCAGGAATTCAAGACCAGCCCAACCAACAAGGTGAAACCTCGTCTCTACTAAAAATACAAAAATGAGCCAGGTGTAGTGGCACATGCCTGTAGTCCCAGCTACTTGGGCGGCTTAGGCAAGAGAATCGTTTGAAGGAGGCAGAGGTTGCAGTGAGCCAAGATCGCGCCTTTGCACTCCAGCCTGGGCGACAAGTGTGAAACTCCATCTCAAAAAAAAAAAAAAAAAAAGTATACAGTATGTGTTAGGCAGAATAACATCTCCCCCAAAGTTGTACAAATCCTAATCCTCAGAACCCATGACTATGTTAGGTTATATGGCAAAAGGAAATTAAGGTTGCTAATCAGCTGTCCCTAAAATAGGGAGATTATCCTGGATTTTACAGGTGGATACAATGTAATCACAGGAATCCTTAAAAGTGAAAGGGGAAAAAGGGAGGCCAGGAGTTGGAGACCAGCCTGGGCAACACAGTGAGACCCCCTTCTCTATAAAAATAAAAATAAATTAGCTGGGCATGGTGGTGTGCACCTGTAGTCCCAGCTATTTGGAAGGTTAAGGCAGGAGGATCACTGAACCCAGGAATTTAAGGCTTCAGTGAGCTGTGATCCTGAAAAAAAAAACCTAGAATGGCAAGGCAGAGAGTAAGAGATAGAGACAACAGACAGAAGCAGGGGCAGGGTCAGAGAGAGATGCTATGCTTCTGGCTTTGAAGACAAAGGAAGGGTTCACAAGCCAAGGAATATGAGCCACCTCAAGAATCAGAAAAAGTCAAGGAAATCGATTATCTCCTAGAGCCTCCAGGAAGGAACTCAGTCCTGCCAACACCTTGATTTTAGCCCCAGTGAGCCCCATTTTGGATTGCTTTTTTTTTTCCACTTCACAGGACAAAACTAAAACCTTGTTGGACTTTTAACCTACAGAACTATAATACACTTGCATTATTTAAATCCATTAAAGTTGCAGTAATGTTATAGCAGTAATAGGAAGTTGGTGTGGGGGAAGATCAAGTGTTCAGTTCAGTTTTGGATGCATTCAGTGGCTGAACATGTTAGATGTCTTAAGTGGAGATGTTAATTAGACAGTTGGATATATGAATCTGTAATTCATCACGGAGGTATGGGCTGGAGATGTACATTCTTTTTTTTTTTTTTTTTTTTGAGACGGAGTCTCACTCTGTTGCCCAGACTGGAGTGCAATGGCGCCATCTCAGCTCAGTGGAACCTCTGCCTCCTGGGTTCAGATGATTCTCCTGCCTCAGCCTCCAGAGTAGCTGAGATTACAGCCACCCGCCACCACACTCAGCTGACTTTTTTGTATTTTTAGTAGAGATGGGGTTTCACCATGTTGGCCAGGCTGGTCTCGAACTCCCGACCTCAGGTGATCTGCCTGCCTCGGTCTCCCAAAGTGCTGGGATTACAGGTGTGAGCCCCCACGCCCGGCTTGGACATGTAAATTCTATAGTTGTCAGCAAAGAGGGAAAAAACAAAGAACGAATGAGATTAATAAAGGAGTGAGTGTACATAGAAAAGAGGTCTAAGGACTGAGCCCTGGGACACTCTATTCTGGCAACTGACAAATAGCTGGTGGTTTAAAGCTAGACAGGACTCCAAAATGGAGGCAGACACTTCTGTGATGCAAGTGCAGAGCTAAGCAGTAGGTCAGAGGCAGATGCTTAGATAAGGCTTGTAAGAACAGTCAGGTGCTGAAAGCAAGAGTAGCAGATCCCAAATACAGGGAAGTGGTCTTGGCCACGGGAATAGGAATCCAAGAATAGGCTGGACAATTGGAGTGAGAACATTTAAGTGCAGAGTCAGGGGAATATATTCTAGATGTCGGCAAAAATGGGAGTTGGCCCTGAGGTAGCTTTTCACCTTGGGCTCCTATTGCATCTTTAATTTGGTTTCTGTCCTCCATGGGTGTTTGTGTGTGTCTCTCTTTTTTTTTTTTTTTTGACATGGAGTCTCACTCTGTTGCCCAGGTTGGAGTGCAGTGTCATGACCTCGGCTCACTTCAACCTCTGCCTCCCAGGTTCAAGTGACTCTCCTGCTTCAGTCTCCCAAGTAGCTGGGACTACAGGCACCCACCACCACGCCTGGCTAATTTTTGCATTTTAGTAGACAGGGTTTCTCCAAGTTGGCCAGGCTGGTCTCAAACGAATTCCTGACCTCAGGTGATCCACCCACCTTGGCCTCCCAAAGTGCTGGGATTACAGGCCTGAGCCACCGCGTCCAGCCAACTGACCTGCTTTCTATCACTGTGGTTTTACCTTTTCTAAAATTTCATATAAATGGAATCATACAACATGTACTCTCTTTGTATCTGGATTCTTTCACTTAACATAATCACTGTGAGATTCACTTATGTTGCTGAGTATATCAACAGTTCATTTTTATTGCTGAGTAGTATTACATTCTATGGATGTACCATATTTTGTTTATCCTTTTCCCTGTTCAGAATATTTGGATTGTTTCCAGTTCGGAGTTATTATAATGTAAAATTGGCCTTGTTTTTTTTTTTTTTTGAGACGGAGTTTCGCTGTTTTTACCCAGACTGGAGTGCAATGGCACGATCTCGGCTCACCGCAACCTCGGCCTCCTGAGTTCAAGCAATTCTTCTGCCTCAGCCTCCCAAGTAGCTGTTACTACAGGCGCGCACCACCATGCCCAGCTAATTTTTGTGTTTTTAATAGAGATGGTGTTTCACCTTGTTGACCAGGATGGTCTTGATTTCTTGACCTTGTGATCCACCCGCCTCGGCCTCCCAAAGTGCTGGGATTATAGGCGTGAGCCACCGCGCCTGGCCAAAATTGGCCCTTTTTTAAGTGAAGAGGAAGATGATCACAACTAAATCAAGCTGGTTTTATTTTTATTCCCCTCCCTGTGGGACATCAGTACCTGGGGAGAAGAATCCTTTTGCTAAAATAAGGTGATGAAAACAAATCTCGTATATTTTGCTCATATTACTTCTTTAAATATCAGTATCTTGTGTTTATTTATTATTATTCTTTTTTCGATACAGTGTCTTGCTCTGTTGTCCAAGCCCAAGCTGGAGTGCAGTGGCCCGATCATGGCTCAATGTAGCCTCGAACTCTTGGGCTCAAGATCCTCCCTTCTAAGCCTTACCGAGCCTAGGACTACAGGCGCGCGCCACTGAACTCGGCTAATACTGTAGTGTTTATTAAGTGTCTGTAAATCCTAATCAATATAAGGAAAATAAATTCTTTTTAAAAATGTCAGGCTTTTTCTTTGAGTTGTAGGAAAATAAATTATAAAGCCTCTGAATTCAATGATAGAAAATACAAGTCGCTCCCATAGTGAGGCAAAATTTGGACGGCATTGAGTTTATCTGATGAAAACTGAGCGTGCAGAACCTATCTTTCGACCTGAAAATCTCTGAAGATGAAAGGATTCAATTTGCTTACAAACAGGGACCCTGAGCTATCTCTGGCTGCTTTGCATGCCGGGATTTGTAGTTCCCGATATAGTCACTTCAAGATGGCGGAGTTGCTAATGACGCGCGAAGGAGCTGCCCCGAGGGAGTCTGGGCCGCGAGGGGATAGGGTGACGCAAGAACTTGGCGGGCTGGAAGTAAAAGCCAGGTGTTGAAACCTTTGCACTGAGAAAGGCCCAACTCTCGCGATATCTTGGCAGGGCCCATTGGAACTTGGGGCCCGACTTATCACCACGGGCTTTTGTTGGGGGCGGAGCGTTGACGCGAGCTGCCCGGGAGCCGTTGGTGCCGGGTGTAACGCGTTGCGGCCGAGCCGCCTCCGTGACGGACGTAACCATGAAGGAAGAAAAGGAGCACAGGCCCAAGGAGAAGCGAGTAACCCTGTTAACGCCCCCTGGAGCCACAGGCAGCGGTGGTGGGACTTCGGGGGACAGTTCCAAGGGGGAAGATAAACAGGATCGCAACAAGGAGAAGAAAGAGGCGCTGAGCAAGGTGCCGAGGCGGCCGCTGGCCCGGGAGAGGGTGGGACGGGTCCGCGAGTGCTGGGAGGATGGCTGGGAATGGGGCTGCCCCTTTTTTCTCTCTCTCTTCTATCTCTTCACCTGAATGGAAGTCGCATTATCCTGTTTCATCCAGTCACCCGAAATGGGGAGAGCCTCTCCCGGCCAAACCCTGGTGGGGGTGAGGAAAAGGGGGACTCCCTAAACGGGAAGGGTTTAGGTCAGAGCTGTGAGATGATAATGGGAGGGGAGAGCAACGGTAAAAAGAATGAGAAACTGGCCGGGCATGGAGGCTCACGCCTGTAATCCCAGCACTTTGGGAGGCTTAGGTGGGCGGATCACTTGAGGTCGGAAGTTCGAGACAAGCCTGACCAACATGGTGAAACCCCGTCTCTACTAAAAAAAAAAAAAAAAAAAAAAAGAGAGAGAGAGAAACTAAAGGTGTAATGGGGGAGAAAAATAGTGAAAGGGACATGAGGGAATAGGAATATAATTAACGGAGGCGAGTTGTGCAGGGGTATTAATGGTATGGGAGGGTAGATCGAGAGCATCCTATTTTGAGAGCAATGGGTGGATTTTTAGAGTTTTGAATTCTTAAGTTGAATGGAAAAGGATTTTGTTTTAAGATGTGTTGTATGTCGGAGAAAGTTGTTACTGAATCAAGATTTCGTGGCATCCACAAAGACCAGGGTTGGCTTGCTAATTTCTTGCCACTACATTTGTTAAAAAATGGGTGATCTTTTCGATTTTGATGCACAAACTTGGTAAACTGCAGGGCAGCTGTAAAGAGAAAAACCTGAGATTTCCTTGTTCCAGGCGGTTCTCATTTCCAAGGGTTTTTTTTTTTTTTTTTAAACCGTGTTACTATTATGTGTGACTAATTCTGAGCATTGGGCTGCAGAAGAATATTTCCTCTTGGGTTGTTTTTTTTTTTTTTTTTTCCTCCTGGGTTTTTACAAGTGATCTCATATTTTAAAGCCCAGCTTTCTTCAGGAACTGTGATTCTTTCAAGTATGACAGAAAATTGATGTGCACTAATTTTCTTTTCCTATGCCTTTCTTAAGGTGGTAATTCGAAGATTACCTCCCACTTTGACCAAGGAGCAACTTCAGGAACATCTTCAACCTATGCCTGAACATGATTATTTTGAGTTTTTTTCTAATGATACGAGGTAAAAAAAAAAAAAGGAGGAAAGGGGTAAATAAAAAAAGGTTTCTTCCATTCTTTTTATCCTACTGTTTTTCATTTGATTTTTGAGCTTGTCTTTAATATATGCATACTTGTAATTGGGCCAGACACCTGCAAGTACATTTACATAATTGCTTTCCTTTCTGCAGTCTGTATCCTCATATGTATGCCAGAGCATACATCAACTTTAAAAACCAAGAGGACATTATTTTGTTCAGGGATCGCTTTGATGGTTATGTATTCCTTGACAATAAAGGTGAGTGCTGGTAACTGAAGTAAAAAGGGAGTTTCTTTGTCATTTGGATGTTTAAGACAATATATGCATTGTGTTGTTTCCTGGGGGATAAAATGTGCAACATTTAAATAGTGTTAACACATTCAATAAGCTTATTGCAGTGTTACAAATAGACATGTTACTTTGTTACCTTTCATAGCCCTCAGTTATTTTTATTAACCTACTACTTCTTTTTTATTTCTTTTTTCGAGACGTTTTCGCTCTTGTTGCCCAGTCTGGAGTGCAATGGCGCAATCTCGTCTCACCACAGTCTCCCCCTCCCAGGTTCAAGTGATTCTCCTGCCTCAGCCTCTTGAGTAGCTGGGACTACAAGCATGTGCCACCACGCCTGGCTAATTTTGTATTTTTAGTAGAGATGGGGTTTCTCCATGTTGGTCAGGCTGGTCTCGAACTCCCGACCTCAGGTGATCCGCCCGCCTTGGCCTCCCAAAGTGTTGGGATTATAGACATGAGCCACTGTGCCTGGCCATAACCTACTATTTCTTTAGTTTGATCAACTGAGTGAAATTGCCACTGTTTTCTCCTCATGTGACAGATTTTTTTGCCCTGGCTTAAACCCGCTGTTTTGAATATAGAGTTTCAGCCACAGTACTGATAAGTGACTATTCAACTTGTTTGATAAGTGTTAAATATTTACTTTATAGTTTGCTTCAAGGACAAGCATTTACTTAATTCAGATCCATTAAGCCAACAGTTCCCAGTTGAGATACTGTTTAACATTCTCACAAAGTTGTATATAAAACATGAAACTTGATATATCTCTTACTTTGTTTTTTGTTTTTATGGTTTTTTTTGAGATGGAGTTTCGCTGTTGTGCAGGCTGGAGTGCAGTGGCACGATCTCGGCGCACTGCAACCTCTGCCTCCTGAGTTCAAGCAGTTCTCCTACCTCAGCCTCCCAAGTAGCTGGGATTATAAGTATGCGCCACCAAGCCCAGCTAATTTTGTATTTTTAGTAGAGACGGGGTTTCACCATGTTGGTCAGGTTGGTCTCAAACTTCCAACCTCAGGTGATCCACCCGCCTCAACCTCCCAAAGTGCTGGGATTACAGGCATGAGCCACCTCGCCCGGCCCTTAACATCCGGGAAGGTCCAGTCTATAGGGAAGACACATTTCTGCTTTAACACTCTATTGTCTGCTACTTACAACATTTAGCCAGAGAATGTCTAAATTGCCACTTTTCTTTGGTTTGCAGTTATACATAAATAGTGTGTCTCCTTATTTAATTTTGGTTTCTTTCAGTATTATTTCAAAGTTGGTAAAAATTAAATCTTTGTCAGGGACTATGCCAGTGAAAATTGAAGGATTGCCACTGTTTGTCCAACTTTTATTAATCTCCCCAAGCCAGCTGTTTTTCCACTCCAACTATTTTATTCCAACTATTTTATTTAGATATTTAAATCACTAAATTCTAGTTACTTAGCCTGGAAATCTGAGTTGCATTTAATTTTTTCCTTTTTAAAAATCTCTTACATGTAAGTGATGAATCTTGTCAATTTATTGTTTATTTCTTGAGATGGGCCCCACCCAGGCTGGAGCATAGTAGTGCAATCATAGCCCACTGCAGCCTGTAATTCCTGGGCTCAAGCAACCCTCCCACCTCAGCCTCCTGAGTAGCTGGGACTATAGACACGTGTCACCATGGCTGGCTAATCTTCCTTAAATGTTTTCCTTTTTTTTATTTTTTGAGGCAGAGTTTTGCTTTTGTTACTCAGGCTGGAGTGCAATGGTGCGATCTTGGCTCACTGTAACCTCTGCTTTCCGGGTTCCAGTGATTCTCTTGCCTCAGCCTGAGTAGCTGGGATTACAGGCATGCGCTGCCACGCCCAACTAATTTTGTATTTTTAGTAGACCTGGGGTTTCTTTATGTTGGTCAGGCTGGTCTCAACCTCCCAACCTCAGGTGATCCGTCTGCTTCAGTCTCCCAAAGTGACGAGATCACAGGCATGAGCCACCACGTCTGACCTTTTCCTTAAATTTTTTATAGAGATGGGGTCTCGCTATGTTGCCCAGGCTGGTCTTGAACTCCTGGGCTCAAGTGATCCTCCTACCTCAGCCTCCCAAAATGCTGGGATTACAGGTGTGAGCCACCATATCCAGACCAACACCACTTATTGAAGAGACTATCCTTTTCCCATTGTGGTTTTGTTTTGTTTTATTTTGTTTTGTTTTTTATCTCAGAGATGAGGTCTGCTTATTGCTTATGTTGTCCAAGTTGGATTTTATTGTGTTTTTAATATCTTGTTCATCTAGACTTACAGTCACACTTTATGTCCTCATCACTTGATGCTTAGACCACCACTGTCTCTAAACTTACAGGATTTTTCATTTTTTCCATTTCTGTATAATTTCAGTCTATTACATTGCCATGAAATTAATCTTGAAAATAATGATTTAAATGAACAGTCCAAACTCTTTAACCTGGTAGTCAGGGTCCTCCATATTCTGGCCTCACTTCTGTTTCTTCAGCCTGTCTTGCACAATTTCCCTCTGTTTCCTGGTTTATCTGTTCCTTCTCAAATATATCAGTTTTGTTTTTTGGTTTTGGTTTTTCAATTTTTTTTTATAAGACAGGGTTTCACCATGTTGGTCAGGCTGCTCTTGAACTCCTGACCTCAGGTGATCCGCCCGCCTTGGCCTCCAAAGTGCTTGGATTACAGGCGTGAGCTACCATGCCCGGCCAGGTTTTTGTTTTTTTGTTTTCTCCCTTTTTTTTTTTTCCTTGAGACAGAGTCTTACTCTGTTGCCCAGGCTGGAGTACAGTGGCACAATCTTGGCTCATTGCAACCTCTGCCTCCTGGGTTCAAGCAATTCTCGTGCCTCAGCCTCCCGACTTAGCTGGCATTACAGGTGTGCACTACCATACCCAGCTAATTTTTGTACTTTTAGTAAAGATGGGTTTTGCCTTTTTGGCCAGGCTGGTCTCAAACTCCTGGCCTCAAGCAGACCATCTACCTCAGCCTCCCAAAGTGCTGAGATTACAGTTGTGAGCCACTGTGCCTGACCTAATGTATCACAGTTTTGAAGCTAATTTGATTCTGTACTCACTGGGATTCCCAACATCATTTTTCCTCCATGACTGCTTTGCAGTGCCTTCTGGTCAATTCTAGTTATTTTTTTCTGTCTTATGTCTACATGCGGATGATTTAAGGATAGGATACCTCATTGTTTTTTTTTTTCTCAAGACAGGGTTTCAGCGTGTTGGCCAGGCTGGTCTTGAACGCCTGACCTCAAGTGATCTGCCCGCCTCGGCCTCCCAAATTGCTGAGATTAAAGGCATAAGCCACCATGCCCGGCCAGGATACCTTGTTTTTGACATTGTTCTGTGGCAGGGTGCTTGTTAATTTTTTTCCCATTAGTCACTTGGGGTTTTTGTATTGAAATATAACTCATCTATAATAAAATTCATCTCTTAAAGTGTACAGTTCAGTGGTTTCTGGTATATTCACAATGTAATACAACCATCAGCACTAATTCCAGAATGTTTTCATCCCTCCAAAAAGAAACCCCTATGTATTAGTAGTTACCTCCCACTATCCTCTCCCTCCAGCCCCTGGCAACCACTAATCCACTCTAGGTTTCTATGATTTCCCTCTGTTTCATATAAATGTAATCATACAATATGTGGTCTTTTCTGCCTGGCTTCTTTTACTTAGCTTTATGTTTTCAAGGTCCATCCATGTTATAACATATATCATTACCTCATTCCTTTTGCATTTTTAAAATTTGTAAAATACAACACAAAATTTGCCATCTTAACCATTTTAAGTGTACAGTTCAATAGTATCAAGGTATATTCTGGCCAGGCGCCGTGGCTCACACCTGTATTCCCAGCACTTTGGGAGGCCGAGGTGAGCGGATCATGAGGTCAGGAGATCAAGACCATCCCGGCCAACATGGTGAAACTCTGTCTCTACTAAAAATAAAAAAAAAATTAGCCAGGCATGGTGGTGCACGCCTGTAATCCCAGCTACTCGGGAGGTTGAGGCAAGAGAATCACTTGAACCCGGGAGTCAGAGGTTGCAGTGAGCCGAGAATGCACCACTGCACTCCAGCCTGGATGACAGAGTAAGACTGTCTCAAAAAAAAAAAAAAGTATATTCATGCTGTTGTGCAGCAGTCTTGAGAACTTTTTCATCTTGCAAAACTGAAACTCTGTACCAATTAAACAACTCATTTCCCTCTCTCTAGCTCCTGACAGCCACTATTAAACCTTCTGTCTTGACTACTCTAGGTACCATATATAGGTGGACTCATACAGTGTCTCTCTGGCTTATTTCATTTAGCATAATATCCTCAAGGTGTATTCATGTTGTAGCATGTGTCAGAATTTGTTGATTTTTTTTTTTTTTTTTTCCTGAGACAGTCTTGCTTTGTTGCCCAGGCTGGAGCGCAGTGACTCCATCTCGGCTCACTGCAACCTCTGCCTCCCAAGTAGCTGGGATTAAGGCACTGGCCACCATGCCTGGCTTTTTTGTATTTTTAGTAGAGACAGGGTTTCACCTTGTTGGCCAGGCTGGTTTCAGACTCCTGACCTCAAGTGATCCGCCCACCTCACCCTCCCAAAGTGCAAGGATTACAGGCATGAGCCACCTTTCCCAGCCTCGTTTTTAAGACTAATATTCCATTATATGTATATACCACATTTTGTGTATCCATTCATCTGTCAAGGGGTATTTGGGTTGCTTCCACTCTTGGCTATTGTGAACAATATTGCTATGAACACGGATGTGCAAATATATGTTCGAGTCCCTGCTCTCATTTCTTTTGGATATATACCAAGAAGTGGAATTTCTGGGGTCATTTGATAATTCTATTTTTATTTATTTATTTTGAGACAGAGTCTCTCCCTGTCGCACGGGCTGGAATGCAGTGGCACAATCTGAGGTCACTGTAATCTCCACCTCCCGGGTACAAGGGATTCTCCTGCCTCAGCCTGCCGAGTAGGTGGGACTACAGGTGTGTGCCACCACACTGCTAATTTTTTATATTTGTGGTAGAGATGAGGTTTCACCATGTTGGCCAGGCTGGTTGAACTCCTGACCTCAGGTGATCTGCCTGCCTTAGCCTCCCAAAGTGCTGGGATTACAGGTGTGAGCCACTGTACCCTACTGGTAATTACTTTTTTTTTTTTTTTTGAGATTGAGTTTTGATCTTGTTGCCCAGGCTGGAGTGCAGTGGCACGATCTTGGCTCACTACAACCTCCACCTCCTAGGTTCAAGCAATTCTCCTGCCTCAGCCTCCAGAGTAGCTGGGATTACAGGTGCCCACCACCATGCCCAGCTGATTTTTTTTTCTTTTAACCACTAGACCACCATGGATGACTTTTGTATTTTTAATAGAGATGGGTTTCACCATGTTGGTCAGGCTGGCCCAGTAATTCTATTTTTAATGATTTGTGGAACTGCCATACTTGTTTTCCATGGCAGCTGCATCATTTTACATTCCCACGAATACATGAGTGTTCCAGTTTCTCCGCATCTTTGCCAGCACTCATTATTTTCTGCTTTTTTGATAGTAGTCCTCCTAATGGGCATGAGATGAGAACTCGTTGTGGTCTTGATTTGCGTTTCCCTAATAACTAGTAAAGTTGAACATATTTTTGTATGCTTGTTAGCCATTTGCATATTATCTTTGAAGAAATGTCTATTCAAATCTTTTGACCATTTTTTAAATTGGGTTATTTGGTTTTTTGTTGAGTTATAGGAGTTCTTTATATATTCTAGATGTTACCTTTTATTGGATAATATGATTTGCAAATATTTCTCTCATTTCATGGGTTGCCGTTTCACTCTGTTGATTGTGTCTTTTGATGCACAGAAGTTTTTAATTTTGATGTAGTCCAATTTATTTTTTACTTTTTTTTAAAAAAGAGATATACTTTATCTTTTTGTTTTATTGTGGTAAGAACACTTCACATGCAAGCTACCCTGTGTATTTTTACTTTTGTTGCCTGTTCTTTTGGTGTCCTAGTGTATTTTTTTAAATTTTTAACAATTTTTTCCCCAGCTTTATTGAGCTATAATTGACAAATAAAATAATATATATTTACATTTTACTATGTGATAATTGTTTTTTCTTTTTTTTTTTACCAGGCTGGAGTGCAGTGGCGCAATCTCAGCTTACTGCAACCTCCGCCTCCTGCGTTCAAGCGATTCTCCTGCCTCAGTCTCCCAAGTGCTGGGATTACAGGCATGCACCACCATGCCTGGCTAATTTTTGTAATTTTATTTATTTTCATTTATTTATTTATTTTTTGAGACAGAGTCTCACTCTGTTGCCCAGGCTGAAGTGCAGTGGCACAATCTCAGTTCACTGTAATTTCTGCCTCCCGGGTTCCAAGTGATTCTCATGCCTCAGCCTCCTGAGTAGCTGGGATTATAGGTGAATGCCACCATGCCTGGCCTAATTTTTGTAGTTTTTGTAGAGACAGGGTTTCACTATGTTGGCCAGGCTGGTCTCAAACTCTTGACCTCAAGTGATCCTCCCGCCTTGGCCTCCCAAAATGCTGGGATTGTAGGCATGAGCCACCGCACCCAGCCCAATGTGATAATTCTGTATACATATATACATTGTGAAATGATTGCCACAATTAAGTTAATTAATATATCACCTCACATAACACATCACCTCACATAGTTACACTTTTTAAAAATAACAGCTTTATTGAGATATAATTCACATGCCTGAAATAAAGTGTGCGGTTCAGTGATTTTTTAGTATACTCATTGACTTGTGAGCCTATCACCACTATCTAAATTTAGAACATGTTCATCACCCCTAAGGGAGACCCCACCTATTAGTTGTCACTCCTCATTTTTCTCTCCACTTCTACCCCAAACTCCAGGCAGCTACTAATCTACGTTCTGTCTCTATAGATTTGCCTATTTTAGAGATTTCTAACCTTTTAAATGAGAATTAGTTTGTAGGGTCTTTTTCACATTAAAATGTCACATTTTAAAAGTTGAATTTAAATGAATATTTAACTTCCCTGCCGTATTGTTTTACTATGTTATCAGTGAATTTGTGGCTCCTTTTGTATTGTGTTGATTATGGTTGGGCCAGTGTGCTTTATGCCTTTGGGAGACCCTCTTCAGATGACTGCCATCAAAGGAGTCCTAGAAAGCAATGGTTTGATTCCCTTATATACACTTTTGACATTTTCTTTGTTTTAGCAAGTGTGGTATTTTTTTTCTAAACAGGTCAGGAATATCCTGCTATAGTAGAATTTGCACCTTTTCAAAAAGCTGCAAAAAGGAAGACTAAGAAAAGAGATACCAAAGTCGGGACTATTGATGATGGTACAGTATAGTTCTAATTATATAATGCTATTGCCGTGGGTTTTTTTTTTTTTTTTTTTTTTTTTTTTTTGCTCTGAGCCAGGAAATGCCGTGGGGTTTTTAAAAATAATATCTTTGGCCGGGTGTGGTGGCTCACGCCTGTAATCCCAGCACTTTGTGAGGCCGAGGCAGGCAGATCACCTGAGGTTAAGAGTTCTAGACCAGCCTGGCTAACTGGTGAAACCCCATGTCTATTAAAAATATAAAAAAATTAGCGGGGCCTGGTGGTGCTTGCCTGTAGTCCCAGCTACTTGGGAGGCTGAGGCAGGAGAATTGCTTGAACTTGGGAGGCGGGGAAGTTGCAGTGAGCTGAGATTGCACGATTGCCCTCCAGCAATGACAGAGCAAGACTCCATCTCAAAAAAGGAAAAAAAAAAGTTTGAGAGTTAATTAGACCCCAATATTTTAAATTAGAAAATATACAAAATAAAGTAAATGAGAAATGTTACTTGCCAATGGAAGCTTTGTTTAATTGTTAGAATAGAGGGGGGTTTCTTGCAGAGAATTTCTGCTCTCTTTGGCTAGGGCATTTCATTCTTCAACCATTGAACAATATAATGTTGATTTTTTTTTTTTTTTAATGAATTCTCTGTCATCCAGGCTGGATTGCAGTGGTGTGATTTCAGTTCTCTGCAAGTTCCACCTCCCGGCTTCGAACAGTTCTCTGCTTCAGCCTCCTGAGTAACTGGGATTACAGGCATCCGCCACTGTGACCAGCTAATTATGTATTTTTAGTAGAGATGGGATTTGTCCATGTTGGCCAGGCTGGTCTTAAACTTCTGATCTTGTGATCCACCCGCCTTGACCTCCCAAAGTGTTAGGATTATAGGCATGAGCCACCATGCCCGGCCGGGTTGGCTATTGAGTAGCAAATCACCATAGGTTTATTGATTGGAAAATAGTGGAAAAAATCAGTTTTCAGTTTAACAGCTGCTTCTTGAGGGCTCACCATATTTATGATTATTTATTTGACTTTTGGTTTCCATTATATTTATAAAGAGGAAGGTTTGAACTGTCATGGGAAAATTTCCATACCCAGATAACTTTATATAAAGTAGCTGAAGTCACTTCTATTTTCTGGTCCTTGAATATACAGTTAGCTACACACATAGTAATTAGGTTGAACAGAAATAGAAGAACTATGGCTAGGCATGGTGGCTCACACCTGTAATCCCAGCACTTTGGGAGGCCCAGGCGGGTGGATCAGCTGAGGTCAGGAGTTCAAGACCAGCCTGGCCAACATGGTGAAACCCCGTCTCTACTAAAAATACAAAAATTACCTGGGCGTGGTGGCGGGTACCTGTAATCCCAGCTGCTTGGGAGGCTGAGGCAGGAGAATCACTTGAACCCACAAGGTGAAAGTTGCAGTGAGCTGAGACTGTGCCACTGCACTCCAGCTTGGGCAACAAGGGCAAAACTCCATCTCAAAAAAAAAAAGAAAGTAATGCAAGCACTGAAAAACCAAAATAATTGCCATTTAAGGTACACTGGCTTCAGATTCTGAGACTTCTGTAACGTTAGCTTAGATAGCTGTTCCATAACTCTTTATATTGGATTAGGACTTAGGCCCATATTTTATATCGGATTGATACTTTAGAATAATCTAGTTTTATTTCCATCATTTGTTACTATTACAGGTATTTTATAAAGAAAACACAGTAAAGACTCAATAACACATAGCTGTGATAGTGATTTTTATCACAGATTTAGATATGGAAGACTTGATCAGTGACACATAGGAACAAGCAGTATAGTGACTCAGATGTGTCACTCTTCTGATGTCAGAGGTCTAGGAGAGAACTGTAGGATTTACCATCACATCTAGTGCCACATATAGGACTTTTCCCTAATTTATCTTTTTGGAACACCTGACTTAGTTTAGTAGGACAGTAACTTTTAGAAGCAAACTATGTAATACCCCTAGTGGTTCAATGCATGGTGGCTCATTTTTTCCTGACCTCCATGTCATGCTAGATTCCCACAGTGAGTATCAGTAATAGGAGTTCTGAGAGCAAGTGACCAATTAAGCTCTAAATAGTCTACCTCGTGGGTATGGTTTGGGTTTTTTAATCTTCCATGAAGTAGAAAATTATCTTCTTTGATAATTAAGTATCCTAGATATTGTCTCCTTTTTTGTTTAAAGTCTATATTTTCTGTTTCCTTAAATGATTATTTAGATCCAGAATATAGAAAGTTTTTGGAAAGTTATGCCATGGATAATGAGAAGATGACATCTACTCCAGAGACACTGCTAGAGGAAATAGAAGCAAAAAATAGAGAATTAATAGGTAAGTGGGCAAAAGGAATTAGAGTAACAGCCTTTTCATCACAGTACCTAAGTCTGTTTCCTACCTCCATCAGTTGCTAGCTGTGTGACTTTGGGGAAGTCACTAGCTTCTCTGAGACTGTTATTGTAAAATGCAGATGGTAATACCTGCCTCACAGGATTATGAGAATGCATTAATAAGGTGGGAAAAATTCTTCAGCCTATTTAGTATCACGCAAATGTAATACAAATTCAAAAAGTGCAATGACTGATAAGGAATGTTTAGACGTTGGTTAGCCTTTGAAGGTCATTTGGTATTTCCTAGTAAGAAGTTCATATGCCTAAAAAAATTTTGACCTGAAAATACCAAAAAATAAAATTAGTTACTGCAAAATTGAAAACTACTTGAGAAATTCTAGCTTGGATGTTCATTCTCAGTAGGAGGCTGTCACTACTGTATCAGTAGCTCTAAACATGAGCATAATCTTTGACCCAGGATTTCCACTCAGGAATTTATCCTAAGGAATATGTGTTTTTGGTTTTTTGCTTTCTCTCTTTCCGAGTGTGTGTGTGTGTGTGTGTGTGTGTTTGTGTGTGTGTGTATGTATGTGTGTTTGAGATGGAGTCTTGCTCTGTCACCCAGACTAGAGTGCAGTGGCACAATATTGGCTCACTACAACCTCTGCCTCCAGGGTTTAGGTGATTCTGCCGCAGCTTCCTGAGTAGCTGGAATTACCAGTGCCTGCCACCACGCCCAGCTAATTTTGTATATTTAGTAGAGCTGCGGTTTCACCTTGTTGGCCATGCTGGTCTCGAACTCCTGACCTCAAGTGATCCATCCACCTTGGCCTCCCAAAGTGCTGGGGTTACAGGCATGAGCCACTGTGCCCGGTCAGGTATATATGTTTTAAAAGATGCCTATAAGGCTACTAGTTTATTCAGAATGTTGAAAGTGAAAAATATTCTTTGAAAACTTGACTTTTTTTTTTTTCTTTTTTGAGACGGAGTCTCGTTCTATTGCCCAGGCTGGAGTGCAGTGGCATAATCTCGGCTCACTGCAACCTTTGCCTTCCAGGTTCAAACAATTCTCCTGCCTCAGCCTCCCTAGTAGCTGGGACTACAGGCATTCACCACCATGCCCAGCTAATTTTTGTATTTTTAGTAGAGATGGGGTTTCACCATGCTGGCCAGGCTGATCTCGAACTCCTGACCTTGTGATCCACCTGCCTCAACCTCCCAAAGTGCTGGGATTACAGGTGTGAGCCACTGCGCCCGGCCCAAAACTTGACTTTTATTAATAGATGCATAGTGTAAGCCCGTTTCTGGTAACTTTCTTAGAATGAATTCCTGGAAGTGGAATTATGGGGTTAAAAGCATTTGATATTTTTAGCCCCTTCCCCCAACTTCTTCCAGTTGAATAAGTTTACACTCCTATCAACAAAATAAGAGAATGTCCTAAGTACTTAGTTCTTACCAATTGGGAATGACTCTTTTAAGAAATTATTTTGTTGTCTTAATTTGAATTTCTTCACTTTTTAAAAGGTATTTTAATCCTGTATTGTTGAAATCGAGTGCTATAAAACTTCTTCCTGATAATACAGTTGTGATCTTTCGGCATAAGGGGTGTATACGTTTTCCCACCTTGGGTGGGTGGCAGGGAATGTCAGAAAATGGAATTCTTTCTAGGGGTTGATAAGTATCATTAATAATCTGTTTACATTTATGTAGCTAAAAAGACAACCCCACTTTTGAGCTTCCTGAAAAACAAGCAGGTAAATCTTTTGTCTTTATAGTTCTCTCAATATTTCATTTCATTGCTTTGCATTCTATAAACATTTTAAGAGCAGTGGGTTTCTGGAGGAGAAATAGCTGCTTTTTCCACCATTACTCTTTAAGGATTTGCCTTGCCGGTCTCACTTTCTGGCCCTCTCCTTCACTCTGGTTGTTGGACCTGGAGTTCACTCTACAAACCAGGAACATTCTTAGGTTGTCCCAGAGACACTCTTTTGATATTCTGAAAGCCTCTGGAGGGATTGCAAGGCAGCAGTGAAAGGCTAATATTAGCAGGTCCTGGTCTTCATTGCCTTTCCTTTTCTGGGTGGAGTGGGGGTAAAGAAGTTAAAATGCCACTTTGTAGAAAGTGGGAAGGAAAGATTATTTCGTTTAGTGGGTGCCTACCATGCCTTTGGGATTGATTAGGGTTTTGCTGATGGTGATCTTATTTCAAGGCTTGTGTTGATGTTTCTTTCTAGAGAATGAGAGAAGAAAAGAGAGAAGAAAGAAGGAGGAGAGAAATAGAAAGAAAAAGGCAAAGAGAAGAAGAGAGGAGGAAATGGAAAGAAGAGGAGAAACGAAAAAGGAAAGATATAGAAAAGCTAAAGAAGATAGACAGAATTCCAGAAAGGGACAAATTAAAGGATGAACCAAAGATTAAGGTATGAGAACTTGAAACTGACTGCATGTTGCTGAAAATTGCATGTATCTGTTTCTTTAAATATGCATGTGTCTTGTGTTGGTGTAAATGAATTTTTTGTTTTGTTTTTGTTCTCTTTTGGGGGGAAGTGATCCAGTACAAATCTTTCCTGTATTAGTATTAGTTTTAAATTTTAAGATCATTTAAAAGGATTAAATAGTGTGTTATCATTTCTTCAGTACAGATCTGTGCTATTTTTATCATTGAGAATGTTTGATTTTTAGACTGCTGTCCTCTAAATTCATAGTAAATGAGGGCTTAGGGCTGGCTGGCATGATTTATGGGTTTTATTCAGCTTTTCCTTCATAATTGATACATGAAGTTGCCTCATCTGTTTGTTTTCCACTGTCTTCAGGTACACAGGTTTCTGTTACAAGCTGTGAATCAGAAAAATGTAAGGATCAAGTACATGATACAGAGCATCTAGTATCATGTCACAAACACAGGTGTTAGCTAATAAGTCCTTTTGGTGGTGGTGGTGGTGGTAGTGTTACTTGTTGAAAACCCCTTCAGATTGACTTGGGTCTTCTTAAAAGCTGAGCTATTTCATTATAAATTTCTGCTTTAAAAGGAAGCCCGGGTGACTTCCTTATGCTCTGCTGTGTACCCAGAAGCTTCAATGACATATAGCCAGAGGACAACCATGCCTATGTAACTCTTTCTCATCTTCTTATACACCTCTCATAACTTGCTGCCTTGTGGGAGGACCGGGATAAATACCCTGCATTATGTGCTTTTTCCTCTTATGTGACTCGCATAGTATTTTCCTGCATATAGGTGGGAATCTATGAGTAGCAGATTTGGATTCATGCATTCCATGTGGGAAGAAGAAAACCTGTAGAAAGATCCCAACCTTGCCACTTCCTTTCTGAGGGCATGGCTTGGGCAGACCTTGTTTCAGCATATTTTCTGGGGAAGTACTAGTACCTAGTACTTCAGAGAAAGTAAAAAAAGTCTCGCCGAGAGGGTGGCAGGGTTTCCCTCTTTTATTTCCTGAAAACTCAGCAGTTTATGTAGCAAAGGTTCCCTAAGTCTCTACAGGGCTCATTATTGGTGATGAGGGGATTGGGGGAGGATGGAGTTTCTCATCTTAATTCTTTCCAGCAATCTCTCTGTCTGCTATGCCACAAGTGACTTGACTTGCTATTGCTAACAATCAGCAAGGCAGAAGGTAGAGCCAGCCATGCTAGAGACATTCATTAACATTCCTATTAGAGTAATGAACACTTTGGCTTCTAATAAGGATGTTCATTGGAGAAATAAGAGCACTTCAATGAAACCTGCACATGGTATCCTCACTTTACACTGGTGCCTTCTCAGTGTCCATTTGGGACTCACCATTTGCAGTGGCTGTCTGTGTGCCAAAATGCTTCATGCTTATGTCTTGTGGTGCTTTGCCTTTTGCTTGGTAATTTACATGATGCTTTCACTCTGAGATGAACCTTGTATGATGCCTTCTGACAAGTGCCTCTGACACTTGAAATTCTTCTATTTTGCCTAAGAATCTCTCTGATTATCCAGCACTTGGAGGTATTCTCGAGAGGTTTGTAGCAGCAATGTGAGAAACAATGGCATTTTTGAACATGTATAAATATATATGGCATTGAATACAGAGTTCCCAATCAGTAGAGATGGAGCTTCACTATTTGTTTGTATAAGGCATTTAGATTTTGAAATCAAATGCCAAATAATTCTTGTTACTCATCTCTAATGGCAAGATAATTGTACCATCATAAATATGTTATGATGGTACAATAATTTTCTCAGGCTCAAGGCATAATTATTGTTGCAATGGATCTCTCCTTTGGTGATCAAGATATTTGTCATTGCAAATACTACATGAAAAGAGTCCCAACAGAAATCATCTGCCTAGCATTTAAAATTTGTGGGCTATTTCCTATCAAGTTATATCAACATGCTAGTTTGCTATAGAAGCATACTTCAAAGTATGCATTGATTCACTGAAAGGTTGACCTATTTAAAGCCAAAGGAGAACGGGCACAGTGGCTCACACCTGTAATCCTAGCACTGTGGGAGGCCAAGGCGGAAGGATGGTGTGAGGCCAGGAGTTTGATACCATCCTGGGCAACATGGTGAGAGCCTGTCTCTACAAAAAAAATTTAAAAATTAGCTGGATGTGGTCGTGTGCACCTCTGGTCCCAGCTACTCAAGAGGCAGAGGTAGGAGGATCACTTGAGCACAGGAGGTCGAGGTTGTGGTGAGCCATGTTTACACCACTGCTCTCCAGCATCGGCGACAGAGCGAGACCCCGCCTCAAAAGCCAAAGGAGTCTTGATCCCATTGCCACAAAGTGATTAAACCACTTCATTCGAGTGGATAACACTTCAATGTTAATAGCATCCTTTTAGTAAATTACTACTCTTGCGCACTAGTTGTTCACCTGAAAGTTTAAGAGTACCTGCAGAGATAGGGGGCCTTGTCTAGTCTAAATTTTAAATATTTGATGTACTGGGTTTTTAATAGAATCAGAAGATAGTGTCCCAACCTTCAAAATAAAAATAAACATTTTCTCTTTAAAGCTGCTCAAGAAGCCAGAAAAAGGAGATGAAAAAGAATCAGACAAAAGAGAAAAAGCCAAGAAATTGGACAAAGAGAATCTGAGTGATGAAAGAGCCAGTGGGCAAAGTTGTACATTGCCCAAGCGTTCTGATAGTGAATTTAAAGATGAAAAACCAAAGAGGTCAGTAGTGAAGGACTCTTTGTTATGTCTGATTTCTACATGCCAGTTTTGCTGCTGTGTCCTGGACATGTACCTGAATTAAGATAAACTGTTTTACGCAGAGCAGGGGGACGAGGAGGAACAGTTTCAGATACATTTTTGTATCTTAATCTGGGTGAATGGTTTTGGAATTTTGTTCCTTTTTAAAACACTAGTATTTTTCACTCTGCTCTAAAAGTGCAACCTTATTGCAGGGGCCAAATCAGAATCACGGTGTTCCTGCATTTTTGATTACAAGATCTTTCAGGGTCTGTCTCAGATTTGTTTTTTTTGCAGACCTGAAGATGAGAGCAGCAGAGACTACAGGGAGAGGGAACGGGATTATGAACGAGATCAGGAGCGCATACTTCGAGAAAGAGAGAGGCTGAAGCGGCAAGAAGAAGAGCGCCGTAGGCAGAAGGAACGCTATGAGAAAGAGAAGACTTTTAAGAGAAAAGAAGAAGAAATGAAAAAAGAGAAAGAAACACTTCGGGATAAAGGAAAGAAGGCTGAAAGTACAGAATCATTAGGAAGCTCAGAAAAAACTGAAAAGAAAGAAGAAGTGGTCAAGAGAGATCGAATAAGAAACAAGGTGCTGCTTGTCATTAAACTTGTTTATCAGAGGTTTTTTTTCACCTTTTCCTGCAAGTATAAAGGAAAGGGCTAGCTCACTGTTTATTATAGAATTTTTAAAGGGGAACTTTAATAATCTGCAACTTTTTTTCAGTCTTGGCTGGGCTTTTATTAACTTACTATAGAAATTTTTGAGGCCAGGCGCGGTGGCTCACGCCTGTAATCCTAGCATTTGGGAGACCGAGGTGGGTGGATCACCTGAGGTCAGGAGTTCAAGACCAGCCTGGCCATCATGGTGAAACCCCATCTTAAAAAAAAAAAAGTAGAAATTTTAAACATGCACAAAAGTAGAACAGAGAATAGTATGGTGGGCCAGGTGCAGTGGCTCACGCCTGTAATCCTAGCACTTTGGGAGGCAGAGGTGGGTGGATTGCTAGAGCCTAGGAGTTCAAGACCTGTTTTCCCAACATGGTGAAACGCTGTCTCTACTAAAAATACAAAAATTAGCTGGGCATGGTGGTGCACACCTGTAATCTCAGCTGCTCGGGAGGTTGAGGCAGGAGAATCACTTGAACCTGGGTGGTGGAGGTTGTGGTGAGCCAAGATCACACTATTGCACTATAGCCTAGGCAACAGAGCGAGACTCAGTCTCAAAAAAAAAAAAAAAGAATATTTTGATGAATCCTCTGTATCCATTACCCGGCTTTAAAAATTAGCAGCTCATGGCTAATCTTTCTTTTTTTTTTTGAGACAGTTTTGCTCTTGTCACCCAGGCTGGAGTGCAATGGCGCGATCTCGGCTCACCGCAACCTCTGCCTCCTGGGTTCAGACAATTCTCCTGCCTCAGCCTCCTGAGTAGCTGGGATTACAGGCACGCACCACCATGCCCAGCTAATTTTTTTGTATTTTTAGTAGAGACGGGGTTTCACCATGTTGACCAGTATGGTCTCAATCTCTTGACCTCGTGATCCATCTGCCTCAGCCTCCCAAAGTGCTGGGATTACAGGCTTGAGCCACCGCGCCCAGCCTGGCCAATCTTCTTTCTACTCTACCTCATCCCTACCTCTACTGGATTATTTTCAAGCAAACCCTACACATAATTTCTTCCTTAAATACTTCTAGTATTTAAGATAAATACTCTTTATTGATATTACCCTGGTAGCATTTTTATACCAAAAAAAAAATAAACCTAACTAATTCCTTAACGTCCTATCTATCTACTCAGTGTTCATATGTTCCCAATTCATTAATTTTTTTTTAACAGGACCTATACAGATTCCACAAATTGTACTTGCTTGAAATGTCTTCAATTCTCTTTTGCTTTTAATTAATTAATTAATTGATTGATTGATTTTTGAGACAGAGTTTCGCTGTTGTTACCCAGATTGGAATGTAATGGTACGATCTCGGCTCACCACAACCTCCGCCTCCTGGGTTCAAGCAATTCTCCTGCCTCAGCCTCCCGAGTAGCTGTGACTACAGGCACGCACCACCATGCCCAGCTAATTTTTGTATTTTTAGACCTTGTTGACCAGGATGGTCTCGCTCTCTCGACCTCGTGATCCACCCACCTCAGCCTCCCAAAGTGCTGGGATTATAGGCATGAGCCACCAAGCCTAGCCTAATTTATTTTTTGAGACAGTCTTGCTATGTCACCCAGGCTGGAGTGCAGTGGCGCAATCTCAGCTTGCTGCAGCCTCGTCCTCCTGGGCTTAAGTGATCCCCCCACCTCAGCCTCCAGAGTAGCTGGGACTACAGACATGCATCACCATGCCCAGCTAATTTTTTTTTTTTTGTGGCACATAAAATGTTTTATTTCATTTTAAAACATTCAGTCCGCTAATGACCTAAGGCAGGAGAAAAGCAGTTATCAAAATTGCTAGTGATGTGTATGGTCACTTCATAAATATGATTTAATGATTTTGAAAACAGACAGAATGGGAACAGAGCATGCCGAAAGCAGTAATAAGGCATTTTTCAAAAGTGTCAGGTTCTTAAATCACAAATTCAAAATGAAAATAGTAGACCTTTGTCCTGTAGTTAATCTGTAAAAATATCTTTGGAAAAATAGATGAACAGTAGCTTATTTTCTGATTGTTCTTGACCAGCAATAGAAAAATTATGTGTAAATGAATTTCATGGTAACTTGGTTTGGCATATTTTCCTGTTGAAACTATTTTAATTTCTTTGTCCTGAAAAATGTTCTTTCATGTTACTACAATGGACTATACATCTTGTATAGTCTAGTTTTATAAATTAACTGGAAGTGCAGCAAAAAGAAAAATTCTCCATACTGCAGTATTTCAATGTATTTGAATAAAAAGTTAAAAGGTATATGAAAATGATAACAATTATATTCCTTTTAAAATTCAAGATAAATTTTGTTTGAAAAATGCAGTTTAAACCCAATTTGTTTTATGTCAACTAATTTAGTTATATCTCATCATTGATTTTTAACAGAAACAGTTTTTACTAGGTATACGCAGCTTCAGGAACATTGCTATTGTTTGAAAATCAGTAACTGGGAGGTTACCTGCTAGCAAAAAGTTACATAGCGAGTTAGCTAGACTACCTGTATTTCAGTCCTCTGTTTCTAATGCTTCAGCATTGGCATTAACATATAAAATCTACAGAAGTTTAAAGTTTTATGACAGTAAAATTGCAATCGCAAGTGTTTTCTTTTTTCTTTTTTATTACTACAACCTCAAGTGTCTGCTACTTCAGAGCCTTAGGGTATATTCACCAACTTCTATCTTACAGCATTTCTAAAAGACATATATTATATACATACATCTATTTTAAAATAAGGCCTATATTATATACATACATCTATTTTAATAATTTCTAACTTAAAATATCATTTTAACGTAAGAAGACCTAATAATTATTTAAATTTTATAGCAGATTCTAAATTGAAACTGGTAATCATTTTCACTTTGAGTTTTATCTGTATTATTTTTGAACAAATGGCTAAGTTGTATGACCAGAATCATGATTGCTAGAATAACTAAAGTTTTTCCTCTTGTTTATAATTTATTAGATTAAAACACACATCTTAAATATCAATAAAAAACAAACTCAACCCAACTTTTACCTGAGCAAAGAATATGACTAGTCTATTCATAACAGAAACATACATGGCATATGAAGGAATACTTTTAAGCAACTATCCAAAGCAATACAAAACAAAAAAATCTAATTTTAATCCTGTGCTGATTTCAAAGTTGCAAAAATTCCCAACTGTGTTCAATTTCAAGGTACTAATTTCATTTTATTGAAGGTGTAGTTGGATGGGAAGAAATAATCAAAACCTGCATGAGCTGGTTCTGAGACACCACTGAAATAAAATATGCTCAACCTAACTAATAAAAATGCAAATTAAAACAACAATTCAGAGCATCATTTTTCACCTACAAACCTGACAGTGATAAATGTTCATGTCCTTTGATTAAGCATTTACATCCATAGGAAATTTACCCTAAAAGTACTAGGAAAAGCTCAAAAAGGTATGGGTACTAGCATACTTATAATAACATCATTTGAAATAGTGCAAAGTTTGAAATAAGCTAATTGTTTATAAATAAGATGGATCAAAAAAACTGTCAAGAATTGGGATTAAAAATGCGAGGCCTAAGAAAGCTTTAACTCATGGCAGAAGGTGAAGCGGGAGCAGGCATGTCACCCAAAACTTCTCTACAAATAAAATTCTATTAATTTAAACATAAAATAGGCTGGACGCAGTGGCTAACGTCTGTAATTCCAGCATTTTGGGAGGCCAAGTTGGGTGGATCATTTGAGGTCAGGAGTTTGAGACCACCCTGGCCAATATGGTGAAACCTCATCTCTACTAAAAATACAAAATTTTCTGAGTGTGGTGGCGGGTGCCTGTAATCCCTGCTACTCAGGGGGCTGAGACATGAGAATTGCTTGAGCCTGGGAGGTGGAGGTTGTAGTGAGTCGAGATCGTGCCTTTGCACTCCAGCCTGGGCAACAAAGCAAGACCCCATCTCTATAAAATAATTTTTAACAATTAGCTGGGGATGGTGGTGTGCACTTGTAGCCCCAGCTACTCAGCTAATTTTTAAGGTTTTTTTTGTAGAGATGAGGTCTCCCAGTGTTGCTCAGGCTGTTCTCAAACTTTTGGCCTCAACCGATTCTCCCAAAGTATTGGGAATACAGGTGTGAGCCACTGCACCCAGCCAAGTTTTCTTTTAATCTAAACAATTTTCACTTCTCTTGTTTTCCTACCATTTGTTGCAGAAGCCAATTTGTCTTGTAGAGCTTTTCCTGTTCTGGATTGGCAAATTACATTTCTGTGGTGTTATTTAACATGTTCCTCTATCTTCTGTGCTTCCTTTAAAACTGGCACTTATGGCTGGCCATGATGGCTCATGCCTGTAATCCCAACAATTTGGAAAGCCAAGTCAAGAGGATCACTTGAGCCCAAGAGTTCAGCCTGGGCAATACAGGGAGGCCCCATCTGTACAAATGATTTAAAAACAGCCCAGTATGGTAGTGTGTGCCTATAATCTCAGCTACTAGGGACCTGAGGTGGGAGGATCGCTTAAGTCTGGAATGTCGAGGCTGTAATGAGCCATGATTGTGCCACTTGCACTTCAGCCTAGGTGACAGGGTGAGACCCTGTCTCCAAAAAAAAAAAAGAAAGAAATTTACCCAAGCATATAAAATAATAATTACAAAATAGTTGCTTTTCTGTGGAGATGGAGAGAGGAAGTGGGTAAGTTGTCATTTACCATGCCCTCACATTTTTGGTCTTAAATGACTTCACTTTAGTATATATTAATACATAACTATGACTCTAAAGATCCCATGTAAAAGCTTAGTAGCATTGTGGTAACAGTAACATATTTCATTGTATTTCAGGATCGTCCAGCAATGCAGCTTTACCAACCAGGAGCTCGAAGCCGAAATCGACTCTGTCCCCCTGATGACAGCACCAAGTCTGGTGATTCAGCAGTAGAAAGGAAGCAGGAAAGTGGTATTAGCCATAGAAAAGAAGGAGGAGAGGAGTGATAAGTACAGATGGCCTTAGGTGTCCTGACTGTCTAGGCAGCCAAAGAGCACACGATAAGCAATCCAGAAGTGCCTTCAGGGCAAAGGAATAGAGAGTAAGGGGGTCGCTGTGCTGGTGGGGTACACTGCAGAGGAGTTAGTCTTGTGTCAAAGCAGGAATATGATCAGAGGTTCAGAATTGGAAGTACAATTTCATTGCTTTTGCAATTTCTACAAATTACTTTTTAAGTGTCAGAAAAAGGTGATGGCGAGGACATGTATTGCAGTTTTCAGGGGGGAATATCAAGTGAGGACTTCATCACATGTGACACGAGAGAAAAGTAAGAGCTGGTTCTAAATCAAAAGCTGTTGTTCATCCTGAATTGAATTTTCTTAATTTGGGTGGAGCAGAGTCGCTTTGAAGCCTTGTTCCAGTCTAGTTCTATTTCATTGTTGATGATAACTGTTGACTTTGTGTAGTGTAGAAGCAACAAGCATGTCCTTGTAGTACAAGTACAGGGAAGGATAGATCATACTTTTGTTGATGCAAAAAATTTAAATAGTTAATGTTAATTCTGTATCCAATGTCCTAAAGTTTTAGGATTAGTTTTAGTTTTTTGTTTGCTTACATAAGCTTAGCATAAAGAATATTTTTAAACATCTGTTTTGTCTTCAGCATCTTTTCTATTAAGAGGTAAAATGTAGTCCTTGTTTGATTCTTGACAATTCAGTGTGTGTTTGATCTTAGGTGTCATGATCTGAGTGCATACCATCTCCGGGAAGGAAACTGCACCAATGTCTATTTATGTTAAATAGCAACTTTTAGTCTCAGCTTGTTTTGTTTTGATGTCCAATAAATAGTAACAGATTCAAGTATGAAGCTAAGTGTGTTTATTAACTTTACTAAATAGCTATGAGTTTTTAGAAATTAAATTTTTGACATCTGACATCACTCAGCTTCTGGCGAGGCTTAAGAAAGGTTTAACTCATGGCAGAAGGTGAAGCGGGAGCAGGCATGTCACCCAAAACTTCTCTACAAATAAAATTCTATTAATTTAAACATAAAATAGGCTGGACGCAGTGGCTAACATCTGTAATTCCAGCATTTTGGGAGGCCAAGTTGGGTGGATCATTTGAGGTCAGGAGTTTGAGACCACCCTGGCCAATATGGTGAAACCTCATCTCTACTAAAAATACAAAATTTTCTGAGTGTGGTGGCGGGTGCCTGTAATCCCTGCTACTCAGGGGGCTGAGGCATGAGAATTGCTTGAGCCTGGGAGGTGGAGGTTGTAGTGAGTCGAGATCGTGCCTTTGCACTCCAGCCTGGGCAACAAAGCAAGACCCCATCTCTATAAAATAATTTTTAACAATTAGCTGGGGATGGTGGTGTGCACTTGTAGCCCCAGCTACTCAGGAGCCTGAGACTGGAGGATCTCTTTGGTCTGGAAAGTCAAGGCTGCAGTGAGCCATGATCACACCACTGTACTCCAGCCTTGGTTACAAAGTGAGACCCTGCCTCAAAAAATAATAATTTTAAAATAAACTGTTAGAAACAATAGGAAAGCAAGTGTTGGATCAATTTCCACCCCCTTTTCTTCAGATACATGTTTGATTTCTTTGGAAATAAAGATTGGATGGAGCCAGCTCAAACCCTGGCTATCTAAACATTAATTGAGCACCTTCTAGTATGTGTTGGCACATGGTAGTGAACACAACATGGTCGCTTTCTCATGGTGCTTATAGCCATGGGGAGTTAGCTGCTCTGCTGGAGAGAAGTGATGCTAAAGGATGGAGGCAGGAGAAATTGAAAGGGTGAGGGCAGTGGGGGTAGCTACTTCCAGGGCAGTGAAAAAGGATGACTTGTGCGTTGATGAAGCTTTAATGCCTTCAAAATCTGGAGGAACTGGAACTGGACCACCCTTCACAGCATGCATACACAAGGTAGTCTGGAGACAGTAATTAAGCTTTGATTATAAAATTAAGATCTAACTTTCTGGTATTCACAGATGTTATCTTTAATTCCATAGGGGAAAGGTTAATTAAGGAGGTTTTGTAACCTTTTGTTGGTATAAAGAGTCCTGTATGTTACATGCTTTTGAGGCCGGGTTGGGGCAGGCTGTCTAGATTTTTCTTTACTGCCTCTGGGCTGTCGTTTATACCACAAAAATTTATTAATACCAGTTCTATTATTTGGGAAATCAAGGTAGCAAAGATAGTCTTATACTTGGTGAATTCTTGGAAAGTATATGCTGACAGCTACATATATAGAATTAGTCATCCTTAGAAATCTTGCAAAAGGCTGGGTATGTTGACTCACGCCTGTAATCCCAGTACTTAGGGAGGCCAAGGTGGGTGGATCACACGAAATCAGGAGTTTGAGACCAGCTTGGCCAACATAGCAAAACCCCGGCTCTACTAAAATTTCAAAAATTAGCTAGGCGTGGTGGTGGGTGCCTGTAATCCCATCAAATTGGGAGGCTGAGGCAGGAAAATCACTTGAACCTGGAAGGCAGAGATTGCATTGAGCAAAGATCATGCCACTTCAATCCAGCCTGGGCGACAGAGCGAGACTCCATCTCAAAAAAAGAAGTGAAATGGGCCAGACGTGATATCTCATACAGGTAATCCTAGCATTCGAGAGGCAAGCAGGAGGATCGCTTAACTTCAAGAGTTTGAGACGAGCCTGGGAAACACAGGGAGAACCCATCTCTACTAAAAATTTAAAAACTTAGTCCAGTATGGGAGAGCGTGTCTGCAATCCCAGCTACTAGGGAGCTGAGTTGGGAGGATCGCCTGTATCTGGAATGTCGAGGCTACAGCTACTTGTACTTCACCCTGGGTGAAACAGTGAGACCCTGTAAAAGAAATTTACCAAGGCTTATAATAATTACAAAATGGTTGCTTTTCTTTGGAGATGGAGAGAGGAAGTGGGCAAGTTGTCATTTACCATGCCCTCATATTTACGGTCTTAAATGACTGGGCTTTAGCATATATTAATACATAACTTATGATTCAGAAAATCCCATGTAAAAGCTTAGTAGCATTGTTGTAACAGTAACATGTTTCATTGTACTTCAGGATTGTCCAGGGATGCAGCTTAACCATCAAGGAGCTCGAAGCCGAAATCAACACTATCCCCCTGATGACAGCACCAAGTATAGATATTCACCAGTAGAAGAAAAGCAGGAAAGTGGTATTAGCCGTAGAAAAGAAGGAGGAGGTTGGGCACAGTGGCTCATGCCTGTAATCCCAGCACTTTTGGAGGCCAAGGCAGACATATCGTTTGAGATCAGGACTTCAAGACCAGCCTGGCCAACATGGTGAAACCCTGTCTCTACTAAAAATACAAAAATCAGCCGTGCATGGTGGCAGGTACCTGTAGTCCCAGCTACTTGGGAGGCTATGACAGAATAATTGCTTGAACCCAGGAGATGGAGGTTGCAGTGAGCCAAGATAGCACCACTGCACTCCAGCCTGGGCAATAGAGCAAGACTCCCATGTCAAAAAAAAAAATGGAGGAGGGGTGTGTGATAAGTCCTGATAGCCTCAGGTGTGCTGACTGTGTAGGTAGCCAAAAGTATATGTTAAGCAATCCAAAAATGCCTTCAGGGCAAAAGAATAGAGAAAGGGGGTCACTGTGCTGGTGGGGTACACTGCAGAGGAGGAAGTTTGCATCAAAGCAGGATTCTGGTCAGAGGTTCTGAATTGGAAGTACAATTTCATTGTTTTTGCGATTTCTGCAAATTAATTTTCATGTTAGAAAAAGTTGATAGCGAGGACATGCATTGTAACTTGCAGGAGGGAAATGTCAAGTGAGAACTTCCATCATGTGTGACATGAGAAAAAAGTAAGAGCTGGTTATACAATCAAAAGCTGTTGTTCATCCTGAATTGAATTTTTAAAATTTAGGTGGAGCAGAGTCACTTTGAAGCTTTCTTCCAATCTAGTTCTATTGCATTGTTGATGATAACTGTTGACTTTGTGTAGTGTAGAAGCAACAAGCATGTCCTTGTAGTACAAGTACAGGGAAGGATAGATCACACTTCCATTGATGCAAACATTTTATTTTTTATTTCTTCTTTTTTTTTTGAGACAGAGTACTGAATTAACTTCTTGGAAGTATTAAAAGGGAATGAATGTTAGTTTCTGCCTTCAGTAGTATATGTTGGTTTTGTCCACCAGGGAAAGATCAGTTCATGATACACTACTATATTAGGCCATTGTTGCATTGCTGTAAAGAAATACCTGAGACTTGGATACTTTATGAGAAAAGACGTTTAACTGGTTCACAGTTCTGCAAGCTGTATAAGCATGGCATCTGATGTTGCTCTGCTTCTGGGAGGCCTCAGGGAGCTTTTACTCATGGCAGAAGGTGAAGCAAGGGCAGGCATCCGACATCACAGAGTGAGCAAGAGAGTGAGTGTGGGGAGGAGGTGCCACACTTTACAACAACCAGATCTGTAAGAACTCACTATGGAGAGGACAGCACTAAGCCATGAGGGATCCGCCCCATAACCCAAACACCCCACCAGGCCCCACCTCCAACACTGGGCATTATATTTCCATGAGATTTGGGTGGGGACAAGTATCCAAACCACATCAACTATTCTTGTTCTGTAAGAACAAAATGTTTAGACAACATCCTTGAGCTTTTACCTGATTTTCATTCATCCTGCCAGCCCTTCCTAACATGGCATGTTTGCCTTTACTTACTAAGTCACCACTTTATGTTTGCCCAGCTTTTAGAAACAGGTAGCCCAAGAGACAGGTACAAGAGCCACCAAAAATGATTGAAAGTGAATTATTCTCAACTGAGCAAGAGTCCTAAGGGAAGGGAAAATTTCAAGGAGAATGGCTGACAATGTCCCATGCCACAGAGAGGTTAAGGAAGAGAAGAAATGAAAGTGTTCATTGGATTTGGCAATTGTGATTTCATTAGTGAACTAATGAAACTGATGACCTAAACGTGACAGAAACCCTGTTTGGTGAATGGCAGGTGGGAAGTGGATGTAAGGATTTGGAATTCGTCTCTTTTTAGGTGGCCATTGAAGTCATGGCCGTGGATTCTGTCACTTTAGAGGGAGAGAAAAAAGAAAAGAAAAGCAGATCTAGGGCCCTGCCTCGAAAAACTAACATTACACAGAGGTAAGGAAATGTATCTACAAAGACAGAGAAGGAGTAGCCAGAGAGTAGGAGAAAAACCAGAGGACTCTGGGTTACTTAATTCAAGAGAAAAGTGTTTCAAGGAAGCAGCTTCATCAGCAGGGTTGGATGCTGCTGAATGGTCAAGCATGATACTTGACAAAGGCCATAGCATTCAGTGACTTACAGATCATTGATGACCTAGAATTATGGCGCAGGGAAGCCAGATTGGGTTGAGAAAGGAAACAATGTATACAACTTTTTAGAGAAGTAGGAGGGAACTTCAAAAGTCTGTGGATCCTTAGTTCTACTCTGAGGCCTCCTTCACATTCTCCTGAACATATAAATGTGTAATTGTCAGAAAGAATCAGCTGAACGTAGTGGCTCATGCCTGTAATTACAGCACTTTGGGAGGCGGAGGTGGGTTTATCACCTGAGGTCAGGAGTTTGATACCAGTGTGGCCAACATGGTGAAACCCTGTCTCTGCTAAAAATACAAAAATTAGCCAGGTGTAGTGGTAGGCACCTGTAATCCCAGCTATTCAGGAGGCTGAAGCAGAGAATTGCTTGAACCTGGGAGGTGGAGGTTGCAGTGAGCTGAGATTGCACCACTATACTCCAGCCTGGGTGACGGAGTGAGACTCCGTCAAAAAAAAAAAAAAAAAAAAAAAGGAAGAATCATGATTTGCAATGAGTTCCTATAAGGATTTTTTTTTTTTTACGGTAAAGACTCACTCTTTCACCCAAGCTGGAGTGCAATGGCACAATCGCAGGTCACTGCAGCCTTGACCTTCTGGACTCAGTTGATTCTCTCACCTCCTCTTGAGTAGCTGAGATTACAGGCATACGCCACCACACTCAACTACTTTTTTGTATTTTTGTAGACATAGGGTTTTGCCATGTTGCCCAGGCTTGTCTCAAATTCCTGAGATCAAACAATCCACCTCCCTTAGCCTCCCAAAGTGCTGGGATTACAGGCATGAGCCACTGCTCGGCCTCATATGGATTTTCAGAAGAACAGAGGGAAGGTGTGGTGGCTCACTCCTGTAATCCCAGCAGTTTGGGAGGCTGAGGTGGGTGGATCACCTGAGGTTAGGAATTCCCGACCAACCTGGCCAATATGGTGAAACCCCATCTCTACAAAAATACAAAAGAAAATTAGCCAGGCATGATGGTGGATGCCTATAATCCCTGCTACTTGGGAAGCTGAGGTGGAAGAATCTCTTGAACCCTGAGGCAGAGGTTGCAGTGAGCTGAGATTGCACCCCTGCACTCCACCCTGGGCAACACTGTGAGACTCCGTCTCAAAACAAAAACAAGCAAAAAAAGAAAAACCTAGCTAGGCACAGTGGCTGACCCCTGTAATCCCAGCTACTCGGGAGTCTGAGGCAGGAGAATCGTTTGAACTTGGGAGGCAGAAGTTGCGGTGAGCCAAGATTGCACCATTGCACTCCAGACTGGGCGACAAGAGCCAAACTCCTCAAAAAAAGAAAAAAAAAAAAAAACCTAAGAGTGCACAGAAAATAGAAATAAAAGATAAAAAATATAAACTTCTCAGTCAGGTGCGGTGGCTCATGCCTGTAACCCCAGCGCTTTGGGAGGCTGAGGCAGGCGGATCACGTGGTCAGGAGTTCGAGACCAGCCTGGCCAACATGGTGAAACCCCGTCTCTACTAAAATTACAAAAATTAACTGGACATGGTGGCGGGCACCTGTAATCCCAGCTACTGGGAAGGCTGAGGCAGGAGAATTGCTTGAGCCTGGGAGGCGGAGGTTGCAGTGAGCTGAGATCATGCCACGGTATCCAGCCTGGGTGACAGAGTAAAACTCTGTCTTGAAAAAATATATACATTTTTGGGAAAAATATTTATATAAAAATACATATTTTTGAAAATATATATTCATATAAAAAACAATAATAAACTTCTCATCATAAGCTCCACCAAGACACTTTGTAAGCAATGATACTGGCCATTTATTTATTTATTTTTGTCTTTTGTTTGCAGCACCTAGATACTAGCTGCTTCATCCCCATTGAATTGGAGGTAGTTTCACCACATCAGTGCAATTTTTTTTACATTATTTACCAAAGAGAAATGGGTGCCCTTTACAGGTTTTTTAAGATTCAGAAAGAAAAAGAAGTCAGAGGGTACTAAATCCTGACTGTAAGGTGGATGCCTAATAGTTTTCCATAGAAACTCTCTCAAAATTGCTCTTGTTTGATGAGAGGTATGAGCAGGAGCATTGCCGTGGTAGAGAAGGACTCTCTGGTGAAGCTTTCTTGGGTATTTTTCTGCTACAGATTTAGCTAACTTTCTTAAGACACTCTCGTAATAAGCAGATGTTATTCTCTGGCCCTCCAGAAAGCCAACAAGCAAAATTCCTCAAGCAGCTCAAAAAACTGTTGCCATGACCTTTGCTCTTGTCCAGTCCACTTCGCTTGCCTGGACCACTTTTACTTCAAAGTTATTGCCTTGATTGTGCTGTGTCTTCAGAGTCATACTGGGAAAGCCATGTATCACCTCCCATTACACTTTCCCAATAGTTGCTTCATGATCTATTGGTTGGTGCAAAAGTCACTGCAGTTTTTTACATTCATTTCAATGGCAAAAACCGTACTTAATTTTGCAGCAACCTAATAGATTCCACTAGTTTAAAATTTCCATTGAAAGTTCTGTTGTTGTCTGCAGCTGATCTGGTTTTGGCACTCATCAAATGGAAAGTTTTCTCAGCTTTTAACTTTTCAGTCGGAATTGTGTAAGCTGAACCAATTGAGATGACTGTGGTGTTGGCTGTTGTTTCTGCTGTTGATTTTTTTTTCTTTTTGAGATGGGGTCTCACCGTGTTACCCAGGCTGGAGTGCAGTGGCATGATCTCGGCTTGCTGCAACCTCTGCCTCCTGGGTTCAAGCTATTCTGCCTCAACACCCCCTAGTACCTAGGATTACAGGCACGCATCACCACACCTGGGTAATTTTTGTGTTTTTGCTAGAGATGGGGTTTCACCATGTTGGTGAGGCTGGTCTCAAACTCCTGACCTCAGTTGATCCACCTGTCTCAGCCTCCCAAAGTGCTGGAATTACAGGCATGACCCACCACACCTGGCTATGTTTCTGCTGTTAATCATTTGTCCTTTTTTTTGGTTTGAGACAGAGTCTCACTCTGCCACCCAGTCTGGAGGCCAGTGGCACAATCTTGGCTCACTGCAACCTCCACCTCCCAGGCTCAAGCAATTCTCCTGCCTCAGCCTCCCAAGTAGCTGGGACTGTAGGCGCGTGCCACCATGCACAGGTAATTTTTTTTTTTTTTTTAGTAGAGAAGGGATTCACCATGTTGGCCAGGCTCATTTCAAACTCTGGACCTCAAGTGATCCACCTGCCTTGACGTCCCAGAGTTCTGGGATTACAGGCATGAGTCACCACATCTGGCCGATTCTTTTCAGTTAGGACACAAATAGGATTCATTTTTTTCCTTGCAAATTGATGTGGATGACCTGCTGCTGCAGGCTTCATCTTTAACATCATCTTGTCCCTTCTTAAAAGTTACCCATTTGTAAACTGCTGATTTCTTTAGGCGCATTTTCCCCATAAACTTTCAGTACAGCATCAGTGATTTTACCATTCTTCCAACTAAGCTTCACCCTAAATTTGATGTTTGTTCTTGCTTCAATTTTAGTCAAATTAATTTTGCTGTGATAGGAGCTCTTTTCAAACTGATAACTTCTCCTTTTTAATACCTTAAACTAGATGCCGTCGAGGTATTTTACAATGAGTTAGTACCAGTTTATTTTGGTGCAAAAAGATTTTGAAATCCATGCTTAGTTTCTTGATAATATACATTTTCCATGGACTTTTTGAAGACTTCTCATATGGCTGTTGATACAATTGGGCTCTGTGCCTGCACCCAAATCTCATCTTGAATTGTAAGCCTCATGTGTCAAGGGAGGAACTTGGTAAGAGGTGATTGGATTATGGGGGCAGTTTCCCACATGCTGATTTCGTGATAGTGATTAAGTCTCCTGAGATGTGATGGTTTTATACAAGGCAGGTTTTCCTATGCTCACACTTCACCTCTAGTCTGCCACAATGTAAGATGTGCCTGCTTCCCCTTCTGCCATGATTATAAATTTTCCGAGGATCCCCCAGCCATGCAGAACTGTGAGTCAGTTAAACCTCTTTTCTTGGGCTGAGCGAGGTGGCTCACACGTGTAATCCCAGCACTTTGGGAGGCTGAGGCGGGCAGATCGTGAGGTCAAGAGATCGAGATCATCCTGGCCAACATGGTGAAACCCCGTCTCTACTAAAAATAGAAAAATTACCTGGGCATGGTGGTGCACACCTGTAGTCCCAGCTACTTGGGAAGCTTAGGCAAGAGAATCACTTGAACCCGGGAGGCAGAGGTTGCAGTGAGCTAAGTAAGATCGCATCATTGCACTCCAGCCTGGTGACAGAGTAAGACTCCATCTCAAAAACAAACAAAAAAACCCACCTCTTTATGAATTACCCACAATCAGGTATTTCTTTCTACCAGTGTGAAAACAGACTAATACAGCTGTGAAAGAAATGGAGGTATGGCCAGGCGTGGTGACTCACACCTGTAATCCCAGCACTTTGGGAAGCCAAGGCTGGTGGATCACCTGAGGTCAGGAGTTTGAGACCAGAAGGCCCAACCTGGTGAAACCCCGTCTCTACTAAAAATACAAAAATTAGCTGGCGTGGTGGCAGGCGCCTGTAATCACAGCTACTCAGGAGGCTGAGGCAGGAGAATTGCTTGAACCCAGGAGGTGGAGGTTGCAGCGAGTGGAGATCATGCCATTGCACTCCAGCCTGGGCAACAGGGAAAATCCATGTCAAAAAAAAAAAGAAAAGAAAGAAATGGAGATAGATAGGTTAATGGTGTTAATGAAGCATTTTTTTTGTTTTTTGAGACGGAGTCTTGCTCTGTCACCAGGCTGGAGTACAGTGGCGCAATCTCAGCTCACTGCAATCTCCTCCTCCCGGATTCAAGTGATCCAACTGCCTCAGCCTCCGAGTAGCTGGGACTACAGGTGCACACAACCATGCCCGGATAATTTTTTGTATTTTGGTGGAGACAGGGTTTCACCATATTGGCCAGGATGGTCTCGATCTCCTGACCTTGTGATCCACCTGCCTAGGCCTCCCAAAGTGCTAGGAATTTATAGGTGTGAGCCACCGTGTCTGGCCCCTGTTAAGCAATTTTAAAAATCCATCTTGAATTGATATACTTTTCATCAGTACCACCTTTCTTCTAGTTTGTTCCCTTCCTCTCCTTTCTTGTGTTGTAGGTGGCGGGGGCGGGGGGTTGGGGTGGTGGTGGTGGTAGTGAGGACCACTTCCTCATAAAGCACAATTTCATGTCCTTAATAAATATAGGCCAGGCGTGGTGGCTTATGCTGTAGCACTTTGGGAAGCCAAGGTGGGAGGATCACTTTGAGGCCAGGAGTTCAAGACAAGCCTGGGGCTCATGTCTTGGTGGCTCATGTCTATAGTCCCAGCTATTTGGGAGGCCAATGTGAGCAGATCACTTGAGGTCAGGAGTTTGAGATCAGCCTGAAAACATGGTAAAACACTGTCTCTACTAAAAATACAAAAATTGGCTGGGCGTGGTGGTGCACGCCTGTAGTCCCAGCTACTTGGCAGGCTGAGGCAGGAGAAGCACTTGAACCAGAATGGCAGAAGTTACAGTGAGCTGAGATCACACCACTGTACTCCAGTTTGGGCAACAGAGCAAGACTCTGTTTCAGACAAAACAACAACAAAAACAAAATGGGCCGGTGTGATGGCTCCTGCAGATAACCCTAGCATTTGGGAGGTCAAGGCAGGAGGATCACTTAGCTTTAAGAGTTTGAAAACAGCCTGGGCAACATAGGGTGACCCCATCTCTGCTAAAATTTTTAAACTTAGCCCAGTGTGGCAGCACAGGTCTGCAATCCCAGCTACTAGGGAGCTGAGAAGGGAAGATTGCTTGAGTCTGGAATGCCAAGGCTGGATCATGCCACTTGCACTGCAGCCTGGCTGACACAGTGAGACCCTGTCTCCAAAAAAAAAAAAGAAATTTAACCAGGCATATATTTGGTCTCAAATGACTCGGCTTTAGTATATATTAATACATAATTTACAACTCAGAAAATCCCATGTAAAAGCTTAGTAGCATTGTTGTAAGTAACATGTTTCGTTGTCCTTCACGATCGTCCAGGGATGCAGCTTTGCCATCCAGCAGCTCGAAGCCAAGGTCTACTCTGGTTTCCTGATGACACCATTGATTCTGAATATTCAGCAGTAGAAAGAAAGCAGGAAAGTGGTATTAGCCATAGAAAAGAAGGAGGAGAGGAGTGATAATTCCAGATGGCCTTAGGTGTCCTGACTGTCTAGGCAGCCAAAGAGCCCATGTAAAGGAATCCAGAGGGCAAAAGAATAGAAAGAAGGTCACTGTGCTGGTGGAGTACACAGCAGAGGAGTAAGTTTTGTGTCAAAACAGGAATCTGATCGGAGGTTCAAAATTGGAAGTACAATCTTACTGTTTCTGCAATTTTTATAAATTAATTGTAAAGTGTCAGAAAAAGCTGATAGTGAGGACATGCATTGCAATTTGCAGGGGGAAATGTCAAGTGAGGACTTCATGTATGACAAGAGAAAGGTAAGAGTTGGTTCTAAATCAAAAGCTGTTGTTCATCCTGAATTGAATTTTCTTAATTTGGGTGGAGCAGAGTCGCTTTGAAGCCTTGTTCCAGTCTAGTTCTATTGCATTGTTGGTGATAACTGTTGACTTTGTGTAGTGTAGAAGCAACAAGCATGTCCTTGTAGTACAAGTACAGTGAAGGATAGAACACATTTTTGTTAATTCATGCGTTTATTCATTTATATATTGAGACAGAGTTTTACTCTTATCACTCAGTCTGGAGTGCAGTGGCGCAATCTTGGCTCCCTGCAACCTCTGACTCCTGGGTTCAAGCGATCTCCTGTCTCAGTCTTCCGTATAGCTGGAATTACAGGCACCTGCCACCATGCCCGGCTAATTTTTATATTTTTAGTAGAGACGGGGTTTCACCATGTTGGACAGCCTGGTCTGGAACTCCTGACTTTAAGTGATCCGCCCGCCTTGGCCTCCCAAAGTGCTGCAATTACAGGTGTGAGCCACCTTGCCCGGCTGATACAAACATTTAAGTAGTCATGTTACTTCTATATCCAATGTCCTAAAGCTTTAGGATTAGTGTTAGTCTTTTGTTTGCTTACATAGCTCAGCATAAAAATATTGTAAAACATCTAATTTTGCCTTCAGCATTTTTTCTATTAAGAGGTAAAATGTCGTCCTTATTTTACTCTTGACAATCCAGTTTATCTCAGGTCTCATGATCTGAGCACATACCCTCTCCAGGAAGGAAACTGTACCAATGTCTGCTGTTGTTAAATAGCATCTTTTAGTCTCAGCTTGTTTTGTTTTGATGTCTATAAATAACAAAAGCATTCAAGTATGAAGCTAAGTCTAGTGAGTTACTTTACTAAATAGCTGTGAGTTTGGAGAAATTAACTTTTTGACACTGAATTAACCTCTTGAAAGTATTGATAGGGGATGAATGATGTTAGTTTCTGCCTTCACTAGCATGGCTTTGTTTTGTCCACCAGGGAATGATCAGTTCATGGTTCACTCCTATATTAGGCCGTTCTTGCATTGCTGTAAGGAAATACCTGAGACTGGGTAATATATAAGAAAAGAGGTTTAATTAGCTCACAGTTCTGCAGGTTATACAAGGAAGATATCTGACATTGCTCATCTTCTGAGAGGCCTCTGGGAACTGTTACTCATAGCAGAATGTGAAGCCGGGGCAGGCATCTCACATCACAGAGTAAGCAAGAGAGTGAGTGTGGGGAGGAGGTGCCATACAACAACCAGATCTGTAACAACTCAGTATGGAGAGGACAGCACGAAGCCATGAGGGATCTGCCCCATAACCCAAACACCCCACCAGGCCCCACCTCCAACACTGGGCATTATATGGCCTTGAGATTTGGGTGGGGACAAGTATCCAAACCACATCAACTCTTCTTGTTCTGTAAGAACAAAATGTTTAGACAACATCCTCGAGCTTTTGCCTGATTTTCATTCATCCTGCCAGTCCTTCCTGAGCTACCGTGTCCTACCACAAATGGATTTTTAAAAGAACATAGGCCAGGCATGGTGGCTTCCACCTGTAATCCCAACACTTTGGGAGGCTGAGGTGGGTGGATCACCTGAGGTCAGGAGTTCAAGACCAGTCTGGCCAACATGGCGAAACCCCATCTCTACCAAAAAATACAAAAACAAAAAATTTAGCCAGGCATGGTGGCATGCACCTGTAGTCCAGAGTTCTCCGGAGGCTCAGGCAGCAGAATCACTTGAACCCGTGAGGTGGAGGTTGCAGTGAGCCGAGATCACGCCACTACACTCCTGCCTAGGTGACAGAATAAGACTCCAAACCCCCAACCCCCCCAAAGAAAGGCCAAGCGTGGTGTCACTCACACGCCTGTTATCCTAGCACTTTGGGAGGCCAAGGCAGATGTTTCACTTGAGATCAGGGGTCCGAGACCAGCCTTGCTAACATGGCAAAACCCCGTCTCTACTAAAAATACAAAAATTAGCCAGGCCCAGTGGCAGGGGCCTGTAATCCCAACTACTCAGGAGGCTGAGGCAGGAGAATTGCTAGAACCCAGAAGGCGGAGGTTGCAGTAAGCCGAAATCGCACCACTGCACTTCTGCCTGGGTGACAGAGCCAGACTCCATCTGAAAAAAGAAAAGAAACAGAAAAAAAGGAAAGTTTGTAGAAAATAGAACTAAAAGGAAAAAATATAAATTTCTCATCATAAGCTCCACCAAGGTCAAGACACTTTCGTCAGCAACAATACTGGCCATTTATTTATTTATTTTTGTCTCTTGCTCACAATTGGATACTAACCATTTCATCCATCCCCAAAGAAGTGGAGGTCCTGGGAATTTAACCACATCAATGCACTCTTTCTTACATTATCAGTTGAAGAGAAATGGGTGCCCTTTACAGACTTTTTAAGACTAGAAAACAAAAAGGTGTCAGAAGGAGCTAAATTCCTACTGTAAGGTAGATGCCTAATGGTTTCCCATTGAAACTCTCAAAATTGCACTTGTTTGATGAGACGCATGAGCAGAAGCTTTGCTGAAGTAGAAAAGGCCTCTCTGGTGAAGCTTTCCTGGGCATTTTGCTGCTAACGCTTTGGCTTTCTCAAAACACTCATAATAAGCAGGTGTGATTATTCTTCCACCCTCCAGAAAGTCAACAAGGGAAGTTCCTCAAGCAGCTGAAAAAACTATTGCCATGGCCTTTGCTCTTGGCCAGTCCACTTTGCTTTGACTGGACCGCTTCTACCTCTTTGGAGCCATTACTCTGATTATACTTTGCCTTCAGAGTCATACTGGGAAAGCCATGTATCACCTCCTGTTACGCTTTCCAGATTGCTGCTTTATGATCTATTGGTTGGTACCAACGTAATTGTGGCTTTTGACATTCCATGGCATAAACAGCAATTAATATGCAGCAACCTAATAGATCCCACTTGTTTAAAATTTCCATCGAAAGCTCTGCTCTCTTCTGCAGTTGATCTGGTTTTGGCACCCATCAAGTGGAAAGTTTGCTCAACTTTTAATTTTTCAGTCAGAATTGTGTAAGCTGAAACAATTGGGATGTCTATGGTGTTGGCTGTTGTTTCTGCTGTTAATTGTTGGTCCTTTTCTTTTTTTGAGACAGAGTCTCACTCTTTCACAGAGGTTGGAGGCCAGTAGCATGATCTTGCCTCACTGCAACCTCCACCTCTGGGTTCAATAATTCTCCTGCCTCAGCCTCCAGAGTAGTTGGGATTAGAGGCACCTGCCACCCACCCCACCCCCCAGATAATTTGTATATATTTATTAGATGTGGGGTTTCACCACGTTGGCCAGACTGATCTCGAACTTCTGACCACAGGTGATCCGCCCGACTTGGCCTCCCAGAGTGCTGGGATTACAGGGGCGAACCACCATGTCTGGCCAATGCGTTTCAGTTAGAGAACAAAGAGGATTCATTTTTTTCCTTACAAATTGATGCGAATGACCTGCTGCTGCAGGCTTCATCTTCAACATCATCTTGTCCCTTCTTACAAGTTTTTCATATGTAAACTGCTGATTTATTTAGGGGCATTGTCCCCATAAACATTTGGTAAAGCATCAGTGATTTTACCATTCTTCCACCCAAACATCACCTTAATGTTTGTTCTTCCTTCAGTTTTAGCAGAATTCAGTTTGCTCTGATACTGGCTTTTTAAAAAGTGATGATTTCTCCTTTTTCATACCTCAGACTGGATCCTGTTGATGTATTTTTTAACGAGTTAGTAACAGTTTCTTTTGGTACCAAAAGATTTTGCAATCTATGCATAGTTTCTTGATAATAACTTTTTGAAGACTTCTCATATGGTTGTTGATACGATTGGGCTCTGTGCCCCCACCCAAATCTCATTTTGAATTGTAATCCTCATTTGTCAAGGGAGGAACTTGGTGGGAGGTGATTTGATTATGGAGGCAGTTTCCCACATGCTGATTTCATGATAGTGAAAGAGTCTCAGATCTGATCGTTTTATACAAGGCAGTTTTTCCTATGCTCACACTTGACCTCTGGTCTGCTGCCATGTAAGATGTGCCTGCTTCCCCTTCTGCCATGATTGTAAATTTCCTGAGGCTTCCCAAGCCATGTGGAATTGTGAGTGAATTAGACCTCTTCCCTTTCTATATTATGTAGTCTCAGGTATTTCTTTCTACCGGTGTGAAAACTCACTAATACAGCTCTGAAAGAAATGGAGATACACAGATTAATGGTTTTAATGAAGCATCATTTTAAATATGAGAACGTAAGTTTAGAAGCCAAAAGGAAAGCTCTAGATGGATGAATATCCAAGAGAAAGGACAAGTAATAGTGTAGGCTTCCTGTAAAAGGCAGGTGAAAATGGAAGCCAAAGTAGAGGTTAGAGGAGAAACAATGTTCCTGAATGACCAAGCATGAGTTGATACCGCTTGCCTCTTTGTCTAGCCTGTCGCCAGCCATCTCAAGGCTGTCTATGTCAGCATCTCCCTCTTTTCTTCTACTTGCCTTGCCTGTCCAGCTCTGGGTAAACTGCACTTCCCCACCCCACCCTCTTAAATTTCTTCCACTGGCTCATTCATTTAGCAAACATGTACCGATCCTTGACTGTGTGTCCAGCCCTGGAGGTCAGGGATTCAAATAAGTCCCTGTGCCTGTGGAACTCATGTTTCAGTGTTGGCAAGAGACAAGTAGCAGTAGTCAGATCATGATGCACGATGTCAGAAGGGTCGTAGTAGCACGGGGTGGAGTGGGAGCCTCCTGCCCCTAAGCTGCAAGTGTTGCTGGAGAAAATCCCTCAACCAGATCAACTGGCAAAACCACAGGAGCGCCCTCCCTCCTGCTAAGCGATTTTTAAAACCCATCTTAAATTGATATCCTTTCCCAGCGCCACCTTTCTTCTTCTAATTTTCCACCTTGCTCTCATTTCTTATGTTGCAGACAAGGGGGGTAAGGACCACTTCCTCATAAGGCATAATTTCATGTCCTTGATAACTATGGGCCAGGCACAGTGGCTCATGCCTGTAATTCCAGCACTTTGGGCGGCCAAGGCGGGTGGATCACTTGAGGTCAGCAGTTGGAGACAAATCTGGCCTACATGGTGAAACCCCGTCTCTACTAAAAATACAAAAATTAGCCGGGCATGTTGGGGTGCACCTGTAGTTCCAGTACTCGGCAGACTGAGGCAGGAGAATTGCCTGAATTTGAGAGGCAGAGGTTGCAGTGAGCTGAGACTGCAAACTGCACTCTAGCCTGGGCAACAAGAGCAAAATTTTGTCTCAAGAAAAAAAAAAAAAAAGAATGGGCCAAGCGTGATGCCTCATGCAGGTAATCCTAGCATTTGGGAGGCCAAGGCAGGAGGACGGCTTAACTTCAGGAATTCAAGACCATCCTGGATAGCAGAGGGAGACCGCATCTCTATTAAAAAATTTAAAACGTAGCCCAGTATGGTGGAGCGTGTCTGCAATCCCAGCTGCTAAGGCACTGAGGTGGGAGGATCGCTTGAGTCTGGAATTATTGAGGCTGCAGTGAGCTGCAATCTTGCCACTGGCACTTCAGCCTGGATGATACAATGAGACCATGCCTCCAAAAAATAGGAAGTGATAGCAGGCTTATAAAATAATGATTACTAAATGGTTGCTTTTCTTTGGAGATGGAAAGAGGAAGTGGTCAAGTTTTCACTTACCACGCCTTCAATGACTGGGCTTTAGTGTATATTAATATATGTTATGACCTGAAAATCCCAAGTAAAAGTTTGGTGACATTGTTGTAAAAGTAACATATTCTGTTGTACTTCAGGATCATCCAGGGACGCAGCGTTCCCATCCAGGAGCTCGAAACCGAGGTCGATTCCGGTGCCCTGATGACAAGTCTGAAAATTCAGCAGTAAAAAGAAAGCAGGAAAGTGGTATTACCCATAGAAAGGGAGAGGATGGGTGTGATAGCTCACACCCGTAATCACAGCACTTTGGGAGGCCGAGGTGGGTGGATCACCTGAGGTCAGGAGTTTGAAACCAGCCTGGCCAACATGGTGAAACTGTCTCTACTAAAAACTCAAAAATTAGGTCGTCTGACCAAGTCTCAGCGCAGCGCACCGGCCGGCTTATCGCTGGCCTGGAGCCCACACCCACCGGGTCCCTGACCCCGCGCCCCCTGGGCGCCCCCCGTGCCGGGTTCCCAGCATGCCTCGCTCCCGTAAGGGCAACACGCTCCGAAAGGGTGGTCAGCGCCGTGGAGGAGGTGCCCAGAGCAGTGCCCAAGCTGACTCAGGTTCCAGTGAGGATGAGGCAGCCAGTGAGGCCCACAGCACCGCCAGTGAATGCCCCAGCCTTCTCAGCACCACTGCAGAGGACAGCCTTGGGGGGGATGTCGTGGATGAGCAGAGCCAGCAAGAAGACCTTGAGGAAAAGCTGAAGGAGTATGTGGACTGCCTCATAGACAAGAGTGCCAAGACCCGGCAGGGTGCTCTTGAGAGCCTGCGCCTGGCCCTGGCGTCCCGCCTACTCCCCGACTTCTTGCTGGAGTGCCGCCTCACACTAGCCGATGCCCTGGAAAAGTGCCTCAAGAAAGGGAAGGGTGAGGAACAGGCCCTGGCGGCTCCTGTGCTAGGCCTGCTCTGCGTGCAGCTGGGCCCTGGACCCAAGGGTGAGGAGCTGTTCCACAGCCTGCAGCCCCTGCTGGTCTCTGTGCTCAGTGACAGCACAGCTAGCCCTGCTGCCCAGCTCCACTGCGCTTCTTCTGCTCTTGGCCTGGGCTGCTGCGTGGCTGCCGCCGACATCCAGGACCTGGTCTCTTGCCTTGCCTGCTTAGAAAGTGTTTTCAGCCAGTTCTATGGCTTGGGTAGCTCTGCAACTCCTGTGGTCCCTGCCAGCCTGCACGGCCTACTCTGTGCTGCCCTGCAGGCCTGGGCATTACTGCTCACCATCTGCCCCAGCACCCACTTCAGCCACATCCTTGACAGGCAGCTGCCCCGGCTGCCCCAGCTCTTGTCCAGTGAAAGTGTGAACCTGCGGATTGCTGCCGGTGAAACCATTGCCCTGCTCTTTGAGCTTGCCCGGGACCTTGAGGAGGAGTTTGTTTACAAGGACATGGAGGCCCTCTGCAGTGCCCTGCGCACTCTGGCCACTGACAGCAACAAGTACCGTGCCAAGGCCGATCGCCGGCGCCAGCGCTCTACTTTCTGCGCCGTGCTGCACTCCGTGGAGAACAATGAGCTACTCCGTGACATCTTTGGGCTGGGCCCTGTGCTGGTGCTGGATGCTGCTGCCCTGAAGGCCTGCAAGGTTCCACGCTTCGAGAAGCACCTGTACAATGCCGCCACCTTCAAAGCCCGGACGAAGGCTCGAAGCCGTGTGCGGGACAAGCGGGCAGACATCCTGTGAAGCAGGACCAGCTGAAGAGGAGACTCTCCATACCTTTGGTCCGTATTCTTAACAGAAGACGGTGCGACAACTGGTCTCCACCAGTATTTGTCACTTTATTTTTTTAATGAGAAAACCAAAAACAGACATGGGGTGGGCAGCTGGGGGCCCAGACACTTGGGACCCTGGCTCCTTTGTCCCTGCATTCAGCCCTGTGGCCTCTTCCTGCCCTGTCTCAGGCCAGGCTAAATATGCGCCTGTCCCAGGGCTGTGGGGCAGGCACTAGGGGACCTTTCCCTTCCTTTTCTTTCTCAGGCCTTGCTCCCCTAGGATGACCCACTCTTAGGTGGGTGGTGGCATCTGGACAAATGCCACCACAGCAGGTGGGGAGGCAAAGCTACCTGGAATGGATTTGTGTGCTGATTTTTAAGGATTATTAGAGATATTAAACAGAATGCTCAGCCTTCAAAAAAAAAAAATTCAAAAATTAGCCAGGCATGGTGGCAGGTGCCTGTAGTCCCAGCTACTCGGGAGACTGAGGCAGGAGAATTGCTTGAACTCAGGAGGTGGAGGTTGCGGTGATCCATAATTCTGCCACTGCACTCCAGCCTGGGCAACAGAGTGAGACTCCATCTCTAAAAAATAAAAGAAAAAAAGGAGAGGAGTACGCAGTTGAGGAGTAAGTTTTGCATCAAAGCAGGAATCCAATCAGAGGTTCAGAATTGGAAGTACAATTTCATTTTTTTGCAGTTTCCAAAATTCAACCTTAAAGTCTCAGAAAAAGCTAATAGCGAGGACATACATTACAATTTGCAGGGGGAAATGTCAAATGAGGAGTTTGTCACGTATGACATGAGAGAAAAGTAAGAGCTGGTCCTAAAATCAAAAGCTGCCGTTCATCCTGAATTGAATTTCTGAATTTTGGTGGAGCAGAGTCGCTTTGAAGCCTTGTTCCCCTCTAGTTATACTGAATTGCTGATGATAACTGTTGACTCTGGGTAGTGTAGAAGTCACAAGCGTGTTCTTGTAGCACAAGTACAGAGAAGGATAGAACAAACTTTCATTGATGCAAACATTTAAATAGTCATGTTACTTCTGTATCCAATGTCCTAAAGTTTTAGGATTAGTTTTAGTTTTTTATTTGCTTTTATGAGATTAGCATGAGGAATATTTGTAAACATCTCATTTTGTCTTCCTTCAGCATTTTTTCTATTAAGAGGTAAGATGTAGTCCTTGTTGGATTCTTGACAATCTAGGTTGTTTTATCTCAGGTCTCGTGATCTGAGCACATACCCTCTCCAGGAGGGAAACTGAACCAATGTCTGTTGTTGTTAGATGGCAACTTTTAGTCTCAGCTTGTTTTGTTGTGATGTTGATAAATAGTAACAGCATCCAAGTATGAAGCTAAGTGTGGTAAGTCACTTTACTAAATAGCTATGAGTTTTGAGAAATTAATTTTTTGATGCTGAATTAACCTCTTAGAAGTATTGAAAGGGGATGAATAGTATTAGTTTCTGCCTTCACTAGCATGCCTTTGTTTTGTCCAGGGAATAATCAGTTCATAGTTCATTCCTGTATTGGGCCTTATTGCATTGCTAGCTATAAAGAAATACCTAAGACTGGGTTGTTTATAAGAAAAGAGGTTTAGTTGGCCCACAGTTCTGCAAGCTGTATAAGCATGGCATCTGACATCGCTAAGATTCTGGGAGGCCTCAGGGAGCTTTTACCCATGGCAGAAGTTGAAGCAGGGGCAGGCATCTCATATCAAAGAGTGAGCAAGTGAGTGTGGGGAGGAGGTGCCACACTTTACAACAACCAGATATGTAAGAACTCACTATGGAGAGGACAGCACTAAGCCATGAGGGATCCGCCCCATAACCCAAACACCCCACCAGGCCCCACCTCCAACACTGGGCATTATATTTCCATGAGATTTGGGTGGGGACAAATATCCATACTACGTCAACTGTTCTGGTCTCATAAAAACAAAATGTTTAGACAGCATCCTTGAGCTTTTGCCTGATTTTCATTCATCCTGCTAGCCCTTCCTAACATGTCATCTGTTCGCCTTTACTTACTAAATCACCACTTTATGTTTGCGCAGCTTTTAGAAACAGGTAGCCCAAGAGGCAGGTACAAGAGCCACCAAAAATGATTGAAAGTGAATGATTCTCAACTGGGTGAAAGTCCTAAGGGAAGGGAAAATTTCAAGAAGGAGAATGGCTGATGATGTCCCATGTCACAGAGAGGTTAAGAAATGGAAGTGTTCATTGGATTTGGGAGTCGTGAGGTCATTAGTGAACTATTGAGACTGATGACCTAAAAGAGACAGAAACCCTGTTACAGTGAGGGGTGAATGGCAGGTGGGAAATGGATGAGTGGATTTGGAATTCATCTCCTTTTAGGTGGCCATTGTAGTCATGGCCATTCTGTCACTTTAGTGGGAGAGAGTGAAGTAAGAAAAGCAGACCTAGGGCCCAGCCTTGAATAATGCTAACATTACATAGAGGTAAGGAAATGAATCTACAAAGACAGAGAAGCAGTAGCCAGAGAGTAGGAGAAAAACCAGAAGACTCTGGGTTACTTAATCCAAGAGAAAAGTGTTTCAAGAAAGAGGAGTGGCCAGCAGGGTACGATGCTGCTGAATGGCCAAGCACGATGCCTTAAAAAGGCCATGGTATTCAGTGACTTGCAAATCACTGATGCCCTAGAATTATGGGGCATAGAAGATCAGGTTGAGAATGGAAACAATATACAACCTTTTAGAGAAGTACAAGGGATCTTCAAAGGTCTGTGGACCCTTAGTTCTACTCTGAGGCCTCCTTCGCATTCTCCTGAACCTATAAATGTGTCACTCTCGTAAAAAAATCATGGCTTGCAATGAGTTCCTATATGGATTTTAAAATTTTTATTTGTTTACAAGAAGTATTGCTGTATTGCCCTGGCTGGAGTGCAGTGGTGCGATCTCAACTCAATGCATCCTCCACCTCCCACATTCAAGTGATTCTTCTGCCTCAGCCTCCCAAGTAGCTGTGACTATAGGCATGTGCTAACATGCCCAGCTAATTTTTGTATTTTTAGTAGAGACAGGGTTTCACTATGCTGGCCAGGCTGGTCTCGAACTTCTGACCTTGTGATTTGCCCGCCTCAGCCTCTGAAAGTACTACGATTATAGGCATGAGCCACTGCTCCCAGACTTCTTTTTTATTTAAAGGTATGGTCTCCCTCTGTCACCCAGGCTGGAGTGCAATGGCACAGTGAAGGCTCACTGCAGCCTTGACCTCCCAGATTCAAACGATTCTCCTTCCCCAATCTCCCAAGTAGCTGGCATTACAGGTGCCTGCCACCACACCCAGCTTATTTTTGTATTTGTACTAGAGAAAGGGGTACACCACCTAGGCAGGCCGGTCTTGAACTCCTGACGGCAACTGATCTGCCCACCTAGACCTCTCCAGATATTGCAATTACAGGCATGAACCACTACACCGGCCTGTGTGTTTTCTTTTTTCTTTTCTTTGACACAGAGTTTTGCTCTTGTTGCCCCAGCTGGAGTGCAATGATGCGATCTTGTCTCACTACAGCCTTTGGCACCCAGGTTGAAGTGATTCCCCTGTCTCAGCCTCCTGAGTAACTGGGATTATAGGCATGTGACACCACGCCAAGCTAATTTTTTCTATTTTTAGTAGAGATGGGGTTTCTCCATGTTCGTCAGTCTGGTCTTGAACTCCCAACTCCAGGTGGTCCGCCCGCCTCAGCCTCCCAAAGTCCCAAAGTGCTGGCATTACAAGCATGAGCCACCGCGCCTGGCTTTTTTTTTTTTTTTTTTTTTCTTTTTAACATGAAGTCTCATTCTGTTGCCCAGGGTAGAATGCAGTGGCCTGATCTTGGCTCACTACAACCTCCACCCTCTGAGTTGAAGCAGTTCTTTTTTTTTTTTTTTTTTTTTGAGGTGGAGTCTCACTCTGTCGCCCAGGCTGAAGTGCAGTGGCACAATCTTGGCTCACTGCAACCTCTGCCTCCCGGGTTCAAGCGATTCTCCTGTCTCAGCCTCCTGAGTAGCTGGGATTACAGGCACGCGCCACCACGCCCAGCTAATTTTTGTATTTGTAGAACAGACGGGGTTTCACCATGTTGATCAGGCTGCTCTTGAACTCCTGACCTCATGATCTGCCCTCCTCGGCCTCCCAAAGTGTTGGGATTACAGGCATCAGCCACCTTGCCAACCGAGTTGAAGCAATTCTTGTGCCTCAGCCGCCCGAGTAGCTAGGATTATAGGCACCCACCACCACACCTGGCGAATTTTTGTATTTTTAGTAGCAACAGGTTTTCACTCTGTTGGCCAGGCTGGTCTCGAACTCCTGACCTCAGGTGATACACCTGCCTTGGCCTCCCAAAGTGCTGGCATTACGGGCATGAGTCACTGCACCCAGCCTGGACATTTTTTTGTTTTTTTTTGCAGGGGAGGGGGATGAAGTCTCACTCTTGTTTGCCAGGCTGGAGTGCAATGGTGGGATCTTGGCTCACTCACTGCAACTTCTGCTTCCCGGGTTCAAGCAATTCTCCTACCCTCAGCCTCCCAAGTAGCTGGGATTATAGGCGCCTGCCACAATGCCTGGCTAATTTTTATATTATTAGTAGAGATGGGGTTCCACCATGTTGGCCAGGGTGTTCTCAAACTCCTGAACTCAGGTGATCCACTCGCCTTGGCCTCCCAGAACACTGGGATTACAGGGGTAAACCACCATGTCTGGCCAATGCGTTTCAGTTAGAGAACAAAGAGGATTAATTTTTTTCCATGCAAATTGATGTGGATGACCTGCTGCTGCAGGCTTCATCTTCAACCTCATCATGTCCCTTCTTACAAGTTATCCATATGTAGACTGCTGATTCCTTTAGGGACATTGCTTTACTTTTGGTAAAGCATTAGTGATTTCTCCATTCTTCTACTCAAGCCTCACCTTAAATTCTATGTTTGTTCTTCCTTCAATTTTAGCAGAATCCATTTTGCTCTGATAGGGGCCTTTTTCAAACTGATGACGTCTCCTTTTTAATATCTCAAACTACATCCTTTGAGATATTTTTTAACGAGTTAGTACCAATTAATTTTGGTGCTGAAAGATTTTGCAATCGATGCGTAATTTCTCGATAATACACATTTTCCATGGACTTTTTGAAGACTTCTTATATGGCTGTTGATATGATTGGGCTCTGTGCCCCCACCCAAATTTCATCTTAAATTGTAATCCTCATGTGTCAAGGGAGGAGCTGGTGGGAGGTGATTGGATTGTGGGGGCAGTTTCCCACAGGCTAATCTTGTGACAGTGAGTGAGTCTCACAGGATCTGATGGTTTTAAACAAGGCAGTTCTTCCTATGCTCACACTTCACCTCTAGTCTGCTGCCATGTAACATGTGTCCTCTTCCCCTTCTGCCATGATTATAAGCTTCCTGAGGAAACTTTCCTGGGGGCAGCCATGTGGAATTGTTAATTAAACCTTTTCGGCTGGGCACAATGGCTCACATCTGTAATCCCAGGACTTTGGGAGGCCGAGGCAGGTGGATCACTTGAGGTCAGGAGTTCAAGACCAGCCTAGCAAACATGGCGAAACCCCATCTCCACTAAAAATACAAAAAATTAGCTGGGCGTGCTGGCACCTGCCTATAATTCCAGCTACTCAGGAGGCTAAGGCAGGAGAAGCACTTAAACCTGGGAGGTGGAGGTTGCAGTCAACCAAGATCGTGCCATTGGACTTCAGCCTGGGTGACAAGAGAGAGACTCCATCTCATTAAAAAAATAAATTAAACCTCTTATCTATATATATTACCCACTCTCGGGTATTTTTTCTGCTAGTATGAAAACTGACTAATACAGCTGTGAAAGAAATGGAGATACCTAGGTTAATGATGTTAATGAAGCAGTATTTTAAATAGGAGAAAGTAAGTTTAGAAGCAAAAGGAAATCTCTAGAAAGATGAATACCCAAGAGAAAGAGGCAACTAATAGTGTAGGCTTCCTGCAAAGGCAGATGAAAATGGAACCCAGGGTAGAGGTTAGAGGAGTCGGCCTTAGGAGAAGCAACGCTCATGAACCACCAAGCATGAGTTGATACCGCTTGCCTCTTTGTCTAGCCTGTCGCCAGCCACCTCAAGGCTGTCTATGTCAGCCTCTCCCTCTTTTGTTCTACTTGCCTTGCCTGTCCAGCTCTGGGTAAACTGCACTTCCGCACTCCATCCTCTTAAATTTCTTCCACTGGCTCATTCATTTAGCAAACATGTACCGATCCTTGACTGTGTGTCCAGCCCTGGAGGTCAGGGATTCAAATAAGTCCCTGTGCCTGTGGAACTCATGTTTCAGTGTTGGCAAGAGACAAGTAGCAGTAGTCAGATCATGATGCACGATGTCAGAAGGGTCGTAGTAGCACGGGGTGGAGTGGGAGCCTCCTGCCCCTAAGCTGCAAGTGTTGCTGGAGAAAATCCCTCAACCAGATCAACTGGCAAAACCACAGGAGCGCCCTCCCTCCTGCTAAGCGATTTTTAAAACCCATCTTAAATTGATATCCTTTCCCAGCGCCACCTTTCTTCTTCTAATTTTCCACCTTGCTCTCATTTCTTATGTTGCAGACAAGGGGGGTAAGGACCACTTCCTCATAAAGCGTAATTTCATGTCCTTGATAACTAAAGGCCAGGCACAGTGGCTCATGCCTGTAATTCCAGCACTTTGGGAGGCCAAAGCAGGTGGATCACTTGAGGTCAGCAGTTGGAGACAAACCTGGCCTACATGGTGAAACCCCGTCTCTACTAAAAGTACAAAAATTAGCCGGGCATGTTGGGGTGCACCTGTAGTTCCAGTACTCGGCAGACTGAGGCAGGAGAATTGCCTGAATTTGAGAGGCAGAGGTTGCAGTGAGCCAAGATTGCACCACTGCACTCCAGCCTGGGCAACAAGAGCAAAACTCTGTCTAAAAAAAAGAAAAAAAAAGAAGGCGGGGCGCCATGGCTCACACCTGTAATCCAGCACTTTAGGAGGCTGAGATGGGTGGATCACGAGGTCAGGAGTTCGAGACCAGCCTGTCCAACACGGTGAAACCCTGTCTCTACTAAAAATATGAAAAATTAACCAGGCGTGGTGGCACTCACCTATAATCCCCGCTACTCCAGAGGCTGAGTCAGGAGAATCGCTTGAACTTGGGAGCTGGAGGTTGCAGTGAGCTGAGATCTGGCCACTAACTCTAGCCTGGGCAACGGAGCGAGACTCTGTCACAAAAAAAAAAAAAAGAAAGAAAGAAAGAAAGAAATGGGCCAAGCATGATGGCTAATGCAGGTAATCTTAGCATTTCGGAGGCCAAGGTGGGAGGATTACTTAACTTCAGGAATTCAAGACCAGCCTGGATAACATAGAGAGACCCCATCTCTATTAAAAATTTTTAAAACTTAGCCCAATGTGACAGAGCGTGCCTGCAATCCCAACTACTAGGGAGCTGAGGTGGGAGGATTGCTTGTGTCTGGTATGTTGAGGCTGCAGTGAGCCACAATCTTGCCATTTGCACTTCAGCCTGGGTGACAAAATGAGAACATGTCTCAAAAAAAGGAACTTATACTAGGCTTGTAAAATAATAATTGTGAAATGATTTCTTTTCTTTGGAGATGGAGAGAAGAAGTGGTCAAGGTGTCATTTACCATGCCTTCACATTTTTGGTCTTAAATAACTGGGCTTTAGTATATATTAACATACAAGTTATGACTTGAAAATCCCATGTAAAAGCTGAGTAGCATTGTTGTAACAGTAACATATGTCATTGTACTTCAGGATTATCCAGAGATGCAACGTTACCAACAAGGAGCTCGAAGCCAAGGTCGACTCTGGTACCCTGAAGACAACACCAAGTCTGGAGATTCAGCACTAGAAAGAAAGCAGGAAAGTGGTATTAGCCATACAAAAGAAGAGGAGAGGCCGGGTGTGGTGGCTCATGCCTGTAATCCCAGCACCTTGGGAGGCCAAGGTGAATGGATCACCTGAGGTCAGGAGTTTGAGACCAGCCTGGCCAACATGGTGAAACCCTGTCTCTACTAAAAATACAAAATTTAGCTGGGCGTGGTGGCAGGCACCTGTAGTCTCAGATACTTGGGAGGCTAAGGCAGGAGAATTGCTTGAACTCAGGAGGCAGAGGTTCCAGTGAGCCATGATCTTGCCAGGCAGAGGTTCCAGTGAGCCATCATCTTGCCACTGCACTCCAGCCTGGGCAACAGAGCAAGACTCTGTCTCCAAAAAAAAAAAAAAAGAGAGAGAGAGGAGAGGAGAGGAGAGGAGTATATAGCAGAGGAGTAAGTTTTGCCTCAAAGCAGGAATCTGATCAGATGTCAGAATTGAAATTATAATCTCATTGTTTTTGCAATTTTTATAAATTAACTTTAAAGTGTCAGAAAAAGGTAATGGTGAGGACATGCATTGCAATTTGCAGGGAGTTCATTACCTGTGACACGAGAGAAAAGTAAGACCTGTTTCTAAAATCAAAAGCTGCTGTTCATCCTGAATTGAATTTCTGAATTTTGGTGGAGCAGAGTCGCTTTGAAGCCTTGTTCCCCTCTAGTTATACTGAATTGCTGATGATAACTGTTGACTCTGGGTAGTGTAGAAGTCACAAGCGTGTCCTTGTAGCACAAGTACAGGGAAGGATAGAACAAACTTTCATTGATGCAAACATTTAAATAGTCATGTTACTTCTGTATCCAATGTCCTAAAGTTTTGGGATTAGTTTTAGTTTTTTATTTGCTTTTATGAGCTTAGCATGAGGAATATTTGTAAACATCTCATTTTGTCTTCCTTCAGCATTTTTTCTATCAAGAGGTAAGATGTAGTCCTTGTTGGATTCTTGACAATCTAGGTTGTTTTATCTCAGGTCTCGTGATCTGAGCACATACCCTCTCCAGGAGGGAAACTGAACCAATGTCTGTTGTTGTTAGATGGCAACTTTTAGTCTCAGCTTGTTTTGTTGTGATGTTGATAAATAGTAACAGCATCCAAGTATGAAGCTAAGTGTGGTAAGTCACTTTACTAAATAGCTGTGAGTTTTGAGAAATTAATTTTTTGATACTGAATTAACCTCTTAGAAGTATTGACAGGGGATGAATGATGTTAGTTTCTTCCTTCACTAGCATGGCTTTGTCCACCAGGGAATGATCAGTTCATGGTTCACTCCTATATTAGGCCATTCTTGCATTGCTGTAAGGAAATACCTGAGACTGGGTAGTTGATAAGAAAAGAGGTTTGGCCAGGCGCAGTGGCTCATGCCTGTTATCCTAGCACTTTGGGAGGCCGAGGTGGGAGAATCAGTTGATGTCAGGAGTTCGAGACCAGCCTGGCCAACATGGTGAAACCTGTCTCTACTAAAAATACAAAAAAATTAGCCAGGCATGGTGGCACATGCCTGTAGTCCCAGCTACTCAGGAGGCTGAGGGAGGAGAATTGCCTGAATCCAGGAGGTGGAGGTTGCGGTGAGCCGAGATTGCGCCATTGCACTCCAGCCTGGGTAACAAGAGCGAAACTCCGTCTCAAAAAAAAAAAAGAAAAAAGAAAAAAAAAGAGATTTATTTGGCTCACAGTTCTGCAGGCTGTACAAGCGAGGCATCTCAGATTGCTCAGCTTCTGGGAGGCCTCAGAGAGCTTTTACTCATGGCAGAAGGTGAAGCAAGGGCAGGCATTTCACATCACAGAGTGAGCAAGAGAGTGAGTGTGGGGAGGAGGTGCCACACTTTACAACAACCAGATCTGTAAGAACTCACTATGGAGAGGGCAGCACTAAGCCATGAGGGATCCGCCCCATAACCCAAACACCCCACCAGGCCCCACCTCCAACACTGGGCATTATATGGCCTTGAGATTTGGGTGGGGACAAGTATCCAAACCACATCAACTCTTCTTGTTCTGTAAGAACAAAATGTTTAGACAACATCCTCGAGCTTTTGCCTGATTTTCATTCATCCTGCCAGTCCTTCCTGAGCTACCGTGTCCTACCACAAATGGATTTTTAAAAGAACATAGGCCAGGCATGGTGGCTTCCACCTGTAATCCCAACACTTTGGGAGGCTGAGGTGGGTGGATCACCTGAGGTCAGGAGTTCAAGACCAGTCTGGCCAACATGGCGAAACCCCATCTCTACCAAAAAATACAAAAACAAAAAATTTAGCCAGGCATGGTGGCATGCACCTGTAGTCCAGAGTTCTCCGGAGGCTCAGGCAGCAGAATCACTTGAACCCGTGAGGTGGAGGTTGCAGTGAGCCGAGATCACGCCACTACACTCCTGCCTAGGTGACAGAATAAGACTCCAAACCCCCAAACCCCCCAAAGAAAGGCCAAGCGTGGTGTCACTCACACGCCTGTTGTCCTAGCACTTTGGGAGGCCAAGGCAGATGTTTCACTTGAGATCAGGGGTCCGAGACCAGCCTTGCTAACATGGCAAAACCCCGTCTCTACTAAAAATACAAAAATTAGCCAGGCCCAGTGGCAGGGGCCTGTAATCCCAACTACTCAGGAGGCTGAGGCAGGAGAATTGCTAGAACCAAGAAGGCGGAGGTTGCAGTAAGCTGAAATCGCACCACTGCACTTCTGCCTGGGTGACAGAGCCAGACTCCATCTGAAAAAAGAAAAGAAACAGAAAAAAAGGAAAGTTTGTAGAAAATAGAACTAAAAGGAAAAAATATAAATTTCTCATCATAAGCTCCACCAAGGTCAAGACACTTTCGTCAGCAATGATACTGGCCATTTATTTATTTATTTTTGTCTCTTGCTCACAATTGGATACTAACCATTTCATCCATCCCCAAAGAAGTGGAGGTCCTGGGAATTTAACCACATCAATGCACTCTTTCTTACATTATCAGTTGAAGAGAAATGGGTGCCCTTTACAGACTTTTTAAGACTAGAAAACAAAAAGGTGTCAGAAGGAGCTAAATTCCTACTGTAAGGTAGATGCCTAATGGTTTCCCATTGAAACTCTCAAATTGCACTTGTTTGATGAGGCGCATGAGCAGAAGCTTTGCTGAAGTAGAAAAGGCCTCTCTGGTGAAGCTTTCCTGGGCATTTTGCTGCTAACGCTTTGGCTTTCTCAAAACACTCATAATAAGCAGGTGTGATTATTCTTCCACCCTCCAGAAAGTCAACAAGGGAAGTTCCTCAAGCAGCTCAATAAACTATTGCCATGGCCTTTGCTCTTGGCCAGTCCACTTTGCTTTGACTGGACCACTTCTACCTCTTTGGAGCCATTACTCTGATTATACTTTGCCTTCAGAGTCATACTGGGAAAGCCATGTATCACCTCCTGTTACGCTTTCCAGATTGCTGCTTTATGATCTATTGGTTGGTACCAACGTAATTGTGGCTTTTGACATTCCATGGCATAAACAGCAATTAATATGCAGCAACCTAATAGATCCCACTTGTTTAAAATTTCCATCGAAAGCTCTGCTCTCTTCTGCAGTTGATCTGGTTTTGGCACCCATCAAGTGGAAAGTTTGCTCAACTTTTAATTTTTCAGTCAGAATTGTGTAAGCTGAAACAATTGGGATGTCTATGGTGTTGGCTGTTGTTTCTGCTGTTAATTGTTGGTCCTTTTCTTTTTTTGAGACAGAGTCTCACTCTTTCACAGAGGTTGGAGGCCAGTAGCATGATCTTGCCTCACTGCAACCTCCACCTCTGGGTTCAATAATTCTCCTGCCTCAGCCTCCAGAGTAGTTGGGATTAGAGGCACCTGCCACCCACCCCACCCCCCAGATAATTTGTATATATTTATTAGATGTGGGGTTTCACCACGTTGGCCAGACTGATCTCGAACTTCTGACCACAGGTGATCCGCCCGACTTGGCCTCCCAGAGTGCTGGGATTACAGGGGCGAACCACCATGTCTGGCCAATGCGTTTCAGTTAGAGAACAAAGAGGATTCATTTTTTTCCTTACAAATTGATGCGAATGACCTGCTGCTGCAGGCTTCATCTTCAACATCATCTTGTCCCTTCTTACAAGTTTTTCATATGTAAACTGCTGATTTATTTAGGGGCATTGTCCCCATAAACATTTGGTAAAGCATCAGTGATTTTACCATTCTTCCACCCAAACATCACCTTAATGTTTGTTCTTCCTTCAGTTTTAGCAGAATTCAGTTTGCTCTGATACTGGCTTTTTAAAAAGTGATGATTTCTCCTTTTTCATACCTCAGACTGGATCCTGTTGATGTATTTTTTAACGAGTTAGTAACAGTTTCTTTTGGTACCAAAAGATTTTGCAATCTATGCATAGTTTCTTGATAATAACTTTTTGAAGACTTCTCATATGGTTGTTGATACGATTGGGCTCTGTGCCCCCACCCACATCTCATTTTGAATTGTAATCCTCATTTGTCAAGGGAGGAACTTGGTGGGAGGTGATTTGATTATGGAGGCAGTTTCCCACATGCTGATTTCATGATAGTGAAAGAGTCTCAGATCTGATCGTTTTATACAAGGCAGTTTTTCCTATGCTCACACTTGACCTCTGGTCTGCTGCCATGTAAGATGTGCCTGCTTCCCCTTCTGCCATGATTGTAAATTTCCTGAGGCTTCCCAAGCCATGTGGAATTGTGAGTGAATTAGACCTCTTCCCTTTCTATATTATGTAGTCTCAGGTATTTCTTTCTACCGGTGTGAAAACTCACTAATACAGCTCTGAAAGAAATGGAGATACACAGATTAATGGTTTTAATGAAGCATCATTTTAAATATGAGAACGTAAGTTTAGAAGCCAAAAGGAAAGCTCTAGATGGATGAATATCCAAGAGAAAGGACAAGTAATAGTGTAGGCTTCCTGTAAAAGGCAGGTGAAAATGGAAGCCAAAGTAGAGGTTAGAGGAGAAACAATGTTCCTGAATGACCAAGCATGAGTTGATACCGCTTGCCTCTTTGTCTAGCCTGTCGCCAGCCATCTCAAGGCTGTCTATGTCAGCATCTCCCTCTTTTCTTCTACTTGCCTTGCCTGTCCAGCTCTGGGTAAACTGCACTTCCCCACCCCACCCTCTTAAATTTCTTCCACTGGCTCATTCATTTAGCAAACATGTACCGATCCTTGACTGTGTGTCCAGCCCTGGAGGTCAGGGATTCAAATAAGTCCCTGTGCCTGTGGAACTCATGTTTCAGTGTTGGCAAGAGACAAGTAGCAGTAGTCAGATCATGATGCACGATGTCAGAAGGGTCGTAGTAGCACGGGGTGGAGTGGGAGCCTCCTGCCCCTAAGCTGCAAGTGTTGCTGGAGAAAATCCCTCAACCAGATCAACTGGCAAAACCACAGGAGCGCCCTCCCTCCTGCTAAGCGATTTTTAAAACCCATCTTAAATTGATATCCTTTCCCAGCGCCACCTTTCTTCTTCTAATTTTCCACCTTGCTCTCATTTCTTATGTTGCAGACAAGGGGGGTAAGGACCACTTCCTCATAAGGCATAATTTCATGTCCTTGATAACTATGGGCCAGGCACAGTGGCTCATGCCTGTAATTCCAGCACTTTGGGAGGCCAAGGCGGGTGGATCACTTGAGGTCAGCAGTTGGAGACAAATCTGGCCTACATGGTGAAACCCCGTCTCTACTAAAAATACAAAAATTAGCCGGGCATGTTGGGGTGCACCTGTAGTTCCAGTACTCGGCAGACTGAGGCAGGAGAATTGCCTGAATTTGAGAGGCAGAGGTTGCAGTGAGCTGAGACTGCAAACTGCACTCTAGCCTGGGCAACAAGAGCAAAATTTTGTCTCAAGAAAAAAAAAAAAAAAAGAATGAGCCAAGCGTGATGCCTCATGCAGGTAATCCTAGCATTTGGGAGGCCAAGGCAGGAGGATAGCTTAACTTCAGGAACTCAAGACCATCCTGGATAACATAGGGAGACCGCATCTCTATTAAAAAATTTAAAACGTAGCCCAGTATGGTGGAGCGTGTCTGCAATCCCAGCTGCTAGGGCACTGAGGTGGGAGGATCGCTTGAGTCTGGAATTATTGAGGCTGCAGTGAGCTGCAATCTTGCCACTAGCACTTCAGCCTGGATGATACAATGAGACCATGCCTCCAAAAAATAGGAAGTGATAGCAGGCTTATAAAATAATGATTACTAAATGGTTGCTTTTCTTTGGAGATGGAAAGAGGAAGTGGTCAAGTTGTCATTTACCATGCCTTCAATGACTGGGCTTTAGTGTATATTAATATATGTTATGACCTGAAAATCCCAAGTAAAAGTTTGGTGACATTGTTGTAAAAGTAACATATTCTGTTGTACTTCAGGACCATCCAGGGACGCAGCGTTCCCACCCAGGAGCTCGAAACCGAGGTCGATTCCGGTGCCCTGATGACAAGTCTGAAGATTCAGCAGTAAAAAGAAAGCAGGAAAGTGGTATTACCCATAGAAAGGGAGAGGATGGGTGTGATAGCTCACACCCGTAATCACAGCACTTTGGGAGGCCGAGGTGGGTGGATCACCTGAGGTCAGGAGTTTGAAACCAGCCTGGCCAACATGGTGAAACTCTGTCTCTACTAAGAATTCAAAAATTAGCCAGGCATGGTGGCAGGTGCCTGTAGTCCCAGCTACTTGGGAGACTGAGGCGGGAGAATTGCTTGAACTCAGGAGGTGGAGGTTGCGGTTATCCATAATTGTGCCACTGCACTCCAGCCTAGGCCACAGAGTGAGACTCCATCTCTAAAAAATAAAAGAAAAAGAAAAGGAGAGGAGTACGCAGTTGAGGAGTAAGTTTTGCGTCAAAGCAGGAATCCAATCAGAGGTTCAGAATTGGAAGTACAATTTCATTTTTTTGCAGTTTCCAAAATTCAACCTTAAAGTCTCAGAAAAAGCTAATAGCGAGGACATACATTACAATTTGCAGGGGGAAATGTCAAATGAGGAGTTTGTCACGTATGACACGAGAGAAAAGTAAGAGCTGGTCCTAAAATCAAAAGCTGCCGTTCATCCTGAATTGAATTTCTGAATTTTGGTGGAGCAGAGTCGCTTTGAAGCCTTGTTCCCCTCTAGTTATACTGAATTGCTGATGATAACTGTTGACTCTGGGTAGTGTAGAAGTCACAAGCGTGTTCTTGTAGCACAAGTACAGAGAAGGATAGAACAAACTTTCATTGATGCAAACATTTAAATAGTCATGTTACTTCTGTATCCAATGTCCTAAAGTTTTAGGATTAGTTTTAGTTTTTTATTTGCTTTTATGAGCTTAGCATGAGGAATATTGGTAAACATCTCATTTTGTCTTCCTTCAGCATTTTTTCTATTAAGAGGTAAGATGTAGTCCTTGTTGGATTCTTGACAATCTAGGTTGTTTTATCTCAGGTCTCGTGATCTGAGCACATACCCTCTCCAGGAGGGAAACTGAACCAATGTCTGTTGTTGTTAGATGGCAACTTTTAGTCTCAGCTTGTTTTGTTGTGATGTTGATAAATAGTAACAGCATCCAAGTATGAAGCTAAGTGTGGTAAGTCACTTTACTAAATAGCTATGAGTTTTGAGAAATTAATTTTTTGATGCTGAATTAACCTCTTAGAAGTATTGAAAGGGGATGAATAGTATTAGTTTCTGCCTTCACTAGCATGCCTTTGTTTTGTCCAGGGAATAATCAGTTCATAGTTCATTCCTGTATTGGGCCTTATTGCATTGCTAGCTATAAAGAAATACCTAAGACTGGGTTGTTTATAAGAAAAGAGGTTTAGTTGGCCCACAGTTCTGCAAGCTGTATAAGCATGGCATCTGACATCGCTAAGATTCTGGGAGGCCTCAGGGAGCTTTTACCCATGGCAGAAGTTGAAGCAGGGGCAGGCATCTCATATCAAAGAGTGAGCAAGTGAGTGTGGGGAGGAGGTGCCACACTTTACAACAACCAGATATGTAAGAACTCACTATGGAGAGGACAGCACTAAGCCATGAGGGATCCGCCCCATAACCCAAACACCCCACCAGGCCCCACCTCCAACACTGGGCATTATATTTCCATGAGATTTGGGTGGGGACAAATATCCATACTACGTCAACTGTTCTGGTCTCATAAAAACAAAATGTTTAGACAACATCCTTGAGCTTTTGCCTGATTTTCATTCATCCTGCTAGCCCTTCCTAACATGTCATCTGTTCGCCTTTACTTACTAAATCACCACTTTATGTTTGCGCAGCTTTTAGAAACAGGTAGCCCAAGAGGCAGGTACAAGCTGTTTGCCTTTACTTACTAAATCACCACTTTATGTTTGCGCAGCTTTTAGAAACAGGTAGCCCAAGAGGCAGGTACAAGAGTCACCAAAAATGATTGAAAGTGAATGATTCTCAACTGGGTGAAAGTCCTAAGGGAAGGGAAAATTTCAAGAAGGAGAATGGCTGATGATGTCCCATGTCACAGAGAGGTTAAGAAATGGAAGTGTTCATTGGATTTGGGAGTCGTGAGGTCATTAGTGAACTATTGAGACTGATGACCTAAAAGAGACAGAAACCCTGTTACAGTGAGGGGTGAATGGCAGGTGGGAAATGGATGAGTGGATTTGGAATTCATCTCCTTTTAGGTGGCCATTGTAGTCATGGCCATTCTGTCACTTTAGTGGGAGAGAGTGAAGTAAGAAAAGCAGACCTAGGGCCCAGCCTTGAATAATGCTAACATTACATAGAGGTAAGGAAATGAATCTACAAAGACAGAGAAGCAGTAGCCAGAGAGTAGGAGAAAAACCAGAAGACTCTGGGTTACTTAATCCAAGAGAAAAGTGTTTCAAGAAAGAGGAGTGGCCAGCAGGGTACGATGCTGCTGAATGGCCAAGCACGATGCCTTAAAAAGGCCATGGTATTCAGTGACTTGCAAATCACTGATGCCCTAGAATTATGGGGCATAGAAGATCAGGTTGAGAATGGAAACAATATACAACCTTTTAGAGAAGTACAAGGGATCTTCAAAGGTCTGTGGACCCTTAGTTCTACTCTGAGGCCTCCTTCGCATTCTCCTGAACCTATAAATGTGTCACTCTCGTAAAAAAATCATGGCTTGCAATGAGTTCCTATATGGATTTTAAAATTTTTATTTGTTTACAAGAAGTATTGCTGTATTGCCCTGGCTGGAGTGCAGTGGTGCGATCTCAACTCAATGCATCCTCCACCTCCCACATTCAAGTGATTCTTCTGCCTCAGCCTCCCAAGTAGCTGTGACTATAGGCATGTGCTAACATGCCCAGCTAATTTTTGTATTTTTAGTAGAGACAGGGTTTCACTATGCTGGCCAGGCTGGTCTCGAACTTCTGACCTTGTGATTTGCCCGCCTCAGCCTCTGAAAGTACTACGATTATAGGCATGAGCCACTGCTCCCAGACTTCTTTTTTATTTAAAGGTATGGTCTCCCTCTGTCACCCAGGCTGGAGTGCAATGGCACAGTGAAGGCTCACTGCAGCCTTGACCTCCCAGATTCAAACGATTCTCCTTCCCCAATCTCCCAAGTAGCTGGCATTACAGGTGCCTGCCACCACACCCAGCTTATTTTTGTATTTGTACTAGAGAAAGGGGTACACCACCTAGGCAGGCCGGTCTCGAACTCCTGACGGCAACTGATCTGCCCACCTAGACCTCTCCAGATATTGCAATTACAGGCATAAACCACTACACCGGCCTGTGTGTTTTCTTTTTTCTTTTCTTTGACACAGAGTTTTGCTCTTGTTGCCCCAGCTGGAGTGCAATGATGC